>NC_066618.1:63843637-65067804 GCF_025201925.1 Gopherus flavomarginatus
AGTAACTGTTCTTCGAGATGTATTCCATGTATTCCAGACATGTATTCCATGACCTACTCTCCATCCCTCTGCAATTGAGTCTTCAATCAGGGATTTTGGCGTGAAGGAACTGAGGGGGAGTTCGGGCAGGAGTGAGCATGATGAATATTGCAAGACAGAGTAATCTCATGCACACACATGTTGTGGAATACATGTCTGCACCCACATTTCATAGAACAGCAGTTATGATGCAGGTATCTTTTCTCTTGGTTGCTCAAAGAGTTGAATTTCCATCTCACTCTTTTTATGTGTTTAAAGTTCCCATCTTCTTCTAACCAGCCAGCTACAGTAGCTACGGAAGGGAAAATAAAGAAGAAAAAAAATAGTCTGCATAATTAGTTACTGCCAAATAAATGTGTTTCTGAAGTTAGGCACTCTGAATCTCTTCACAAGAGCATATTGGAGACATTCAGCATGCATGCTGTCACCTATCTGTCTTTTCAAACTCCTCCAGCTGGCAACTTGCAAGAGTCCAAACAAAATAAACCAAAAGCCCTCTCACACAATCCATCTCTAGTGGGTTTTTGCATTTCATTCTGTTTGTTGACATGAAGAATGATGTATTAAGTTGTAAGTAGTAACTTGTAGGTGTACCAGAATAGGTGTCATTGAATTTCTACAGCTAGAGATTTTTCATCGTCCAACCAGTATTTTTCTTGAGTGGGCAAAAAGTGAGATATTAACTTCATTCCACCTGGCGACTAATAAGATGAAACTCTGACTCAGCCTGCTGTTTATACCATTCCTTTTTAAGAGAAATGGATGTATGTAGCTGCTATTGAGAGGACCAAAACTATAAAATTTCACATTTTTGTGTCCTGAATTACTGACAATGGGACTCTCACCATAAAATGATTTCAGTAGAGAATATCTGTCTTCTAATCTTTCACAACTAAGCATAATTTTTGGTTTATAAAACCTAGATCTATGAGTTTTCTCTCCCAAGAAGTAGTAAAACAGTACAATGCAAGGGGAATTTTAAGGTGTGGTCAGTTATTAAGCAAGGATGATAATCCATGTTCGTGAAATGACAGAAAAAATAGGTTAATCAGATACCTATATTTGGAATCATGCTTAGGTTAGGGCCTCTGGATTATAACAAGAATACAGAATAAATACATAAGTATGCAGCAGAGCTCCATAGGTGATGTGCCATGCAGAATCCTTTCAAATGAATTATGTATGGCTTTAAGTGTTTTCTGAGCCATTTTGGTCCATTTGGTAAATGTACATTTTAGCAAAGGGTTTTTTTTTAATGTCTGAAATATAAACCTCTGGAATTAGAGACTTAATAATTGATATGGCAAACAGTACAATAAGGTCGTTATCAATAAGTAGTTTTCTGTGTGTCTACTCTAGCCGTGTTCCTTGAATTATGATGCTTAAGTGGACTAGAGAACTGGCAAACCCCCCTGTGTTTCTGGGAAGCATAGTGTGCTAAATTTGGGTGGTTCTTTGAGTGATTGCTCATGTGTGTTCCACAGTAGGTGTGCATGCTCGCCATGTGCACAGGTGCCGGAAGTTTTTCCCTTAGCAGTACCCGTAGTGGGGGAGTCCCGCTGTGACCCCTGGAGTGGCGCCTCTATCATGCTATAAGGTGAGCTGCGCATTCCTCACCACCCTCAGTTCCTTCTTGCCGCCAGTGAAGGTAGTCGGAACTTGTGTTCCAGCTTTACTGTAGTGTCTTCCTTAGGAGTACGATCTTCAACCGTTACTAGTTTCTCCAGTTAGTAGCCTGGCTCGGGGCATGCCCTAAGCCCCAGGCTTCAAGTCGTGCGACTCCTGTCGCAATTCCATGCCCAGAGGCGATCCACACTCCGAGTGTCTTCTCTGTCTGGGCGAGGCTCATATAAGTGAGCGCTGTAAAATTTGTAAGTCCTTCAAACCCCAGACTAAACGAGGACATGAGATTCGACTCCGAGCTCAACTTATGGAGTCCGTTCTGGCCCTGGCTCTGGTGCGCCGACCCACTACTGGGCACCGCATCCTTGGTACGGAGCAAAGCCCCATTCACCAGTCGGCACCACTCCTCTGCCAAGAAGCAAGGCAAGACCCAGCGGTGCCGAGACAAGGACAGGGGTGAGGCCGGACCCGAATTGGGCAGCCCGCGATCCCCTTTGGGACCCAGACCTCCGATTCGCATGGAGCAGAGTAGTCTGGCTCCGTCAGTGCGTGCCTACCCAACGATGAGGATTCCATCGATGCCAGAGGCAGCTTGGGCAGCGTGCGACATCCTCATCATGCCGGTACCGAGCGGGCCACCCCAGTTGGGGCCCCGGTCCCAAGGAAAGCCACCGCTGAGTGCCCACGAGCCCTCACCAGCCAGGTCAGAGGTTGAGGTCCCTGCTCAATCCACGGGGCCTTCCCGTATCCCACGTCTCATTTCCACTCCATTGTCGGGGTCGCCTGGGAGCGAGTCGCCGGAGTCGTCCTCAGCTCATAGGAGCCGCAGGCACCAGGACCAAAAGCATCTACGCTCCTCGTCCAGCCGCAGTGATAGCAGGTCGCGATGCCTTCGGCACCACCAATCTTACCATGGCGCGCACCATGCTCAGAGTGCATCCCGACAGTCACCGGCACCAACATGTCATATCCGCGTTCACCAATGAGAGTCCAGAAATAGCACCTCCAACTTTTATGTCTCATCGTCGTCGAGGTCTAAATTCGGGGTCAGACCCGACATGGACGGGACCGATTGAGCCCCTCCTGTGGCACCGTGCGATCATCAGTCACTTCAACCTCGGCTCCCTGCCGCCCTTCCCCAGGCCGCACCGTCCCTCAGGAACGTGTAACCCTGGTTGGGCCTCAGCCCATGCAGTGGCAAGGGGCACCATGGCAAAGACAGTGGTGCCAGTGGGCACCGTGGTCCCAGGCACCCGCACTGCCGGGGCCCTGCTCCGTGGCTGGGGCATCTCAAGCTCCCTCGGTGTCTCTGCCTCCATACCGAGAGCAGTCCTTGGGTGCCAAACCCAAACATGGAGTGCGACCTACCAGCACCATCCGATGCCCTAGGCGCGGTACCGGTTGTCTCGTCGGCACCAGATGAGTCCATCGCGGCGCTGCCACCTCCTTCTCAGAAGGACTTCAAAGCTCATCAGGAGCTTCTCCAGCATGTAGCCACCAATGTCCAGCTCCAGGTGGAGAAGATGGAGGAACCATCGGGCAATTTGTTTAATGTCCTGTCCTCTTTGGCATTGGGCCACGTGGCCCTACCGTTTCACCAAGGGGTAGCCAATATTTCATTCGCTCTATGGCAAACCCCGGCCTCTCTGCCACCCATTTCTAAGAAGGCAGAGCGGAAGTACTTTGTGCCAACAAGGGGGCATGAGTATCTCTACTCTCACCCTGCCCCGAACTCACTGGTGGTGGAATCGGTCAGCCACCATGAAAGACACGGCCAGACCACGCCCTCCCCCAAGGACAAGGATGCGAGGAGACTGGACACTTTTGGAAAAAAGTTTATTCCTCTGCGAGTTTTCAGCTCAGGGTGGCAAACCATCAGGGACTCCTGAGCAGGTATGACTTTAACTTGTGGGGGTCTCTGCCTAAATTTGAGCTCTCCCTCCCAGAGAACGACAGGAAGAAATTCAAGGCTCTAGTCGACGAGGGTGTGGCGGCGGCGAAAGCAGCTCTCCAGGCAGCCTCAGATGCGGCTGACACAGTGGCACATTCAATGGCCTCGGCTATCTCCATGCAACGGGCGTTGTGGCTTTCGCTGTCAGGGCTGTCCATGGAATCCCAGTCCATGATGCAAGACCTACCATTTGACAACAAAACATTATTTGTGTACCAAACAGATATGTGTCTGCAGGAGATGAAAGACTCCCGCACCACCGTGCAGACTCTCGGCCTGTATGTCCCGCCAGCCAAGGACAAACCCAGGCCGCAGCCCTTGGCTCCCCCGCGTAAGAGGCAGATATGAGCCCTCGCCAAAAAGGGACCAGAGGTGCAGGTCACAGTGCCAGTCCCGTTCAGCCCCACGCCCCAGCCCCTCGAAGGGGAAGAGGTGTTTTTGACTCTTTGCAGGGGACCACCTGGCCTGTTGCCAGGGAAAACTCACAGTTAATAAAGCTGGTTTTTGGCAAGCGTTCATCAGCCTTCGGAGTGCATTGGTCCCGTATAACGTCGGACCAGTGTGTCCTCAGTACCATCTCCGAGAAGTACAGGCTGCAGTTCGATGCAACCCCACCACATCATCCTCTGCCCCAGGGTGTCCCTGGGGACCCAGAACACGCCCTTCTTTTAAATCAGGAGATGACACATCTTCTCGCCCTAGGCGCAGTGGAGAGGGTATCTCGGGAATTCCAGGGCAAAGGGTTTTACTCCCGGTATTTCCTGATCCCAAAGGTAGGCTCAGGTCCATCCTCGACCTGTGGAATCTCAGCCAGTTTCTGGTTCGCTGCAAATTCCGTATGGTGTCACTGGCCTCTATTATTCCATCCCTGGGCCCGGGGGATTGGTTCATATCCCTGGACCTCCAGGATGTGTACTTCCATATCCACATTTTCAAGGGTCACAGGGATTTCCTCCACTTCCTGGTAGGGACAGACCATTGCCAGTTTACGGTCCTTCCCTTTGGCCTTTCCACGGCCCCCAGGGTTTTTTATCAAATGCATGGTGGTGGTGGCAGCCCACCTCAGGAGGAATGGGCTGCAGATCTTCCCCTACCTGGATGACTGGCTGCTCAAGGGCAAGTCTCGGTCCCAGGTGCAGGTGCGGATGGAATTCCTGCTGCATGAGTCTAGGCCTAGTGGTGAACAACGGAAAGTCCAGGTTAGTCCCAGTTCAGCGCATACACTTCATAGGAGTGCTGTTAGTCTCCCTGGTAGCCACTGCCTCCCTCCCACACGACAGGTTTGAGACACTCAAAGGTCTCATCACCTCAGTCATGGCCTTTCCGGTGGCAACGACACGAGTATGCCTTCAAATCCTAGGCTATATGGCAGCATGCACCTCCGTAGTGCGACATGCCAGGCTCAGGATGAGCCCCCTCCAACTCTGGCTGGCATCTCAGTATTCCCAGGCTAGGGACGACCTGGACAAGGTCGTCACATTGCCACCCAATGTAGTAGCTGACTTGCAATGATGGTTCCTCCCAAGCAACATGCTTCAGGGAACCCCCTCCCTCACTAGATCTGGTGTCGGACGCCTCGGACCTGGGATGGGGAGCCCATGTTGGGAGCTTCAAAACGCAGGGCAGATGTTCACCGTCGGAATTGCATCTACACATAAATGTCAGGGAGCTCATGGTGGCACGCCTGGTGTGCGTAGCCTTCAGCCAGCACATAGCGGGAGGGTGATCAGGGTCCTCATGGACAATACGACCGCAACGTATTATATCAACAGGCAAGGGGGCATGTGTTCCGTGGCCTTGTGCCAGGATGCCCAGCTCCTGTGGGAGTTCTGTATAGCCCACAACATCCTTCTGAGGGCCTTTCACCTGCCCAGCAGGTGCAATATGCTCGTAGATCGCCTAAGCAGGTTCTTCTCCCAACTACACAAGTGGTCTCTAAACAGGGAGGTGACCAGGCAGCTCTTCCTACAGTGGGGAGCTCCTCAGGTAAATCTCTTCGCCACCATCCAGAATCGCCTGTGCCCATGATTCTGCTCCAGGGCGGGAGAGGGCAAAGGGGCGATATTGGACGCATTCCTAATCCCATGGGTGGACTGCCTGTTCTACGGCTTCCCGCCCTTCCCCTTGATAGGCAGGGTCCTACAGAAGGTAAAGGCAGACGGGGCTCGGATTATCCTCATAGCCTCGGATTGGGCCTGTCAACATTGGTACGGGACCCTCCTGTAGCTTTTAGTGCCCCCACCCCCATGCAGACTGCCGCTCCGACTGGATCTCCTCTCTCAGGAGGGAGGATGTCTCCTTCACCCCAACCTGGCCACACTCCGCTTGACAGCGTGGCTGCTCTGTGGCTGAATGAGGAAGAGGGGAGGTGTTCTGAGGGTGCTAGACAAGTCCTGCTCAAGAGCAGGAAACTGTCCACATGTTGAACCTACCTGGCCAAATGGTATCAGTTCTCCATGTGGGCAAGGGAGAGGAGTTATTCCCCCTCCTCCACGTCTATCCAGCTCATCCTCGATTATCTTCTGTCCCTTAGGATCCAAGGGCTGGCTCCCTCCTCGGTCAGGGTGCATCTGGCAGCCATTTCGGCTTTCCACCCCCCGTTGCAGGGCCACTTGGCGTTTTCACACTACATGATCTCCCGGTTCCTCAGAGGGTGGATCGGACATTCCCTTATGCTAGATCCCCGGTCCCGCTCTGGGACCTGAACCTAGTGCTCTCCTGCCTGACAGGGCTTCCATTTGAGCCCTTGGTCACATGTTCTTGGTCCCACTTATTGTATAAAGTGGCGTTCCTGGTAACTATCACCTCAGCCCGCCGGGTCTCGGAGCTTAGGGCCCTGACCTCTGAAGCCCCATATACAGTCTTCCATAGGGATAAGGTCCAGCTCCGCCCGCACCCAGCTTTTCTGCCAAAGGTAATCTCAGCTTTTCACATGGATCAGGACATCATCCTCCCAGTCCTCTGTCCTAAGCCCCATGCCTCTAATGGGGAACAACGCCTGCACATGCTAGATGTGCATAGCGTGCTGGCTTTTTACTTAGACCGAACCAGGCTAGTCCGTAAATCCCCTCAGCTTTTCGTTGCTTCCGCCGAGTGCATGAAGGGGTGACCAGTATCCACCCAGCAGATCTCCTGCAGGATCATCTCATTCATACGCACTTGTTACGACCTGGCAGGGGTTCCCCTGCCTCCTATAATGAAGGCTCACTCGACGAGCTCAGGCCTCGTCTGCTGCCTACGTGGCTCATGTCCCTATCCAGGACATCTGCAAGGCTGCTACATGGTCCTCTGTCCATACCTTCTCATTGCACTATGCGATAGTCTCCCAAATGCACGTTGACGCCGGTTTTTTAGGGCAGTGCTCTGCCCCAGTAACCCTTAAACTCCTGCCCACCTCCATCAGGTGTAGCTTGGAGTAACCTACTGTGGAATACACATGAGCAATCACTCGAAGAAAGACAGTTACCTATTCCGTAACTGGCGTTCTTCGAGGTGTGTTGTTCAGGTGTATTTGACATCCCGCCCTCCTTCCCCTCTGTCGGAGTTGTCTGGCAGGAAGGAACTGAGGGTGGGGGGAGTGCGCAGCTCCCCTTATAGTGCAATATAGAGGCACCACTCCAGGGGTCGCAGCGGGGCTCCCCCACTATGGGTACTGCTAAGGGAAAAACTTCTGGCACCGGTGCACATGGTGAGCACATGAGCACACACACCTACTGTGGAGTACACCTGAGCAACACATCTCGAAGAACGCCAGTTACAGAACAGGTAACTGTCCTTTTTCAGGTGTCCATCACTAATGCATCAGTGCTTAGCCTCCAGAAATCCTAACTGACAGTGTGACATCTTTCAAGAACCCAGTCTTCAGGATTGAATGTCTGAAAGTCTGCTGCTTGATTGCATCATTGGACTAAAATTTAAAGTATTTGTCACGGGATTTATAGCTTATTAACTTGATTACAGGCTAGCCATGTCAAAGAAGGAGGAAGTGCTGGTCTTATACCTAGCCAGTTCCTGGAAGAGAAGCGGAAGGCATTTGTTAGGAGGGACTGGGATAATTCGGGTAAGGTTTAATGTGCGTTCAGAGATGAGTTCCTTTATGATTAGCTTGCTTTGCTTTTTCCATTTACACAATAAGTCAGACCTTACAAAAGAGGCTCCACAGGTGGTTTCAATACATAATAAATGCTAGTTGTTGCAAATGTATTTTATTTTTACCTTGACTGGAAGAGCGAGGATTAGAATGTACACTCACTGTTTTCAGAGTTCTGAGCCTTTTTGCCACCTGCTGGTGAATGGTAAAATTAAGCGGGAAAATCAGCCATAGGGTGACCATTTTTCACGTTGCTTTTAAAATATATATATTAATAAAATTAGGGCTGTAAAGCAATTAAAAACATTAATCGTTATTATGCAATTTAAAAAATTCATCACGATTAATCACACTGTTAAAGAATAATAGAATACCATTTATTTAAATATTTTTGGATGTTTTCTGCATTTTCAAATATATTGATTTCACTTACCACACAGAATACAAAGTGTACAGTGATCACTTTATATTACTTTTTATTACAAATATTTGCACAGTGGAAAACAAAAGAATTTTTTTTCAGTTCACCTAATACAAATAATGTAGCGCAATCTCTTCATCATGAAAGTTCAATTTACAGATGTAGAATTATGTACAAAAAAATAACTGCACTCAAAAATAAAATAATGTAAAATTTTAGAACCTGCAAGTCCACTCAGTCTTACTTCATGTTCAGCCAGTTGCTCAAACGAACAAGTTTGTTTACATTTGCAGGAGATAATGCTGCCTGCTTCTTGTTTACAATGTTAGCTGTAAATGACAACAGGTGCTTGCATGGCACACTTGTAGCCGGCATTGCAAGATATTTACATGCCAGATGCTCTAAAGCAGGGGTAGGCAACCTATGGCACTGGCGCCGAAGGTGGCGCATGAGCTAATTTTCAGTGGCACTCACAGTGCCTGGGTCCTGGCCACCAGTCCAGGGGGCTCTGCATTTTAATTTAATTTTAAATGAAGCTTCTTAAACATTCTGAAACTTTATTTACTTTACATACAACTATATTTTACTTAGATATTATAGACTTATAGAAAGAGACCTTCTAAAAAGGTTAAAATGTATTAACGCAAAACCTTAAATTAGAGTGAATAAATGAAGACTCGGTACACCACTTCTGAAAGGTTGCTGACTCCTGCTCTAAAGATTCATATGTCCCTTCATGTGTCAGTCACCCTTTCAGAGGACATGCGTCCATGACGATGACTGGTTCTGTTCAATAGCTATCCAAAGCAGTGCAGAGCGACACACATTCATTTTCATCATCTGTGTCAGATACCACCAGCAGAAGGTTGATTTTCTTGATAGTTCAGATTCTGCAGCTTCTGCATCTGAGTGTTGCTCTTTTAAAACTTCTGAAAGCATGCTCCACACCTCCTCCCTCTCAGATTTTGGAAGGCACTTCAGATTTTTAAATCTTGGGTCAAGTGCTGTAGCTATCTTTGGAAATCTCACATTGGTACCTTCTTTGCGTTTTGTCAGATCTGAAGTGAAAGTGTTCTTAAAATGAACAACGTGCCCGGATCATCATCCGGGACTGCTATAACATGAAATATATGGCAGAATGCTGGTAAAGCAGAGCACAAGACCTCCAAGGTGTACAGTCAAAAATTTAATTAATACATTTTTTTTAAACACGTGTCATCAGCATGGAAGCATGTCTTCTGGAATGGTGGCCACAGCATTAAGGGACATTTGAATGTTTAACTTATCTGGCACATAAATTCTTTGCCATGCCTGCTACAAAAATGCCATGTAAATGTCTGTTCTCACTTTCAAGTGACATTGTAAAAAAGAAGCAGGCAGCATTACGTCCCATAAATGTAAACAAACTTGTTTGTCTTAGCGATTGGCTGAACAAGTAGTAGGACTGAGTGGACTTGTAGGCTCTAAAGTTTTACATTGTTTTGGTTTTTGAGTGCAGTTCTGTAACAAAAAAAAATGGGCATTTGTAAGTTTTATTGCGTTATGGTACTTGTATCAGATGAATTGAAAAACTATTTCTTTATCATTTTTATAGTGCAGATATTTGTAATAAAGTATGTAAAATGAGCACTGCACACTTTGTATTCTGTGTTGTAATTGAAATCAATATATTTGAAAATGTAGAAGAGCATCCAAAATATTTAATGCATTTCAGTTGGTATTCTGTTGCTTAACAGTGCGATTAAAAAAGTGCTATTAATCTTGATTAATTTTTTTGAGTTAATCGCATGAGTTAACTGCAATTAATCAACAGCCCAAATGTAAATACTTACTGGAAACCATTTTGACCCTTTCCTATTTGTTTCTAGAAAATTTTGTTTTCTGGTACATTTATGTAGAGCATTAGCTTTTATGTGTCTGCTATACCATTTAAAGTATGTGCAAAGAAGATTAATAATGATTAGTCTCTCCAAAAAAGGTCATACTGTGTCTCTGGTTTTAAAAAAAAAGGCAACCATCCTTCAAAATATGGATGTCTTTTTAGTTAACCCTAAAATCTACATAGAGTAAGCCGCCGTGAAAAGATATTTATCAAAAAGTGAGTTTGATTGCTTTTAGTATACTTGTCTGTTTTACTTCCAGGGCCCTTTTGTGGAACAATAAGTAGCAAAAAAAAGAAAAAGATGATGTACCTCACAACTAGAAATGCAGGTACTTTTTAGTCTTACATCATGAGTAAAATCTAGTGGAATAGTGTACAAGTCCAGTATGTTGTAGAGTTTCTGAATCTGCATTTTATCACACTGGGTATAGCAGATTAAACTACTATGACAGTGAATTCCTATGTTATAGGAGAAAGTTTTTAAAATAAATTATAGTAGCTTGATTTGCAAATTGATCAGCTAGATCAGAAATTATAAACAGGGTAGTTTTTGTGGTAAAGTCATGGTGCCCAAAGAAAAGTTGTTACTCTTGAGCAGATGTATTAGGTGGTCAAAGTATTAAAGAACAATTTTCAAATGCTTAAACACCACTGGCACAGTGGTAAATGCTGGCATGGTGTCATAGGCACTGACTGCATGGGTGCTCCAGAGCTGGAGCAGCGATGGGAAAAAAAATGTTGGATGCTTAACACCCATCGACAGCCCCCCATCAATGCCTTCCCCCAACCTCTCCTGCTCGCCAGAGGCCCTGGTGATCAGCGCATCCTTCCTCTCCCCGCCACTCCCAGCACCTCCTACCCGCCATGGATCAGTTGCTCCGTGGCATTCAGGAGGCGCTGGGGAGAGCAGGAGGGAGTGCGCTCCTCGGAGGAGGTGGGAAGAGGCAGGGCAGGGGTGAGAAAAAGCAAGGACCCTTGGGGAAGAGGTGGAGTTGGGGGCAGGGCCTGGGACGGAGCCGAGGGTGGGGGGGAGCCCCCACGGCACATTAGAAAGTCAGCACCTGTGCATGGTGTGACTATTGCCTACATTTCCAAAAAACAATCCTCCTGTAGAATCACTGTTTAGAGCAGAGGGTCATTGAAGGAATCTACAGTATTCCCATTTCTGTTTATACATAAGAAAACTGATAAAAATATCAGATAAAAATACCTTTTAAATACTATTTACTGTAATAGGTAATATGTGAATACAGAATAGAATTGCTGGTTTTCTACAAATGGTAATAACTTGATCTGCATTTAATATTTTGTCACTTTTTCTATATAGAATTTGATCGTCATGAAATCCAGATATATGAGGAGGTAGCCAAAATGCCTCCTTTTCAGAGGAAGACATTGGTCTTAATAGGGGCCCAGGGAGTGGGTCGAAGAAGCTTGAAAAACAGATTTATAGTATTGAATCCTATTAGGTTTGGAACTACAGTGCCATGTAAGTTATCAGCATTCCAACTGTGAGATCCTTTTGAAGCCTGTAATTCATCTGGAAAAATTTACTCTAATCTGAAGCTTGTTGTAGTGACTCAATCTGGGAGTAATAATTGTGGGTTGAAAACTTTGACTGGAGAATGAAATATGTTTTCAATCTCCTCAATAAGTAGGAAAACCCTGTTTCTGTGTTAATGACATCTAACTACCAGTCAGACTTTTGTCTGCTCATGCTGAAGACAGGAGTTCCCTTGCATTCATCTGGCAGTATTATTCAAATATATCTATTTTGGGGTTTTCATATAGTTCAGGTTATCATCAATATCTGAATGCTCTAAAAATTCCTGATAAATTTTAATAATCAACAGTTACTAGAATTTTGCTTAGAAACTCATTTTATTGTTTATTGTTTGTCTTAGTCTGTATGTGAAACTAAAACTTCATATGAAAATTTTAGTTCATGGATTTAGCCCTAGGGATCAATAAACTATGAATTCTGTTTTATTTGTTGTTAATGTTATAAACTGAGGGATGAGAGGCCAGTTAATGTAATTTTTTCCTACTTCTTCCAGCACCAGCCCTTTCCCTCTCTGCTCTGGTCTTTCTTCCTTTTAGCTGCTGAAAAAGGTGCCCCTTCCTGCAGTATCAGAATTTTTTCCTACTTTGCACTTTCTGAAAGAACCCTTTCCTTCCTGTCTGCCAGACCACCCCTTCTGACTGACCTCTGAGCACAAAACAGTTTCCTTGCTCCATCCCCATTATGTCCAGCCACTTCTAAGAGCCATCTGTTCACTTCTGCCTCATAGTGTGTGGCAAAGAATGGGACCGGCAGTAGTGGGGATGTGGGCAAGTCTGAAAGACAAGCCAGGAGTGACTTGTGTCTGAGGCGGGGAAACCAGATAGCCGTAGGAGTCCTAATCTCTTTCCTCATCTGTAATGCTCACCAAACGTCCAAACTGGTCCATGCCATTAGAATCAATGTGCATATCTGCTAGCATAATCTGTCCAAAGGAACCTGTGCTGGGAATGAGGTTAATAATCCATGTAGGCAAAGGGCAATGCACAACATGACATTAACAATAAATTATCTAAAAATTAACAAATTATCTGCAGTTATGACATCTTACAGAAACCTATAAGTAATAAATGAGATCTCACAATTAGTATATGTGCCAACATTATTTATTTATTGTTTAATCTATTTAGAGCACTTTTGGCCACTTGAATAGGAATGTCACAGAACTCAGAGAAGACATGGTCCATGTGTCAAAGATCTGACAACTTAAATAGACAAGGCAAATTACCAAGCAGTAAACCAGCAACATATAAACAAAACGTGTAAAGTTAAATAGTGTTTAATCAAGCTACCACAGTAACTTATTTGGAGATTCATATAAGTACATATTCAGTAATATTAGTATATGTCTGTACACATGCATGTGTGTGTATGTGGATATAAATGATGTATACTTAAAACTGCTTTCATATGCAGAACTATACCTAAATAAATAAATATATACATATTTCTACTTGGAGATAGGAATGGTCTCAGAAAGGCATCATAGTTTCTATAACTGAACAGTAAAATGTTTTCAGATTTTTCATTAAATACTTTTTTCTCTTTATCAGGGTTGTATTCTCCCTCAAATATTGTCAGTACTGATCCCCGCTTTTTAGATGTGTATTATCGATATTGATCCCCACTCTTGGGATGTGTATGTGCATATCTTCTGGCACTGAGATAGAATCCTCTGGATTCTGTGGATTTGGATTCAGTGCAAAGTCTACCTTCCCTCCTCTGGGGCTTTCATAATATCTATTTTGGATATGAAGTCTTCCATTGCTCACGTTCCAAATGCCATTTCAAGCTCCTCAGATCCCCTGTCTAGTTCATCCAGGTTTTTATACCATACTCATCACTGTGGTGTCTGATGCATCATAAGAAGCTAGTGAGACTTGTGGTTTTCTAAAATAATGAAGATGACAATGATGAAAACTACTTAACTATAATAAAACACATTTAATATTTTATTATTCATTTGTATAACAATATCACCTGGAGGCCCCATTCAGGATCAAGGCTCTGTTGTACTGTGTGCTGTACAGAATAAAAAGACAGCATTTGCCCTGAAGAGTTTTCTACCTAATTTAAGATAAGATGTGACAAACAGTAGAAAGGAGTGGTGGAGGAACCATCAGAGAAGCTGTAAAAAGGACATGCATTTATGTAGGGAAGCTTTGAACACAGCTAGATGGTTTTAGTGTCAATTTTTAAAAAAATGCTATTGTAAGAAATAAATAAGACAAATATTAGAAGCTTCTACTGTCCAACTGCCTAATTACTATCACTTGAAAATTTACCATAGGCTTTACAATAGAAGTGGGTCTTGAAGGAGGAATGGGTAATTAGTGTTTTTCTACAGCTTTTCCACTTCCACACTGTGTGTCTGAGAGAGAGAGAGAAAATAAATGAGTGTTGTGGGATCAGCTGGAAAGAGCCTAAGTCTTACTGAAAGTCAGTGGGACTTAGGCTCCTAAGTATCTAAGTCATCTTTGAAAATGGGACTTAGGTGCTGTTGAAAATCTTACACAATAGTGATTGAAGAAGAGGCATAATGAATTTGGAGTATGGAATGATGAAGGTGAGGGAATAAATGAATGAAAGGGTAGATGAAATGAGGGAGGGAAGAGAGTGAGGGCAGAGGGAATGAGTTTGGGAGGAATTATGCTCATAAGTTTTTTGAACACGAGCTTGAACAGTGGTTTGTTCGCCACACAGAAGACACAAATTATATGTACGTGGTTTTACACCCAATCAATCTTCAGATGTCTTGGGAGTTTTTATATCCAGTGATTTGCCAAAAATTTGTATTTAGTTACTTCACGAAAGCCAAGGGATGATGAAAAAGATGGGCAAGCATACAGATTTGTGTCACGAGCTGAAATGGAAGCAGATATTAAAGCTGGCAGATACTTAGAACATGGAGAGTATGAAGGAAACCTTTATGGTACCAAAATAGATTCCATCCTTGAAGTGGTTCAGACTGGAAGGACATGCATCTTGGATGTGAACCCACAGGTATGTAATGTGTCATGTATCCTAAGATGAATATCAGAGTGTTGAAGAGAGATTTTTTAAATCTGAAGACTTGTAAGCTAGTCTTGTATCCTACAGTACCATGGAAGATTCACAAGTTAGTTTGAATTTTTAACATTTTGAGGTGGAAGAGATCAGGAATGTGAAAAGGCAATTTAGGCCTGTAACAGACAGTGTTTTGCATTGCTGATCAGTAATCCATTTGGCCAATGTAAGAGTGATGTTGAACGTTTCAAAGGGGAGTTTCATACCTTCCTTTGGCAAAATAGCATTTTAAGGATGGGATAGGAGTGCAAAAATTGTCGTTATTTTGTTAATGCTACCAGATTAAAATTGCAGTACTTCAGTGATTAGTGACTGAGAGGTACAGTGACTTATCATTTTTAACTAATTCAATTTAGTGTTGGGGGGGACGTTGTTTTTGTTTGTTTTTTTGTGTGTTTTCTTGTTTCTCTAGGCCTTGAAAGTATTGAGAACTTCAGAGTTTATGCCCTATGTAGTGTTTATTGCTGCTCCAGAGTTAGAGACTCTGCGTGGTATGCACAAGGCTGTGGTGGATGCTGGAATTACAACCAAACTTCTAACAGTAAGCAAATTCTTCCATATATAGTTTCTTTTTCACAGGATTTTCTTAAACCTTTTTTCCTTTTCAAAAAGTTATTTGTAACACATGTGAATGTAATGTCTTGCTGAGGAAGGTTAGGCAAGATTTATGTTAATTGCATAATACAGAGTAATTTAAGCTGATCATATACTACTAACACAAGTTGTTATGTTCTGACATGAATTGATAGATTTTTAAATAAAGGTAATTAATTTATTATGGTGACACCCCCTATAATTTGGGTTACCTAATACTTTCTGTTATAAAGGATTCTTAAAACTTTTCTTTGGGATGTTCTCACACCTCCACTGTTTGCAGTAGACCGTTGATATTTGAGAGGGAGAATCTTTTAGGGCTGCAGAGGTAGCTTTTCTTTGTCCCATGAAGTTCCATTGAGATTTGTCTAAAATATAAATGATTTGAAAATCAAAATGGTCCTTCTCTCATTTGTGTTCCTTGGAAAGATTTTGACAGCCTGTCAATCACTGAACAGGCGTGTGCTGCTGCTACCACAGCAGCAGCACGTCCTGCACTGGGAACACCTGGGAGCTGCTGGGGGCAGGGGAGAGGGGAGATGATGGAGAGCCAAGCTGGGTTCCTCTGCCCCTATAAATTATCTGGCTGCAACACATGGAGTCAAGTGGACCCATAGACTAGGAGCTCCCCTAGCTCCTTGGGGAGAGAATATGAGCTGTGCTTCCTCAGGCTATCCCATAGACCAAGCACATGATATCAATCCACCCTCTGGGTCAACACATTGGGCAGGAACTCCCCCAACTCCAGCAGCATAAAGGAGAGAGCTGGACTGGGCTCCTCCTTGGATCCACCATATGAACCCAGTAACCCATTTCTTCCCCGTCCTCTATGAGAAAACAGCTTCGCTTGCTGCCAGTTGATGTTCTTAGTCCTGTAAGTAGCTCTAGTAGAAGCAATCTCTGTTGTAATACCAAAGGCTGAAATGCTACTGATGATTCATGATTGTGGTACGATATTCTTACATTTGCACATAAAATAATTAGTTTTACCTTTTTCTTTTTAAAATTGGAAAACAGATTGCATATGCAACTGTAAATCTGGCATTTCCTGACTTTCAAGCAGCAAAGAATCCTGTGGCACCTTATAGACTAACAGAGGTTTTGGAGCATGAGCTTTCGTGGGTGAATACCCACTTCCTCAGATGCATGTAATGGAAATATCCAGGGGCAGGTATATATATGTGTGCTAGCAAGCAAGCTAGAGATAACGAGGTCAGTTCAATCAGGGAGGATGAGGCCCTGTTCTAGCAGTTGAGGTGTGAAAACCAAGAGAGGAGAAACTGGTTCTGTAATTGGCAAGCCATTCACAGTCTTTGTTCAATCCTGAGCTGATGGTGTCAAATTTGCAGATGAACTGAAGCTCAGCAGTTTCTCTTTGAAGTCTGGTCCTGAAGTTTTTTTGCTGCAGGATGGCCACCTTAAGGTCTGCTATAGTGTGGCCAGGGAGGTTGAAGTGCTCTCCTACAGGTTTTTGTATATTGCCATTCCTAATGTCTGATTTGTGTCCATTTATCCTTTTCCATAGAGACTGTCCAGTTTGGCCGATGTACATAGCAGAGGGGCATTGCTGGCATATGATGGCGTATATTACATTGGTGGATGTGCAGGTGAATGAACCAGTGATGGTGTGGCTGATCTGGTTAGGTCCTGTGATGGTGTCGCTGGTGTAGATATGTGGGCAGAGTTGGCATCGAGGTTTGTTGCATGGATTGGTTCCTGAGCAAGAGTTATTATGGTGTGGTGTGCAGTTGCTGGTGAGAATATGTTTCAGGTTGGCAGGTTGTCTGTGGGCAAGGATTGGCCTGCCACCCAAGGCCTGTGAAAGTGTGGGATCATTGTCCAGGATGGGTTGTAGATCCTTGATGATGCGTTGGAGGGGTTTTAGCTGGGGGCTGTATGTGATGGCCAGTGGAGTCCTGTTGGTTTCTCTCTTGGGTTTGTCTTGCAGTAGGAGGCTTCTGGGTACACGTCTGGCTCTGTTGATCTGTTTCCTTATTTCCTCGTGCGGGTATTGTAGTTTTGAGAATGCTTGGTGGAGCTTTTGTAGGTGTTGGTCTCTGTCTGAGGGGTTAGAGCAGATGCGGTTGTACCTCAGTGCTTGGCTGTAGACAATGGATCGTGTGATGTGCCCGGGATGGAAGCTGGAGGCATGAAGGTAGGCATAGCGGTCGGTGGGTTTTCGATATAGGGTGGTGGTAATGTGACCATCACTTATTTGCACCGTGGTGTCAAGAAAGTGGACCTCCCGTGTAGATTGGTCCAGGCTGAGGTTGATGGTGGGGTGGAAGCTGTTGAAATCATGGTGGAATTTTTCCAGAGTCTCTTTCCCATGGGTCCAGATGATGAAGATGTCATCAATGTAGCGTAGATAGAGAAGGGGTGTGAGTGGACGAGAGCTGAGGAAGCGTTGTTCCAGGTCGGCCATGAAGATATTGGCATATTGTGGGGCCATGCGGGTGCCCATAGCAGTGCCACTGATCTGGAGATATATATTGTCATCAAATTTGAAATAGTTGTGTGTAAGTATAAAGGCACAGAGCTCAGCAGCCAGTTGTGCTGTGGCATCATCAGGGATAGTGTTCCTGACAGCTTGTATTCCATCTGTGTGTGGGATGTTTGTGTAGAGAGCCTCTACATCCATGGTGGCTAGGATGGTGTTTTCTGGGAGGTCACCAATACATTGTAGTTTCCTCAGGAAATCAGTGGTGTCGCGGAGATAGCTGGGAGTGCTGGTGGCATAGGGTCTGAGTAGAGAGTCCATATATCCAGATAGTCCTTCAGTGAGAGTGCCAATGCCCGAGATGATGGGGCGTCCAGGATTTCCGGGTTTGTGGATCTTGGGTAGTAGATAGAATAACCCTGGTCGGGGCTCTAGGGGTATGTTGATTTCTTCTGGTGTTAGTGTAGGGAGTGTCCTGAGTAGATGCTGTAGTTTCTTAGTGTATTCCTCAGTGGGATCTGAGGGAAGTGGCCTGTAGAATTTGGTATTGGAGAGTTGTCTGGCTGCCTCCTTTTGATAGTCAGACCTGTTCATGATGACAACGGCACCTCCTTTATCAGCCTCTTTGATGATAATGTCAGGGTGGTTTCTGAGGCTGTGGATGGCATTGCGTTCTGCACGACTTAGGTTGTGAGGCAACCTAAGTCTGTCCTATCTCGGGGACTCTCTTTCTGCCCTGCCACCCCCACCAACATGATACAGTTCTGTGGCGATCTGGAAGCCTACTTTCGCCGTCTCCGACTCAAAGAATACTTCCAGGACAACACTGAACAGTGCACTGATACACGGGTGCCCTCCCACCAACAGCACAAGAAAAAGAACTCCACATGGTCTCCTCCTGAGGGTCGAAATGACAGCCTGGACCTATACATTGAATGCTTCCGCCGGCGTGCACAGGCAGAAATCGTGGAACAACAACATCGCTTGCCTCACAACCTAAGTCGTGCAGAACGCAATGCCATCCACAGCCTCAGAAACCACCCTGACATTATCATCAAAGAGGCTGATAAAGGAGGTGCCGTTGTCATCATGAACAGGTCTGACTATCAAAAGGAGGCAGCCAGACAACTCTCCAATACCAAATTCTACAGGCCACTTCCCTCAGATCCCACTGAGGAATACACTAAGAAACTACAGCATCTACTCAGGACACTCCCTACACTAACACCAGAAGAAATCAACATACCCCTAGAGCCCCGACCAGGGTTATTCTATCTACTACCCAAGATCCACAAACCCGGAAATCCTGGACGCCCCATCATCTCGGGCATTGGCACTCTCACTGAAGGACTATCTGGATATATGGACTCTCTACTCAGACCCTATGCCACCAGCACTCCCAGCTATCTCCGCGACACCACTGATTTCCTGAGGAAACTACAATGTATTGGTGACCTCCCAGAAAACACCATCCTAGCCACCATGGATGTAGAGGCTCTCTACACAAACATCCCACACACAGATGGAATACAAGCTGTCAGGAACACTATCCCTGATGATGCCACAGCACAACTGGCTGCTGAGCTCTGTGCCTTTATACTTACACACAACTATTTCAAATTTGATGACAATATATATCTCCAGATCAGTGGCACTGCTATGGGCACCCGCATGGCCCCACAATATGCCAATATCTTCATGGCCGACCTGGAACAACGCTTCCTCAGCTCTCGTCCACTCACACCCCTTCTCTATCTACGCTACATTGATGACATCTTCATCATCTGGACCCATGGGAAAGAGACTCTGGAAAAATTCCACCATGATTTCAACAGCTTCCACCCCACCATCAACCTCAGCCTGGACCAATCTACACGGGAGGTCCACTTTCTTGACACCACGGTGCAAATAAGTGATGGTCACATTACCACCACCCTATATCGAAAACCCACCGACCGCTATGCCTACCTTCATGCCTCCAGCTTCCATCCCGGGCACATCACACGATCCATTGTCTACAGCCAAGCACTGAGGTACAACCGCATCTGCTCTAACCCCTCAGACAGAGACCAACACCTACAAAAGCTCCACCAAGCATTCTCAAAACTACAATACCCGCACGAGGAAATAAGGAAACAGATCAACAGAGCCAGACGTGTACCCAGAAGCCTCCTACTGCAAGACAAACCCAAGAGAGAAACCAACAGGACTCCACTGGCCATCACATACAGCCCCCAGCTAAAACCCCTCCAACGCATCATCAAGGATCTACAACCCATCCTGGACAATGATCCCACACTTTCACAGGCCTTGGGTGGCAGGCCAATCCTTGCCCACAGACAACCTGCCAACCTGAAACATATTCTCACCAGCAACTGCACACCACACCATAATAACTCTTGCTCAGGAACCAATCCATGCAACAAACCTCGATGCCAACTCTGCCCACATATCTACACCAGCGACACCATCACAGGACCTAACCAGATCAGCCACACCATCACTGGTTCATTCACCTGCACATCCACCAATGTAATATACGCCATCATATGCCAGCAATGCCCCTCTGCTATGTACATCGGCCAAACTGGACAGTCTCTACGGAAAAGGATAAATGGACACAAATCAGACATTAGGAATGGCAATATACAAAAACCTGTAGGAGAGCACTTCAACCTCCCTGGCCACACTATAGCAGACCTTAAGGTGGCCATCCTGCAGCAAAAAAACTTCAGGACCAGACTTCAAAGAGAAACTGCTGAGCTTCAGTTCATCTGCAAATTTGACACCATCAGCTCAGGATTGAACAAAGACTGTGAATGGCTTGCCAATTACAGAACCAGTTTCTCCTCTCTTGGTTTTCACACCTCAACTGCTAGAACAGGGCCTCATCCTCCCTGATTGAACTGACCTCGTTATCTCTAGCTTGCTTGCTAGCACACATATATATACCTGCCCCTGGATATTTCCATTACATGCATCTGAGGAAGTGGGTATTCACCCACGAAAGCTCATGCTCCAAAACCTCTGTTAGTCTATAAGGTGCCACAGGATTCTTTGCTGCTTTTACAGATCCAGACTAACACGGCTACCCTCTGATACCTGACTTTCAAGTGTGACTTTGCAACCTAAAGAATGTTCTTTTAATGTGTTTTTGTTGTGCCTTTTATATATGTATGTATACAGAATCTGTGTGTGTGTGTTACACAGAGAGACAGAAAGTGTGTATTTATTTAATATTATATGTTTATGTGGCCACTTCGGAGTAAATGGGTGCATTTGGATGATAGGTATATCTCCATATATTATATTATCTCATAGAACTGGAAGGGACCCTGAAAGGTCATGAAGTCCAGCCCCCTGCCTTCACTTGCCAGAGCAAGTACTGATTTTGCCCCAGTTCTCTAAGTGGCCCCCTCAAGGATTGAACACACAGCCGTGGGTTTAGCAGGCCAATGGTCAGACCACTGAGCTATCCCTCCCCCCATTGAATCTGCTTTGCATACTAGTGGATTATTTTAAATCACTTCTAATATAACAAGCAATTGCAAATTTCCCTACTACTTTTGGCTGTTTTGGTGCTAAATTAGCATTCCTCCTTTAGAGAAGAGGAACTTAAGAATGGCCATATTGGATCAGACCAATGGTCCATCTAGCTCAGTATTCTGTCTTCCAACAGCAGCCAATGCAGGTGCTTCAGAGGGAATGAACAGATTCCCTCAGGGCAATTAGTGAGTGATCCATCCTATCTTCCACTCCCAGCTTCTGGCAGTGAGAGGCTAGGGACATCAGAGCATGGGGTGGCATCTCTGACTGTCTTGGCTAATAGCCATTGATGGAGCTATCCCCTATGAACTTAACTCTTTTTTTGGAACCCAGTTATAGTTCTGACCTTCACAACAGCCACTGGCAACAAGTTTCACAAGTTTGACTTTGTGTTGTATGAAGTAGTTTCTTTTGTTTGTTTTAAATTCCTGCCTATTAATTTTACTGGCTGACCCTTAACTCTTTTGTTATATGACAGGGAAAATAAACTTCCCTATTCACTTTCTCCACATTATTCACATTTTATAGATCTCTGTCATATTCCCCCTTTTGTTGTCTCTTTTCTAAACTAAAACTTCTCAATCTTTTTAATCCCTCCTCATATGAAAACTGTTCCATAACCTTAATCATTTTTTGTTGCCCTTCTGTGTGCCTTTTCCATTTCTAATGCATCTTTTTGAGATGGGACAACTAGAACTGCATGTAGTATTCAAGATGTGGGCATAGCATGGATATATATATATATATAGTGGCATTATGATATCTACTGTCTTCTTATTGTGACAGACCCAGGCCAGTGGGGTATAGGAGTCTGGTCCTGTTGGTATCCAGGGAGTGGGTGGGCAAAGCCCGCCCACTGCTAAAGGACCTCCCCCCAGCCTAAGGGGAGAATCCACAGGTCTGTGATACCAAATAATTCTGGGGAACAACTAATGAAATAACAGGAACAGGAGTGAGGTTACAGGAGTCTGGTAGAAGGCAAATATACTGGCCACTGGATGAACAATTTTCTGTTCCCTGAGTGACCATAGCAGGGGCTGCCCTAGAGCAATCAGGAACCTGCTAGAACCAGTTAAGACAGGCGAGCTAATCAGGACACCTGGAGCCAATTAAGAACTTTCTAGAATCAATTATGGCAGGCAGGCTAATCAGGACTTCTGGTTTTAAAAGGACCTCCCATCACTTAATAGGGGTGTATGCAAGGAGTGAGAAAGTGTGCTGCTGGAGGAGTGAATAATTCCTGAAAAAATTACCTCCACACTCATTGCATCCAACAGTTCCACATACAAAATAAGTAGCTGCAGTAAAAGGCCTCTTTGGGCAGATAGTCACCAGCTGATCAGACCATTTATGTATGTACGTTTGAGCGCATGTTTATGTGCTTTCCTGAATTGGGGCTGGTAGTCACCTTTCAAATTTAGCAGATTTTGAAAGTTTTGCTCTTACTTGGTGACAGATTTCAGGGTGGTAGCCGTGTTAGTCTGTATCAGCAAAAAGAACGAGGAGTACTTGGAGTACACCTTAGTCTCTAAGGTGCCACAAGTACTCCTCGTTCTTTGTGCTCATACTGTTACCCAAATTACATTAAGCATACCTTCTTCCATCTCTATCAAATATTTTAAACTTTACTTCTGAGTATTTGTAGTAAATGAAAGCTTTTGTTCAATATTGCAACTAAACTGAAAGTCGGTTGCACTACCTGACAAACTGATGTTACTAATTGTTTCATTCATTTATCTTTGTTTGAACTTGTAATGAACTGCTAATGTCACAATTTTTAATTAGTCTCCAAATCTTTTCAACAGGACACTGATTTGAAAAAAACAGTTGATGAAAGTGCACGGATTCAGAGAGCATACAACCACTATTTTGATCTCATCATTGTAAATGACAATCTAGACAAAGCCTTTGAGAAGCTACAGACTGCTATAGAGAAATTGAGGTTGGAGCAACAATGGGTCCCAATTAGTTGGGTATACTGACAGATTATTGAAGATGGACTTAGCTAACAAATGAAATTAGCTGCAACAAACATTCTTGGAAGACATTCTGTGGAAATGGAAGATACCTGCAGCACCCTTGCATTTTTACTCTATGTATATTCAGATGATAGTACACTATTCTGAGTTTTTATATAACACATTGAAGGAAAAGTGTACTTAAATATGTAATTTATTTTAATTTTTCTAACTTTTTACAGATAACCTTTCTATTCATGTCACATGAAGGAAATGCGTTGAAGCATTTTTATATGTTTTAATTTAGTACCTTTGCCTTTTTCATCTAAACTTTCAAGACATTCACTTTAGCATTTACATTTTGGTCTTACATTTTCACTGTGATAAGGAAGGATACTTGAAACAATTTTTGTAAAACTCTTGTTCAAGTTAGTGTTCATCTGGTCAAAGGTCAGTTGTTATTAGGAAAAAACACTAATTCTTTTCCTAATAGGCACCTTTAAATTATTTTTTTATGGGAGCAGAATATTAAATATTAAAGCAGCAACCAGCACTGCTTTGCTACATTGCTCTGACATTTTTCTGCTCAATGTTTATACACTTTTGCAGTTTCATGGTTTCTTGTTGTCTATTTTGATTTAGACAGATGTACTGTAGACTTCCCCTCTGTGTACCGTTAAAAAACAATGATGTAAAACAATATCTTGCACGCTACTTATTAGGCTGTTCTTGGGAGCCAACCTTCTAGCCCATTACAGTTGAGGTACTGATGTCAGAAAGGTTGTATGTAATGTAAGTCGTTGTAGTTAGGATCATAGTGAAGTAGCTGAGAAGAGAGCCTTATACTGCAGAGCCTTACAATGAGGCTTGGTGCGTAGGACTATTTATTCACACTTGTGAAAACACATGGCTAAAAAAACCTGCTTTTTTATTGAGACATTGTTCGGTATTTGTATATTGATCTGTGAATTGAGTTCCTGTGATATTTAGCTGGCTCTTATTTTACATTTTGGAATATTGTGAGTGATCAGCTGTTGTGTTTATGAAATGTGATGTGATGAGATTTTTGTGCTATTTGTTATATTGTGTTTAAACTGCATTCTTCTTTGGATAGCTTGTGAAATTAGAAAGTTGTTGTCAGATGCTAAAAATCAATGTTATTTATATTTTGTTTTTTAACAGGATTTTTTTGTTTCGTGATGAAATAATTCTCCATTCAGTAGACTCACTGGCATAATTCCTGTTATCTCCAAATTCATATTGATTCATATTTCCAAGGCTTTTACTAATATAAATTCTCCTTAACAAGTATAAAATGAAAACACAAATTGTCACTAAGACAAACTTTTGTGACCATATTTTATATTACACTAGCTCTTGTATATAGTCACATTTCTTCATCAGTTACCAGCTTTATGACCCTAAATTACAGTCATCTGTCCACTTAATTTATTTTCTCTCTGGTGACAGGCACCTGTCTTCTGAAGTTTTTTCCATGCCAAAGCATATTACACAGAATGCCAACAAAAAGAGGACTTCTGCTGAATTCTCTTTCTGATGAAAAACCCAAAAGAGTAGATACACTGTAAAAACAATAGTGTGCCCTTGGGCTTCTAAAGTTTTTTGATTACGTGCACAAGAAAACAGGGTTCAGGTAGTTTTATGTAGTTACTTTATACAAAGAAACCGTGAGTCTCAAAAGATATAGACAATCAAAAAAAACCCTAAAATATTTTTCAAAGATTCCAGTATATTTTGTAAATGTTATACAAAATCTTGCATAGCCTCAGTCGTCTCTGTGGCTCTTGGTATTGAGATTTCAGTTTTTTAAAGTGAGTCTGAAACTTTTAAGGAAAACTTGTATCACTACTTTGTTTTTATTCTGTTAAATTCTGCATCATATATATGGGTTTGTTTCTTTTTTCTTTTTAAAAGTTTGGTAGATTTCATAATATGTGGTGCCAGCATGACACTTTTTTCTGTTTGGTATTCTCAGGAGACTAGGTTCTATGATGCTACTGCTCTAAAGGTACTTTGAGGAATAGATCTATTGTTGCCAACAAATAGCAGAACCTATGCTTGAATATTTTAAAGATTCAATCTTGGTACTATAGGACTTTATAGCTATGATTGATCTATCAGTGTCCTTGTTGTACACTATGTAATCGGAGATAAACGTGTACTGTATGTGGGAAACGTTATCTAGACAGACACTACGCCTTTCATTATGAGTTATAAATGACTAACTCCTGAACTGTGATGCCAAAAGTGGGTTGAGCTAGCTCCTCCCTAGTGAGTGACATTAGAAGATTTTACTTTCCACACTGTAGTGCCGTATATTGCAAATTTCACTTACTCTGCAGCTTTGTAAGAGCGTATTTCGCCAAATGGAAATGTAGGCACCAAGGTCTAGTCAGAAAACTACTGTACTACTTCCAGTACCATCATAGAAATAGGACTGTCAAAAGGGACAGTGTGGTGGTGGTTTGTGCTGGGGCCTAAGCCCTCCTGTGTTCAGTAGCATGCAAAATGTGAAATTGATCACACTGGAGCCTATCATAAGTGCCATCAGGCCTGCTGTATCCTTTTAGGTATTTAATGTAGAAGCAGCTGGGGAGTGTGATTCTGGGACTCCTTCACAGGAAGGATTGTCTGACAGGATGTATATAAGAACCTAGTGTATCAAAACCTTTATGGGGATTATCTGGATCTCTACACTTAAGGTGGTAAGCAAAAAAAATTCTTTACCAGACTTTTTTACCAAATCTTTCAAATTTAGTGAAGTATGCTTTCCTCATTGAGGACCAGGTTAGCTATATAAACACACCTGCTTTGGATTTAAAACAACTGTTCAGAAAACATTGAAACTTTTCTTTAAACTATAAAAAATAGGTTTTCAGCGCATATGGTCACTCAAATTGCTGAATTTTTTTCTTTTACTCTTTTTAAAAAAAAGTCTTCTAGTCTGACAGCAATAAGAATTTTGAATTCAAACTAACCTCTTAGAGAGGTTGCCATTCACCAGAGGGTTAGAGAATGAAGATGCAATTTCCACCATAACTACGGTGATAGCTTCATCTCATAATACATATTGGTAGAAAGGGTGGTAGGCTAGAACAGTGGTTCTCAACCTTTCCAGACTGTTATACCTCTTTCAGGAGTCTGATTTGTCTTGCGTGCCTCAAATTTCACCTCACTTAAACTACTTGCCTACAAAATCAGACATAAAACAAAAGTGTCACAGCACACTATTACTGAAAAATTCTTACTTTCTCATTTTTACCATATAATTATAAAATAAATGGATTGGAATATAAATATTGATTGTACTTACATTTCCGTGTGATACTTGATCCTTGTCATTCTGGGAGGCAGTGAAGCAACAGCAACAATTAAGTTTTTCTCCACATTGAGTCTATTCCTACTCTTTGTCTTGATGGGAGTCATAACAGAAAATGAGACTTCACAAAAATGTTTACCCAAAAGGTAACCGAACATCCAAACCATGGTTCCCAAGGTCACTGTACTCTTTCCACTCTAACCCAGTTCTGGTGTTTAGTACAGAGTCTTTAAACTTCATTTGCTGACCTTGGTCTTAGAATGGCTCAAGAAGATTTTTTTGCCGACTGGCAGAGAGGTTACTGCTGTTAACATCTGACAAAATTGATGTTTGAATGGGTTTCTTACCCAGTCGAGTTAAGCTAAGTTGTGTTGAATGTTGGGGCAATATTGTTACCCTAAAATTTTAGACACCAATTATGTCACCTACAATGGCACTTCTAATTTCTTGAAAGGGTAACCAGGTTTGTGGTCTGCCCTAAAGGAATTGCCAGGGTGTTACCAGGGGACTTGTCTCTGCCCCACAGAGGACTCCCCAGGGCAAGCTAGTCTTGCTACTCCCTAAAAAGACACGGATACAGCCTTCCTCTCAAGGATCGACACATAAGCAGTAATTCTTCGAAAATGAAATAATTGTTTATTTAAAAGATAAGTAGTTACCATGTATTTAATGAAGCAAGAAAGAATAACATAGAATATAGTAAAAATGCAATAAAATTACATTTAAAACATCGTAATTAAAGCAGTGCAATTAAATAAGACAGACTGCTTACAGTATTTACACACACAAAGAATACAGGTTTCAGAGTAGCAGCTGTGTTAGTCTGTATCTGCAAAAAGAACAGGAGTACTTGTGGCACCTTAGAGAATAACAAATTTATTTCAGCATGAGCTTTCGTGAGCTACAGCTCACTTCTTTGGATGCACAGAATGGAACACACAGACAGGAGATATTTATACATACATACCTTTTCATGTTCTCTGTATGTATAAATATCTCCTGTCTGTGTGTTCCATTCTGTGCATCCAAAGAAGTGAGCTGTAGCTCACGAAAGCTCATGCTGAAATAAATTTGTTAGTCTCTAAGGTGCCACAAGTACTCCTGTTCTTTTTACAAAGAATACAGCACCTTCAGTGTAACGTATATAAAGATCCCACATACACAAAGGTTTTTAGTCTTAGTGTTACAGTCTAATCCTGTACTTAATATAAGATATGCAGTCTCTATATACATATATAAGAAATCATTGTCACAACATTTAACATAAAATCTTTACTTAACATTTAACATCCTGTAAGCACTGGCCAAGTGATTACAAGAGGGGAAGGGAAGATCTCACTCAAGACACAGGCATCCAGCTTTATTTACAGACAAACCCATACACTCTTAAATATTAGATAAAAAAGATCAGACTTATCACTTCTTATTAAAAATTTCCCTGTGATTCGTCCATTGGTCCCTCTGATTTGTCTGAATTTAGAGAGCACAGTTTTCACAGCGTGCAGTTTCCCTGCTCAGTCGGGCCACGGATGCAGTGGTGGCTGCTGCTTGTTCGTTGCTGCTGGCAGGCAGTTGCTTGTTGCTATGGCAACCTTGGAATTCTGCTATTGTAGCTGCTTTTCAGGTAGCTGTTTTGCAGGATGTTCCGTTCTTCTTTTCAAGCAGCTTCCGTATTTCAGTTTCAGCCTGCTGGCTGAACCCACTATAAACCCACTATTTTCAGCCTATTACCTGGAAGCCTCCTATAGTTTCAGCCTGCTGGCTGAACCCACTACAAACTCAGCTGCTGGCTGTCAGCCTTATATAGTGTTTGCTCTCTCAAGGTCAGCTCCTCTCAGCCAATCAGCTGCTAGTTTTTCAGCTCCTCCATATGACATGATACCTATTTTTTAGGTAGGAAAGCTACTCCTCTGATGCCATCTTGGATTCTAGACTTTTCTAAGCTCCTCCCTCTGATGCCATCTTGTTTGCTAAACTTTCCACAACCTAATTTTGAACTAAGTCATTCCTGTCTCTCCCATTTTGATTAGCCTTGTTGGATTTTCTAAATTTAAACTATCATTAATTTCTACTTAATTAGAGCCTTAACCTTAAAACGAACTACTATTTTATGCAAACCAAAGTGTCCTGTTACACCATATAACACTGTCCTTGGGAGCCAAAAAATCTTACTGCGTTATAGGTACAAGTGTGTTATATTGAGCTTGCTTTGATCTACCGGAGCACCCAGCCGCCCGCCCCCACCCCCCGTTCCGCTTTACAGCGTTATATCCGAATTCGTGTTATATCAGGGTAGAGGTGTACTGCCACCACCATAATTATATCAATTGGGAAAAGTGAATTTTTGCAAAGTTTAAACTCCTTTTGATCTTTTCCTGTAAGCCTCTATTGAGATAGTCAAGGTATTTCAGAACATTCAAAGCAGAATCTCTCACTACAATATGAACTCAGAGGGCAATTGAGCAAAATGATCTACTATTATATCTTTAATTTTGCTCTGCTCAGTTTCTCCTGTGCAGAAATCAGTGACATGCATGAAGCAGTGGAAAACATGTAAAGTCTTTATCTCCACATTTGGACTTCCAGAATTCAGTTTTCTTGATAAAAGCATTCACTTTGTCATAGAGATTCAGAATGTTGGTTTCACAGCCTAGCATGGACAAATTTAGATAATTCAGATTGCTAAGTGTTTCTGGGAGGTAGGCAAGTTGGGGTAACCACATAGTATTCTTAAAGCTTCAACTATTTCTACAAAAGCACACAATGCTTCATATGCTATCTCCCTTCTTATAGCAAAATCAAAGAAGCTGTCCACTATTGCAGAAGATCTGATTCTGCCTGGCACTGTGGCGCTTGCAGAAAACATGCTTGATAAAAAAAGCAGTTGATACTGTCAGGAAAGTACCCTTCTCAAATAACACTGTGTGTCGTAGAATTGAAGAAATGGCTGAGGAAATGAGGGAATGAATGATCAGAAGGAAACGCGTGAACTTGTGTAATGCAGACAGTCTGTCAAGTACTTTCCATCATGAAAGCCAGTGAACCTCTGTGTGAAGCAACAGTAGCTGCTGATCTGACTCCATCTCTACGCAAACAATGCAAAACAGGTGAGCATTGAGGGGCCTAGACTTGATAAAGTGACAATTTTGACACATTTGAAACTTCATGCAGTTAAGAACTCATCTTATTTGAAGCAAGTACCTCTCTGTGTATGATACAGTGCACCCACTGCATGGAAAGATTTTCTTTCCTGATCCTAGCTACAAGTCCGTTCACTATCTTGGTCATTGCAGTGGCCCTCTCAGTGCAGATGACTTTGCATGAATTCCAACTCAAATTGTGTTCAGAAGAAAAAGTCAGTTTAAAAATGTCTTCTCCGACTGAGTTTGCCTTTAAACTTTTGCAAAACAGTATGTGCTTGTTGATAGTAGTTTCCGTGTATCGAACATAAGTAATCAGCTGAGCTTCTCCACTAATATCCGTGATTCATCAAGCTGAAGGGCAAATATTTTTGCCATTTTAAGTTTCTCTACAAGTTGAGAAAAAATTTCCTCAGCCATTTCTTCAATTCTGCGACACACAGTAACATTTGATAAGGGTTCTTTCTTGAGTGTATCAACTGCTTTTTTAACAAGCGCCACAGCAGCAGGCAGAATCAGATCTTTTGCAATAGTGTACAACTTCTTTGATTTGCTATAAGAAAGGAGACAGCATGTGAGGCTTCGTGTGCTTTTGCAGAAATAGTTTAAGCTTTTTTCATTTTAAGCTGACAAATCTGGAACTCAGAAACCTTTCTTTGAAAAAGTTCTACCAGTTTACACGCATGCACAGGATGTTTTGTCTTCAAATGTTGTTGTAAATATGCCAGGTTCATACTGCTGTTTAATAGACTTCTCCAAAAAGGAAACACTAAGTTTGAGGTGGATCGCTGTTTGTAGATGTGAATCCAAAAGCAACATATTCCTCGCAGAACTGATGGAGTTTTTGCAGTCATCTTCAATTTCTTACAAATTTCATTGTCACCACTACCACCGCTTCCAGCATCTTGTTTTAAAAATCTGTCCGTTTTTACATTGGAACTGCATACATACCATGAAAACTTCAACCTCATTAATGTGCTTGCATGCATCAGTAAATGACATAAAACGCATGTTTAATACAGTGTGTATGTGCACGTTACTGCATAGTATAATATAGTATATAGAGCAGTATAAACTAGTCGTACGAAATTTTAATTTGTACTGACTTTGCTAGTGCTTTCTATGTAGCCTGTTGTAAAACTAGCAAATATGTAGATGAGTTGACATACCCCCAGGAAGACCTCTTCGTACCCCTGGTTGAGAACCACTGGGCTAGAAGATACACAAGTTAGGCTGACCTGCATAATATACAAGTAATGATGAGATGCTGTGAATGCATTAAGCTTGAAAAAATGAAAATATTTCTCATAGCATGTACTATATTGTTAATAGTATTTTGGGAGTTTCAAATTATAACATTTCCTATTGTCCAGAAATCACTTTTGTGTTTTTCATCTTCTGAGTATTAAGCACTTGCTCACTTTTTCCTGGACACTGGAAAAGTAAAGTAGCTAAACTTTATGCTGACTACCCATAACACCACAATGGGTATGTGTGAGTGAGTTAGAGATGTTGCTAAATTTGTAAGGTACATGAATATATTAGTTTACTTTTATCTTCATAATAGTAAAATATCTGGGAGGTGAATGTGTGCATGCGTGGATGGTAAAACAAAAAATGTTAATGTGCACAATCATATTACTGATGTACCAAGACTTAATCAAAAGGAAGTATTCCTTACTATGAGATATATTGAAAACCGGCACATATATCTCTACCTGGATGGTGGTGATTATTAATAAATGTATATTTTTTAAAATATACATTTGCTCACTCTAAAAATTATTCTGTATCTGTAACTTCTATCTATATTAAGCAGTTCATGATGTACCATAAAATTGTGTATATGTATAGAGTTATCGAGGAAATATTGGGTTCATCCTGTGAATGATAACGTTTTGCTAGAATGCAATCAGAATGTCATGAACCACAAATTACTCCATGGCAGGATGGAAAAAAAATTGATGCTTTCTTTTAAAAGATCAAAAAGAAAAAAAATGGATTTTTTAAGTTAAATTAAATGCAGGTTTATTTTTAAAATATCTGTTTAAATTTGAAATAGACCTTAGCATAGGTCATCAAACTTATTATCTATTAAAATAATTTAAATTAAATAAAAAAAATAAGCGGTTCATGTTTGCTGCCAACTTTTAAAGAAAATCAAACCACTGAACTGGTGGTAATCACTGGCAAAGCACCTGGAACCAAAGTCTGTTTAAGGGCTAACACAGCAGTTTTGACAGGAGTAGCCTCTTCTGCAGGTGCAGAAACAATATTTTATTTGTTTATTCAACTAGTTCAGTTCAGTTACTAGTTCATTCATAATTAGAAACCAATTGAGAGTTGAAAACCAGGAAAGGTTGTTTTCTTCTTCCAACCTAGGAATAAAGACTAGGTGTCACGATGAGATCTACTAGTTCTAAAATCTTGACAAACAAAGTGACCAGAAACTATCAGTTCAATTCCAATTTTAAATGCAAAACATACTTTGATAAAACCTTTTTCTTAAGCGTGTAGCACATTTGATGTAGTTTTATTTAATGTTTAAAAAATTTTGGTTTTGTGCATCTTTAATTAAATACATCTTGAAACAAATCGCAAGTAAAATAATCTAGTAAATAAGAAATGCATCATTCACCATTTTCTAACATAAAAAATGTAAAAATTAAGAATCTGAACAAATGTATGTTAAGCTATATAATTGCTTAAATATGCATATATATTATGTATCCTCCTGGTTAGCAAAACACACGCCAGTTTAGTGTAAAGGCTATATTTAGTTGCAAATCAACATGTTTTAATGGTTACCAATCAATAAGAATCAATCTTTAGGGAAAATAACTAAAACGTACACATGCAAAATACAATTAAAATAGATTATTTAAATAAAGGTTTCCTGATTGCTGATTTCAATTGCTTTGATATAAATTAATCCACCCTGTTTCATAGATGGACTAATTTAAGTAAACACCAAATAAACTTTAATGCAAATATTTTGGGTGCATAACTGATTAGTTCATAATAACTCTGTTCTTTAAAAGTTATATTATTGATTCAACTCAAATTTCTAAATATTCTGACAAGCCAGAGTCTGTTTAAGGTTCAGTGTGGTAAACCATAATAGAACCTGTTAACTTATATGTATTTTATGAAGGGCTTTTAAAATGTTCAGTATTAAATAAAAAAATGTGAAATTAGAATGTCATGAACCACAAATTACTCCATGGCAGGATGGAAAAAAAATTGATGCTTTCTTTTAAAAGATCAAAAAGAAAAAAATTGACACCGACAAGGAAACTCAGCCTTATGGGCAACATAGTATGACTATTTTTCTCCCTTGTGCAGTGTTTTCAGATCAGAATTTCTGTATGTGTATTGAGGTGCAAAAATTGTGTGGAACAGGATGGCAAGTCAACCTTAACTTCTGTGCTTAAAGACACTGTCAAGGATTATGAAGGCTCAAAATGTGACCTACTTTTTCCTGCTCCTTGCATGCAATCCTAATTATGTCTTTTAAAATCAAACTTTAGTGCTTTTATTGTACAAATTGCCTGATGCTCAGCACTCGAGCTGTCCTAGGTTTCCAGGATGGTGATGCAAATAGGAAATAGAAAAATGTTTTATGAAATATGAAAAATGCCTGGCTGGGTCCTTTTTAAAGTTTGTGTCTATACTGTTCCTTATTTTAGCTACAGCAAAAACAATGTGGTCTGGTGGGTCAGGCACTAGACTGGCAATCAGGAGATCTGGGTTCTTTTCACAGCTCTGCCCTTCACCTTCTGTATAACCTTGTCTATGTCAGTTCCACTCTCTGTGCCTCTGTTTCCCCTCCACACTTTGTCTTGCTTATTTAGACTGTAAGCTTTTAGAAACAACACTGTTTCTTACTGTGTCTACATAGTGCCTTCTGCAATACAGTCCCCAGCTCAGGTGCTTCTAGGCACTACTGTAATACAGATATGAGGCTAGATTCTAAACTTAGTGTGGTACGTAGGGGTTTTTGCCTCAAAACCCAGTTGAGAAACCCAGTGGGGAACATGCATGGTCCTGTTCAAAGGCAGGTTCATGCTTCTGCAATTAGAACTGTGGCCCATTCATTAAATCCTGGAGAGATTATTAAGTATAATTTATACTGCCAAATTCAGTTTTGAAAATGTCAGGTCCTACTAGTTTTTAAAAGGGATATTTTGGTACATGAGTTCATAACAGGAGTGGTAGTTAACATGTCCATCACCCTGAGGAATCATACCCCACCGTTTTTCAGCATAGAGAATTCCCAAGTAAGTCAGTGGGTCTTGTCTGTAAGAAATTATTTGCAATATGTTGTCTTTTATGTCATTTGCAGTATGTTGTACTTCTACTCAAGTTCTAGTTTAACTGTACAAAATATGAAAAGCATCTTGACTAAAGGCATTCTGTAAAGTAAGTAGTTCCATTTCTGTTAAGTAAACCGCCTATAAACAGTTAATTACTTTTTATAGTGGCCAGTATTTATATTCTATGGCGCAAATTCTAGTCAGAAGTAAATGTGAAATCATACATGTACATCAGAAGGAAAGATTTTTGGTACTCATAATTTTTATAATACTTCATTATTCCATGCTAGTGGGCATGGATTCCCCTGCCTTTGCTGCTAATGTAAGATTGGATCCTCAAGTGTGAAAGAATTACATTGGCTATAGGGACACTTTCTCCTGTAATCTCTTTTCTTTTTAATAAGTCTGTCAGCTGTTATCCAGGTTCAAGGACTGGATAGTTGGGCACCTCCAAGGCTGATCTAAATATTGCTCCATAAGATACCCAACAGGTACTTCTCTAGAACATGAAGACTAGTAATGCTTCCTCCAGAACCCAAGTGGTTTTTCCATACTATCTGACCTCTCAAATAAGGCATAGAGGAGGAGTCACAAGATTCCTTTTAACACTGGGTTTTGTTGAATGGCAGTGTATTGGCCAGTGCAATGCAGTTTTGAACTGGTGTCTATTCTGTTTCAAAACACAGTCCAGGACATCATACTGTGTTCATGATGTACAAAATATTACTTCCATAGACTTTTTCTTGATTTTTAAAAATGCATGTTGAGTATCCTCTTCTCCCACAAATCTTAACACTTCATATGTATAATGTTTCTATATATTGTGGTACAGTAAGGGGACCCACCATTACTGAAGGAGTCTAAAATCTGAAGTTTCTTTGTCAGGGGATTGTGCTAAGAAATTTCAAGATTTTGGTCAAGTTAAACTCTGATTTACATTTATATAAAATATGTCTCTGTCACCTTGAATTAAGATTTGACTTACCTCGCGTGTTTTCACAAGTGACTTTTTCTTCTGGATGTTAACGTGCATGCTTTTTGTGTAACTTATTAAATTTTAAAACTGGACTTGGTACTTGTGAGTTTTAAAAATTGTTCTCTTCTGATGTATACAGGTCTCAGCAGTGCAAAAAACAAAACAGAAAACCTTGTCGTTGCAACATTAAGCAACTATTGAGTTATATTTTCTAAAGCAAGACACTGAAAATAACTTAGCAACGAAACTTTTGCCTAAGAAACACGATATTGTGGAACAGGTCCAACAAATGGAACCTGTTAGTATTATATCTTTACATGGATAAAATCAGCTTACATGTCGGACTATGGTTTTTAATCATTTTGTATTCAAAGATCCCCGCCATTATCATGTTGTCTTTTACACAGTTATCTTTTTCATGCCATGCATAGTCCAGCATAAAAAATATTAATGTACAAATGTGAAATTATGTTAATTCACAACAAAATATTTTTGTATATAATAAAATAAAGATTTAATATTGGAGAAAATGTCGTCTTTTTTTTCATGATGTTCACTATACTGTGACTTTTAATCAAATAATAAAGTTGACAAGATTAGACCACACTACACATTAGATCCTACCTCAATTAAATCCCTAACTAGAGCCATCTTATTCTCTTAAGTGCAAAAATTCCTCTGGTGTTGCAAGTGGACTGTCTGTCAATCAATGCACATAATCAGTATACCTAGAAATTCTGTACAGTATTCTGGCAGACATCTTACAAACCAGGGCCTTGTGATCTGATCAGCAGCAATTAATCTTTTTGCCTGGGCAGAATCCCACTGAAGTCAAGGGGTTACACATGGACTCAGAGATCCATCCACGTGGATCAGATTGCCAGTTTGAGCCCTAAGCACATAAATGCAGTAGTTTTCCTTAGTTACTAAAAATCAGTTTTAACATTCACTCCATGTGAAGTATGGTACTGTTCTCAGCAGTGGGCAAGGAAAAAGACGAGATGTAAAAATTAAATGAAAGTCATTGGTTTTACAGAAATGGCTTCAATCTATTTCTTCAAACAGATATTTTAAAGTGTCTATGTTTGTGTCTAAAACAGTAGCAGTGGTCCTAAAGTTTGCCTCTTAACACTTCCACTGAAAATTATATGAGAAATTAGTTTAGACAAGCCTCTCCAAAACTCTCTCGAGACCAGCAGGCAACTTTCCAATAAGGTAATTAACTTGAAAGTCATAACGTAGAGAATATATTGGTGGGATGTATGGTTTAAGTTTAAAAAAATTTGGGGGAAAATTCCCTGGGTCCTTGAATATCCACAAGCACTTTGGTGTTGTGTAACACCACAATCTATTCTAAATTTTTTGGGACAACCATTCCATTCCTTCCATATATTCCAGTGGAAACATTTTTTCCCTCTATAGATTGTGTTTGGGCAGGTCTTCTGGCTCTTGTGCTCTTACAGCACAAAAACACCCTATCACCTGTGAGTGAATACTTTTCACAAAATGATCACTATATCTGACCTCTCAGTCCCCATGCTCAAAGGAAATCTACACACTTAAATTCTTGTGCTCTTTACAGCACAAGAAAGGTAGAACTCTGCAAATGCCCCTCATCCTTTCCCTGTTTCTAGTGGTTGTGTGCACTACTCCGGACTCTAACCACTGTTCTTAGGCAACAAACCTACTGGAAGTTTCTTCCGTAGTGAAGGAACTTCTTCCGAGACTCCCACCAGGAGCAGTCTCTGGTCAAGATTTTTAGGCACTTTTCTCAGTTTGCCTTGGCCTGTGTCATGGTACAATTCCCCACTCTGAACCTTAGCGTCCAAAAGTTGGGGTACCAGCATGAATTCCTCTAAGCTTAATTACCAGCTTAGATCTGATAAGCTGCCACCAATCAGGACTTGGAGTGCCTGATACACTCTGGTCCCCCCAAAACCTTCCCTGGGAGACCCCCAAGACCCAAATTCCTTGAGTCTTACAACAAAGGGGAATAAGCCATTCCCCCCCCTTTTCCTTTCTTCCTCCCAGATCTTTCCCTCCCTGGGTACACTAGGAGATCACCGTGATTCAAACTCCTTAAATCACAACACAGAGAAATCAGGTTTTTTTTTTCCCCCTTCACTCTCCTTCCTTTTCTCACCAATTCCCTGGTAAGTACAGACTCAATTCCCTTGAGCCTCAACAAGGAGAAAAAAAATCAAACAGGTCTTAAAAAGCAAAACTTTTAATAAAAAGAAAGAAAAAAAGTAAAAGTCTCTGTAATTTAGATGGTAAAAGTTACAGGGTCTTTCAGTTTATAGACACTAGAAAGAAGCCTCCCACCCAGCAAAGTACAATTTAAAATACTTCCAGCAAACTACACATTTGCAAATACAGAGAACAATCAAAAGACTATAACCGCCTTTCCTACTTAATACTCATTGTTCTGAATATATGAGAGACTGTAGCAGGGAGATTGGCAAGAAACCTGGTTGCACGTCTAGTCCCTTTCAGGACCCAGAGAGAACAAAGCCAAACACAAAAAAAGGCTTCCCTCCACTGAGATTTGAAAGTATCGTGTTTCCTGATTGGTCCTCTGGTCAGGTGTTTTTGGTTCCCTGTTTGTTAACCCTTTACAGGTAAAAGAGACATTAACCCTTAACTATCTGTTTATGACACTGGCCTTGCCAGCACCTGTATTCGCAGTACTTTGTAGTTCCATCTCATATCAGGGTTTTGGTGAGTTGTGACCTTGCCTTGGTGCTTCTGTGTCTGTGTTTTGAGAACATTGGTGCCTTAGTGCCTGTACTTGGGCTCCTCCATGAAACATTTAATAAAGCCTCAGTTTTCTCTGTGGCTTCAGAGTTTTGAGCTTCAAAACTGCCTGCCTGAAGTATAGTTTATTTTTTAGGATTATAGAGAGATGAGGTGGGTGAGATAATTTTTTATTGGACCAACTTCTGTTGGTGAGAGAGAGAGACTAGTTTTCCAGCTACTCAGAGCTCTTCCTCAGGTTTGGGAAAGGTACTCAGAGTGCCACCACTAAATACAGGGTCAAACAGATAGTTTAGTACAAGTAGTTAGCACATAGTCTAAGGAACCATTCAAGGTGAAGTGCCTGTTAACATTCCTGTAGTCATAGGACAAAAGCAGGATGGGTGGGGGGATGGGCAGGGCAGAATAGTAGGTTACAGTTTGTTGTATTAAGCCATAAATATAGTTCTTTGAGACTATGATTTTCAGTGTCTAGCAAAGTTATGAATTTAAGTTCCCAGGTTCATCTTTTGAAAGTGTTGGGTAGGTTTCCTTTGAGGATGAGGACTGATAAGTCAGATATGGAGTGATCACTTTGTGGAAACTGTTCACCCCCAAGTGATACGGTGTTTTTGTCTTTTATCATTTTTCTGTGTCCCTTTTAAGCCTGGAACGTCTTGCTGTATATTGAGGTAGTACTGCTGTCTAAGGCTACATCTACACTACAGCATAAAATCGAAATTATTAAAACCGGTTTTATAAAACTGGTTTTATAAAATCGATTTTGTGTGTCCACACTAGGGCACATTAATTCGATGGTGTGCGTCCATGGTCCTAGGCTACCATCGATTTCCAGAGCGGTGCACTCTGGGTAGCTCAGTAAAAGAATGAGACCAATAACTTTGATTTCCGTCCACACTAACCCTAAATCGATATAGTAATATCGATTTTAGGGTTACTCCTCTCGTTGGGGAGAAGTACAGAAATCGATTTTAAGAGCCCTTAAAATCGATTTAAAGTGCCTTGTAGTGTGGACGGGTACAGCGTTAAATTGATTTAATGCTGTTTAAATCGATTTAACGCTGTAGTGTGGACCAGGCCTCTGACTTGACTCTCAAAATTGAGGGTACTAAGCTCTGCCTTATCCAATGAGGTATTTTGTCCTTAGAAGAAATGATGGATAATGGTGCAGGGAATAGACTAAGCTGGGAAGATTTAGTAGCAGTGCAAGTTCAAGAACCTGGCCAAGTCAGACCTGGTCATCTCTGAAGCTGACTGAAAGCTTGCAGTGCTTCCATTGAGCTCTCCCCTAGCCCTATGACATAAGATGGCAGATCTCTGAGTGCCACTGGACTTCTTTTATGTGCCCACATCAATGGCTAAGTCCTTGAAGTTTGCTCTCTTGATATGCAGAAATTGGCCCCAACACCAGTATTCCCTGCATCAAGGGTCTTTGACAAAGGAGTAGTCCATACTGACTGTGCTTATCAAGGATACAGCCTTGTGGATGACCTTTTCAGCCACTCACTTATGTACTCAAAATAAGTGAACCAGAATGATACTTTTGATGCCATTGGTAGAGGCAACTTTTCTGGAGTTTGTCAGCCAGATTTTTGAGTCTATGCCAATCCAGGAATTTACAAGAGCTGTAGATGAGATGCCTGGGCCAGGAAACACCTTCCAGTAGGGTGGCTGGAATCTTGCATCCCACTTCGGACTAGCTGCTGAAGGTATTGTGGCAGACAGCTTCATTCTATATTCCTGTCTAAAAGGCAAGAAGATGTATTCTTCCTACCTCTGTCTAACGGGGAAAGGATGGTCTAGTGCATCAGTTCTCAACCAGGGGTCTGGTGCTCCTTGGGGAGCTGTGAGCAGGTTTCAGGGGGGTCTGCCAAAATAAGCCAGAGAGCAGGCTTAGATTCACTGGGGCCCAGGGCAGAAAGCCAAAGCCTGACTAACTTAGCTTTGCGGGAGCCCTGGGCAATTGCTCTGCTTACTGCCCCCATAATGCTGGCCCTGGCTTTTAATCTACTGAAAAACAGTTGTGGCACAGCTAGGTCATGGAATTTTTATAGCATGTGTGGGGTGGGGCCTCAGAGAGGAAAAGATTGAGCTCCCCTTGTCTAGTGATTAGGCTACTAGCCTACAACTCAGGAGACCCATGTTCAATTCCTCACTCTGCCACAGACTTTGTGTGACATGGGGCATTAGTCTCTCTGCCTCACTTCTCTATCTGTAAAATGAGGCAATGACATCCTTTCACAGGGATATTGTGAGGATAAATGCATTCAAAGGCTGTGAGGCACTCAGAGAGCATAGTGATGGTAGCATAGACATACCACAGATATTTCCCACACCCTCCTTTGCCATCAGAGCTTGGTGCCTAAATCACTGTGATTAGAGCAGGGAAATAGACCAGACCCGTTATAATGTGTCCCAAATTCTTGAACTTTGGTAGTGGGAGTCATTTGAAGGATTTACCCATCTAGGGTTTAAACCAGTGGTCCCCAACCTTTACTGGGTGGCAGGCACCGGACAATGAGCCACCGAGGACCATGGCAACATCAAGAGGCATGGTGGCCAAGAAGCCACTGAAGTAGCATCATCAAGAGGTGCCACCGCCAAAAATAAGGTGATGCCGCTTTTCAGCGGCAACACCTCTTGATGCTGCTGCTTTTTGATGGTATTTTGGCAGATACTTGTCCGCCAGCCGGTACATGGGCCCCATTGTGCCCGTGGGCACCATGTTGGGGACCACTGATTTAAACTTTCTAAACTGTGACTAGTACCTTCTAGTTCCTTACCCAGGACTAACACAAAATGTCAGATTTTAAATTTACATAGATAAAGGTGTAGTGGGATTTTCAAAAGGCCCTACATACCTAAACCATAAAAAGCAATGGGAGTTAGGCACCTAGTCAGCTTTTCAAAATGCCCTAAGTACATCTTTAGGTGCCTAAATACCACTGGAATCTGGCCCTAGGAACTTAAAAATTTGGTACACAAGGTCACAAATCTGTCTCAGCATCAGTTCTGGGTTAGCTATTGATATGGGAAACTTGGCTGTGGGGTGGGGCAGGAGCAGGAAGCTGCTGCCTCAGCTATCAGTATAACCAAAAAAAATTTGGGAAGAACATGCCCTCAACCTCTAGTTCTATGTGTAGCCTCAACATTGGAGGCCTGCAGGCCTCTGTGTTCCACCAGCAGCTTCAGAAACAGCTTTAGTAGCCATGGTCTATGAAAGAGTCCTATACCTAACCTCTAAAAAGGTTCTATCTGCAGAACAGGAAAGAGAGAGAAGCTCGCTTGCATTCGTTTAGGTCAGTTCTGTGTCTGGAAGAGTTGGAGAGGCAGGAAGAAGGTGACAGCAGCAGCTGTAAGTTCTCTGGCGTCTGCAGCTGTTGGGAGGTTCATCTGAGCTGTTAGCTATTCTTCTGAGACTTCTTCAATGCTAGCTCCCCTCACACCCCCTGTTCCTGTACCTTCCATCTCCCTTGTTAGGGCGAAAGGGAAAGGAAGAGAGCTGCACTGTTAAGAGTGCAGGATAGGGTCAATTACATGGGCCTCCATCAACACCTAGAAATGAATCATAGAATCATCTTACACATGTCCAGAGTAAACCTTATCCTTTTGTGAGCTGAAGTCCCTGCAAGGCTCTACTGACCTTAGTCAGCTTTGTTCAGGACTTAAGGAGTGTTTCAGAAAGTCCGAAGTGATCCTAACATGATGTGAAGGGTGGCAGATACATTGGCCTACTTCAGGGCATTGATCCTTAGGCAGCCCCATTTGGAAGAATGGGGCTGCATCTCTTGGTGTAGCTGGAGGAAAGGGTGGGGCTAAGGGTATGGAAAGTGGTTTGCTAAGTCTGTGTTCTGGAACCCTTGAAGAAAAAACATGGAATGCTTTTGCTTCTGCAGTGGAGGGCAAGCCCCCAGGGCAATGAGATGTTGCGCCCACTGAAACCAGCTGCTGCCATGAAAGTCAGCTTTCTAAATGGAGCCTCTCCCTCTCCCACCCCAAGGGCAGCACAAGGAGACCAGCAGCCTTGTGTAGACTAGAATTTAAGGTGTGATATTTGCCCCTGTTCACTAATGTGCTGAAAGTATAGTGTAGACAAACACATTGCCTGTAGCATGTTAAATTGCTTGAGTTACAGCAGTGGTTCTCAAACGGGGGTTGCCGCTTGTGCAGGGAAAGCCCCTGGCAGGCCAGGGCAGTTTGTTTACCTTCCCCATCTGCAGGTCTGGCCGATCTTGGCTCCCACTGGCCCTGGTTCGCAGCTCTAGGCCAATGGGAGCTGCTGGAAGTGGCATGGGCCAACAGACTTACTGGCCGCTGCTTCCAGGAGCCCCCATTGGCCTGCAGCAGTGAACCGTGGCCAGTGGGAGCCGCTATGGGCTGGACCTGAGGACGGGGCCAGTGTTTTCCCTACACAAGCAGCCACCCCAGTTTGAGAAACTGAGTTACAGCCATGATGAGTGCCCAATCCGTTTTAGCTATCTCATGCAGACATTACATGTTAAATACAAGTCCTAAAATTTTGGCTAGGGTGCCAGCCCTGCTGTTTGGGAACTGCTACAGATCACCTCCTGCTTCATTCTGCTGCTCCTGCATCCATCCATCCTTCCTTCAACCCTCTTTGCTAGCATTTGTAAAAAGAACAGCTGGCAGCAGAAGGGACTTCAAAATCCAGCTGCTACTGCTTCTCCTGGAGCTGCTTCCCTCAGAATGATCCCTAACTAGGGAAGAGGCTCTAGGTTCCCCATCAGTCAGGTGGGTGGCTGTGGCTGCTGAAGAGCGGGAGTCAAGGGAGAGGGGGCAGGGACACTCCCCCTTTCCTTGAGGTATATCCTAGCAGAGCTAAGGGGAAGATCCTGACCTTTCCTCCTTGGGGATCTTCTTAGCAACTGATGGAGAGCTTAACAGAAGAAGCCAAATGCAGTGCACAAGTTTTAGTCCTGTGCTGTACCTAGGAACTATGAGTGCCAGCCCCTGGCACCTTTCTGTTAGCTATTTACATATAGGTATGTGTCACGTGTATTATGGCAGGGAGCAGTGGCCCCTTTAACACGAGTTGTCAAAAGAGAGTTGGAAAGGCAGCGGCAGGCACAGTTATGGGAGCAATGAGCGTTAGGAGGAGCACAGTGCTTCTCCTGCTTTCTTAACCTACAGCTTGGGAGTCCTGGTCACCCCAGGGCTGCTGTTCCCCCTCCCTTCCACTGCTCTAGCTCTTGTCTCCTCTTGGCCATGGGCTAGTTATAGGGAGCGAGCCCTGCTGCAGTGACACAGCAGTATTTCCAGCCTCAGAGGGGAAAAGTCAGACCTCTTCCCATGAAATATTATGAAATTAGCCCCAAAAGCTTAAGGGTTTTTTAAAAAGATGCTAGACCAAAATACACTATCCTCTTCAACTCCAAGTGCCCATCCTCAGTGTGTGGGGCACAATTACAATGCTACTACAGCTCACAAATTCACAGTGAAAAAATGTGTTTTACCCCTCAGTGCAGGAGCTCTTACTGGAAGACCCAGCTGTGGTCAAATGACACAGATTTGTACATGGTGCTGTCTGAAGGCTTTTCCACAAAATTCCCATGAAGACCATGCCTCGCCCCTCCATCTGCCCATTTCCTTGCCTAGCAATTAATTACACAGCCCCCATGTAAATCTGTTCCCCTAATTGCCGTATCAATAGTGTCCAAGCCCCTACATCTCCCCCAGTCTTCAGCCTATCAACTTTGCCTCCCCATGACTGCACCAATTCTACCCCCACCACCCACACACTCTCAAATAACCCATGTCTGCCCCCAGCATTCTCACCTCTACTCCTCCTGCAGTTGTGGAGCCTCTTCACACCTGCCTCTGCTTTCAGGCATGGGAGGAGAGCAGGGAATGCTTCATTTACCTCTTCCCTTCCCCATATATCCTTCTGCAGATTTCTGGCTCTCTGGTGGCAGGGGAAAGAGGGCAGGGCTAGAGACTGCCCTGGCACTGCTGGGCTCTTTCTGCTCTTTCCCTCCCCAGCCACTTCTGTGGCTCCTGAGAGGTGGGAGAACTTGGTCTAGTAGCCCTGGTTGGCTTCTTTTTCCCAAGTGGCAAGGAACTGGGACTGGTCACCTCCGAGCTTCCAGCCATGGCTAGGAGTTATGGGAGATATTTCCACACTTACTGAGGCTGTCTCCAGCAGTGGCCAAGCCCCTGTTTGAGGAACAGGTTGCATGGCATAGCCAAGCACAGCCCCAGTACTAGGGTTGCCAGGCGTCCGGTTTTTTTACCAGAATGCCTGGTCGAAAAGGGACCTTGGTGGTTCTGGTCAACATCGCTGACCAGGCTGCTAAAAGTCCAGTTGGCAGCACAGCAGGGCTAAGGGAGGCTCCCTGCAGCTACCAGAAGTGGCTGCTATGTCCAGCTCTTAGGCTCGGGGTGGCCATGGGAGCTCTGTGTGCTGCCCCACCCTGAGGTGCGGGGAGCTGCACCTGTGGGTGTGGGCAGCATGCAGAGTCCCCTGGCCCCTTTGCCTAGGTGCTGGACATGCTGGTCACTTCCAGGAGCTGCCTGAGGTAAGTGCTGCCTAGCTGGAGATGCCCCCCTCCACCTCTTCCTCTACCCCAACCCTTTGCCCTAGGTCAGAAAAACGCATCCCTGGGCCCAGCCCAGAGCCCACACCCCGAGCTGGAGCCTTCACCCCCCACTTCCACACCCCCGACCCCTCCCTCCCCCCCCCGCCCCCCTCAGCCTGGTGAAGCTGATTTGGGGGGGGGGGGGGAATTGAGTGACAGAAGTGGGGAAATGGAGTGACCAGGAGGCACTGCCTGAGGGAAGGGGGCAAGGGCTTCTGACTGTGACCAGTGTTTCACCCATGTCCGTCTTTGACATTCAGTAGGCTGCTGTGCAGGAAAATAGGCACTGCAGTGGCACCACTGTGGGCTCTACCATCCCTCCCCCAACCCCGGCCCCTGAGCCAGCACCTCTTGCCCTCATGGCACCACCCTCTGTACCACCTTCCCCCACACCCCATGTGCCCTCCCACCCCCCCAAGCCAGCCCCTCCCTCCTCCACAGCACCTCCCCCCTGCCCACCTCCAGAGCCAACATCCTGGCGGGGGGGGGTGCACCGTGGGGGAAGAGGGGCTGGCTCTGGGGTGGGGGGGGGGGTGTCGAGAGGGGCTGGACCGCGTGGCAAAGGGGAGGGAGATGCTGGCTCTTGGGGGAGGTGTCATGGTGGGGGGAAACTGCAGAAGAACGAGCTCTGCCAGGGCTGGTTGTGGGGAGGGGCTGGTGGTCCCTGGGCACAGTGTTGCCACTGCCAGGCCTTTTTTTCCTACATGCACACACCTCCATAACATCCCTCGCTCTGCACCCAAGCCCCAACACACACACACACACACACACCCTTCCCCCCATCCCGTGACACCCCTCTCCAGAGCTAGCACCACCCCCCCACCCCCCCCAAACAGCGCACACACATCCCCAGCCAGCACCCCGCCCCCCCCCCCCCGGCCCCTAATCCAAGCATCAAGGCCACTATCTTTCCTTCTGCGAGAGGGGCCAAAGTCTAGCAGACTGGTGCCATCCTGGCTCAAGCTGGGCCTGTGGCCATCTCACACCCTAGCAGGCGTCCTCTGGGCGGGAGCCTCAACATGCATGTATAGCAAGCTGGCCTACTACTGGGCCTCCCGTGTCTAGGCAGCAGAGCTTCACTTCCCGTGGCCCTTGCCTACAACAAGATGGTGCTGATTGGGCTCGATAAGGCCCAAGACTTAGGTCTATCAAGGGGCATGACAGCTGCCATGCTCCTGAAGATGGTAGTTTAGGTTGGGAAGTGTGAGGGAACGTAACCCGCCCCCCCCGGCCCCATCTCGTTGGATAGAGCTTTGCAACTGTTTATATGGGATCTTGTCTTGCTACCAAAGCCTTTTGCTGTCACTGGTCAGATACTGTACCAGGGCTATGATTAAAATAGTAATCTATCTGTCCCTGCTGCAGAGCTCTACCATTGTCTATAAGCATCTGTAATCTTAACATATAATATTGTAACAATTAAATGCTTTTAGCTTTATTAGTTTATAGGCTCATATATCCAGACCTAACTTGTTTATCAGCAATGTCTTGCACTGGGTGGGGAGGAAACCAAGTATTAAGAAATAGGGTATAGACACTGACAAAAGAGGAACTGGGCAGGGAGGGATCAGGGGGTCTTTTCCTGCCAATCTGGCTTTAAGCAAAATACAGCATAATAAGACTGTTTGCTTACAGAAAATTGCCAGGTGGCGTTGTCAAGTGACCAGCTTAATCACTGCCAAAATGTGTGACCTATGCAATATTCTAATAGCTTGTGCAATATATATTCGCAATTAAAAGGTCATAAGACCGTCAATGTAATTGCAAAAGACCCTAACTGGAAATACCCCAAGCTGAATTTACAGTAAATAACCTGCTGATCTGCAATATTAACTACCAAAATAAGCAAATAACTTGTGTAATCAATATGACATTTTGTGGTTTTAGCCTTTATAAGCTTGGTAAAATTTGTAAAGGGCAGAGCAGTTTATCCCTTGCATGGGATTTCTGTTCTCCCTGTGTGCATACTTGTACTCTTGTTTTATCAATAAAGGTGCCTTGACCTGTCTGACCAAAATCGAATGGGTGGTGGTCTTTTCCACAACAGGAAGATAGGCCATTGACCCTCCTGGGTGGTGCCCTGAAGAAGAGAGAGATAGGTTGTGTGTGTGTGTGAGAGCGAGACAACCATTGATCACTTCAAGCTGGGCAGGAAGAGAATGTGCCTAACATTCCCAGCCCTAGGGGAGAGAAGCAGGAACCATGGCAGCTGGACTGAGTTTAGGGAGGAAAGTACATATGAGGGTTGGGCACCACATGGTCAGGATGGTGACTGGTGCAGAGCAGCCAGGAGGGAGCACTGCAGGGTAGGGGGCGAGGTGTGCATGGTAGTTGGCAGGCATCACAAGCATCTGGAGAGAGGTGCTTCCTCCGTCAACTCATTCAGTAAAAGTTGATCCCCCAGCTACTAGTGTTGCTGCCACCTCTGAGGCCATATGGTGCCTAGCTGGCTGGGCTCCTCCTACACCCCATGGCAGAGGTGCTTGGGCAGCTGCTGGCTGGCAGGGGTAGTGCTGCCTCTCTGGGTCTGTCCACATGCTGCCTGTCAGGGCAGGAGGTACCAGTGAGTGGCATATATAGTAGGCCAGGAGAGGCTGTGCTTTCCCCAACAGCCCAACATGGCCCTGCCCACGTTCTGTCTGGAAGACCCACCCCCCTCACTGCTTGCCCTTGCCCTTCCCCCTTGGCCCCAACCCAGGCAGGCTGATTGCTTGTCTTCATGGCAGTGTGCTGGGGCTAGGATAGATGTGGCTGGGATTTGGGGTGGCTGGGGCCATGCTGCTCGACCACAGTGGGGGAGCTGGGGCTGCCCACCTTGTGCTTGAGGGGGAAAGGGGGGGCAGGGCTGGCAGCCATGGGGTGCTTGTGGCTCTGGCAGGGGAAGGAGAGCTGGGAGTGGCTGGGGGCTAGCCTCTCTGAGCCAGCAGCTTACCCGCTGCCCCTGGTGGTGCTGGACAGTTGCATCAGAAGCAGTGCTATAGGTGATGGAATTGCTAGCTCTGGGGGATGGAGGGGACAGGTGCTGCCTCGGGGTGGGGGGTAGTGGCATGGGGTGAAGAGGTGTTAGCTTTGGGGTGGAGCGTGCCATGGGGGAGGTAGGTGTTGGCTTGGGAGCGATGTGTCATGAGGGGAGGTGCTGGCTCATGGGGTGTGGGTACTATGGGGGCAGGAGGTGCTGGCTGTGAAGAGGGCCGTAGGGGTAGGGGGAAGGAGGTTCTGTTGCTAGGGGGAAGGGATGCTACTGCAGAGCTGGCTCTGAGGGTGCTGGTTGCGGGGAGGAGATGACTGTGCCCAGGGAATGGTGTTTCCTCTGCCAGGCCTTTTTTCCTGTGAAGGCCCCAGCCAGCAGCCCAAACTGCACCACTCTCTTCCTGTAGTGCCCGAGGCAGAATGGGGCCAGGATGGCTTAATCCCATCCCTTGAGCCATAGCAAAGGGCCTAGTCCTGCCTGCCAATAAGGAGGGAGCAAAGTGGTGAAGAGAAGCAGATCACATTTGTGGTGCACGATCACGTGATAGGCCTCCCATCCCACACCCCACGTACCTGACTCCAGCTATAAGGCCTCACCTGCCCAGGGTGACCAGATAGGAAATATGAAAAATCAGGAAAGGGTGGGTGAGTAACAGGAGCTTATATGAGAGACCTCAAAATCAGGACTGTCTCTATAAAATTGGGACATCTGGTCACCTTACCTTCCCTCCACACACTTGATTTGTCACATGCTCCTAGGTTGTAGAGGCCCTAGCTCATGGAGCTAAGCACTATCAGGGATCAGCAATCTTCAGCATGCCGCCCACCAGGCCGGTTTGTTTACCTGCTGCATCCGCAGGTTCAGCCAAATACAGATCCAGTGGCCACGATTCGCTGCTACAGGCCACTGGGGGCTGTGTGAAGTGGTGTGGGCTGACAGCTGGCCGCTGCTTCCCACCGCCCCCATTGGCCTGGAATGGCGGACCATGGCCAGTGGGAGCTGTGATTGGCCAAACCTGTGGATATGACAGGTAAACAAACGAGCCTGGCCCCATAGCATGCTTACCCTGGCAAGCCATGTGCCAAAGGTTGCCCACCCCGCTTGAGGCCTCAAGTGACACCACTGGTAGTTGAGGGGTAGGTAAGAGGAAACATCTAAAAGACCATTGCTGGGGGGTTTGGGAGGAGGGAGTCAAAGCAGTGCAGAAGGGACCTTGGAGGGGAGGGCAATTGGAGATAAGTGAGGGGAAGCAGGTAGGGTTGGCTAGGCTTCTGGTTTTCGACAGGAACTCCTGGTTGGACAGGGACCCTAGTGGCTCCAGTCAGCAGAGTTGACTAGGCCATTTGAAGTCCAATCAGCAGTGAAGTGGGGCTAAGGCAGGCTCCCTGCCTGCCGCTGCTTTGCACAGCTCCCGGAAGCAGCCATCCAAAGTCTTGAAATAAACTCAGGCATGCCTGACTCCAGCCCCTTGGGAAATGGTGCCTGGTCCTGTCCTGAGATGCCACCCTAGATATATTGACTTGAGCTTTATTTATGGCCTCATGGGAAGTTCTCACACGTGTTCATTCAACTTTGCTGCTATCTCCCGTTTTGTCTTCCTTTGATGAGTCCTCCTGAAGGCATAGGACCACAGTGGCAGATAACCAGTAACATATAGGACCCTTAAACAGAAAAAGTCCTTGCTACTAGATAAGAGCCATTTCCTACTCTCCTTTCAGTTCCATTACCCAAGCAATTCTGAGTTTGTGTACTACTATGGTGGATCCTGAAGTGTCAATGGAAGAATTCTGGATAGAAAGTTTATGCAAGTCTCTCTTTAGCCACATTTCCCTCTGTTCACCAATAGATGGGGACAGAAAGCACCTTCCATTCTGGAGCAGATCTGTGGCCATTCTACTCTCTGGGTATGCCTACACAGCATTTTGGAGCCAGCAGAAGCAAGCTTCCCAGCCAGGTCAACAGACTTGGGTTAGCAAGGCTTGCACTAGTGCTCTAAAAGTAGCTGCGTAGACAGTGTTGAATCCGTGGCTCAGACTGGAGCTCCAGGCTCTGAAGCCTAAGGAAGGGAGTGGTAGCATCTGGGGAAGAATGGGGACACAGCCCTCATAAAATCCATCAGTCTAACCCAGTCACTGAAATCCCTGAACAAAATACTGTACGCAAGCTTCTCCCAAATAATGTAAAAGGATTTCAGTCAAACGGCAACTCGTGCCATGGACTCTAACTGCCCAAAAGACTTACTACGTCCATAATGTATAAAACACAATTATAAATTACGCTTCTGTTTTCACATCAAATGTTTAATTCAAACAGTTGATAACTTACATAGTTACAATGAAAATGCTTTCAAAGAGGTAGTGATTGGCAGTTAAGCAGCAAAGTAGGCTTAATTATTATTAAAGAAAGGGACTTCTGCCACTCCACTCACAAATCAAACACATGACTACAGTAAATGATAGACAGTGTGTGTCTGTAATAAGGTAATTACACGGCCTTTGCCACCACAGAAGCTGAGCAGCTCACAATCTTAATGTATGTACCCTCAGAGCATCCTGTGAGGTGGGGAAGTGTTTTCTCTGTTTTACAGATGGGGAATGGAGGCACAGAGCCCGGGGATCAGATTTTTAAAGGTATTTAGGTGCTCAAAGATGCAGATAGGCACCTAATGGAATTTCCAAAAGCGCCAAAGCAGTTTAGGCACCTAATGGCCATTGAAATCTTGTCTTGTAAATCCCTGGGTGTCAATCTTTGATAATCTGGCCCTAAATGACATACTTAAAGACACATAGGAAGGGAGCAGGGAACTGAACTCCAATCTCCTTAATCCCAGGCTAGCACCCTAACTACTGAACCATTCATCCTGCCTAGGCACACTTCCACAATGCTACCTTTCACTTTACGATCCACTGTGTGCAGTATAAGAACATGATCCTCAGTCGTAACTCAAATCTTCCCAAAACAACATTTGCAATCATTTGCATTGTATTTTTAGAGCACAGGGACATTTTATCTCCATTCACACAATGAGGAAAAAAACAACAATTAGGATTAAAGAGGACAGATAGCAAAGTAATGCACTGAGAATTACTTTTATTGAAAAAACCACCACACTGAAGAGGTCAGAAGGGTATAATAAGTATTTGTCTGGACTGAACCAGGTTGAAGCACATACATACACATCAAAAGGAATCATTACATTTTTAAGGGAGAGTTTAGGGTGCAATTTAAACATAGCATGCTGCTGAAACTTGCTAACTGGCACAAAAAGTGATCAGCAAAGATGCTGTAGTGAGGTCTAATCACTAATTTGATTAGTGTTAGGAAAGTAAATGAGAGACATGGAGTATTTGCTATACTGTGCAGATTGCCATAAATCAATCTAAACTACTATTGACAAAATAAACGCCTGATTCCGCAAGGTGCTGAGTTCAGTAGTACTTGAGGGCGTTCTGCAGGACCAGGCCCTAAACGAACAAAGAACATGCTGGGATGCAGTGCCCTTGTATTTTTCATGTTCATTTACTCACCCACTTGGTTACAAAATTCAGTGATTTGCAGTTGTCTCCCAGGAATACGAGTGTGAATTGGCAGGATTCTATAGCACTGAAAAAACTGGCATTTATTAGTGCAGTATTTCAACTATTATTCTGGGTTTTTCTTTATTCCCCTCAGATGGTCCCACCTAAGGCATAAAATCCATACAATGCAATATAAAGAATGAATGGGGAAAAGCTAGGTTCTTTCATGGTTACAGCTTTCACTGAAGACTCCATCATTTCGAGGTTAATGTTTGATAGGGCGAACAGCCTTTGAACTATAAGAAATCTTCCTGTGTCAGTGAGAGGGGCCAGGGCAGGATCTCTCAGTGTCAAAGTGCCATCAGTTGAAGCGACATTAGGCTGTATTTATAGAGAGACAGAAAGAGATGTTAAAGCTATTTTCATAGAGTACAGTTTCTGACATCATACAACTTTGCTCTCTGCAGTAAAACTCAGGAGGCTCAGGTTCTGTTAAAAACAAGAAAATATCTTGTCTTGCTGCCAAAAAGGTACATTTAGGTAGGGTAAAGATTAACCAATGTGATACACTCAGCCTGAATGGAGACTTAAGCTCATGCAGACAGATTCTCAGAAGCATCCACTATTTTTAGATGCCTCCATTTTTGGTGTTCAAATTTGAGACAACATGAGCCTGGCTTTCAAAGGAGTTGACACCCTGCTGCTCCTGGTGACCTCTCTGGGAGTTTTGGTGCTTGGCAAATCTAAAAATCAGGCCCAAGGTATCTCAGACTGGCACTGACAGTTGAGGCACTCGTTTTGCCCCAACACTCATTTGAAGTAGGGGCTTGGTGTTAAAGGAAAATTATGATTTAACTGCAACCCTTTTACTCAAAAGCAACTGAGTGAAGCCTCTTGCTCAGATCCTCACTGTGGGGGCTACTATTTTCCCTAGTGCCCTACAGAGAATGCCATTGCTCCAATAGGGTGAGACCCACATCATCTTTTCTGGCCACTATTGACGTAAGCCCATGGACCAGCAATTGAGAGGGTGTTGTGACAATTTCAGCTGGCCAAAGAACTTCCAAAGAAGTTCTGAAGCTCAGGCTTACAACCATGCATGGTTGTATAACAGGACAGAGTGGTGCACGGCCAAGAGCACTCTACAGCCTCAGCAGGCCTCTGATCTCAGCCCAACACCTGCCCACAGTGAAAGAGTTCCCGTCATTCTGCATCCAAACGGCAAGTTCAGCTCTTCCCACAACTGACTTTCCACTCTGATTGTTCTTCACAAGCCTGCTTATAGTTCCCTACCAAGGTTGTGTTACTGAACCCAACTGGGATCTCCCACCCCTCTCCTCACAACCTCTCACTTAAAGTATTGTAACAGGCCAGCTCAGAGCTTCTGCACTTCAAACTTACCACTGCCCACATATTACTGTTTGCACAATGCAATCCCTACCTCACCTGCCTCTGATGCCCACTGCAGGTTTTTGGTTTATGAAGTGGTCTAATTAGATGTTTAGTAAAATAAAATTGTAACCTTTGACACTCAAACCAGAGTTCCTATTTTCTCTTGCTTCACATTTGATGTAGTTTTCTACATGCCACAAGATGTCAGAAGGAGGAAATCCAGTTTTGGTTTAAACTAGCTGCATTGTTAGTCATTTTAACACACTGGACCAGATGGTGACTAGGCTTAATCAATGCCTATGGATTTAATTTGTAGCATATTCTGACCTCTCCTTTATTTAATGACAGATTAAATCAGCCAGAGCCTACAAACTCCTCACAGTCACTAAGACTGACCTCTGAACACCAAGGTAGTCCACTCCCTTTTGGATTACTTACCAAACAACACAAGGCAGGGATTATTTGTATATCACAGCAAGCACGCAGCAGAGCCAGTGTGCAGTCAGACAATTCTGTGGAAGGAGATACAAAAAGGAGAAGAGTTAGTTTCAATGATCTCTGAAGCAGGCTGGTTGCTAAAAAGGAGACTGTAGGAATGTATATGAATAAACTAAGTCTACACACAGAGTTACGAAATTCCACTGCTGGGCAGTGACAGACCCACTGCTTCTCCTGAGTGCTGCGTTGATTAGCTCTGGAGACTAACCACAAACCCACCACTGAAGGCAATTACGTGTTTTACTGAGCCCTGCCAGCGTGCTCTGTGCCACACATCCATAAGAGGCAAATCTAGTCCCTTCCTTGAGCATGTAAAGGCTCTTGAGGCAGCAGAAGCAGCCTTCCAAGGGGAGCAAAACAACCTAACTGGCTTCAAGACTGAGCTTGATACGTTTATAGAAGGGATGGTGTGATGACATTGTCTACAACAGCATGTAGCTGATCTGTGACTGCTAGCAGCAAATAGCTCCAACAGCCAGTGACTGGCCACTAGATGGGGAGGGCTCTGAGTTACTACAGAAAATTCTTTCCCAGGTATCTGGCTGGTGGGTCTTGCCCACATGCGCAGGGTCTAACTGACGGCCATATTTGAGGTCGGGAAGGAATTTTCCCCCACATCTGATTGGCAGAGATTCTAGGGGAGTTTTCCAACTTCCTCTGCAGCATGGGTCACGGGTCACTTGCAGGTCTAAACTAGTGCAAATGGGTTCTCTGTAACTTGAGGTCTTGTACTCATGGTTTGAGGAGTTCAGTAACTCAGCCAGAGGTTAGGGGTCTATTACAGGAGTGGGTGGGCAAGGTTCTATGGCCTGGAACGTACAGGGGGTCAGACTAGATGATCATAATGGTCCCTTCTGGCCTTACCACCTCTGAGACTATGTGTGGGGAAATGGACGCTAGGACCTGCACTGTGTACATTCTCCATGTGTTGCAGAGTCCTGTTCTGTGTGAACTTCCAGAGCAGCAGCGTACTGGGCAGTGCAAGTAGGTTGGCAGAGGGGTGGAGCCAGGAGGGCTATGTAAGCCTTTGGGTGCTAAAGGCAGCTTTCCAGCCTGGCTGAGAGAATTTCTCTCCTGCCTATCCTAGTGCCAGGCATGGTATTAGGTCTGGGTGCTGGACAGAGGATTTGGGCCTAAAGGAAGACAGGGTCCCTGCCCCAATATTAATATGAGACACAGCGTGTACATTCCACATAATTATAATTCCCCAATGGAAAACAGCTACAAAACAGCTTTCTGGTTACTGATACTGCCTCAGGTACACATGAAATGTCAGATCTAGATATTATGTCCAGAGCCAGGTTACATTTCAGTAACTGTACATTACTTTTAATAGAATCTGACAAGTATCGGTGGGTCTGTTTTGTTCAATTTCTTTTGACTCTCTGCAACTAGCTCATGCTTTCAATGTCTCTCTCATCTTTCATAAACTGGCACCATGTACAGTTGCATGGAAACTGACCTTCCACTGTACAGTGCTACATATTTACCCAATATCACACTTCACTGCCTCTCAACACCTGTCTTAATGGAACAAAGATTTTTATGAGAAAAAGTTGGATTTGCAGGTGGCTTTAATTAATACTGTACTGCCAATTTCATTGTGAGAGTGGCATTTATTTACATTTATGAGTAATTTCCTTTTTCTGTGGCAGCAAAATAACCCTCTAATTACAGATCTACATGTTTAAGTATTTTTGCTAAATATGGTTTTTACTTTAACATAAGCCACATATTCAGCAAATACAAGGAAGCCAGCACCAACAATGCAACCCTGAGACACTAGATATGAAGGATTCTGACGCACAGTGAGAACAGTAATTCATTTACAAAACTGAGTGAAAAGCTTTGGCTTCAATGAAAACTCAAATCAAATGATTTCTAGGGAATGTTAAATTTTACTTGTAAAAATATTCATTGAAGGGTGTTTGAATTTAATTCTTAGCCTGAATCATAAAGTGCTTTCTTCTCTATCCACCCTAGTCCCATAAAACTGAAACCAAAATCAATATATGTACTGAAGCTACCCAGCTGTTACAATTTACCTACAAAATAAAAATTCCGGCTGTACACAAAAGAGGAGTTTTTAAGTGGGAAAGCTGCAACTATCTCCATTGTACCTGCCACTGCACTGATCAGGATGTGAGCAGCTGAGAAGAGTCCCTTATAATGAAGTTGGTCTTTCTGCAACAGCTCATTCTGTAAACTGTACCCGACCAGCTGCAAGAAGTCAGTTAGGTTTTGCTGCTGTAGAGGTTTCAACTCCTTCAGGTCTGTAAAATCTGGTTCCTCTCCTGTGAAAATACTATCTAACTGGAAAGAGGAAAAGATACAACATTAGGTTCTCACATTTTAAACTAGACAGAGAAACAAGCCCTGATCTTCCTCCCACTGAAGTCAACGAAAAAACTTGTTAAAAAAATACTTACAAAAGAAGTGTTTGAATAGAGGGACATGTTAGCTCTATTTTTAACATTATTTTTAGAAGGAAAAAAAAAAAAAAAAAGGTTCCATCCTCTTACCATCTCCTCCAGTGCAGTCACCATTTCTTCATGATGCAAGAGCTCATAAAATATTTTATTTAAAGCTCCTTGCTTGTCTTCTGGAAGCTTCACAAAGGGTTGGAACTGCATCTTTAACAGCAACAGATCTTTCCAAGACAGAAACACAATGTTAAAAACTCATGATTCTTACAAGTGCCAGTATATGCAACTTAAAATCTGTAATTAACCACTAATCTCTAGAATTCATAATGAAATGTTAGTAAAACACATCTGTAACCAAATCTGTCCTAATGACCTTTGCAAATTAATGAAGTGTCAGTGCAAACTGAGAGAATAAAATAAAATACTGTTATTAGGAATCAATATTCAATTTTAAGATTTCAATATTTTATACTGTTTTTCACATGAAAGCTGTTAATGATTCCCAATAGGATGTTCATTTTTAGAACTAGGTAGTCTCACTTCTCAACCAGAATATTTTATTCTGCAACTGTTTCATGTTATAGTAAAATATCATAAATAACTAAGGCTGATGGTGTTGTTCATACTTCAAATTAAAATCTCAGACAGTAACACTATTTCTTACTGTCCTCATATTTCATCACAGGCTTTATACACTTTTTTTTTTTTGGTCAAAGGAGAAAAGTTTAGTTAGCTTCAAGAGGATCTCTATGTTTTACATAATATTTAATCTATTCCAGTATGTAGTTTAGAAACTCAGCTAGTTTATTAGATTCCTTTCCCTGCAATGCAAACGTGGCATTAAGCCAAGATGTTTTATGAGTAGCAAATCATCATTCCAGCTGTGAGTTCCAGTCAACAGAACTTTAGGGCTTGGGGTTTTTTTTTTTTTTTTTTTATCCCTGAGGATGCCTGATGTTACTTTTAAAGCCATACCACTACATGTAACATTTGTCAACAAACAAATGATCTTTAAAGATGCCTATTTCACATCAATAATTATAAGATATTGAAAAACAATTTTACTATAGGTAGTGTCTCTACATATGGTTCAACCAAATAACTATACAAATAATAGAACATCATGATGGGAGGAAAAGCGGGACAGGTCAAACACCTGCCCCAAATTATTCCAATATAAAGAAGTTTTTATAAGCATTTCAGTGAATAGGCTAATCAAATAAAGAAACAGAATGACAATTCTTTAACAGGCACAGAGGGTAATAAAGAACAGTGCAACACAGTCCTTCACACAAAAATGTTATCCCTACAAAGAGATAAATTTCTCTTAAGCAAGTCTACACTAGAGAAGAATAGGATTTATTCTAGTACAATAAAATGGTTATTTTGGCCATAATTTACTGACTTAACTGTGAACTCAGGGCCAAATTCAGAGGTGACATAACTGGTAAATCACACCTTGGTATGTGGAAGTGGGTGTAAAGGCAGGACTACAGGAGAAAATATAAAAGAGGGATGGGGCCTCCTTTGTTTTACACCTTCTTACTCCTTCCTGTTTGTTGTTTTTCTTGGTACAGCCATATCCTTCCACTCCCTAATCACTTAAATCATGTATCAACATGCAATTCACACTGCCATTTAGCTTGCATCTGAATTTAGTCCAACTCTGATTTTTTCCAGGTTTCTCAGAACTCAGGTTCAGGAAGAAAAAAAAAACAAAACAGCTTTGTATTTCTGGACATGTCAAACAACCTTCACCCGAGAAGCTTTACTAAGAGAATATTTGACACATGATGTGAAAACATTCTCAATGAGCATTTTTCAGTGCCAACATAAATTACTAATCTTGTGCAGTTTAGCAACGATATAACAAAACTGATGCAAAACCAAACTTGTATCAGGTTATATTTATGACAAACGGTAACAAACATGTTCCTAGGAGATATACAACTTATTCCGATTCCCTTCATACATTCCAGAAGTACAATATCTTCATGTTTTTTTAAGTGATCACCATGGAGTTATTGCTAAGTGGCTATTAAAACAGGACATAATTTCTATGTACTATTTTGCAAGAATATCTCCTTCTGTTATCTTGCTTAAGACTCTTAAGTGTAATCAAATAAAGTGTTTCTGGTAATACCTTGTTTCAGTACACTTAAGGAAACATCGCTGGGAATGATGTTTCTATCTCCAGAGTGCCTGTCACTATCCACAGCGTCTGGCTGATATAGAAAGGAAGAGTCTCTAATCGGTAAAGAATATGGGTAAGATGAGCCTTCTGTGTTTTCTCTTTCAAAACCTCCTTCTTGCTCATCTAGCAGGCAGAATTCTGTAATTAGAAACAAGCGAATAAATAAATAAAACCACATGAGTGTACAGAAGCAAATATTAATGATTGTACTTTCAATGTAGGCGTTAGAAACGTGCATTCAGGAAGGCTATGTATCCCATTTCTTGTATGGAAAAAAAAAAGTCAGTCACTGTCTACATGAACTACTATACATTATATGTTGGTGCGTGTTTAGAACAGTGCTGTGCACAGATCTGCCTTGATGTAAATGGAAACACGTACTAACTACAGAACCTGAGACAAGATTTTGTGGACATATTTAATAATCCGTTCAGCAAATACCAAGAAAAGCAGCAACCTGGTAAATTAGCACAGCAATGCTCCTTGTGGACAATGAAAACCTGCATACTGTATATGAAGGAAGGAGCTATATATTTCTCACATTATCTATAAAACTACTAGATGTTATACACAGTGGCTCAGATCACCCTTTCTTGCAGGAAACCCTCGTGAAAGAGCTACAGATCAGAAACTCCATAAGCATCCCTCAGAGCCTTGCCCTGGTCCTTCTATCAGTGTGCCGCACTGCTTTGGGAAGGCTGGAGGTCCATCCCTAAGCCCCACAGATCAGTGGGAGGCCAGGTCCATGTCAGCTCAGTAGCAGCCTGACTCCCACAGAGTTGCATCACTAGGGTCTTCCTCCGGCCATGGATGCTTCCAGGACGACTCTTCAAGGGAGACACTCACTGTGGAGGAGACTCCATGGGAAAGGAAATATAGCTTCAAGCTGCATTACGTTCCAGTCTAGTCTCTGTGAGTTCACAATGGGCTGATGTGCATCCTCTACCCCACCCAATGTGGGGCTGCCACCTCCCTGCCCCCAGCCAGATTTCTATGTTTGATACAGGAAAGGAGGCAGGAGCAGTGCCACAGAAGGCACTGATCCACCCTTCTGCGAAGGAAAGGAGACGTGTGCTGAGGATCCCTTCTCCACTCAATTCAGAGGGCACAATCTGACTTAAACAGAAGACACTTGCTAGTAACAGAGTACAGTCTACCCAACAATGTTCAGCTTTACAGTTCTTCAAACAGTAACTATCCTGAGAGTTACACAAGTTTCATTTTAAAGATGGGGAAACCAAAGCAGAGATTAAAGACACAAAAGGGAGCCATTATCAGAGCCAGGATTAGAATGTACAAGTTTGTAACTTCCAGACCTATACTCAGGCTACTATGCCATGCCCAAAAGAATAATATATGTGAAATAATCCAAGACCCTGTATGTTATTACAAAATTTAATGGCCCCAAAAGATATTGAACCATACATTATCCATGGCATTTTGTAGCAAACTAAATGGGCAGACTAAAAAAAAAAATTAAAAAAAAATAGGAAGTCAGTTTTAAAGTAGTATGTGACAAAGAGAGAGGAAAGTCCAAAAGTAAACAGGTATTTCAAAGGGCGAGGGTGGAAAGAAATCTCTGCTACAGAAAGAGGAAAAAACAACCTTTCAGAAAGCTGCTGTCACCTGTAAAACAACTTAAAGGTGAAAGCAACTTATAGAGGAACAGAAAGAGATTAACACAAATAAAAGTCTCTCAGCAAGGGCAGCAACCAAGACATTACTGACTAAGGAGTATAGTCTTGTCTCAATGTGCTTATGTTACTTCCATTACTGTTAATGCAGTGGGTCTCAAACTTTTTTTTACTGGTGACCCCTTTCACATAGCAAGCCTCTGAGTGCAACCCCCCTAATAATTAAAACACATTGTTTAATATATTTAAGCACCATTATAAATGTTGGAAGCAAGCGGAGTTTGGGGTGAAGGTTGACAGCTCGTGACCCTCCATGTAATGACCTCATGACCCCCTGAGGGGTCCTGACCCCTAGCTGGAGAACTCCTGTGTTAATCAGATATACATATGCACAACTGAGGGCTTGTCTACATCACAAAGTTGCAGCGCTGGTGAGGGGGTTACAGCGCTGCAACTTAGGAGGTGTACACATCTGCAGGGCACCACCAGTGCTGCAACTCCCTGTTTGCAGCGCTGGCCGTACTCCCGTTTTGTCTCGGGTGTAGAGGATCCAGCGCTGCGCTGGTAATCAAGTGTAGACACTTACCAGCGCTTTTCTTGACCTCCGTGGAATAAGCAGGTATCCCAGCATACCTGAGGAAGCCTCTGGTAATCAAGCTGGTCTCCTTCCCCAGTTTGCTCTCGCGTTCCCCGAACCCCGAGCAAGCAGGTCTCCTTCCCTGCGGTTTGCAGGGTGGTTCGGGGAACGCGAGAGCAAACCGCGGCGAAGCTGGTCTCCTTCCCCGGTTTGCTCTCGCGTTCCCCGAACCCGAGCAAGCAGGTCTCCTTCCCTGCGGTTTGCAGGGTGGTTCGCGGAACGCGAGAGCAAACCGCGAAAGGAGACCAGCTTCGCCGCGGTTTGCTCTCGCGTTCTCCGAACCCCCGAGCAAGCAGGTCTCCTTCTCTGCGGTTTGCAGGGTGGTTCGGGGAACGCGAGAGCAAACCGCGAAAGGAGACCAGCTTCGCCGCGGTTTGCTCTCGCGTTCCCTGAACAAGCAGGTCTCCTTCCCTGCGGTTTGCAGGGTGGTTCGGGGAACGCGAGAGCAAACCGCGGCGAAGCTGGTCTCCTTCCCCGGTTTGCTCTCGCGTTCCCCGAACAAGCAGGTCTCCTTCCCTACGGTTTGCAGGGTGGTTCGGGGAACGCGAGAGCAAACCGCGGCGAAGCTGGTCTCCTTCCCCGGTTTGCTCTCTCGTTCCCCGAACCCCCGAGCAAGCAGGTCTCCTTCCCTGCGGTTTGCAGGGGGGTTCGGGGAACGCGAGAGCAAACCGCGGTGAAGCTGGTCTCCTTTCCCGGTTTGCTCTCGCGTTCCCCGAACCCCCCTTGAAGCCGCCCAACAGCGCTGCAGTGTGGCCACATCTAACACCACTTGCAGCGCTGGTTGCTGTAAGTGTGGCCACTCTGCAGCGCTGGCCCTATACAGCTGTACTAATACAGCTGTAACAACCAGCACTGCAAAATTGTAGATGTAGACATACCCTGAAGGGAGAAGCTAACACCACACACTAACTGCCCTTTACAGAAGAATGACGCCGGTGACTGAAATACATACACAGCATCATGTGAAAATAAGTGAGGCAGTCACAACTGTCAAAACTCATAACAGATCTGGATTCAAAAGCAAAACGCAAGGCCATGAAAGTTTGTATTGTTACTATTGTTCATTATTTTTATAGCACATTAAGTTTGCATGACCCTTTATGGAGGTGGGGTAAGGGCAGGGAGGATTGGAAAGTCAAAATATCATAATGCCATTATACAAGATCAATGGTGCACCCTCTCCTAGAACACAGTGATCAGTTCTTGTCACCTTATCTCAAACATGGTGGTAGAACAAAAGAGATCCAGAGATGGGCAATGAAAATGATGAGAAGCAGAGAGATTATGATGATTAAGGGGAGACATGTCAAACAATGAATGGTACAAAGAAAAATCAGCCAGGTGCTACTACTTATCCTCTCTCGTAACACAAGAACAGGGGACATAATGAAATCAAAAGGCAAAAGAAAAAAAATTAAACCCTTTAAAAAGAGAGTGTTTTTACATTCAGTGCATAATTAACCCATGGAACACACAGGCACACACACACAAAAAAATCACTGTGGTAAAAGGCTCAGCAGGATTCAGAAAAGGATTAGACATTTTTATAGCTAAGACCTCCGTGGTCATGTTAGTGAGAGAGAGAGACACAGACTCTCTCATGCCTTATGGCATAAGCCAACCACTGACAGAAATGAGAACAAACAAAACTCATGTGCAGGTTATTCCATAATTATCCATTATGGGGATCCTTCCATCTTCCTTCGAAGCAGCTAGAACTGGCCACTATCGGAGGGAAGACACTGGACTAGATTGACCTCTGGTCTTACCCAGTATGGTAATTCTTCTAGTCCTAACCAGACATTAATTCCATTCTTACTCTTGCTGAAGAGTACCTTACTCTGCAATTAGTCCCACTGGTTTCCCTGCCTACCGAAAGGAAGGGAAGGGATGGATGATCGTCACAAATACAAAACATAAAACAAAACAAAACCCAGACACTAGACATATGTTGTTTATGAGGTCCAACAAATAAAGGCAACATGAGACATATGTTGTTTGTGAAGATGGAAAGATTAGATAATTAAAATGAAAATAGGGTCAGGCAGCAGTAAAGAAAGACATCAATGAATGCACGCGTGCACACCAGCTGACAGAACACATGATATTCCCAGGGAGAGATTCCCAACTACAAACTTACTAAATAATATTTTAATACACATTGTTAATCTGTCTTATTAACACCTGATTCAGCAAGCAGTGTAGTTAACTGGGAAATGCAATTCATTTCTGTAAAGTGACTATAAAATGCACAGCCTTAGGGAATTTTCCTGTTTATCGCATCTTGACGACTTTAGGCCAAATACATTTTGTTTACAAATAAATAAAATTATATTATTATTATTACTGCCAGTCCTACAAACTCATCAGGAGATTCAAAAAAAGTCATTCAGATTCCAGCTGGTCATCATCTCCTGTAACAGACCCGAATGAAATGCATTTTAGATTTACATCTCATTTGCACCTTAAGGACATCTACAGTTCATCTCAGATGCACTTCAACTTTTCTAACTGCCTGCACTGCACACCCAACCTGGGTTCTTTCCTTCTTGCACATTATCCTCAGTAACCTCACATGGGTCTGGGATTTGTAGTGAGGATACACAAGGAGGAAGAGCCCAGATGGATGTCCAGAGCAGGGAGTTACAAAACAACAAACAAAAAACCCTGCAAACCAAACCAAAATCCCCAACCCCAAATGTATTTTTACTTGTAATCTCAGCTAATTTGATCTAGAGTAACCAAGAGAAAAAAGACTGAACATGGCAAGGATATTTTTACGGTCACTTTTCTAAGCTGATCTATATTCATTTGAATGTAGATCAGTAAAGTTCATGAACTACCAGCCTTACACTTTTGATTAGAAAAAATGATGAAGAAATAATGTTGAACAGACAATATTTGATTGACTGTTGCCTTGCATCTTATGTAGTTATTTATACTAGTGAAAAGGGAGTGCGAAGAGTGTATAAAATGCTACTAAATCAAAAGAGTAGCAGCATTTTATGCCCATTTTGCACTGGTGTAGAAGACCACGCAAGATGCAGGGCAATGAAGAACCGGGTGCTGTGAGCCTGCAGGTGAATGAAAGGCTTTACTTGAGGAGATAGCTCTTTTCCATATTAGAGCTACATGTAAAAGAAAATGGACATCGTACTTACCAAACTGACCATCACTCTTTATATATAGTTCAATTACGCCATAGGCAATCACGGTGGGAGCAGGAATCTCTAAGACCACATTGGAATCCTTTCTCACATTCCCATTTTCGCTCACTGAAACCTGAGGGACATATTCATCCACTGTTTATTTGATTCAACTACAGAGCAGCTTGCACACAAATTCAGGGTAACACCACAAATTAGATTAGGAAAACAATTAGCTCAATTCTCCACTGTGCCCTGATTTTGAAGGTCTCTCTTATATAGGCTTCTATTACCTTCCCCCCCTCCCCCGTCCCAATTTTTCACATTTGCTGTCTGGTTGCCCTAGCCCGAGTCAAGATCACATGTGATATTAGATGTCTGTGAACATTTATGCCAGCAAAGCTCTCTGTGTCTGAGCTCTGCCCTGTGGCAGGAGACAAGAGCAGCTCCTCAACCCTCAGCTTCCCAGCCCTACCGTGTGCAGGGGGCAACTTTCACTTATGCTCCTGGTGTAAAGTCCCATGACACCAGTGGAAAACTGGTCCTCGCTTCGCCATATTGCAGCTCTGCTCTGCCTGCTGTCCCATCCTGACACCCTTTCCCTCTTTACAGCCAGGCAGCACAAGAGCTGGTAGAGCAGATTAGCACAGCTAGCTAGCTCTGCCAGCTTTACACCAGTGGAGGCTCCCCCTATAGTGAGGATTTGTCAGTAGTTCTGATGATTTTGCCTCAGTTTGTCAGACAGTCATTTCAGAAGAGCTTGTAATGTACCTGAAGAAAGACAGTCAAGCAATTAGGATGCTAGTATTCCATGGAGCTGGGAGACGTGGCAAAACCTGGTTTCCAAAGTCACTTGTATCTTTAAATGAATTGGCTTCAGCTGTGCTCTTACCCCTTTAATGTGCCGTTTCTTTTAATATTTGTGTGATCTTATGTTATGGGCATGAATGTTCACAAAAGCTGAATCACAGGTCAAGAGGATTCCTGGAAACCACATTCTAGATTCACACCAGAAGAAGAGCCTGCACTCTCATCTAACAAGGGAACTCCACCGATCAGTGACAACTAAACAATGTATCGAATACTTGTGGCCCACAAGTTGTGGAGAACTATTTGCAACAGATACAGTTTAAAATATTGACAAAAATTGTCAAATACTTAAAAATAATGAATACATATGAGGAAACTGATCTGTTCTCAGAAAATTCATATGGAGGAAAAAGAGCTAAATTAATTGATAACAACATGTTTACTGCCAATTATGTGCTTAGCTCTGGCAGTTACAGAAGGAACAGACCTATTAGATCAATTATTAGATCAAGGGCAGGATATGGTCAGTTATAATATGGGTTGTCCAAAATCGGGAGGAAAAAAAAAGTGGCAGTTTTTTCAATTATTGTTTTTTTAATACTGTAACTGAGGTTTTGAAGGCATCTAATGATGTTGAAGAAATATTTGCGTGTGCTGCATGGTTGGTGGGTTGTTTTCTTTTTTACCTTTACAATTTTTGTATGGAGTCCCACCATGCCACCATATTTTTCTTCTGTCTGAACATGTTCAGATACCAAACACTTTTGAGTTGTTACTATCTTTTCTGTCAAGATACACAGTACCTCATGTTTTCTTTCTAGCACTTGTTGCAGTAAATTATTGTTTAGATTTATTGTCCTGAAATTTAAAAAAAGAAAGAAAGAAAAGTATTAATAGCATAAACACTGCAGTTGATAAAACAGCATTCTTAATTGTATACCTGGCAATCTTTGTAAGAAGCTTTTATTATTAAGTACAAATGGTTTCAGTATGAGTATCCTCCTCAAATTATGATGTTCTCTTTTGTTATCTGGTAGCAGCAAGACTGTAATTATCTGCTTGGAACAATTTAAATCCCATCATATTTAGTGATTTCTTGGTTCATCATTTCCAGCAAAAATGTCAATCGAGGCAATTATTTAGTTATTTTTGTTTAAATAAAAGCCAAATAAACTTCAGACAAATAGAAGACTCCTTTGTGATTTGAAAACAAATAAACTGATCTTGCAAACCTAAGGGCGTATCCTCAGCTGGTGGGTCAGTTGTCACTGACTTTAATGGAGCTATGGCAAGTTACATCAGCTGAAAATCTGCCCCACTAGCTTCAAAGTCTATTGCAGACTAAGAAGCATAGCCCCATTGAAGTAACTGAGTCACAGAATAGCCAATTCCCAAATAAGGACTGCAGTAAGTACCAAAAAAAGATATTTGTGTTCCCTCCAGTGGCATACCTAAGGGTGTGAGATTGAAATTACTGGCTAGTAGATAAGGAGGATGTCTAATTTTACCCAAAACACATTAATTTTCTTCTAAGGTTGCAAAATTGAGCACTCAAATGCTAAAAAAATACCAGAATTAATTTGCCTCTGTAGTCTCCCAGTCCCAGCTCCAACAATCTCCTTGTCCCAATCTACTCCTTTTCCTTCTGCCTTGCTCTGCTTTTTGTCCCCTCGGCATTTGAATCAGATAGCTTCCTCCTCCACGCCATCTGGGTGTCAGCAGGGGTGAGATATCATTGGGTACGTCTACACTACGGGATTATTCTGATTTTACATAAACCGGTTTTGTAAAACAGATTGTATAAAGTCAAGTGCACGTGGCCACTCTAAGCACATTAATTCGGCGGTGTGCGTCCATGGTTCGAGGCTAGCATCAATTTCCGGAGCATTGCACTGTGGGTAGCTATTCTGTAGCTATCCCATAGTTCCAGCAGTCTCTCCCGCTCCTTGGAATTCTGGGTAAAGATCCCAGTGCCTGATGGGGCAAAAATCATTGTCGCGGGTGGTTCTGGGTAAATGTCGTCACTCATTCCTTCCTCCGGGAAAACGACAGCAGACAATCATTTTGCGCCATTTTTCCCTGGATTGCCCTGGCAGACGCCATAGCACGGCAACCATGGAGCCCGTTCAGCTTTTTTTTTTTTTTTTTTTTTTTTTTTAAACACACACACACAGTCACCGTATGCGTACTGGATGCCGCTAACAGAGGCGTTACTGCAGCGCTACACAGCAGCATTCGTTTGCTTTTGCATGATAGCAGAGACTGTTATCAGTCGTTCTGTACCATCTGCTGCCATTGTAAATTGGCAATAAGATGACGGTTATCTGTCGTTCTGTACTGTCTGCTGCTATCATGGGTGCCCCTGGCTGAGGTCGGCCGGGGGCGCAAAGGCAAAACTGGGAATGACTCCCCAAGTCAATCTCTCCTTTATGGTTTCTAAAGATAGAGTCAGTCCTGCCTAGAATATGGGGCAAGCGTACTAGAGAACCAGTGTATCAGAGAGCACAGCTGCCTCGTGTCAGATCCCGCAGAAATGATGAGCTATATGCCATTCACGGGGGGGGTGCCCCTGCAACAACACCACCCATTGCTTCCTTGCTCCCCCAACCTTCCTGGGCTACCGTGGCAGTGTCCCCCCCATTTGTGTCATGAAGTTATAAAGAATGCAGGAATAAGAAACAGTGACTTGTTAGTGAGATAAAATGAGGGGGAGGCAGCCTCCTGGTGCTATGACAGTCCAGGCAGTACAGAATCTTTTCTTTACACAGGAAAGGGAGGGGGCTGATGGGGCTCAGCCCCCAGTTGCTATGATGAGGACGGTTACCAGCCGTTCTGTACCATCTACTGGGAATGACCAGGAAAATTTCAGACCAATCCGTTAAAGTTTGGTAAAGTTATAAAACAACTGAAAACAGGTCTTATAATGGGACATTATCAGGCAACCTTCATAAGAAGTCATGCTCCCAACCCCACCTATAATAACTAATTACCTCCGTTTTCTAATCTTGCTACTAATAAATCAGTTTTAGTGTCTAGTCAGACTCATGGCTGGTAAACTGAGATCACAACCAAATACTTTACATGGTGGAAATAGATAACATTTCATAGATTTTAAGGACAGAAGAGACTGTTAAAATCATCCAGTCTGATCTCCTGCATAACACAAGTCACAGAACCTCAACCAATCATTCCTGTATTGCGTCCATAACTTTATTTCAGTGATAGCATACATCTTTTAGAAAGAAATCCAGTCTTGACTTAAAAAAGGACTTCAAGAAATGGAGAATCCTTCCCGTTCCTAGGAAGTTGTTTCAATGGTTAATTACCCCTCACGATTAAAAATGCACACTTTATTTCTAGTGTGAATTTGTTGAGCTTAAAGCTCTTCTGTGGACTAAAAGGATACTTCGATTTTATTCTGTGCCAGTTCCAATGCACCTGTGAAGGTCAAGGATACATTTAAAAACAGTCAATTACCAGAACTGTCACATTCAAAAGATGGAGGGTGAGAAAGGGAAATTAAGAGGGAGGAGCGATTCTGCCACCTTTACTCATGTTGAGTAGCGCCTTAGTATGTCCTCAATTTAGCAAATCACCTCAACTCAGCGAAGCACTTAAGCACGTCCTTAAGTTCCACTGAAGTCACTCCTGAAGTAAGATGCTATTCAACATGACAAAAGGTACCAGAATCATGCCCTAAAAGCAGAGGTGAAAGTAAGTTGGTACGGGCTGGTACGGAGGACCGGTAAGAAAAGGTGCAGTAGCTACCGGCAAGAAAATGGAGCATTCTCTCCCTCTCTGACGTGCCTCCTGGCTCCAGCAAAATTGAGGGTCCGGGAGCCCAGCTCCATGTATGTTCGGGGCCGGGTCTCCCCCCAGACCCACCTGCTGCCCCCCCACGCCTCTCCTGAGTGTGCCCCAGCCCCCCTTTGCCACCCCCATGCACCTCCCTGGGTCCGGGAGCAAAGCGTTTGTCTCTCCCCATCCCCTGCAGCTTCATGCTGCCTGCCTGCATTAACTGCCACCACAGGGTCCTAGTGCCCCCCTCCACTACTGCCAGGACAGTCTGCCCTTCCCCCTTGGACCCTTTCATTTTCCAGTGGGACCCTCCACCAGTACAGCCGCCCCCTGCCTGCAGTCACTGCTCTTGCCCCACGCTGGGCAAGGGGCAGCCCCAGTGAGGGGCAGCAGAAGGGGAAGAGGTGCACATGTGATGGCAGCGCCCTCCCCCGCTTCCCCCCCGGGATGGCACCCACCACAGGGGAGACGAGGGGGATTCCTGGACCTGAGAGGGGCCTTAGGAGCATGTGCAGTGATGGGGGGGGGGTGAGTGTGCTGCCGGGGAGGGGAAAGGGGATCCCTACCCCAGAGCTCGCTGCTGCAAGCAGAGAAAGGGCTGGAGGGAGTCCTCCTCTCTGGCTCCAGTCCCAGGGCAGCCTGCCTGCACCCCAAACTCATCCTCAGCCCTGCCCCACCCCAGAGCCCACATTCCCAGTTAGCACCCTCATCCCCTCTGCACCCCAACCCTCTGTCCTAGCCCTGAGCCTCTCCAACACCCCAAACCCCTCATCTCCAGCCCTAGCCAGAGCCCTCATCCCCGTGCACCCTAACCCTCTGCCTCAGCCCGAGTCCCCTCTCACACCCCAAACCCCTCATCCCCAGCCACATCCCAAATCCACCCCCAGCCTCATCCTACAGCCCTCACCCCTGCACCCCCTCCCTCCACATCTTCTCTTATTCCCAAACTCCCTCCCAGAACCTGCACCCTTCCTGCACCCCAGTCCCCTGCCCCAACCCAGGGCCCGCACCCCAGACCTCCTTCCCCACCCAAACTCCCTCCGAGAGTCTTGGGCAGGTGGGGGGTGGAGCTTGGGGGGGCAGAGTTTGGGCAGGGGCAGGTTCTGGACACCACCAAAATTTCTACAAACCTGCCACCCCTGCCGGCAAGAGCTGGTGTGCCATAACGGGGTGGACTGGCTTCCTGAGGCAGCAATTTAAAGGGCTGGAGCCCAGGGCCCTTTAAATTGCTGCCAGAGCCCTGCTGCCAGAGCCATGAGGTAGCGACTGCGAGGCTCGAGTGGCGATTTAAAGGGCCCAGGGCTCCTGCTGCAGTTACCCCTCCCAGGCCCTTTAAATAGCCCCTGGAGCCCTGGGGTAGCAGCGGCAGGGCTCTGGTGGCTATTGAAAGGGTTCAGGGCTCCCGCTGCCTCTACCACCCCGGGCGCTTTAAATAGCCACCGAAGCCCTGCCGCCGCTACCCCAGGGATCCAGCAGCAGGGCTCCGGAGACGATTTTAAAGGCCCTGAAGGGTAGTGGCAGCAGGAGCACTGAGGCTCTGTCAGCAATTTAAAGGGCATGGGGCTCTGCTGTGGTAGCAGCAGCTAGAGCCCCAGGCCCTTTAAATTGCTCCATTTAAATTGCCCACTTCTGCAGCTGGGAGCTCAGGGGGTGATTTAAAGGGCTTGGGGCTCCCAGCCGCCGCTACCACAGCCCTAGCCCCAGGCCCTTTAAATCCTGATTTAAAGGGCCTGGGGATTTAAAGGCTCCGCCTCTTCCGGTGGAGGTCACGCCCCTTCTCCAGATTCCGGAGTACTGGCAAGTCCTTTAAGTTACTTTTAGGCAGGGCTGAAAGTATCAAGAGGCCACAAGATTTTTCTAAGAAATGATGACATACTTCATTACCACATCTTCTGGGGTCTATGATAAAGGATTCAGTCCTGTCAGTGAAGTTAAAAGGAACTTTTAACTGTATTCCATCAACTAAAAATGAGTAAATTATACCAACTTTTCAAAATACTCATCTGAGGTTCCTAAAAGAGGTGTCATACCTTTTATTAACAGACAGCTCTAGCAAGGTAGCTAGAAGATTAAAAGATTGCTATCCTTGACAGGAGTTATTTAATCCTTTCCTCTCCATTCTACTGTAAATGGGGTATTCAGAGGGGTTAAACTATAAATGCCGAGAAAAAAATAAGACATGTACTGCCTCAGATTCATTTAAATCAATCTAGCTTCCCCTCTTTCCCCCTTCAATTAAAAAAGTTTAGACACCCCAGTTTCTGGCGCTTCAGAAGTTATACAGAGAGCACAACATCGGATGGAAGTCAGCGTGGTTCTTTTATTTTCTTTCAAAAAAGAAAACAAAAACACCCTCCCCCTAAAAAACTCCCCACACTTTCAGACAATTTTTGATCTGTGTGGAATTTAGAAACCTCTAACTGTTTCTGTGAAAGCTCAATCATTCAGGAAGAACTGTCTAGAAACCCTAAACACTGTGTAGATGAGGAAAATTATATTATAAAACAATGTACCCAAACATTCCTGAGATTTTTGAGGGCTTTTATATTTAATTAATTTATTTACAAAGCTTAGTTTTATATCTGAAAGGTCAGGCTCTGAAATCTAAGTCGAAATCCAAGAATTTTCACAAGGTCACAAACACCGCTGTTCTTGGAAACTCCCACTGACATGCACAACGGGGGCTCCTGAGCAGCATAGTAACTAACAGATTACACTTTCCATATTATCACTACTGTAATTAAGCTTTATGCAGTGTTCAGAAGCGTACTAGGCATCTTGAATATATATAGCAAGATGGGTCCACGCTTCAAAGAACTTGCAGTAGGCAACATAAGGACCAACAGGGATGCAACACAGAAACACTTCCCCCATGCTCTCCTGCTTTCATTCCACCTATTTTCGGTAGTTAAAAACTTACAGGACAGCCTCCATTCTGTACAGTTATAGGAAAAGAAAAAAAGAAATGTAGAAAAATATAACCAGATTAATTTGGTACCAGAAGTAGTACTAACTCAAGAAGTACTTCAAAACCTGGTTAAAATTTATTAAAAATAATGGCCCTGCAGAGTTCAGTTTCATCTACTACAATGGAGTTAATCTGGGCCAAACCCTTATACCCTTTGACTCTGAAGTACAGCTAACCAACTAAGAGTCCTGTGTCAAAACTGAAGCCTCCTATTCTCAATTCCATTGACTCCAACAGGACATGCACTAAATGCTTTCCTGAAGCGGCCTCCCTCCTGTCCTCACTAATTTTAATGTAAACAGGATTGAGAATGCCATTATAGATATGTTTTTTATAATGATTAATCTTGAAACAAGTCTCTTAAGGACAGCACAGTTAAATGACTTCCCACAGAGACACACCACTTGGTTTATTTTCAAACAGCTATAATATAAACATCTTAGCCCCCAGTCTTACATTGTGATCTGCGTGGGCAGATTGCTGAAGTTCTGGGGTGCTGTCAACTGCTCATGTGTATAACAATGCAGGACTGGAGCCCTAGAGAACACTGTGCTATTTTGGATAGAAAAAAGAAAACTAAATCAATCAAACATTTAATAAACCTCACCAGATGAAGTAAATGAATAACCATCTTATCGTAATTATCTTCAGGGACACAACATAACTAGGCGAAGGTTCAGCAGTTAGAGCGGGTTTTAATGTATCGGGGAACATACACACCATGCATCAGAGAATTCCAATGAGGGCAAGTCTACAATACAATCCAAGTCAACTGAGGTTACATGGATTTACAGGCACCACAGTAATTACTGCAGTCGCTGATGTCCACACTACTTTCCTTATGTTGGTAGTGTGAGTCCACACCAGGAGCACTTCCATCGACTGAAGAGGGGAAGTGTGTGGGGGAATGAGAGCCAGAGCGTTCAGCTCCACATAGTTCCCTGCTGGGAGCTTCTTGCCTTCAGCAGAGAGATCTGCACATGAAGTCCCAGGACCCTGGGGGGCAGCAGGGCTCCCGGTGGGGAGCCTGAGTGGCAGCCCAAGCCTGTCTTCCTGTTGAGACCTGACAGCAGCCAGGCTAGGGAGCTGGCAGCTCCCCGGCCCTGAAATTGACAAGAGAGCCAACAGCTGATGTAAGAAACAGTGTTCATGTCACCCTAACTACACTGACATAAGCCTTACACCTCTCCTGGAGGTGGAGTTATGACGTTGGTGTAGTCGGGCACTTACATTGGCGGGAGCAAGGCTGTAGTGTAGACACTGACATAGGTCGACATAAGCTGCCTTGAGTCAACCTAACTCTGTAGTATAGGCCAAGCCTAAGACACCTCATTCACTCAGTTTTACCTTAGCCTTGTACTATGAGTACAGTTAACATGAGATGCAGGAAGAGCTAGATTAAATGAATGAGGATGCATACAAATGAAGTTGCAGTTTTTATTTCACAAGTCGTATTTTAATGCTCTTATTTATTGTATGCAACATATCCCTCTTCTAATCACTTTCACGTTCTATTTTACATGCATCATCATTGATCTGGGTTAGCTTCCTATCACTCCACTGCATTCCTTTCAAACTCTTTAAAGGTGAGCTGAAATGCCTTACAAAGGAAACCTTATACAACACATTTGAAATGCTACTTCAAATTCAGTATGCATGTTATAAGTTAAAAGATGAAATGAAAGTTTCTGTAACTCAGTGATGTTCTATGTCAATGAGTTCCATGGTTACTGCAAAGAGAAAACTAGAGAAGCCAATAAAAGGAAGAAGCACGACAGGCAGATACAAATCTAGAGCCACCAGCTGAGTGGCCTCCTCCGGTCCCTTGCAGCCAGAGTTTCCTCAGGAGGGCTAGGACCACTCTTCCATCCAATCCTACCTAGATTTTCCAGGGAAACAAGAGGAAAGGCACAATCCTGCAAACTCTTTATGCTAAGTACTCAGCTAGTTGCCAAAGAGAGAGGGTTTGCAATATCAGGCCCTTAGGCACACTCACTGATGGGCAACACATTTCTGCTCACCATTTTAAAATCACCCATACTGCTGAACATGTGAACCAATATCTAGTTGTACCAATCACAAATGGATGCTACCCCACCCCCAGGAAAATAAATGTATCTACTTCTTCACATTATAAAATGCATTCCTCTGACCTACTCAACAGAAATGTGCTAGTTGGTTCAATCTTCTCCACCTCACTTATAAAGCACAATAGCCTATTTCTTCTATTCAAATACTGCCTCCTACTTTACAGTGTCAACTCTTGCAAAGCTTTATTCCTTCTCAGAACAAAAGTCTGTAGCCTGGTCTCAGACAGCAGAGAACAGCAGTCTAATCCACTGTCACATTCCACCAAACAGTTCCATATTATTTCCTTTATTAAGCCATTTAAAAATCAGTTTTCTGAGTGATTTCTTATCATCACACCATAACACAACACAATACTTACTGTAATCTCCTTAAATACAGTATTTCAGAGTTCCCCTACAGAGACACTAGGCAATTACTCTATACCACATCTTCCCTTACTTAGGACTGAGTTCAAAAGGAGGACACTGCTCCTGAATTTTCTATACAACTTCCTGTACTCCATTTTTGCCTTTCTCTCTCACACCCCCCCACCCACCTGATTGTATGCAATTCTGAGTGGTGACATTTTATGAGTTCACTTAAGCCATGTAATACTACTGATTGAAATCTACACTGAACAGAGAACTGGCCCAGGTATGTTACCAGCCTCTAAGTATTTCAGCAGTGCTCAAAAATGTGTTAGGTGCTTTAAAAAACAAATACAAACACACAATCCCTGCCTTGATGAGATTACAATTTAAACTTAATGCATTACTTGACAAGATTAACAGCAATAAAACTCCCACCATTACTCAGTTTAGGCATATGTATAGGTTATCTGGCTAATTAACTCAGTGCATAAGCAATAAAGTGAATTTTAATGTAGAATATACCAGAACATATTTCAATTTAGGCCTGGTTCTTTTAAAATATCTTCATAAATGATTTAGATAATGATATGGACAGAACATATATAAAGTTTGCAGACAATACCACAACAGGAGGGGTTGTGAGTGCTTTGGAGGATAGGGTTAAAATTCAAAAATTATCTGAACAAACTGGAGAAATAGTCCAAAGTAAATAGGAAGGAACAATCTATTGCACTTATACAAAATGGGAAATAATTGCATAAAGAGGAGTACTGCAGAAAGGGATTTGGGGGGCTCTAGGGGGTCACAAGCTAAATGAGTCAACAGCGTAAAACTGTTGCCAAAGAAAAAAAGAAAGGCAAACTTCATTCTGGGATGTATTAGCAGGAGTGCTGGAAGCAAGTAATTCTTCCACCCTACTCCATACTGATTAGGCCTCAGCTGGAGTATTGTATCCAGTTCTGGGCACCACATTTCAGGAAGGATGTGGACAGACTGGAGAAAGTGCAGAGAAGAGCAACAAAAAATGATTGACGGTCTAGAAAACATGATCTATGGAGGGAAAAAAATTGAAAAAATTAGGTTTGTTGAGCCTGGAGAAGAGAAGACTGAGAGGAGACATGATTACAGTTTTCAGGTACATAAAAGGTTGTTACAAAGAGGAGGGTGAAAAATTGTTCTTGTTAACCTCTGAGGATAGGACAAGCAGCAATGGGCTTGAATTGCAGCAAGGAGGGGGTTAGGTTGGTCATTAGGAAAAACTTCCTGACAGGGCGATTAATCACTGGAACAAATTGCCTAGGCAGGTTGTAGACTCTCCCTCATTGTCTCATCTGTTCTTAAAAACCTTCAAATACCTGTCTAGCACTACTACTTAGTCCTGCCTTGAGTGCAGGGGATTGGACTAGATGACCTACTGAGGTCTCTTCCAGTCCTACACTTCTATGATGGTATAAAAGATCATAATTGTTTTGTTATTTTCTAACAAATTGATTAGTAGTAGAGCCTCATTTATTCACTCTAAGCAGCTGCAAGACAGTGAATTATTGCATTTTGTGAATTAGCAATTTAGTTCAGCAAACACCACAAAAAAAAAAAAAAGAGTAAGGATAATGTATCACAAAATGTGCTTTGTTCATATACTTGACAAGAGCACTTTAATTATTTGTGATGCTTCATATTATGTTAACAGATGTGTGGCATATTTTGTAAAAGTAATGATATTTTACTTATGCGAGACCTTACATCACACCATTCAGCTGTTAAAGCCTTGCTAAAAAAGGGATACACTATAGGTTTTGGTAATTTAATTATGAGCTTTACTCTGGTTCTCCTTTAGAAGGTACAGATAAGGGGAGGGAAGCTGACTTTACACCACGCCGCACAGTATTACATTCTGTACATTGAGGACAAAATTATTTTTTAAGCTTTATTTAAAGTTTTGAATTATATCACAATTCAAGTAATGCAAAACAAGGATTGCATTTTTGCAAAGAAACATAATTAGAATATACATTAAAAATGAACAAAATTACAGATCCAGCAAACCTGGATAACAGTAATTTCATTAGGTGAAATCAAGTAAGCATCCCTTTAATAATATATTGGTTAAAATCAAATCCTCAGTTTCAAGGTTACCAGTGTTTCTTAATGTTATCATATAAATGTTTATGAGCAAGATAATAGGTAGATGCTGAAAAAAATTGTGGCACATCATGAAACATACAAATATAGGAAATTTCAATTTTAAAGAACTGCCACAGCCTCAGTATAGTAAATTCTAAGGGCCATACTGCTTATGACCAGGGACACAGAAAAACCGCAAATTAATCTTGTTCCGTAATCTCCCAACTCCTAGTGAAACTAGGACTGGCTGGAATATTGGCAATATATTTTGTATCATAACTTATTAACGCTTATGAAAGGACTTTTCTAGAGAAAATGAGCCAGATGCTTGGGTGCAATGCAGGCATATTGCGCTGGCATACTTCCAGTGCAAAATCTGCATAAACAATCCAGTGAGACTCATATACATAGCATATTACTGTCAGAAAATTAAGGGCCTCAATAAGTGGTTTCTGAGTCTAACAAACCAAGGATTCTGCAGTCCCATGTGCATTCCCACACTTTAGAAGCCAAATATATATTTCTTACTAGATTAGGGCTTGTATTAATTTAATACACCTCATGTTTGTAAGTGTAGTGTATCATTGGGATCTTAATTTTCACTGTAGATATTCACAGATTGGTGTATACTTTATGACATCCCAAGTGGAATACAGATAATGTTTGTAAATGTGATTTAATTACTGTGAAGATTGTGAGCCCACAGACATTGGATTAACTTCAGAACATTTCCATTTGCTATGGGAGAGTTGGCTGTTCTAATGGAGCAGCTAACTAGCTTTTTCAAAACTCATCTTTTCCAGCGGATACTAGGTATGATCTAGTGTATCATTGTCATGCTATCTACTCTAAATCTTGAGATTCTCCCCCCTCCTTTTTATTATATATAAATTCATTTTTTAATCATGGCACACACATTTGCCATGATGTTTATGTTTTTAATCAGAAAATTTACTAGGAAAGTAACAAGGTGCCTTTCAACAGAGAAAGTTTGATGGCTGTTTGTAAAGACTTACGACAAGTAGAACAGCAGGCAATTGTCACTGTGAGAAATTGATTACGTTTAGAGCAGCTGTTTAAAGGAATTTACACTGCTTTAGACAACTATCATGCAGCTAGGAAAGAAACTAATTCTTCCATCTCATTTCTACACCTGCCGCCTCTCATCAGAGCATTAGTAATGGCTGTTTAATTATGTTGCATTGAATCTGATAGATTAAGGGCTTGATCCTACCACATGCTGACTACCCTTGATACTCCCATATGACTCATGCCCCACTCCTGCAAGCCAAAGTGCACAAGATTCCCACTGAAGTAAGTTTGGTTCCACAAAGGGGTCTGTCCATGGACAAATCTTTGTAGTATGAGGCCCTTATATGAGATATGGGGCACACACAGATTGGCAGGAGGTGCTCTGTACATCATGGAACTGAGCCCCTGACTTCGGAAGTCTATTTTTCTCAGGTTGTAAGTAATAGTTTTAGTTTAAAATGTTTTGATTATTCATTTAATTTTTAAATGAATTTTCATTGACATATTGCTCCCCTGTTATATTTCATGCCTATTAAATTTGTGCAATCAAGTTTTACTAGCTTGAACACTCAGAGAATGGATTTTAAGGCTTGCTTACTAGAATACTGGGTATTTAAGTTTGGTTTCCATGAGCATTTGCACTAGACAGCTGATGAAGAAAATCCTCAAATCTTCTAGTTTGTAAACAACCAATATACATTAAAAGAAAAAAAGTATTCTTACTGGATCCATCAAGACTTACAATCCAAAAAAACTGCCTGATTCTATTCCATATCTTTGGCATTCTCTTTTCCTCTCCCATAGTTCATTACTCCCACTGATTACAACCTGTCAAAAACTCAAGCTCCAATCCTGCACCAACCACCAAACAACCAGATCCCTGCACCCACACAGAGCCCCACAGAGGGAGGATTTGGCTCCAAGTTAAACATGTAAATTCAGCATAAAAGTAAGCCACTTTCATTATTCCTTTTTAAAAACTTTATGTGGATGGCAAAATTAAAAACAAACAAAAAAACCTCATACCTTCCCTTGAGGTCTTTCATAAGCTGCTGCAAGTCAGCCTCCTGCTTTTTTAGGTTTCCAAATGAAGACTGGCTTTCTACAAAGCCTTTTCCTCCAGCACCTAGGTTGATCTTTCCAAATGAAGTTTCAATACTTCCTCTGACAAAGTCTTCAAACTTCCCCTCATATTTCACAAAGTCAGACTCAACAACAACTTGGAAAAAATAATTAAAAAAGATTAATGCAGACTTGAAAACAATAGATCCTGAAACAATAGCAGAATGTGATTGAAAAACAGAAGCTTGTGGAAAATATAAACAGGTAAATAAAGTCACATAGAAGAGTTAACGGGCCTACAACCCTTATTTTTGTTTGTTCCATCTTTTCCCCAATCTGCTCTAACTATTTTTCATTTTGGCATTTTAAGGAAATGTATTATGATTATAGTACTGAGTTCAAATCCTATGAGAGATTTATAAAGTACCCTAGAGATTTTTTCCTGCCATACACAGAATTAATACACAAAACTCAAATACGTATGTTTTCAACTTTCTATTTTCCATTATCTTGGTTTGTCCTAAAACCCACTGAAGCCAATGGAAAGACTCCCATTGATTTAAATGGGCTTTGGATCATGGCTTCTATGCCAAAAACATAAACACACTCTAGGCACAGAACTCAAAATTGGGAACAGTTATGTGCAAATTATAAACAGATCACTCCAGATTACTTGCTTATGTTGGACACTCATATCTGCCTAGAGATACTGACCTTCTCCATGCTATAACCCTTTTGAATGTAAGTCTAGCAATGGTGTAACTCAATGGTGGGAACAACTTGAGGAAACACAAGTACAGACACACCACACAGGAGATGATGACATGGGGATAAAAATGCCTGAGCCCTGTCTACACAAGCACTTCCAATGTTGCTATCACCAGCCGATTTTCACTGGCACACATTAGCATAAACCAGTATCAGAATCAGACCCAGACTCCTTCACTTGCTGGTCACTCAATCAAATCTATGTTTAGTCACTTGTGACCAAAGATCTTCAGTTTTGGCAGAGATGCCAAGGAAGACTGCGCTCTCCCCTGTATACAACTGGAGCTGGACTTTCCAAGTCAGGGTTGATAAATATTGGGGGGAGCCTATGGGAAAGCTTACATTCCTGCTACTTGCGTGGTTTTCTGTTTTAGGGAATCAATGTACAACCTTGTTCTCCACGTCAGCTAATTACGCATCTGAAACAAACTTTTTGTTTTAATTGTATTATAAAAGCTCAGATAGTTGTCAAGACTGATCTGCCCGAAAATTCATCATCATTTGCCCCAGGGCTTGAGGATTATGAGATGCATCTCACCTCACCGTGGCAGGGCAACAGGTAACTGCTGAGCATATCACAGTGCGCTCTCACCTAGAGTGCATTATGACTGCACAGTATTACCACACACTGGAGCCTGACAGTGACTCTGAAAGAGCACTTCAGAATGTCAAGCCATAAAATAATATCATTTAATAACACTGTCATTTGGAGTCTCCAGCATTCAATCACACTCCTCCCACTGGACAAGACATTTCACTTTTTAACTAACATTTTATTAGTATTGTTATTAACTAAATGACAAGTCAAGTATAGAAAAGATCAAACCATCTCATTTAAAAGTGCTGAATATTTCAGAGCCAAAGAAACCCTGCAGTAACATGCTGCAAGAACTTTCTTTAATAATGGTTAGAAGAGATTGTACTTTGCATTCTTCTTATCTACTGTAATGTCATATAAGTCTAATTTTACCTGGTTTTATAGGTTTGTCTTCAGTAAGCACATCATTCAGCGTGACTGTCAAGAAATGGTACTTCGGTTTCTGCCAGCACCACAATTTCTTCTTCTTTGTTACTAAGTTCAGAAGTTGTAATTTATCTGAGTCATTCAAGCGGGATACAGGGATCAAGTCACCGCCACAGTCAGTCTCTCTCACAAAATTTTTTGTTGCTTTTGCAAACATCTTGTTGAATCGTTTAATATCTGAAAGAACAAATCCCCTTTAAAAAGTGCAATTGGAAAGTATCTGTGCTTAGTTGTCCCCTTTAAAGAAGCTTAGAGTTTTAAAGAGTTAATATGAGAATGTCAGTATTAGTATCTCTCTTTGTTTAAGGGCCTATGTCTACCCAAATCAGTGTATTTCACAAGATTTTTCTAAAAGTGAAACCATACAGAGGAAACAGTTAAAATTACTACATAAAGTTTATAAACTGAGGAAAATATTTTTCTCCCATCTGTTTTTATATGCGCATGTGTTACTTGTACCAACAGTTAAGTAAAATATTTTCAGAATAAGTATCATTTTTAATTTGACAGTGTTCTTTTAAATCCAACTGCTACCGCTAAAGAGTTCAAGTTGAAATGTAAAACATATCCGTCCATTTCTTTTCTTTGAAGCTGTATATTCACACATTCTTCATTAATTATCTGTTCTGTTCCACACAGGTATTAGATTTGTCAGTTAGAGATGCAGACCAGGATAGGGGGAGGACAGACTTCAAAGCAAGGACAGACACTCGGTGAGCATTGGTGAATATTGACAGAAAAAAAAAAAAAAAGGAGAAGAAAAATACTGAGGGGAGCTTGGCCATAGAGCTTGTTTCATCGTTAATAGAGGAAAGGAAGAAAATATCTTACAGAGACAGAAACTTGCCTGTTAATTCTCCCAAAATTCCATTTCAGGTAATACTTCACACAGTGTTAACCAACTGATGTTCAGGTATTTTCTCATGAGACCCCTGTGGCCTATTCTTAGTTCTATATTTAAGCAAGGTTAGTAAAAGGTACTTTCTGACTACACAAAAAATGGAAGGAATTTTAACAATGTTTTAAAAGTCAAACAATATTTTACCTAAAGGTCTCTCAGCACTTTCATTATAAACTGCTATTGCAATGTACTTGGGGCACAGTCCAAAGCCCAATGGGAACACTTCCACTAACTTCAGTGGCTGGTGGATCAATTCCCAATCACATCCCCAGTTTTAGGCTCAATGAAAATTTAAAACTGACATGCATATGTACAAGTATGGGATACATTTTCAGAACATTTTAAAAGACAATCATTCAACTCAATTTATATTTGGAAGGGAAGAACCTCAACAACAAACAGGCAGGGTTTCCCCCACAGACTTCTACTATGGTGAAACTGACTTCTGGAACTAACCTGACAAGTTATTTGTAGTGGATGAGGAATACTGGAGAAATTCTCACTCCCTGCTAAAGTACCTGTTTCTAAATGTCCAACGACTTCTAATCCCCAAGGAACATTCTTCTTCTCTCAATACACACAGGTTTGCATATCCTTTACTCCTTACGCTGAAATGGAGTGAATCAGGTCTGCATAGGCAGACCTTTCTACATATGAAAAGGGCCACTGACTTCAAAGAGGTTAATGCAGAAAGGAAGTTCACCACTCACTCAGCCCTCGTCCAGACTAACCCGCGGCATCGGCGGGTTAAAATCGATTGCTCGGGGATCGATATATCGCGTCTAGTCTGGACGCGGTGTATCGATCCCCGAGCGCGCTTACATCGATTCCGGAACTCCATCAATCTGAACGGAGTTCCGGAATCGACGCGGAGAGCCGCGGACATCGATGCCGCGCCGTCCAGACTGGTGAGTACCTCGATTTTAGAAATTCGACTTCAGCTACGTTATTCTCGTAGCTGAAGTTGCGTATCTAAAATCGATTTTAATTCCTAGTCTGGACGTGGCCTCAGATACAATTACAGAAATGGATCCTAAAAATGACATCATTTACCTCAATCTACTCTACAGCACCCTCATCTTATAGGAATTTCAGAAATCATAGAATCAGACTTTAAGGTCAGAAGGGACAATTATGATCATCTAGTCTGACCTCCTGCACAATGCAGGCCACAAAATCTAACCCACCCACTCCTGTATCAAACCCCTAACCTATGTCTGAGCTACTGAAGTCCTCAAATTGTGGTTTGAAGACTTTAAGGTACAGAGAATCCTCCAGCAAGTGACCCGTGCCCCATGCTGCAGAGGAAGGTGAAAAACCCCCAGGGCTTATGCCAATCTGTCCTGGAGGAAAAATTCCTTCCTGACCCCAAATATGGCAATCAGCTAAACCCTGAGCATGTGAGCAAGACTCATCAGCCAGACATCCAGGAAAAAATGCTCTGTAGTAACTCAGATCCCACCCCATCTAACATCCCATCACAGGCCATTGGGCATATTCGCTGCTAATAGTCCAAGATCAATTAACAGCAAAAATTAGGCTATCAAGCTTAGTCGTGAAGCCAGATGTCTTTTGCCCCCAATACTCCCCTTGGAAGGCTCTTCTAGAACTTCACTCCTCTGATGATTAGAAACCTTTGTCTAATTTTAAATCTAAACTTCCTGATGGCCAGTTTATATGCATTTGTTCTTGTGTCCACATTGGTACTGAGCTTAAATGATTCCTCTCCATCCCTGGTATTTATTCCTCTGATACATTTATAAAGATCTATCATATCTCCCCATAGCCTTCTTTTGGTTAGGCTAAACAAGCCAAGCTCTGAGTCTCCTTTCATAAGACAGGCTTTCCATTCCTCACATCATCCTAGTAGCCCTTCTCTGTACCTGTTCCAGTTTGAATTCATCCTTCTTAAGCATGGGAATCCAGAACTGCACACAGTATTCCAGATGATGTCTCACCAGTGTCTTGTATAACGGTACTAACAGCTCCTTATCTCTACTGGAAATACCTCGCCTAATGCATCCCAAGATCGCTTTAGCTTTTTTCATGGCCTTACCACATTGGCGGCTCAAAGTCATCCTGTGATCAACCCTTACTCCGAGGTCCTTCTCCTCTGTTACTTCCAACTGATGCCTCCCCAGTTTATAACAAAAATTCTTGTTATTAATCCCTAAATGCATGACCTTGCACTTTTCACTATTAAATTTCATCCTATTACTATTACTCCAGTTTACAAGGTCATCCAGATCTTCCTGTATGATATCACGGTTCTTCTCTGTATTGACAATACCTTCCAGCTTTGTATCATCTGCAAACTTTATTAGCACATTCCCACTTTTTATGCCAAAGTCAGTAATAAAAAGATTAAATAAGACTGGTCCCAGAAAAGATCCCTGAGGAAGTCTACTAGTAACCTCTCACCAGCCTGACAGTTCAACCTTAACCCGTTGTAGTCTCCCCTTTAATCAGTTCCTTATCCACCTTTCAATTTTCATATTGATCCCCATCTTTTCCAATTTAGCTAATAATTCCCCATGTGGAACTGTATCAAATGCCTTACTGAAATCGAGGTAAATTAGATCCACTTCATTTCCTTTGTCTAAAAAAAATCTGTTACCTTCTCAAAGAAGGAGATCAGGTTGGTTTGGCACAATCTACCTTTTGTAAAACCATGTATTTTGTCCCAGTTACCATTGACCTCAATGTCCTTGACTACTTTTTCCTTCAAAAAGTCTCTAGGTTAACCTGAATCTCAACGGAAGAATCCTAGAACAGCTTTCTGTTAAGATAAATTTCTGCTACATGAAGGCGTTATCTTGTTTTTTCAATTCAAATTCTAAACCTATTAATCATATAAATATTATTGTCTCCTTGAACTTGATGCCAACTAGTCCTACATACTCCTTTCACAGATTTCCATTCAGATAAAACCGTTTCAAAGGGACACTTCTAGTCTCAATGGTAAAACAATGTTCTACTCAGAGTCGCCCAGAGGTGGGGGGGGGGCAAGTGGGGCAATTTGCCCCAGGCCCCGGGCCCCACAGGGGCCCCCCACGAGACTACAGTATTCTATAGAATTGCAACTTTTTTTTATGGAAGGGGCCTCCAAAATTGCTTTGCCCCAGGCCCCCTGAATCCTCTGGGCAGCCCTGGTTCTACTGGGTTTCCTAAAAAACTTCAGCTGGGGGTGCAGAGGCCTGTCAAGCAGGGCACTAAGCGTTGAGAGGACATTACCTTTGCATTTTCTTACTTTGGAGGTTTATGTTAGACCAGGGCTTGGATTGACAGAACTAGAGGGAAAGCTATTCCCCATGTCTAAATGAAACAAATTATTGTAGACTGATGAAAGAAACCAGCAGAGAAGAGGAGGGGTACTTTCCTTGCTTAACTGGGGACTTGAGCTAAGCCTTTAAAATGAGTTTGCATATGGGATAGGGAAGAGACAGTGTTTAAGAATATCACTAAAAAATTGCAGAGGAAAAACATGTCAGCTAAACTCAGTCCCGTCCCCCATGATGGACACCTCAATATTCTTTGGAGTAGAGATTATCTTTTTTTTCCTGTATTTGTGCAGTGCCTATCACAGTGGGGTTCTGGTCCATGACTAGGGCTTGTAGGTGTTTTATTTATTTGTACTGTTGTGGCAATCTAGTTAAATAAACACATCTCCCTGTACTTCATAATATTTGTATAAATTTACTGCAATTTCATAGCTATATGTTTAGGAACCCCAGTTATCTGTAGTTAGGAATATTAATTCTACAGGAACATTTTTCAAGGGGCAAAGAGGATTGTGGGAGTGAGTACATTTTACTCTGGGCAGCAAAACAGGAAGTTTCATGAAAGTTACCCAGTATTTCCCATTTGTCAGTATATTAAAATGTAATTAAAAAAAAATCAGTTTTGACAAAGGACAAAATTGCTCAAAGCCTTAGGCGGCAGAAAGAGGAAGGCTGATGTTGAGGATGAGAAAGCAATACTACAGAATGTTAGAACATTACTAAACAACTTGAATGTGTAATCAAATACTTCATAGGAGGGTGCTTATGTACCAAACAAATCTGAACAAGTAGTTTGACAGTCTAAAGAACTGTGAGACTTTATATTTAGTGAAGAACTGCAACAGAGGACATATCCTTTGAATTCTAATGGGGCCTGAGTCTATACTGAATTATATATAGAGACAAGTAAAGAGTAGGTAGCAACAAGTAGCATGTACACATTATTACCCATTTATAGCAAAATTTGGAACTTATTTTCATGGCCTTATTTTTCTGGATAACTTAAATTTTTAAAAACTATAAAAGCAAACGCCAAAAATTTAGTGTGGGAATTATTTTGTGGGAAGTTCTAAACACAGGTCAGACCGGGTTATCAGAATGGTCCATTCATGCTTGGGAAAAAGTTCATGCAGTTATGCATCTGATGAGGTGGGTATTCACCCACGAAAGCTCATGCTCCAAAACGTCTGTTAGTCTATAAGGTGCCAGGACTCTTTCCTGCTCTTACAGATCCAGACTAACACGGCTACCCCTCTGATACTTCATGCAGTTATTCAGCCCTCAAAGGAGTTAATTTCAGGCCCTCCTCCCTGCAATCCTTGAAAACACATGCACATTATTTAGCAGCACTGAAAAGATGATTGTTTTCAATTTCGTTTGCCTCTAAGGGATGGTCTGCAAAGATGCACTGCATTCACTATAGCAGTATAATTAAAGCAGTAAAAAAAATCCCTAGCATGGACAGAGTTTACACTGGATTAAATTGCTTATGCTAGTACAGTTCATCGCTTTATAGGCAGGAGAATCAGAGGTGCAAGACTGCATAGAGGTGCAAGGTATCCGTAGAGCTATTTCAGTTAAAAAAAAATCACACCCCCAACTCCTACCCCCTCAAGCCATACTTAGGCCTTAGGGTGTGTCTTCACAGCCGCTTGCCGTTTTAACCCTGGGGCGTGGAGACACACACTGGGGTTAGCCAGCCTCACCCAGCCCGTCCGAAATCATCCTCCGGCCATCCAGACACGTAGTCGCACCGATGTAACTAACGCCCCGCTAAAAGCAGCTGGCGCCAGAGGGGGACCGGGGCTCGGCCCAGCCGCCCCTCGCCCCGGGGACGCGCTGCCGAACAAAGGGAGAGAGCGGAGGGGGGTGGAGCCTTTGCAGCGCCCTCGGGAGGACGCGGGGCAGCGGCTCCCTTCGCCTTCCCAGCATACCGGGGCCGCTACCGCGGCGCGCCCGGCTCGTACTCACCCGCCCGGCCGCAGCCTGCCCGGCGGAGGACAGACGCTCGCCGCGCTCTCTAGCCCATTGGCTGGCGCCTGCGCCGCCCAGCACAGCCTCACTCGTGAGCTGAGTTCGCCGGGCCTCGGCAGCGGGGCTGGGAAGGCGTGAGTGGCTTGGCGGGGTTTATGTGTGTGTGGGGGGGGGTATTATCAGCTGCTTGCACGCACACACCTGGGAGGGGGTGGCTCCCTGCCGGCGGGGGCTGTGAAGAGACAGGGCAGCACGCTCCGTGGGAGGGAGAGGTGGGCAAGGAAGCTTCTTGCCGGGGGTTGTGGGAGAGCGAGCAGCTGAAACTGGAAGGGAACCGTCAGCTGCAGAAGAGGCCGAAACTGTCCTTCCCATCATGGTTTCTTTCTGCCGGCCAGGGGAAGCACTGGGAGTCCGGAGAAAGTCTGAGTGCACAGAACCTGCAAAACCAGCGACTTCCCCTGCCACAGCCTGGGGGAGTGTTTCTGGGGTGACCAAATGTCCCGATTTTATAAGGACAGCCCTGATATTTGGGGCTTTTTTAAAAATGGGCTCTTATTACCTCCCACACCTTGTCCAGATAGCAAGTGTGAAAAATTGGGTCACCCTAAGTGTTTCCTATGACACGTGCCTCAGCAACAAACAATTCCACAACAGTGGTGACAGTCTGCAAGGGCACTGAGAAGGAGGTACCCTGTGAACTAGCGTTGCCAACCCAACTCCAGGATTGTCCTGGAGTCTCAAGGAATTAAAATTAATTTTGAATTAAAGATTATGTCATATGATGAAACCTCCAGGAACACCTCCAACCAGAATTGGTGACCCTAGTATGACCACCTGGGTAATGGAACCAAGGTAGCAGTTCCAGCAGATCAGTAAGACCCCAATCCTGCAAACATGCTCATGTGAAACTTTATTCTTGGAGTAACCCCTAGAGATAAGCACATGAGGAAGTGTTTGCAGGAGCGGGCTTAAGGCCTGGTCTAAAAATTACATCAACCTACTTACAATTCTCAAGGCTGTGAAAGATTTCATGCCCTGTTTGACAAAGTTAGATTGACCTAACCACCCATTGTAGATGCACTTAGGGCAAGGGTCCCCAACGCGGTGCCTGTGAGAGCCATGGTGCCCATGGGGGCATCTAAATGTGCCCACGTCCTGGCCGGTGGTGGAGCATCCACCGAGATGCTGCTGAATTTCTACGGCATTTCGGCGACGACGCCTCTCGGTGATGCCGCTTGCCACCAAGTGACGTCATCGAGAGGTGTCACCGCCGAAATGCCACAGAAATTTGACGGCATTTTGGCGGGTGCTCCACCGTCACCACGGTCTTTCATCTGGCGGGCACCAGACAAAAAGGTTGGGGACCACTGAGTTAGGGGTTTGTCTTCACGATGGGGAGATCCACGCTGCTGCAATCTATGCAGTGGGTTTTGATTTAGTGAAGACCTGGAGGGCAATGAATATGATCAAGGGGCTAGGGCTAGGGCACATGACTTATGAGGAGAGGCTGAGGGAACTGGGCTTATTTAGTCTGCAAAAGAGAAGAGTGAGGGGGGATTTAACAGCAGCCTTCAACTACCAAAGAGGATGGAGTTCAGCTGTTCTCAGTGATGGTGGATGACAGAACAAGGAGCAGTGGCCTCAAGTTGCAGTGGAGGATGTTTAGATTGGATATTAGGAAAAACTGTTTCACTAGGAGGATAGCGAAGCACTGGAATGGGTTACCTACAGAGCTGGTGAAATCTCCATCCTTTGAGGTTTTTAAGGCTCAGCTTGACTAAGCCCTGGCTGGGGTGCTTTAGTTGGAGTTGGTCCTGCTTTGAGCAGGGGTTGGACTAGATGACCTCCTGAGGTTTCTTCCAACCCTAATCTTCTATGATGCTATGAAATAAATGGTATTCTATTATTAACAGTGTGATTAATCACAATTAATTTTTTTAATTGCCTGACAGCCTTATTATTTTCATTCCTTGCCGTTCACGAAACAATATAACTGTGTTTGTAACATAAATTAACATAAAAAGTGCTTCCATCACATTAAAAAAGTGCCATGTTAAGATGAGGCATTACACATGCAGAAAAATGTAATGTTTGCGCTTATGTAGTGCTTTTTGTCTATAGCTCTTAACGTTTTTAATAAGGATGGTAAACATCATTATTCACATAGTATAGATAATTGTATTGTACTGCATAATTCTGAGGACTAGACTTGCCTTTAAGGCTTTAGCTTCACTGACACGAAGGTGGTGTTTTTACAGTAAGATAATTAGTATCTCACTGTAAAATCCAAAGTGGATACAAGGCACTTGTAGGTGTGTTTTTATTTAGGGATAATAACTAATGTGTATGAGCTAGCCCACTGTAAAGCCTCAGTGGAGACAAGGCACTTTAATTTTATTATGAAATAGATGAAGCAAGGTCAGCCAAAGGCAGGGTGGATGGTACTGACCTCCCCTAACTACCTCCCAATATACTTTTCTTTTTTAACCCAGTTAGATACCTCCTGATAAACACTATAAATGCCTTGTCTCCACTGAAGATTTTACAGCGAAATAACTATTGCGTGTTAGTTACCTTGCTGTAAAAACAAACAGACAAAAAAAACCACCACCTTTATCTCATCAGTGAGGACAAAGTCTAAGTCACCTGTTCAAATCTGGCTCGTGTCACTAGTGACCAAAAATCTGCTGGAGGTTCAGTGCCTATATAAAGTGAGTTTGGTGGCGTCTGCCCCAGTTCTCCAGGTTGTCTACAACTCAAAAGATGTCATCACAATTGGCATTTTTATCATATTTAGCAGAGTCCAAGCACTGAATGACCCATGGGGACTGAATTACCCTCCTATTCTGAGATGTTTCCTTCCATAACGTGCTGGAGGCTGGTTTTGTCAGGATGGCTTGGAGAAGCCTGTTCTGCTACTTACTTTGCTTGTTCAGTTTCCAGTGCAGTCCAACTGACACCTTTCATAAGAATTAAGATAGAAATCAATTTTCTACCATAAATTTAGGTCCAATCCCCAATCTAGCCCCAAATCTGGAGCCACATGGTTATAAAACAGGATGCAAGTAAATAAAAAACCATATAAAATGTAGCAGGAAGAGGGGGGATTTATGAAATACACTGTGAAACTATTTATATGACACCATACACATATACTTATCTTTGAATGTAGGTCTGCTCTGGGCTCCTAACTTTGCTCTTAAAGACATCAAAGGTCTGATTCAGAAGAAGTATATTTGGCTTTTACATCTGGCTGCAGAAACAGAAGGAAGTCATTTTTTCAAGGAATGTGCAACTTTGCATAGAAATCAGAGATGCCTTTTTCTCATGAATCACACCACACAACAGGTATCTTCCTTGAGTGTCTGGGGGAAGGAGTTCTACACTGCAGTGAAATGGGCCCAGATCCAGGTATTTAGGCACCCATTGAAATCAATAGGAGTTAGGGCTTGTCTACATCACAAAGTTGCAGCGCTGGTGAGGGGGTTACAGCGCTGCAACTTAGGAGGTGTACACATTTGCAGGGCATCACCAGCGCTGCAACTCCCTGTTTGCAGCGCTGGCCGTACTCCCGTTTTGTCTCGGGTGTAGAGGATCCAGCGCTGGTAATCAAGTGTAGACACTTACCAGCGCTTTTCTTGACCTCCGTGGAATAAGCAGGTATCCCAGCATACCTGAGGAAGCCTCTGGTAATCAAGCAGGTCTCCTTCCCCGGTTTGCTCTCGCGTTCCCCGAACCCCCGAGCAAGCAGGTCTCCTTCCCTGCGGTTTGCTCTCGCGTTCCCCGAATCCCCGAGCAAGCAGGTCTCCTTCCCTGCGGTTTGCTCTCGCGTTCCCCAAACCCCCGTGCAAGCAGGTCTCCTTCCCTGCGGTTTGCTCTCGCGTTCCTCGAATCCCCGAGCAAGCAGGTCTCCTTCCCTGCGGTTTGCAGGGGGGTTCGGGGAACGCGAGAGCAAACCCCGTGCAAGCAGGTCTCCTTCCCTGCGGTTTGCTCTCGCGTTCCCCGAACCCCCGTGCAAGCAGGTCTCCTTCCCTGCGGTTTGCTCTCGCGTTCCCCGAATCCCCGAGCAAGCAGGTCTCCTTCCCTGCGGTTTGCAGGGGGGTTCGGGGAGCACGAGAGCAAACCGCGGGGAAGCTGGTCTCCTTCCCCGGTTTGCTCTCGCGTTCCCCGAACCCCCCTTGAAGCCGCCCAACAGCGCTGCAGTGTGGCCACATCTAACACCACTTGCAGTGCTGGTTGCTGTAAGTGTGGCCACTCTGCAGCGCTGGCCCTATACAGCTGTACTAATACAGCTGTAACAACCAGCGCTGCAAAATTGTAGATGTAGACATACCCTCAGATAACTAAAGTCCTTTGAGGATCTTGGCCATAATGACAAAAATGTCAAATCACTAGCTGTTAATAAACCCAAGATTGGGCTTTGGAACAAAAAGAAGCTCAAAGTCAGATGACCTTAAATTAATGAACAGCCTCTGGTTAGGTGTAACAGTTTCTTTAAAAAAAAAAAAAAAAAAGGGCAGGCCAATTACCAGGTTTTCATTCTGTCCTACTAAATGTCCCAGCTTCTTCTATGCATTTCAGTGAGGTTTAGATCTGACATTCCATCCCTTAATAGCCCTCATTAATACCCTTAATGACTCAATAATACTTGTTTTTTTTTCTTTCTATGGTTCTAGCTGGCTAAAGGCTTCTCAACAAAGAGCAGAAATGTAACTAACTACAAAATGTGAAAAGTTACAAAACAAAAACGAATGACAATTTTTCATAAAGGCAACATGGCCTAATAATATAAAAACAGAGACAGAAAAAACAAAAATCGCTACCATAGCCCGTCCCTTAAACTAGAGCCTAATCCTGAGAGAGGCTCAGCACCCACAGCTCTCTCTGTCTTCACTGCAAGTGCTCAGCCGTTCTCAGGATCAGGCCACAGTTGCAGAATCACCAAGTCTTGTGGATGACAGTAAGAATCTCCCCCACCAGCCACCCACAGATATAGGGCAGGTGTCATCCATTCTCATTGATGGGTTTCTTTGCAGTTACAACCTCTGAGTAATTGTACATGGAAGTACCTAGTAAAGCTCATTTGAGAAATCCAGCCAAGATGTCAGTGAAATGGATCACCGTGGAAACGTCAATAGGAAAAAAAAAGTATCCACAAATTGCAAATCTTGTCAACCAGCTTGGTGTGTGTCTTATTGATAGTCAGGAGCTCTACTGAACAAGTGAAATCCTCCTCACTCCCCCAGTGATATTTCCATCTTACCAGTGTTTTAAGTTCAGCCAGCTGTCATCTATCTGCAACATGGCAGGAGTCCTGACAGTTTTGAAATACATTCACGTTGGTTGGAAGATACAATAATTTAGGTCTAGATATCATCATTCTGATAGCTCAAGACCATACAGTTCTATCAATTTTCACACATTCTACAATGGTGGCATACCTGATCCCTGGAACACCGAATATGGAAGGATGCCAGAGGCAGATGAGTAATCACTCGTACTTCAGTCAGAATATAAATATGTGATGTTCAGACATGTAGAGCAGTTGAAACTGATAGAAGGAAGAAAGAGATCTTGGAATCATTCTGGATAGTTCTCTGAAACCATCTTCTTGATGTGCAGCAGCAAACAAAAAAGCTAAACGTGCTAGGAACTACTACCAGAGAGATAATAATAAGACAGAAAATATAATGACACTACAGAAATCCATGATATACCCACATCTTGAATACTGCATGTAATTTGGTCACCTCATCTCAAAAACAATATATTAGAATTGGAAAAAGTATGGAGAAGGATAACAAAAATGATTGGTATATGGAACAACTTTCATACAAAGAGAGATTAATAATACTGGGATTGTTCAGCTGAGACAAGAGGCCTAAAAAGAGATGTGATGGAGCTCTATACAATGATGAATGATATGTAGAAACTAAATAAGGAAGTGTTATTTACCCCTTCCCATAACACAAGATCTGCGGGTCATCTAATGAAATTAATAGGCAACAGGTTTTAAACAAACATAAGGAAATATTTCCTCACACAATGCACAGTCAACCTATGGAACTCATTGCCAGCGGATGTTGTGAAGGCCAAAAGTATAAATGGTCTAAAAAAAAAATAAGACAAGTTCATGAGGAATAGGTCCACCAATGGCCATTAGCCAAGATGGTCAGGGATGCAACCCCTGCCTTGGGTGTTCCTAAGCCTCTGAGTGCCAGAATCAGGGGCTGGATGACCGGGGATGGATCATTCAATAAATGCCCTGTTCTGTTCATACCCTCTGAAGCACTTGGCACTGGCCACTATCAGAAAACAAGATACTGGGCTAGATGGATCATTAGTCTGACCCAATGTGGTCATTCTTCTGAAATTACTTCACTGGTGAACAAGAAGCCAACACAGAGGCCAAAGCGCTTAGGAAATACAGTCTATCAGAGAGCCTGTGTAAGAATCTCTTTGCCACATTCTGAACGTCTTGATGATGCTGGACACCAACAGCTGAAGCATGAAGTCCATTGTATAGAGCTGCATGAAAGAAAGGCACTACTAGCTGAACCAGACGAAAACTGTAAACATGTGGCCAGTGTGACACAGGACAGAACAACATTCAGCACAGGACAGAGATGTAACCCAATTGGTTACATCACCCAAATGAAAAACAAAAAACAAACAAACAAAAAGCAGACAAAATGATGCAAGTTGATCAAGAACTGAAAAAGATATATCACTACATTTCACCAACGGAAAATACACTTCACCTGTAAATAGTGACCCATACAAGATGAGGGCAGAGAAGTATGAAGTAAAAAATCCAAGTGTTAAGATGTTCCTCAAATGCCTTGGTGTGAGAATCCTCTCACATTGTGTCTGAACTATGGTAAGAGAGTAAATAAGATTTAAAAGCCACCAGGTGTCAGTATTGTAGAAAGATTACTTCCTTGCACTGCTTAATGCTACAGCTTATATTTTTATTTTATATAGTAGTATGACATTGATTTATTTTTCAATCATTTATGTAAGCATAATTAGTTGCAAAGGGAAATTTCTTAGACAGAAAATAGTCAGTACTGTTGATCTATGACCTAATTTGTACTTCTCTTCAATCCTTTAATTATGTGCATGTATTAATATGTACTGAATAAAAGTCCTATTAATTGTCATTTAGAGGTTTTACCATCTGCATCTGTGCCTATTAGAGAAAAAATTAATATATATATATATATATATATATATATATGCTGCATGATTTCTTTCTAGTAAGACTGTAAGAAATCTTGCATAGCTCTCTCTGGTTCCATTTCAGGCCTCTCAACCATCAAATTGGCTGGAGAAGGCTCCACTGGTTTAGATTCCTTCCGGGAAGTAGGATGAAGAAGAAAGATGGGGCGACCTTTTCGGTTTTTATTTAGAATGTATGGCTGTTTTGTGGAGCAAATTTCCTGTTTAAAGATAACCAACAAAGAAATGAGCAATTGGGTGCCCCTTGCATTTGGCATTTTCATTTCATTTGCAAAATATCTGAATAGTTTTTCCTTAAAAAACAAACAATCCCCCAAACATTGCTTGTTTTTGTTTACTAGGAAGAATCTAAGATTTTTTTTGAAAAAATTTCCCACCATTGCTATTGGTGGTAGCAATATTGACAGCTCTACCAAAGCACCAGCAGCCAGCAGTGTGTTAACAAACACCATATTACTGAAACTGCTCAGAGTATGTCTAACAGACACCGTGGTTAAAAGGCCAATGAAGAAGGTTAGAGGCAGAAGACATTTCGGAACTATTTTGACAAATTTGCTTATGTGCTTATTAGCTACCCTTACAGAAGGAGGAGAAGGGAAAGATAATTGTTTACAGATCTTTTCAAGGAGAAGGCACTTGGATACTATGGTGATGAGGGACATAAAGGAGCCTAGATAGACAAACAGACAGATGTTATTCAGTATAGCTTTGTTAGTTGATTTAAATGTAATGCAGAATTCACCACTTGTGTCTGGGATGTTGAACTTGGCTTTGGGAAAGAAGTTACCATATTTAGTTATAGCTGAGAAGTACATTATACTGTTGGACTCCTACATGTCATTGCTAAAACTTTTTTTCCTCTTCCTCAAGGAAAGGCTGGAGAGGATCAGAGATGGGATTTTGAGATTGCCAGACATTTTTAAAGATCTACCCTTGAAGACCTAAAAATATGATGGTTCTTAGATCAGAAGATTGAAGAAGGAGATTGATCAAATATGGCAGAAAGAAGACGTTGATTCCTTCTTAGTGGCATAGTGTTTTGGTTGCTGGTTGCTTTAGGAATCATCCGGCTATGCCTATCATATAATATAATGGAGAATATATCTAATAATAAGTCTGATAAACTCAATCTGTCAGTAGCTAAGTGATACTAAAACCATAAAATATGGACTAATTGTAAAACATAGAAATGTCCTCTTTATTTCCTGTGTAAGAGTGGTAAATTAAGGGTTAGGTATGGATAATGTTACTTGCCTACTTCCAAGGTTGCTTCAATAATACTTTATTAAGAACCATCTGGTCTTTTTAATGTTTTATTAAGGACCATCTGACTGTTGCATTGTTCAAGATATTGAATATTACGATTTTAGCATAAATAAAGCAAAAGGAATAGCTATGAAGACCACAGATAAGAGCACAAAACATTTTATGTAGGTCCTACATAAACTTTAAAAAAATCCAAAAAGTATTTAAATATTCCACACCAGAAGATAAGGATTTTTGCAAATATAAATTAAAATTTGGAACCAAACTTCTTGACAGTATCTCTAAAAATGATAAGCTTCTGTCTTACACATTTAGGAGATTGCCTTCACATATTTCAGAGTGGTAGCCATGTTAGTCTGTATCAGCAAAAAGAACAGGAGTACTTGTGGCACCTTAGAGACTAACAAATTTATTTGATCATAAGCTTTTGTGGGCTACAGCCCACTTCATCGGATGCCTGCAGTGGAAAATACAGTAGGAAGATATATATACACAGAGGACATGAAAAAATGGGTGTTGCCATACTAAGTAAGCAACATCCATTTTTTCATGTCCTCTGTGTATATATATCTTCCTACTGTATTTTCCACTGCAGGCATCCGATGAAGTGGGTTTTAGCCCACGAAAGCTTATGCTCAAATAAATTTGTTAGTCTCTAAGGTGCCACAAGTACTCCTGTTCTTTTTGCCTTCACATAGTTTATGAAGTAAAGAACAGACTATACTAGAATAAGAAATATCAGGGCTTGATTTCCAAAAGTGCTGAGAATCCAAGCTGTTAACTCCAGGTGGAGTTGTGTGTGCTCAGCATGTCTGACTATCAGGCCATTCATCTTTCTATATCTACACCAATATATCTTTGGGACGCTACGTTCTTTGGTGCAGTGACTGTTAACGATTATGTATTTGTATAGCATCTAGCACAGTGGGGCACAACAGGGTTGTGGCCTTTTAGGTGCTCCTGCACTATAATTGATTAATAATGTGATTCTAATAACACAGCGTAGGTTATTACATCATTATTCTGTTATAACATTTATGTTACTAATCCAAAGAGCTAATACATTTGGTGCCATTTGTACTGATTCTGTTGACTATGTCAATTATGTGGCACCAGAGGCAGATTTAAAGCTAAAGGCCAGTGGGCAGAAGAACTAGGGAGAAGAGGTTAGCCTCAGTGTGGTGGTTGGGGATGAGCCTTTGAAACTGGAAAAGCAGATGGAGTTAATTGATCCGCAGGAGTGGAGCTCTGGCTGCTGTTGAGAAGCTCATACAGACTGGACCATGACTGAAATAAAGACTCCACTTCTCACCAACCTGGTAAAATGCTTCAGGGTTGATCTAGTTCATATGACACTCTTTCTTTCTTGCACACACACCACAACCGAGCTAAGTCCCCTATTGGTGGGCACATGGAGTTTGGGCAATATTTTCCAAACAGCCCACAACACTTGACTACTGCTGCTCACAATTTACCAGACCCATTTGTGTATGTATTATACTGGTGTGGGGAGCCAGTTTTAGAAACCTAACATACTGTGTCTCCCTTTTTTGCTTTCCTTTTTCTGTCCCTTCATTTATTATTTCTGGGATCCTGCTGTCCCTCTTCCTTCCTCCTGACTTTCTCATTGTCATTTTATGTTCAGTGTAATTTCTCCTCTAGAGCTGGCTGAAAACCGGAATTCCCATTGTATGGGAAATGCCAACATTTCATTCCGAAACAACAGAAACCAAAATTCTGAAATTTCCCAGAGAAAGAGAATTTGAAAATTTAATTTAGAAAAATTTCTAGGCTGCTGACGAGCAGGGAGCCTGGAACTCCAGCATCCCCACCAGGTGAGCTGCTGTGGAGTTTGGCAGGAGGCCAGGTAGGGTTCCACTTGCATTTCATCAAAATTGACACGTTCTTTTGGAACATTTTAATTGTGATAAAATTGGCATTTTCTATCAGCAAAACATTCTGTATGAAAAGCTCTATTCTCTTCTCTCCCTTTCCCTTCCCCGTTTTCTCTCTTTGTGTTATTTTCTCCTCCCATTTTCTTCAATAAAATCCTCTCTCTTGCTCTCATCTTCTTCCGTCTCTTTTCTACACAGACCACAAGCAATTTTTCCTTGTCACTGCAGAATTGACATGGGCTCTGATGACACCTGGTGTCGGAAGTGTAGAAGTTCGTAAGCTGATAATGTTTGCAGCATGGAGATACAGGACGCAGATTTAATCTCAAATGTTTGAAAATTAGGCATCATCCTACAAAATGTATTTGAAGTAAATATAATCTGGTTCTGAGACTTTAGGGTGCACTTGGGTCAAGTTTTCAAGCTTTTCTTCTCAACAGTAACTCACTTATTGTTTCCTTTTATATGAAGCTAAGATGCTTGCATAATTACATGATTCCAGGAGCTGTGGCTTCATACACCAAATATTGTGAGACTTGCCATAACATCAGAAGAGCTAGCAACACTGGAGGCATATTGCTGAAAATTACAAGGGTTGCCAGTTGCGTGGGAAATCAGAAACCAGGTATGGTGACAAAATACACGGGCTAAACTGGAAACCAAAGGGGCTACATGTGAGGAAGCAGATGGGAAGAGATTTAATAGCCACCTCAGTGTGTCAGTGGAATATTGGAAATGGCCAAAACTGCCCAATTCCAGATAATTATTACTATTTATATTTAGGTTTGAAAAGATAACATCTTTATTGGTAAATGTCAGTAATGTCAATTTTACCCTACACACAGAAACCAGGAAAAAATATTGTAATTGCTAATTGGAATTTATAGATAGATAAGCAAAGTAAGAAAAATGCTTCCTGAGCACTTATTAGAGTCTGATGCAAATCTATTTACTTTGTATATTTTCACATGATGTTGACAGTTTGGGTTTTAATAATTATACAGTTTTTACTTTACTGTCATTAAATAATTGTTTGACTCCCCTCATAGTCTGATCATACCCCTTCTCCCCCTAATTTCCTGGTACTGTGAAAATTTAAATAAAAAAAATCCTTAAAACCCAGCATTTTGCACAACTGTGAAAATTTAAATTTAAAAGGATGTGCTTTAAAACAATTATAAAAAAAATCTAATTCTGCCTAGCCTATTTATATTGCAGTAGTACGTAGAAACCAGAGCCCCATTGTACTAGACTCTATACAAACCTAGAGCAAAGAGAAGGTTCCTCTTCAAAGAGTTTACAATGTCAGCTGGGCATTCAGTCACAGGGTTCCAACAAACACTCCAGCTCTTCTCTCCTTTTGAGCTTTCTGCAGGGCTGAATGGAGTGTTAGGTTGGAAGGTAAGCAGATGAGCAGCTGCTGAGGAAGATGATGCAAGTAGCTTCCATTGATGGCTTTCTTATGGGTGGCTGTGGCCTTTTCACTTTGCTGCAGTTGGAAACATACTACCTTCTATGGGACAGGTCTAAGCCTGGCCTGATGAGGCTGAGCCACAGCCCTCCAGGAATTACTGGCTGTGCATCAGGACATAAGTCATGCAGCCTTTGATCAAGAGGGAAGATGAGTTATGTCCTGCTAGCCAATGTTACGCTAACAGGAAAAAATGATTAACTGGTGCAGGCACAGTGAGTACTCCCTTGTGCTCTTTATGTGGGCAGGAAGTCCTGGTACTTAATTTCCATGAATTTTATACATGCTTTTTTCCCTGTAATTTCAAAGTCATGGGTAGGCGCTGGCATTTGTGTGTGCCCTTGTCAGCCCAGTATTAATGAAAAGTAATAACATAGCATTTCTGGAGTACTTTATATATTCAAAGAGCTGTGCAAAATTGACTAATTACTGTCAGGGCCTCTTTTATCAGCTGCAAATTTAGTTGGAAGGAGATGTAACAAAGCACACCTGGCTCTGCTAGGCTCAGATAAAGTCACTCAGAGACCCTTGGGTTCTGAAACCACGGGTGCTTTTATTTACAAGTTTGTCTTCTCACCATACAGTGTGCACAGCTCTAGGTCCCTGGTGTCCAAACCCCAGGGCAGGCAGGTGGGCAGGCTGCTCCCACTCAACTCCACCTTCCCTCTTCCCAGCCTCTTGTATAGTCCTGGGCTAATTGGGCTGGCAGCTAGCTCTCATTCCCCAATTAGGGCAGGTTCTTTCCAGCCAGCTCCACTTTATTCACCTAAATGGGGCTGGCGTGGCAGGGGTCTGATTCTGCAGTCTTTCTGGTCAGCACTCTGTCACGGGAGGTTTACATTATTTTCTGAATAAAGACAGTTGAACACCTTTCAGGTGTCCCTGAACAAAAGACCCTCACTGTACAACAGGGCAAACAAGATGGTTTTGTTTGAGCCAGAGTTTCTATAGATTAAACACACTGAAGCAGTCAACTGTTTCTGGACAAGCACTGCAGTGGATAACTAGGCAATGAGCATCCATCTTCTGCTAACTTCATTTTGTCCTCCCTGCCCCAACATTTAATCTGGCAGACGTAAAAGTCTGGATTTTGTTTATTTTCTGAAAGAAGGCTAGGTAGCAGTTTAGGACAGAGAAGGGAGTGGGTTTTCCATGTTTTAGTATAAATAGTACTAAATCAAATAACTATATCATTTTATTTTCGTTTAGAATAAATTACACTTGTAATTGGCCTCCTCAGATTGTCCTTACTTGGCCAAAGTTCTCATTGGAATCTGTGGGGGAGGGGAGGGTTGTCTGAATAAAGATTGCAGGATAAAGCTCAGTATTTTAAAATCTTTAAGAAAATGCAGTCTTTTTCAAAGCTGTTTAACAATTCTGTGTCTTTAGCTGCTTCCAGAAGATTTGTTTCTTTGACTAATGGGTAAGTAGCATACATTGAATACAAGAGGGATGATCTCTTGACTTCACTCCATCTTCAGTTTAATAACGACTGTTTACTTTTGTGTCTAGCACCATTTCACAATGGTAAATCATTTCTCTCTTTCAGCTGTTAGACAGGATCGCATCTAATGATAAATCCATGTAATCTTTCCAAAATTCCAGACATTGCAGCAATGTTCTGAGAAAAAACAGAGAAAAATACGTTTCAAGCCACCTATTGTAATACTTCTTTTTAGACTAGTTTCTAGTGCAGTCTTTTGCTTAAGATAAAATCTTTTCATGCCTTTTTTAAATATTCCAGTAATATGTTTGGTGATACAGCTAACTCAATTTTTGGTAAAAGAAAAGTATTGTTTATTATGCAAATATCATTATTTTCTGATTACTATCATTGGCCTTGGGGCAACAGAAGTTAAAATGGAATTATAGGAAGCATTTCAAATAAAGTTTAATAAGAGAAAGGAATGTGTCTCACCAAGTTACAAGAAGTCAAATCACTGTTGACGTCTAAGGAAATACAGACCAGAACTTCCACTGGTGTAAATTACTGTATGTACAAGTTCTTCTGTTCCAGGAATTCACTGTTTTTTGTTTTTCCAAAAACTGTAAAAAAAGTTGCATCAGTAAATTCTAGGGGCCAAATCCTCAGATGTAAATCAGCATAGCTGCATTGAGTTCAATGCAGCTATGCTGATTTATATAATTTGAGAATCTGACACATTAGGAAATAGTTTTTCTCAGAAACAAATAAAGAGGGGTGTTACTGATAACGCGGTGGGGGGCGGGAATCAAAAGTGTACACACACAGTGATATATTAGAGCATCCAGGCTTTCTACTTGACCTGATTTACAGACTTAGGCCCTGGTCCTAAAAATTCTTGTGCATATATATAACACAATGGAACTAAGTCTTGTGTGTCAAATTAAGCATGGACATAAGCATTTGCAAGATGGGAAACTTAAAACAATTTTATTAAAAAATTAACATTTGCAAAAAGCTACTATACAGGGCTAGCACATCTCGACTGTCAAAATGTATTCTTATACTTAGAGGCAGTATCTTCTCAAATCATTGTGTGGCAAAGTCTGACTTTTAAAATGGAGACTCCTGTAGGACACTTGAACAGCATAATGTAAGTACAGCAAATGTGGCTCAGTTTATACTGGAAGCTCCTAAGGAGTAGGAACTGTGTAGTGGGTTGTTTGTGCGCACTGTTGATGGTTGGTCTATTATAACGGCCATCGGCAATCTGTAGAAAATATACCACATGCTGCAGAATTTAATCCTATAGGATATGTGGAAATGTTTTGTGAAGTCGGACATTTTTAATGCCCATTAACTCAACACACATACAACACATTAATAAATTGTCTAATCTAGTAAGTTAACTGCATGTTTGTCTTCTGTATTAAAAAAAAACCCAAACCATTCACCTTCCTCTTTAAATTGTCACTTTTTTCCCTACTCCCTCCCCCAATCTCTTCTCCCACATCTTCCTTTCCCCTTAAGTCTTCAGTCACTGCACCCTATTCCTCTTGAGCAACCAACCTTGAAGATCCTGCTGCTCTCATCTCCAATCAAATATTTTATAAACAACATTTGCTTCTGTGAAGTGTTCTTTACAGTTCCTCCAGCCACACTGGCTCAAGTACATTGCTGATCATGTTGATAGAAACTTCAGCCAATGAAATAGTTACCATGTAAATGATCAGGAAGACGTTAACACCTCACCGATATGAACCAGGGATAGTTCACTGACGTAGGGCCAAATCCTCAATCCAGCATGTGGCCAAAGTGGCTGGATTTCCCTAAGGGAATGAGCAGGAAAGAATTCTCACTCGCTGTAGCCACACTTACCTTAGGCTTCTATGCTTGTTCTGCCTAGTGAAATGACTGTAATCTTATGGTGGTGAATTCAATTATCACATTCTCCCAGTTCTACCATGGCATGCCTCCAAAGCCCTCTCTACAAGCAGAGTATAGGAAATGCAGCAGAGCTGTGCTCCAGGCTGATCAGAGTATATTCCATCTCTGTGTGCGCCCCACATCCTATTCTACCCATCCCCTGTGCAGCCAAACTACACCTCAGGATCCCTGCACCCATAAAAGGAAGAGCAAGATTTCCACCATAGTGTTATTGATTCAGTGTCTATATGTGGACTCAAGAAGAAAGCACTGTATTGGTTCACATTCATGTTCTCTCTGCAGCCATAAGTACTAGTTTTATGTTTAAAGATTTTGTTGCTTATAGAATGTGAAGACTGTGGTCTCCCTAGATGTGTTATAGCATATTTCTGGGCTGTGCATTTTTCTATTGATCATTCTCATTAAGATTAATCTTCTCTTTGGTATGAATGTATTCCATGATTTTCCCTCCATCCACTCCTCAGCATAATATCCATGATGTGGTGTTTTACCATGTGTGCAGATAAGGGTAAACAGTCACATAGATTTCACTGGGGAATGGCAAAGTTAAGTCCTAGGAGGATTGTGAAAGAGATGCATCAGCTCCACCAGATGAGAGTACTTCCAGCCTGTCCATTTTGAAAGTATAAAATCATAAGGCATTACAGCAGATAGAATTGTTGGCGTCTGTATAAATGACAACTGAAATAAATCTGAACAAAAATGAGGATGTTCTGTGACCTTTCAGATGTAATATTCATTAACATCTAGCTAAACTGGTTAGAGAGAGAAAACAAGCCACAAATTACACAGTAGGATGATCCAGTATTTTTACAGGTTTCAGAGTAGCAGCCGTATTAGTCTGTATCCACAAAAAGAACAGGACTACTTGTGGCACCTTAGAGACTAACAAATTTATTTGAGCATAAGCTTTCGTGGGCTACAGTCCACTTCATCGGATGCATAGAATGGAACATATAGTAAGGAGATAGATATACTCCTACAGTGAACATGAAAAGGTGGGAGTTGCCCTACCAACTCTCAGAGGCTAATTAATTAAGATGAACAATTATCAGCAGGAGAAAAAAAAACTTTTGTAGTGATAATCAAAATGGCCCATTTCAGAGTTTGACAAGAAGGTGTGAGGATACTTAACATGGGGAAATAGATTCAATGTGTGTAATGGCTCAGCAAATGAAGAGGACAGAAGTGATTCTGACTGGAAGTAGTATCTTCAAAATAGACATAGTGATAACTGTAATGAATGAATACCTTCCCCATTTCAGCATGAGCTTTCGTGAAATAGATTTGTTAGTCTCTAAGGTGCCATAAGTACTCTTGTTCTTTTTGCGGATACAGACTAACATGGCTCCTACTCTGAAACCTTCCCTGCATAATGTCTAATCCAGGGATCGGCAACCTTTCAGAAGTGGTGTGCTCAGTCTTCATTTATTCACTCTGATTTAAGCTTGTGTGTGCCAGTAACACATTTTGATGTTTTTAGAAGGGCTCTTTCTATAAGTATATAATATATAACTAAATTATTGTTGTATGTAAAGTAAATGAGGTTTTTAAAATATTTCAGAAGCTTCATTTAAAATTAAATAAAATGCAGAGCCCCCTGGACCAGTGGCTAGGACCCAGGCAGTGTGAGTGCCACTGAAAACACTGCTCTACAGCCAAAATGCTTCTGAAATAAATGTAGTCCAACTTTACTAATTCTGGGTCACTGAGAACGAAAATGATGCTTAAAATTGTTGATTGGCTCTAGTTTTCAAGATATGCTACTGGGTCAGTATATACGACCCTTGACTTGGGAATGGCGGAGGATAAGTGAGTTATAAAGAGAAGGGACCTCAATTTAAACCAGAAATGACTAAAATACATCTTTGACTGGATCTATGAATAAATTTATGACTGGGTTTGGACAGTACTTGCTTTTTAGGCAAAGCAATGAATGATGCAATCTGAAGCTGGTATTGCATCATACATGATATGAATTGCATCATGTTATTCCTAGAATCATGGATGATGCAATCATAATGAAGCTTACATCACTCTGCTGAGCAAATTGCCCTATTTCAGCTCTAGAAATCATACAGTGTCGTGCTCTCTTATGTCACTGTTTGATTTTGCAAAGGGACACATTTCTGTTTAGCCAAAGTGAGCAGAGATGCCTCGTAATTGTGTGAACAGTGCAGATAACTTCTGCTATGTTTGTGGTGAAGTGACTTTTGCATCACAAAAGCGCAGTATAACCACTATGGTTAAGAAAGCCTATCACCTTTCTTTTGGCTGCAAAATTGGAGATCAGGACAAGAGTTGGGCCCCACACATATGCTGCAACACTTGTGCAACAAATCTTCGCCAGTGGTTGAACAGGAAAAGGAAATCTATGCCTTTTGCAGTGCCAATGATTTGGAGAGAGCCAACAGATCATACCAGCAATTGTTACTTCTGCATGGTGCCTCAGTTGGGAAAGGTGTGTCAAAGAAGAAAAAGTGGACTGTGCATTATCCAAACATTCCATCAGCTATACGCCCAGTACCCCACGGAGAAGGACTGCCGGTTGCTGATGCACCAGAATCATTCTCACTTGAGTCAGACGAGGAAGAGGAAGAGGATGAAACTTCTGGTCCTGAACCATCAATGTCACAGGACCCACATTTTCTCCCATCCTCCTCCTCTGAACCACACCTCATAACACAAGGTGAACTGAATGACCTTGTCGGGGATTTGGAACTACCCAAGAGTAAGGCAGAGCTGTTGGGCTCCAGACTACAGCAGTGGAATCTCCTGGCAGGCTATCAGGGCAAATGGAGCCCATCAATGCTTGCAGACTATTGCTGGACAGTGACAAGAGATGCTCCATTTAACGAATACAAGAGACAAGCCAAGAAGCGCCGAGTAGACACTGAATAGGACTAAACTATGTACCTAATAGTTTTTTGCCTTTTGTTTCATAATACATTTTATTTATATAACCCTTTTGCTGCTTTTTAAAGTGTTTCATAAACAGGACAGGTGAAATATTATCATGTAGGGCAACCATAAACACATGAAAAGACCTAGGTTTACAATTTATGATTAAAACTCTACTATCTATACAATATACATAGACATAAAATGTAAAAACTTAAGTATCTTAGAAACGGTAGCCAATCAGTTGTTTTAATTCTCATATTTGAATTCAGCACATCAAAATACATAATAAATATTTCATTTTATCTCTGAAGCAGACGACTTCTCAAAAATTGTAGACCAGTGAAATCAGCTCACGTGCTGCCTTTGACACCAGCGCCATAGGCTTCCTACCCCTGTCTAGTCTCTAGTGCCCCACTGAAAATCAAATACATCTTTTAATTCTTTTAACAGTTTAATATTTGTAATAGCTCAGACATACACAATACACTTTTCCAAACACAAACTAGCAAAAAACAAATAAGAAAGGACATGATCCTGAGAGATTCTGAGTATGCTCAACTCCCACCGAACTCAGCAGAATTGAGAAAGCTCCCTCTCTTTTGTGGAGCAACCCTCAAAAGTCCTCTTGTGAAACAAAACTATGCAACGCTCAAAACAGTAACAAGAAGTATTGAAAGAATTTGTATAAATGTAAGGCAGGGAATGGTCCTGCTATTGTAGGGAACTTTCCTGGCTTCTGCACTACCCCGGTGAAGTGGGCCAGTGAAAGGATCTGAGTCTTCGCTCCCACTTCCTTTAGCCAGAGGCCTCCCTGCCCTTGAGGACTCCCCTTCCACTCTCCTGTCTGGCAGAGTCCTCGTAACCCTAACAAGGCTGGGCCCACGATTCCTGGGGGGCTCAACTCCCAACCCTACTGCGGTCACCTAGGACAGGGGCGAGGGTGTCCCCACTCCGGGGTACTCTCTTTGCACTGAGTACCTCCCTGACCCACTGATCATTTCATACAATTTAAAGCAAATACAAGTTATTTAATTAACAATTAATTTAAAAGTGGAAAAGGTTAAAGGAAAACACATCACCCTGCTCTGTGGCAGAGAACATCACAAACAGTCTCTCTGGAATGTCAGGGCAGTTCACAGTCTGTTCTTTGTAGGTCCCAGGCCTCCTTCTCAGGCCCTGGCTGTGCTGCAGGGACGCTGCGGGTCAGACAGTTGCTCTGGCGGTGGCCACACACTCTCAGGCTCTGGGTGGCAGGACCCTTCTCCCCAGGTCACCCCCTCTCTGTCAGGGTTACGATCCCCCTCCAAGTCTGGCCTGCAGGGACTCTTGGCTGAGGCGTCTCCCTGTGCTGGGCCCACTGCCCAGGGTCCCCCTCGCTCTCCCCAGCTGCTCACCGCACCCAGCTCTGGAGTGCTCCAGCCCCAGCTCCACACTGCCTCAGCACGGCTGCTGCTGCTGCTCTGTCTCCAGCTCCCCGGGCTGCTTCTCTGGCTCCAGTTGCTATAGCTCTGCTCCCAGGGCAGGGCTGCTCTACAGGCTGCTTCTGTGACTCTCTCTCAGCTCTCACCTGCTTCCTGGGCTGCTTGTCTGGCCCCTCTGGCTCTGGTTGCTGCAGTTCCCCTCCCAGGGCAGGTCTGCTCTCTCTGGGCTGTGCTCTGGCTTTTTGGGCTGCAGCTCTGCTCCTAGCAGCTTAGCCTGGGCCCCTGCTCTCTCCTTAGCTTGGCCCCACTCTGTCAGACCCAGGCAATTGCAGCTCACATGGAGGACGGGACCCACCCTGGCCTTCTGTCTCTTCGATTAGCCTGCCCGCCCTGTCAGTCAGGCGGACCTGGAGCATTGGCCTCTTGCCATTGTTCCTGGGGACTGTCAGTCTCAGGGTCCTGATTTGCCATCGATCCACTCCCCTTTTCGTGCTGGGAGCTAGCAACCAAACACCCCCACTGAATGTTAGTAAGGGGATAACAGTCCCCTTGTTGCAGACACAGCAGTGCCAGAGGCAAGCAACAGTGGTTCGTTGCCTAGAGTGCTTAAGCGCCAATAAACACACTAGGGTGGAGAAGCAAACAACCAAATTTATTTGAGCTCAAATAAGGTGCCAGAGAGAAATAACAATCTCAGATCCTGCACACAGCACACAGGCAGGGCAGGAATATTTATACCCTTCTTCTTGTATTCCTCTTCTGATGCTGACTAGCTGATCTTTCACTCCCCTGTACTTTCTCATCCAGCTGCAGTATCCTTTCTCAGTCAATCTTTTGACCTCCCCCTTCCTCCTCCCTCTCCGCTGCTGAGACATGTACACAGTATCTTAAAACGGCCTTGAGCGGGCTTTAGCCGAGCTTCAGTGTATTACAGCAGAGAACTGGCTGTTACAACCAAAACTAACTGCTAACACTACATTTTTGCAGCTGTTAGTACATTAGGTTACACAAAGTGTTTAACATGGAGCAACACTGGTTCATTGAGGCCTAAAACAGGAGGGCTTCACTGACACTTGTGGTCTATCACCTTTCCGAGTTACCTAGGGTTATGCCAGAGTGACACCAACAACTCCCTCCTTTGAGAATACTCAACAAACTTTTGGCTGAGTGTTCTCACATTTAAAGGATAACATGTGATTAAGCTCTAGGGAACTGGAGTGCTTTATAGCAAGCAAGCAAGAAAAGAGTAACGATACACAACACCACACCAGTGAGCAGGAGGTGAACAATACCTTCCCTTAGTTCTCCCAGGTTGAGCAACCAGCCCCAGGGGGAATCAGATATAGTAGGTTTCCTTTCCTGGGCCTTCCACTGTTCAAAAACCTGTTTGGCTGACAGGATGTGCTTGTTAATATCCTGTGCGCTTTTTGGGACATAAGTACAGTATTCATCCCCTATAAGGGCGCATACCCCGCCCTGGGAAGCCACACTTCCACCCAGGAAGTGTCCACATATGTCTCCATGATCACAGATCAGATGGTATTCCTGATGCGTCTGTAAGGGCAGTGGGCCAAGTCTGGTACTCAAGATCACTCCGAATGGCCATCAGCTGGTCATTCAGGAAATCCCGAATTCCTAAACATACTAGATCCCACTGCAATGCCTTCCCAGCCTTAGTTATATTTAATACCATCTTTTCTTGGTGTAGTACTATAATACACCTGTTGTTTAACTATTCTCAGGTACTATCAAAAGGCATTGCCATTAATAGCATACATTATTAGTCACTGGAATGGTTTCAATATGGGTGAAATTACTAGTAGCAGAACAAACTTTTGGGTACTTGTTATTTAAAATCCAATTAGAGAGAGCTATATATGCTGAGGGATTTATCCAAAACACAGGGCGCAGCCTGTAGAATAAACCCCAAAATCCATTCAATACCACATTCCCAAACATGGGTCCCACAAATGTCCTCCCACCAGTGTATAATTCTTTGTTTCTTCACCAGGGTCAGTTCTTAATGTCCTTTCTAGTCAGGAATTCCTGGACTTTGGCAATTTCAGTGGAGCGAGCGTTCCTTCTTCTTTCCCAAAACAGTCGTGGTACAGCATCCTACAGGGCAGAGGTTACTAGCACATAACCCTGTAACGGTTTTGATTCTTCTAGAAAAAGTCAAAGGCACAGTAGATCTGTCAGTGGATAAGGGAGAGGTTACTAGCACGTCACCTTGTACGTTTTCCCTGCTGTCCAAAAGGCACAGTGGAGCTAGAAGGTGAAATAAGCTAATCATCAGTAGGAGAATTCTCCCGATGTGAAGGGGTCTTTTTGCAGTGAGAATCTTGGGTCCAAGCAGTCAGTCTTTGACATTTTACAGCAATGTTGGTAGTCACCGGGACTTAAGGGCCTTTTCAGGGTGGAGCCAAGGCAGTCTTTCGTCGGTGGACCTTTACATCAATCCCGTCTCCTGGTTCCAAGGAGTGGCAGGGCTGCTAGGGTCTATGGGTAGCGCTTCTTTACCTGTGAGAAAAGAAACTTACACATTTCATTAGTGCCTGGCAGTGTTTTTTAGATCTCATAGCTGTGTGGGCAAATTTAAGCCCTCCTTTTCCTAGTTGTTAGCCAAGTCTTAACTGTGAGCAGTGTCCTTGAATGGAGTCAGTGTCTTATCTATAGCCTGAGCTTGCTAGCTAATTCTTTTTTTTCCCCGTTAACTCATTCTGTGCTTTGTTCTTCTTCCTTTCTTGTCTTCTTTTAACCTGCAAAGGAAACTTCCACTTTTTACTTATACACCTTTTTCTCAACAATGAAGACATAAACATTGTCATTATACAGTACATTAGTCTTATTATTTAATATATGCCACACACACCCTTTTACTAAAATAACCTTATTACAGAGCTTTGGAGCAACAAGCCAGGACAAGCACACCCACTTTGAGGAGTTCATTAAATTTAACCTCTAGTCCAATAGCTTTCCACCATCCCCAGCCGTCTGGCTAGAAATCTGAGGTAGCCAGAAAGATCCCATGTACAATATGGGGAGTGGGTTAACTTTTCATGTCCTTGCTTTCAAAGACTGTTGGTATGCAAATTTTAACAACAATTTTTGCAATTAACAGTTTGACCAATGAAGTTTCTTTTCCTTACTTAAGGAAATGCATTAGACTTTAGTATATTACATTCTTCTGATTTACCCAAATACTTTGTATTCCAAGTTGAACAAAACAAGTATCTGCATTTTAATTTAATCTTTTTGTTTGATTTTAAACTAGATTATTTTATAAAAATATTAAACACAAAAATTCCGGCCACAAAACAAACACCACAAGACAGAACATAGAACACAAAACATAATTTCTATTGTGCCAGTAAATGCATGGTACGTTGAATGCTGTTCAGCTGGCATCAGTTTTCTCTGATTATCTGAAAGACAAAAAAAACAGAGGTCTACCCACCCCTTCTGGGCAGACAATCATCGCTTGAAATATACAAATACCCTTGTTGACTTCAGGCAAAAACAGAGGAATTACCCCATATTTTCTTGTATTTGTTTCATAGGCAGCCCAGGTTTTCAATTACATAACACTGTATACATTCTTCAGCTAATTTAACTAAATTGTTCATAGCAAACCAAATGATTGCAATCCAATAACTTCTTTGCCTGAATTTATTTACAAACATTTCACAGACACCAAAAACCTTTTTTTCTTTAGCATTTTCACAAAGTTCAACTGCTGTTCCCTCCAGCAACTACAGAGTTAACTTCTCACTTTTCCTTAAATCACTTGCTTGTCTTCCAACAGCCACTTTTATCAACTTAAATCACCATTCCAAGTAAGTTCTGGGTATTTGAAATCTCCATGCTTACACTACTGACTCCTTCCTTCCACTACACCCTTAAAGTTTTCCAACTCATATTCCAATCTCTCTGTCTGTTGCCTGCCCGCCTGGGCCCGATCCTGCCTTTCTCACTGAACCGTCCCTTCCATGGGCACCAACTTGTTCCACTACCAGTTTAGCTAGGAGGGTGGGCTTCTCAACTAGCCCCCACCCTTCCTGGTCTTTTCCCTTAAACATTCTTACTTACAAGACTACCCGAGTCCTCCTTCATGAGGCTTGTCACCTGGACAAAAACACATGGCCCATTGGGCAAAGGCCATTTACTTAACATATAATTTAAAGGACTATTCTTAGAGGGTTTACCCAGAGACTCATTCATCTGTTTGACACTTTAACAGAAAAGAGAATTACACAGAGCAGAGGGAATTACAGTCTAAGCCAGGCTTTCCCACTTCTATACACTGACCGCTACAGGGGATGGGACAGAAGGATCTCAATTCAACCTCAGAACTTTCTCGCACGCATGGCTTCCACTCGGAGGAATTACGAACAAGAGGTTCAGTTCGGCCCACACTCCTAACGCCCAAATGAACAGAGCAGAAAACCAACAGTAACCGGTTAAACAGAACAGAACCAGAACCAGATAGTGTTTCCTTATCCTATTAGGGCTCACTTTTACTCATGCAATTCTCAACATATAACACCAACAGTACCAAGCAAAGCAAACATAAAATAACAAGGGTAAAACAAATAGATGGTGTAAATTCTGCAGGGCTCCCCCCTTCTTAATTGCTCACCAAACTGTGACAAATTTCTGTTACCAATCTATCCCTCGTGTCAGGTGATCAGGCTGACACTACAGGATCGTTGGGGGAAGATAAAGAAAACACACCATATAACTGAATTTTAAAGCTTCATTAATAAAATAATAAAACAACAGAGAGTGTTGGGAACGCTCCCTCATCACTCGGGAAAACATTAATGCCCAAGCCCCTTTCATACCCACACACGTACGTCCAGACTGGCCACTTCTGTGTATAATGTTCAGAGGAGGGGGAGAGGTGGACAGGAGATTATCCTGTATACAGCTTGTCCAGAATTTCCAACATGCTTTTGCTCTTGGGAGGGCTGTTCTCTTACACCCTGGAATCTCCTGCGGTGTCTCTTTCAGAGATTCCAGTGCAGGTTGGCTGCCTGTGGCTTCTTTGGTGTCACCAAGCCACACCGACTCCACGGTCACAAAGGCACACTTACTGGACAGTTAAGCTTTGCAAATGTAATCTCAGTTCTGTAACTTGTATTGCCTTTGGTTCGCCTCTGTCTATATTTTTTCACAGCCAGCTGGGGCCGAAAGCAGCCCCTCCCTGCACCAAGCACAGTCTGCGCTGATTCCTGACCCTGAATGCAGAGCAACCCCCCCACCCTTCCATCCCTGGGCCAAGATGATTTTTAAATTAACCCATTCCTTTCCTCAATAGACAAATTTGCTCACGCTGTGTCAGGGCTTTTTGGTGATTAAATGCTCCTCTTCGATGTATGATCTTATCTAGATTGAAGTACCTTCTAATGGGCATTGTTTAGATGGATTTTCATGCATGTAAATATTCCAATTCTCTAAATACCTGCAGGTTGTTGAACCATAATGTACGTACATGTAATATGCTGGGGTACTCTTAGGGGGTAAGATGGAATGTTTAGACTGCCCCTCACCCATTTTCCACTTACAAACACAGGGAGGGTGCCCTGTCCGCGCTAGCGGCTCATAAACTAAGGATTTTTCCCTACAGGGTACTCACACAGGAGAGGCTAACGAGGATGGCCACGACCCTCCTACACCTCCCTTCAGCAAAGAGCGTCGGCTAGTCTCTGGGAGACGGCGCCGCTTACTCTGATTGCATCCAGTGAGATGATCAGACTGTCAGTAGCCCACATGGAAAGGAAAGGGGAAGGGAAGATGGGTACACACACTCCTAGACCCAGGCAGCTTCCTCACCGGACGATGCCAGGCCGAGTCAGCCCACCATGGGTCGGACCTCCTAAAGATCCGCTAGTTACTGGGCTTGCGTTAGAGTAGTCCTGGTCAGGAGCTTTTGCTTCACAGGGTACTCTGGGCGTCTTCCGGTAACAGTCACTCATACTGCCCCCCTCCCCCCCCCCTTTTTTTTTTTTTTTTTTTTTTTTTAACCAGAGCTTTTCATACAAACAGTTTCAGAACCTACCTGTTCACTGACAAAACAGAAGTAATTGTACTGTAATTTACTGATTCTTCAGGTGGCCACCTTTCCTGACCCTTTATTTTGTACTGAGGCCAGTCCACTGTACAAAACCTTTGTAACCTAGTTTTGGATAACGGATCCGATCCAAACACCTTCCAATTCTCCAGAATGCATTCTAGGGGGGAGCACCTTGCCTTCCCCACCTTGCTCTGCCCCTGCACCGTGTCGCAGGTAGATGCTGGGCGTCCCCAGATCCTAACAGAGAGAGTCCGGACAACCGGACTGTTCCTACCTTATCCAAGGGACCGGTTCCTCACCGTCGCCCGGGACCGGTTCCACACCGTCGCCCACAACTGCTTCTCCACTATTTGAGCGCGTTGCACCGTTGTGCCCTCTGGGGTCGCTCACACCGCGTCTCCGCCGAGGCCCCCGGTGAAGTCACCGGTGTGCACTGGTCGTCGGTTGTCACCGCGATCCGTTGACCTCCAGGAGGGATCCAGGCAAGGCTAATTTTTGCCTCAGCCCACCCAGGGACGCCAAAAACTGTTGCAGACACAGCAGTGCCAGAGGCAAGCAACAGTGGTTCGTTGCCTAGAGTGCTTAAGCGCCAATAAACACACTAGGGTGGAGAAGCAAACAACCAAATTTATTTGAGCTCAAATAAGGTGCCAGAGAGAAATAACAATCTCAGATCCTGCACACAGCACACAGGCAGGGCAGGAATATTTATACCCTTCTTCTTGTATTCCTCTTCTGATGCTGACTAGCTGATCTTTCACTCCCCTGTACTTTCCCATCCAGCTGCAGTATCCTTTCTCAGTCAATCTTTTGACTTCTCCCTTCCTCCCCCCTCTCTGCTGCTGAGACATGTACACAGTATCTTAAAACGGCCTTGAGCGGGCTTTAGCCGAGCTTCAGTGTATTACAGCAGAGAACTGGCTGTTACAACCAAAACTAACTGCTAACACTACATTTTTGCAGCTGTTAGTACATTAGGTTACACAAAGTGTTTAACATGGAGCAACACTGGTTCATTGAGGCCTAAAACAGAAGGGCTTCACTGACACTTGTGGTCTATCACCTTTCCGAGTTACCTAGGGTTATGCCAGAGTGACACCAACACCCTTACATAAAAATAACCATTTAAAATAATCTTTAATACATGACAACTGTTTACACGTGGGTTCAGCTAAACTTGTTTTATTCTCAAAATTAGAAGCTGCAGGAATTCTTTATAACAGCTGCAACATACAATAGTGCAATTGATGATATGTTTAGGCATTTATTAAGTTTTAACAGGAAAGCTAGTTAACATTTTGGCACAGATCCGCAAAGGTTTCAAAGGAAGAGGGAGCCTACTTACCTTTGATGATCTAGGCCTTTCTAACTCCTTGCTGGTTTAAGATCTTACTCAATGGAGTCTTGCCCTCAGTAGCAGCCTGGGCGGTACTGAGAATAACACAGTAATGGATGGCTGAGAAATCTATTTACAGCAAGTATATTTAACTCATGAATAAAACACCCATTAAATGGAAAGGAACCTTCCATTTTAACTTCACTCATCTTTACCACTAACCCATAGTGATTGCAAGAGGAACCAGATTCTGTTGAGGCGATGGCTTTCATCAGTTTGTATTATGGGCCAGATTCTGCTTTCATTTATATGGTTGTAAGTCCCAGATAACCTTACTGAAGTCAACTGAAGTTAATCTGGAGATACTGGATGTACTACTCAAAGCAGGATTTGGCACTGTGTATTGATTATTTGTTAAGCACTAGCAACATACCCCAAAACTAGGGCCATGTCTACACTTACCGGGGTTGATAAAGCTCTTCGGTCAACTCTGGTCAGGGCAGGTGCAACCCATTAGGCGATATAGGCGGTCGCCTAGGGCGCTAGCATTTGAGGGTGGCACTTCGAGTCCTTCGCTGGCCGGATCTTTGGCCACCCTAGTCGTCGTCAGCATTTAGGCAGAGGGACCTGGGGTGAGGGGCACGAGGAGGGCCGCCTGCAGCAAGTAAGGCGGGGCACAGCCCGCAGGAGAACCACTCCCTGCCGCAGCTCACCTCTGCTCCGTCTCCTCCCCTGAGCACGCCACCTCTGCTCCGTCTCCTCCCCTGAGCACGCCACCCTGCTCTGCTTCTCTCCCTCCCAGGCTTGCGGTGCCAAACAGCTGATTTGGCACCGCAAGCCAAGGCGGGAGAAGTGGAGCGGCGGTGGCGTGTTCAGGGAGGAGGTGGGGCAGAGGTGAGCTGGGGCTGGGAGCTGCTGCACGGCTCCCTGGGCCAGGGGGAGCTGCCATGGGGGGGAGGATGCCTTAGGGCGGAGGGAGGGGAGAGCTGCCACAAGGCTTGGGATGGGGGAGGGGCCACAAGGTGGAAGTTTCGCCTAGGGTATGAAACATCCTTGCACCTGCCCTGACTCTGGTACTCCACCAGAGCGAGAGGAGTAAGGTAAATCGATGGGAGAACGTCTCTCGTCAGTGCATCATGGTGTAGACACCGCAGTAAGTTGACCTAAGCTATGTGGACTCCAGCTACATTATTCATGTAGCTGGAGTAGTGTAACTTAGGTCGATTTACCACCTTAGTGTAGACGAGGCCTAAGAAAGGTAGAGTCCCTGCCCTGAGGAGCTTATCCCCTAAACAGACAACACAAGAATGTACTCAAAAATGCAGGTCAGAGGATGGTGCTAACTTAGGACCCATTTCTGCTACCCTTACTCACTATGAACAGTACCTTACTCATTCCTGGAGTAGTCCATTGGTTTTGTGACTACTCTAGAAGTAAGGAAATACTCAAAGTGAGGGACAGGGTCAGACGCAGGTCTTCAGGCATAGATTGCTTGTTTTAAAGTAGTACAGTGATCACTTTTACTAACGTAATTTAGCATTTGTGGACTTCTGAACAGTGAGTTTTGGGGAGGATTTTTAATGGAGAGAAAGAGTTAACTACGGGTACACTGGGATAGGGGTGGGTGTCCAGGCAGATGGGGCACCAGAGAGAAACTAAACTGTATGAGAGACAACTGTAATTTGTGTCACTTTGGCCATGTCTACACTATTTGTCTACACTATTTGTGGGCCTTTAAGCAGTGAGTTTTAGGGATGATTTTGAATGGAGAGAGAAAGAGAGTTAGCCACTGGTACAGGGATGTGTGTCCAGGCAGGAGAGGCAGCAGAGAAAAACTAAATTGTACAACAGACAACTGTATTTTTTGTCACTTTGGCCATGTTTACATTACTGACTAAATGGGCATCACTGCAATTGATGGGTCTGGATTTAGTGGGTCCGGTGAAGACATGCCAAGTCAGAGAATCATAGAACTGGAAAAGACCTCGAGAGGTCCTCTAGTCCAGGCCCCTGCATTCACGCCAGGACTAAGTATTATCTAAACCGGTGGTTCTCCAACTTTTTTTTTCCACGGACCACTTGAAAATTGCCAATGGTCTCGGTGGACCACTTATTAAGCTTTCCAAATGTTGTTTGTACTATTAGCTAACTATTGAAAAGCACTTTGGATAAAAGTGCTATATAAAAGAAAAACTTTTTTTGTTCTACAAATAAAAGTGCACACCTCATATTTTAATATCAGTAGTCTTACCTTTCTAATGCGATGGATGAGCCCTCTCTCCTCCGCCATGGCAGCTCCCAAGCTGGGGCTGGGAAGGAGGGAGGTCTCTCCCACTCACCCCCCTCCTTCCCAGCCCCAGTTTAGGGGCTGCCTTGGGAAGGGAATCTCCCCCACCACAGCAGTCACAGAGCTGAGGAAGGGAAGGAGGGCCATCTCTCCCTGGCAGCTGCAGTGCTGGAGCTGGGGAAAATCACCTCTTTCTCTGGCCACCACAGCCCTGCTCTTCCTACATTCCCCTCACCCCCTCTTTTCACCCCACGACCCCCTCCAACTCACTTGCTATTCCCCCCAAGGCCACCAGGACCTCACCTTACATGTGCGTCTTCTCCAGGGTCCAGGCACCTAATTAGTGGAGCCACACCTGCATGGCTTCCCTAATTAGGTGGGTGGCCCTTCATTGCCTCGTGCACCTGTGGGGCCACACATACCTTAGTGGGAACTATCCACAGACCACCTAAATGGAGCTTGCGGACTACTGGTGGTCCACAGACCACAGTTTGAGAACCTCTGATCTAGACTATTCCTGACAGGTGTTTGTCTAACCTGCTCTAATAATAGAGACTTCACAACCTCCCAGGGTGATTTATTCCAGTGCTTAACCACCCTGACAGGAAGTTTTTCCTAATGTTCATCCTAAACCTCCCTTGCTGCAATTTAAGCCCATTGCTTTTTGTCATATCCTCAGAGGTTAAGAATTTTTTTTTCTCCTTCCTCCTTGTAACAACCTTTTACATACTTGAAAACTGATGTCCCCTCTCAGTCTTCTCTTTTCCAGACTAAACAAACCCATTTTTTTCCCCTCATAGATCATGTTTTCTAGACCTTCAACCATTTTTGTTGTTCTTCTCTGGACTCTCTCCAATTTGTCCACATCCTTCCTGAAACGTGACACCCAGAACTGGGCACAATACTCCAGCTGAGTCCTAATCAGCACACGTAGAGTGGAAGAATTACTTCTCACATCTTGCTTACAACACTCCTGCTAATATATACCAGAAAGATTTTTTCTTTTTTTGCAAGTGTTACACTGTTGACTCATATTTAGCTTGCGATCCACTACAAACCCCAGATCCCTTTCCGCAGTACTCCTTCCTAGGCAGTCATTTCCCATTTTGTATGTGTGCAACTGATTGTTCCTTCCTAAATGGAGTACTTTGCATTTGTCCTTATTGAATTTCATTCTATTTACTTCAGACCATTTCTCCAGTTTATCCAGATCATTTTGAATTTTAATCCTATCCTCCAAAACACTTGCAACCCCTGTCAGCTTGGTATCATCCACAAACTTTATAAGTATACTCTCTATACAATTATCTAAATCACTGATGAAAATATTGAACAGAACTGGACTCAGAATCAATCTTTGCGGGACCCCACTCGTTATATCCTTCCAGCATGACTGTGAACCACTAATAACTACTGTTAGTCTATAAAGTGCCACAGGACTCTTTGCTGCTTTTACTCTCTGGGAAGGATTTTCCAACCAGTTTTGCACCACCTTATAGTAGCTCCATCTAGATTGCATTTCCCTAGTTTGTTTATGAGGTCACGTGAGACAGTATAAAAGTTTTACTGAAGTCAAGATAGACCACATCTACCTCTTCCCCGCTATCCACAAGTTGATGACTGGAGAGTGCTTTCCCATGGATGTCTGCAGTCCACCTCCTCGAGAGGCGGAAGCTGTGTCGACGGGAGAGCACTATCCCATCGACATAGGTTGAGTTACAGTGGTGTCTATGGTATAACGTGCATAACTTGGCTAGACTTGCAGTGTAAGTGTAGACCAGCCCTTTCTTTGGTCACATTATATGTGAGGCATAAGTTTGTACATGCTGCTAGTGCATCAACATTATAATACAACATATAAAGCAGGGTGGTGTAATTTAGTCTTTATAGAAGATATGGAGAAACCCAAACAAGCTGGATGTATTGTGACATGCTGAAGTTGCACACCTTGTGATGTGCCTGTAGAGAATCTGAGCTGGAAGAGTCTTAGTTCATAAATTTGCTAGAAAAACTCTAAACAAAGTGGTTAGTTTACTTGTGCCAAAATTTTTCACTCCTCTCAAAACAAGAGTGATTTATAAGGCTACCCAGTAAGAGTAGCCATACATATACTGCATCAATGCTACTGTTATACTCCTGATTTACAGGTTTTGTTTAAATAAAAATAAATAAATAAATTTACTCATAAAACCAGCAAAAATATCACTGACTATTTACTTCCAGGAAGATTTTTTCCAGGTCAGTTCTGATTGCTCTATTGCCCAACCTGAAGGTATTTGCTGGGTAACAACCAAGGAACAACATGCTACATGACTAAGGCTGTATCAATGAAAAATAAGCTGTTGAAATTCTAGGGTGCCAAATACAAGTGTGAATGAGGTCCATTGATAACTTATCAAGAGCCATAAACAAATTAAAGGTGTCTATTTTGTGGGGGGATGTGGAAAGCAGTGCCTGAACATTTTCTACGTAGTTAACACTGTTAAATCAATACAGAGCTATGGACCTTTAATCTTACTTCCTTCTACTACTATATCTCAGCTTAAAATAGTCATCCTTAAAAAGTCAGCATTTGCTTGCACAATGGTATTTGAGATACTGAGACTAGAAACCTATGGCCACAGTTGGCAAATGTCTTTTTATAATGACAATCACTCTACACCCAATAAATATACACAAAGTATGTTAATGTATATGGCTGTAAATTGTGAAATTAACATTCAGTAAATTAGAACCATACAAGTGTTTACCTGGTCTTTATTTGCACTCATTAAAATAAAAAACATTAAAAGGGGACAGAAGGGTGGATTTGAGGTGTGTCATTGTTCAAAAATCCTGCTACACATTGGAACAACTACAGGAGCAGAAACTGGCCAGGGTGTGCAATGGGAAGGCGTCTCAAACACTGTAGCCAGACTATATTAGGTAAAAACTAGAGATGAGCTTTAGGACTTGTGAAACCCTGCAGCCACTCCCTCCCCTCTGTCCCAATATGGGAAACAAAATAGTTTCTAACTCTAGTTTCAAAATAGTTTCAACAAAAAGTTTAACAAATGCTGTTGCATTTTGGTCTAAAGTTGGAAGTTTTCCAACCAACTGTAATACAGTCATGCTAAATTCCATTAGAAAAGCCATGATATCTTTCAGTGGCTGAGAAACCTAGCAGTCCCTTAGTCCCTAATTCACTTGAATGATTGCCTCTGGGAATTTTTTTTTTTTTTTTTTTATTTTGGCAGCTATAGCTACATCTAGGGATGCAATTGCCTTGCGTGTGTACCTATGCTTGCACAGTTCTCACTGAGCTAGCACAAGTGTAAACAGCTGCATAGCCCTGGCAGCACAGATAGCAGCAGCGGAGGGATGGCTTAGCCATACTGAGTACAAACCTGCCTGAAACCGGTGGCTCGGTACTTGCTCCACTGCCGCTACCTATGCTACCATGGCTACACTGCTGTTTACACACATGCTAGTTCAATAAGAGCTAGTGTAAGTATGAGTAAGCAAGTCGGGGAAATCACACCCCTAGCAGGAAGCCAAGTTTAGAGGAACTGAAAGTGTTCCTACCCGCTCCGCAATACCAACCCTCTTAATGTAAGTTAGCCCATTAAGTCCAGTATATAGATGCCAAAGAATCATTTTAGCAACTTTCTCTCACATCTTCAGGCCAACCCCATGTCCAGATATGGTCAGTTCAGATGGGAGTTGGTTACATCTGGAGAAGCAACTGTTTCACAGGCCCACCCAAAAAATGCCAAGATATGCTCTGATCAACATTTCAACAGATTAACGAGATTCTGTTTACCAAGAATAGTAGGGTGGATTGATTTAGATCAAAGTGATTGAAATCGCCAGTTTTAATCAATTTAAAATCAATTTTTATGATTTCAATAGATAATCCATTTTAATCTTGTTTGCATTTGTACTTTGTTTTCCTAAAGAAAGGTCTATTCTCTTAGTTAAGTAACCATTAAAACATGTTCATCTGCAACTAAATATAGACTTTACATTACATTTAGAGCTATACTATAGCTATGCTATATCTATACACATTTAAGCAATTACCTCGCTAAACTCACATTTATTCAGATTCTTAACTTGTACATTTTTGTATTATGCATTTCTTACTTACTAGATTTTTTTTTTTTTACTTGTGATTTGTGCCGAGGTCTATTTGGATAGAAATTAAAATTCGATTTAAAATGCACAAAACAGCTTTTTTTTTTTTTTTTTTAACAAAATAGTTAAATAAAACCCTTATGTGCTGGATACAAAAAACTCTTATCAAGAAGGTTATCAAATCTTTTGCATTTTAAATCAACTGAATTATTAAACAAAAGTACACCTCTACCTTGATATAACGCTCTCCTTGGGAGCCAAAAAATCTTACCGCGTTATAGGTGAAACCGTGTTACATTGAACTTGTTTTGATCCACCGGAGTGCGCAGCCCCGCGCCCCCGGAGCGCTGCTTTACCACGTTATATCCAAATTCATGTTCAGGGCCGGCTTTAGGAAGTGCGGGGCCCAATTTGAACATTTTCGGCGGGGCCCTGGCAGGGATGATTAAAAAAAAAAAAAACTTGTAAAAAATAAAAAGCCTTTTATATCTTCCATGTATTATTTACTTTCCATAACTATATGAATAATACAATTATATATTATGTACATTGCATCATATATGCTGTTGATTGCTTATTAATGACCGCCATTTCACATGAGTGGGTCCCTGCCACTCTCTGCGGGTGTGCACATGTGTGGGTCCCAGCTGCTCCCTGCCCCCCTCATTGAAGCAGGTGTGCAGAGTTACTGCCCTGGGAACTGCAGGTCAGCAGTGGACATGGGGCTGGCTGGAGGCAGGGCAGGGGCTGACTGGAGGTAGGGTCTAGCTGCAGGCAGGGCAAGGGGTGCAGGGCTGGCTGGAGAGAGGGGGGTGTGGGGTGGGCTGGCTTCAGGTAGGGCCACAGGGGGATGCAGGAGGGGTTGAGAGGGCTGGAGACAGAGGAGTGCGGAACTGGCTGGCTTCAGGCAGGGGGGTGCAGCAGGGATTGGCTGGAGACAGGGCAAGGAGTGCGGGGGGTGGGTGTGGGCAGGGCGGGCAGGGTGTGCAGGGCTGGTGCGGGCAGGGCTGCGTGTGAAGCTGGCTGGCTTTGAGCAGGGCCACAGAGGTGTGTGGCAGGGGTTGGCTGGAGACAGGGCAGGGGGTTTGGCAGGGGCTGGCTGTGGGCATTGGGTGCAGAGCTGGCTGCAGGCAGGGGGGGCAGGGCTGGTGCGGGCAGGGCAGGGGGTGCAGCAGAGGCAGCTGGAGCCCCTGCCCTTTAAATAGCCCCCAAAGCTCCCGCTATCCCAGGGCTCTGGGGGTTATTTAAAGGGCCTGGGGCTCCCCTGCTTCTGCCCCACCCCTGACCTTTTAAATAGCCGCGGGAGTCCTGGAGAATACATGGGGGCGGAGGGGGGCTCCGGTGGCTATTTAAAGGACGGGGTGGCAGAGGCAGCTGGAGCCCCCCGCTATCCCAGGGCTTTGGGGGCTATTTAAAGGGCCCAGAGTTCCAGCCGGGAGAGCGGGGTTGTGGGGCGGCTTGCCCTGCTCTGGCCGGGGCTCCAGCTGGGAGAGCGGGGCTTGCTGTGCTCCGGCCGGGGCTCCAGCTGGGAGAGCCAGGCTGTGGGGCAGCCGCGCTCCCGCCGGCGCTTTGGTTAGGGGAGCGGGGCCATGGAAGGCTTCAGAGCAGACCGCAGCCGGGGTAAGTAAAAAAAATTTAAAAGGCGCTTAAGGTGCAGGGCCCTCTTAGGCGCGGGGCCTGATTCCGGGGAATCAGCTGAATCTGCCTAAAGCCGGCCCTGTTCATGTTATATCTGGCATTGCATCGAGGTAGCGGTGTAGTAGTATCTAGTGAATTGAATGGATTGTTTCGGTTCACTAGGCCCTTCAAGTTTTTAGAATTAATAGTTCTCATCCTCTCACACCCAGTCTTTTATTCAGAGCTTGGAAGTGGAACATAAGCTTTTTACTTTTTCAACTCCCATTTGGTTTCTTAACTTTGAATGAATTAGTCATTGAACTGAACTAGTTGAATAAACCGAAATGAAGAAATGTTCTCTCTGTACTGCAGAAGAAGCTATTGATGTCAAAACTGGTTTAAGCAGCAAAGATCCTGTGGCACCTTTATAGACTAACAGACGTTTTGGAGCATGAGCTTTCGCGGGTGAATACCCACTTCGTCAGATGCATGTAGTGGAAATTTCCAGGGGCAGGTATATATATGCAGGCAAGCTAGAGATAATGAGGTAGTTCAATCAGGGAGGATGAGGCCCTGTTCTAGCAGTTGAGGTGCGCTAACCAAGGGAGGAGAAACTGGCTTGCCAATTACAAAACCATTCACAGTCTTTGTTTAATCCTGAGCTGATGGTGTCAAATTTGCAGATGAACTGAAGCTCAGCAGTTTCTCTTTGAAGTCTGGTCCTGAAGTTTTTTTGCTACAGGACGGCCACCTTAAGGTCTGCTATAGTGTGGCCAGGGAGGTTGAAGTGCTGTCCTACAGGTTTTTGTATATTGCCATTCCTAATATCTGATTTGTGTCCGTTTATCCTTTTCCGTAGCGACTGTCCAGTTTGGCCGATGTACATAGCAGAGGGGCATTGCTGGCATATGACGGCGTACATTACATTGGTGGACGTGCAGGTGAATGAACCGGTGATGGTGTGGCTGATCTGGTTAGGTCCTGTGATGGTGTCTATGTACATCGGCCAAACTGGACAGTCGCTACGGAAAAGGATAAACGGACACAAATCAGATATTAGGAATGGCAATATACAAAAACCTGTAGGACAGCACTTCAACCTCCCTGGCCACACTATAGCAGACCTTAAGGTGGCCGTCCTGTAGCAAAAAAACTTCAGGACCAGACTTCAAAGAGAAACTGCTGAGCTTCAGTTCATCTGCAAATTTGACACCATCAGCTCAGGATTAAACAAAGACTGTGAATGGTTTTGTAATTGGCAAGCCAGTTTCTCCTCCCTTGGTTAGCGCACCTCAACTGCTAGAACAGGGCCTCATCCTCCCTGATTGAACTACCTCATTATCTCTAGCTTGCCTGCATATATATACCTGCCCCTGGAAATTTCCACTACATGCATCTGACGAAGTGGGTATTCACCCGCGAAAGCTCATGCTCCAAAACGTCTGTTAGTCTATAAAGGTGCCACAGGATTCTTTGCTGCTTTTACAGATCCAGACTAACACGGCTACCCCTCTGATACTTAAAACTGGTTTAAACGTTCAATGAACTCTGATTGCAGATGCTTGGACATGTTAGTGATTTGACTTTCTGTAAAGATTGGCAGCACATGTGAATTGCTTTTTTTTAAATTCAAATTTTAATACATTTAGTAAAGTTAAGCCATAACAAGTTATCATAATTTCAAATTATAAATAGGCTTGTTTTTTAAAAATAACTTTTACTTAATGTAATTTAAACAAAAAATCTGATTTTTTTTTAAGAAACATTAATTTTTATCCAACCTAAAAAATAGTGGTTATTTGTGAATTAGGACCCTGATTCAGCAAAGCACTTAAGTAGGGTTTAAAAATGCAGTTAAGTGCTGACAAGATAACTGCAACATCAAAGAGATAATCAGTGTGGGGATTAAGAAAGGAATGCAATGACTAATGATATTGTTCACTTCCATTCACAATACAATGGCTCCAAAGTACCTCTTCTACTTCCAAAAAGGTTGTCCTATATAAGCTAGACTGCAGTTTAATTCCCCTAAAATAATTACATACTAAAAGGTGTGAGTGTGAGGAAAAACTATTTAAAGTCTAACAAACCCACAACTGCAAAATGGCCAGTTAAAACTTCACTCCTGAAATTCTGCAAGTATTATAATTAGATATTTTGGTTTGACGTTTACCGCTTTTCTGAAATTCAGTGTTTGTTTTACGCAATTGATTCATTTCAAAATGTCTATTATTACAATTTTTTAGAAAATAGAAAGGCATGCTTCCCTATTTTCGCTCACATTTTTCTCCCAGTTACAATGTTTTAATTCAGGAGTCTGCTGTCAATTAGCATTGAAAAGTCTGCAAAACTGAAGTAGTGACAGCTCCTAATTTCTCATGAGCATATTAGGAGACTGAATCAGTTCTTTTCAGCGTTCATGTTCAAAACACCACCACAAGTAGCTTCAGATAGTTGCAGGAGTTAAAACAGAAAGCCAGAATCCCTATCTATAGCTCATAAGATATACAAGACCAGCTAAAGCCCTAGAATAGAGGATGGTAGCAATGATACTTGCTCTTCATTTATGTTAAAGATGGATGTCTATTTTAACAGCTTCCTGGGTTTTGTGTGCTGATGTCAGGGCCTTTTCAGTTCAATGCAGTTTTTTTTTTTAAATGGACAATATGAAAGGAAGAACCAAAGTTTTATTCTTACTATGCAGGGAGGAAGTGTGACTACATATAAATCTAAATTAAAACAAAATGTTATTTGTTTAGTCATTAAAAAGAAAAGCTACATTATACTTCAGGAGACTGGTGTGAATTGCATGTTCATCTTGCCATGAATAATTGCTTACACATATGGGCCATGAATGTGTTTGTGTACACAATGTTTTCAAGGAATTTTTCTTCCAGATCTGAATATATTTGTAATTAACTAAAGTATCAACAATTAGAGTCAGCTAGCTGTATATATGCTGCAGTGGAAATGTGGTGTAAGAGAGAGACCCCACAGCTCTAATTTTCTCAGTAGCTTTACCTTTCCCAATAGTTAACATTCATGCTGCAAACCTGGGAAGCATACAATGAGGAGGGATTGCCAGGTGCAATTGTTTTGCTTTGATATACAAGAAATATTCTTGATTCCTTCAGTACCACAGTGACAGGCACAGTGTAAGAGCCTGAGTAGTACAATATTAACCCACCTTCCTGATCCGGGAGTTTTTCCTGAACGAGGAGTGAAGGATTAGGCCTGTGTACTGAGTCATTGGCAAAAAATGAATTTTTGCCTCAGCTTAGGTCCTAAATCATCCAGGGGGGTCCCAAACTGTAGCACATTTACCCTCAGGGTACACAAAACATCTCTGGGAGGCAGTACGTGGGAGAAATTGGTGGATCTTATTTATTGTATTTTTGCAATAGACTAATCAGACAAAGCTTTAAAAAACTCTATGGGAATTTGTTATATACACTACGGTAGTTTACTTCAAGATGTACCAGTGAGAACACATACACAGAACCCTCACCTCTAATCACCATACAGCATGGGTTCAGTTGCCTAGCAACTGTCAAGTCTGAGCTCATAATTTAGGGTTTTTACCCCCCTCCCAGTTGGACACATTGCACTATATCTGTAAGTAAGAGTGAAATATGGACAGATGGCTAAAGACAGGTTGTCTTAAGAAGAACATACAAAGTATCAGTGATGAGAAGGGTAGGGGTCCACAGGCAGCTGGTAGATCTGGAAGGGGATACGCACTAAGAAAAGTTTAGGAACCTCTGATCTACACTAAAGATTTAAAATGGTCAAAAATATCCCAAAACAGTATTGTCAACCCACAGTGCTCAAAAATAATAAGTCAAACCTCCCCTGCCCCCAATCATGAAATTCTCTTATGAAATCATGGGATTTTAAAACAATGACACATTTGGGGTTTAGTTTGCCTTCTGGAGTCTGAATCTTTAGGAGTTTGTGAGAAAAGCTTGAGAAAACAATCATGAGAGCTAAAAATATTCCTAAGCAGACTCACGATAAAATTGTAAGAGTTGGCAACACTGCTTAGTTGTATAAACAGCCTGTTGCTTGGACTCCATTAACTTACGGTTCTTGAGCCAGCTTTTGATTATTAATGAATTAAACATATTACACAGATTTGGAAAAAGCCAGACAGCATGCAGAAGGTACAATAATGGTCACATCCAATAGCTATGGTGACACTTGTTAATTGTGACACTGAAACACCACCGTCATCCCCTCAAATCTTCCTTGAGAATTTTCTTTGTTAATTTTGTAGGAAAATAATAGTGATGGAAAGATTCTATTTGGAATGTTTGATAACTATTGACGGCAGGGACAACTAGAACATGGAGACGACCTGGCCTGCTGATTGGGGGGCAGGGAGAGAGGGCATTTCAGCAGTGTTACTGAGCATGCTCGTTCTGTGAGCAAGCCCAGTACAAGCCAAGTAACTAATCTGGGGGGGAGGAGGGGTATGTGACCCCCTATGCCCTCCCCCCCAGGCATATCCTCTGATCTAGAAGTAGCAATGAATTCTTGAGCCAGCTTTTGATTATTAATGCAAAAATAAACTAAGATGGAGATGCAACAGGGGATTGGACTGCGCAATTCCCGCAACTCTCTCTCAAAACAATCCAGTGTTATGCCCAATGGACCAGTTTTCCTGTTGAGTCAGAAAGACCAGGTTTCACCTGCCTCAAGCTGAGCCTGTATTATTTCAAATTGTTGACTTTAAACAATTATTGTGTCCTGCATCTTTAAAGGCCAGATTAAAATAGAAGAGAATAATGCTTGAGTAACACTGTGCAAATGAGAGAAAGGCTGATTTGCAAAAAGAGAGTTAAGCTCCTAAGGTAGCAGCTGTGGCTATGAAATCAGTGGAGTTTTAGAGGTACTACCAGGCAAAATTAAATAATACATTTAACTGACATCACAGAACAGTTTTAAAATGCAGTTTTATATCACTTGTTTAATGTTATACATGATACAATAAACTTGCAGTAAACAGATCCACTATTTAAAGAGTTTTCTTTAAGACTGCATCAGAACACAGTAAATTGGAAGTTTTTCAAAGCTGTTGATCTCTCTTAAGTCTTCATCTCCCTTAGCTGCAACTTACACCAGTAATAAATTGGTTAAACATAGCAACAATTTTTGACTCATTTCGTGTTTTAATTTGTACAATCTCAAAACCTCCACTAATAATTTACCTTTTTTTTTTATTTTGAAAATTTAAACCAGTTGAAACCTCTCAGTGTTGTTACCACAGAGAGTCTCGCACAGGGTTTGCATGCAATAGATCTAGAAGAGGTGGATCAGGCTTGGGGTCTAGTTTGGCCAGGAATGTAAATGGTTTTGAGAATACAATTTGTTTTGCTACATGTGCTACTGTATTACTTTGATTTTGAGGGAAGAGGGAACACCCCACCACCTCCACTCAAATGTGTAATATTCTATACATCTATTTTCTGCAGTAGTTTGATAGACATACTTCTGATATGCATGAAAATACTACTTATGTACAAAGAGTACAGAAAAAAGAGATACAACCAATTTAGTGCAAGACACTTAAATATTTATCTGAACACAAGAAGCAGTTAAATGAAGATCAATGAGTCCATACATGTAATAAGGCAGATGATCTTTTTTTTTTTTAATACAAGATCTTAAATACACTGCTTATAATAAGAGGTAGAATGTATCAAAAATTTATTTAAGAAAACATCTGTTAGTCTTAACACAACAAATTTACTAAGTTTTTAAAAAGTATCCCTGTTGTGATTTTTTTTAGATAGATAAAAGAAGTCCAGCTATGGAAGCATTAGATTTCGTTCTCTATGTCGATTTTATTTACTGGAAAAGAGAGAAAGGTCTTCTTTCATCTGGACAGTGCTCAAGCATTAACCAAGACCTTTTTGGGGCTGTACATTTGAAGATTCCTGATGAGAAGATTTGGTGGTGATTCCTGATCTTCTAGTGTTACGAGTAGCAGGGTAAAATTGTCTAAGTAAGGCAGGAGAATCACGAATACAAGCTCACTATTATCCCTTTCAATAGTGACAAGCAAATAAAAACAAGAATTTATTTAATTTCTACAGAAAAAAATAAAAAAGTTTATTCAGACTCCAGCATGAGCAGACTCGCTTTGTTTCAGTAATTAAAAGCTGTCTGAGGCAAGAGAGAGCTGAACTACTCATTCCAATCTTAGTAGCCCACTTAAGTTCACGTAACCATGGCTTCCATTCATGTTTCTTAGCACAGCCAAGAGAGGCTGATATTTTCTCCTTTATAATTCAATAAGGCATACATTAAAACTGAACTTGCATTATTACCCTTTGGAAAAGTAGTGTTAAAGCTTCTTTTTCTCTCCTTCCCAGCCCAGCCACTAACATTCAATAATGTTTATTTTATTAAAAAGTTTATAAAAAACAGTTTTTTATACATTTCAGACAATCATGGTAACAATCAAATAGTAAAGAAATCAAATGAGGAAAATATATGTGTCAAATTCTAAATGAAGCACTATTATAGAAGGTACGCAAGGTGTGAAGCAGTACACACACACACAAATCAGAAATACAGCTGAGCCTCTTCTAAGGTCCTCTTTCACCAGAGAACAGGATTGTCCATTTTGGAAAAACCAGGGTCTTTTCTAAGATCCATGTATGTTCCATTGCTCACCCAGGAGTCATCTGTGGATTTCCTGTCAAAAGATTAAAGCAATTTCCTGAATGTATAGTTGAAGCCGACTTTGTAGTTTTGCTGCCCTTTGCTTTCTTGGTCCTGCCACCCCATGTTAGGTCTTAAGTTACCTGATTTTCAGAGGGGGTAAGCACCCATTGTTGGCTGGAATGGTGAGTGCTCAGCACTTTTTAAAATCAGGCTCTAGGCTTCCTCCTTGCCTCCAGGTGCACAGCCAACTTCCTGGAAACCCTTGTGAGGATGGTCTTCCTAAATGATCCAGGATATTACTTTTGTCCCCATTCTGACTGTCTGAATCTGGAGGAGTCTTTAACTTCACTCCAAGAATGGCTTATAGCACTAGTTTTTACTGTGGTAGTTCTTAAAGGCCTCAGTCAATGGTCAAGGCCCATGGAGTTAGGCATATAGACAGGTCCTGCCCTGAGAAGATCACAGTCTAACTTTGGTTATAAATGTTCTACATTAGATTAAACAGCCATTTATTCTAAAATTATTTTAAATAAAGCCAGGTTTCCTTATTTTAGGAGAGAGAGAAAATCCAAGTAATCAAAGGTAAATCTATATCTGATCTAGGATTCGGGTAACAGCCTTGCTAGAGATTTTAGCCTACTGATTTAAACCAAAGCACATGTCCCTCATACTCTTAGAGTGGCTCTACCTTCACGCTGACCTGCTCTGGCTCTCTGTTAGAGCTCACTGCCCTCATAATTACACTTCTACCAATATACATTTTACATGATATGATCCACCTTACTCAATATTTAACCAAAATTTGTTTCTCCAAGTCAAGGGGCGTTCCTGCCTGCAATCTGCCTTTGTGGAATATTGAATAGATCAACAATGTCTTCATATTAAAGGATCTGGGGCAATGCACAATTAAACAGTACTTGGGTATCTTATCTGCTATACTGACTTGTTAACCTGCTGGAGGCAAAGTTTGCTTCCCTTTAGTCAAAATCAAAGTTACCATCTGATGGCATGGCTACACTTGCAGATGTAGAGCGCTGGGAGTTAAACCAGCCCTTGGAGCCAGCAGCAGGGAAAGCTCTGCTGTGTGTTCACACTGTGCAGCATATCCACATTAGCAGCTCTTGCAATGCCGCAATGAGCAGTGCATTGTGATAGCTATCCCAGTGTGCAAGTGGCTGCAGCGTGCTTTGGAAAGGGTTTGCAAAGCCTGGGGGGAAGTGTGTGTCAGCATGCTATCTTTTAAGTTCAGACAGTGGCAGGGGGAAACCTAACATCAGCCCCCTCCCTCCACACTTACCTGCTTCTGCAGCAGGAGCATTCCACACTTATGGTTTGCTTTGTTTCCCGGAGCAGATAAGCATATGGGCTGTCAGAAACAGAGCTTTGAAAGGGGATATCCACATGCCTGCAGCCGAGTTCAAAACAATGACCAGAGTGGCCACTTGACTTCAGGGGATTGTGGGACGTTTCCGGAGGCCAATCATAGTGCAGTAATGCAACATGTCATTCACACTGACACCCCGGCACTCCAGCCAGGGTACAGAAAGCTCTGTGCTGCCTGTGGAGGTGGATTACCAGGGGCACTCCAGCCACAGGGTCCGGGTGCTCTAAGTGCCTTGCCAGTGTAGACACCTCAGGAGTTAGAGCGAATTAAATCAGCCCCGGGCTCCCTATCTTGCAAATGTAGCCAAGGCCTTAGTTTAGTAGTTATAATTGATATTGGATGATCAGTGGTTAACTCATCCCAAATCCTCATACACACAAGGAATTTTTTTTAGTCACCTCTTTATATGTACATTGTAAATGTTCCTACGTCTCTCTCTCAAATTCCCCCTCTGAAAGTAAGACACCTAACCCCACTGCAAAGAATTAATTCCTCATGAATCCCCAGGCCTTTTGCCTAAATATATACCAGTTCTACTCTGAATCTGGCCTCAACCTTCTTACTAGACCTTGAACCAAGGACACGGCAAGTAAGCGCAACGTTCTCTCCAACATTCACTTTTAAACTTGTAGTCACCAAAGCCTGCGTTAGCCATTTTATGTTATGAACGCAAAGTTTCTCTCTCCCCCCTTATATAGACAAAACACAAAATGATGTAAGTGACTTCACTGCCTGCGTAAAGTGTCAGATTGCTAACCCAAGAAAAACTTGCTGCACATGGAACTCCTGTGAACTTCATTGGGAGGGCTATGCACAGAGGGCTTACACAGAGCAGGTGTCAAGTTTAATCCTTCCACTTCAACTGTGCACCTTAACTCTTACTCAGAGAGATGAAAAGGCAAATTCATTCCCTAGGCAAATTCAATCTACAGCTTCGGTATGGAGGCTGCCAACTGAGATTGTATTTGTAATCCCAGAAAACAAAACAAAAAAAGGTTTAGAGATGTCATGGAGAAGGGCATATTTGTTCCTTGGCTACTAATCTAACTTTGAAGCAAGTTTATATGGCCAGGTTCCAAAAAAACATGACTGTAAAAGTTGACTCATGGAAATAAATACTCACCCCCTGCCCCATGGTGGAACAAAGCCAGTGCTGTGACACAAAAACTTCACTAAATTACAGTATCTGAAATTTGTTACATAATACCTGAAAAATCTAGGTTGATGCTCCAGGTTGTTTTCTTCTAGAACCTTTCGCCGTTCTCTCTGCAACTGTTCAATCCTCTGCTTTTGCATTTCAGCTCCTTCAATATTCCCTTCCTCTAAAAACCTATAGTACACAATGATATAAGAGCCAATTGGTGCTTCTACTTTGTTTTTGCGATGCCCTCCCATTGACTCAAAGTTTCAGAATCTGAACTCTAAAATCATGCAGTTTGTAGTTCAGCTTTTGGGAACAATTAAATCAGCAGAGCAAGATTTTTCATTCACACAAAAGGAAAGTGATGCAGCAAACTGGGAGGGGTTGCAAACGCTTTGGAGGACAGGATTAGAATTTAGATTACATTCAATAAAAGACAAGTGCAAAGGACCATAGACAGGGAGGAAAAATCCAATGCACAAATAAAAAAATGAAATAAATGGGTAGGCAGCAGTATTGCAGAAGAAGATCCGGGTGTTATAGTTGATCACAAATTGAATATGGATTTCCACCACATCTTCAACAATCACCACCCGTCCATCAAACACTCTCTAGAACATTCCCACACCAGCGTCATCTTCAACAACAGAACCCTACAAACAACTATATACAAGAAACCCACTGATCACCACACTTACCTCCACAGATCGTACTATATCAAGAAATTGGTTTCTACAGCCAGATACCACAGAATATGCTCCAGAAAGAAAGTCCAGGATACACACCTAAACATACTTAAAACTGCTTTCCCCAAACAAGGACACTCTGCCAGAGAGGTAAATCGCATCATGGAATGGGCCACCCAAATACCCTAGGAACACCTGTTTCAATACAGAAAAAAACCCTCACTAACAGCACAGCCCTAGTTGTCACCCAGCACATAGGGGTTCCAGTGTGGGTGGTGTCACACAATTACAATCCATATTTGATGGGGACCACATACTGAGGAAACCTTTCCTGAATCCTCTCTTCTGTTCTTCAAACCACCACCTAATCTTACTAAGCTCAGCATCAGAAGCAAGCTCCTCACAGGCCAGGACACATTAACTCAGAGTGGCACCAGATCCTGCCAGAACAATAGACAAAACCTGCAGACATATCTCCACTGCTATGATAATTAAGGCTACAAGTCTTTCATAGAGTTCGGGGAAGTCACAGATTCAGTGACTTTCTGGGACCTCCATGACTTCCGCAGCTGCAGTGGCTGGTGCAGATGACCCTAGAGCCGCCTGAGCACCTGGAACAGCTCGCTGTACCATCTGCTGCTCGGCGGCCCCAGGCAACTGGTCCCAGGTGCTGTCCTGGAGGAGCAGCAGCAGGGCCACGGGCCACCCCGCAAGCCTATAGAAGTGCCAGTGGGTTCACGGGCCATCCCCCAGCATCCACTGGAGAAACACCCCCACCTCATAGCACCCAAAATTTAGTTAGGAGTATTTTTAGTAAAAGTCATGGACAGGTCACTAGCCATGACTTTTTGGTTATTGTCCGTGACTTTTACTAAAAATATCCATGACTAAATCATAGCCTTAATGATGATCAATACCCCCTCCCCAACACTCTGTTCAATAACCATGGGTTCTACACATGCTTATCATAACATGTGGTGTACCTCATCCAGTGCATCAAATGCCCCAACAACTATATGGGTGAAACCAGACAATCACTACACTCTTTGATGAACTCACACAGAAACATGATAAAAAGACAAAACACCGTATCACCTGAGGATGAACACTTTTCACAAAGCGATCACTTCGTATCTGATCTGACAGATCCTCAAAGAAATCCTAGAGAACACCTTCAAAAGACAAGCCTGAGAGCTTAAATTCCTAACCAGGGCCGGCTCTAGCCATTTAGCAGCCCCACGCACGGCGGCACACCGCAGGGGGCGCTCTGCCGCTTGCTGGTCCCGTGGCTCAGGTAGGCCTCCCGCAGGCATGCCTGCAGACGGTCCGCTGGTCCTGCGGCTCCGGTGGAGTATCCGCAGGAGTGCCTGCGGGAGGTCCACCGGAGCCGCGGGACCAGTGGACCTTCCGAAGGGACGCCTGCGGCCCTTTTGGCAACCGGCAGAGCGCCCCCCGCGGAATGCTGCCCCAAGCACGCGCTTGGCGCGCTGTGGCCTGGAGCCGGCCCTGTTCCTAACTCCACTAGACTCTAAAAATCATGGACTCAGATACTGGCTCCTTACAACACATGTATAACACCCCTGACTGCAAACCCTTAATTGCCTACTTCATTTTAAGTGGTTTCCCATAGCATGTGTGAATCCCATATGCTTAATCCGTCTCAATTTCTTATATTTAGCTCAGGCACTCTGGTCATCTTTCCCAGACCTGAAGGAAAACTGAGAAGCTGAAAAGTTTTGTCCCTTTCACCAATAGAAGTTGGTCCAATAAAAGATTACCTCACCTATCTTGTCTCTCTCAAATTGAATATGAGTGAACAATGTGATCGTGTTGTGAAAAGGAAAATGTCATTCTGAATTTATTACCAGGAGCATCATATCTAAGATGCAGGAGGTAATTCCTGCCCCTCTACACTCATCAATGGTGAGGCCTCTGCTGAGGTACTATCTCCAGTTTTAGCACCATACTTTAAGGAGGATGTGAATAAACTGGTGAGAGTCCAGAGGAGAGTAACAAAAATGGTAAAAGGTTTAGAAATCAGTGTCTGAGGAAAGGTTGAAAAAATTGGGCATGTTTAGTCTAGAGAAGAGAAGACTGAAGGGGAACATGATAATTCATGTATGTAAAAGGTTGTTCTAAAGCAGATAGTGATCAACTGTTCTCCATGGCCACAGAGTCACAGTAGTAATCAGCTTAGTTTGCAGCAAGGGCAATTTAAGTTAGGTATTAGGAAAAATGTTCCATCCATAAGGGTAGTTAAGCTCTGGAATAGGTTACCTAAGCAGGTTGTGGGATCCCCATCACTAGAGGATTTTAAGAACGGGTTAGGAAAACACCAGTGAAAAGGTAGTGTAGGTATACTTAATCCTGCCTGAGCTCTGGAGGACGGACTAGACCAGTAGTTCTCAACCTTTCCAAACTACTGTACCCCTTTCAGGAGTCTGATTTGTCTTGCGTACCCCTAAGTTTCACCTCACTTAAAAACTACTTGCTTACAAAATCAGACATAAAAATACAGAAGTGTCACAGCAGACTGGAAGATTTCTGCATACCCCCAGCAGTATGCGTACTCCTGGTTGAGAACCACTGGATTAGATGACCTCCTGCAGTCCCTTCCAGTCTTACATTTCCATGATTCTATGAAAACAAATTCCGTAAGGCCATGTCTGCACTAGGTTCTCTCCCCCCGGCTCTTAAAATTACCCATTTTTGCAGTTCTGCTGGAAACTCAGACAAGGCACTGATGGCTGTCAACATTTTTAACACCATAGCCAAGATTTTTCAAAAGATTTTAGGGCAAAGTCTCAATTTTGGAGTACAAATAGCAACATTTTAAAGGTGCCTAACTTTCAGAGAATGCCAAGCACTCATCCACTGAAAAACAAGACCTTTTCAAAGGTGCCCAAAGTCAGGACCCTCAAATGAAGTCATCCCCCCCCCCCCCGAAAAAAATCACATTGGAAAATCTTGGTCCATAACAACTAGACCCGCTCAAAGCCAGGGGTTAAAATGCTTAAATCTGATCTACGTTAGTGCTTCCACCACTGCTAGTAGTAAGTGGAGCAGCACTGGTGCAAGCAAAGGTGGGAAACAGAAGAGTCTATTCTAACGAGTCCAAGTGTGGAATAAAAAGCGACTCCATAAGGAGTAAAGAATATTGTATGAAAAAATGTATATGCAAAACATGTTACCTTTGGTCTGGCCTAAATCGTGTGTCAGTAGGTGGTAGGAATGGCCTACTCTGTGGGTCCAGTTCATTTAACTCTAATGCAAACTGTGTAAATCCATAACACTGCTCATAATCTTTAGGCATGGGATCTAAAAAGAAGCATGTATAAAGAATGCAAATTAGGCGCTTTTTTTTTTTTTTTTTAAAGAAGTCCTGCTATTTTAACATGTTAAGGCTTTAAAGCTCACACCACTCCAAATAGCTTCCTGGAATCTCAGTCAAAATAAAAAAAAAATGAATAAATTACATATTGCAGAAGGGCATGACTTTATAGCTTGATACCATTTTGGAGAGAGATGGGTGTAAACCATCAAACTTTGTGGGAGTTCATATTTGAATCCGATTGCAGAACTGAACTTTTTTGGGCTCATCTTTAAATTTTTAAGTACAGGCATCCATTAAACATCTTCAAAAACTTAAAAATATTCCTTTTATTTTTCAGAAATAAACCCCTCACACCTTACACTTGCCCAAATGTGGAATCGAGACCCAAAACCTGGAGAACACAGTGCAGAAAGTGAAAAAAATAAAATCCATGATTAGTTTCTTTACCAAAAGCAATATCTGAGAACTCTAATTACACAATTTAGCTTTTCAGATTTAAGTTTTACACATTAGAAGCAGAACAGCCAATTTGTGCACAATAATAATAAACCTGGGCCTAACATGTAGCATGAGATGAAGTATGAACATAGGGGTAAATTCATTCTCAAGCAAATTTAAATTCTGCACAAGAAAGTGTTGATTATACTGGTTACTAACTTGCTCGCCATATGCAGGTTGGTGAAGACTGGGTCCCACAGTATATACTCTCGTGCCATTTCCCAAAAAGCCGATGCACTACTTTCCCATCTCTGTCCATGACACTGCCTTCAATCTCATGCATATTAGGATTCCAATATTTTGCCTATAGTTAAAATGAACAGAAACAATATTGCTGCAAAGATAGTAGGATGAGCTATTTTGCCATTTAGATGTGTTATTGTGTAGGACTCACGTAAGGATGCTTTTTCTTAAAGAATAGCTATATGTAAGATCTGGGAGACACATCCATTCATTTTCATCTACACTACACAGTGTTACTGACATCAAGCAACCCCCAGTAATTTTAACTAGTTGACTTGCAAAACTCCTTTAAATGTTTATAAAAATCTCTGAAAGTTCCATTTTTTTTTTAAAAGGAAAAGTTAAGGTAAAGCAGGGATTGGACTTTGATTTTACAAAACCCAAGGCAGAACCAGAGATGGGTCAGATCCATGGCCTATTTTTCTAAACTCCTTCACTTCTACAAATTTGAGAGAGGGGTTGATGCTCAGGTAAATTGTCCCACTTTTAGCCAGTTTACAATGTAGAATACTAAGATTTCCAGTACAGCTCAAACTTTAAAATCTCAGCTCCAAACACTGTATATAGTGTCTCTGTAATTTTTCAATTAAAAATAAGCATTTGAAAATCATTTGAGTGCTACCTAGAAAGTGACATAGACAGTACTCCTTGGAACAAATCAACAAAAAAAATGAAATTTCAAAGGATGTTTTACAGTAGTTTATTTTCCCCTGCTGCAGATGCATGCAACTGCACTTACCATGTGGATAAAAGGGATGAAACAAACACTTGCTCCAAGAAACTTAGATAAGGAGAACCAGGATTTAGGTAAGTATCCCAATAGGATATGCAAAAGTCTCTCTCAGGTAGCAACCAGCCTAGTCACTAGATGCCTTACTGGGTTTCTAGTTGCTATGGGCTTCCAAGAAGTCATTTTAATCCACTGTTAATATAATTTTAAATTGGATGGTCAGGAGTACTTCATGTCTCCTCCTGAAGCACAAGCCTTACACAACAGCCCAGCTAAGCTAGTACACAGTGTACACAAAAGGCAGGCGCAGAGTACAGACTGCTCCCCTTGGACTGCGAGTGCCAGTTCTACAGCTGCTGGTAAAAAATAACTTGAGAGCAAACAGAACAGACTGCCCCACAGGGCTTTAGTGAGAGGTATGTGGGGAGTCCCCACTAGTGGATACCTAGTGCCTGTCTTTAGTCAGAGGCAGCTGGAAAGTACCCACTCTTCCCTTATCCTTGTAGTTTCTTTCCATATCTTAGGAGTCTCCTCATACCAAGCAGCAACTTTTACTTTCTGCCTGGCCCTCCCTAATGAAATGCAATTCTTTTAGCGTTCTATTCTCCTCTCGATGGACAAAAATCTCCAACACACCAGTGTCAATTACAATTAGATCCAAGTGACAATGTAATCCATAAGCAGTTCAAGGAACAAGAGTACCCTGCTGGACATGACTCTACTATATAGCATCCTCCTTACAGCAGCGCTCATTAGAAAAAGTATGATCAACAACGCTGCGGTGAGTGAAAGTCACACCTTTAAGAAAGTCAGTTTGCAGAGACAAGTGTCGTCATTCAGGTTTTTGATGATGATCTCTCCGTAGTGTTCAATCCATTTTTGCCCACTTAAGATGTTATGGATACAAGAAGTCACCTTATTCCACTGAAAATGGTCTCTGAAACTTGAAGCAAGATAGAGAGGTGAATGATGCCATCCCTAAAATAACCAATGAACTCATAAGAATGACTAATGGAGGAATTCTCTTATTAAAAAAAAAAAAAGTAAAATTAGTCTTTCCAAATGCATCAGTCTTCTTTCCCTTTCCCCTCTTTCTCCCCAGCAAGCACAATGACAACAAGAAAATCCATTTCCCTGAAAAACCTTTGCACTTCTGGTGTAAACCATAGCATTGAATTCAGATAGTTTTCTTAGCTCATCCAAAGTTAAAAAAACAGTGCTCATATTGCATATAACAATTGGTTAAGGGAAGGAGCATTAAAATGCCCATTTCGTTAAGTGTCCACTGTTCACAGTCCCTCACCAACATCCAGGGCCTGACAAAGCCCGCTGACGTCAAGGGGAGTCTATTGACTTCAATTCACTTTCAGTCATGCCCTCACAGCTTGACACTAGGTAAGAGCATAACACAGACTTCATTCCTGAAGAGGCAGTTGCATATGATAGCAAGAGCAAAAGGAAAAAATATTAACAAAAGAAAATAACTAACAAGGTAATTATATAACATTAACATCAATATTCCAAGGAAATTCTCCATTGTTAAATGCTCAGCATTGTTTTTAAAAATGTCTGAAAATGAACAGTTAAAGGAAGGTTGATAAGTGTTCAAATATCCTCTCAGTTCTTATGGTCTCCAATATATATGCATATTTAAAATACCACATTGGACACTCCAAAACCAACCTCAATTCTGCCAATCTTCAACCTATAGAAACCTTCCTGCAACCAACACTACACTGAATACCATTTTCATAGGGTCATTACCTGCAAACTGCATAGGGCCCACAGACTACCTTCTAGTTCCCCAGCCCAAAACCACTGATATCTTGCCTCTTACCCTCCAGCCCAAAACCACTGATATCTTGCCTCTTACCCTCCATCTACAGATTTCTCTCTCGCCAATTCAGACTTTCCACTATAGACAAGAGACCACGATATATCATCTCCTAGTCTCCATATACAGTCCGGAAACATCACCATTTCCATACCCATAATTCTACTATGAGGCAGAAAGTCCAGTTTATTTACCTTATCTCGCTCTGTGGAATGGAACACCATTACCCTCTCTATTTACCCTCAAAAATGTGAGGCAAATCACAGCCTTCTAATACTATAGAATGTCATATCTTTACCCAATCCATTGTACACAAACCTTCATGTACTCCATTCATTACAACAAGCTAGTACGCTAATAATCAAGGAGTGGAAAAAGGAGTTGACATACCTGTATCTGTAGAATAGATTCAGTTTTAGTCAATAATTGCAAAGAATTTGAAAGTTCCAATTAAGATATAAACTTATTCCAGATCTGCAAACACAACCCGAGATCTGAAAATCAAACTGGATTATATTGTCCCTCACGTACCAGTATCATCGCTGGTAATAAAGTATCTGAGGGCCATATCATGATCTCAATAGCAACAATGAAGACTTAACCCCACCTGGGCTCTCAGATACCAGGCTGAGTTTACAGTTGTGGTAGTTTGGTAAAAATATTTTAAAAATTCTGAACTGAGCAAATTTGAGACAGCATCATTGAGACTCCATAAACCTGGAACTCCAGAATACCATTTTATGCAATAGCTTTTCAGACTAGAAATGCATTTTAAGTGACTTTCCCCAAATCACTCAAAGTGGAGAGAACTAGGAATATTACCCAGTTATCTTGATTCCCAATCCTGTGCTTTAACCATTACACTATGCTTCCTTATCTAATGTTTGCCCAAACTCCTTCCCTTTCCTCCAAATCTCTCTATAAATCCACCTGTTCCATTAATCATTTCAGTGACAGTGATGCATGGTCATGAGTTTGCTTTACATGACATTATTCAGGATTGTCTTTAAAATAGAAGCTTTTGGGACAGGGACCCACGCGGCAAAATAATGAAGAGGATGGCACAGTATGCCAGTTGGACAGCATCATGAACATTTACAGTGATATATAAATTATGTTCACAGATTTTACAAGTTGTGTTGCCAAGGAAATCTAGGACATCAAAAGACAAAGAAGAGATGAAGAGGAAAGAAAGTACACAGAGGCAGTGTGAAGAGAGGAACTTGGTAGGAGTACACTTGTGAATATTTCTCAGGGAATAGTGTTGGGGAAAGGAACCCCACCTTTAAGTCTTACAGTAGATTGCCAGACAGAAAAATGGCTATTGCTGCTTCTATAGAAACCAGGGAAAGTGGGAATGGTGTTTGAGGGATCAATTCCTTCCTTTTTGCCCTGGTCTTTTCAACTCCTCCTGTATTCTCTCTCAGTTTTAAAATAATTCTTCAGATTAAGATTTTCTCTCTCTAGCTCTTAAGAGTCCTGTGCGCTACTGAGTCAGTAATTCTAGGACTCAGAAGAGAGTCACTGCTTCCCAAAGGTGCCAATTCAGCAGAACAGGGGACAAACAGACTAGCAGGGGCAGCAAAGATAAAAGGACCTTTCAGTATCAAGGATACTTTTTAAATTACAATGAGAAGAAAGGAGATGGCGGCCATTCAAATAACCCTTCACTGGGGCTGTTTGGCATAAACAAACCAAACTACATGGAATCAGGGTAGGGAGCAACATCATTTTGCTAATGAATTCAGGTTATGAAGAACAATTTGTGAGAATGATTTTAGGCTTTACTTTTGTGGGTTCTATTTCACAGATCTATGTATACTCTTCTTTATGTACCACACAGCACAGAGTCAACTTAACAGGAATAAACTAATAAATGTGGACTTAATCATCTCTTCAGGATAAACCTAATCTTCTTACTTCACCACCCCCTGAGCCTAGACAGGAACTTGATGTAGTGTTTGCATTGCCAGCTAATAGATACACATTTTGTTTAATCTGTATATATGTACAAGCTTTGTCTGTCTAGCCAGAGCTTTTAAATGGCTGGTTAATTCAGTTTTATTGTTTAGGGAAATAGCAGGTTTAAACGGAACACTGCTCAAAACTTTAGACCCCTGTTGTGCAACAAAAGATTGCAATAGGCCAGATTCTAGCATGGCGTTTTAATCTTTTGATCTAGTAAATGAGTACTCTGTGCCACAGCAGCACAGGAACACCTTGTCTATTTCTTTTCTTTTTAATCAAGATATTAATTAAGCACTGAAGCTGTGTAATTCATCACATTAGCTGTTGATTTCACACACAAGAATATGCTGCTTTTGCTATTTCTTAATAATAATAATAATAATAAATTATTATTTATATTGCAGTAGGGCCCAGAATGATATTGTTAGGCACTGTAGAAAACACAGAACAGAGTCCCTGGCCCAAGGAGCTCTCTCATTAAGGGCAGTTAATATAGCCAAAGAAAAAAAGAGCCCATGACCTCCATATACTACAAGTACGAAGCCTGCAGCCTTCCCTTAAAAAAAGGATGAATTAATTTTCTCACTAAGTATTTGTTAAACAATTCTAATTGTGTATGGACAGAAGAGCTGCTAAAGGATTTTAGACTTTACCGATAGCAAAGGCTCTGAGAGGTATACTACTGTACTGTAGTTGGGATTCTATTTTGTAAATGCAGCCCTGCTTTGTGTGTGGATAGTAACGTGTTGATGCAGCACTTACGCTGGCAGAGTTACATGTGTTGTACCAACTGGAACGATTTCCATGGACTTTCCCCAGAATTTGTTTTTCCATCTCACATCTGAAACAGAAAAACATGGACACATTTAGCAGTAAACACAGGTCAATAAAACTATTTCTGAGCGGAATTATTTTGAAAAAGCCTGATGTAATAAAGTGTTTGAGATACTAACCAAAGCGTCAGCTATTGACCTGCACAGCTCCATATAGTTTTGCATTTTTCCAAGGGATGCATGTCTAATATTTCAACCAGAAAGTCAACGCCAGAAGTAGAAGAAAATGAAGATATTCTTTATGAGATTTTGTTCAAATGAATGGAATTTGAATGAACAATTCCTAGATAACATATACTTCATTCACACTTAATATTTTATTAGAACAAGGCCATCTCCAAAAGCAAAGCCCGTATTTCAAGGAGATTGACTTGTGAAACACACACAACGATATGGCTTCTGACCCAGTGCAAGATGGTGCAGTTCTGGGGTGCAAGGCTGGAAAGCTGGTGGGGGAAACTGGCTAGAGCCTCTCTGTTGCTGGTTCATGAGTGGCTGGGAGATCATTCCTATAACTCAGTTTGGTGTGTCCCTGCCTGGGGGATGTGTGCAAGTGCAATACATGTCAAAAGGTTTGTAGCTTGGCAACAGCATCACAGAAAGAGGTATGGCCTAGGGTTCCCAACTTTCTAATTGCACAAACCACACACTCTTGCCCTGCCCCATGCTCCGAGGCCCCGCCCCTACCTTCACTCACTTTCACTGGGCTGGTGCAGGGAATGCAGGAGGAGGTTCAGGATGCAGGCTCTGGGAGAGAGTTTGGGTGTAGGAGAGGTTTCCAACCTGGGGCGTGGGTGCGGGGTCTGGGAGAGAGTTTGGGTGTAGGAGAGGTTTCCAACCTGGGGCGTGGGTGCGGGGTCTGGGACAGAGTTAGGGTGCAGGAGGGGGCTCCAACCTAGGGTATGGGGGTTTGGGATGTGGGCTCTGGGAGGGAGTTAGGGGGTTCAGACTGGGGCAGAGGGTTGGGGTGCAGGAGGGGGTTCGGGGTCCAGCCACATGGCGCTTACCTCAGGCAGTTTCCAGTCGGCGGTGCAGTGTGGCTAAAGCAGCCTGCCTGCCCCGACTCCGTGCTGCTCCTGGAAGCGGCTGCCATGTCCGGCCTCTAGGCAGAGGTGCAGACAGGCAGCTCTATGTGTTGTGCAATGCTCGCCCCCACAGGTGCCGCCCCTGCGGCTCCCATTGGCAGCGGTTCCCAGCCAATGGGAGCTGTGGAGGCAGCGCTCGGGGTGGGCGTAGCATGCAGAGCTTTCCCGGTCACTTCTGGGAGCTGCATGGAGCCAAGGAGCCTGCCTTAGCTCTGCTGCACCGCTGACCGGACTTTTAATAGCCCGGTCAGCAGTGGTGACCAGAGCTGCCAGGGTTAGTTTTCGACCAGGCACTCTGGTTGAAAATCAGATGCCTGACAACCCTAGAGATAATCCCAGGTTGGTGGGACAGAAGACTCAGCAGTCCACAGTCTAGGTTGCACCCGGGAACCCTGTCACATTTAAAGACCAGTATATACTGGAAACATCAAGAAAAACATAGCATGAGAATCCAGAAAGTTTGGATAACATTTGTACCAAATGAAGAGTTAACTGGAAGCTATACCTATGGTAGTCAAGGCACAGATACTGCAATGGTAGGTGCTTTAGAAGAATAGAGAGCTCCAGCAGATATCAAAGGTCTCCTTAACATGTGACAGTGGAATAGGCAACCAAACGTTTCAGTTTCATAAAGGGGAAAAAAAATGGTTCCCACAATACACAGCATGGTCAGAACCCACTCCCCTGCCTCACAAAGTTTTAGTGATGTCATTAAGGAGAAATACGTGTCAGAGTCAGCTTAGAGGACAAAGTTACAACAGAAAAGGCAAGGTAAGGTTGAGTGGGGACAGAGGAGCAGAAAGAGGGAATAGTCTTCAGAAGACCCCTCACACAAACTGTCACTCAGTATCCAGTTCCTCCAAAACACACGAATGACCAAATCCCAGGAACCATTGCTTTCTCGAGAGGAAAGGAGTCTCTTAAATTTAGAAACCCTGACATACTCCATCCTGACAGCCTTGCCAGGCTCAGCAAGCTTTGGACTAGACCAAAGTTCCCTCCTTTTAGCAAAGGAGGATGTAGGATTGGGAAACATTCACACCATACAAAGAACTTTCCTCACACACTAGCTGCTTTAAAATTAAATTTCTTGGTGTTTAGAGTTCCACACATGATGAGGACTGTCCTGTGGAAAGAGATGGCAGCCTTAGCCCCTGCATTCTCCTAGCAAAAGTCAAAGTGTTGTCAGAGTTCTCTAACAGCTCATCCGACCACTTTTTAATGAACTACATGTGCCCTGGTTTTGTCTTCTCAGGTACCCAAAAGGAAACTTTAGATTCTCAGTTACAAGGCCAGATTCTTTCTGGAGGAGCATTTTGTTCTCACAATGCACAAGATGTTATCATAGCCAGAGATGGTATTTAACAAAAACACAGTCAGCCACTTGTATCAGTGTCTTCAGTTTTAATAGACAGTTTCTGCCTTGCCATGATGATACTATCTAGTCTTCCCTGTATATTGTCCGGTCTCTTTTGCCTGAACTTTTAACCATTAGCTATTTCAGGTCAAGAGACCCGTGCTCCATGCTGCAGAAGAAGGTGAAAAATCCCCAGGAGTTCTGCCAATCTGCCCTGGAGGAAAATTCCTTCCCACCTCAAATATGGTGATCAGCTAAACCCTGAGCACGTGGGCAAGACTCACCAGCCAGCACCTAGGAAAGAATTCTCTGTAGTAACTCAGATCCCACCCCCTCTAGCGTCCCATCACAAGCCATTGGGCATATTTATCACTAATAGTCAAAGACCAATTAGTTGCCAAAATTAGGCTATCCCATTATACCATCCCCTCCATTAACTTATCAAGCTTAGTCTTGAAGCCAGATATGCCTTTTGTCCCCACTATTCCCCTTGGAAAGCTGTTCCAGAACTTCACTCCTCTGATCGTTAGAAACCTTCATCTAATTTCAAGTCTAAACTTCCTGATGACCAGTTTATACCCATTTGTTCTTGTGTCCACACTGATACTGAGCTTCAATAATTCCTCTCCCTCCCTGGTATTTATTCCTCTGATACATTTATAAAGAGCAATCATATCTCCCCTCAGCCTTCTTTTGGTTAGGCTATAACAAGCCAAGCTCTTTGAGTCTTCTGTCATAAGACAGGCTTTCCATTCTTTGGATCATCCTAGTAGTCCTTCTCTGTACCAGTTCCAGTTTGAATTCATCCTTCTTAAACATGGGAGACCAGAACTGCACACAACATTCTAGATGAGGTCTCACCAGTGCCTTGTATAATGGTACTAACATCTCCGTATCTCTACTGGAAATACCTCGCCTAATGCATCCCCAAGACCACATTACCTTTTTTCACAGCGATATTACATTGGTGTCTCAGTCATCCTGTGATCAACCAATACCAACCAATCAACCTTCTCCTCCTCTGTTACTTCCAACTGATGCCTCCCCAGTTTATAACAATAGTTCTTGTTATTAATCCCTAAATACATGATCTTGCACTTTTCACTATTAAATTTCATCCTATTACTATTACTCCAGTTTACAAGGTCATCCAGATCTTCCTGTCTGATACCACGGTCCTTTTCTGTGTTAGCAATACCCCCCAGCTTTGTGTCATCTGCAAACTGTATTAGCACATTCCCACTTTTTGTGCCAAGGTCAGTAATAAAAAGGTTAAATAAGATTGGTCCCAAAACCGATCCCTGAGGAACTCCACTAGTAAGCTCCTTCCAGCCTGACAGTTCACCTTTTAGTATGACCCACTGTAGTCTCCCCTGTAGCCAGTTCCTTATCCTCCTTTCAATTTTCATATTGATCCACATCTTTTCCAATTTAGCTAATAATTCCCCATGTGGAACTGTATCAAATGCCTTACTGAAATCGAGGTAAATTGAATCCACTGCATTTCCTTCGTCTAAAAAAATCTGTTACCTTCTCAAAGAAGGAGGAGATCAGGTTGTGTCATAAACAGATAGTCAGGGGTTAATGTCTCTTTTACCTGTAAAGGGTTAACAAGCTCAGTGAACCTGGCTGACACCTGACCAAAGGACCAATCCGGGGACAAGATACTTTCAAATCTTGGTGGAGGGAAGTCGTTCTTTGTGCTTTTTGGGTTGTTCTTTGTTCTCTCTTCGGATTAAGAGGAGCCAGTTGTGCAACCAGTTTTCTCCAAGCTTTCTGAAACAATCTCTCAGGTTCAAAATAGTAAGTAATAGCTAGAAGGCGGAACAGTCTTTTTGTTTGTTTTCTTTATTTGCAAATGTGTATTTTTGCTGGAAGGATATTTTACCTCTGTTTGCTGTAACTTATACTTAGGCTAGGGGGTAAGGAGTCCCTCTGGTCTATGTAAAGCTGAGACTCTAAACATTTTCCATCTTGATTTTACAGAGATAATTTTAACTTTTTCTTTAATTAAAAGCTTTTCTTTTTAAGAACCTGATTGATTTTTTTTTCTTGTGTAAAACCCAAGGGGATTGGGTCTGAACTCACCAGGGATTGGTGGGGGAAAAGGAAGGAGGGGGGGAAGGTTAATTCCTCTCTGTTTTAAGATTCAAGGAGTTGAATCACAGTGATCTCTCAGGGTAACCCAGGGAGGGGAAAAGCTGGGAGGGAGAAGGAGGGGGAATGGTTTATTCCTCTTTGTTTTAAGACCCAAAGGGGTTTGGGTCTTGGGTTCCCCAGGGAAGGTTTCTGGGGGACAGAAGTGCACCAAACACTATATTTTGGTTGGTGGCAGCATCATCAGATCTAAACTAGGAATTGAGCATAGAGGGGTACATGCAGGTCCTCACTTTCTGGGCGCTAAAGTTCAAAGTGGGAATAAGACCTTGACATGGTGGCACAGCAGTGGGAAGTCTAGGACCCAAAAGCCAGTGAGTTTTTTTTTGTCTCTCCTTTCTAACTGCTTGGAAAGCAGTCTGAGAGGGGGTTCAAGTTGAAAGCAAATGCCAGTAGCATTTTTTTTCTCTCCCTGCTAGCTGCTTGAAAGCAGGCTTAGAGAAGTGGGTTTTAAAACTAAAGCCAGTGAATTTTTTCTTCCTCTCTCCTTTCTGGCTGAGGAATAGCAGCCTGAAGGCAGAAGGTGTTAAGTTCTTTAACAAAGGTCTTCGTTAAAAAGGCGGCAAGCTGTGAGCCAACAGACACCAGCAAAGGGCATTTGCAAATGAATTGTTATTTTTCTTTCTAACTCTTTGGGCATAAATAGTTAGAAAGTTTCTGTAACCAAGCAACCCTGAGCTGCAGCATTTCAGGCAATAAGCTGCAGAGGGCACAGCCAGCACAAGAAAGCAGGAACAATGAGTTCCAAGGAATGGGCAAGATCGGATGCAGAAGAACAAGCCAAAGAAGCTGCCCACAAGAAAGACATAGAAAGGAAACAAAAAGAGATAGAGATAAGAGAAAGAGAAGAACAAGCCAAAGAGGCGGCCCACAAAAGAGAACAAGAAGCCAAAGAGGCGGCCCACAGAAGAGAAATAGAGATCCAAAGGGAGTCCCACCAGCGGGCCATGGACTTAGCAAAGACTAAGCCAGATGTTCCAGCCAACCCTAACAACCCTTCTCCAAGTACTGTTCCCCATCCCAGGAAATTTCCCACCTACAAGGCAGGTGATGACACTGAGGCCTTCTTAGAAAATTTTGAAAGGACCTGCCATGGGTACAACATCTCTGAAGACCAGTAGATGATAGAGCTGAGGCCACAGCTCAGTGGACCCTTAGCAGAGGTGGCGGCTGAAATGCCTAAGGAATACATGAACAATTATAAACTTTTTCAAACCAAGGCCAGAATCAAAATGGGGTTAACACCTGAGCATGCCTGTCGGCGGTTCAGAGCCCTAAGGTGGAAAACAGAGGTGTCATTTACCCGACACGCCTACCACATTGGAAAGAATTGGGATGCCTGGATATCAGGAGCAAATGTTAAATCTCTGCCAGAGCTGTCCCTCCTAATGCAAATGGAGCAGTTCTTAGAGGGTGTTCTTGAGGAAATAAAAAGGTGCATCCTAGATGGGAAGCCCAGAACTGTCACCGAGGCAGGGGAGATTGGAGCCAGATGGGTGGAAGTGGCAGAAAAGAAAACAAGCTACTAGCAAGGGGAGCGAATATCACAGGGGGCAAACAGAAAATAAACCCTATCAAAGAGGGCAACATAAGACTCCACCTACAACCCAAGGAAAACCCCAGACTCCCTATTCTCCCACCTCACCAGTCTCCAGCAACCCACCTCAGTCCAATGACCAGTCAGCTGGGCGATGCTTTAAATGTAATGAACTGGGACATATAAAGGCCAACTGCCCAAAGAACCCCAACCGAGTGCAGTTCATTACACCACCATCACACCAAAGATGCCCAGGCCCAGATGCCTCTCAAATACCCTCGGAGCGAAGGGAAACTCTGAGAGTGGGCAGAAAGAAGGTTATCGCGTGGAGAGACACGGGGGCACAAGTGTCAGCTATCCACCAATCCTTAGTGGACCCCAAGTTCATCAACCCAGAGGCCCACGTGACAATTTATCCCATTCATGTCAAAATCTGTAGACTTGCCTACAGCTGAACTGCCTGTCCAGTACAAAGGCTGGTCAGAAATGTGGACTTTTGCAGTCTATGACAATTATCCCATTCCCATGCTACTGGGGGAAGACTTGGCCAACCAGGTAAAGTGAGCCAAGAGGGTGGGAATGGTTACACACAGCCAAGCCAGGTAAACTTCCAGACCCATCCCTGTTCTCGAGCCGTCCACAAGGGCCCCGTCTGTGTTACCAGAGACCCAGACCCCCTGCCAACGACTGAAACAGCCACAGTGCCTCCAGTCCCAGAACTGGAACTGGAAAAGCAACCAGCACCAGAACCGTTACCAGCACTGACGCCAGCGCTTGCAAATCCATTTGCAACCCCAACGCCAGAGGGCGCCAACGGGTCTGAACTGGCAGAAGCAGCAGACAACCATACCCAAGAGTCTCTCAGCCAGAGCCTGAAATACCACCTGGTGCACCAGTGGAGAGCGGTGCACCAGCAATGAAAACAACCCCATCACCTACATTGCTTCCAGAGGGACCAAGCCCAAGTCCATAGTCTAAGGAGAAATTGGTGTCTCCAGCCTCAAGGGAACAGTTCCAGACTGAGCAGGAAGCAGATGACAGCCTTCAAAAACCTTGGGTGGTGGCACAAAGCACCCCATCGCCTCTCAGCTCTTCTAACCGATCCCGATTTATTGTAGAACAAGGACTTTTATACAAGGAGACTCTTTCTGGTGGACACCAGGAAGACTGGCATCCTCAAAAACAGTTGGTAGTTCCAACTCGGTACCGGGGAAAGCTCTTAAGCTTAGCCCATGATCATCCCAGTGGCCATTCTGGGGTGAACAGAACCAAAGACAGGTTGGGGAAGTCCTTCCACTGGGAGGGCATGGGCAAGGACGTTGCCAACTATGTCCGGTCTTGTGAGGTGTGCCAAAGAGTGGGAAAGCCCCAACACCAGGTCAAGGCCCCTCTCCAGCCACTCCCCATAATTGAGGTCCCATTTCAGCAAGTAGCTGTGGATATTCTGGGTCCTTTCCCAAAAAAGACCCCCAGAGGAAAGCAGTACATACTGACTTTCGTGGACTTTGCTACCCGATGGCCGGAAGCAGTAGCTCTAAGCAACATCAGGGCTAAAACTGTGTGCCAGGCCTTAACAGATTTTTTGCCAGGGTAGGTTGGCCCTCCAACATCCTTACAGATTCAGGAACTAATTTCCTGGAAGAGACCATGAAAGATCTGTGGGAAGCTCATGAGGTGAATCACTTGGTTGTCACCCCTTACCACCATCAAACCAATGGCCTGGTGGAGAGGTTTAATGGAACTTTGGGGGCCATGATATGTAAATTCAACAATGAACACTCCAATGATTGGGACCGAGTGTTACAGCAGTTGCTTTTAGCCTACAGGGCTGTACCACATCCCAGTTTAGGGTTTTTACCGTTTGAACTTGTGTATGGCCACGAGGTTAAGGGGCTGTCATAAACAGATAAGAAAAGTTAATAGCACAAAAGTACTTTATATCTCTGACTGTAAAGGGTTAACAAGTTCAGTAAGCCTGGCTGTCACCTGACCAGAGGACCAATCAGAGGACAGGACACTTTCAAATCTTGAGGGAGGGAAGTTTTTGTGCTGTGCTGTTAGTTTTGGTTGTTGTTCGCTCTAGGGGCTCAGAGGGATCAGATGTGCAACCAGGTTTCTCTCCAATCTCCCTGATACCAGTTCTTATAGATTCAGAATAGTGAGTACTAGGTAGATAAAGCGAGTTAGGCTTATGTTTGTTTTCTTTATTTGCAAATGTGTATTTGGTTAGAAGGAGTTCAAATTGGTATTTTGCTGAAAAGATTTTAATTTGTACTTGTATACTTAGGCTGGGAGAGTATTCCCAGTGTCTATAGCTGAAAGACCCTGTACCTATTCCATTTTTTTAAATTTACAAAGATCATTTTTACTGTTTTTCTCTTTAATTAAAAGTTTCTTGTTTAAGAACCTGATTGGTTTTTTTTATTCTGGTGAGACCCCAGGGGACTGGGTCTGGATTCACCAGGGAATTGGTGGGGAGAAAGGAGGGAAGGGGGAGAGGCTAATTTCTCTCTGTGTTAGGATTACTTTTTCTCTCAGGGAGAATCTGGGAGAGGGAGAGAGAAGGAGGGGGGAAGGTAAATTTTCCTCTGTTTCAAAGAGTTTGAATCACAGTGATCTTCCAGGGTAACCCAGGGAGGGGAAGCCTGGGAGAGGCAACGGTGAGGGAAAGGGTTTGCTTTCCTTGTGTTAAAATCCAGAGGGTCTGGGTCTTGCGGGGTCCCCGGGCAAGGTCTTGGGGAGACCAGAGTGTACCAGGCACTGGAATTCCTGGTTGATGGCAGCGCTACAGGTTCTAAGCTGGTAATTAAGCTTAGAGGAATTCATGCTGGTACCCCATATTTTGGACGCTAAGGTTCAGAGTGGGGAATTATACCATGACAGGGGCCATTACAGTTGGTGAAGCAGCAATGGGAGGGGTTTGTGTCTTCTCCAGGAACTAACATTCTAAACTTTGTAAGCAACCTACAAAGCACCCTCCGACACTCTTTAGCTCTTGCTAAAGAAAGCCTAAAGGATGCTCAGAAAGAGCAAAAGGCCTGATATGATAGACATACCAGAGAGTGTTCCTTCAAGGTAGGAGACCAGGTTATGGTCTTGAAGGCGCAACAGGCCCATAAGATGGAAGCGTCATGGGAAGGGCCATTCACGGTCCAAGAGCGCCTGGGAGCTGTTAACTACCTCATAGCATTTCCCAATTCCTCCCTAAAGACTAAAGTGTACCATGTTAATTCTCTCAAGCCCTTCTATTCCAGAGACTTAAAGGTTTGTCAGTTTAAAGCCCAGGGAGAAGATGACGCTGAGTGGCCTGAAGGTGTCTACTACAAAGGAAAGAGTGACGGTGGCGTGGAAGAGGTGACCCTCTCCACAACCTTGGAACATCTGCAGCAGCAACAGATCAAGAAGCTGTGCACTCGCTTAACCCCATTGTTCTCAGCCACCCCAGGATGGACTGAATGGGCATACCACTCCATTGACACAGGTAATGCTCACCCAATTAGAACCCTACCCTACCGGGTGTCTCCTCATGCCCAAGCTGCTACAGAACGGGAGATCCAAAACATGCTACAGATGGGTATAATCCACTCCTTTACCAGTGCATGGGCATCTCCAGTGGTTCTGGTACCCAAACCAGATGGGGAAATATGCTTTTGCATGGACTACCGTAAGCTAAATGCTGTAACTCGTCCCGACAACTATCCAATGCCATGCACCGATGAGCTCTTGGAGAAGTTGGGACGTGCCCAGTTCATCTCTACAATAGACTTAACCAAGGGGAATTGGCAAGTACGGCTAGAACCTGCCAAAGAAAGATCTGCCTTCATCACTCATGCAAGGGTGTATGAATTTAATGTCCTTCCTTTCGGGCTGCGAAATGCACCTGCCACCTTCCAAAGACTTGTAGATCATCTCCTAGCAGGATTGGGAGAATATGCAGTTGCCTACCTCGATGATGTGGCCTTTTTTCTGATTCATGGCCCGAACACCTAGAACACCTGGAAAAAGTCTTTGAGCGCATCAGGCAGGCAGGACTAACTGTTAAGGCCAAAAAGTGTCAAATAGGCCAAAACAGAGTGACTTACCTGGGACACCAGGTGGGTTAAGGAACCATAAACCCCCTACAGGCCAAGGTGGATGCTATCCAAAAGTGGTCTGTCCCAAGGTCAAAGAAACAGGTCCAATCCTTCTTAGGCTTGGCCGGGTATTACAGGCGATTTGTACCACACTACAGCAAAAATCGCTGCCCCACTAACAGACCTGACCAAAAAGACCCAGCCGAATGCGGTTAAGTGGACTAATGAGTGCCAGAATGCCTTTACCCAGCTTAAGGCGACGCTCATGTCTGACTCTGTGCTAAGGGCCCCAGACTTTGACAAACCTTTCCTAGTAACCACGGATGCATCTGAGCGTGGTGTGGGAGCAGTTTTAATGCAGGAAGGACTGGATCAAAACTTCCATCCTGTCGTGTTTCTCAGCAAGAAACTGTCTGAGAGGAAAAGCCACTGGTCAATCAGTGAAAAAGAATGCTATGCCATTGTGTATGCCCTGGAAAAGCTACGCCCATATGTTTCGGGACGGCGGTTCCAGCTACAAACCGACCATGCTGCGCTAAAATGGCTTCATACTGCCAAGGGAAACAACAAAAATACTTCTTCGATGGAGTTTAGCTCTCCAAGATTTTGATTTTGAAATTTAACACATTTCAGGAGCTTCTACCAAAGTAGCTGATGCACTCTCCCGTGAAAGTTTCCCAGATTCAACTGGTTAGAAATTGTCCTTGAAATGTGGAAAATCTTGTAGTTTACACAATTAGTAGTATATGTAAAGGTGCATGTGTTTTATTAATCTGTTTATTCTAAAGTTTTAGGAAGAAATCACAGCCAGTGTGGTTCCACACTGTCTGAGATTTGGGAGGCGTGTCATAAACAGATAGTTAAGGGTTAATGTCTCTTTTACCTGTAAAGGGTTAACAAGCTCAGTGAACCTGGCTGACACCTGACCAAAGGACCAATCCGGGGACAAGATACTTTCAAATCTTGGTGGAGGGAAGTCTTTGTTTGTGCTTTTTGGGTTGTTCTTTGTTCTCTCTTGGGATTAAGAGGAGCCAGTCGTGCAACCAGTTTTCTCCAAGCTTTCTGATGGTTTGGCACAATCTACCTTTTGTAAAACCATGTTCTATTTTGTCCCAATTACATTTTCCCCTCCTTTCTTAAAGATAGGAACTATGCTAGCAATTGTCCAGTCATACGGTACAACTCCTGAGGAAGGTGGGGTCTTTGCACTCATGTTGTTGTTTTTTTTTTTTTTTTTTTTTTTTTTTTTTTTGAAGAACTGGGAATCCCATGACAGGAGCTAAGGAGTCAAACCACACAAACATCTGCCAGGTCGTAATGATTTCTTTCTCCCCTTATGGTCTCAGTTTTAAAAAATGGTACATAGGTTTCTCCATTGTCTTGGACAAATTTCTTGGGCTTGGGTGGGGGTGGGGGGAAGAGTAGAATTAAAATGTGGCAAATCCTGCAAATGAATCAGACCAGGCCAAGGTCCTAGCCCCTAGTTTCTAGTTCTAATCACATTTTTCATTTTTTAAAAAACTTGAGATGCAACTTTTCCCAAAGCTTTATTTAAGCTACAGAACAACATTTCCATATTGTTTTAGAAATGCAGATGTTTGTACTGGTAAAATATCATTGGTTATTGTTCAGGAATGATTACACAAACACTATAAAAGGCTTGCCACAGTCTAGGGGCTGAAATTGCCTAGAGCAGTTCTAATATTACTTAACAGCTGGGGAAGCCTGTCTTTCTTGATCTTCTGGATGTTTAATGTGAGACATAAATGAAGCTACTATGAAAATGACAGCAGTAAATTAAAAACTAAAGAATTACCTTGCCAAAAAGCAAAATTCACAGATTCAGCATGACATGCAGATATTGGTGGGTGATGACTGACCTAATTGGAAGAAGGGGAAAAAAACGCATTAACATTTACAAGTTCATTTCAATCTGCTTAAATGCCTTGTTTTCCTTTCATAATTTTGTCCTCTAGGGGAGCTAGTAAAATTAACCAATAAGCACTGATGATTACAAAGGGTTGCGGGAAGAGGGATCTCAAGCAAATATTAAAAAGAAAAGACCTGTGACATTTGTGGGTTGGGTGAACTGTTAACTGCATGTGTTGCACAGGGTCACTAATGTGGTAATTACATATGGCCTGAGAACCCAAGAACGTATTACCAGTAGCCACAAACAGATGTGCAGAAACAAAGGATCAAGTTCACCTCTGGTGTACGCAGAGTAAAGGGAAAGTTGGCCTCATTTTCAAAGGTGCAGATACCCAAAAATCCCATTAAACTTCCATGGAAACTGGTGCTGCTCAGGACCTCCGGAAAAATTAGACCACATAACCCCATCTCCTAACAATAACTGCTACAATAAACAGCCTTCTGCATTTGTTCTTCCTAGCATAAAACCTCAACCACAGCATTTCCTCAGTATTGGGCTTGTGCAGTTGCGTAGACCTGAATTAGGGAAACCGCCAAATAACACAGCCAGTGTTGGGTGGGGAGGGAGGGAGGAGGGGGAAAGTGACGTAGCAGAGCATGAAAGAGAGGAGTGTGGTAAAGCAACCACACAGAGTAGAAGCAGCAGCCATCACCCTCACATTCATTTCTCAGTAGATGCAAGTAGGAACTGTGCTAAATGACAGACATTCAATGCCACACAAGTAACAGGAATAAGACAAAAATGTATTTTCTATCAAGAGTAAATGCACGCTACTTGGAGTCACATTTATGTTTTAGCTGGACATGTAAATAATGCAATTTATTTTCTCCCGTTACAATTTCTCTTATTCCTTATTAAATCCTTCTCTGTTTTTTCTATAAAGGCATTCAGGTCCTTACTGAATACCCTATTGTGGTGAGTCTCATATATAGCTAACCTTTAGCACTGTCCTAACCCACATTGGGGTGATAGTCTCCTTCTCAGATGGCACTGCATTCCCCCAAGTTTTTAGCCCCTCTATGGGCTAAATATTTACACTAGTTACAGAGCAGAATTATCCTCATTTATGATCTGTATTATAGTAACACCTAGAGGCCACAACCAGGGGCTGGCAGACACACGGTAAGCAACAATCCCTGCCCCAAAGAACTTTCAATCTAAATAGATCAGACAAGAAGTTGGCTGCCCTGCTTGCTGCATGTTTTGTTCTTCCTGTTGTAAGCAGAGTCAGGATAAGCTCTACCCTGACATCTGGTGGAAAGAATTTCAGAGAGTGTATTTGCATAGGCACGCCTACCCCATCCCATGCTGCCGAGCTGTGGGACTGCTTGGTGACAAATGACTCACCCTCAGTTGGGTGGTACTTGCTAGACAAGGGACATGGGTTCCAAAACCCAGTGAATTGAGAGAGGCTGGGGACAGGTATCTGTGCCTGGTGGTGCAGTCTCCTTGTGGAGCCATAAGCACCAGTTCCACCCCCTCCTCTCTCCACTGTGGAATGTCAGAGTTGATTTTTTTTTATTCCCTCAAGAATCTAAATACAGGTTACTGAGCTGAACTCACTTTGGGCTAATGGTGCACTAGCACTGGGGCTCCCCCACTAAGAGCTGAGATCACTAAGAGTTGAAATCACTGAAGAGCTGAAATTACTGACCTGAGAGCACTGAGTACTGTGCTAACTAGTAGGGGAGCCTGAAGCTATACTGCGGAGCAGAGCAGCTGGCGGAGTGGAGCAGTTGTGGGGACGGCTGGAGCGGATCACGGGACAGCTGGTGGCAGCGGAGCAGCTGGCAGAGCGGAGTGGCTGTGGGATGGGTGGAGCGGCCCACAGAGCGAGCGGAGCCGAGCAGTTTGCAGAGAGAACTGGAGCAGCTCATGAAGCAGAGCAGCTGGTTGAGCGGAGCAGCTTCTGAGGACGGCTGGAGGAGCAGCGTGGAGCGGCTGGTAAAGCGGAGCAGTTCGTGGAGAAGGCGGAAGCAGAACCCACGGAGAGGCAGGGCAGTTGGCCCCGGACCACGTAAGGTGCCCCTTTCTACCCAGGCTGGGGGGAGGGACCTCTACAGATAAACTCTCGAACTCTGGGGTGGCATTGACCAGAGACTTTTGGGTTGTTGGACTTTGGGGTGATTGAACTTAAAACCCTAAGGGGAAAAAGGACAGTGCCAAATGTACTTGAGGTGGGTTTTTGTTTATGGGTTGTGTTATAACCCTGTTTGTGGTGTTTCTCCAATGGGATGCCGCATTGATTCCTTCCTTTATTAAAAAGATTTGCTACACTCAGACTCTGTGCTTGCGAGAGGGGAAGTATTGCCTCCTAGAGGTGCCCAGGGGGGTGTGGTATGTAAATGTCCCAGGTCACTGGGTGGGGCTCGAGCCGGTTATGCATTGTGTTACTGAAACGGAACCCCTGGATACTGAACCCGGCCCTTGTTGCTGCCAACTCAGAGGGGCAGAAGGGTTACACTGTATTTCTCTGTATCTGCCAACTGCTCCCTCACCCTCTTGCGAGTAAATTCAGTGTATTATCTTTCATTTATATTTAACATACTGCACATAGTGGGGTGTTTCTGTCAGATAAAGCCTCCATGATGGTTCTTAGATTCCTACCAAGTTCGAACAAGCAGTTAGTATTTTTATTACTTGCCTTATTAGGGTTGCCAATTTTGGTTGGATGTATTCCTGGAGGTTTCATCACATTAAAATCTTCAATTCCTGGAGGATCCAGGACAATGGCAACCCTATGCTTTATACATGGTAGCAGGGCAAATCCTTCCACATTAACTCAAATTACTGTGACATTGCAACAGCAGGCCTGATTCACTGCTTCATTACTCTAGGCTGGTTTTATGTCAGTGCAATTTCCACAAATCAGTGGGTTTCATCACCATAAAACTGGAGAACCAGGAACACTAATGGAATTTTAAATCTGATACTTGCCCTACCCATTCCCATATTTCCATCTCAGTAATGTCTGTGACTCATCTCCTGAGGCTAGGTTAAGATTACATAGCACTTTATTTTATCCTCTGTTTAAGATCTAGTGTTCAGGTTCTGCTTTTACAGTTTAAGAAAAAACTTGTTTCGTAATGGATTGTAATTTAGGGTTGCCCATGACCAAAGTCCTACAATATGCACAACTTTTCCCCAAGACTTTTTAATCACATCTTGATGAGCTGAAACAGTTTTTAACCTGTTACTTCAGTGAATACCATAGTAACCAAATCCCTTCTCCTCTTTTAATTTAGTGCTTTAATAACCCCACCTGCTTTTGATAATGCCCAGTTTTCAACCTGGTATTATACTTCCTATACTTTAGTCATTTTCCTGTCTGGAGATTATTTGCAGAAATACTCTCATTGCCCAGCCGTATATGGCCTAGTCCAGGCCGGTTTTCAATAAGGGCAGCTGGATTTTTCCTAGAGACGTTCTTCTATTACTTCAAGTAGATAAGCTTTTATTCCTTGCTTCCTGGCCATAAACTGGTGTGTAATGTTAGCACTTCTATAATGGCTGCTACCATGTCCCACCCCAGAGGTAGCTACATTTTAGCAGATAGTGAAGTGCTCTCTAGAGTTTATAATTCTGCAATGTCTTCTGAAGATGCTATATATTACTTATGCCCACATTCCGAGGGGAGCCTCAGAGGACTGCTGCCATGCACACAGAATTAAACAGTCTGTCAAGTGACCAGTGAGACCGTTAAAGGCACAATATACAGTACCTGTTCTGAAAAAAATTGGAAGCCCTTATCTTCCCGGACACACTCATAGGTTTCTCCAAGCACCGGATTAAATGGCTTACTCCCAGCCCTGTAGTAACTGGACGCATATGCAGATACTGCAAAAGCAGCCACGTACACCTGAGAATAAACAAGATTTTGCTTAATTGGTCACTAACAGTTTTCATTATAAATCTTTCTCTTTTGATTTTATGCACAAAAGAGGCCTCATACAGATGCCAGATACACATATTTGCAAACTGCAGAAAAATGTAGTGTATACCTATTGCAAGTCAACCTTTAACACAAGCATTGAGGTGTGACTCAGAGTCATTTCAAGGCCTTTATTAAAAATAGGAAGGATTCAAATCCATAAAAGATTTAAAATATACTTCAATTTTTCCTTTCACAACTATGCAGGAAAAAATGAAATCAGAGGCACACACCAAAAACGGGGAGGGAGGGAGAGAGAGAGAGACTGAGAATGCTGGATCAAAGAATACTAGTGCTGCTAGTTTGCAGTGTTGTAGCCCTGTTGGTCCCAGGATAAGAGATACACGAAGGCTGTGTCTATACCAGCACTTTTGTCAGCAAAACTTCTGTTGGTCAGGGGTATGAAAAAATACCCCAACTGACAAAAGCACCGGTAGCTATGTCAGCATGTCCCACTGACATAGCTACCACCACTCATTGGAAGTGGTTTAATTATGCCAGTGGAAGAAATTTCTCCCACTGGCTTAGAGCAGCTATACAGGAGCCCTTACAGCGATGCAATTGCAACAGTACAGCTGTGCCGCTGTAAGTGTAAGAACATAAGAATGGCCATACGAGGTCAGACTAAAAGTCCATCTAACAAAGCAGCCTGTCTTCCGACAGTGGCCAATGCCAGGTGCCTCAGAGGGAATGAACAGAACAGGTAATCAAGTGATCCATCACCTGTTGCCCATTCCCAGCTTCTGGCAAACAGATACCATACCTGCCCATCCTGGCTAATAACCATTGATGGATCCCTGAATTTATTTAGTTCTTTTCTGAACCCTGTTATAGTCTTGGCCTTCAAAACATCCTCTGATTATGTCTACACAGACAAACTATTAGTCCATGGGTGATAGAGTGTTTTTGCCTTTTATCATTTTGCTGTACGAGTTCTTTTGAAAGCATAGTGATTATCTGGTTTCACCCACATAGTTGTTGGAGCATTTGATGCACTGGATGTGGTACACCATATATCTGACCTCTCAATCCTCATCTTCAAAGGAAACCTACATGACATCTTCAGAAGACAAGCCTGGGAAATTAAATTAATAACTATGCTGGACATTAAAAATCATGGGCTTAACAATGACACTGCTTTTATGGCTCATTTTATGGCCAGGACTTCATTTTAATTGTTTTTCTACAACATGTGGCCCCTTAATGCTTAACAATCTGTCTGTCTCATCTTATCTTCTCCAGAGCTGAGAAAGCTCTGTGAAGCTCAAAAGCTTGTCCCCTCCACCAACAGAAAAAGATTGGAAAGCAACTCAGACTATGATGCCAATTTAAAATGTACATAAAAATGGTACTTCTAAAAAATCTCTTTAAACAAAATACCATTCCAAAGAACAGAATCCAGTAAATGAGAATCTGCTTAAAAATCAATTTCAAATTTTATATTAGAAAGCGTCTCAAAACATTAACTCTAAATTGTGGTCCCTAGACATAAAACCATATCCTTTGTACCCTACCCCTAAAACATGGGGAAAGGGCTCATCCCTCTGTAAGGTAACAGTTTACTGGTCTGTTTAGGTTTCTGTGTGGGGTCACTAAGACTATGTCTACACTAGAAAGCTGACAGAGCGGCTACACAAGCTTTGCCGCTATGCCAATGGGGGAGAGAGCTCTCCAGTTGACATAATTAAATCACCCCCAATGAGCAGCAGTAGCTATGTCGGCGAGAGAAGTGCGTGCAGTGCACATCATCACTTATGCGGCTCGGGGGGTGGAATATTCACACTGCATAGCAACATAAATTTTGCCGACATAAGTGGTAGTGTAGACATAGCTGGTATGCACTATCATTTGTCTATTGTGTGCTAACCTTTATCTTGCCAGTTTCCTTTACAATAGCTGGAGATACTAATCCCCCCAGAGAGTTACTAGCACCTCTGCAGAATTGAACAGTCTGGGGAATGAAAACTTGGGAGGTTAGTCTGTAGACCTTGACTTATCTCTCCTTTCCTTCACTGCCTTCCTCCAATGAAACTTCCTCCCCTTTTCCTTTCCTTGGGAAAACCCTAGAACGTGCTGTAGATGTGCTCCCTCTCAAATCTCAGCACCTCAATCCGTAAACAAAACACTCAGAAGTGGACTACAAGGTAGTGGGATTTCAGGACAGTCATTAACATTAACTCTGCTTTTGGGGTTTCTCATGCTGGAGAATTCCCTCTCTTTCTTCCCAAATGTAATTTCTCTGAAACCCGAGGATCAAAAAAAAAAAAGGGTCTTGCCTTTACTTCCTCCTAAAAAGGCAATTACTTATTTCCCTTTTAATACACATTCTCAAGCAAAGAGAAGAGAGAAAAGAATGTCTATTGATAATGGACCTTAAGGCATTATTTACTTTGACCTAGACTCAAGAATACCTCTAGCAGAGACAGCAGAAATGAGAAAAGATCTTTAAAATGGGATTAAGTTTTTGTTATATAGAATTTAAAAAAAGTTTCTGTTCAGGATTGTTTGGATACAGAAAAGAACAGTGACACTTCACCACAAAAGCCATTGAGCTGAAGTGTTTATTCACTGCAAGGGACACGGCAAAGAATTAGTTCCAAAACATTAAGAATGCTAATAAGGGATTTTAAACCAATCAGAATATATTTATAGACTTAAACATTAATATGAGATTACACTTAGAAACAAGGTACGATTGAAAGCAGTTTCTCCCTCCCTTACCTGCCAAGTTCTGAATTCAGAGTTCTGTCTTTTCAGTAGCAGACAGCACATGCACACCCTAGCCAGCCCAGCAGTGCTGAATTAAGTGGTTAGCCCAGGAAATGAAGAAATGTCAAGTCCCATCTTGGCCGATAAGTAAAAGAGAAATGTCTCTTCAAAAATTTCATTTCAAAAGGGTATTTGTGTTTTGACCAAATATGCATCTCTTTCCCAGTCTGAGATCTCAAATACTTTATGGAGACTCAAAAAGCTTTACACAACAAGTCTGATTAAAAAAAAAAACAAAAAACAAAAAAAAAAAAACACACAGTTGCTCATTCTGTTAATACTATTGTACTTAACATTGTGTTGGAAGACCTAGCACGTGTCCTCACAGAGGTGATGCGTGGGGGGAGGGAAGGGGGAAAGAGGGGGAGAACATGCGGGATCACAGGCATCCCCCCCTCCTGATTTGCTGTTTGACTTGTACTGAGCATGCTCACACGGACTGAGTATGCTCAGGTTTCAGCTGGTAGCCGTGTATCAGCAAAAAAACAAAAAGAACAAGGAATACTTGTGGCACCTTAGTGGCTAACAAATTTATTTGGGCATAAGCTTTCATGGGCTAAAACTCACTTCACTGGATGCATGGAGTGGAAAATACAGTTGAAAGAAGAAAGCTGCCCTCACTCTGCCTCCTTCCCCTACTAATTGGCAGGCACAGGTTGTCTGTGTCCCCCATGCACGGAAAAAGACATTGCCAAAGCAGAATAGATTTGTGCCATTTTTGTTAGTTGGGGAAGCATATTAGTTCCACAACAAAACTAAAAACACATTTTAAACCTTTCAGAGAGAAGACAGCAACACAGACCAGAACTAAGCTTCTTCCTTAACTACATTTGCAGGAGAATCAGATACCTGAGAATGGCTACTCTGTTACGAAAGTGGAAACAGATCACAGGAGCTAGTTATGCTTTCTTTTAAAAACCTGCCCTTCTCAGCTGTAAGCACAAGAAATGAAAAAAAGTAATTTCTGGTTTCTTAGGCTTAAGAAAATCCATTGTGTTCTATTTCAGTTACATCTCATGTTGCTCAGTATTGGAGAGGTTTTTTTTTTTGTTTTTACCATCCTTTCAAATGAATTCGAGGTACGTGCTGCTTTATCCAGAAGTTCGCTGTATTCCAGTTCTTCACAAAGTCGCTGAAGAGTGTTAAGTGGCTCATTTAACTCAACAGGCATGGCCACTTTGGAGAGATCCTTCCCTATATTGTTTTTCAGGATATTCCATAGGCTGATGTTACTGCTGTTAGGACACGGAGCCGGCAAACACGTTCTCCGCTTGGAATGGCTTCCCATTCCACTTTCAGGAATGCAATCTGGAAGGAAATACCAGGAGCACATTAAGCAATTCATTGTTTTCTTACAGTATCATCTCTTGAAATCACTATGGCTGTATTAAAGCATCAGCAATTTCCTTATCTTTCAGACAACGCTTCACTCCCCATCTGACTCAAATATTGACTTGTGGTTTGAAGATATCTGCTGTACACTGATCATTTAAAACAAGGTTTTAAACCGAGCAAGTTTTACTGAGATATACATGAAGCATAAATGATTGAAAAGAATCCCTTGAGATGCTCTGGAAAAGCCTAAGAGTACATCTACACTGCAATAAAACGCTCACTGCTGGCCCACGTCAGCTGACTTGGGTTGTGGGGCTCACCCTGGAGGGCTATACAATTACAATGTAGACATTTGGGCTCAGGCTGGAACCCAGGCTATGGGACCCCAGGAGAAGGGAGAATCCCTGAGCCCGAATGTCTACACTGCAATTTTATAGCCTTGCAGCCCAAGCTCCACAAGTTTGAGTCACTTGCCATAGCCCAGCCACCGGTGTTTTAGTGCAGTGTAGACATATCCACAGGCACTTAGAAGTTACACCTCTATAGAGCACATATTAGAACTATCTTGTTTTACAAGAGACGGATTTGTGTACATTTAAGTAACATAAAAACGCCTTCCTGAGATATCTTCAATTAAGCTGACATTCTTTTCAGAAGACAAAAGTGTGCTTTACAGAACCGAAGTGTGACACTACCTCCCCCATCATCTCTTTATGCTGATTTGATGGACTCCTCATATCAAGAAAAATCTGTTGCTGTAGGCAAACACCAGATATTTGTTGGCAGGCTTTTCCATGATGCTCATCCAAGTACCCAAATACCTCAAACACTACTGAATTTAGCTTCACAACACACCTATGTGCTGGAGAAGGCCACAGGAGGGCTATGAGCTTACTTGACATTCAAAAGGATAACTCGCACATCCAAGAGAATGTGTTGGTGTCAGAGCAATCTGGGCACAATAAATAGTTCCAAGTTTTATAGTAAACGACTTGATATAGATTTAAAATAAAGCCCCACCACAGGGATAAGCCTTAGCCCAGGGGTGTGTCAGAATATGAACTGGCCCAGGTAGATTACTTGACTTAGCTATACCCTCATCCCAAGCCATTAGGTATATCCTTCTCTCACCCCTCCCGCTATCTTGCCATCTTATTTTCAATCACCCTGAACAGTGTCTGTGTTTCTACAGCACCCATCTCTGATCCTGGGACATTTGGGGGCTGCCTTAGTACATCATTTCCTCCTTTTCCATGTTGTCTTCCCCACATGAGTCTTCGAGGCCATGTCCCACTCACAGAGGGATGGATACCACTGCCTCCGTAGCCTGTCTACATTTTGCCTGAAATAGCCAGAGAAGTGTTGTCCATGAAGATAGAGTCAGTTCATTTTTAAAAAGTTTCCCCACTTTGTACTAACACCAATAAAACTCCACTGGTGCCTGCAATAGCGAGATGGTGGTAAAAATAATAGTGGCCATCTACATTACATTTTCTAACTCTGCTTAGAGCATGCCAAAAATGGCACTGTAGAAAAGCGGCACCTGTCTGGGACTAAGCTATTGCTGCCAACTTTGCCAGCACTGTTCTAAGGGCATCAGTGAATTTCCAGAAAATTGTCAGTGCACACAAAGGTCATAGTGCTGCACAGAGCATTCTGCCTCTGCATTTCTCCCAGACACCGATTACCTAAGAATGAAGGACCAAGTTTGAACTCTCATCCCTGCATGGTAGCTATGACAAACACCACACGACAGCTGAATTATAATTTATTGCACATTATTTTCCTGCCTACATGCAATCTGTCATAATACTAGTTTGCATAAAAAACTGCAAGATCCAGAATCTGAGAGCCCACCTGGGGTAAGGAAACAATTAACATACTTGTATGACTTCCCTTTCAGAAAGCGGTGACTCAGACGCTTCCCTTTCAGAAAGCGGTTGACTCAGACGCTTCCCATGGGAGAGGAAGACAATTAACATCCAAAAAGAAAAGAAAAAAAAAACCTCAGCCCAAAGGGAAACTGTTTTCCTAGACTCCAGCAGGGAGGCGATATCCTTTGAATAGGTAACAAAAGTGCTAAAAATGTATTCTGGTTCAAAACAGCTCTTTGAAATGGGATGCTATCACACCCTTTGAAATCCTCAGATTACATAGCAAGGACTAATCAACTGAACTAAATAGTTTGGGCTACATCCTCAGCTGGTGTAAATTGTTGTAGCTCCATGGAAGTCAACAAAGATGTGGCCTATATAAAGCAATACAGACAACTGTAAATACATCAGGGCATACATAATCTGAGATAAACAGCAGATGTATGGTCTAACCACGCTAATGAAGGCTTGACACCAAGGCTAGCTTTTTCAGTTGGGCACTTACATCCATACTTTAGGCGCCTACATACAATGTTCTATTTCCAGAAGTGCAGATTTTTCAGTGGCCACTGGTTTTCATTTAGAGTTGTGGGTGTTGAGTACCTGGGATACTCAGGAAGCTTCTTTCAATGTCTAACTTTAGGAATATACATTTGAAAAGTTTGGTGATGGTTTTCTAGAGTTGTAACACACGGTTTTGCTACACAGTGAGGGAGATAATGGACATGCTGAGCTGTCTTGAGAGCTAGATTTTAAGATCTGATGGGACAATTATGATCAGCTAGTCTGATCTCCTGCAGAACATAGGCCACTGAATTTCATGAAGCATCTCTTGTATCAACCCCATAACTTCTGGTTCAGCTAAAAGCATATCTTCTAGAAAGTCATCCAATCTTGATTTAAGCTGAAGTGGCAGAGGGAGAACAGGGAACCAGGAACTCGGCATGCACAAAACTGCTAGTATAAAAGTTATAGTTCCAACTTCTAACCTTTGTAACCAAATAGTAACTCCTTAGTGCAGCTTTCCATGGTCCAGGACAAGAGAAAAGCGTATGTATATGGATTTTGGTTTTAGGCATTTCTTCCAATTCTCTTTTTTAAAAAGAATCATTTTGAATGAAAAATGCAAGGCCCTCCATGCAATCAGCAAGCTACTTAAAATGAACATAATTAGGGCTGTCAAATAATTAAAATTAAATGCAATTAATTGTGTGATTAATCACACTGTTAAACAGAATACCATGTATTTCAATATTTTTGGATGTTTTCTACATCTTCAAATATATTGATTTCAATTACAACACAGAATATAAAGTATACAGTGCTCACTTTGTTTATTTTTGATTACAAGTATTTACACTGTAAAAAACCAAAATAAATAGTATTTTTCAATTCACCTAATATAAGTTCTGTAGTGCAGTGGTTCTCAAAACTTTTGTATTGCTGACCCCTTTCACATAGCAAACCTCTGAGTGCAACCCCCCTTATAAATTAAAAACACTTTAGAAATTTAAACACCATTATAAATGCTGGGTGCAAAGCAGGTTTGGTGTGGAGGCTGACAGCTTGTGACCCCCATGTAATAACCTCACGACCCCCTGAGGGTTCCCGATCCCCAGTTTGAGAACTCCTGCTGTAGTGCAAACTCTATCATGAAAGCTGAACTTATGAATGTAGAATTATGTACAAAAAAACCTGAATCCAAAAATTTTACATTGTTTTATTTTAGATCCTGCAAGTCCACTCAGTCCTACTTCTTGTTCAGCCAATCACTCAGACAAACAAGTTTGTTTACCTTTTCAGGAGATAATGCTGCCTGCCTCTTGTTTACAATGGTACCTGAAAGCGAGAACAGGCATTCTGATGGCACTGTTGTAGCCGGCATCACAAGATATTTACATGCCAGATGCGCTAAAGATTCATATGTCCGTTCATGCTTCAATCACCATTCCAGGGGACATGCATCCATGTTGATAACGGGTTCTGCTCGATAACCATCCAAGCAGTGCGGACCGACCCACACTCATTTTTCATTATCTGAGTCAGATGCAACCAGCAGAAGGTTGATTTTCTTTCTTGGTGCTTTAGATTCTGTAGTTTCTGCATCAGAGTGTTGCTCTTTGAAGACTTCTGAAAGCATGCTCCACACCTCATTCCTCTCAGATTTTGGAAGGTACTTCAGGTTCTTAAACCTTAGGTTGAGTGCTGCAGCTATCTTTAGAAATCTCACACTGGTACGTTCTTTGTGTTTGTGAAATCTGCAGTGAAAGTGTCCTTAAAATGAACAACATGCGCTGGGTCATCATCCAAGACTGCTATAACATGAAATATATGGCAGAATGCAGGTAAAACAGAGCAGGTGACACACAATTCTCCCCCAAGGAATTCAGTCACAAATTTAATTAACACATTTTTTTTTAACGAGCCTTATCAGCCTAGAAGCATGTCCTCTGGAATGGCATCTGAAGCATGAAGGGGCATTCAAATGTTTCGTATATCTGGCACATAAATACCTTGAAATTCCAGCTACAAAAGTGCCATGCAAATGGCTGTTCTCTCTGTAAATAAGAAGAGGGCAGCATTATCTCCTAAAAATGCAAACAAACTTGTTTGTCTTAGCAATTGGCTGAACAAGAAGTAGGACTGAGTGGACTTGTAGGCTCTGAAATTTTACATAACTGCACTCAAACAAAACGTAAAAAAAAATCTACATTTGTAGACAAAATTTCAGGACAAAAATTGCACTAAAGTACTTGTATGAGGTGAACTGAAAAATACTATTTCTTTTGTTTATCATTTTTACAATGTAAATATATGTAATAAAAATATACAATTTGATTTCAACTACAACACAGAATATATGTAAAAACAGAAAAACATCCAAAATATTTAATACATTTCAATTGAATTCTATTGGTTAACAGTGCAATTAAAACTGAGCTTAATTTTTTTGAGTTAATCTCTTAAGTTAACTGTGATCAAATTGACTGCCCTAAACACAATCATTACCACTGCAATCAAGAGAAAACAAAGGCTACGTCTACACTACAGACCTTAGAGCGATACATCTGTACTCCTGCAGCTGCATTGCTGTAAGGTCTCCTGTGTAGCCACTCTGTGCCGGACTAGAAAGCTCTCCCACTGACCTAATTAAACCAACCCCAATGAGCAGCGGTAGCTATGTTGGTGGGAGATGCTTTCCTGATGACATAGTGCTGTTCACACTTCTATGTGTGTGTGCGCGCGCATGCACACATGTATGTGTATGTGTGTACATATATAATTCATATCAGTCCGGGTTGTGTTTTTCACACTACTTTCCGACAAAGGTTTTGCTGATGTATGTGCTAGCGGGGACAAAACCAAAAAGAGAAAAGTATTATGGTCATACACCAGGCCGATCAGTGTACAGTTATTCTCACATAACAAAATGCAGCTTTTATTAACTGTAACTATTCTTTGGATTTGAATGATATGTAAGGGGACAAGTTCGTACTGAAGATTTAGAGTGATGAGAAAATATTTGCCTTTCAGTGAAGAAGAGATGCCCCTGGGGTTAGCTACTCCACAGGGTCCCAAGGTCATGGAATGAAGCTTGGGAGCAGCTGCAGGTCTCTGCAGAGAGGTGACACAGATAGCAGACAAGTGTCTGTGCTGATACACAGCAATCCTCACACCTTAAAATGATCCGGGCACAGTTGACTGCACAAAGATTATCCAAACTACACTACTCCAAAAACTGTTCAATCTGGTATCACAAATTTCAAGATGTAGACATTGGCTAGTTTTTGCTTTTCTTTTAAGATTTGATTTCTGGTAAGAAAATGCCTCTTTTCAGAATAGGATACAACAAAACAAATCTTACCCAAAGTCTGCCTTTCATTCTCAACGTCGTTACTTAGGTTATCCTCAGAGATGTTATCACTTATATCACTGGCATATGAGTCATCATCTGATACCTGGGGAGGGAAGGAAACAACGTACATTTATATATATAAATAAGTTTGCAATATGCTACTCTTGACAACTGTTATGATCATTTGTGAAATTAATGGAAGAAAGATCTGTATTGTTTGCACTGTTTCTGTGTTGTATAGAAGCAATAGGTAAACCTAGAAATACGAATAGGTGTGCAGATCAGAGATCCATCACTAAAAAGATTTCAATAAAATAATTCAGTAGTGATTTATGAAGGCAAAACTTGTTTTCTTTGATCCTGAAAATTTAGATCAGCCTTTCTTGAAATCTAGTCTTATCAACTTTTTGGAATTTCATGAAACAGAAAAAGTTTAAAATTGTATGCTGCAAAGTAGCATCTGCCACAGGTCAATCTACAGGTGCCGCAAGAAAAAAAAAACAACAACGTACAAATGCACAATTGTTTGATAAAATTTCTTGCAACTCCTGTAGGACGACTCAAGACAGACACTGCAAAACTACATTCCTTATACTTTCTATTTTAAAATCAGGCGTGCAAGCTACATTGCCTGTTTTCCCTCTTCAGCCACCTCCCTTATACTTTATTTTTTTTAAGAGTAGCAAACAATTAAGTGTATGTGACTTTGAAATCCTCCAAAATATTTCATTTGTGGTAGATCAGCAAGTTTGCAATTACCATGCAGAAAGATGAAAGGTTAAATATGTCGAAATAAGCTACATCAGAGAGATAGTCTGATATTTGTTCTCAGACCTCGTTTTCTGAAGAACTTGCAGACAGAAGGACTTCTTGAGCATCAAAAAACTCTGACAGCGAGTCCGTGACAGACAGTCTACTTTCATTGGAGAGCTGGTGAACCAGGCTTCGACTTCCTTCTCTTGCATTTTCCTGTTTAAAATAAACGAACAGCTTTTAGGGAAAATATGGTAATTAGCAATGTGCACATGTAGGTACAAACCAACAGATACACGACTCAAAGAGGGCTTTAAATGTTGCCACAGATGAACGCATGCACCCTGCACAGTTTACTGTAGGAAGCATGCATTGCAGAGAGGGGACAAGCTACCAAGTGCAGAAGAATCAGACACACAAATGACAAAGTGAAGCTCAGTAATGTGTATTTTGCAGAATTAGTTACTGCTCTAGAATATGCATTCCCCTCCCCGCCAAGAACAGCTGTTAAAATGTTACAATAGTCAAGTGATATGTTGAGCTAAATGTATGTGCGTACAAGCCGTACATAGCTTCCCCATGAAAGGAAAGCAACTACAAAACCTCCATGTTTATTGATGTGGACACAACAGCAAATGGGGACAGACATATGCATGGAATTAAGCAGCAGCCACAACTTCTATTAAACTTTAACACAGGAGAGGGGCACTAGCCAACCATCACTCAGACTCTCCTATAGCAGGCACCTATTTGGTTCCAGTGCAGGGGTTACAGGGCTCCTTACCAAATAACCCACAATGTGGGGTGGCTCTCTCCTCAGCCTACCCTCCACCCTCTCCCTCCCCCCGAGGAGGCAGCTCTCTCAGAGTCCTAGCAGCCTCCCTACCACAAGGGGGAGGGACTTTGCAGCAAGGTGGGGACCTCAGCCCACAAGGTCTCACCCTATTACATGAACCCAAGTTCCATCACCAAAATCCCAGGACCTTTACCTCTGGGAACTCTTCATTTTATTCTCAACTGCACTAGAAACCAGCCACAGGGGGCACCAGCAACTAGCCCCACCCAGTCATGCAGCCTGTTATCACAACCGCTGCCCAATCCATGCTTGCACATGTTGTAGCCACACGTCAGCGTCTCCATCTGGCCATTATTTCCAAAAACTCCTGGTTGATTGTAATGCATGTGACACTAAATGTAACAGACTCTCCCCTAGCCTCTGCAAATTAGTCATTTATTTCCGCTCAAGCCTTGTTTAAAAACAAAATGTTCAGTGCATTGGCATACAAAGATTTACAGGAGCCAAAAAGTATTCTGAGGGTCTCTCTTTCCTAGCTCTCTTTCGGCTGCTAGGCCACTTATGCAGTGGTAGTACTACACCCAGTCTTCATGTGCAGCATCCCGTTAATGAAGAATATCATATTACCAAGGCTACTTAAAGGAAATAGCCTTTGCTGTGGGATTCATAGCAGAATTTATAGATTATAATGGGGATTTGATTGTCTTGTACCACAGCAAGTCTTAAACAGTCTTTGTGTACTTGGCACAGTGACGCTATTGGCAAGCTAGCGATGGCAGGAGAAGCACCAAGAGACTCATTATTTTAGACTATCTACTGGGTATAGAGAGGGAAAAGAAGTGGGTAGGAACCAGTGTCCTTGTTCTCAGCACCTCCACAGCTATTGGAGAGAACGGCAAGGGGGCTCACTGAGCATGTTACTGCCCTCAAATTTCATTCTGCATATACCTATGATTATTGTAAGACCCAATATAGTGGAACCTACTTAACTAACTGGTAGCCTAATAAATGACTGTCCCTGCTTAGATAACTGTCAGGAAATACACTCAGAGCAATGAGTGTTACTGACTGAGCACAAGATAAATAGCACCCATCTTCCCCTTATTCCATCATCTACCACCTTCGTCTGACCAGGGCAACACCAATGTCCAACACCAATGATTACCACCTTCTTCGATGCAATTCAACCATTGCTTCCTCAGGGTCTCTTTTCCTACTTCCCTCTCCTGCTATGCTATCTTCCCCAGGTCCTCTTCATTCCCCATCGATATGTATCCAAACCAGCAAAGCTGTGCTCCCTGGATTCTGTCAGCCACATCACAGACTTTGTGAAATGAAAGCATTAGGATGGAAGTCAGTCACTCTCTCTTTGTGTGACTCTTTATTGCGTGAAAATCTCATTTCAAACACCTGTAGCAATTGGCCCTGCCATCTCTTTACAACCCATGCTTCTGAATCAAGTAGCACTGCACGGCACACCACTGTTCTATACAATTAGGCTTTTAGTCTCAGTGGCCTGTGCTTGTCATTCACGAGCCAGCACTCTCCAGTCTGGACTGTATCTCACGTTCAAGCTTGCCATCTCCTGTAACACAGCCACCAAGGTATCTGAATTGGGCAGTTTGGTTTAATGGTACTCCATTAAACTCTATATCCAGTTTCCCTGTGGCATTTTATGGATCCAAGTAACTTCAGTCTTAGGCATGGGATGGAAATGAACATGACTGCTTAGCTGGTCATACCAACGGTTTACTATTTCCCCATGGTCTTATTTTGAGGACGCCCTTATTGATGCATCATTTGCATAAAATAGCTTCTCACCTTTTCCCACTGGGATGCTTTTGCTGACGTAGTCCATCAATATGGTAAACACGAGCAGACTGAGGGGTCAACCCCCGACGCAGTCCAACTTTCACTTCCAAACATGTTTTTGGAACAAGCGCCTTTTGATCATCATGCATGCGCCATAATTATTAAATTATCAGAAACTCCGTATTTCCTCAGCACTGGTATGAGCATCGTTCTGTCCACTTTATCAGGTGCCTTTTCTAGGTCTATAGAAGCCCAGAAGTGATCCTGTTGGTACTCTAGCCCCTTCTCTATCACTTGCGGAATGACAAACATGGCATCTATGGTTTCTCATCTTTTCCTAAAGCTGAACTGTCCTTGTATGAGGATGGCTTCCACCATTCTCCTAATCCTAGCATCTAAGATATGCTCCAGTATCTTCATACCGTGCAGCAGTAACTTTAATCCATAATAGTTTCCACATTCACAGATGCTTCCCTTCTTATGTATTGGGATCAAGATAGACTTGCACCAATCTTGGGGGAATATCTTGTCTTGCCCAGACTGTTTTTAGCCACTCTGCTCATCTATTTTATGCCTCTCTCTAACCCAAGATTTTCACCAGGTCCACAGTCACCTCATCAGGTCCCACTGCTTCACCGTTCTTTATTTTCTGGACTGCATTTCTCACCTCTTCATTATGTCAGGCTCAGGCACCACATTAGGCTCACATATGGGCAACTCCACTGAAAGCGGGTTGCCTCATTTCATAAAGACTCAGGGTATTGTTTCCACCTCTCCTTTGCTTGTTCAGGTGTTACTAGCAGTCTCCCACAGTTATCATTTACAAATGGCGTTGCAGCACCATCTTCCTCCTCTCTGAATCTCATTTTTGCAATGCTACAGTAGTCTTTTTGCCAGCCAACTGCAGGTCGTTTACAAGCTCATTTTACAGACTGTCTAGGGCACAGTCTTTGGCCTTCACTGCCTGCTTGGCAGCTTGCTTTGCTTCTCTGTATTCACTTTCACTTGTACTCTGGATTCGTTTCTTTTTCTTTATGCACCATTTTCTTATTTCTGATTGCTACCTGCACTTCAGGAGTCCACCACCATTCCTCTTTCTCCCTTCTTCCCTCTCCACACCCCATCTTCATTGTCCACCTCCACAATCCATGTTCTTTTGAGGTGGTTCCACTCCTCTTTGGATGATGCCAAATCTGTTTCCAGCTACCAACCCTGTACTGCTTGCCCAAACATCACTGCTATACTCCATTATCTCCCCACACTTACTTTGTTTCTTTTGAGCTGATCCTCCTTTTGAGGATAAAAAGTAGTACTAGCCCACTATTATCTGCAGATATATTTGCAATAGTTTCCAGGGGTCTGACAGTATGAAGTTTTCATTCTGCAGCTTCCCTATTTTGTTCTAATAATCAAATCTCTTATGTTTAAAAGAATGTTTAGTGCTTTATATTTTTAAAGGAATGCATTAAGAACGTGAAGTGCACTAATGCCACATATCCATGATGTCCTGATGAATTTGGAGGAATGCTTAATTGAGGTGTGTTGCCATGGGAGCTTATGCCAGTCAATAAGATTCTACTGTACTATGAAATTCTGTACAATATCAGTGAACTAACATACAAAACAGCACCGATTTTACTTATACAATTGTGAATAACAGAAAAAAGGGTATAACTTCACAATAGTTAAAGCTTCATAATCTTCTCCTTTGTCAGGAGGTGGAAGGTATCTAATAATCAATGTCTTACAGGAAGACTAGGAGAACTGTTGTTCCTGGGACTGCGTACATGACTGAAAACAATATAAAAAGCAACAATATGAACTAATTAGTCCCATCTGAGAACATGGTAGTTTCTTACAATTTACTATGTTGGAGTTTTATTTTCTCTTCTTTACTTCATAAGACTCCAAGATGAGCAATAAAGTCATGAGCTGCTATATGGACAAACTAAACTTTTACTCTAAGCCTTGAGAAACTAGTCCCCCGCCCCCACCCACACACCACTGGTTTGATTTCTACAGGATCTATCATCATAATTTGTTACCAAAGTGCCATGATTATACTGGAGAGTGTAGAGAGCATAGAGAAGCTGTCACTGAGTCAAAACCCAGTGACACCATACAGTCAAAGTAAAAATAAGTGCCATATTTCTGGAGTACACCTCTACCCCGATATAATGCTGTCCTTGGGAGTAAAAAATAAATCTTACCGTGTTATAAGTGAAGCCACATTATATCGAACTTGCTTTGATCCGCAGGAGTGCGCAGCCCCACCCCCTGAAGCGCTGCTTTACCGTGTTATATCCAAATTCGTGTTTTATCAGGGTTGAGGTGTATAACCATGGCCAGAGTGCAACTGGAGCTTGAGTAAGACATCCTGCCAATTTCTGGCATCAAGAGACTTAGGATGAATAAAGTTACCCATGCTATGAAAATTCAATACTTCTCAGCAGGATATCATCAATTAGCACCCTCCAAATAAGTTAGATTTACCCTGAAAAATGACACAGGAAGCTTAGAATGGCAAAGTAGTAATATCTTTGAGTGCACTTAAAACCAAATTTTGTACAGTGGCCCTTTCTTACCACTCCCACTGCTCTAGAGTTCACTGATCTAACAGTCTTCCAGAACACATTTAACTAGAAAGGAAACAGGTCCAGTGTAAGTGCCTTGCTCCTTGAGCTAACTAGAACAAAGCCTGAGCCAAGTTATGGACAATTTGTGAATGAAACATTACATAAATAAGAAGAAAAAAACCCAAACTTATTTAGGCATCTACTGCATGGTACATACATTGCTTCAGCACTGACCCACTGTCATGGCAAGGCCTTTTATGTATTAATAAGAAAATCTTTTCAAGACTAAGAGTTGGTCTGAGATAACCAACTATCCAGAAGAGCTATTATACATTTTTGAACCACTGTTCAAATTCTCAGGGGGATAAAAAGCAAAGGCCACTAGCACAATCAATTACACTTTAAAATCTACAAGCGTGACCAAAATCCAGCTCAAATAGTACATTATACCAAGACAATGGAACCGACTGAATGATGAAATAAATGTCTTAAAAAAAAAAAGAAATAAATACATTGCATTTTGTTTTATATCCTCTGTAATCTCTCATTCAACTTCTAATGAAACATTCACTGTACAATCACTACAGAAATTTCTTTGATGTATCATTTAGGAAATCCACCAGAAACAGAACAGGAACACACATGCGCGCACACTCCGTTTCCTTCAAGGGGTAACTTTTTGATTTATAAGTGACATTTGAGACATGTAGGGGACATCCTAGCTACATACAAGGAAAACTAAATTGCTAAAACTGCTCAAATCTCATTTTTTCCATTTTTTTTAAATAATGACCCATTTTTGCATATTATTAGCACTTATTTAAAAATATAACTAGCCCTTAATGAAACACTCTGGCAGCTGATGTTCTGTACTAACAAGGAGTCAAACCAAATTCAATAGAACAAAATACATCCAAAGCACAATACTTAATGTATTTTATAGTAAAGTTACCCTTCCCCTCCTAAAATTATTTGGCTTCTGTGTTAAAGCTGCTATACAGGTATCAGTAGCAACTAGGGACCATGAGATTGATCAAGGAAAACAGACAGCTTTGAGAGAAAATAATGCCAGATAGAATGATGGGGTGACTTTGCTCATGCTTAAGGCACCAAAAAGCAATGGAAGTGTTTAGGAAAACTGTTCTAAATTAATACTGCACAATGCCACACCATGTGAGCCACACACAAGGGAAGAGGAGCTCCTTTTGCTAATACAACTCACTGTATGGGGAACAAAGGAACGGGACAGTCCACAGCTATGCAACAGTCTAAGTATAAGAGTTTGCAGTAACAGACACCACTGAAATAGGAAATCCATACCCACCTTCACCAAATCGGGACTTGATTTTGCATTAGCTGCTGAATCAAGGAGCATAGATTCGGCGTGTATTCTTTGTAACCGGTCTTTAAGATCTGTGTTTTGTGCTATGGCCTGGAACATTTAACAAAAAATATGGGGCCATAAAGTTTTCTTAGCTAATGTAGACAGTGGCTTTATTATGTAAAAGGGGCAGAAGAAAACTTTGAATGAAGCAGAAAAAAAGAAAGTCACTAGATACATGACCTGTTCTTGATCCTGCATTTAATAGATCACAAATGCTTCAAACATTGCTCCTCTCTCAAACACGAGTTTTTTTTTTGGGGGGGGGGGAAGAATTCAAATAAACAGAATGGGGAGATGGGAAATCTTAGGCCACCAGAGGCTATATGTTGTTTTTTTAAAAAGTTTAGATGTTATTTTATGGGTTATTTTTCCCTTTGAGGTCTCTTCCTCTATCCCCCTCTACAACCAATCCTCTCTAATCACGCACTGTTAACTCAAACTATTTTCCCCAGAACTATAAAGCTGTGCAATTAGAAACATGCATTTCCCTTTCAGTCCGACATAAAACACTTCCCTTCACTTGCCACTGCATCCAGACTACTGGCACTTTTCCTAAAATCATCCTCACAGCAGCCATACAGTTGGCTTTGCTCCTATAAAACTTCCCCAAATCAGCTTCCTTCTGCTGCATCTCAGCCTGTGGGTTATAAAAACTACGCAACTTGGGCAGGGATGGAGCAAGCAGTGTTACAGAGCACAGGACAGCCTTATGCACCAGAGGCCAAGTGTGTTTCTCCAAGAAAGAACTCTAGTGATGGCAGAGGGACAGTTCCACTGGCAGCATGGCTAGAACACTGGGGAACAGAAGTGAAAGTGAGGAAAGGCACTTTTAATATTTTAACACTTAAATTCAACAACATTAGGTTTTGTTCATGTAGTTTGCGCAAGATCAAACAGGATGATGAAGGAAATGGGAGTAGCTCTGTCTTCCTCAAACTGAGAAAGATACTGTGACTTTTAGTGCAATTATTTTATTACCAAACATTTTGAAAACATATATACAGTATTTCATTTTTGAAATTCGTTTTCACTAACAGTTAAAACACAAATTTCTCCATAACAGTGATAATGGAATGCCCCATTCTATACTCCATTTCAGAAGCAGATATCTCTTCAAATAAATAGATAATAAAACAAAGGTGATCTATTATCCAAAGAGATCTGAAAAGAAACTGCTTATATAGCATGACAACACTATCAAATGAGAATGTTTTCTTTACATTTAAACATGAGTTGGTAGTTTTTAACTACTGAAGTAAAAACAGAAGGGGAGGCTAGTTCACTTGTTTCCGTCAGGATGCCTCAAACAAACAAACAAAAAACCTTATACCAGGTACCTAAGACTCTGACAAGTATTTCCTTACCATTTCATAAACAAGCTAAGTTATTAATTTTAGGAAGGAAACATTAAAAGGTTTGCAGAGGCAGTGTGAAACATTTCCTTCCTGATATTTACACTTCTGGTAATAGAGCCTTCATTAGTCATGACTTCTGAGTGTGTGCTTTCGCTGCAGAAACTGGATGCCATTGAAACTCAATACCTGGCAATCACATCTTTTTGGCCATGGCCCTGGTTAGTTCCCAAATGAGTGCTTTTGAAGCTGAACTTACAACACAAAACCCTGTAAACAACTTCACTAATAAACTTGATAATTGGAAATAAACTTTCCCTTAAACAGCACATAGAACATTTAAATAACTAACTGCACAGCTACCTTGATATAACGCCACCCGATATAATATGGTAAAGCAGTGCTCCGGGATGGGAGGGGGAATTGGGCTGCACACTCCGGTGGATCAAAGCAAGTCCAATATAGCACGGTTTCACCTATAACACAGTAAGATTTTTTGGCTCCCAAGGATGGCGTTATATTGAGGTAGGAGGTGTACATAGAATTGGTTTTGAGGGGTTTCAAGGGGAGCATCAATGCCAGATAAAATGTGAAGTCTACAGTGTAATCTAAGTGGGTTTGATGGACTAGTGGACACACCATTTCCCAGAAAGGAAGTTTTCAGCTAAGAACATTCAATTCTAGTTCTTAGCATTTCCACTAGCTCTGAACTGTCTGGGGAGTAACAAACTAAGTAATAAGATAGGGCAGGTTCAGATAACAAAAGCATATATTCTATATATTAGTGCAACCCAAAAAATAAAGTCATTTTAAGGAGCATATGTATGGACTGCCTCTTGGACACACTCACTTTCAAAATGTGGAAGACTGTATATCAGCTGCATAACGTGTGGTGAATGTAGACATGGATAGCTAGGTGGCCTCTGCATATATGTGATGTTGCCCAAGACCTCCCAACCCCGGTGGCTGATACTCACCTAGTTTAATAGTTATGATCCTTTTGGGAACTGGATGCACAGAGATGATTGCAATGGTGTATAAAAGAAGCTTCCATCATCACAGATACCAACATTTTGAGACATGTCTGACAACTGATCTTTTGGGGAAGCTGAATGATCTGATTCTGGAGTCTGATTAACCCTTCCTCTCTTAGTCTGTAAGTATTATGAGGCCTCCTGTGGTGTATTTCCATTCTGAGGCTGGATAGTCTCTTTTAGTGTCTTGTCTTCAGGTTTGTGTGGATACAGTACTCCGAGAGAACAATTAAGGCTTTGGCTGTTGGTTCCCTGGATTCTTGAACAGCTTTGGTTCATCCTGAAATTGATAGAGCAGAGGGCCTGACAATGTCAGCTTAATAATGACTGCCACCAGTGCTTAATTTGTAATGAAAGAGGTGCTAGGGCCAGGGCTGGCTCCAGGCCACAGGGCATCAAGCGTGTGCTTGGGGCGGCACGTCGCAGGGGGTGCTCTGCCGGTTGCTGGGAGGGCGGCAGGTGGCTCCGGTGGAGCTGCCGCAGGCGTGGCTGTGGACAGTCCGTTGGTCCTGCGGCTCCGGTGAACCTCCCGCAGACACACCTGCGGCAGCTCCACCGAAGCCGCGGGACCAGCTGACCGTCCGCAGGAACGCCTGCGGGAGGTCACTGGAGCTGTGGGACCGTGAGTGGCAGAGCGCTCCCCGCGGCGTGCCGCCGTGCTTGGGGCGGCGAAATTGCTAGAGCCGGCCCTGGCTGGGGCTCAAGCAAGTTTTTTATATTCATAACTGATTTAGCAAACTGAGGTGTGTCGGGATGCTGCCCTGGCAAAAATTCATTACTGTCTGCCCCTCAGTAGCTTTATGAAGCTTTTGGGGTTTTGTACAGGTATAGGTCTAAACTGTATGAGAAATAGAATCTCAATGACCTCCCTGAAAACTGGAAATGCTTCTGGCAGGTCCCCTGCAGCAAGGTAATAGTCTCTTGGGATCTTGCAGTTTCCTATTTTGAATCTGGATTTCTTTATCCACTTAATAAAGGTATTGGGAGTTTAGTATAACCATCACTCTCCTGGGTCTCTTCCCATATGAAGAAGGTGGAGCAATGCCAGGAGACTCTTCTGATCAGATGGGTTCTATGGCCCTTAGAGGAATAGAGGCCATTTATCTTTTGGAAAGTTTGATGTTTGTCAGGGCTGAGTGAAGTATGGAGAGGGAGCTGGGAAGAAGTCTAGCACATATCCTTGCCACAAAATCTCTAAGACCCTGGTGTTTATTGTTGAGGCTGTCCAGCTGGATCACAAAGAGAATTCAATTCTGTGTTTAGCCTCACTCATATTCTCCAGTTACTGTGCAGCATTTTTTAATCAGGAGGAGGAGGGGGAAAGACAGGGGGAAAGACTGGTGTTCTTGTTCCAGGATTTTCATTATTGGATATCAAACATTTTCTGGGGAATCTCTGCTACAAATACAGCCAAAGGACTGTTTTCTATAACTGAGTTTGAAATATTTCCGTTGGCTCTTAGAATAATTTGACAAGGATCATTTGCATGTTTCTATATTCCTTGCCAGCACTTTCTCCAGTGTTTCCTGGAGATAGCTGTCTCTTTTCAGTATCTCATCCAGGAACAGGTGCAGCTGAATTTCTGACAACCCTATTATGGAAATGACCACCAGGCAAACCACCTTTCATCTGCAAGCTTACAGGAATAATGACTGGCTTTTTCAATGAGTCTCTGATGTTCATGGTCTCAGCCACAGTAGCCTCCCCTAACCACTGTTTTGCAGACCACAGCCCTGGGGTGAAAAACACTGCATATATTTAGTGTCTTATGAAAAATGTGGACACTGACATTATCCATAAAAGGGCAAAAAAATCTTCTGGGTTGATGAGAGGTCTGTATTTTTGAGATTTCACCAGTACACCACCACTCTTGCAAAGCAAGTAGATGTCAGTATTTGATGATGAAGGCCTCAGAGTCCTTAAAAAGCATATTTTCAGTTCTTGCGTGAGTATGTTTACTAGAAAGAAAAATCACCTTCTGATGGGAGCACTATGGCCCCAGCTACGGAAACCATCACTGAGTCTTCTTTCAGGATCTCGACCAGATTTTTCCCCCTTTGATCCTGGATTTCGGACACCTCCCTTGTTTACTCTTCTCCTTCCTCTTCCACCAAGAAATTCCTCCTCTGATCTATTCATGATCTTTTGAGGGGGGAGGGGGGTCGGGAAGAAATAATGGAGGAGAGAAGACAACACAGACACCACCAAGAAGCAACGAGTTGGAATTCAGAAGGTAGGTATTTATCTTTCCCTTTCCCCTTCAACTGGCAGGATATAGAGCACTAGCTATTACTAGTCTACAGTGTCACATAAGCAAGGGACAGGAAGAAAAAGAACTGACATCTTAGCTATGTATTCTCTTCCTGATTTTCATGGTCCGCTGCAGAACGTTGTCCTTCTTGTAGTGTTCAGCCTAAGGAGAGGGATTTCTCTTTGATTATTTGCTCTTCTTGGTCTGTTTGTGAAGGACAGGATCATTGCCTTCTCAGCAGGAGAGAGTACCTTCTGTTTGTGAGCGGAGTGCCTTTTATAGGATTTAAGGTAGGAGTGAGTTTGTCTTTCAGCCTTCCTCTCTCCGGAGCCAGGAAGAAAGTAGAAGTGATTTCTCTCTCTCTTTAAATCTGTCTGATCACCTTTAGAGCCTACTACTCTGAGCACCAGGGGCAGCTCCAGTCAACAGCACACCAAACGCGTGCCTGGGGTGGCAAGCCACAGGGGGCGCTCTGCTGGTCGCCACGAGGGTGGCAGGCAGGCTGCCTTCGGCGGCATGCCTGTGGAGGGTCTGCTGGTCCCGCGGCTTCGGCGGACCTCCCGCAGGCAAGCCACTGAATCCGCGAGACTGGGGACCTCCCGCAGGCAAGCTGCCGAAGGCAGCCTGCCTGCCTGCTTGGCGCAGCAAAATACCTAGAGCCACCCCTGCTAAGCACTTAGCTCAGGCTGTCCAGAAATCCCTTTCAACATCTTGGTAAGGACTGTGAGGATTTTGGCTGGTGCTCTCTTTAAAAGGAAGAAGGTCTTAGCCAGGAAGAGTTTTGGTACTTCGATCATAACTGCTGCGCTCTTGATGTGTACATCCACCCTTCCAAATGCTTGTAAAGGAAGCACCTGACTTCTTCCTGAACATTCCCTGCTGCATGGGATGATCAGGTTACTGCTGTAGCATCACTTTCTCTGGCTTTACAGGCAGAGAACAGATCTCAGTGGATTCTGAGCTGAGGAGTGTGGAACTTCACAGACGGAGCACTCTTTTCGGTGCAGCATTCCTTTCTTTTAGCCCTATTATGCAACAGCAGGGGATGGGAGCTGGTAGAGTGTGTTTCACAGGGAAATCCAAGAGGAAGCAGCTGAAGATCAATATTTAGCCTTTTAGGAAAAGGTTACACACTCAACTGACTGTTCACTCTGCACAGAGAGCCTAAACTAAGCATTCCCCCCGCCCCTTACAGATTTTAAAGTAATAAGAAAATAATTCTGGACAAAGACAGCTTGTACAGCTGTGACCTATCTAGCTGTCAGAAGCAGGTCTCATGGGAGCCAAACAGAAAGGTGTGGTCAAATGAACACAGCTGGCATGCAAGAAGCTTCAGCTGCCTCTGGTTTCTGTGGAGAGAGGAAGCAGCTAGCAATGATGCTATGAGCTAGAAATTCTTTCCATAAACAGAGATTCTGGAAAGTGAATGGTAGTTATCACCTATGCGAACTCTAGCTGTGCACCTAGTTCTATCAGTTCACCCACAGTAGAGTTACCACTGCCTCCAATCAGAAGACTGCAAGATAAGTTACAATCTAAAAGAGTGATAATGACAACTCCCCCTTTTCTGAAGATCAACCACTGTGAATTTCAGGAGTTTGATCAACAGTCTTGGGAGCGGAAATCTCAAAATCAATCTCAAAGTGACTGCTTGAGACTCAGCTGGTGCTAGTCCAGGGGTTGTATTTTATAGTAGCCTCTTCTTCACCAGAATCCAGTGAAGAAAGTTGATCAATGCAAAATTATAAACAAGCATTAGAGAAAGCAGAACTACTGTTTTTAGTTGCATTTCAATTCGTTTAGCATGGGCAGCCAAAGGCTTCAGCTGGCCAAGAAATGACTTTAGGCCAAAGCATGGTGTGCAATGCCTGACTGCTGTAATACAAACCTCCCCACACCTTGGTGGTAAAAATAAAATAGAAATTCTAAAATTAGAGTCTGCTCTCTGACCGTTCTATTTATAATGCCACACGGCTTCCTAATTTCACAGCTAGGATTATGAATAATTTCACAGCTATGATCAAATCGGGTTATGCAGTTTCCAACTGCTATTTATATTGTTAGTATAATATGAAGCACCAAATTAGAGAAAAAACAGTAACTCTGGATCACTGTCAAACAGCAGATCTGATTTAACAGAATATTTCCAATACTTAATAAAATACACAATAGATTAACTCTTCACAGTAACGTCCTGTTGATTTGAGGGCACTATCCACACCTCCAAGGTTTGGAATAAGTGGATTATATGAAACACCAAATACATAGTTTGTTTGCTTTAGTATGAATAAGATACGAATGTAACGCAAGATACTGAAGAATGAGAGATTTTATGAACAGTTACAGCCAATCCCTCTGAATTTCACTGAGCTTGACATATTACTTACGGCTGATAAGGCATTCTTCAACCCAGCTATTTGTGCAGATGGAGATGAGGCTGCATCATGTTCCAGCAGCTGCTTCAGTTTCTCTCTTTCAACTGAGATTGTACTAAAAGCCGACTTTAAGGTGAAGTAAGCTTAAAAAAATTAAAACAAAACAAAACAGACAGTTAGAAAAATGCCACCAGATGTACAGTAAGTTGTGAAACATTTCAATGCAGCTTAATATACAGTGACAAACAAGACTTGTGGGGACAGAGCACTAAAGATAGGCAAGGTTACCCAAGGTTAAGACCTGGTTTTTTACTAGGAAAAATGCTTATTATTAAGGCTCTACTTGAACTGGATGATTGTCAAATAATTACTGCTGAGTTATGGACAAGACATAGAAATAAGTAAAGTAATAATGGACTTTTATTAATTGTGGTCATTTGGAAAAGCCAGTGAAGACTTTTTTTTAAGAAAAAATTTGCTGGTACAATAAAACCCCTCAAATGTTATGTTATGCCTGCTAATTTTTTTTGATAACCAGACATTTTGCTGCAAGTATATTACAGTTAATGCACGGGGTTGACAATGGGAGCCTTGGCTGTCAGCTGCCTGGGATGGCCAGGGTTCCCGCCATCAGCCAGCTGGCTGGCAAAATTGCCTGGGTAGAAGCCTAATATTGAAGAATCTGCAATTTCCACAATATTGCAAATTAAGTATTTATTAGATGCCAAATGCCCTGTGCTCCTGTATTTTCAGAGTCAAAGTATTATGATTCTTTATTATAAATGGTAGCATTGTAACTGCAGGTACTACAATAACTTGCTTCCCTTCCTCAGTATGGATTTAGTCTCCAAACACTTGAGGATCTATCCTACGTTCCTTGAAGAAGTAACATTTCCAGTGGAAAAAAATCAAGGAGACATGCTAACCTGGGCTAACTGATTCACAGGGGAAACAATCCAGCTGTGGACAGGCTATTAGTTTGTTCAAGAACAGGGCTCGGTGGTGTTGGGCCATGCTGTATTTATCGGTGTGGGGATATTTCAATTTAAATTACAAGAACTAAATGGACCAACTACAAGATATTGAATTTGTTTAGTAGGTAACTTGCATGCTATGGAAACTTCACACTTCTATTTCCATTCCTACCCCTGTGTTGTTAACTTCAAGCGTTCACAAATCATGAGCAGGCCCCAAAATTTAATGAGATCAGCTTAACAAGCATAAGACTTCAAGTAGTAATACATTTTGGAATCCTTTTATTTGCCTTCTGTTTTTTGAGGGTACATGGGTTAATTTTTTTCAAGCTTCTTTTCAACCGGGTTGGCCAGAAACTTGTTAAAAACACTGCATAAGAATTACGGCATTCATTTGACTCCAGGAGCTGGGGATTTATGGTAGGACCAAATTTCATGAGACTTGCAACAAAAGTGTGAGAGTTGGCAACACTGCATTCACGTGCTCACAGAGGAGGTGGGGGCCTATGATTTGAGAGAAGTGAGGATGACAGAGCCAAAGGAAAAGATAAATGGAGAGGAAAGAAACTAGCTCTATCAAGGGTACGTCATCACTGCAGAGTCAGCGTGGGCAAATCGGCACCCGGGCCAGCCTAGCTCATGTGAGAGTGGTCACATTGCAAAGTTGTACTTAAGTTACTGAGTCAAGACTGGTGCTGCACTCATCTGTATGTATCACTAGGACTTCTGGGCACACATCCCATGGTTCTGAGCACTGCAGTACATTAAACTGCTGAGTGAATCGTAGGAGAACTTGTCTGTCCTTCTAGGCATATAGGGGTCGGGGAGGGGGAGAGAAACTGTGGGAGACATTGGAGAAAAATCAGTTCTTGACTGGCTCAGCCTCTGTCCTCACTGAAAAGTGGACAGGTTACCATCCCAAGTTAAAGCTTTACCCAGGCCTATACCACTGGCTGGACCAGTTAGCTGGTGGTATAAGACACCACCTCAGATCAGGGGTGTGGATGGGAGAGATGTTGGGGCAACACACGAGTAAGAGCCCAGGTTTACACTGCAGTGAGAAAAAAGCTCTAAAAGGGCTTGATCATAAAAGGGGATGAACGTTCACAATTCCCAGTGACCATCAAAACAGTATGCTGTACGCTCAGCCCCTACTGGGAGGAAACCTACAGTGCTGTACAGCCAGCTCTGTCTATGCTGTCAGTGCATTTTTTGAGTTAAAACCAAGGGATCAGACTTAGGTACTGGGTCCAAGAGACTTGCACTCAAGATTTACAAAAGGGACTAGCGGTTATAGGTGCTTAACTTGAAAAATCTTTGCCTATAGTTATGACGAAGAGAAGATACCCTAGTCATAATTCTAACTACTTTGTGTGTCATATGCAGTGCAAAGCCTATGGAAGCCATTTATGAAATACCACTCAATTTTATAGTGGTAACTAATAGCAGAGGAATAACTTATCACATGGAAACAAATGGAATGTAGTGTTCTAACAGCACTGTGCAAATCTGATTTCCAACCCCTGTGAGATATACCAGAGCAATCTTCTTAGCATATGCGCAGTGTGCCTGAGACGGTTCTGTTTGATATTAAAAATCCTCTCCTCCATTTAAAACATTATTTTCCTATTGCAGAAGTATAGATGAGGCAGTGTGAAATAAAGCAGCATTAACATAAAAGTGTTACATACCCTTCATAAAAAAGGGTATTAAATGACACTGAGCCAACAATCACTCCAGCAAAAAAACAGGTCTAGCACTTGGGTTTCTAGCATAAAGCCTATAGCCATGATACATATATTTTTATTTCTAAGAGGGCAATATTTCTGCCCCAATTATCTCAAGGAAGAAGATTCTTAAAACATCTTATTTGGTGCTACTGCATTTTAAAAAACATATCTAATTTTGACCCATTTTATTTTGCAAAGCTCAATGGTGAGAGAGTTCACTTATGTAAATACAGTATCTAAAACATACCTCCACCACAGGGGAAAAACAAATGAGGAACGTTTATGATAACGTCACAGCATGGCCAGGGAAAGTGGGTTTTCTGTGAGATGTCCTTATTAATGGTGGAACACTTCAAAAAAAGTTATTTAATTTCTCGTTCATAAAATACTAATAAAATAAAATGCCAGATCCTTACAAGGACTTTCCTTACCCTCTGCCAAATAAAAAGATACTGCTAGGGTTGTGACAGTAGATGGGAGAGAGACAGAGAGAGACTGGCTATTTCATGTTAGTGAAGTATAGCTATGGAAAAGAGTTTTGGCAGAGAAGGCTGTTCAGTGGCAGCTTGAGCTAGCCCTCTGGTTGCTTACTATGATATTTTACTCTTCTGTATTCACTAAAAATAGGTTACTACCACAGCAACCCTTGCATCACAAACGTTAGCTCTGAAATACTGAGAATCACCCTGAATGCATACTGTGTGTGTACACGCGAGTGAGAGAAAACACACGCACGAGAGTGAGCAAGTTGGCACTCTCTTGCTCATACACACAGGTACAATATACTGCCGCATTTATAGAAACTGATTTTATGACAACTGCTTCTTCCCAGGATAACAGTCTCGAGCAACTACATATGAAACTGGGGGGAAAAGGCAGGCCACCATCATTCAACAAGGAGTGAAAATTCCAACAATTCCATTTAGACTGGCTTATTACTCTGAGGTCACTGGGTTTGATGGGGATCTGCCCTTCAAAAGAGACCACTGGAGTGTATTATGAACTGAAAAGCAGCTAAAGGAAAATCGAAGTCAATTTAAAAGGAATCAACTTAAAAAAAATATATACATGAAATGAGTTTCAATTTATGTATTACGTATAGAACGCTGCAGATCTGCGAATATTTGCTTTACAGCCACGGATTGTAGATCAGATGTGGATATATATTTTGCATTGCACAGGGCTCTAATTATGTGAAACCATAACATTTTCTGGACTTGGACAGGGCTCAGACTGTACTCTGGTTCCAAATCTGAAGTTTTGAAGAAAAAAATTTCATAGTTAAGCTACTATTTTAATGATCTGAACCCACCGCATTTCAGTGCCTATCACATCTTGGGAAGCAGGGGGATGGGATGCGAAGTTATCCAGGACTCAAGAATTTTTACATAAGCCAGCCTCAGATATATCACTATTATTTTAGCTGACACTTCACATAGCCATAAAAGAAACACATAGAATCTCACTCACCTTTATGTGCAATGTGACACAAGTCTTCTTGCATTTTAGAAAATTCTGATGTTTCACAGCCAGAGTAATTTTTCTCTTCCCCAAAATCTATTGTAGATAAATTAGGATTGGAAGCATGCAGTCGCATGGGGGCAGAAAATACTGTAGGTACCTACAAGGAGGATATTTACAGTTGGTAAAATATGACAAGTCAAAGTTTTACATTCACTTTGCAGACAATGTACAATTAGGCCTTAGACAACAGCATGGGAGGAACAGCTGTTGATCAGCAATGGTTTTTTGCATGCCTCCAAGAAGATGGGAAGATGACATTGTTTAACATCTCAGACGAACGTGGAGAAGAAAGGCAAGAGTCTGAGAAGAATGGTGGACGTGTTGTGATCGGCGAAGTCTTAATGACAGCTGAAGACCGATCAATCCAACTGATCGAGATGAATACATTTGGCAAACTACAGAATAGGAGAGAGCATGCTCAAAGGTTTCAAACTTGGAGATGTGACAAAAATTTAATGGAAACATTATTTTTGGTCTGAGGAGTGTTGTAGAGAATTTTGTTGTACCATGGTTTAAACTTGTAACTCCCCAACAACATGGATTTGTGGAAGCCACTAGGTAAACAGACAGTTAAATAGTACTGTAAGATTTGCAATGGCTTCTGAACCCAGAAATGGAGGCTCAGTTGAGACCACGTGTGAAATCTTGACCACTTTGAAATCAATGGGAATTTTGCTATGGATGTCAAAGTTGTCAGGATTTTGCTCAATGACTATTTTGAGTCCCAGGGGACTGTGAAATCCAATCTCACATATTACGTGATTTAGAAGGATTCCAATTTCCTTACAAGTGCTAGAGCAAGAAAGGATCAATAAGCAAGTAAGTATTTTGAGAAAGTTGGGTTCAGGCAGGAAAAAGACTGTTCCCGTTACCTGCAACATTCCTTTAGCGTCTTTCCCAATTACTCTAGACCGCCACCTCCTCTGAGTTCTTTTTTCCTTTTTTGGACTTTCAAAAGATCCACCCTTTTAACAACACAGGGAACAAGAATAACGATAGGTGTCAAAATAATACTGCTAAGAAGAATCAACATCTTGACACCCCTCCCACTTCCAGGAAGTACAGTATATACTCATTCATAAGCAGAATTTTTTTTTAGTAAAAAAGGGAAGCCCCAGAGAAGAGGGGTCAGCTTACCAGTGGGTATAGGGAGGGAGAGATGGGACACAGCCCCTCCTCCCAACAGAGGGAGGAAGGAGAGGCAGCACAGCCAGCAGAGCCAGAAGGGAAGAGGCGGGGCCAGAGTCTGCTTTTGGCCACACTGCTCTCCCCGCAGCCTCCAAAGCAGCTGCAGGGCCGTGCCGCCCAGCGTGCCAGAGTAGCTCCAGCTAGGTCAGAGATATCTTTCCCTGGCCCTCCCTAGATAAGGTGGGAAGGGATGGGATGGTGAGGGGAGAGAGTGTGGGGGTCCTGCCTAGGGGTGGGGTCATGTGGGGAGTGGTCACAGGGTCCCCTGACCCCCAGCTTCTCCCCCACAAAAAAAATTTCCCCACCAGTTGCTGTCCCAGCCCATCAGGAGCCAAAGTTTGCTGATCCCTAAATTATAGGGTCAGCTTATGAACGGGTCATAAAAAATTTCCATTTTTACTTATCCATCTTTGGGCAGGGGGGTTGGCTTATAAACAAACCAGCTTATGATCAAGTATATATGATAATTTTCACAACTGACCTGCATGGCATTTATAGCAGGTGCTGAACATGTCCTATGGAGAACTTCCATGCTCTGTAACAGCTGGCTCATTTCCATTAAATATGTGTGACAATACGAGAGATCTGTTTTGAAAGAGAAAATATTTTCAGTTGCTCCCAAGAAATGGAGACATGGGAAATAAATTTTTTCCATGCAGTTAAAGTCTTACTTTGATTCACTTGTTTTTGCAGTCTAGTTTGTAGAGAATTGGTGTCAGCAGCAGAAAGATTGTTACCACAATTTGGTATTAGTCAGCCCCCTTAGTGGAGAGGGCAATGATGTCACAGGCTTGGAGACCGTACCCCTAGAGGTGGGTCCTTCTAGGTCAGGATAGAGGCATATTGATGGGGCAAACTTAAACTGCTGCTTTTCACGTATTTTTGTTCTATAGAGAAATAACTTCAAAAGAACGTCAAGCTCTTGGACTGTAAATATGTCTGGCACTTGTGATGTTCACTAAGGCCCAAATTTTTAAAAATGGCTAGGAATTCTGGATGCTTCAATTTCTGGGTGCCTAGTTTGAGACACCTCAAAGCCTGATCATCAGAAGATTGGTGCCCAAAACTTTCTGAAGAAGTCAGGCGCCTTTAAGAGGTCTCATGTTGGCTACCCCAAAATGGAGGTACTCGAAAATTACTATCCCTTTAAAATGTGGACATAATTCACTTAACCAAAAAAAACAAACAAAATAAGAATGCTACCACCATCATTTTCAGAGGTAAACACTACATGAGACAGTCCTTACACAGTCAGTCAATTCCAGTTACATTCAGGAAATCTAAAATAACCTAACAGTTTAAAGTTCCTTCAGATAACATTACCTTTTGAGCATTTTTCCATATCCTCAGAAGACTGTAGCCAAGGGGGAATCCTGGCCTCACTACTTGGACAGGAAAACTGTAAGCTACTTCCAATTTGCAATGAATTCTGTTTTGTCATGCTGCCTGCCTGTTCCAAAGAAACAGAAATGAATTATTAATACAAAGACAATCTATTATTGTGGTGAAGATACATTATGGCATCGAGATACAGAGGGCCAGGTTCAGACACTGGTGAAGATTACATGCACCAAAAGGTGTCACAAATATATGAGCCAACAAAGAAATACACATTTTTTATTTAATACCACCCCTTATGGATATGTGAAAATCTGAATAAGGGAGTAAGCTGACTAGCAGCTAACAGCAACAGAAAGCCAAATACAGACGAAAATCAACAAGAGTGAGGTTTGCTGAAAAGTAGATTTAAAAAGGTTTAACACTTGAAACCAGAGTAGTAAATTGAATAACACATCATCTGCCTTTATATTCTCCCCATTTCCGACTCAGCAAAACAAGGAACAAACCACGAATAGTTTAAATGTTAGGAAGATTTTAAAGAAAGGGGGGCAAGTTTCACCAGATGTTATCTGAAGAACTGACTAATGTTCATATTCCTATGTTTAAAGGTGGTTGGTTGATAATACTCTTATCCTATCTAGAATAACTGCAGAAGAACTTATTTATACAAGTGCCTAAGCCTTTTTTGGATCACAGTAAGCTTTTTACCCTCAGTAGAATCTTGGAGGAGCAAGTTCCCCAGGCTAATTTATAAGTTTCATAAAACATTTATTTTAAAATCCATTTTAAATATGTTGCTTCCTTTGAAATTTCATCGTGTCCCCCCGTTATTCTAGTATTATGAGAAAGGTTAATTGGAAGGGCCTAGAGGATCTCTATCACCTATTTTATATTCTGCTTTCATGTTACCTCTTGCTCAGCCCCTCTCTAAACTAAGCAATACAAGCCTTAAATCTATCTTCATATGAAAGTCTCTTCCATGCCTTTATATTAATAAGCTTGTTCCCTTTCTTTAGTCCTTTTTACTTATGTGGGTGGGAAGAAAACTGAACACTATATCAGTTGACACTATTGATTTCATATACTGGCATTAGAATAAGTATTAAATACACCTTGTTTAGTCAGAACCAAGACAGTAAATATCAATTAGTAACTTTATCATTAATTCATGTTTACAGCTGCTCTAGTTTTTTACATCACTGAAGAAAGCTGTAGCCAGCCATATGTATTAAACATGTTACTCACCTTTTGGAATGTACAGATGGAGTTTATAAAGATGTACAATTTAGAACAACTTTGTACTTTTACTTTCCACATTTACTTCTCCAAAATTTGTAACATGAAACTTACTTTTGCCCTACAATTCAAATACAAATGCGGTGGTGGGGTGAGGGGGAAGTTGCCAAAAGGAGACAGGGAAGAAAGAAGCAAGCGCTTTTATAGCTCAATCTAGCTGGACACACAGACTTGCAAAGAGAACGTTAACCCTAAGGGCTGGTCTACACTACGGGGGAAAATCGATCTCAGATACGCAACTTCAGCGACGTGAATAACGTAGCTGAATTCGAAGTATCTAAGATCGAATTACTCACCGTCCTCATGGCGCGGGATCGATGTCCGTGGCTCCCCATGTCGACTCCGCAACTCCGTTCGGGTTGGTGGAGTTCCGGAATCGATATAAGCGCATTCGGGGATAGATATATCGTGTCTAGATATATCGATCCCCGAGGAATTGATTGCTACCCGCCGTATCAGCGGGTAGTGAAGACATAGCCTTAGAATGCAAACATTCTACAAGCTATTAAAATGTGTAACATTAACATTGACCATGGGCCAAATCTTCTTGGCATACCTCCACTGACTTCAAAACTGGGTTAATAAATTGGAAGTACACTATAGTATTTCATATTAAAAACAAACAAGTTAGGTTATTGTACCTCTGGTTCTTCAAGTTGTGTTAACCATGCAAGTTCCACTCTTGGTATGCATGTGATCGGATTCTTTCAGGCAGCAGCGCCTGTTGGAGGAACCTCTGTGCTCTAGATATCCTTACATTTTCCCCACCCTGCGTTCATAAAGGGTGGAGTGGATCCTCAGTTTCTTTGCCAATACAGAATCCCAGAGGAGTAGGTTTCTGCAGCAGTGGGGAAGGAGGGCAGTTCGTAGAATCCACACAGATAACACACTTCAAAGACCCACAGGTACTGTAAGGTAAGTAACCATTCTTTCGAGTGATCGCCCATAGCAAGCAGTTGTCTCTGCTCAGAAGTGGGTAGTAGGAGTCCTACTTAAAAGAAGTGATTGCAGGATAGCCCTGCCAAAGCAGGAATTTGATCTTGACATCGCTACAAAAGAATAGCATCTTGTAAAGGTGTGGACTAATAAAAATAAATAAATAATATAGAGAGATATCTATGTCATAGAACTGGAAGGGACCTTGAAGGTCATTGAGTCCAGTCCCTTGCCTTCACTAGCAGGACCAAGTACTGATTTTGCCCCAGATCCCTAATGGCCCCCTCAGAGATTGAACTCACAACCCTGGGTTTAGCAGGCCAATGCTCAAACCACTGAGCTATCCCTCCCTTCTGAGTTCCCTGTATCTGCCTTACAGATTTCAGAAATAGGGATATTCTTCAAACATGTAGCAGAGGCTGCATGAGCTCTAGTGAAATGAGCTTGAATGCGCTTAGGGAGTTGGCTCTAGCCTGGCTAAACTCATAACTCGTCCTCATGCAGTTGGAGACCCACTTACCTAGCCTGAAATGACCCTCCCTGCAAAGGCTACAGACAGTCTAGGTATGTTTCTGTATGGCTTTGTCCCATCACTGTAAAGAAACAGTGCCCTTACTCCATCAAGTGAGTGAAGATTTGCTTCCCCAGAGGTGAAGCGAAGCCTGGGGAAGAATACTGGGAAATGAATGAATAGGTTCACCCAGAATTCTGAAATCGCTTTGGCTCAACGAGGAAGGGGAGAGGAGAATCCAACAACCCTGCTAATAGTATGTTGAGGTCCCAAGGGGGAGAAATACATGAACGAGGGTTCTTAACGAACCTGACCACTGTAAGGGGAAAATACGTTCCTATTCAGGGTCATATCGTAAGTGCAGCTATTGCTACCGCATGTAGCTGATAGAAAGTCAAGATTGTTCCAGGGCTAGTAAACAGTCCAATATTGCTGAAATGGGTGTTGTCAGGGGAGAAAGCTGGTGCTGAAATGTCCAACTGGAATACCTCCTCCACTTTGCTTTAAATCAGTTCAGTGGAGGCTTTTCTACTGTAGAGTAGATTGTTCTGAACTCCAGCTGGACAACTTCTTTCTAGGCTGCCAGATGTAAGGAGGTTGGGTCTGGATGCAGGATCTGACTATTGTTCTGTGAGACCATATCAGTCACAGCAAGTCATGTGCTTGGTGGCTGTGTTGAGAGATTCGTCAGATCCAAATACCAGAACTGCCTGGCTCATGCTGGGGCTATTCTAATCCTCAGTCCTACCTTTTGCCTCAGTTCCTAAGAATCTTCCTTATCATGAGGATCAGCAGAAGAGCACAGACAGGTCCTGATGTCCAGGGGTGGGGAAAAAAAAAAAAGCCTCTGTCATGGGCACTTAAGCTGAAGCCCCCGCTATGAAACAGAATGCCTGACACTAGTCACGGTCTGTGGCAAACATCTACTTCCGGGAATCCCCACTTGTGAGAGATGTACTGTACCACTAGTTGTCTGAGAACTGTCTGCTGAGTTGATCTGCCAAGCTCTTCTGAAGGCTGGGATGGTATACAGCCAGTGGTGTGATTTGATTCAAAATGAACCAATTTCAGAGCTGCATGCTGTCCTGACAGAGCAAACACACTCTTGCTTCCCCTTGTTTGTTGTCATAGGCAGGGCCCTACCAAATTCATGTCCATTTTGGTCAATTTCATGGTTATAGGATTAAAAACAAACAAACAAACCCATAGATTTCCATGATTCTAGCTATTTAAATCTGAAATTTCATGATGTTGTAATTGTAGGGGTCCTGACCCAAAAAGGAGTTGGGGGGACAGGGGGAGCAAGGTTATTGTAGGAGGGATTGCAGTACTGTTATTCTTACTTCTGCACTGCTGCTGGTGGTAGCGCTTCCTTCAGAGCTAGGCAGCTGGAGAGCAGCTACTGCTGACTAGTAGCCCAGCTCTGAAGGCAGAGCCGCCGCCAGCAGCAGCACAGAAGTAAGGATGGCCTGGTATGGTATTGCCACCCTTACTTCTGTGCTGCTGCCTGAAGAGCTGGGCCTTCAGTCAACATTTGCCACTCTCTAACTGCCCAGCTCTGAAGACAGCAGCGCAAGAGTAAGGGTAGCATTGTATGGTATTGCCATCCTTATGTGTGTGCTGCTGCTGGCAGGGTGCCACCTTCAGAGCTGGGTGCTTGGCCAACCGCTGCTGCTCTCCGGCTGCCCAGTTCTGAAGGCAGTGCAGAAGTAAGGGTGGCAACATCACAGCCCCCCAAAATAGCTTTGCAACCCCCCTGCAACTCCATTTTGGGTCAAGGATCCCCAGTTTGAGAAACACTGGTCTCCTCCGTGAAATCTGGGAAATCTAGGAAAAAGCACACGAAAGACCAGATTTCACAGTCTGATGCATTTTTCATGGCTGTGAATTTGGTAGGGCCCTAGTCATAATGTATAAATTGTGGTATTTATCTGTCAGGAGTTAGATTGTGGAACTCTGGAGAAGAGGCAGGAATGCTTTGAATGCCAGGTAGATGGCTGTGAGCTTTAAAACATTTTGTGTGGAGATCAGCTTCTGAGGGGACCATAGGTCCTGAATTTGAAGGTGATCTAGATAAGGTCCCCATCCATGAGTGGAGGTGTCCATCCCCACAGTCTGAGTAGGTAAAGATGCAGAGGGTCTTTCCACCAGTTTAATGAGAAGAGGGCTTCTTGTGGGACCATGACCATTATGTCTATGTGATGACTGCTGTAGATACACAGATTTCAGATACTCTTGTATAGAGTGGAGATGAAGTCTGGCAAACTATATAATTTAGGTTCATGAGGCCATAAATCCCAGGTAAGTTCTCATGGATGCTCTTGTGTGAGCTTGAAGCTGGAAAGGTAAGCTCATTAACTGGAATCTAACACTGCTCCTATAAATGCTATGCTTGTAGTCTGAGTCAGTGTGGATTTCTCTCCGTTAACTTTGAGGCCCAGTAAGGCAAAGAGCTTTAAGGTTACTTGGATTCAAGTTGGTCACCTATTGGGGTGATCTTTCTTGGATCAGTCAGTTAAGATGTGGGCAAATGTGGATTCCTTGTCTCCTCAGATGAGCAGCCACAACTGCAAAGCATTTGGAGAATGCCCTCTCCTGTGTTCCTACCAAGACTCTAAGCCATTACCTGTGAGCTGGATGATTAGGTGTCTTGCCAGTCAAGAACCACAAACCAATCTTGAGGCTCTGATGAGGGAAGTCACCATCCTGAATCTGAAACAAAATTACTTTGTTCAGACATTAAAGGTCTGAGGCATCCCCTTTCTTCTTTGGGATGAAAAAATAGAAATAGATCTCTTGTCCCTGAAGGCACCTCCTTCACTGCTCCCAGTTGTAGAAGGCAGTCCACTTCTTGCTTTAACAGTATCTTACGAGACAGGGCCCTGAATATTGACTGGGGAGGAGGGAGGAGAGGAAGGGGTAGGAAGAGTTTGGAACTGGAAAGAAGATCCCTTTTTTGCAATCTCTAGGTGCCACCAGCCCAAGGTGATGCCAGTCCAGGATTCAGAAAAAGAAGATGTGGTTTCCTTTTATACCCCCCTTTGGCAAAGATTCCAGATGATTCTGTTGGGCTCTGACGTTGGCATCAGACTTGCTGCCTGGTGGACACCACAGTGTGTGCAACAGTAAAGAGAGGGGCAAAGGGTCATCTCTAGTGGAACTTCTTCTATATCTTTCTTGTGTCTGAGGTCCTCTGGGGCTGACAACAGTATTAGGCAGAGAAGTACTGCTTGAAGGATGATTGTTGACATGTTTGCTTCCTTCTTTGGGCCACTGTGTTCCAGTCTCAAGAACACAGAGTTGCCCTCAAATCTTAAGGAATGGAGGGTCTCATCCATCCTAAAATTAAGAGATTCACTGCCTGCCAATGGAAGGTCCTCGATTGTTGTTTAGACCTCCCAGGGGGTCCCTACAAAGCCAGGAAAACCTACTCATTGCCACCAATGTGGCCATATTACATTATGTCAAATGTGTTCAGCACAGTCTGTCAATTGGTCCTCTAACAAAAGGACCTTCATCTTCTCTTGATACACTTTTGGATGCTTATCTACAAGCTAGACAATTTATCCTATATTTGGAGAGGAGGGCCTGATAATTAGTTATATGCATCTGGATACTGACTGATGAGTATACCTGACACCTAAAGAGGTCGAATATCTTTGGGGTCTTCATTTGGGAGGTCCCTGTTTTTATGTTTCCTGGACAGTGGCCACTGCAAGCAAACCCAGTAGTGGGAATGAATGGAAATATCTAAATTCCCTGGAAAGGAACTAGTATCTGAAAATGATCTATCGGTTCGCTTGGGTGTGACCAGAACAGATGTTGGGTGCTCCAAGAGTCCCTCATTTTATGGGCCTGGTGAGCCTGCCAGGTGTGGAAAGGTGTTAGATGTTCATGAGTTGATATGGTTTCTCCTGTACCACTTCCAGTAGTATATCCAGGGTCTCTGCCACGTTCCTGGAACACCCTGAAGTCATCCACTGAGGAAGACATAGTAGGATTCACTGCCTTGTCTAGGGAGGATGCGGAGATGGCACAAAGGACCAGATGTTTTCCCCCTTGCAGCTAACGCTCTTCCTCACTTTCCAACTCTTGCCTTACCAGTATTTGAGATCGCACTAGATAGCATGGCTGGATCGACCTATATTGCCTTTTCGGGAAGGAGGATCTAGCTCTGGAGACAGTAGAAGATGCAGGCTTTCTACAGAAATGCTGGAAATGCTTTCTTAACATGATGAACTGATAACTCAGAAGCTGGTGGCTTGAAAATCACCACCTTCAATCTTTTAAAGAGGAGTGACTCAGGTACTGGGCTCACAGTCAAGTCACTTGGGTACAGTGTATGCTTTGGGTACCAAGATAGCTAGCACTGAGACACTCTGTTTTGAGATGACTGGTATGGAGATAATAGGTACCAGGCCTCTGGGTACTGAGACACTGTGCCAAGGCTCTGGATACTGAGGTACCCAGTGTTGAAACTGATGCTGAAGAACCGGTAGAGAGAGAGATCCATAGAGTCTGGGAGTACTGATGATGCTGTCTTGGAAATTGGTACTAGGGTACTTCAAGAGGTTTGTTTATGCTTTTGGCTCTTAGGAGATTGAACCTAAACTTAAGTCTAAACCAAGCCAAACCAGAATTTTGATGGTTTACGTCTCTGCTTGCTAGGCCTGGGAGCAGGTGACCTGCACCTAACTTGGCCCTGCAGTGGTGCTCTTTTCTGCCCATCAGAAGTTGTCAACCCTGGAATAGCAGGCGAAGCTCCTTAGAAAAAGTGGTGGTGCAGATTAGAATCTTGGCTCATCAGTGCACTAATAGAAAGGGGCTGCCCAGAAGACATTGGTCCAGTTCTGCCCTTCCTTCAGTGTCCCAGGCAGAGTGGATCGAACTCTCAAGGTGGAACAGCTCCAGATGGGCTTCTCTAGTTTTCCAAGTGTAGCTAGAGAAAGAGTGACGCTTCCCCAAAACACTCTGCATGTCCCTATCCTACACAGAGTAGGCACCAGAAGTGTCCAGCATTGACAGGTCTTAAAGTTTCTGCTATATTGGTAGGATGGGTGCATCTAGCCTAAACTGATTTTTTTTTTTTAAACAAATAAGGCAATAACTCACTAATTATTTACTAGTTAGAGTGCTAGCTAATTAACACTAGCACCGTATACAGAAAAGCAGGCAAACACTGCAGGAGTTTTGACTTGCTGCCACAGGTGGTAAGAAGGAACCGAGGGACCCATTCTGTCCTTTATTCACGGGGAGTGTGCGCCTATGGGGCGGTTAGCACAAGGATATCTACAGTGCAGACGGGACCCTAATAGCCACTGCTGGCCAAAAGAATCCAGTCTCTTGCACACAGGGTGCATACGTGTGAACACTAGAATCTGTGTGGACAACTCATCTTAAAGACGAAAATTTAGTGTCAAACACATTGGCAAATTTATGATTTACAGCTTTATCATCACTGCACATTTTTAAAGGAAGCCTAAATATTTATCATAATATTGGATTGCTAATGTTTTGCAGTTTATAGATACTTTATGAAATTATTTGCTAAGTTTTAATGTTAAACCCACAAATTTTCACCACTGTAGCATGAATGGACAAAGCTTAAATTTAAGTAAAAAAATCTAGAGTTACTTTTCCCATTCTGACAGCAAAACTCATGTGTACCAAAGATATTTATTATGCAACCATTAACAGATTATAACTTTTCCAATATTGGTCTTGTTACTGTTTAAATGAAGCAAAAGAAAATTATATTTTAATAAAACTTTAAACATGATATTAAAAAAACAGGATAACTTTACAGTATTCTAGAGTAGTGGTTCTCAAAATAAGGACCTGGGGTGCCCTGGGGGGCTGTGAGCAGGTTCCAGGTGGTCCACCAAGCACGGCCAGTGTTAGACTCACTGGGGCCCACAGCAGAAAGCCAAAGCCTCACCACATGGGACTGAACCCTGGGGCCCTGAGCCCTACCACCTGGTGCTGAAGCCAAAGCCTGAGCAACTTAGCTTCACAGGAGCCCTTGTGACATGGGGGTCCCAGGCAATTGCCCTGCTTGCTACCCCCTTACAACCCCTAACACTGATCCAGGCTTTTATATGCAGAAAACCAGTTGTGGTGGGACAGGTGGTCTATAGAATTTTTCTAGCATGTTGGGAAGGGGGGCCTCAGAAAGAAAAGGTTGAGACTGCTCGCATTAGATCATTTTACTGTTTACATCTTACATCAACCTTTACCCAACCAAAAACTTAATTACGGTTTTTACCAGGGGCGGCTCCAGGCACCAGCACACCAAGCGCATGCCCGGGGCAGCCTGCTGATCGCCTGAGGGCAGCAGTCAGGCTGCCTTCGGCGACATGACTGCGGGAGGTCCGCCAGTCCTGCTGTTTCGCTGGCAATTTGACAGCGGGTATGCCAAAGGCATGGAACTGGCGGACCTCCCGCAGGCATGCCACCAAATCCACGTTACCAGCGGACCTCCCACAGGCATGCCGCTGAAAGCTGCCTGACTGCTGTGCCTGGGGCAGCGAAATAGAGCCGACCCTGGTCTTTACACAAACGGATAGAGGAAATCAAGCTACAGTAATCCTTGATGAAAGCTCATCATTACCTTTCTACTTGAGACAGAGTCGAACACACTGGGTACAGAGTCTGCAGTGGAGGACGCCAGGAAGAAATTATTGATATCATGCGGAAACATAGCAATTTCATTTTGACGATACATTCTGTGGTGCCGCAGTTTTGCTACCCATTCGTCAAACAGTTCCTGAGACTTCACCTACAGAAAATATAGTTAAGTTATATGACATGAAGTCAACCTTAAATTACTAGACAAAACTAGGTTTTATTTTTTCCCCATTTCTTACAATGTGGCCACAAGGGGTTCTGAATTCTTGACAGAGCATCAATAAAGTGTGCCTGTTAAATAGTACTCTTCACTTGCCTCAGTACAACATAGAAAAAACTTCATGGAGCAGCTTAAGAGGAAAACTATGTTAGCTGAAGTTTCTCTCTAAGGTCCCAATTCAGGAAAGCACAAAACAAATGTTTGAGCCCATCTCTATTCAGGGCAACACTGACGCACCGGCTTAAGTCTCCTTGACTTCAATAGGACTTAAGCACACACTTAAGTTCTATCCTAAAAAAGGGGTACCTTACTAAATAGGGCCTAATATTGTGAACTTAAATACAAGTCTTGTAAGCCTGTCGTCCAGAGGACAGGCTCACCTTAGACCCACAGAAGCATGGCAGCATTAAATCTGAACACATGCCATAGTTGTGTATTTTCAGTTTTACGTCCAAACTTATTTGCTTTTAAGGTTAAAAAAAATCACTTAATCTTAGTTAAATATAGGCTCTGTGGCTTTTACACATTTAAAAAACAACATTAGCTATATATTTTAAGTCAATTTAGACCATTAAATCAATAGATAAACTTAACTTTCAAACTACAGAATATAGTCACAGATAATTAAGAAGGAATGAATTTATTTTATGTTCTATTAATAGATTAGATAAGTACAAGTACGCTCACATAATGGAAAAGATACAAGAGCGCACAACAGCAGCATGCAATTACTCTGGTCTATATTTTCTCCTCACATTTGTCTCACAAAAAGGAGTAACTAAATTTAAGTATAAAAAATTGCTGCCAACTATGAGACTGTTTTTGACAAAATTTAAAGTTAGAGAAAGATTTTAAAGAAATTATGAATTCCAGAAACCAAACTACAGTAAAACAAAGGACAATTTGCTTCTCAGCAAACTATAAAGTTTGGCCACATTTGACAACTGCTACAGAATTTAAAAATGTTTTTCCTTTAAGTTACCCAACATTTCCAGCACCCTTTATTAAGAGGCCAACAGCACACACCCACGCACCCATCCACCCTAGGTGCATCACAATATTTTAATATTTTTACAATTTAATTGGTAAGATACAGAATATAATTGCCTTGAAGAATTACCTTTAAATGGTATATGTATTCTTCGGTATCTAAATCTATACATTTTGTTGATTTCTTTACAGACATCACTGAAAGTCCAACATCAATGCAGCCATGCAGCTTCTCTCTCTCTACCTGCAAAAAAAGAAAGATTTTACATAGAAAATTAGCATTAATGCCTGAGGCAGGGTAGGAGAAGAGATGCATTGACTGGCAGGACCAACATTTTTAATTCATCTTGTACGTTAGAAATTCAAAATCGTTCCTCTTCACAACATGACCCAAGACATGGTATTCATATAAAACACCACAATATCAAGGGAGGGGAAAACAAACTCCCCCCAAAAAACCACTTACATCAGTTTGACACTTGGCATACTTCAAAATTCCTCTGTCCAAGAAGAAGTATCTCTGTAATCAGAAATACAAAGAAACCTTTTATAGGAGAGCAGGAAATGATACAATATATTCCACTAAAAGGGCATCTTCTGCAGTTAACTTTTCAACAACAAGGACAACACATCAAGTGAGTTAAGTTTAATCTGCAATTAACCCTAAGATACACAGTTCTTTCCTACCTTGTGCCAGCCTTTCAGAGGCCATTTCCTCTTTTTCAGCAGGTAGCCTTCCTGTTTCTGTGGTTCCTGGATATAATTCATGACTCCTCGCAGTCCTTCTACAACTTCCCAGCTGTCCTATTAAAACACAAAATCCAAACCTGATTTGATTTTTTTAAAAAAAGGAACAGAATTAAAACATTTCTCTGAATAAAACCCTGTGAGACCACAGTCTCAGACTGAGACACAACACAAAGTAAATGAAATGCAATTTTTCCTGTCACCATGTCTCATTGAATGTATGTGCTTACCAGGATTATTTACATATAGTACATAGCCACAGGGTATGCCACAGTTTAGTATAAAACCTTTATCAATATGGGCAAAAACAACCCCTACTGAAAAAGATCTCATCAGTGCATCATTGCCTGTAAAGTTGACCATAAAAACCTAGATTTCTGGCACATTCTTCAGCACACATGAGCAATTCAAGTCTCCCCTCGGCCCCACCCCGTACACACATGCCAAAAAAAACCAAACAAAACCAAAAGCTAGATGAGCAACAAGTACTGAAACACGCAAAAGGCCGGTGCAAAGGAGGAAAAACTATATGAAAATGCCAACAGAAAACGCTTTCTTCTTCTGCATGGCAGTACTAAAGGAGTGACCTTGAAGTAATTTGACGTACAGGCGGGAACAGAGCTGCTGCTGATTGTATAATTTTTGTTCATGATTTTTTATTTATAGGAAAGTGTTAATGAAAGTATAACAACTTCCCAGATTTCTGGCCAGAGGATCCTCCTATAAAAGTAGTGACTTTGGTTCAACTATCATTGGACCAGACATTTAATCTAATCTTTTTGGTTAGGTGTTTATGTGAAAAATATTCTTTATATGGGGGGAAATTTATTTTTCACAGTTGGATATGCTCTTTGTGTCATAGCCACACATTTGGCAGGGGTGGAGGGGGAAAGAGGAGGACGGAAAAAAGAGAGGGAGAAAAAGTCTAGATAATCTTACCTTTACCTGCTGGCTTTTAATGATTTGGGACACTACTGTAATGGAATACACTGACCCTATCAAATGACAGCAGGAAGGGGAATATTTAGGTACCTGACTTCCCTACTTAAGTTATACAAAGGAGTAACATGCAGAAGAGTCACATAGCACTTCCCTGACCCAAAAATATCTTAAAAAATTCAAAAAACTGTATTTGTTCCATTCCTCTATTTATTCTGGAGTTCAAACAACTCTGGGTTGCAAAAGATTTTATATCTAGAATGCCCAACGAGAGTTCAGTCTGAACCATCACACTGCCCCTTTGATAGAGCTAAACTAGAACAGCATATAGAGACAAGAGGTCAACAAATATAGAGGTATACTGATCCTTAATTTTACGCAACATTAGTTGACATGAGAGCTGTAGTAAATACAAGTCTCAAGATGCAATAACTCACTCTCCACAATCCTTGGGAACCTAAGTAAAGCAATATATTCATTAATAAAGTAATTATGTAGAATAGAAAGATACTGCAAAATAGGCATTCCATAAACAGTTTAAGCAAAATGATTACCCCGTTTACCTGTGTCCCTAGTGAGGATTCCTCCATTTGTTCCACTATTTTCCCTGTCTTGCCCTTCAGGACAGTTTCCTGCACTGAGAATCAGTACTCCCAGCATTAAACAGTCCACAAGAGTTAGAAGGGTGGTGCTACTCAGTTTTCATCATAACACAACACATTAAACTCTCAGTGGGATTCCACAAACCAAAGATGAGCTAAAATGTCCAGTTTCCCTAAATTAAATTCCTGTTATAGGAAAAAAGTTTTGCATGTTGCCCCTTGTTGGTTCTGGCTCCTTTTTTGGCTGCATTACAGAAGACTATTTTCCTCACCCCTTCCAATCTGGAATATTTTTACATGATTACTTAAATATTTGTAATAAAGACTTATAAAAACATGGTTTTCCTTACTAGAAATCAGAAGTTATGCTCCATGTTCTATCCTTTTAATCTTTCCTCATTTGGGCTAGATTGTAGCTTGAACTATACATCCACAGGAGACCCTCTGCCCCCTTATCCTTCTAAGTAAGTTACCTAGACCTTTGATCATGGCACACAGAGCTCACTTATACCCACCCAGAGCAGGTGGACATGGAGTGGGTGGTGAATTGGTGAACCCTTTGTTCCGTCCTCCAATGAACCAACCAAAATTGAGCCAGAATAGTGGGCATTGTAGTTTGCTTCTGGGTGAGGATGACAGCAAATTACTACTCTTCTCCCCTGGAGCAAGGATGAAGCAGAGAGATAACTAGGCCTCAGATGGGTACCCCTGAAGCATAGGGCCTCCCAATCAAGCAAGCCAGCCCTTAGTTCAGTGGCTCTCAACCTTTCCAGACTACTGTATCCCTTTCAGGAGTCTGATTGGTTTTACGTACTCCCAATTTTCACCTCACTTTTACGTACTCCCAATTTTCACCTCACTTACAAACTATTCGCTTACAAAATCAGACAAAACACAAAAAGAAAAAAGTGTCACAACACACTAGTACTGAAAAATTGCTTACTTTCTCATTTTTACCATTATAAAAGAAATCAATTAGACTATAAGTATTGTACTTACATTTCAGCGTATGGTATATAGAGCAGTATAAACAAGTCATTGTCTGTATGAAGTGTTAGTTTGTACTGACCGTTAGTGCTTTTTATGCAGCCTGTTGTAAAACTAGGCAAATATCTAGATGAGTTGATGTACGCATACGCAGAGGTCTTCCAGGGGGTACTCATGGTTGAGAACCAGGGCCTTAGTTGAATATTTACTGCTGGAGATATATGCAAACACTAAAGCAGACTATAATTTCATAAATAAAGGTGTTGGGTTTTTTGGAATTTTTTGCAGCACGTAGAGGTAGGTCTCAGAGGGAATCCCAACGTGTATTAACATATACTCTTAAAAGTCAAAGAAAGTGTATGTTCCACCATCTTTTCTACACTAAAGCTGATTGAGTCTATAATGAAAATGACTCCATGGTGACACTGGATGCAATGCTCCAACCTCTAAAGATGGTCTATTGACTCTTACATAATCCCAACAATTTTAAATCATTGAAGAGGCAGGATATTAGGAAGCAGTCCCTGGGAACCTTAGCAGATGCTGTACAAGGCCATGAAGCTGGAGATGATCATCTGCTGTAACAGAGTCCTGTAACAGACTGTCTTTCCTACTTAGTCTTGAAGGTTCTTTTGCCCAGTGAAGTGGTGCTACACTTGGTTTGGAAAAAAGTCAAGGCTTTTTTCATGTCAACATCATTCTGCCCAAAAACGTTCTGATTTCATCCAGGATTTTTCAGTAAGTTTCTCAGGCTAAAAATTGAAAGCAACTCAAGAAGTTGCTAAAGAGCCCCAGGCGCAACCCCAGAAGAAAGTGCTATGTAATCCTGGTACCATCTGGACACTAGTCTGGCCTGAGGCTGTTTGGCAGCTGGGTATAAGGAAGTCCAGCATCACACTGCACCACTCAAGGTTTAGTGACTAGTCCTAAACCTAAACAACATCTCTGCACCACTGGAGCAGCTCCAAGCTGCCCTCATCATATAACAGTGAAGTGGACATGCGTTACAAAAGCGTTCAATCATTTAATTTCATTCTAGCTTCATCATTGTAATCTGACTAGGCCACTGTTTTGCGCAGTAGCTGGACATAAGCCCATGTAACTGGGCAGAAAGCATTCAGTTATATAATGTAGTTAACTGAAACACTGCATGCAACAAGAGTGTAAGTGTAGTAGATGACAGCAAGTGCTGTTTTGAACTGGAAATCAGTGATTTTCAATTTACATTAGTTAAGTAACGGGAATACATTAAAATGTCACAATTATATTAACTGTTGCAAAAGGTTTAGTGTGTGGATAAGGAGGAATTTTCCACCAAGTTAGGCTTGACAAGGGTTGCTTTCAGATTTGGTGCTCAAGAAAAAAACCTAGAGAAAAGCTGCTGGATTTAACTGAAGTTTTCCTTGGCTGGAGAGCCTACCAATGTAGCTAAAAGATTGTAGAAATATCAAGTACATTTTCAGATTTTTATTCTTGGAATGAGCCAGTTGCTTAAGAATTTTATTGGCTTTCCCATCAATCAGATTACTCCCATCAGAGAAAAAAAATTCTCAAGCAAGCATTATATATGGCAACCGTTACCCACTGCTTTAGCCAAACATACTGGATAGCAGCCTATAATAAAAAAGAATAAATCTGATAACTGAATTACTACTGAAGATGGAGTCTTCTTAATGCACTACAGATTGTTTGGGGTTTTTTTTTGACAAGTGTGGGGAAGTCATCACCTGGGTTCAGTCCTCATGCATTTTTGTTAAGCATAAGCAGAGAATAGATCTGATAGGTCTTCAATCTTTTGGGTGGCAAATAATTTCCAAAGTGTAGGAGGTTTAGAGTACTTTCTACTGATCTAATGGTCATAGAAGAAAACTAACCAAGCATGTTCACATAAGCTCTTTAGCAAACCACAAACATCTTGACTTGGGATGGTTGGGAGAGAAGCTGAACCTTATAATTTCAAATTAGTTATTCACAGTTAAATCTGCACTCCTCTCAACCAACAAGAACATATTGAAAAGGATCAGAGCATAATAGAGCTTGTGCCTGATATTTTCCTCAAAACACTATCCAATTTCCAGGTTGGAATACATCTGAGCACATTCAAAGGGCTAGGAAGGGAATCAGGACACTTGTATGTGGTGGGGGGGAAGGTTACAAAGAAGTGGAGTCCACAGGTGAGGAGAGGGTCATATTGGATGGGGGCACATGAGGTGATAAGGAAACAATAGAAAGAAGGGTCATCAAGCTGCATCAATTTGGAGGCGTAAACTTGTTTGCAATAGCTCAAGTAAATGCCTTAAGGGACATCATACACTTCTTGGCATGCTCTTTGGGCTGAGGGTGATTGTTTGAAAAGCTGAGATCAGGAGAGGGGTCTTCTCAGATCTCATTTCTCCAAATCTGAACAGTTAGAGCTGGCATCAGCGCCAATAGGAATCTGGATTGGAAAATGCAAGAAAATGCTTTTAAGGTCACAAGACTTCTTGTTTGAACTTTCAAAGATATGTAGGGTGACTGGATGTCTGGTTTTTAAAGTGACAGTCCCGTATTCAAGCCCTTCTGCAGGTGTCCCGACTAGTGGTTCCTGCTGCTTGTCAGATCCCTGCTTGCCAGCCACCTGCCCAACAGGGCAGAGTAGCAGGTGGGGATGGGGGTGGGTGTGTAAGGCTGGTGGTGGGGTGAAGATGCAGCATGTGGGGCCGGCTGCTCCCCCTGCCAGTCGGTCAGTGCAGCTTGCACTGCGTGCTGGCTCTCGGCCAGCAGGGCCCTGCCCCCGCCCCATTTCTGGCTGGCACTGGCTGCGTGCTGCAGTGGCTGGTGAGAGTGAGCCAGCACCAGGCAGCAGCTGGTTATGTGTTGCCTATGCTGCTCACCCATTGACCGTTTATATGCTCCCCCTCTTGCTGCTCTCTCCCTGCTTTACCTCCAGTCCTGCTGCTCCTCCATATCCCACGTCTCGCTCCCAGTGCTGTGCAGAGAACCAGTCCCTGGTCAGAGCATTCAGCTTACAAACAGCTTAGCCAGCAGGCTCCTTTCTTCCCCCACTTCCTCTGGCTGGGTTGGTGCCCCGGGAAAACCCAAGACCTTCTGATTTGGGGCACTGACCAGGAGAAGCCCTGCATGTGCCAAAGCCCTGCATAGTGCTGGTACAGAGAAGCCTCTCCACCCCTCAGCTAAGCTCTGGTGTGGTGGCGGGGACAGGGAACGATTTCTAGCCTGTTCATACCCCGAACCTGCAGGCTCCATAGCAGCTCCCAAGGCAGGGGCTTATCACCATCTTTACCCCCCAGCCATCCCCCTCACTGCTGGGTCCTGTCCTCATGGAGCATGGGGCTGCTCCATCCCCTGGGCACTCTCCCCCGCTGGGCCATCTCTCTGGCTGGGTTCACTGAAGCCCCTGCAGTTAGGCTCCCTGGACCCTGGTGCACAATGCATCCTTAGGCGTTAACCCCTTCCTGCCCACACTGTAGCCAGGAGATGACTAGGTTATGTTGGTGGCCAGCAACCGCCTGGAGATGTTAGTTGCCTTTCGACACTGTGTAGCCAGGAAGAGACAAGCTGCTCCCAGCCACACGGGAGTGGTGGGGTGGGGGAGAGATGAGCTCTGCAAAGACACAGGCCAGGTTATTCCCCCCACTCCCTTCTCCTCCCCTGTCGCTGGATGTAGCTCCCATCCCTTCACACAGTGCCGAAAAGCTGCTGCTGGCCACATTCTGGTGGAACTCTGGCAGAAATCGGAGGGAGGGGACATGTGACCCTGTATGCCCCCCACGTGTTGCCTCAGGAAGACCAGGTACCAGAAGAGGTGGCTCTTTTCCCACAGGCCCAGCCAGGCATGGGCAGGGATGGTCGGTCACTCCCATAAACCTCTCTTACACAGCAGGAGTATGTGTGTGTCACCCCTCCCAGTGTGTGCACATGGGGAGGGGACGTAGGGGTGTGTGTCATCCCTCCCCATGTGAGCCCTAAAGTCTTAAAGATAAGCAGGTAAATAAAAAAGCCAACTACACAGTATTTCTTTTTAACAGAAGATCAGTCAACTTAATGTTAATTTGAATGTTTGTACGATTGCCATTGAACTCGCATGAATAGAAGTGATTTTACAGGTGTCCTGTATTCATCACTGGGAAATATGGTCACCCTGGTGATATATGGCAATAGGGAAGGGCAGCTTCAATATGGTTAGGGTGAGAAGTGGGTGATCACACAGGCACTAGCAGGTTCTTGTTCTGCAGTAATAATCAACACTTGAGCAACTGTGCAAGACTTCAGACATGTAGAAGGTCCAGGAATCCAGTAAGTCCCAGATGAACCCTTGATTTCCTTTGTCTCGCCTTTCCTTTTGGAAGATGCTGCGATGAACTGGGACTGTGCTTACTGCGGTCTGTGAAAGCTGAGTGGGGAGTGTTGGCCTGGGAGGATGATCTGCATGGGGGGGATGGCAGACTTCAGGGAAGATACCTGAGCATGTAATGTGAGAACCCAGGAAGCGGTTAGGGAACAGGTGACACCTCTGCCGGGAAGCTGAGCAAAGGCTGGTGGGAGGAGACACTGGGGAGATTGAGTTGCAGGGGCTGGCTCAGGGATGGAGGGAAGCACAGACAGGGCTCTGACCCCCCCAATGGGGCTGTGGTGCTCCTGGAACCCCAAGATGGACCTAATAGAGGAGGGTCCTGTTGTCTGTGCCTGCAATACCTGTTTTGGACTGTGTTCCTGTTGTCTAAATAAACCTGCTTTACTGGCTGGCTGAGAGTCATGGTGAATCGCAGGAAGCCAGGGGTGCAGGGCCCTGACTCCCCCACACTCCATGACAGATGCAATTTTCCCTTGATCTGAATCTTACGCCCCTTAAAGAGCATACCATGCTGAATAGAATGGACCTGATGTCTGCAATTTATCCACAACTTGTCTCATCTCAAGAAAAGAAAAGAGAGAAAAGAAAAGAATCTGTGGTTGTATGCTGCTAGAAGGAACTAGTGCAGCTAGACCAGGGTGTGTCAAACAGGCATCGCCACTTGTGCAGGGAAAGCCCCTGGCGGGCCTGGCCAGACCAGTTTTTGGTTTTTTTGTTTTTTTTTACCTGCCCCGTCCATGGGTCCAGGTGATTGGGGTTCCCACTCACCGCGGATCGCTGCTCCAGGCCAATCGGAGCTGCTGGAAGCAGCGTGGGCCGAGGGACTTACTGGCCACCGCTTCCAGCAGCCTCCATTGGCCCAGAGCAGCGATCCGCGGTGAGTGGGAACCGCGATCAGCCAGACCTGCAGATGGGGCAGGTAAACAAGCTAGCCCAGCCCGGGCGGCGACCCGTTTGAGAAACCCTGAGCAAGACAGATCTGCTCAGCTAATGATCTTAAGACAAAGGCAAATAAATCAGTCTGGCTTCTGCATGTCTGTTCTAATCTGTCTGAAATAGTAGAGGGGGAGCGTAAGATTTCTTCATAGTTGCAGGTAGAATTTATAGCACGTTCTCTTGCTGATTCTTACCCGTGCTGGGGACTCAAAACTAAGGTTAAGTTTGAAGAAGCTCAAATACATTTAAAAAAGTCAATAGCAGCAGCAGCACAGTCCATGTCCAGCCAGGTGGGGTGCAAAAGTGAAATGCTGCTGCAGAAAGCGACTACAGTTAGAACTAATATTGACTTCCTTGTGGATCAGCATCAACACAGAACGAGCAAAACCACTGCCTCTGATAGCAGCGACAACTAAGGCCAAGAACTGAGGAGGCCAGCACTGGAAATCTGCACTGCTGCAGTCTGGGTCAGCCATGGAACAGGCATAAAGCACTTTGGTCTCAAGGACTGTTAACCTGGCATTAAACTAACTAGTCAAATAAAAGCCCTTGATTTTCTACAACACAGCGCACCAGAAACTCCTCAAGGCTAGATTTTTGTTTCTGTGAAAAAGAATGAAGTAACAAGTTTGAATAGCTCTCAGATAGATGCTTGAATATAGCTGATAACAGTGCCAGACTTCCTTCTAGTATAAAATGCAGTCAGATGTACTGCATGTTTTAAAGTGCCAAAAATAGAAAGCAGCTTTGTGGAGGATAAGGTTTTGCTTTAGTTGCTGCTGATGCATGTTATGGTTCATAAATTTGGCAAGTTACTGAATTTTCTTTCTAATACAAGATTTTTTTTAATATAGCTCTCTGTGCCTTTCCTTACTGTATCTGCTTATTTCACAAGTTTATTTATTGCTTTCCCATCCACACTATTTATTTTGAATGTGTCAATTTTAAACTTTAGAGATAATGAAGTTTTTTCCTCCCTCACAAATATTTAGAATTATGGCCTAGTGGCACATGTTATACTGCGTTACTGGGGGAAGGTGTGGAAATGGAAATCACTTCACACCAACTACTGAGCCTTAAAGGGTGAAGGTTGGTCCCATTTCCTGGGAAGGGATTAATTGTCAGTGTTTTCAGGGTAATGCTGCAAATGTATTCAGGCTGCCAGAAACAGGGCACTAGAATTAGCGACCGAAGGAATGGTGTCCTAGACCGAAAGTTCCACAACCCCACTTGAACCAATCTCTCAAGCCATAACAGTCTCTGGCCTGCATCATGGCGATCTTTACATAAAAGTGTTGCCAGTGCCATATGCTGCTCTGTGGGAAGGAGCAGTCATGCCACATCAGACTAGAATACTTTGATCCCAGGAGGTGCCTGTATTCCACCAGTGGCACAATACCTATACTCCCACACAATTTCCCTTTCTCTGGGGCCCGAGTGCACTTGCAGTAGCACTCCCTGCTTGCCTGAGTTTGAGAAACTGGTAACACATACCCCACTACTCCACAAAATATCTACCAAGATCCCTTTCTCCCCTGCGCTTTGGAACAGTTTCTTTCCACTTATCTGATTAATGGAATGTCCTGCCCTGTGAGATCAGCTGCAGAGATTCTGAGGCAAAGGGGAAAGAGGTGGGCAGCCAAAACTGTCTTGATATAGCAGATAAAAAAAGAACAGCTCTGACTGAAGCAGATCAGGAAGGAGCACATGGGTGTACAGGGAGGAGGGGGAATAAATTCCTTACTGGCATGGAAGAAGGGGAGAATACCAGATGATTAGAAACAATATTCTTCACCTCCCCACAGAGGATCTGAAATTGAAAGCTACAGTTTGGGGGCTCCTTCTAATAAAAATAGTGGAGTGTACTCTATTTGTCCCTCTTGGGCTCTGCTGGATCTTTTCTTTCAGCTAGTGTGGTTTTAGTTCCTATAGTTTTATGAAACTACTTTGGTAAAAAAAAATTGTTTTACAAAAAACAAGCAATGTAAATGCTGTAATTTAAGCAAAATTGCATCAGTGATGGAGACGAAACCTAAATGCCTAGTAAAAATAACCAGTCTCTTTCACTTAAAGGATTGATATTCTCTCTAGAGATGGGGGAGGAGGGGAATGTCTAACTGATGTCTGGACAGTGGCAGGGATGGGAATGCACCAATTATTCACCAGTTAGAAGGGTTTGGGGAGAAGAGGGCAATTAGTTAGCAATGTGATGTGTATTCTGTCAAATCCAATTGATAGTACCATTCATGGGGAAACTCCCCAAATAATCCAGCCTCATACATTTCTACTCCCCGACAAGTTACCAAAAAACCCACCAAATAACGTTCAGGGTGGCTATCAGCAGCATCACGTTAAAGGGTGAATGAGCAGATTTTGTGAAGACTCCTAACTCCTTTTCTTTTCTGGGCGCTCTCCCTCTCTCTGCAAGAATCAACCTCAGAACCCATTTAAATTGAGCTATATAGGGATTACTCTCTCTTCACTAGCACCGAAACAGTTAGAGAACAGAACATATTTCTATTTAAACTTGAACAGCAAGTAATCTAGCAGCATACCTCCCCCTTCTCAGTTGCTCTACAATGTGTAGAATACTGCACTGTTTGGTCCAAAAAGTGTCTGTCTTTTTCATAAGCAACAGAAAGAAAAGAAATATTTTCCATAACATTGCATTATTTTTTGAATTTCATGAACACTTGACGGTCCTACTTAATATGTTAACTTTTAAGAGTTAGATGTGATCAAGCCATCTTAGTCAAAGCAGATGTCTGCTCCAATTTTATATTTCTTATATTTCACACTTATTGGTTAACAGGAAGATATACAAATGGGAAAGACAATGTTTGTGTATAATCAAAAAATGTTTAAAATATTCCACACCACAGATCTTGATTTGTACAGTCTAATGTAGAATCAGTCATTTATGGCACACCATCATTGTGGAATTAAACAATGCGCACCAGTAACATAGGAGTCAAACAAGCTCACTTCTGGGAACTCAGACAATTGATGCTGAAAATCCACCAATTCAATTCAAAGTACTGCATTTTTGACAGGAATAGACTGTACTGGGAGAAGACCTCCTGATCTTCTGCTTGTATCTGGCAGTTGAGTAGAGCTTTCTCTCAAAGTGTCAACTCTACAAAAGTTATTATATTTGCTCCCCCTCTCCCCCAAAAAGGGAGAGAAATTATATAAAAAATATCTGGCAAATTCATTTTTTTTTAAAAAAAAATCCTTCAGAAAAGATTCACTGCCATCCATACTTGATAGAAATGTATTCCTAAAGAGCATGTTAAGAAATTAACATTCTGCATTTCAACTATATAAAACACAGTATAGGCCCCAGCTTTCAGCATTCATCTTTCACAGCTCAGGTTGATAGCATGCTTTAATGGTCACATGTTCTACCAATTATAGCAAAAAAAATTCTGTTTCTGACTCTGATATTAACTTTCTCTGAGGTTTCGGGCAAGTCATTGAACTCTCATGCTCCAGTTTCACCATGTGTGACATTGGGATAACATTCACTTGCAGTGTTGTGATGATTAATTACACTTATCAGACTCTTTGGAAGAGAAAAGGTTTAAGTATTAATCAAATGAGGAAGATGGTATATTATAGAATTTCAGGGTTGGAAGGGACCTCAGGAGGTCATCTAGTCCAACCCCTGGCTCAAAGCAGGACCAATCCCCAGACATAATTTTTGCCCCAGATCCCCAAATGGCCCCCTCAAAGACTGACCTCACAACCCTGCGTTTAGCAGGCCAATGATCAAACCACTGAGCTATCACTAGGTCTCATTCTCATGAGGAGGAAACATGAATTGTGGTGCCTTCTGGATGCAAGTGGCATCCAGCTTTAAACTTCCATCTCACTTGACCTGATTGCTGCAGCTGAGCAATTTGGCCAGTGTTTAACAGACATGTCTTGGGTGAAGGCTAGATGGCTAAGACAACCCAGACAAAGGTTTGTAGACTGAAGGTATGCTCCATGTGCTAGACTTGTAATCTTTCCACACTCAGCGCTAGCTTCAACTATATGCTCATATACGAAACACTCCCTTCCCCAAATTCCTGTGTGCAGGCTACCCAGACTGAGTCAGTAGACACAGGAGTAAGAGTACACAGCACCAACTCCCTCACAGCTACACAATATGCTACCACTGGGGTGACTCTCTCTATGGGAGATTTAGGGGTTCTAAGCACCAAACCACAGAAGCCAAGCATTCAGCAGCAGACTATAGGCCAGGAGTGAGCAAACTACAGCCTGGGGGCTACATCTGGCCCTTCAGACATTTTAATCCAGCCGCTGAGCTCCTGCTGGGGAGCGGGGTCAGGGGCTTGCTTTGTGCGGCTCCCGGAAGCAGCGGCATGTCCCCCCTCCGGCTCCTACGTATACAGGCAGCCAGGGGGCTCCGGACGCTACCCCCGCCCCAAGTGCTGCCCCTGCAACCTCCATTGGCCAGCAAATAGGAGCTGCAGGGGCGGTGCCTGTGGATGGGGCAATGCGCAGAGCTGCCTAGCTGTGCCCCCACATAAGAGCCAGAGGGGGGATGTGCCACTGCTTCCCAGAGCTGCTTGAGGTAAGCGTTGCATGAAGCCTGCACTCCAACCCCTTGCCCCATTCCCCCCCCTCCTGCATCCCAGAGCCTGCACCCCCAGCCAAAGCCCTCATCTTCTCTCACGCTCCAAACCCCAGTTTCATGAGCATTCATGGCCCACCATACGATTTCCATATCCAGATGGGGCCCTCAGGCCAAAAAAAGTTTGCCCACCCCTGCTGTAGGCACACTGCATCTGGAGAGAGAGCACAGCATTAACTGAATTCCTGGTTGCCCTTCCCAATGTTATAAGTATCTGCTACTCAGTAATGTGTGTTTATTTCACTTCACTGAAGACAAGATGCTGCCACTGGCAAAAAAGTGGAAAATGGAAAACAGAAACAAGTGCACAACAGACCCTTAAACACAATTTTGTTCAAGGCCACTAGAACTGACCATTTCTCCTAATACTTTGAAGTCCCCCTCCCCACCCTAAACAAACAGGAGCTAGTGAAGTTTACTCTACCTGTCGACTTCCCTGCTTAGAGGAGCAGCTGCTGGTACTTCTTGAAGGTGACACCACTTTCTGGGACACACCCAAGCTCTTTTCTTCACTCATGATCCCAGAGACGGATTGTTTTGTGTCCATTCAGTTAGAACACCATCCGAAGGGAATTAAGCAAGTGTATTGGAAGACATGGGAGAGAAAGGCAAGAGTCATTGTTTTCCCATAAGCATTCCAATGGCATCCTCAGGGCCCCAGGGAGATTCCTAAGAGAAACAAATCAAAAAACACATGAGCATCAGATATTGTCCATGTTATTTGGTTACATGAGTCAAGAATTCATAAGACAGCCTGTGGTAATGTAGTTGGACTGCACTGCTATACGTTATTAGAAATTAACTTAACTGCTTTAGGATAATTTTCAAATGTCAGAGAGAAACAAAACGATGGGTTTTAACTACTTGTTTGAAAGTCATACCACCATCCAACTGCCGATAAAGAACACAGTTTAAATGCAGCATCAAGTGTCTCTTTAAAGATTAAATAATCCCATTCCTTGAGAATTTAGATACAGAGTACATTTGCAATTCCAGAAGTTTCTTTCATTTTAGCCAAGAATTGTGCAAACTTAGCTATCTACAGGTGGGCATGACTAACTGTACCTGGCGTTAGAAATTGGTAACTATGGGCTTGTCTACATCACAAAGTTGCAGCGCTGGTGAGGGGGTTACAGCGCTGCAACTTAGGAGGTGTACACATCTGCAGGGCATCACCAGCGCTGCAACTCCCTGTTTGCAGCGCTGGCCGTACTCCCGTTTTGTCTCGGGTGTAGAGGATCCAGCGCTGGTGATCCAGCGCTGGTAATCAAGTGTAGACACTTACCAGCGCTTTTCTTGACCTCCGTGGAATAAGCAGGTATCCCAGCATACCTGAGGAAGCCTCTGGTAATCAAGCTGGTCTCCTTCCCCGGTTTGCTCTCGCGTTCCCCGAACCCCGAGCAAGCAGGTCTCCTTCCCTGCGGTTTGCAGGGTGGTTCGGGGAACGCGAGAGCAAACCGCGGCGAAGCTGGTCTCCTTCCCCGGTTTGCTCTCGCGTTCCCCGAACCCCCGAGCAAGCAGGTCTCCTTCCCTGCGGTTTGCAGGGTGGTTCAGGGAACGCGAGAGCAAACCGCGGCGAAGCTGGTCTCCTTCCCCGGTTTGCTCTCGCGTTCCCCGAACCCCCCTTGAAGCCGCCCAACAGCGCTGCAGTGTGGCCACATCTAACACCACTTGCAGCACTGGTTGCTGTAAGTGTGGCCACTCTGCAGCGCTGGCCCTATACAGCTGTACTAATACAGCTGTAACAACCAGCGCTGCAAAATTGTAGATGTAGACATACCCTAGGTCACTTCTGTAACTAAGTGAGTGGCAGGAAGGTTAATTAATAGTTCATCTAATAACAGTGGTGGCTGCAGTGTGCGCAAAAAAACTTGATGGAAATCCTGAATGACGGATTTGCAGTGTTGGCAACAGTTGCCATGGCAACAGTTTTTCACCCAACAAAGGAGGCAACAAAAAACAATCATTTTTCAAAACCTAGGGGGAAAAAAAAGTATTATGCAAATTGTATATCACTTCAGACTTGACTGCTCATAGACAAAGCAGCCTAAGAATTTCCATGGTAGGAGGAAGGGCTTACCAAAGTAAGGCAGTTTCTACACCATGGAGGATGATTTTATTACTGATGTAAATGCATGTGACTCCAGTGCCTTAAATAAATAAATAGTTGTGCCAGCTTACAGTAATGTTTTAGCCTCCTCGTGCACTGAGCAGGGTTTTTTTGTTTTGTTTTAAAGGCTTGAAAAACACATTCATTCAGAGAAAAGATGGATTAGAGCAACCTGAGGAAATGGAAAGGCTTAAGGCACACATTTTTAAGGAATTCAAGTTTCCTTTTTGAAAAAGCTAGTTCTTTAAAATAAGTGTCCAAATATAACCTAATACAGTGTGGTCTTCCCCAGATCTTCAGACAACATCTCTCTGTGCTGCTCTAAACTGGAATTTAGATGTTCTTATCAGAGGATCTTTACAAAGATCAATAATGTATTCTCTCTGTAAGAAAGACTTACTATAAAGATTCTACCAAAATATCCCGCTTTCCATCTGAAACACGGTATTTTTCTTACCTAATTCACCTTTAAATGAGATACTTAGCTTAAAAATAAAAGTTACAGCAAAAATAGCCCTACCATTCTTTAAAGTCAAATTAAAACAAACCCCACCCCCTCCCAAGACTGGATGGCCCAGGCATCTGATAATAGTCGGGGGGGAATTTTTTTTTCCCTTTTATGTGACTACTTCATATATGAGCCAGATTAATAGCGACTGAACATTGCTACCATCAGATTCTACAATGAGTGAGGTATAAGAAATAATATGGCATATAGAACAGCTGTGTGGTGAACTACATGACAAATTGGGCCTGGTCTATACAGTTATTACTGATTTAAACAGTTTTGATTAGGGATGTTGCATTTTGAAGAAATTAGGTTCTCCTGCTCTTATTTTGGGTGACATTTCCCTCCTTTGCCTTTTCATCAAGGTTAGTGCTTTTAATATCTATAAAGCTCACTTTACCTTGGTTTTAAATAGTTGACTGAGTTCACACAAAACATGTCTCTCTCGATCAGTTTCCAGCTCCTTTGTAAATCTTTTAAATGGCCATTTTACAAAGATGACAGTCTCTCTTTACAAGCAGATGCTTAAAAAATATTTTTTTTCCATAAAAGGAACTTGAAACTGATTTAGAAAAAGTTAATCAATCATTCATGCACCCTTCTACCCACTCCAAAGTCCAATGCAGGAAATGCTTTTGTAACACTGTTAGAGGGTGACTGCTCCCCACTTGAAGTTTCCCACTCTTGTGGTTTGAAATCACCACTAACTTCTCTGTTAGTTGGCTAACATACTTGCAAAATGGCAAAGTTTAACAGTTCATGACCACAAGCAGGCTCTAATTTACAAAGTGCACTGAGAGTCTATTGAACCATCACTGTCAGGACCCAGCCAGGAGATTGAGGCACATTAGACCTAAATTCTATGGCAAATGCTCCCAGATTTCTAAAGCATATTACTAAACACAGCCGTGCTGAATTCTGGGGCAGCTTCAGAAAATGTTTTTTAATTCAATAAGAAAAGGGATAAGATAATCAGTACCATACTCCTATTATTTGGTTTGGAGTAGGATTGCCAACTTTCTGATGGCAGAGTTGTTCAGTTTTGTGCTATGCCCCTTCTCTAAAGCCCCATCCCTGCTCACTCCATCCATCCTGCCATCACTTGCTCTCCCACACCCTCACTCACTTTCACTGGCCTGGAGCAGGGGTTTGGGATGCAGGAAGGGGTGAGGGCTCCAGCTGGAAGTGCGAGCTCCAGGGTGTGGCCAGAAATGAGGGGTTCAGAGTTCAGGAGGGGGCTCTGGCCTGGGGCAGGGGGTTGGGTTGTGTAAGGGGGTTTGGGCTCTGGGGTGGGGCTGGAGATGAGGGATTTGGGGTGCAGGAGAGAGCTCAGGGCTGGGGCAGGCAGAGGGGGCGCAGGAGGACTCTGGCTGCGGGTGTGGGCTCTCGGGTGGAGCTAGGGATGAGGGATTTGGGATCAGGAGGCTCTGCGTGCTGCCTGTCCCCACAAGTGTCACCCCCACAGCTCCCATTGGCCGTGGTTCCCGGAGCCGGCACTTAGGCAGAGGGGCAATCAGGGGAACCTCCCTGCACTGCCCCTGCCCCAGGGGCCAGAAATGCGCGCCGCTTCCGGGAGGTGTGTGGAGCCTGGGCAGGCACGGAGCCTGTCTTAGCCCTGCTGCACCGCCAACCAGACTTTTAGCGGCCCGGTCAGCAGTGCTGACTGGAGCTGCCAGCAATCCTTTTTGACCAGGCATTCTGGTCGAAAACCAGATGCCTGGCAACCCTAGTTTGGAGTCCTGAAAGAAATGAGAGACTCTACAGCAGTGGTATTCCTCAAACAGCAAGTTTGTTTTTATCCTCCTTAAATTTCCCAATTTTATTTATTGAGAAGAAAAAACCCAAACAATGCCATCACACATAGCAAAACAGGAGCAGGCTTCTGTGATCAGCTCTGAACAAGGTAGAACTGTGGGGAAGATTGGAAATAAACAGTGCCCTCTGCCCCAGATTTTTTCTGTTCTTTGACTGGTGCTTCCAAATGATGCTTCACAATGTCATCGACCGGCTGAGGAATTCCAGATTTGTGCGTGAGAGATTGCAGAAACCCCTGCATCTTTTGGTAATCTTTCTGCATTCTTTAACTCTCTCCTTCATGAAGTTTATGATTAGTAGCTCAAGGTCTTGTATTTACAACTGACGTGCTCTTCCTCCAAGACTTGGCAGCCGCTGTGAAAGCATGAGGAAGAGAGAAATCAAACATGCCCAACAACGACAGGGCTTTTCTGTGATGTTTTGCTTTAGATCACCGCCTATGAAACTTACCGCCACAAAAATATTAAAGAGCCAAATTGTCTTACTAAACTGTCAATCAATCCTTCAGTTACACTAAGGAATTGTCTATACAAACAGTTATTTCACAGCAGGGAGGCGTGCAAGCTTTGGGTGGACAGAGACCTTGGGTTTTGTTTTTCTTTTTTTTGGGGCGGAGAGGGCGTGAGGCTTCCTCTACAGTAAGGGAATGGGTCACTTGCTGGTTTGAACTAGAATAAAATGGTGGATTCCCTGTAACTCGAAGATCTTAAATCAAGATATGAGGACTCTAGTAACTCAGAGATTATTGGCTTATTACAGGAGCAGGAGGGTGAGGTTCTGTGACCTGTGATGTGATGTGCAGGTGGTCAGACTAGAGGATCATGATGGTCCCTTCTGGCCTTAAAATCTACGACATTAGCCTACCATGGAATAACTGTGTGGACCCTGCTGATATGCATTAAGAGTTTGTCCTGTTTCAGAGGGGACTCCTCTATCTGCTCCTAGAGGTTATGAAATAATTATAATTTAAAAATAACCAGTCTAATTTTTCCTATATTAAAACTAAAGCAACTGGTAAAAATATGTCAGCAGATACAGTTGATAGACTTCCACTTCCCTTAAAAAGGCACCAACTTGGAGATTCTAGTTCTACTGCTGAAGGGTTCACTAATTCAGGACAACAATTTAACGTTTGGTTTTATTTCTTGTATCTCTCAATGCTACAAACTCACTGCAGAGTCTCAATGTCCTTATAGCTCATGGCAGAAGAAAGGGAGAAGAGATGAAAGTTAGAAGAAGCTGGAAAATGGTAGTGTGAAATCACTGTCATTAAGCAGGGCCGCCCAGAGGATTCAGAAGGCCTAGGGTCTTCGGCAACGGGACCTTCACTCGATCTGGGTGTGTTCAGCAGCACTAAAGGACCTGCTGCTGAAGACTCACCAAAAACTCATTGAGGTCCCTGTGGGCCCCGGGGCAAATTGCTCCATTTGCCCTCTCCCTCCCCCCGGGCAGCCCTGTCATTAGGAAATTTTGTTATTGTTTTGAAAAATGGAGACTTGCAGCTGGCTCAGAGTTAATTAGGGTAAAAAGTGCTATTGTGAGCATTAAAATGTGGAGACAGAATAAGATGCAAGTTTTGTCATTGAAGTCCACTTTATGAATGGAGGAACACGGAAGACAAAACAAAACGCCACCAATGGAAGTCATTGCAGCACTCCTAGTGCACTAACCTTTGAACATTAAGTCAGCAGTTTTCTGTGTGGTATTATTTTAAAATAATACATTTAGCTCGCAAACAAAATTCTCAAATTATTTTGTTGGATAAATGTTATACTGGAGATGAAAAAACAAAACAAAAACCAAATTGATTTTGCCCTGAAAGTCAGTGTTAATCCAATTAAAGTGCTTTCATATCTACCTAGCCTATTTGCTGGAAAATGTGTTTAAACTTCTTTAGTTAGGTGTTTGTACAGCATTTAGAACACGGGGGTTCTGGTCCATGACTGAGGCTCCTGAGTGCCACTGTAATATAAATGTACTAATTCCCCTTGCCTAAACCCTTCCTTCAGTCCTGGGTCAGGCTTTCATAGTACCTAGGCACACTATTTTAATGAGGAAAGTTAGTTTGTAAATAACCTACTTATCTTCAAAAAGCAGAAATCATTTAAAGCCCATTTGGTAGCTGATAGATAATGCTTGTAGTTAATCACCCATGACAAAAGAATGAATCAGGAGAAATTAGAACCTAAGGAACATCCTGCTAGAATAAGTCATAAGGAAAATATCAAAGAAAAAATTTCCTCAATGCCAAGCTTGTTCAGCATCTCGTGGAGTCAGACAAGCATGTCTACTGTTTCCTTAACCCTTGGGTTAATGGTCCTTCATACTAGCAAGATATTACATAAATTCAAAAGTAAGTCAATGTGTACTCTAAAAATATTTTTAAAATTACCTCCTTCCGCCCACCCCAGAAACTGAGTATTCAATGTATGGTGTGACAAGGATAATTGTCATGTGAATGCATCAAACTGGCATTAATTTTTATCCAAGGAGACATCCAGAGTATATTTGTATGAAATATATTACATATATAGTCTGCACTTATAAATATGTAAATGAGGAGGGGTAGGAGCCATGACATTAGTGACATACAAAATTGCAAGTGGTAATGGCTGTATCATACATCTAATCAACTCACTCATACTAGCCATGTGATGCAATTGATAAATGTAGCTGAAAATGAAAGCATGTTAAGTAATATCAACAAAGTTACCTCCAGCCAGTCTAAATAGGCCTTAAGAGTTTAAAATAGCCTCATGGCTACATTTGGAATTTCAAAGCGCTGCCCTGGCAGCGCTGCGGGAGCGCTGCCGCGGCAGCGCTTTGAAGTGTGAGTGTAGTCAGAGCGGCAGCGCTGGGAGAGAGCTCTCCCAGCGCTGCATGTAAACCACATCCCTTACGGGTGTCGCGTGCAGCGCTGGGAGCTGCTGCCCTGATTACAGCGCTGTAAAGCGTCAGTGTATCTTGCAGCTCTCAGGGGGGTGTTTTTTCACACCCCAGTTGCAGCGCTGTAAAGTGTGAGTGTAGCCAAGGCCTTAAGACTCTTGCCTAGCAGTAGGCACCACACTGCACATAATGTAGAAGGCCACCAGAACTCAAGAGAAGCCTCCAGACAATCACGTGACAGCTGATACACAAGATACATGCAGTGCTCAAGGCTGTTACATAAATAGGGAACTCAGACAGAATTATTCTGAAGCACTCCCTTGCAACCAATTAACGCAGAGGTACTAAAGATAGCTGCAGCAGAAGGTGCATTTCTTACCCTCAGCTAGAGGCAGTGCCTTCTAGTAGCAAGAAACAGAGAAGATAAAGCAGCATATTGGAGAACAGTATTTGTAGTTTTCAGTGAGGAAAGCAGCATTTGAAAGTGATGTTGTAACTCTTTATGGCATACATCCACTACATCTCATCTCACTTCTTCATCTACAGTCAGAATGCTCTGAAGTGATCACTTACCATACTTAATGATTAGAACCCAGAGATGGGGTTACAGATGTAAAATGTTTACCACTAAGCTTCCAGATTTCAACAGTGGCTGGTTGCTCTTTTTTTTTTGTTATCTCTTACTGTTTAAAACGTTGTTCTGTTCTGTTCATTAAATACACATCTTCCATTATTTCCCCAAGGCCTACTCCTTTTTAAAGCAACAATCTCTCCCTCATCCCAGATTTCTAAGGGGTTATTTTAAACACATATCCTCTAGCCCCCATTTCAATATGCACAGTCTGATGAAAACATATCTAAACTTTGATGTTCAGTGGCATGACTTCCCATGGCCAGATGCCAGCAAAATAAATCAGCATGTTAAGCTGGTAGTGTCTGTGCATTGAGACAATGCCACTTCTCTGCCGCTTAGAACTCTGGAAGCATCAATGTCTTTTTATCGATGGACAATGGAACAGACTGCCTACAGAGGTTGTAAGCTCCTTTACTGGAGATTTTCAAAAGGAGGCTGCACAGCCATTTGTCTTGGATGGTTTAGACACAACAGATCCTGCATCTTGGCAGGGTTAGACTTGATGATCCTTGTGGTCCCTTTTAACTCTATGATTCTATCATTTCACATCAGAACCTACTGGAAAGCTGTAGAGAAAAGGGGGTGAGGAATTCTCTGAAATTCTTCACGAAACTCCCCGTCTACACCTTGATGTGCAATGAGAAAAAAAAAAAGAAGGGGGAAAAAGCAACATGGTGTGCTTATGACACACGTAGTTCCAGGGTTATTAAAAGGTAAGTCAATCACAGCCTAGAGATGCTTCAGCCACTTCAGGGAATTGCATATACACCGCTACCTTGATATAATGCCACTCGATATAACACAAATTTGGATATAACATGGTAAAGCAGTGCTTGGGCAGCGGGGGCTGTGCACTCTGGTGAATCAAAGCAAGTTCAGTATAATGCGGTTTCACCTATAACACGGTAAGATTTTTTGGCTCCCAAGGACAGCGTTATATCTAGGTAGAGGCGTACTTATGAAAGGGTTCTGGGCTCTTCGGTAACTTGCCTAATGAGCCCCTCTCTTAAACAGTAATATTGGGCATCACTCTCAGTAGCACTGTTTACTTTTTCCAGCATGTCTTCTGGAGGCAATAATTCGGAAATAGTGAGGGAACATGAAGGTTTGAGAAGATTGGCTATCTATCCTAGGAATTAAATATTGCCAGGAAGAATGGATTTTCTTCCAATTCCTACTGGAACTCTGCTACGTATCTGTTGAGTGGGCATCACAGGAAATTTTTGAAAACGTTGGAATTTCAATGAAAATAAATTAGGAAAAGAAAAAACTGCACTTTTTGCAGATTTTTAGTTTTTCCATTCTTTGAGCAGCTCTATCACCACCTAGGGTTTTAAAACCTACCACCAATGAGTGTGATAACTAGACACAGTTCTTCCTTTGATTTATAGAAGAAATATTGAGTTGTGGATCAAACTGTCATGGTTTCATTTCTCTTTGCTCTGCTCACAGTGAGGGAGTTACTGGAGGATCTCACCACTTCAATCAACTGCACTCATATGTGGAAAAGTTCCACAGCTCTTCCCTTAATGCCAGGAAATATTTAAAAAAACCCTCTAAGAACTCTAGTTCAGATACAATGATGATGAGCTAAACATGACATAAAATGGTCTGAAAGAGTTCTTGAACTTGTATCTGAAAATTTCCCCCCCTCATTAAATTAATTAGTGGGCCATGGGACAATTGCAACAATACTGCGTTTACAAAACGGGCCACGGTGGGAAACAGGCCAGCATGCACAAACATTTACTTGCTGCAAAGGCCCAAATCACGCAAAATACTGAAACACATGCTTAAATGTGAGTAGTTGCATTAAACTTACTGCAACAGAACACCAAGGGATTTCTCATATGCTTAAAGTTAAGCATATGCTTAGGCTTTTGTGGGATTGAGGCCTACATTTTTTTGGTGTAGTTATAGGTGGAAGGGAGTTGCCCAGAAGCGTACTTCAGAATAAATATATATTCTGTAAGCTCCATTCAACAGCACTCAGGCAATGAGAAATGGCGACAGGAAAACATTTTCCCCTCCTCCTATCTAATTATGGTCCTTCCTTCCCACCACCACACCCACTATCAATTTTCCCACTCATCAGTTTTATTTTAGTGTGATTACATCTCTCAAATTATGTTTCATAAACTGAAATAAGAACATAATTATACCCATTACATAGCCTTGACTGATTCTTTGTCATTGTAACCATGATGAACCCTCTTGCTGGATTGTAGGATTGCTAGATAATTCTGTACTATTAAATTAATGTGCTGTAAATATAGTAATTTATTAGATAAGGGAACTAAGTTCTCTGGCCCCCATCTCATCTTTAATTTTGTAAGAACACTGGAAAACCTGCAAAACTAACAGCCACAAGATATAGAACTGCATATATATGTTCAATTTACAAATATTGCCTGATGGAGCAAATATGATCTTAAACACGAGATAGATGTTAAAAGGAAGGGAAAGGTCACAATGACTGTTTTTATACAGTGCAATACAGAACCCATTCCAGCTAAATGATAAACATGTTCCTGCACACCAAATTGTTTTACATCCTCCTTGTCATTAGGCAAAGGGAAAACGGTGTCACTGCCTCAAAAGTCTTCTAAAGAGCAGTTGCGACCTCACATAGGATTGAAATTCACTCTCTTCTAAAATAAGCAAGGAAATGGAAGGCAATTCCATTTTATTGATCCAGAAGATCTTTCACTCGTCTTCATTGTTTGTGACAAGACTGCCCACTGATATATAGTTACAGTAATTTACAAGTCTGAAGCCTTGGTTATAAAGTCTTTAGTTTAAGCAAAGGTTATATTAAGTGATGCTGTGCTGTTTTTTAAAAATAAACTATTCAAAGGTACGTAAGTGACTTGGGAGCCTAAGTCACTTCTGAAAATGGGAATTCGATGCCTTTGAAAATTTTACTCAGAATTTTGTCTCTGTTAATGAAGGATCTGCCTTTCCTGAATTTGAGAAAATGTGTTAGTGTAATGTAAAGAGATTTACTTAAAAAGAAAAAGAAGGACCCCTCACTGGCACTGTCCTTTCCAGGATGCCTCGGAGTCCCACTAAGGAGATGCACTATTTGAAAAGATGATGGGCATTGTTAGAATTGAATTCAAGTCGGATACTCCTTTTTATATTGAAGGTGGCAAATTCCATGATTTTGAGAAGCAAAAATTTTTTTAGCTAGGTCAGTTTAATATCTAGATGTCTGTAAATTGTAGATAGGAAATTGGCCAACAAGGAAGGACTGGACTTAATGAATAATTTAGCACTATTGTAGACAGACCAGAATATGAAAGATTAACATGAGCCTTAATGGACTTGACTTATTCCCAAAGAGTCAATCCTTCCAACTACAATATAGCACTCAAATGCAAATCACGGCACCACTCCAGGAAGAGGTGCCAGTGGTACAAATCCTTATTCCTATGAAATGTTTCATGGGTTTCCATGAAGGCCTACGGTCTGCACTGGTGGCTCACTATGCAGAATCAAGATCTGTATTGGTTATTGCAGCCTACTGGATAACTGCCTTTTCTTTAATTAAGTGTAAGTTGAAGCTGCAGATGCGCTCCCCATTTCCAAGTATTTCTAGAAGTTAAGATTTGAGTTACTCTAAAATGAGTTACCAGCACTGGGTTAGAACAGAGAATTTACAATGCCCCTCAACTGAGTTGGGTGCGTCAGTACTATAATTTAACCATCTGTCTCATTACTGCTAGGGAGCGCGCTCTCACTTCAATTCCAGCTCCAGTCACTGCTGAATGGGAATACTGAGAAGACTGGCAGTACAGTTCTCATGGACACTTCGTTCATGCACAGTTTACCATTTTTCTCACTGCTTAGCATTTCCATGGCGGTTTTAAAATTACGGTTCTACTATAACTCAGTTATCTGGGGTTTATTTTTAGATTATATAAAAAGAGGAGCTATAAATGCAGCCTGCCTCATAATTCATATAATTCCTGTTTAAACTTGCACCTGAACACCAACAAAAAAACAGAAGTCCCATCAATTTGTTTTTCCTTCCTCCCTCCTTCCCATTTTTCCAAGTGTGTGTGTGTGTGTGTGTGTGTGTGTGTGTGAGAGAGGAGGGGGGGAGATAAGCAAGATGGCTTTCTAGATAATCAATATTGTTGCCAGGAAGATAGTTACACCTCTGGTTTCACACTTTTCTAAAGCTTTAATCCTGACTGACTTAAAGATTTTCCTTTAATTTGTACTAATCCATTTGACTAATTCATTAAAATATGCTTTGACAAAAAGACCTATTTAATAGAAGCAAAGAGCTAAAAGCACAAAAATAATTCCACACAAGAGAAGACCAGGGTGCAAAGTTTAGGAAACATTAACATAAAAAGTATAAGCAGGTGCTGATTGTATCCATTCTAGTAAGGACAGCTACACATTTTTCTATCACCTCTTTTTTAGAAAGACAACGTTCTGAAACATTCGTGTTTGGTGATTATGTTTTCTATGCCTGGTCTTTATCTGAAGAGATATTTGTTTATGTAATAAACAAAACAAAAACCCCCAAACCCAAAGTGTGAGAGAGATTTAACCAAACAAATCTCTCTCTCACACACACACACTTTGAGCAAAATCTATTCCAGTATTTAAAAAATAATGGAAGAGTGTGTAGAAGGAAAGGGGGGAAGTGTTTTTAAAAAAACAAACAAAAAAAAAAAAAAACACATTGCTGATTCATGTAACAAGTTTTTCAGACAAACATGACGTTTGAAACTTGTTGAATACATATAGTTTCCACTGAGGGTTATTGCCTTTGCTTGATTTAAGGGGAAAAAAATGAAAGTTCCTCTCCAGCAAACACTTAAACTTATGCATAACTCTAGCACTGACTTTGTCAAGAACAGACAATATTACACATGCTGTTGGAACCTTAGCTTTGCATTTCTTGGAGATCTGTTATTTTAAACAATGTGATATTAACATATTTAATGTAATGTATATTTAATTCAAAAACGTTTAATTGTGAAAAAAATGAAATTTCATTTTCAGTAAGCAAAGATACTGAAGAGTAAATGTAAAGAGAAAATTACTATAAATAGTAACATAAGTAAACAGAATTCAAAACACCAGTATTAAAAGCCACTCAATTCTCCTTTCAACACTAAGCTCTCCTTTAAGACACTTACAAGTGTCTTTGAAAAGACAAATTCAGTTTTGCTTAACAAAACTTGGGCTGTACTGTGTTGGGAAGATATCACAAAGTATGCCAAAAAATGGCTCTGAGCTTTTATTTTTATCATCCCAAAATGACAAGCATTGCTGCAGGAAGCTTGTTTAAATATAACTGTTGAGAGATGAGCGATCGCTGAAAAGATTACATTAGAAGTTACATGAATCAGCATTTGTAGTTTCACTAGATCTTCCCACTTGAGTTCAAACGGAAGAAAAAGTCATATGCTTGTCGCTGCAGCAAAGCAAAGGGTGGGGAGTCCCACCAAATTCAGATATCCGATTGCCAACTCCCCCACACTACTCCTCGCCACTACCCACCAAGATCAGCAAAACTGGAAGAAGTTTGAGCAGATTTCCCTGGTTCATCTTTCTGGGCTTTCCTTAAAGATGAGAAAAAAGTTCACTTTGACTGATTTCTATAGCTGACATACACCAAACAAGATTTGTCATTAGCAGCATGCGGATGTTGAAAGGGTACCATATGCATAGCAAAGAACACAGAGTGTATCTGTGTACTTCAATGTGAAGGAGGAGAGGGTCTTTAATTACACTAGAATGACAGGCCAAGCAGTTCTGCTGATGACCAAAGGCCACGTACATCCAGAACTTTGTCAGAATGACATTTTGTGCTTTAAAACTGGCCCTAATCTGGAGAACTACCAGACAGACTGCTGTTGCAGCAACTACTACTAAATTGGTCAGCAATTTAGAGCCTGAAAAGGGAGGGTGGATTTACAATGTCAACTGCTAAGAGAGGAGAGGATAAGTAATGAGACAACTCCTGCTAAATCATTCAGTGGCCAAGAAGCTGGACCATAAAATTGATGAAAAGCACAACAAGCAGCAGGCCTCCTGCACCACTCTGGCTCAGCATTTCTCAAATGCAGCCATTGTGACCGCATGTGGCCAGCAGCAGAGTTTATTGCGGCCATGACAGCCTTCAAAGGATGGCGGAGATTGGGGGAAGGGGAGGCAAAGCTGTGGCCCCTCCCTGAATCACTCAGGTGTTGCTCTTGGATACACTGCCTTGGTGTTTGCACTGGTGTAGCCAGCAGGGATCTGCGCCCTGCCCCACACAGCCTCTTAGCTGGCTCTGGGCAGCGCCTCTGGAGACACAAGGGGCCAGGGTGTGTGTGTGGCACCAGAGGCAGCTCTGGTGTTCAGTCGCCAGGGCGTTCCCCTGCTCCTGTCTGGCTGTGGCACAGGGCACTTGGGACTCCGCAGGTAGCCAGTGAGTTCCTGAACCCACTTTTCTGGGGCAGTGGGGCTCAGGCTGGTGGGTGCCCACTTCTCAGTGTCAGAGCAGCCACCAGCAAGAGTTGATGGCTGCATTCTGAGACCACCAAAAATTTTGTTGTGAGAATCCCTGCTCTAGTTCCATCTGTGACTTCTGGAGGAGACAGTTAAAGTACAGGACATTTCATCACGTTATTGCTTTCAGCAGTTTACAAAAGCTAATAAAAATTACAGACTGCTGCAGGAGACAATTCTTGAGAGCCACTTGCACAATTTGGTGCCTTTGGTTTGGAGCCACCTTAGTAAATGGACTTGTGTCAACAACAGTAACCTGGCTCACCCTGAAAGCCTGTGATTCAGGAGCAGGAAGAAATAATTGTATTCTGCCAAATACCTGGACTGAGAGATTCTGGTATTTCACACTGAACTTTTGTCTTTGTAGAATTAGGGTTTGTTTGTTTGTTTTTGGCTGGGGGGGAGGGGAGGAGATTTTTCAAAGGCATGAATAGGAGGGAGTTGAGTGCCCAACTCCTGATGATTTTCAATGAGAGCTGGGCACCTGTCTACCCGCTGTACCTTTTTGAAAATCTCCCCTTAATTCTAGCTCAGTTTTTAGTTTGTGTTAAACACTCTTCTGACCCAAGAACTGCATTCTCTTTCTCACTTTGATTTTTAATATGCTGTAAATGATACCATGTTCGTAGGCACCCAAATTCTCATCCATCTCTGCATTATATATATGATTTGTTTCTAGTGTTTGAAAGCAAGAAAAAGTTGCATTTATTCATCCTGGTGTTTAACAAGCTGGTTTTTAGAGCGCTTATGTCAGGTCTTGCACATTGTTTATGCAATTCCGGTACATAGCCCTTCAGGATAATAAGCCTCCAGTAAATGCTGTAACTTACTGCCTGTGCTTCATTCCACAAATTGTCCGTCTTCCTGTTTGCCTGAGGACTCCACATGTGATTTTAACAGTTTCTTACATCTGTTACTGCCAGTCTGTACATTATCAGCCTCATTTTTCCTCTTCTCCAAATACCTAATTTTTTTAATTCTTTTCTACAGCTAGGCCAAAACACTGGATTAAAAAAAAAAAAAAAAAAAGCGTTACAGGTGAGTGTTACAGGTAGCTACATTTCCCAAGTGGAATAGGTCAGACCACTTTCCCCATACTTCCCAGGCAAATCTAAGAAGCTAGCAGCACTTGCACAAACAAGCACACGAGGATTGTCAAATAGTTTTGATGCCACACAACGTGCATAGGAAAGTAAATCAAGCATGGTAATCCAATTATTGTTCATTCCATCTTCTCTCTCTCAGTAAATGAAACCGAATACACATAGATTGGCTACATCTACACCTGGAGAGCAATAACATGTGTTGGTATGTTTATAATTTGCTAGATTTTGTACACTGCAAAATCAGTTCTAGAAATGCCATGGGCCTGGTTTTCCTTCCTTCAACACTGATATAAGTAAGGAGTTACTCTGATGTAAATGAAAAAGGACAATCAGGCCTCATGTCTTTATGCAAAAACATAAAAGTTTCTCCTCTAGGTAGCGAGTAAAATACTAAGGTCTCAAAATTGTCTACCATTTAGTCCAAATACAATAAATAAATGGCATTGTATCTGAGCTTTTGTATAACTACCTTGCACAGGCTAGGTGTTACAAATTTCAGTAGCAAAATCAACATCCTGTGTCTCAAAATTTCAAGGGTGTACTTCATGGTGTAGATACAGAAATGTTGTTTTGTTGGCAGCTATGAAATATTCCCTACAAGGAAAGAGGGGCAGAGAATCCTTACATTGCATTAAATTAGCACTGTAGGATAAATATGAAATTAGAGAATTAGGGTTATCTTAAGTTTAGTTAAGAAAGTGTGTGTGTGTAAAAAAAGGCCCTGAGTAGAAAGTAGAAGGAAGGCCTTGAAAATAATGAGTTACATACAAGGTCAGAAGGAAAGACACAGGGAGAAAGTCTAGTTCAGGGGTAGGCAACCTATGGCACAGGTGCTGAAGGTGGCACGTAAGCTGATTTTCAGTGGCACTCATGCTGGTCTGTGGGAGTGCTGCATTTTAATTTAATTCTAAATGAAGTTTCTTAAACATTTTAAAAACATTATTTACTTTACATACAACAGTTTAGTTATATAATATAGAGACTTGTAGAAAGACACCTTCTAAAAATGTTAAAATGTATTACCGGTACGCGAAACCTTAAATTAGAGTGAATAAATGAAGACTCAGCACACCACTTCTGAAAGGTTGCCGACCCCTGGTCTAGTTCAAAGATTAACTAATGAAATATGAGGAGTCTGGTGAGACTAAGGGATTTATTTGGGCATATGCTTTCTGGAAATATGTGGAGGTTTCTAAAAAGAAGGCCTCTGACCAATAGAGGTAACTGCAGATTATTTTAAATTAAAAAAAAATCTGTTTAAAATGAGCCAACATGGTTCTACCTACCCCACATACCAGTGTTATCTAAAAAATTAGGGCCTATGTGAACCTAGTTGAAAAGGAAAAACTGTTAATCAACAAAGAGGAGAAGAGATAGCGAGGAAAGGAGGTTGCAAATCTTATCTGTGATTAAGTCTGGAAAAAAGGGTCAACTGTCTCAAATAGGTTTTTAGCTGAGGTCAGTACTTGGCAATGACATCACCTGTTTGTTGAAAGGTATAAAAAAAGTAAACTCTTAAAGGGTTCATTGCCAATACCTGACTGACCACTTTGGAGCAAGCCAATATGGGTCTAAGCACCCTGGGTTTCGCCATTTGTAAGGATCTTGATCAGATTTTTTTTTTTAATTTAAAATAATCTGCAGTTACCCCTATTGGTCAGAGGCCTTTTTAGAAACCTCCACATATTTCCAGAAAGCATATGCCCTTTCAAGATACTGTTCGGATGTAGTAAATTGCTTATTATTTAGGCTTTTTATGCATGTTTACAGCAATTGCATAAATCCATTTGGCCTTTGGGTTTAATAAAGGTATTTATGGTTAAATTAGTGTTGTAGCAATACCTTGCATCATAAATACACCTCTACCCCTATCAAGGTTCCTTCCCCACTCTGAACTTTAGGGTACAGATGTGGGGACCTGCATGGACACTTCTAAGCTTAATTACCAGCTTAGATCTGGTATCACTGCCACCACCCCCAAGCATTACTATTCTTCCCTGGGTAGTCTTGAGAGACTTCATCAATTTCCTGGTGAACACAGATCCAAACCCCCTGGATCTTAAAACAAGGAGAAATTAACCATCGCCCCTCCTTTCTCCTACCAACTCCAGGTGGATCCAGATCCAACCCCCTTGGATCTAAAAACAAGGGAAAAAATCAATCAGTATTTTAAAAAAAGGCTTTTAATTAAAGAAAAGAAAGGTAAAAGAAAACCCTCTGGGAGAGATTAGCATACCAGCTACTCTCACAGACAACAGATTCAAAAACACAGAGGATGTTCCCCTGGGCAAAAATCTTAATACACACAAGAATACCCAAATTTGATAATTCCCTTAATGGTACCAAGACAAGTTACAAAGAAAACAGACAAACTTATTTATCCCTTTCTAAAACTTACTGCTCTGATAAGAGGCTGGTTTCTGGATCTTTTTCACTCCGGCTGAAACTGAAACTCTAAACAAAGGAAAAACTTCCCTCCTTCCTTTTGAAACATCTTGTTCTCCCATTGGTTCCTCTGGTCAGGTGTCAGCTAGGCTAGGTGAACTTCTTAACCCTTTACAGGTAAAACAGGCATTAACCCTTAACTATCTGTTTATGACAACCCCTATATAACACGACCCGATATAACACGAATTCAGATAGAACACGGTAAAGCAGTGCTCGAGGTGGGGAAGAGAGCTTTGATCCACTCCGGTGGATCAAAGCAAGTTCGATACAACGCGGTTTCACCTATAATGCGATAAGATTTTTTGGCTCCCAAGGACAGCATTATATCCAGGTAGAGGTGTAATTCCAACAAGAATCCTGTCCCCTGTTATAACAGCCACATCCTAACTGGAGATCATGTTAAGACTCCTAGCTGGATCACAAATAAAGCCAATCTTTGAAAAGAAAAATTAAAAACATTAATGTTCTCCATCTCCAGGTCAAAGACTAGAATTTCATTAACTAAGCAATACTGAAGTCTTGCATTCAGTCCCATTCCTCAGGGCCTAAAGACAATTAAATGTCACTGTACATTAGATGATGCTGGTCAGATAAAGTAGCACATACTTCAAGTGTTTAGCTAAAAGGCAACCAACTTATGAATTAAGACTGTTTGTCATTGAAGAGTCTGAACATTTTTTAACATTTCACTGAACATAGAATCATAGACTATTAGGTTGGAAGGGACCTCAGGAGGTCATCTAGTCCAACCCCCTGCTCCAAGCAGGACCAATCCCCAGATTTTTACCCCAGTTCCCTTAATGGCCCCCTCAGGGATTGAACTCACAACCCTGGGTTTAGTAGGCCAATGCTCAAACCCCTGAGCTATCCCTCCCCCCTATAGACATCTATGAAGTCTGTTCCAATTTGGACTCAGCTCAAGCAGCCGCGCAAGAACAGACCAAATGGCAAACAATTGTGACGGCTGACTGTTCGGCTAAGCGTGGAAAACATCTGTATCAATTTTTTCATATTTTTATGGCCCTGACCATTGCTCTTTCAGATCTGCCACACACTCTTACCCCTGCCTACAAGAGAGATAACCTGACACTACTCTTCCTTTAGGTCAGCTTTTGGTTACCAGAGGATTTTGATGGTGCTACGTTCTACCCAATCAACGGGAGAACTTTTGTAGTAGCACTTGGATGAAGTTAGACGGTCAGCATAAATCAAACTGGCAATAAAGAAACTAGGTGTGAATTAACATTCACAATGGTTTGATTCAAAGTGCAGTTAACCCTTTCCAAATCAACAGTAGCTACTCTACACTATGGGGTGGCACCCTACCAGAGGGCCATAGAGGAACATTTTGGGGGTGGTGGTGCAGCACAGCATGGGACAGCCCCAACAGAGGGTGGGGAGGGAGTACCACACTTCCAACCCTGCTCACCCCCAATCCTGTTCAGCCCTCAGTCCTGGTCCATCTCCAGGCCTAGTTCCATCCCCCAATCCCACTCTGCCCCAAACTCAATCCCAGTTCTCCTCTGCCCCGAGTCCAGCTCGGTCTTCATTCCCTCCCTGCCTCTAACCCAAACTCCTCCCCCAGCTCTGCCTTCAGCCCAAGCTGCACAGTGGAGGAAGCCTTCACTGTGCTGTAATGGAGAAGGGCACAACTGGAAAAGTTTGCGCACCACTGACTTACACTGTAAGCGGTTAGTGGCAGGGACAGTCTTCTCTTACATGTATGTACAGTGCCTGACACAATGTGACATTAATCCTAACTGGGACCTCTCGATGCTGCCACAATATTTATAATGTTGTATATTACATTACATTATATAGTCAGCGTCTACCTGAGGGGGGTTAGGGAATAACCTGTCCCTGGGAAAAGTTTCTTCCTAACTGTCCAGTACAGGCATTCTTCTGAAGTGTCTGTTATTGGCCACTGCTACAGACAGGATCATGAAATAGATGGGCCACTGGGATGATCCATTAGGATAGTTTCTATGTTCCTGCAGCAAAGAATCCTGTGGCACCTTATAGACTAACAGACGTTTTGGTGCCACAGGATTCTTTGCTGCTTTTACAGATCCAGACTAACACGGCTACCCTCTGATTCTATGTTCCTGTGTCACTGCCCTCCCACCAAGAAGTTCATAACCTAGGCTAGGCAGAAATCTTCACAAAAGATGACAAAAGGGAAAGGGAGACTGAACATTAAAAAGGAGAGACCCACTCAGGAGCTATCACCTGTTGTCTCTGCAGTTTACAATTATTTGTTCGTTTTTATTATTTCATTTTAAATGGTCTGACCAGGCACTAGATCATGGGAATTAATGGATTTGAAGGAAGAAAGCAAGGGGATCCAGGTGCACGGTGCAGCACAAAAGGTGGTGGTGGGGAGGGGGAAGTACAGTTTTCACATTTTATAGATCAGAAGCTCAAAACAAAAGTTTCAAAATTACTGATTGAAAGGACTTTGCTCATTTTCATTCAAAGTCATGCACTAACCACGCCCACAAATAAGTGCAGCATCCACTACTACTGAGTGGATGTGTCAAATAAAAAAAGATTACTTTGCAGATATAGTCCATGGATCAGAAAAACAAAAAGGAGGAATAGCGAGACAATGCATTTCTAGCAGATATAACAAAACAAAATGTGTAGACTTGGCCACACAAAAGCAACAACTGGTCTCCTTTCCACTTGCTAATTTTCTAAGGCAACACACCATGCTGTGGCCCCGCATTTCAAATTAAGACAAACATTTTCATTCACTCATTGTACAGAGCATATACATACACACCGTATATCTGAGAAAGCATGCAACAAATCATTCTTGTGCCCATTAGTTTGCTGTAAGAGAAACTTCCCCATAATCTACAGTTCCATTTTTCTAGGCTCACTCATCACCATTCTTTAACGAAACTCATTGTACTCACTAGCTCTGCCTCCAAAAACAACAATGCCACTTTATATCACTTAGATCTAACTAGCTCCAATGTAAGAGCCTTCTATAGTTTCCACCATTATAATATATTCTTGGAAACCAAATAACTGGCTCATTCTTTTATTTGTGTGTGACTGTTATAGCTTTTGCATATTTTATGACCTATTGTTTTCCCTGGTCATGTTAACAGAAGAGACACAGGAAAGCTTGTGTACCATACGTCTCAAAAACGAGCAGATGCTGGCACCCCAATCTCCTCCCTCAAATGCCTCCTGTTACTGTGACCCTCCATCTGGATATGACCATTCCTAAAGGGAGACAACAGTACTTGACATTTACCAGGAGGATGAAAGGAAGAGAGAATGGGAGTCACTAGAGAACAACCAAATGTATTTCTTTCACCAACCAATGTTCCCGTGCCAGGGGCAAAAATTTAGTTCTGTCCCCACACTGCAGTACCTGCATCACTACTAAACTGCAAGGGGAAATCTAGCAATTGCACTTGTTTCTAAATCTAAGGCATGTTTTCTTTGCTTCTTTAAATATCTTGTACAGTCCAATAAGAGGTCTTGTTTTTCTGAAAATTCCAGTAAGACACTTATTCACTGTTGATATTTTTCTAAGACCTACACACCTAGAAAAGAAGAGATTTGCCACTTTCTAATACATCCATTCTTGGTAGACAAATAAGGCCAGGTCTACACTATAAACTTACATCAGTATAACTACTTCACTCAGAGGTGTGAAAAATCCACACCCCTGAGTGATGCAGTTATACTGACCTAACCCCCAGTGTAGACGGCGCTAGTTGATGGGAGGCCTTCTTCTGGCAGCATACCGACTACCTCTCGCAGAGGTGGATTAACTACGCAGACCAGAGCAGCTCTCTCATCAACACAGTCACATCTGCACTGAAGTGCTACAGTGGCACCGCTGCAGCATTTTAAGTGTAGAGCTGCTTTAAGCAGCCCCTCAGAATCTAGGCAGATGTAAAAACATCGAAGGGTTGGGTAAATTACATTCTAGCTTGTTTTATTAGAATGAATTTCAGTCTACCATGCTTACTAGGATGCAAACCTATTGAAGACTGGGGTTCAACCACATGCAAATAAGGACATCTTTGCACTACTCAATGTACAAGGATCACAAGTTGTTGCTATTTATTTGTATTATCACAGTGCCTAGATATTGCTGGCTTCTTTAACCACAAAGTCTATCTAATCATGGGGCTGAATTAGAGGATAAGCTCAAGATAAAAGAGAATCCACAACTTCAGAGAGAGGAGGAAGAATTTTGAGTAGGAACAACTTGGGCTGCCCCCAAAGCCTTTAGGAAAAGTGGTGCCCAGTCCCATGTTGCACAAGTCCTACTGTAATGTTTTCAGAAGTTAACTAACTCCTGTTCCTAAAGTGCAAGCCAGCCAAGAAAACTTCCTTTTAAAACGATCAGACACTACTTTTCCACAGTTTTTCTTGCACACAAACTTTACTGCAGGAGTCTGCAATGCAGTACACAGGGCTCATATTCTTTATAGATCTATTATGTTTAGTTACGTTAATTACCGCTTCAACCATGCTGTTACAAGCTCTTTGTTCCTCCCTACCTTGTGACAGAATATAAAAAATTGTAGGGCGCTGAAACAGGAGGGTTTAGCCCAGTTGCCATCCATCCTGAATCTAGGCACTAGTTTGTTATAGTGAAATATACAAGGATCAAGAAAAAAAAAGTGTTATAGCCTTGATTAATTACACAGGATCATGGGCATTGGCAGCAGCAGTAAACAAATTTAAAACTACCCAAAAATCTTAGCCACTTGTTCTAGTTAGTACCAGCCAAGAGAAACAACTGTTGATAGAAGAGTAGCAGCTATTTATATACAAACTCAGGAATTAAAATTTAGATTGTTTGTTTTTAAAACAGGCTAAAGATAGGATATTAGTGACCCTACTACATCAGACCTCTTACAGTCTGTCTATTTTCTTTCTTTAAGGTAAAGAACTGGGGGCAGAAGACTTAGGGATTACCTTGGCTCTGTCAGAGACTTCTTGTGTGACTTTGAGTACAAAACGCAGTCTATTCCACATTTCCTCCCATCTGTAAAATGAGATCATTTACTTGCCTCATAGTTGAGGGAGGTTATTATTAAAAAGATGTTCATTTAAATTCTTGATTAAAAGGCATTAGACCAACACAACATTACTTCTTTCCTGCTAAACCAAAAAAAATCTGATTAATACTAAATGCTAGTATCACTTTCTGTCAGGGTAAAGCACTCATGCAGCACCCAGACATTTCCCTCAACAGAATCAGGGTGTGACATTCTCACTGTGTGACTACACTTTACTGGACTAAGAGTAAAAGCCAAGGCACTCTCTGAAAATAGGTCTCCGGTTGCACAAGCCAGTGGGATCTTGTAGTCAATTAATTTGATTTTACACTGTAATTTTAACTTAATATAGTTGCTATTAAAATTTATTGAAGCAGTGTTTTAAAAACAGTCATGCATTTATGCCAGACTGAGCCCTGTACTTTTCAGTCTCACTAAAAACCACTGGGCACTTCTTGAGATGAGAATTCTCAGTGCAAGATGAAGAGAATTGTCTTTGCTTTAGAGGTTGAAATCTTGATACTGTGCATCAAACTTGGCGAGTCCGAGATACTAAGTGTCCTGTTTGCTGTAGTCCTGGAGAAGAGTTTTTATATGAGGAATACCTGATACTTAATCAGATAAAAAGTTCCAGGCTGTTTGATGTTATGAGTGCATTGGAGGGAGAGCCAAGCCTTAAGGGAATCAGTAGCTCAAGGTAGCCAGTTCTAGCTAAATAGATCCCATTAGTGATTGGGTCTGAGGAGTCTTGTCTTGTCCCCCTGAACTCAGAAGGTTGGTGGCTGATGGCTGTGACACGGGGGCCTAAACCAGACAAAAAGTCTCCATCGAGTATATTGGGTATAAAGTAGGTGCCCTCCTTAGAAAATAAATGTATAGCTGTAGATCATCACAGTAGGGAAGCATGGAGGAGAAAAACCCAGCACCTACTCATCTATTTCCCTTAGACCAGACAGCTGAGATTGAGGCAGTCATCACAAATTCCTGAAGAAAATGGGGATGATGATACCAACCTTCTTTGTAAAAAGCTTTCCTATAGCATTTAGATCTCAAAGCAAAGTATTAATTCTTAGTATTATAAGAAATAGTATTGGCAATCTTCACATGCCTTTCCTACAGCTAGCAATAAAATTGAAAATTCCTGGCAACATCTAAAAACAAAATATATGCACAATTAAGGTTTCCTCTCACCCCTCCCACACGCACACACACTTCAATTCTCAGAAGCTACAAGACAAAGAATAGCTGAAAACAGACTCAAGTCGTATTTTCCTTAGATGGGCTGTTTCCAGGAAAGATGCAATAGCTCTGGCATAGCTGGGGGCATGTTACATATTTATGTTTTTCGTTACTCTTATCCGAAACTATTGAGGACAGAATGTGAAATAAGCTCTGCCAGCTCAGGTAGGGGATAACAGTCCTGCACATGTTCACAACTCAAAACACATTAAAAAGACAGGTTTTGCACACCACAGAAAAAAATTGTCCCTTATTCTTTCATTTGCTGAACTTCAGAACCATTGGGCAATATGACAAAAACACTGAAATAAACTAGCTGAGAAACTAGTGAAACAAGACAGAAGTGTATACACATATGAGAAGATGATACATGGAGCTATTGTTCTCAAAGATTCCAGAACACTATCCATATGCACAATATCTTCCTAGTCATCTCTGGGAAGTAATGAATCTTAGAAGATACCTTCATGGGTGGGAATTGAACAATTTCCCTCCCACTGGCAGACCATAAAATACACCCAGTGTGCCCCAAGGTTACGAGCAAGCTCATTCCTCCTCTCTAGACCAGGCCTCCATTTTAGGCAGCACCACTAAGTATAGTGCATCATCCCAAAAAGAAAATGAAAGTTCTCCCCATGTCTGTAAGATTTTCCTCCCCGTGCCTATTTTTGATGGTGGAGAAAATGTAAAGCCTAGTTGTTTCCAACTCTCTATATATGAGGAAGTTTTTCTATATGAAAGCTTGTCAGAGCAACGAAGTCCATCCTCTGGGCTGAAATTAGGCTCCCCAATACCTTGCCTTCTACTTAAAGTCTGGAGAGAGAATTCACTGGATCACTTCTCTCCTTGCACTTGTGCAAGTAATCTAAACATCTGCTTTCTCTAGCTATTCTGAGCTCAAGCAACCCCGTTGGGAAAGTCTGAACCTCACACATTAAACTGATTTTAGCCTAGAAAGATGCATTATAGGAGAAGAAAAGGAAAGTTGATTCTCACATCTGACCTTTGGGGCCCCATGAAGCCTGTGACCCACTATGACTACAGTGGAGGAGTAAGAGGAAATCTACAAATATCAGTATCAGCTCTCTTTTTATATAAAGCTTCTAGCTCTTTTCCTCATGAATATCGTTTTGCATTTTCAAGGCTATCACCAAGGCTGAAAGTACATTTCTGACTTTTCCTAACATAGTCTGAATCTTTAAGGTCTCCTCTCCAATCACAATGTGTCAAAGCACCAAATTAGCAGAGCACTGCCATGAAAGACAAAGAAATTTTAGCCTGGAGTGAGATTAAAGTCAATAAAATAAGTAAGTAATAGATTTCTTAATGGAAGTCATCCCTGCCCCCAAGGTTCAAGGACACTGTACAATGGCTTCAGAGTTATATTAATAAGTAGAACAAACAAGAGGGAGAAATCCACATAGGAAAGAAGAAAAAGGAAAAGTGACCTATGCTGACCTCCATCTATTATTAAATTGGTTATCTTAAAATATAACCAAGGTTTTCAGTGCTGACCTTTAGTTAAAGCTACCTCTGTTGACAAGGCAATCACATTTTGTAGCTTTACAGGCTTGAAGAGTGGCACCATTGGGTATAGCTTACACAGGGATAAAAGACCCACGGCATGGCCATGGGTGGCCTGGGTCAGCTAACTTGGGCTGGTGGGGCTAAAAATATCCATGAAGACATTCAGTCCTGAGCCTGAGCTCTGGGACTCTGCACCCTCAAGGGGTTCCAGAGCTTGGGCTCCAGACTGAGCCCAAACATCTACACAGATTTTTCACCCCAAGAGCCTGAGCTCCAGGAGCCTGAGTCAGCTGACTCAGGAATAAAAAGCCTGTGGAGACATACCCATAGACACACCTGTAGAGTAATAAAAACCCTGCGCCAAGAGGCTGCTTCTGACAAGGTCTGAGGTTATTATAGCATTCTCTCTCAGATCTGAACCTTAGAGTTCAGAAAATGAAATACTAGCACCTGAATCCTCCAAGCTTAATCATCAGCTTGGATCTGATAGCCCTGCCACCACCCAAAAATAGTGTTTTGGGGCACTGACCTCCCCAACCTTCCCTGGGGACCCCAAGAACCCAGATCCCTTGGGTTCTTAAAACGAGAAATAAACTATTCCCCCACCTTTCCCCCTCCCAGAATTTCCCTCCCTGGGCTATCCTGAGAGATACTGATCCAACCTCTTAAAATCACCATACAGAGAAGCATCTCCCTTCCCTTCCACAAAGAGGCAAACAGATTCAAGCAAAACAAAGAGATTCTAACTCTCCCCCTCCCGTCTCCCCTCCCACCCGTCTTGGTGAGTAATCCCAATCCCCTGGACTAAAACAAGGGAAACGAAACAAAATCAATCAGGTCCTCTAAAAAGAAATCTTTTAATAAAAGAAAGGAAAAGTAAAGAATTATGTCTAACTTCAAGATGTAAATATTACAGGGTCCTATAGCTTGCAGACACCAGAAAGAGACTTTCTCCCCAGTACCAATACAAATCAAAATATTTCCAGCAACTACATATATAAAAGTTAACCAGCCAGATTCACAATTGCAAATAGAGTAAAACAATTAAAAAGCCTAAACCGTCTATTTACTTACTATTTGAAAAGAAACTTAGAGAGCCTGTAGTAATGTCTGGTCTCTCTCAGACCCTCCGAGAGAAGAACCCACAACAGACAAAAACACCCCCAAAAACTTCCCTCCACCCAAATTTAAAAGTATCTTGTCTTCTGATTGGTCTTCTGGTCAGGTGTCCAGTTCCCTGCATCTGAGGAAGTGGGTATTCACCCACGAAAGCTCATGCTCCAAAACGTCCGTTAGTCTATAAGGTGCCACAGGATTCTTTGCTGCTTTTACAGATCCAGACTAACACGGCTACCCTCTGATACTTGACAGTTCACTGCTTGTAACCCTTTACAGGTAGCAGAGACATTAACCCTTCACAATCTGTTTATGACACTGGGATAGACGTTCGACTGGAAAGCTTAAAAAGTTAATCTGCAGATTGAAGATAAATAATTTTAGGTTGCGTCTATATCCATAGATTTTAAGGCCAGAAGGGCCATTATGATCACTTTGTCTGACCTCAGTAAGACAGACCATAGAACTTAAGTGCTTCCTGCATGAAGCCAATAACGTTGCCATCCTATATCAGCCTTTTACCCAGGATCAACATCAAGCTAGCCAATCTACCTGAGTCATCCCATTTACCCTTTGTAAAGCTTAGAACAACATTTGCTTTTATCCTGTCCTCTGGGACTTCCCTAGTATTCCAAGATTTGTTAAATATTAACATCAATGGCTCAGAGATCTTTTCATTTCTCTAGTCCAGCAGACTTGAAATATTTAGCTTTAGCCATTGCTGTTTCTATTTTGACAGAAACGAAAGAAAATATTAAAGTACTTCATTATCTGTGAATAGTTTCATCTAGCTTCTTCCCAAATACACAATGGAAGCATTTATTGAGCACTTCTGCCTTTTAGGCATCATTATTGATATTACCATCCCAGTCTAGTAATCGGCTTACATCATTGCTGAAGGTTAAGAGTTCTTTAAAAAAATCCGTATTGTCATCATTCTTACCAGTTGTCTACACTTCATAACTGCTAATTTATAGCCATTGCTATCAACTTCTCCCTTTTCCCATTTGTTAGGTTATATTACTGAAGTTACCACCACCACTGAGTCATGAGCTGCCTGTGAAGCTAGACTCCTCAGTATTTTTATATTAACTGTTTTACTTCATTAGTTCTTAATATACTTTTGATAAAAAGCAACAGTTAAATACCAGGGCTGGATGTTTTAAAAAGGTAGATTAAAAAAAAAAAGTGATGTATGACAGGATCCTAGTTATAAAATGTTATCAATCCAAACTTTGTGTCATTGTGTTGTGTTGCTTTACAAGATTAAATAACTAAAATTGCTAACAAAGCAAAATCCCACCGGCATTTTTCACTTGCAGGAACTTGCAGTGTGTAGGGGTGGCTGAAATAGTGTGATGTAGAAGTTATTAGTCAGACACTCCTAAATCCATCATTTAGCATTTTTTCCAAATGACTCTCAAACTAGACTATCCTATGTTAAATATTTTTCACTGTTTAGGTAATAAAATTCCTTCTTGAGAAACCAAGAAGCTGGTAGCTTCAACTCCATGTACCATTTATAGCTGTAAAAATTAAAACAAAAAAAATTCTGATTAGAAACAGGCTATTTATCAAAACATAACTGAGATACATTGTTGCATTCGTTCCATTAGATACTCTGATATGGATCTCAGCAAAGTGACACACATGCAGAAGAGTTTTAATGCACTAACACAGAACTGTTTGATGAATTAACATGGCTAGTGAAAATGGTCAAATTTCCCACAACCAAAATATGTAGACATTTGGTGTGATTCGTTTAAAAACAAAAGAATTAAATAATGAGCAGTTGGGGGCGGAGATCTTTCCTGCCAAAACCTATTAGTAAGTCATCCCTAAAACAAAACAGGGGAAAAAATGGGAGAGGCTTAAGCCAAAAAACAAAAAAACACAAAAACCCCACAACCAACCAATCAATAATTGCAGTTTTAGCAGGCCTACAGGGTCCACACCTTAGACAGTAATTTCATGGTTCAAGGGAATAGAAGGGAGTTGCGAGTAGAAAGCTTCACTATTTTGTTCTCCAAAAGCTGCTTTTCTGCCTTAAAAATGAAAAATCCCACTTTACTAAACGCCACGTAAAACAAAATTGGATAATTTCCCACAGCCCTACAGTGGTGGCTTTCTGAGCAGACCTATCTGTGTAGGAAGCACTGTTCAGCCTTGTCTTTACTGCAAAGTTCACTTGAGTTATAACTAGAGCATTGCTCCTAATTTGAGCCTTGCGCACATCCAACCACCAGAACTTGAGCGTCTGGGTTCTTTTTTACTGGCCCATCGGGGGGCCACAGGCTAACACTTGAGTAAGGCTATGTCTACACTACAGACCTTACAATGGCACAGCTGTACTGCTGCTCTGTGCGGACAGGAGAGAGCTCTCCCGTCAGCATAACTAAGCCACCTCCAACAGGCGGCAGTAATTATGTTGGCAGGAGAGCTATGTCCACACTACCACTTCTGTCGATTAAATTTATGTTGGTCAGGAGTGTGGGTTTTTTCCCCACACCCGACCAACAAAAGTTTTACTGACAAAAGTGCTAGTGTAGACATAGCCTTATTCAGCTACTATCACAACCACTCTGTACCATGGATGCTGGCTAACACCACATGAGTGCAACTAGTTCTCCAATCCACCCCTACCCCTCGCCAGTATGCTCAAAGAGAACAGACAAGTTCTCCCACAATTCACTGGGACAGAATTCACAGAAGAGCTCACCTTACTGCAGCACAAAGAACCATGAGACAAGCCTCAGAAGTCCTAGCAACACACACAAGTAGTGCAGCACCAGTGCGGACACAACAACTTGAGTGTTGCCCTGCAGTGGAGTGATTCTCATTTGAGCTACACTAACAGGAGAGGAGTAACTGAAGTCTAAATCACTGCAGAGTTAACTCCATAGTGAAGATAGATCCTTTGTCAGATACCTCAGTGCACAGTGCATTTCCTCCATTCAGCCAAACTCTGCTCTCTTCTTGGCATTGTAAGCAAGACCCCAAAACTTTAGCCTGTAACACAGAACATGCCTGTGTGACACACAAGTTAATTGTTGATATACCAGACAGCCTGATAAGGCTATAGAGCTTGCTCTTCATCTCCTGAATACTTCAGCAAGTTCTTTCCACAAGTCACTTGGCTTGTTTTTTTGTTGGTCCAATTGATAATCCACATTTACACAGACTGAATTCCTGAATACTGTTGCAATGCAGTGCACTTCTGGATCTCCACTGAAATATACAAACTAATTTGACCCCATCCCTCTCCAAACATTTTGCAATTCTGAATGGCAGACAATTTTTCATTTAGTTTTAGGAAGAAAGAATTCCACACAAGTAGTCACTTAAGTCCTGTATCTCACCTCCCAAAACAAGACATCTACTCTCAGCTCACATATGGTCAGAGATCCTGTGGTGGACAGAGGAAATGCTACAAAGACACACTGAAAGCATCTCTCAAGAAAACTGATACGGACATCACAAGCTGGGAGGAGCAAGCCACCAGCTGACCTCAATGTCACCACATCATCCATCAGGCAATGGCTTGCTTCAAGGAGAAGCACCTGGCTCTAGAAGCTGAAAAGAGAGAGAGAGAAGGAAGGAGGAAAAAGAATTTTCTCCCAGCAGGCAGCTGCCCGGCCATGAAATGTCTGTACCTACTGCGAGAAGATCTGTGGATCCAGGATTGGCCTCCTGAGTCATCTCAGGACCCATATGTAAATCCGTGGTAAAGATCATCCTCGAATTGAGGGATCGCTGATGGCATACAGATGTGTTTAATACAAGTTCAGAAGTTTCCAAAAAGATTTCAGAAGAATTTAAAGGTATGAATAATTGAAGAAGGGAAAGTTAAGAAATAAAGTATGTTTGCCCGTGGGTGACCACAGCCAAGGAAAGAGATAAAGGAATAGTTTGGCACCAAAGAGGAACCAGCAACATAACTGATCATTTCACAACCACAAAGCAATCAAGCTTTTTTCTACAGTGTCAGTTTCACAGAAACTACACATTCCTGAAAGTATTTCTGGGGCAAAAGAGTCATCCACAGAGCCCAACAAAATGAAGTCAACATTAAAAATTAAACACTGTACATTCTTCAACAAGTACCTAGAGTAATCCAAGTGCATTCTTAAAAATCACACTAACACTCATGTATCAAAGCCATAGGTGGACTCAAATTTATTTTTAAGAGAAACTGGACATTAAAATAGCTTGCATGAACTGCACCACCAAGCAGCTATTTACAAAGAGTCAGTATATAGCACTACCCATGCCACCCTTATTTCTGTACTTCTGCTGACGGCGGCACTGCCTTCAGAGCTGGGTGCCCAGTCGCTGCTCTGCCAGTCCAGCTCTGAAGGCAGCACAGAAGTAAGGATGGCAATATCACAACCCCCCTCCCCCCGACAATAGGCTTGGGATCCCCTTTTGGGTCAGGCCCCCCAGTTTGAAAAATGCTGGTCTACAGGTTGCACAGCAATGTACACACCTGTCCTTCAAACCTAGTCAATCATTCGTCTGCTCTCTTACTTAATGGAAAAGCACTAAAGAGACCCTTGTCTCACAGCATGGAACAAAGATTTATGCAAATTCCAATGTTAATGATAAGTTTTACACATCAAGCTCTAGTTTCCCCATCTCAAGAATTCATAACCAATACCGAGCTCTGAAGATTTATTTCTAGCTGTCAGCTAACAATATATGGGTTCATCAGCATTTCTGGTCATCTAATTAAAATAAAATAAAATTTTTAAGAGTTGAAGTGAGGCAGCAAGATACCCTACCACCACCTCTTCGGTTTTTCAAGAAGCACTGGCATCCAATGTTTTTCTTAAGACCCCTAGTGACCAACAGATAGGTACCCCTTGTATTTCCTCTCATGCAGGCATGCATGCTGCAGCACAGTTGTCACCAACTTCTCTCCACTGCCTATTTTCTCTCTTGTTTCACCAACCCACCTCTTCTTTAATAAGAGCAAAAGAACAAAAGTAAGTCCAACTTGTTTTGTGGCTTCCGCTCTTTGTTCCCCACTCACAGAAGGCGGAAAGCTACTTGAGGTGGATGGGGACATTCACTGAGGGCTCCATGAGCTTAGTTGCATACAGTTTTAGCTGAGTGCCATGGGAGCAGAGGAAAAAACATGAATTTGTGGGTTGCTTAAGAGTGCAGCTCTGACAATGCCATAGGGTTGTGGTCATCCACCTTGGGGACTACTGTGGGAGCAGCAAAGGAAGGAAGGTGGCTTTCAAGGAGCTGCCAGCTGCATTACACACAGTAACAGCAGCATGTTTGCATTAAGAAGAGGTGGATCCAAGATGCTACAACTTACTCCATTCACTGCCCTGGCCCTTCCCCCACTCACATACCAGTCTGGCAAAACATTCAGAGGAATGTTGTTTATTCTTTAATTTCCCTTTAAAAAGAAGGAAGCCAAGGACACACATTGAGAACTTGTGCAAAGTTCTGCATTAGAGCATAAAAGGCTACTAATTGTTTAGGTCAGAGGCTCTCAACCTTTCCAGACTACCTTCAGGAGTACCTCCGTCAGGAGTCTGATTTGTCTTGCATACCCCCAACTTTCACCTCACTTAAAAACTACTTGCTTACAAAATCAGACAAAAATACAGAAGCGTCACAGCACATTATCGCAAAATTGTTTCCTCTCTCATTTTACTATGATTATTTTATAATCAAATGGAATATAAATATTGTACTTACATTTCAGTGTATAGTATAATAGAGCACTATAAACAAGTCATTATCTGTATGAAATTGTAGTTTGTACTGACTTCACTAGTGCTTTTTATATAGCCTGTTGTAAAACTAGGCAAATATCTAGAGGAGCTGATGTAACCCCTGGAAGACCTCTGACAGCCAATGGTTGAGTACCACTAGTTTAGGTGGACTTTGTTATCTCAGTTTATTCTCTGAATAAGGAAATTATTACAAGCAGCTAGGACGGTGACCTAGTAGTTTACTTAAAATATTTAAACAATTCCGCAAAATAAGGCTCAGTATATAGTTCATGAGCTCTGTAGGCTTCTTCTACACCAGTGGTTCTCAACCAAGGAGTCTGTTGCCCCATGTCGGCCCCCAGGCCCGGTGCTCTCCCCGGGACAGAAGCCTTGAGCCCATGTGTGGAGTTGGAGGGCATGGGGAGCGTTGCCATCCCAAACTGCAGTGCCTTACCCAGAGCAGGCAAGTCCTGGGAGCAGCTCCACCCCTCTCCTCCTCTCCTCACCCCTGCCCCTGCTCCTTGGCCAGGTCAGAGGCAGGAAGCCAGAGCTGGGCAATGCAGGGCAGCTGCTGCTCTGTCTGGTGCCATAGAGTGGGTAGCCATAGCATTCCCCCGTATTCAGCTGCTGCCCAGGGTTGTGGCTGCTCCTCAGCTCCCAGCCTTCTTTGACTGTTCAGGCAGTTGGTAAGAGCCTCCCGGGAGGGAGGACTTGGCTCCAGTACTGGCAGAGCCCTTGGGAAACAGCAACCACAAGAGGGGACCCTCCCAGTACACAGTCCCTAGCTACCCCTTTTCTGCATCATGAGCTACTCTCTTGCCTGCACACAGCCCCTAGCTAGCCTTCTCCCTGTACCCAGAGGTACATCCTTCTTGCACAGCCCCTAGCTATCCCTCGCTCTGTATCCTGAGCTATGCCCCTGCCCACACACAGCCCCTAGCAACCTTCTCCCTGAGGGATTTTCAAACTTTTTGAACTGTGCCCCCATACCCCACTTTGAGTTATAATTTTTGGCTGTGCCCCACTCCACACACAACCCAGACAGGCTGGGTGGCCTGCTGAAGTGAGTCGGGAGTAGAAGTGGCACTTCCTCCACGGATCGCAGCATGCAGAGCTGGCTTGAGCCCCTCTGTCCCCTGCTCCTCTCCCTCGCCCCCCCCCAAATCCACTGAGGAGGGAAACAGGTGGATCTCAGCAGGAGTAAAAGAAGAGTAGAGTAGAGGCCTGCAAAACAGCAAATATCCGCTATCTATCCATGTGTAAGGGGACTGTTGCCCCCTTACTGACATTCAGTGGGGGTGTTTTGGCTGGCTAGCTCCCAGCACTAAAAGGGGAGGGGTCAATGGGAAATCAGGACCCTGAGACTGATAGTCCCCAGGAACAATAGGGAGAGGCCAATGCTTCAGGTCAGCCTGATTGACAGGGCAGACAGGCTAATGAGGGATGCAAGAGGCTGGGGTCCTATCCTCCATGTGTCCTGGAACTGCCTAGGTCAGACAGAGTGGGGCCAAGCTAAGAAGAAAAACAAGGGCCCAAGCTGAGCTGAGGAGTAGCGCTGTGCCAGATCCAGAGGGGCCAGAAAAGCAGCCCAGGAAGCAAGTCAGAGTTGGGAGCAGAGTCACAGAAGCAGCCCAAGGAGAGAGCAGATCCTGTGCTGGGAGCAAAGCTGCAGTCACAGAGCCAGGTGTGGTGAGCAACTGGGGCCAGCCAGGGGGGAACCTTGGGTAAAGGGCCCAGTGCAGAAAGACACCTCCAGCCAAGGGTCCTTGCAGGCCAGACTGGGAGGGGAATCTTAACCTGATGGAGAGCTGACACTGGGAAGAAGGGTTCCACCACCCAAAGCCCAGAGGTGTGTGGCCACCACCATTGCAAGTGTCCAGCCCGCACCATCCCTGCAGCACAGCCAGGGCCTGAGAAGGAGACCTGGGACCTACAAGGAACAGACTGTAAAGTGCCCTGACATTCCAGAGACACTGTTTGTAATATTCCCTGCCACAGAGCAGGGTGATGTGTTTTCCTTTAACTTTTCCCCATTTTTCCTTATTCTTTTTTTAAATTGTTAATTAAAATAACTTGTTAATTAAACTATTTGCTTTAAACTGTATGAAACGATCAGTGGGTCAGGGAATTGCCCAGTGCAGAGAGAGTACCCTGGAGTGGGGACACCCTAGCCCCTGTCCTAGGTGACCACAGCAGGGTTGGAGGTCAAGCCCCCCAGGAATCCTGGACCCAGCCTTGTCGGAGTTACGAGGACTTTGCCAGACCGGAGAGTGGAAGGGAAGGCCTCAAGGGCAGGGAGGCCTCTGGGTAAAGGAAGTGGGAGCGAGGACTCAGATCCTTTCACTAGCCCACTTCACCGGGGTAGTGCAGAAGCCAGGAAAGTTCCCCACAATAGCGGGACCATTTCCCCCGCTTACATATGGACCATATTTGCGGATTGCAGTTCAAGTACAAATTTTGTACCCACCAGGGCTCTAAAAATGAGGAACCCCCACCAGGTAAGTAGAAACTGATCTGCTGTCCTGCCTGTGAACACACCAGAGAGGATTTATCTTCCTTCTCCAAGTTTGAGTCAGAGAGTGGGAAATGAATCTTACAAGTCCAAGCTCCGTAGGCTTTGATAAGCATCTGGAAATCTGGATGATTCCCAAGACTTTATAGAACCTCCCCCCCCGCCCCCCATTTTTTAACAATGTTAAAATAACCTAAATTTCACCAGTAACCTAAAAACCATCCTCCTGTAACTCGGGGCTACTGATATTAAGTTTTTTCAGAAAATTGTTCCTGGGTGAAAAAACAAACAAACAAAAAAACCAAAGAAAACATTTAATGTTTTCTGCAATAATACATACATATCCCAGAAGTTGTTCACTTTCCAGTTCCTTTTCTTAATATTCTTACAAGAATTCCTAAATTGTAGCAATACCTGTTGAATGCTCCAGCAACACCTATTACTATGTTTTGAGGCCATTGTGGAAAATTTATAGGTCATTTTAAAGGAAAATTTACCATTGAATTAAATAGCTTGCATGTAGTTCAGAAAAACACACACACTAAAAGAGTCCCTCTAACTAGGTGTACAGTTATTTCCCTCCCACCTCCCCCGCCCCCCCCCCAAAAAAAAACCAATGTGTGTGTCTTGTTTGGTCCAAATCATCAACTAATTAATTCTACAGCCCTGTTCACGTGCGTGGTCATAGCTACACCATGCTCATTACGTCACAGCTCTAGAAGTCACATGAATTCCTTTCTTCCACTCCTTAATGGAAGAGTTCAATACACTAGAGGGTCATATCCATAAACTATCTTCTGTGCACCTCCTTACAGTCCATGTCTTGACAATATACAGTTGGATGACCCCAACGTCCCTTGATTCATTGGTCACATGCTTTCCATACTGTCACTGGATATTTTCTGTCTTATAAATTTAGATTGTAAAGGCTCAAATCTAACTGCTGTTCTGTCCTAAAATTATTTTTATTTACAGTTCCATATGAGTTTTTAAAAAAAACAAAACTCATCCATATTATAATTAGGGCTGGTTTTTTTGGGGGAGGGGTATTAAAAATAAACCCTGAAAAATGAAATTAATGATTTTTGAGTTTTATGTAGATGTAAAAGAATTGGGGGCTTTCGGAGCTCATTGAATATACTGTAATGATTTATGTATATTATATACACACACATTACAGTAGTGCATATTGTAATGTGTAATCTTGTTGTAAGGTTCTCTAGTGTGCTTTAACATACTATTGTTTCGAACAGCACTATGTTCAAGTGCTCTAATGAATCTTTAGTGCACACTAGCAGGGACTCCATGGACCAATCAATGCACGTTAGTGTGCTTTAAAAAAATAATAAATTACACCCCAGTAGTCCACATTACTACTCTGTGTAGACAAACCCTTAGATGCAAGTAACCATTTCCAGTGTTCATTGGATAAACACTGATTTCATTTTGCGTGTGTTTGTTTTATGGGTGTTTTATCAGTTAAAATCAAAAGTCAGACACCCTAATTGTAATACACATTTCTTTATATCCACTAGAATACCCTAGGGCAATTTTAGCATTGGCATCAGAGAAATACTTCATTTTCCCCTCCATCACTAGCATAGTTTTTTAATCCGTCTCATGATTCGTATCTGTTGTCTATGTGCTCCCTAGCACCACTACCATTGTCATTTTCATGTTGTTGCTCCTGGAAGGGCTATGTGCAAAAGCAGCTGAGGCATTCAGATAGTGGGAAAGAACCATACAGTTATCTAGATTGGCCAGAACATGTGAATGCTTGCAGAGAGGGAGGCAGAGCCGTGGGGGAGTGGAAAGAAGGCAGTCAAGCAATATGAAAAGTACATTTTAACAGAAGACAACAATTCTAAAAATATTCCATTTTGATCCCTTGCTCCTGCCTTCCCCATCTCCCTCATTTCAGGAATATCAGTCCACAAATACAGAAGCTAATAAGTTTCCAGTTACATAGGCAAGCAAGTAAAGAAGCACAGTTCTCAACATATGCCCACATGTTCCCTCCTACAGTTCAGAAACATCGTCTCATAGTTGGGCAAGTGGCAACAAAGCTTGGCCACTGTTGAGCAATGACACTAGGATAGAAATTCCCTTCAGAGTTCAACCTTAGTGATAAGGTCAGCAGATAACAGACTGCGCTAAAACAGCATTATATCCTTGCCACCATGCAAGAGAGAAGTAGAAAAGCTTTCAGCCAAAGCCCTAAAGAAATAAGCATTCCATTCTGCAGTGAGTTGAGAATAATGCATATGGAATTGCTATTCAGATTAAACTGTTTAATAGTTCCGTTTGAGAGTAAACATTTGTCTTTCTGCTTTATGCTACCCCTATAATCTAATCATAGGAAAATAAATAATGCAAGGTCATTTTGCAAGGTATGGTTGGTAACATAATATGAATGGCCATTATTGTAGTGATGTTATATCAAAGTTATCAAGGCTGTGAGGTGGAATCATTGGTTAAGAATCTTCACAGAACATCTTCCATCACAGACACACTTCATCCTTCTTGTAACTCTGCAGTGGAGAGAACCTGTTGTCTCAGGCAAGTGTCATACTACTTCCAAAGATGAGAAAAAAATTCAACTCATGGTGACATCAGGATATCAACAATACCTTACAATTCAATTGCAGTGAAACATTAATGAGGCTGTATGTTTGAAAATAAAGATGGCTGAATCCACAGCTAGATCTTAAATAGGAAGTTGTACTGCTATCCAGTTACATCTAATCAAGCTAATCAACTCAGACTGAAAGCAGCTTTTGTAAAGCCTGACTGAAATTTTTTTGATGCAGAAGAAAACATTAAGTGATGCCCTAGTACTTGAAATTTGATTAATTTTCTCTTTTAAAAGATCAACAAGAGTTCTTCAGTTTACTAGGAGTTACATACAGAAGTCATGGTAGCAGGCAACCAGCGTATACACGTTGTTACTTAATACAGGGGGAAATGTTTCACACATTTCCCTTATCAACATTCTGTATTCCACAAAAGAAAAGTGACTGCTACTAGATTTTTTAATTTTCAAGAAGTTTCATGCAAGGGTGCAGTCCTGGCACCACTAAAATCAAAGGGAGTTCTGCCACTGACTTCAACGGAGCCAGGATTTCAGTTTAGGACTTCAAGGTGTCATTCAAAAAAAAGTGTTACAATATATAGAAACGTTAGCTGTGAAAGGCCGTGAAAACACTGGCACAGATATCACACATGTAAAATTCTAATGCCTTATCTAGGAGTCTGAAATTAAGTTATGTTTACTCAGTTAGTATATTTGTAAAGAGAAAAATCAGATTAAACGCTCGAACTACAGTAGTGCAAGCTCATAATTTACAATAAAATATTTTTGATTGGAAAAAATAAAGCTGATTCCAGTGAAACAGACTTGCCATCAATTAGTGCAGGGATATACTGTACTATAGTTACTTGTGCAAAATTATAGTTCCCTCCCTTCTCCCTATGCTTTCCCCCCTAGTTATGGCATTCCTTACCCTCATATTGCAAGTGGGAGTCTGATATGTGAGTGTTTGTGCTCAGTGATTTATGGAGGTTATTTGTAATGAGGAATATTTTTCTTTAAAAATAAATAAAAAATACTTTGCAGACAAGATAAATTGGTCTGGTTGGGGGGAGGGTAGAGCTGTAGCAGAGCTCTGAGGCTGCACATCTGTGTGGGGTGAGGACAAGTGCGTGGGTTTGGAATTTCGACAGCTCTGGTGGTACCAAAGAAACTTCCAACGGCTACCTGTGAGTACAGTCAGTGTGCCACCAGTGAAAGTGGAGTAGATTGTCAGCACCACAGTGCCTTCCCTGCTTCCTATCTGGAAGCATTGGTATACCCTGGTTCAAGAAGCCATCATTTGATGCTGAACAGTTCTCTAACTGTTGCACTATTTCAAATCTTCGGTTTATAAGTAAGATTGAGAATGTTGTGGCAAAGCAGCTCCAGTCTCCATATTTTGAGTTCCCAAGTCTCTAAACTCAACCAGACTCATTAACCTCTGTCAAAATCAGGTTTCGGCTAGATCTGGTACTGAAACTGCACTGGTTTGGTTGCTTGATGATGTCCTTTTAGGGCTGGCAGAAGATGAGGTGTCCATGTTAATTACTGATTTCTCTGTCCGTTGCCTCGGATACCATTTACCAACAGTATTCCTGACCTGCCAATGGATCATAGCAAGGGTAAATTATGTTGCTTTTTTGAGCTTCTAGAACAGTTTCCTGAAGGCAGGCACCCTTCACAACCTGCCATAAGAGCACAGCCCTTACACTATGTAAAATCCAAGCTCATCTCCTTCCTGGAGCTTGGCCGTATCAGTCAAGAAATCAACGAGTAACTTTCAGCTCAAAATTTTCTTCTCAGACTTGGACGTTTCTAGTGTTCTCTAGATGGTCTGGTCTGGTCTGGTCTGCCCACAGCTTGATCTACCCTTCCCTTAGAGAGTCACACCTACCTCTTGGATATCTAAGTAGGGTAATAAGGGACCTGCAGCAGTGAGCCAGCAAAACCCACTTCACAGTTTTCTACAAGGATCAACATCTGCTTTCAGGCAAACACCCCTCACTACCCTGCCACTATCTAAAGCTGTACCCAGGGCATGCACTCTGGTTTCTTCCTCCCTGTGCAGTCCAGCTCCTATATTGATTTAGATTGAAATACTAAGTACGTGTAAGGATGCCTCAAGCCTTGTAATACAATAAAATCTCAGTAGCACTAAAAATAAGTCATTTCAAGGAGGAACTCAGCCAGCCAACCACCTACAATAAAATCCTTCCATCTTCCTGGAAAGAATAGTCTCAGGGGCCTGATTCACATTTACAGGAAGGCTCTGGTAGAAAACAAAACAAAACAAAACACATTCACTCTATGGCTTCTTTACACTGCCAAAACAGTGTAAAAGGGCTTTGGGGGTAAATGAGAATCTAGTCCCAGCTGTGCAACAGACAATTGATGGAGAAACAGAAGATAAAATACACAGCACTTTAAAAAGCCTTTGATTATTAAACAAGCTTTTTTGTAGTAAGATATGAGCCTCCTTCTTTTCTTGCTATTCTCAACCCTTTGCAACATAATGGCTCACAGGACATTTCATTCAGGAAGCTAACAGAGAAGAGAAGACAGAGGGAAAGGAAACTCACAAAGGTTCCCACTTCATGGGAATGACAGGAGATGTGTGCACAAGCACAGATGAGTGGAGTCTCATCCATACATGTGGCTACACTTGTGGCAGACGTGATGTTAGAGAGTCTGTGTTTGCATATGGGTGCCTCTACTGTTTGAGCAGAAACGTGTACAAATGTACGTCAAGTGAGAAGCGACAGTGTGGGTATGCTTTGTGTGGGGTTTGTGGTAGGGCTTGCATGACGGAAAGCATATAATTAACTATAACATCCTGGAACTTAACACAACTCTACCAGCAATTAAAAAAAATAGAAGCAAAAAAAAAATTGTTTTTTTCAAGTGAGAACAGATTGAGGTCAGAACAACAATACATTTATAGAAATTGGGATGAGGAAAAGCTCTAGAACAATGGAAAAACTGCATTATAATAAATCACCAAAGAAAGGTGATCTATGCAATTGCAACAACTGGCAAAGTATAACAGTCCTTTCGAGTGACAGGTAAAGTTTTCTGGAGTATCATAAGCAGAATAGCAAGTAGATGAGACAAAGCTAAGGGATGATTAGGCTGGATTTCAACCCAGAAGATCATGTGTTGACCAGATTTTCACCCTAAGAACCATCATTGAAGAGGGCATTGAATGGCAAAAACGATACCAACTTCATAAATTTCAGGAGAACGTTCAACAGCCTCCATCAGGATTCACTCCGCAATATCCTGCAGTGTTACAGTATGTCAACAAAACCCAACACCACCATGTAGGCTTTAAAAGAGTATGTGACATGTTGATAAAGTAAACAAAATTGAGCGAATGGTTCAAAATAAACACCGGTATCAGAGATGCTCTCTCACCTCTACTGTCAATAGCAAAATCTACTTCATTGATTTTGCAAAAAGTGTAGACAGATGCAACAGTCTTTGAATTAGCTCAGCAACAGCACTAGAAGATCTAGATTTTACTGAGTATGTTGGTCTTATAAGTGAGAGCTTAGTGAACATGCATGAAGAGACCCAAAGATAAGTCCATCGCTGCAAAAGAAAAGGAGACAGGTTAATGATCAGATGATCGGTTATGCTAAAAGAAATCTAATGAGAAACTCAGCAACTCACTACTCAAACATCATGTCAGAAGACAAAGCAATACAAGAGGCAAGTCCATTCACACATCTTGGCAATAATGGACAAGCCAATAGGGATGTCAAAAAGGAATAAGGTGACCAGATAGCAAAGGTAATAAATTGGGATGGGGGTAATTCTTGCCTATATAAGACAAAGCCCCTAATATAGAGACAACTGGCCACCCTAAGAAGGAAACAGTATCACAAATTGGCAAGGCAGCAGCAGCATTCACCAGCTGAAACAAGATTTGGTGACCAAAAATCTACAGCTTAAAGATGAAACTAGAAATCTCAACTCAAATGTTATTTCCATCTTAACACATGGATGTGAAAACTGGAAATCTCCTGAAAGTAAGGACTGTTGTCTAAATACCTTCAAAAGCAAATATCTTAGAAAAATGCTATGTATTACTTGGAGTTAAATGTATAATAAATGCTGAGATTCATCAGAGAGTTCAACAAACCTTCTCTCTAAAGTTATCCACAAAAAAAATGGAAAAAAATCTGGGATGTTGTCATAAACAGATAGTTAAGGGTTAATAGAACAGGAGTACTTCATGTCTCTTTTGCCTGTAAAGGGTTAACAAGTTCAGTGAGCCCGGCTGTCACCTGACAAGAGGACCAATCAGGGGACAGGATACTTTCAAATCTTGAGGGAGGGAAGTTTGTGTGTGTGCTGTTAGTGTTTGGTTGCTGTTCACTCTGGGGGCTCAGAGGGACCAGACGTACAACCAGGTTTCTCTCCAATCTCTTTGATACAGTCTCTTATAAGTCCAGAATAGTGAGTACTAGGTAGATAAGGCGAGTTAGGCTTATGTTTGTTTTCTTTATTTGCAAATGTGTATTTGGCTGGAAGGATTTTAATTTGTACTTGTATACTTAGGCTGGGAGGGTATTCCCAGTGTCTATACCTGAAAGACCCTGTAACATATTCCATCTTAAATTTACAAAGATAATTTTTACTGTTTTTTCTCTCTTTAATTAAAAGCTTTTCTTGTTTAAGAACCTGATTTTTTTTTTATTCTGGTGTGAGACCCCAGGGGACGGGGTCTTGGTTCACCAGGGAATTGGGGGAGAGAAAGGTTAATTTTCTCTCTGTGTTAGGATTACTTTCTCTCTCAGGGAGAGTCTGGGAGGGGGAGAGAGAAGCAGGGGGGAAGGTGGATTTTCCTCTCTGTTTTAAGATTCAAGGAGTTTGAATCACAGTGATCTTCCAGGGTAACCCAGGGAGGGGAAGCCAGGAGAGGCAACGGTGAGGGAAAGGGTTTACTTTCCTTGTGTTAAGATCCAGAGGGTCTGGGTCTTGGGGGTCCCTGGGCAAGGTTTTGGGGGGGACCAGAGTGTACCAGGCACTGGAATTCCTGGTTGGTGGCAGTGCTACAAGTACTAAGCTGGTAATTGAGCTTAGAGGAATTCATGCTGGTACCCCATCTTTTGGACGCTAAGGTTCAGAGGGGGGATTATACCATGACAGATGTGTTAAGAATTAATCCAGTGTCTGCCATGACAGGCATGCCATTGGGCAGTTAGAGGAACACAGAAAAGGATCTGACTGAAAACTGTATTCGGAGAGGGAAAAACATATGGGACTTAACACAGAGGACATGCAAAGATCTGCCCAGGATAGACAGGGACAGCAGAACCGTGTTTGTGCCCAAAGCAACATCTGGAGATGGGGGAGGGAAGGGGAGGAAGACTGCGATTCCGTTTAAACTGATACTACATGTGACTTTTTTGGCTTTTAATCATCATCATCATCATGCATTCCTTCCTATGTCTAACAAATGCTACTGTTGAGCCATTCTTGAAAGCACAAGGATCTTGAGACAATAATGAAATGAGTACACATGAGATTTACTTTGAAATCCAGAAATTCACAATGGGGCGAGCTACTCTATTTCAAGTGATGCTTTAGATCTCAATGAAAGTTAGCTTCCAAACGTATTCTAGTTTCCATCTGTACACACCACAGATACACAAGATTTGATGGGAATATGAACTTCTTTAGAAATTACTGAAGATTGCATAGTAGGGGTTTTATAGCTAAGGACTGAAGAGCATTAGCAGAATTGCACAGTAAAGCTTGCACAGTACCTGCAATACTAAAACTGGATCAAGTCACTAGCTCTTTACTTTCATTATTAGTATTGTGGTAACACTCAGAAGCTGCAAGAAATGTAGCATTGACTCACGTCTCAATCTTAAGTACATCACAAGATTATTTATTTATATAAATTAAATAAAGAGAGAGAGACTGAGATGAGCAGCTTCAAGAACTCTGCAAGAGTAGCCGACTAAGAACTGAAGCCGAATCAGTAGGAGTTAAGGAAATGCAGCATCTCTCAGGATCAGGCCAACAGTAAGAGGCATATTTTCTGTTCTGTCCAGATATTTATAGCACTCATCACCATAATATCCCAGTTCTTTTACTTGTGTTGATCTGTATGTCAGTCTAGGTGCTCAAGGTTAATTTAACCAAATTTCTCTCAAGTTATTTCTATATTAACACACACACACACACACACACACACACACCCTTCCTCCACTCCCAGAGAAGCTGTTGTTTCATTATTTTAGCTTCCTCTTTACTTCCAAGCACTTCTGTGGTATGTTGGGATTTAAATGCCTCCTCCACAAATGATTAGCTGCAAAGTCTAAATCCACACAACCTGAAGAATATACCCCTTCCAAATACCAGTAGGGGTCAATTATATATATAAATAAAGCATATATATTATATACCAACACACTTTCAGGCAGTTGTATACGTAACTGACAAAGTGCCAAACCAGCTAAGTTTTGGTCTGGTAACATTTTGTAAGAGACAAAATTAGTTCCAATGCCGAGTTACAGACTCACTGAAGCTAGATATGGAAGAGACCTCATTTCTTTGTCAGTGCAGGATGGTTCTCTGTGGTCAAGGTCCTGTGAACTCCATATCACACTGGCCCTGGATTCTGTGCCAGTTTGGTGCAACAGATTGGAACTTTTGTAGCTTCATTTATATTGAAAAGCAGCTAAGTATTTTGTTGACTTACATATGAAACAATTAGTACTGTAGCCCCAAGTTTTTTATATTACATTTAACATATTTTACAAGCTATTGCCAAATCTTTAAATTTTCCAAAAATCACAAAAATATATTGCACAACATAACTGCATCCTAGAATCTGTCAAGGGGAAGCTGAAGCTGAAGCTTTTGGCAGGTGCATAGGAGACAGCTTGAGTTCTTGGTACTCGAGAAAGCATGAGAAGCAGCATGGAATTCTGGGATAAGTACATTAATAGGAAACTAAAATGATCAACATTGAAATAGTTAAGTGACATTCAATTTGTCCTCTTTAGGTTTCAGAGTTAACACCGCTTTGAAATGCATTGAGCATTTCACATTTCTGAGTTACCATTTCATGCTATCTGCAAATTTCAGAAGATGACAAATTAAAGAATGAACAAAATGTGATAAATTAAAAAGTTTTCTTTGCAACAATATTTTTAAAAATGAACGCTTATATTACAGAGCACAATCTGTGATACAGGCATGGATTCTGGGTCTCTGCACAACAGAATATGTGCTACTGTTTTATATAATCTAATTCTGCATTAATCACATGATGGGCCACCTTCCCTAAAGCCCTGAATAAAGAAGGTTTATGAATGGAAAATAGAATCTAATTATAAGGCCCTTTACGCTAACAGTCCATACAGCAACAACACTAATTCTACATATGACTATACTGCCGTGTTTCAAGGCCTTTAGCACTAACATCAGAGCCTAATGCCATTGAAACCATGGCAAAAGTTTCCACTGGCTTCAGTGGCCCCAGGTGAAGTAAATACGCCTCTTTAAGAGAAAAGTTAGCCATAATTTTATAACTTACTGCAGCCATATTCTTCATAGCATTCCTTTGAACTGAACACCACAGCAAGCTGAAATTTAGCTAAAAGGTTAATTGCTACAAACCAACAGAAACCTTGATACTCAAAACACTAATTAATATATAAACTGCTAACAACACTGCAGCAACTGAGAACTCATTTTTTACCATTAGAATCCATGAAATCTAAGCGTAGCAGAATAATGCAGCCTTTCATCTGTTCTCTAGATAGTATGCAACCAAAGTACATATAATACAGCAAATGTATGCAGGGGAGGCCCAATGTGGAATAAAATGTACTCCATTTATACTCATGTGCTTTTAGGTACTTAAGCTCTAGTGAAAGAACAAATATCAAATACCTAGCATTTATATAGTGTTTGCATTTGCAAAGTGCACCACAAAACTATGTTAATCATTGTAATAAATAAACCCCACCTGAAGTCTCACCAGTGTTTCCTGTCTTTGGTAAGCAAGCTCATAATTCTCAGCTGTGACATGCTTGTTCTGGGCCTGATTCTGCACCAGCCCCTAGCATCGACATAGAAATGCACCACTAAGTCATAGTTTATTCCATGAGTATGCTCACCTTCCCTGTGGAGTAAGGTGTGACATCTGCAGACCCAGTGCCAGCTCATGCCAAGGCCCCCAGGCCTCACTGACAATACACAGCTAGAAACTAGTCTGGCTTATCAGCACATTAGCATTGTTAGAATTGATGTTAAGTTGTAAGAATGTGTTTATAGTGTTATACGACACCGCATTATTGATCTCACTTATAACCTTGGTAGCCCACAGTATAAGGTTATATTAAGTGTTTGCACTGTAAACCTCAGTAACTGTGGAACTCAAACAGGAGAGAAGTCTTCTCTAATGCAAATGCTGGCTTCCTCCAGAAGACTTTAGGCCCTGGCCAACAAGATGGCTCATTTGGTTTCAAAGGCCTATGTGAGGGTCAAAGAACAAAGACTGTTAATTGCATTCTTCAGCCCCTCCAGGAAGAACCTATTCATGAACTCATCACATCGGCTTGGACTATGGGGAGAAATGGATAAAAATCTCTGACAAGGAGAAACTGGGTTCTTTTTGTCTACACTGCAATTAGACACCTGCAGCTGGCTCACACCATCTGACTTAGACTAAGGGACTGTTTAATTGCAGTGTAGATATATGCAGGCTTGGGCTGCAGCCTGAGGTCTGTGACCCTCCCACCTTGCAAGATTCCACAGCCTGGGCTCCAGCAAGCCCAAATGTCTACATCATAAACAAACAGCCCCTTAGCCCAAGTCAGCTGGCCAGGCCAGCCACAGGTGTCTAATTGCAGTGTAGACATATCCTAAAGGGGCAAGAATTACTAAGCATAAGAACCACCCCCATCTTCCCCAATTTAGTCCTAGAGGACATATGGAGTTTGCTTATTAAAGAAGTTTCTATTATCTTTTGGAATCTAAGATTGTAACTCATTTGTGTGTGTGTGTGTATGTCACCTGCTTTAACCTTGTAAAGCACTCATTTCTTTTCTCAGTTAATAAATATTTAGTTAATTACTGGATTGGCTACAAGATTTGTCTTTGGTGAGAGATCTGGGTGCGCAATTGACCTGGGCTAAGCGACTCCTCCTTTGGGACTCAGAATAGCCTGAATATTGTTGTGATTTTGGGGGCAAGGGATCAGCTAGGACACAGGCAGGCTTGCCTGAGTTGCAAGATAGACTGAATTGCCCCAGGAGTCTGTCTGTGACTCCATGGTGAGGCTGTGATAGGGCTTGTGGAGTTTACTCTTGCTACTTGGTTGGTGAAATCTAATTACAGAACATTCAACCAATTCATTTAACAAGAACTACGTTGATTTATTTCCTATTCCAGTAAGAACTTTAAAAAAATTAAAGTGTATTTGTTAATGATTGTTACATTCTTCAACCAGGAGATGGTCCTAATAATTACATTAAAGCTCATAGAAATTAGAATTGTGGTTTCCTGTTTGCCTGAGTATTTCTTATACTTTAAATACTGAATCACACCTACATGCTCTTCTGAAATTCAGTAGGGTCAAAATTACATTATAAAATCTGTGGTTAATCAATGAAAAGATGAAACAAATATAAACAGCCTCCCACATCCTTCATCTCAAGAAAGCCGAGGCTGAACAGCACTCTCACAATCATTAGGGGAATGGGGGGAAAAACAGGGAAGCCAGACACATGACCTCCCAAGGAAGAAATGGATGTAGTTAAACAGCCTTTTCTATACCCATTCTAAATGGTGCACAATATTAAACTACTGGAAATCAGCAAGTGAGAGCTGAGAGTACCAGATGGATTTCATGCAGTAGAATACTTAAATGCTCATTTACTAATTTGGACTCAGTCCCGATGGAAATTACACTAGCTTGGAAATTGTACTGAAGTGATTGGATTTAATTAACCTATTTTCTTTACGGGTGGACAGGAGAGAAGAAAAATCATGGCAACTTTGTTTTATACTACTAAAGAGAGTCAAAGAATTAGCTGAGTGAGGCACTTGCAAATATCTTCAAGATCTCTGAGGTTACATTTAGCAGCCAACTGACTTCCAGTTATATTTTCCAAAGCACACAGCAAGACAGAAAATCTGCAGTGGCTCCCTGCTGAATGACTCCTGGGGAATTCACCTCTCAACCCTGAAGACTTAGTAATTGACACAGGATTATGTTTTAGAAACAGATGCTTAATACTGTATATCAATTAATCTAGAATTAGGTCTATTTCAATGCTACAAAGAAAACACCATGAATCCACCAAATAATGAAAATCTCGAATGGTGCAAAATTCAAAGCAGGTCACTTTTTTTTTTAAATTGTGTAATCAAAACAAAATAAATACTCTGTACTGTAACAGCACATTTAAGGGATCTCAATGGATTTCAAGAGATGACTTAAACTGATATATAAATCCTATTTCTTTTTAGGACATTTTAGTACACGGGACAGAATATACATAGACTGACATGGTAATATGTTTTGTTTATAGTACAAGTCAAAATTCCCTATACATCAGAGGAAGACAGTAACTATTCTACCTTATTAGCTGTATTTCACAAGAGGGCACAGTCTCTAAACCTTATTCAGACATTTGCACTGAAACTTACAGGAAAGCGGATAGGTCTCGCAATGCAGCGACATGAAGGCTGAGCATAAGTAGCTCACCCCGAGGCCATTATTTTCTCCCAAGTCTCCAACTAACCTTAATCCCCAACGGCCTCACACTGAAAAGTGTGTGTGTGTATGAGTGTGAGTGTATGTGTATCTGTTTTTTAAAAGCTACTTTGTTGTTACAAAGTTTTCTTGGTGCCTCTTTAATTTGGCAACGGGCTGGTAGGGGACACCCCAAAAGGCACAGCTCCTCTTTTCCCAAAAAGCCAAGCGAGCTCCTCAGCTTGGGGACGTAGGGGAGCACGAAGCAAGAGGGAAATCTAACCAGACCCACTTACCTGTACCGTACGACTGATCCCCCGCGCGTTGTGCTCCTCGGGAGTTAGCAGCAGCATCCCAAGTCCCTTGGAAGCCCCTCGGTTCACATCCCCGGAGGAAGATGCAACAAGCCCCCACCCCAGGAAGACCCCCCCCTCGGGACAGCAATGCACCCACCAACCGGCTGGGAAGGGGAACAAGGTCCCTTCGCTCCCAGAGCGCCGAGCCCCACGGGCGGGCAGGGGCCACGGGTGCCAAACCCCAGCCGGGTGCCTGACCTGCCGCAGGGTCACAGCTGGGTGGGAGTCGGGCACCTACCTGAGCGCTTGCCCGCAGGCAACAGCGGCGGCGCCCCGGTCAGAGACAAGCAGCTCAGCCCGTCTCCCCAGACGGCCGCTACAGGCGCCAGCAAAAAAGGAGGTGGGCGGGGGATGGCAACCAGAATCATAAACTCAGCGGCTCCACCTGGGTGCCTGCCGGAGCGAGGAGTAGAGGGACCGGCTCTTCGGGTCTCTCGACTCCAAGGGAGGCTCCAGAGCGGGCGGGCTTCATCACTTTGATTGACAGCTGGACTGACCAAAGAGAACCTCTACTCTGGGCCAACCAAAGAGGCGCTAGCCCCCGCCTTCCCGGCCGGGTCTGGGGAGGGCGGGTGTTTCCATGACGTCAGCGAGAGGCGCCTCTCGCACAGGTGGAGAGAGAGGATGGGGTGCGGGCGGGGAATACCCTGCTGCCAGCAGCGTGGGGAGCTGTCACTCAGGGGGAGCAACCGGAGGGCCGAGTCTCCAGCAGCCCTCTGAGCAGCTGGAGCTTTACAGTGGAAACAAGTGCGGGGTAGGTCAGCTCCACCGGCAGCACAGCAGAGCCAGGTGCTTAGCAGGGTGCTGGATCAATGTTTACATAGGGACTGCTAAGCGCCATTGACTCAAACTGTAAGCCCTGGATATAATAGAAACCTCTTCAGGCTGAGGGTGCGGCAGCACCCCTTGTTCCAGCACTTGTGGTGCTCAGCACCCAGCTGGCTGGGTCTGGGGCCCCTAGCAGCAGGGCGCTGAAGGCTGCAGAGCCTGGATTTCAATGGACCAAATTGATTCCGAACTCGCTCTGTTGCACCTTTTTCGGAGCCAAGAGATGGGGGTTTCCACAACTGGTGCGGTCTGCCCGTGGCCGAAGCATGCCTGCTTCCTATGGGGTAACAGGCAGATCTGAGCACCGCGCCACGTGTGTGGTGTCCTTCCTCCCGTGCAGCACCCGTGCCCCCAGCAGGCTGTGCACGCCCGGGGACGGGGCTCTTCCCCAAGGGCGCTTACAAGAAGTGTCACGCGAGCTGTCAGGGCTCCGGTCCCACCCACAGAGCAGCTGCGGACAGGACCCGGCTATCCAGACACTGCCAGGCAGCTCCATTTACAAACACGCCCCGGAACGTTCAAACTACACCAGGAAGGTCCGTGCGCTGAATTACCCATGTCCGTTCACACGTGCGAGGATCGCACCCCGGCCTTACTGCGCACACCAACAAGTACAATGCCGAGATAGACAAGAAGAACGTAGGGGAAGGAGTCAAGATTATACCTTAATTCTTATAAAGAGGAAGGCATGGTCCCCAGCCCCTGTTAAACTGTTTCAGGCATAGATCTAACTTCTGTCTGCCGTTCTTTGAACAGGCTCCGTCCTTGCCCATCCTGTGGTTTCGCTCGATGCACTAACAAAGGACAGCCTTAACCAGTCCCTCCTCCACTGGAGCGGCTGCCGCTACTGGCTGTTCGGAAGGAGGAGGAATTGTTTGCAGATTGCATTTTTCTAGTCATCGTATTAAATATTTGGCGTCTTTAGTGACAGGCCATAAATATTCCATCATCCCACATCATCATGTTGGATGCTAAGGTTAAGATCTGCTCCGTCAATTTACAGATTTAGAACTGCTAGGGCAACAAGGAAACTGAGCTGTATGGCTCTGAAATCTGAGTTGTATGACTCTCCCTACAAGGCATTAGAATCAATTAAGAAAAAAATCCAACCTCCCCCGCACCGAAAAAAGCCATTAACACCCTAAAATTAACATGCTTGTCTGAGTTGTATTGAAAAGCAAGCAACCCGAATTGCTAATGAGATTTTTTTTTTTTTTTTGCTTCAAAGATGGTTAGAAGTGCTAAGCTGATTCTATGTGCTCTTTAATGTGTGCTTCAAATCTTTCCAAAATTGTTAGCTCAAGGCTTCTAGGGATGTAGGCAGGTGTGTGCCATGGCACACAATTTTTATTTTCAAAGTACTCGCTACGCCCTTGCGTACTCAGCTTTCTTTGACCAAGAAATCAGATACTTTCAATTTATGTTCTGAGCTTTGTATTTTCCTTAACTGAGATGATTGTGGTAAGTGGATAAAGTTCCTGCTCATATGTGCCACTATACAGGGGTCCAGGGCCGCATGTGGGGAGAGCAAAAGGCCAGTTTGCCCCAAGGTCACCTCGTTTGAGAGGACCCCACTGGCATTGTGACGTAGTGCATGGTGGTCATGATGCCACTCACTCAGATTTCGACCCGCCCTCCTCTGTCATGAGGCAGAGCAACTGGGCCAAACGCAAGTGGCCCTGTGACCCCGTATGCCAGGTCGCACCACCCAGAGCTGGGCCCAACCCCACAGGAAAGGAGCAGTCACTATAGGGTGAGTGAGTGGCAGACTTGCTCTCCAAGCCCCCTCAGTGGTAATTTTTTCTGGAGGGGTGTGGGTGGGCTCAGTTTCAGATTTTGCCTGGGGCCCTCAAACACGTCTGTGCAGCCCAGCAGGGCTCAATGCCAAGATGCTAGGGAAGAGTAAAGACAGGCTGACAAAATGGGCTTAATGTGCCCCAACATAGTGTTGTTTAAGTTAAAGAAGGATGGAGAGAGAGGAGAGGTTTTCAGGGACAGGACTCAATGCAGGTAAAAAATGAGAGTGAGGCAGTGCCCCTAGTTTTTGGGGGAACCTTGCTGACCACATGAATGTGAGGGACCCAACTCAGAATCATATTTATGTCAAATAATACAGCTTACCTATTTGTCTGCAGTTTAATGGAAAACCTATGCAGCACTGTCCTATGTACCTTCTGAGTTTGGTTGAAGTACATACATTGGAGAATGGTGGCACTTTAAAGACACAGGCAGCTGAAAAACTATGTTGTAACACAATATATATTTACCTATGCTACTAATATCACCTTAGACTATGTAGAATATGAGCTAGAAATAATTTTTAGAATCCTACTTATTTATCACTTCTTATGGCCAATTTTTACATTTCTTGGCCAATGAAAAGCAATGAGGTCAGTTTCACTTGTGTTTATATTATTCCACTTTTAAGTTGCAAGTGCTGCAGTGTATGGGTTTCAAACATTGCAAGGAAATGTATATTGGTCTGAAAACAACTGGAATTTTAAAATAATGAGTAAACATTTCTATTGGTTTTAGGTCATATAAAAGCTTGTTTTTTCCCCCAAATAAAAGTTTTGGGGCACATTAAAATTGGCAATACCTCTTTAAAGATTGCCATTACTGCACTGAAGTTATGATGGCCTCCAGCTGCAAAGTGGTTAAGGAAACATGAGGTAACAAACATAGTAAACCATCTCAGTGGCTATATTATAATAACAACATGTTATATAGCTGTGTGCACATAGGGTCTTATCACACTGCCATTGAAATCAATGGCAGAACATGTATGGACTTAAGAGCATGATTGTGCCGGTGATATCTGCAGTCCCAGAGCTCTACAATAAGAAATAAATCAAAGCCAAACGCTAAACAAAGACAAACTGAATTCCAGTCTAAAATATTAATTTTCAGTCTTGTTTTAAAGGCAGGGATATTCAGAGTTCCAGATATTCCTACCAAGATTTAGTGTTCTCTTACTCATCATGGAAAAAAATCCATGAATTAAACACATCTTGGGTTCATGTCACTGCATTTCTACCAGGGAGGAATGTGGCCTACATGCATAAATCTGTCCCTTTGGACAGCAATAACCTTGGACAAGAAAAAGCTCTCTGAGGGCTCAGGTGTCTGTCTCTTTCTTTTGTTCTACCCTACCGTTTGACAGAAATAATGAACAGATATTTTAGGTGATCTCTTTTGTGGGACTAATTAAAATAAACACTTTCAAGAATCATATTGTTATCTCCACCAGATATAGGAGCATGGAGATACAATAGCAGTATCATAATTCAGACCACAAAATTAAAGTTAGATGTATCTATCGTTCATTAAAGGAAACTGCGTGGACACATAAAAATCAGATACACATATAGACTGGTGCTTTTCTTCTTAATAGGTCTGTTACCACAAAACCATCTCATTTATAATAATGAAAGGAAGGCTGTGGAGGTATTCCTTGGTCTTGTGCTCTTAACCTTCACTTTATCCTCATGCTTTCACAGAGCTGTATGCCACTTTAATTCTTACCGAGCTATTAAGAGGAACTTCATTCTACATATTCCTTGTTCAGTTTCCCTTTGATCTAATGTAATTCTGAATTAAATTATATGGGCTGAATTAAGACCCTGACACTGTGTGTGTCTCTCTGTCTTGCTCTTTCCCATGGTTTGATAATGATTCTCAAAAGCACACAGTTAAATTCTAGTTAGTTAGTCCAATGAAAGAGACTGCCTTTTGATATTCAGCCTTTCCAACACTAACACAATTCGCTCTCCTATATCCTACTCAATGCAATCGGGGCAGCTCTAGTTATTTTGCCACCCCAAGCACGGCAGGCAAGCTGCCTTTGGCAGCTTGCCTGCGGGAGGTCCCCAGTCCCGTGGATTTGGCGGCATGCCTGCAGGAGCTCCGCCGAAGCCGCGGGACCAGCGGACCCTCCACAGGCATGCCACTGAAGGCAACCTGCCTGCTGCCCTCACAGCGACCGGCAGAGCTCCCCCCATGGCTTGCCGCCCCGGCACACGCTTGGCGTGCTGGTGCCTGGAGCCACCCCTCAATGCAATGTTATGATTTTTCATTTTTGTCAGACTTGTGTGTTACTAAGTGGGCCAAAGACAGAAAAAGGCATGGTCTGCCGGGTGCACATTACGCTCCTAAGTGTAAGTGAGGCAACCAAGAGAAAGAAAAATGCACCAGTGCAGAGCATCTACACTCAGTGCAGTGTCCTGGTGACTCAGGCAGTTTGAGTAGTAGCAGAGGTGTGTGAGCAGTGAAGTGACTGGCTTCATCACTGCTTATTGTCTGAGAACTTTGCATGTTACCCTTTTTTATAGCCTCCCTCCAGGCTCACTGTCAGAAATCTGTTCACCCTTCCCTAGTAACAGGGGCAGCTCCAGACACCAGCTCTCCAAGCGTGTGCCTGGGGCAGCAAGCTGCAGGGGGCGGCCTGCTGGTCACATGAGGGTGTCAGTCAGGCTGCCTTTGGCAGCATGCCTGCAGGAGGTCCGCCAGTCCCGCGGTTTTAGCAGCAATTCAGCAATGGGTGCGCTGAAGGCATGGGACCAGCGGACCTCCCACAGGCATGCTGCTTAAAGCCGCCTGACTGCTGTGCTTGGGGCAGCAAAATACATAGACCTGCCCCTGCCTAGTAATTCTCCTTTTCTCCTCCTTCTCCTCCCTGAGAGTCTCATCTTAACCACCTATTAGTAGCCTCTCTTTCCAGTATCTGTTGGTGACCATTGGGAACCGGGAAGGATAACATCTTATCCACACTGTTGTGTTAAATGGCTGGACACAGTAAGGTATGTGGTCACTCTGCTGTGGTTACACACTGGTGCTGTGGAGAAGTCAGTGGTGCCAGCTCTTGTGATTTTATCAGGTAAATCACACCATGACATTTTTCTTCAGACTCTAGCACCTGGATCAAGGGATTTTGTGGGAGTCACAGCTTCCATTTTAAAAAGGAGTTTTTAACCCTCATAGTTAAAGAGAAGAGCTGGCAAACATTAACTGAGAGCACCCTGAAACCTCAAAACTGAGACAAAAGATGCCTTCCATCTCCCCAGTTTATTATTTTTAAAATCCAGTTATTTAGACCCCAAAATCATGAGATAGCTTAAGTCATGATTTTTGTATGCATGGCATTGGCAATGCTGCAAACTGTTGGCTAATGCTGTCATTGCCTAGACTGCATGTTGTGTGTGTGTGTTGTCGAAGGCTGCTCATATGTCTCACATCTACTCCTGGCTTGCCATTCTGATGATACCCTTTGTGTTGTTCAGTACATCGTGACTTTGTGCAACCTGGAGACCTGTGTTTACGATTGGGCCTGGAGAACTGCTGGGCTACTGAATGCTTGCTTACCTCTGCACGGTGTTATGTATAGCTAGTCCCTATAAGCAGCTGAAGGCTGTGTACTTGGCATTTGTTCCACGCTCGTGCACATGCAAAGTCTTTGATACTTTCTGGTAAACAGTGAACTGGTGCAGTCACCACGGCTCAGTACATAGTAACTGGGCTGGAATTTGCACTGCATCAGTCCTCACTGTTTCCCTGATTTTTGTTGATTAATTGTGGTGGTTACTGGCAGGTTGGGTGAGTTGAATTCATGCCTTTGCTGATGACTTCTGTGATGGGAATGTAACTACACCCCTGCTTCGACACTCCTTCCCTTCCTCCACCCACACCAGCTCACCATTTTTTTTTTTAAATAAAAGATGCACTTTCTGACTTATATTTTCCCCCTTTCCCCACACAGACCATTTATATTCCCTTTAGACCAGGGCTGCATTATAGAGAGTCTCAGCATGCATGGGTCACTCCAGCTACATCATGACACCCAAATAAAAGATAATACTCCTTGCCCTGCCCCCACTTTTGGACCCAGCCCTCATAGAGCACCGTATAAGAACCTCACTAGAACAGAAAGGTTGCCCACAGCTTAAGTAAATGAGTGGAGTGTTCTCTTCTCCAGCTGAAACAAACCCAATTTTTTTCAATCTTCCCTCACAGGTCACATTTTCTAGAGCTTTAATCATTTTTCTTGCTCTTCTCTGGACTTTCTCCAATTTGTCCATATATTTCCTGAAATGTGGCACCTAGAACAGGACACAATACTCCAGATGAGGCCTAATCAGTGCAGAGTAGAGTGGAAGAATTAATTCTTATGTCTTGTTTCAGCACTCCTGCTAAAATGATCCCCAAACATCCCAAAATGTTAGCTTTTTTTTTTTTGCAAGTGTTTCACTGTTGACTCATATTTAGCTTGTGATCCACTATAACCTCCAAGTCCCTTTCTGCAGTACTACCAGTCATTTCTCATTTTGTATGTGTGCAAGTGATTGTTCCTTCCTAAGTGATGTACTTTGCATTTGTCCTTATTGAATTTCAGACCATTTCTCCATATCATTTTGCATTTTAATCCTATCCACCAAAGCACTTGCAATCCTTCCCAGCTTGGTATCATCTACATGCTTTATAAGTGTACTCTTTATGCCATTATCTATATCATTAATGAAGATATTGAAGATAATTTGATCCAGAACTGATCCCTGCAGACACCACTTGATATGCCCTTCCAGCTTGACTGTGAACCACTGATAATTACTCTCTGAGAATGTTTTCCAACCAGTTTTGCACCCACCTTATAGTAGCTCCATCTAGGTTGCATTTTCTTAGTTTATTTATGAGAAAGTCATGTGAGACAGTATCAAAACCCTTACTAAAGTCAAGATATACCACAACTACCTCTTCCCCCTCTATCCCCATGGCTTGTTATCCTGTCAAAGAAAGCTATTAGGTTGGTCTGACATGATTTGTTCTTGACAAATCCATGGTGTTACGTATCATATTATCTTTTAGGTGTCTGCACATTGATTGCTTAATTATTTGCTCCATTATCTTTCCGGGTACAGAAGTTAAGCTGACAGGTCTGTAATTCCCTGGGTTGTCCTTATTTTCTTTTTATAGATAGTTACTATATTTGTCCTTTTCTAGTCCTCCAGAATCTCACCTGTCTTCCATGACTTTTCAAAGATAATTGCTAATGGCTCAGATACCTCCTCAGTCAACTACTTGAGTATTCTAGGATGTATTTCATCAGGTCCTGGTGACTTGAAGACATCTAACTTGTCTAAAGTAATTTAGACCTTGTTCTTTCCCTGTTTTAGCCTCTGGTCCTACCTCATTTTCACTAGCATGACCATTGGATTAGGCACCTTATGCTAATGGATCAAAACAGTTAACAGCTGAAACTTCATCAGTTCTCCTTGTGTCTCCAACCCTCAAGGAGAAACCATCTCTACAGTCAGGTATTGGAAGCTGGACCTCCCATTGGTGACAATTCAGCCAAGCCCTTCCCTGGCCCAATACCATACAAAAGAGGGCAATTGTGCAGGCACACCTCCATCCATGTTTTACTCTGCAGATACCATTTGTGCAGCAGTGTGGGCTGCAGAGGGATGGGCCTCTGAGTTGCTCTTTGGAGGAAAGCTGTAGCAGCAGAGCCGCAAACACCTCCAATTGTACAGAAAGACATTTGTTGGTGGAGAGGAGAGATAAAGTATACATGCTACTGTGAAGGGAATACTCACTGCCCAAGGGTCAGGCAAGGGCACCGCAGACTCTCTCTTCCCAGACACTTCCCTTTTCATGGCTGCTCTGGCCCTGCAAAGATCTGCCCCTTCAGCCAGGTCCTGTGTTTAAGTCCACCTCTTTCAGGGTATTAGTAAAGAGCCCAACAACGGGACAGCCTTCTGGGTTAGGCAAGGGACCCTAGGCTTCCCCTTCAGTCATGGTCTCATGAGCTGCGCTCTTCTAGTTGGGGGAAGGCCCTGAAACTAGATTCCCCACACCAGCGATAGGCTTCTATAGTCAACTCTTCCTTAGGGTTTGGTATGGAACCCAAGCCCAGCCTCTTCACCAGGTTCCAACCCAAGGCCCAATGGTAAGCAGATGGGTCCCACACTCTAGAGTGCAATGCACTGCCTCTCTGGATCACTTCCTACCAGGCTTCTCTCTTTCCAGTGGGTAAAGATCTTACAGAACTGAACACAAAGATAAACCTTCAGAGAGCCACAGGACCCTTCTTTGTTGGCTTGGCAAAGTCACTACCGCCAGGCTTCATGCAGCAAGAGCTCCTGTGGGATTCCCTCCCAGGAGCTCAGAGTGCAGATCAGCCCACCCCCAGTCTCTACCATTATTGAACCACACTGTTTGCTCCCCTTTTAAGCTCCTCCTCCAGTCTGTGCAAGCTTTGCACGTGTAACTCGGCGAGTCACCTAGACCTGGAGCTGCTCTTTAACCTCTTCCTTTCCATAACAGGCACATTGTGCCAGAATTTGACACAAGTGACTGACCAGGCTAACACAGGAGCAGAGCAAGCAAAATAAGCCTCCCACATCCTGCCACTGGTCCAGTATGTGAGCAAGCAAAGATAAAGGTCACTGCTTACAGGTTTGAAAGGGATTCATTCACCTGCAGCCCATATAGAGTCAGGTCAATGTGGTCATCCCAATCCAGCCACTCACTGACCTGGCAAATGGTTGCTTGGAATGTGTCCAGCCACACCTCCCTACAGGCACAATGGTATGTATGGTGGCCTTGCCATTCTGCAGTCCCTTGGACAAGGGATGGAAAGCTTTTGAAACTATTAGCTTTTGAAGCCCAATCATTGCTTGTTCAATCTCAAATGATACCATTTGAAACCACATGAACATAAAAAAACCTACCAGCAGGAAAGTCTTTAATTATGGGAAATGTAATTTTCCTCTGGCATTAAACCCCCTCAATCCCATTATGCAGCTATTCTAAATCCCAGGGCAAACATTTGCAATGCATTGCTTTGTACATATTTAAAGAATGCAGTAAAGAACAAGTACATTTTTAAAATTTTTAAAATTGTGAAGTTCTTCAAAACACCTCCATTTACAGTCAGTCAAAGAGGAAAAATAAACAGAAGGAAAGCCAAATCATTTATTTGCACTGATCTTCACCCCCATCAATAGTAGGGGAGAAGGAGGCAATATCTCCGCAGAGGTTACTTTTTTACAGGTAAAGAAGGTGACACACTGTCAGAGGTATGTGTTTAAAAAGGTAATGCAAATGTTAGTGAGATTAAATTCCATTACATCACCGGGAGCAGGTTATATGAGAGAGTTCTCTGAGAACTAAAGAACGAAGTAACTAAACTTCTCACTACAGTCCTGAGCCAAAACCAAGTTAAAACAGTGGAAAAGTGTTTTGGATCAGGCCCTGTACTATGTAATTTAGAAGGCCTCACAGGAAGGTGAAAAATATATAGTGCTCACTTTTAAAAGAGGAGCCAAGGTTAATTGTTGGAACCAGAGACTTGTGAGCCTGACCTCAGCATTGGGAGAAATAGTGCATTTCTAAGGCAGGTAGAGGAGTATATTAGGATAGAGACAAAACCATAACATTTATGATGGCAAATCAAGTCTAAGCTGTTAAAATTATTTTTAAAATAATGGATAAAGGAAAAATGTGGCTATAATTTATTTAGACCTTCAAGCTTTTGATAAAGTCCCTTTCAAGAGACTAAACAGGAAACTTGATAACCAGGGGTGAGCGGTACAGTCCCGTCATGAATTAAAAACTAGTTGGAGACAGAGAAAAGGAATAGATTACTAGTTCTCAGTGTAGAAAGAGGTTATTAATAAAGTGCCCCAATGATCAGTGCTGGAACCAATGTTCAGTATATTATTTCTGGTTTGCAAGTGATAAGGAGTGAGGTAATAAATTGCAGAGAAAGTTCAAGAAGATGCTCATTAGAGGAACTTACTTGAACTACAGCACACTGACACAGTGAGTTCTGATTTAGCTGTAACTCTCAAGAAAGAACTGTTACCATTTTCAATGAGCTGTCAACATCTGCTCAGCAGATGTCAAAGAATGAGTGAGTGAAATGTGGAAATGTAGAAAAAAGGGAATCATGAGTAAACCCCCCCCACACAGAACAATGCCATTCAGTGCTCCCCTCTATTTTCTTCCTAGGAGAGGAACAGAGAACTGCTACAGAAAGAGTTTGAAACAAAAAGGCAATTCCGGAAAATATCCATATGCATGAAAGCATTCAAGCACAGGCTTAAGTGCTTTCCTGAACCAGGGCCTATGAGGGGGGAGGGATAGCTCAGTGGTTTGAGCATTGGCCTGCTAAACCCACAGTTGTGAGTTTAAACCTTGAGGGGGCGATTTGGGGCAAAAATCTGTCTGGGGATTGGTCCTGCTTTGAGCAGAGGGTTGGACTGGATGACCTCCTGAGGTCCCTTCCAACCCTGATATTCTATGAGTTTCTCCCACTCCTTTCATTCCATCAACCCCTGCAATCACTGATTCCCCATCCCCCCCACCATTCATTCCATAACCACATTCACTGCCTCCTCTCAGACACTCTCTCCCTCACTTCACTTTGAAAGACACCTTGATTTAACAGGCATGTGAAAAATCCTAAACTTTTAAATGAAGTTAAACCTCTACACAGAACAGATCTGCAAAGCAGACATTACAGATGTATTGTCAATTGACTATATTCAATAATCAAGGTGGTCATCTGAAGTGTTGCCAAGTTATACACTTATAAAATCCATACTCTGTGTTTATTCTAGTTATAATTTACATATGAAATATGCCCTGTATGCCTTAGATCCTGCTTATTTTTTCCTTTGCCATGGCAAAACTACCAGTTTAGCCTAAGTGCAGAATTGGCTAAGCACAAAACGTGTGTGTGTACACACATGCTTCCAGAAGCAAGGAAGAAAGAGGCATGGACGATCAGAAAAAACAAACACAAAAAACAAACCCAAAAAAGGTGAAATATTCTATGCGGTCTCCCCCAGTGCAGTTAGGGAAAGGGCGCAGGTAGAGGTGGCTTTAAACAGCTTTCTGCAGATAGGAGATGGAATCATACAGGGACAAATATGTCCGCTAACAAGTAGTAAGGAAATCTTTAAGCAATGGATAATGCTGTAACATTATACAGCCACAAAACTGTCTCTTCCTCTTCTAAGATACGTGTACAGTCCCCATTGCCATAGTATCTGAGCACTTCACCGTCTTTTATATATTTATCCTCATAGCCCTGCTGTGAGGTCAGGAAGTGCTATTGTCCCGTTTTACAGGTGGGAAATGGAATCACAGAGAGACTAACCCCCAGATCCTCAAAGATATTTAGATGGCCAACTCCCATTGAAATCAATGAGAGTTAGGTGCCTCTCTCACTGAGGATCTGGGCCTCAGTGACTTGCCCAAGGGCACACAGGAAGTCTGTGGCAGAGCAAGAAATTGAACCCAGGTCTCCATAGTCCCTGGCTAGTGCCCTAATCGTTTCCACTCCATTGTTGGAGATTAATCTTGTCCACTAAGGAAGAGTAAACTAATGAAGGAAAACCAGCATCCTCTCTCTGTTAAAATATTCCTCTTGAAAATATGTTGGAAGAACTGAGTAGCCTGTGGAAGATTTTATCCAAAAAACAAAGATCTGATCCCTGTCTGAACAGCAATGATTTCCTCCAGACTTCCAACCTAAAAGATCAAAGTCATTCACGTGAGATAGCCTTGCTAACCCAGCGTGAGTAAAAACAGCAACAAACTCTATAAGGCCATGTCTACATCTAAAATTTTGCAGCGCTGGTTGTTACAGCTGTATTAGTACAGCTGTATAGGGCCAGCGCTGCAGAGTGGCCACACTTACAGCAACCAGCGCTGCAAGTGGTGTTAGATGTGGCCACACTGCAGCGCTGTTGGGCGGCTTCAAGGGGTTTTGGGGAAGGCGAGAGCAAACCGGGGAAGGAGACCAGCTTCGCCGCGGTTTGCTCTCGCGTTCCGCGAACCACCCTGCAAACCGCAGGGAAGGAGACCTGCTTGCTCGGGGGTTCGGCGAACGCGAGAGCAAACCGGGGAAGGAGACCAGCTTCGCCGCGGTTTGCTCTCGCGTTCCCCGAACAAGCAGGTCTCCTTCCCTGCGGTTTGCAGGGTGGTTCGCGGAACGCGAGAGCAAACCGCGGCGAAGCTGGTCTCCTTCCCCGGTTTGCTCTCGCCTTCCCGGAACCACCCAGCAAACCTCAGGGAAGGAGACTTGCTTGCTCGGGGTTCGGGGAACGCGAGAGCAAGCCGGGGAAGGAGACCAGCTTGATTACCAGAGGCTTCCTCAGGTATGCTGGGATACCTGCTTATTCCACGGAGGTCAAGAAAAGCGCTGGTAAGTGACTATACTTGATCACCAGCGCTGGATCCTCTACACCCGAGACAAAACGGGAGTACGGCCAGCGCTGCAAACAGGGAGTTGCAGCGCTGGTGGTGCCCTGCAGATGTGTACACCTCCTAAGTTGCAGCGCTGTAACTCCCTCACCAGCGCTGCAACTTTCTGATGTAGACAAGCCCTAAGGGAAGAAACCACAGAAGGTAAGAGAAGAGTAAAAAACAATGCTCCTCTGAACGCTATGGGCTGTTGTATTGCAGGGTCTCTTTTCAACCTGAGTACATGACAATGGTTTCCAGGCATTTAGAAAATTCTGTTTTAAAAGGGTGCAAATTCCTGCTATCCAACCCACTGTTACCCTGTGAAATAAGTGTTTAAATCAGAACCCAGCAGGACAGAGGAAAGAAAAGGCAAAAGGAGAGTGTAAATGCAGCAGCAGAGCAGACCGCAGGTGAAATGCTGCCACCCTCGCAACTGGATCAATCAACTCCTGTTTTCCTTTAGCCAATGTCAAACACAGCAAAGTGGGTTTTAACCAGTAATAAACATTAGAAAAAGAGTAATGCGCTTTTGGGTCTGTCCCAGCAGCCCCCCACCTCCGAGGATGGCTTACATACACTCAACTGTGCCCCAACATGCAAGTTGTCAAATTATTACTAGCTAAAGAGCCAGCAACAGTTCTGCAATCAGATCTTCATTTTTTCCATGGCTCCTCCCAATTTTCAGTCATAAGCTGATTGCAGCCAAAGAACACCCCCAGCAGTTGCCCTGGGGAGTAGGTGGCGAGCCACCACCCTGCCAAGAACTTGCTAAAAGGTGTCATTTAGTGCTTAGTTTGGGCAGACAGAATAGGCTACATCTGGGCCTGTTTGCAAAGAGCCTGCACACCACTCTGTGGAAATTTTTAAAAAGTGACATCATTACCCTGACAAGCAGATGTGCCTATTACCTATTGACCTACCTGGCACGGAAAACAAATGCATTAGACACACTGCCTCTCTTAACAGGGAGACACTGGCCAAGACCTTTATTAATCTTTAAAACAACTACTTACATTGTGATACGTGACTGTAACACAAGAGGTAAAAACTAGTACAGTTCCAAAAGCTTGTAGAGTTCTAAGCAAATATTTCCGATCAACCCCATAAAGCGCTTTTTCCAGATGTACTGAAATGAGCTGAATAGTAAGAAGTCTGCAGACAGTTAAGTCATGTCAGATTAAAAACAATTTCTCAACAACTGGATTTATAATGCAATAAGATGGATCACACTGTGCTGCTGAGTCCATGTAATTTCTTTTGCTTTAACAATTTGCTAGCGTTTAACAATATTTTGTAATTGGAGCAAAGTAAAGTATTAGGTCTCTAGTTCCTTAAATTATAGATCTTCTTTCTCTGGCAGCAGTGAAGAGGCAGCTCATTCTCCTGAATATGTTCCAGGAGAACATAATAAAAGTCGTTACCAGTTATGTCCAAAGCTGTTTAGAGAACATACTGGACCAACTTTCGCTGTCAGAAGCTCTCTGATTACATAGATGAACAAAAACAATTGATAATTCAGATGGGAATTACAAACCATGGCAGGATAATTCTGAGTGCAGCTCCTCCATTGCCAGTGCTTCACAGTCATGAATCAGCATGGGAGGCTTTTGTAAATTCTGCAGCACCAAATCTCTCTCTTGAGCACTGAGCAGCTTTCCATGCTTTGTGTTCCAGACTTTCCAAACGAGTCAAGAACCCTGCTGCAGCACATCTTTCAATTTGGTAAAATGGGCCCTACGTGGAGCCTTTGGTATCTCTCCAACAACAGACTTTCCCAAAGTGGTTTCTTCTCTTATAAGGTCTGGTATAGCCTCATACTATTCTCCCTGTTTAGGGTCTTGTCAAGTTCCAGGGTACCCCATTCCAGACCTTGCATGGCATGAGTCAAGTAGATTTGTGAACAGTCCATCCAGCTTACCACAAACAGTTGCATTTGCAGTTTCCCTACAGCCCACCACTGTCTCAGAGACTCGTAGAAATGTTTCTGCTGTTGCCAGTTCTTCCCCAGAGTGTGAACACTTCTGTGAAGTTGAAGTCCTTAAACATCATAACATTGACCTGCCAAGAGGGAGAAAGACCACTGACCTCTTATTTTCAGAAATACAGAGCTGATCCAGTCTAGCCCGATATCTTACTGGAATTAACTTTGAACCACAAGTACTGTCAGGTGAGAGAACCGCCACACTTCAAATAGGAAACAATTCTGTGCTGGAATACCAGTGTAGCGCTTCAGCATTTCTGTCTTATAACTGCACTGATGCTCATGGTTTAGTCTTCTGGAGAACAGTATTCTCAAGGTCAGCGCTAGACAAGACCTGTGCGAATTTGCAAAAAACCTACACAATACGCATCATCCTAACCCAGAGTAGGAGAATGTGCTAAATACACTACCGGTCTCTATTTCTACCTGTAGGAGGCAGCTTTGTACAGCCTGCTGTAAGAAAAGGAACTGTGCCTCTATACCAAGATGAATAGAACCACCCCCCCCCCAGTGCTCCCCTTAGAGTCATGGATCAATAATACTTTCTCTTCCCATTCTCTTAGCCTATTATTCTGGTTTTCAGGATGCAAAGTTGTTTTCTGGCAAGAAAACATTGGCTTTTATTGTGTTAAAAATTTAAACAGCTTTGCCCTTTTGTGTCTGTCCCTCCCGCTACTGCTATTAAAGAAACCAATATAATAGGACAGAAATCAGGATTTGGCAGGGGGGACAAGAAAGGAGAAGTCATTAACAGGTGCATTAACACACTGTTTAGCATGCAATCCAGCTTCTTTAAAAGAGAAGTATTTGGGGCATTCAGGACTGTCAAATGAAACATCTTTTAAAATACAAGAAACACCACTATAAATTTTGGAAATAAAGCCTCAATCTCAACACTATTTCTTCTTACCAAAGGCTGCAGACATTGTCTCAAGGGCCTCAAATATCAAAGCTTTATTAATGTTAATGGTACCGATCAATTCTACTCACCAGGGTCCATCTCTACTAAGTACAAGTAATTGGTGTATACTAGGGAGCCCCTCCACAAGAACTGATCCCAGACTTAGTCCCACTAGATAATCTTGCTAAGATGTTTCTCTTAGTATTAAGAAAAACATTATAAGAGAGACATTATAGGAGTGAGTGAATCACCTCCAGTCACCCTAGCTAAGACCAAATTTGCAAGAGTTCTCAGTCTTTATGCTTCACAACTAATCTTGATAGCATTAGCACCACTACATCCACAATTCATTGGAGCTCTGCACAGTAAGGTCTGTCCATACAGAACATCCGACAGGGTTGGGGTCTAAGCCTGAAATTCATATGCCAACACAGTGAGAAATGAACCTTTGCTCCAACACTGGTAGCCAGATATACTCCAATAATGCAGAGGCAAAGAACAAAAAGATGGGACTCCACTGCTGGCAGAGATATAAGTCAGGGCTGGTCTACATTACCACTTAAGTCGATGTAACTTACATCACTCGGGGGAGGGTGTGTGTGAAAAAGACATCTTCCTGAGTGACAAGTTACATCAACCTAAGAGCTGTCCACAGGCGCTATATTGGTAGCAGATGCTCTCCAATTGGCATAGCAAATCTTTACTAGACACTCTACAGTGGTGCCAATATAGTGCCTTAATGTAGACTTGCCCTGAGCGCTAGGAGCAAGAATAGGCAAGGATCACAGTGTATGTTTATAAACACTACAGATAAGCACATAGCAGTACTGTCAGGTTTTTAATACAAACAAATCAGTGAACTCATTTCCAATATGAAAACAAAGAATGCACAATTTTAATTAAGTCTGTAAAATTGGTGAACAATCAGATTATTGACAAAGCTCTCATCTGGTGCTCCAATTCAGGATGTTTACACGTGGATTACAATATGCAACTTGCAGAGCTGTCATCAGCCAAAGGCAGTAAATACACTAAAGGCAAAAAGAACAATATGTGGAATTGTCATAAAGGAGAAAAAAGGCATGTCTTATGGCGCTGCTGAGTAATAAATACTGAAGTGCCATGACAAGAGCATCCTCTAGATCAAGGGTCGGCAACCTTTCAGAAGTGGTGTGCCGACTCTTCATTTATTCACTCTAATGTAAGGTTTTGCACGTCAGTAATACATTTTAACGTTTTTAGAAGGTCTCTTTCTATAAAAGTCTATAATATATAACTAAACTATTGTTGTATGTAAAGTAAATAAGGTTTTTAAAATGTTTAAGAAGCTTAATTTAAAAATAAAATAAAATGCAGAGCCCCCCGGACCGGTGGCCAGGACCCGGGCAGTGTGAGTGCCATTGAAAATCAGCTCTTGTGCCGCCTTCGGTACGTGTGCCATAGGTTGCCTACCCCAGCTCCAGATGCAACAGCTGTCGCTCAATCTTTTGACTTTTAGAAAGATGGGAAAGACAAAATGTACCTGGAAAGGCCAGTGTAAATAACTGGATTTAACAATGTTTTACTTTCTCAAATGGCAAACAAGTGGATATGGATTTCTTTTCAAGAAGTATTTCTAAATTTTAGAAACATGTACTACACTTTGAAGTAAGCCCACACAGACCTGCTTTGGTTCTGTTAGTGCAAACAAAATGAGAACAAATGTCGATTTGAAATGTCTCATTTTATCTTCCACTCTCAACATAGGCTCCTGGCAGCCCTCACCAATTTGCACCAGCTGAGGATCTGTCTGTCAGATGCCATAAACAAATGCTACAGCCTGGGAGAATTCTGATATGCAGTGGATAATGGTAAAAGTTTCAAAGAGTTGCTAAGTGATTTAAGAGCCCACCACTTTTCAAAAGTGGCTTATCTGCTTCTTGAATTTTTTACTTCAAAACTTAATCCAGGAAAGGCAGAGAAGTGATATTAGTAGAAAGAGAAAAACATTTGGGAAAATGTCAATATTCTTACCTCACCAGTGATTAAGGGCATATGACTGCAAATTATGAGGCCTCGGGCCATGCTTGAATCATCACCGTTCCTGGATGTGCAGATTAGCACAGTAGCAAGGCATTCCTTTATGAATCTTCAGTGTAGCCCACTCTAGGATTGTACTGCAAGTCATGCCATGATTAAGGGGAAAAAAAAGCAGAGTCCCAAATCCTGGAGTCCTGTGATTATGTGAGAATCAGCATTCATCAAAAAAAAATTTCTAGTTCTCGTGATTGTGAACAAAACAATGAAGATGTGATCCAAGACTGTCTGAAAGGCTCAAAAACTATAAGTAGAATGACCCCAAATGTGCTTTTTGTTGTTTTTTTAAATCTCAATTTTTAAAAATTGATCTCATGAGTGTGGCATCCTGACTCACAATTTGTGAATGTTTAGGGTTGATAATGCTGCATCTTCCAGTGGTCTGGAAACTGCACTCCTGTCTAAGGAGAAGAGCCTAACCACTGTAGTGATGCTTTTATCCTTCACGTTAGACTCCAATATCAGGTAGAAACAATTGCAGTACCTGAAGGGAACACAAGAAAGCAGATACCTGGGGAGAGAGGCCAATGAGAATACACCGAACCTAAGTTTAACAAATCCCATTTCCTCCTTATCCATTTCAAGAGACATTTCGGTGACCCAGTCTTAGGCCTTGCCTACGCTAGAAAGGGCTTGCCAGAATAGCTGTGCCAGTATATCTATACTGGGGGGCCAGAGGGAAAAAGAGTGCTTTCACCAGTGTGGCGTATACTAGTTCCCCGAGCAAAATAAGCTATATCAGCAAAAGCACTTTCTTGCCAGTATAACTGTGTCTACACCAGGGCTTTGTCCATTATAAAAATGTTGTTAAAAATGACATTATACCAGCAAAAATTACTAGTGTAAACTAGGCCTAACTCTCTCCAGCCTTTAATGCAGATGTTCAGTGTGGACCACATTTTAATACAGAGCTGGTCTCACTGATGCATTTTCTCTGAATTGTGGTCACACAGGCACGTACATGAAGGAGTAACATCAGGAAAGTATTTGGCTGTATTAAAAGAAGCTAAAAATACGTTAATCTCCTGAAAAAGAGGAGAATTGTACCTTGTGACCAGTCACTGCCCCACAGACCCTGAGCAAATGCTCCATCATTTGTAAATCTCTGCTTCAATGGATTGGGACCTAGTTACCTCAGACATCATCATCATCCATGACCGTCTAAAGCAGCTACTCATTGACAGTGCAACGAGATATCCAGAGTTCAGATGATCAGGCCAGGAGGCAGCACTTGCATTGGCAGGACTCCAGCTGTAGAACTCCTTGCCAGAAGAGGCTTCCACTGATATCTATAATTATCATTTTTACACCATTATCACAAGGGCACCATAGATGCACAGCTGATGTCAGCTGGTGTATCTCCCCTGAAGCCAATGGAGTTATGCAGATTTACACCACTTGCAGCTCTGGCCCCAAAGCCACAGTTCTGTCTGACTGTCCACCCACTTGTTTTATATCATAGCACACAAAAAAATAAAACTACCATCTCTTGGCCATTTATTTTCAGATGTGTTACTTTTCTGTCTAATTATAGTGAACGAGTTAATTGAGTCTTCAGTTCTACGTGAAATATGCTAACTATAGCAACCTCTGAATAACTTCAGAGAAAATGATCAAGACTGAATAAGGGAACGAATGAATGCAGGAGAAAGACATTTGGCGCATACAGCTGTCTCAAGCCATTACGTAATCCCTCTACGTCACCAGCATGCATCAGTCTTTTCAGAAAGTTTGAAGGGTTTGGTAAATTGTTCCTAAAGCTGAACTAAAGAACCAAAATAAAACAAACAAACAGCCTGTTTGCTAGTACACTTCAGTACGATTGGTTTACTTATATAGCATCCAACATGTAAAACTATTCAGTGAAAGCCAATGGCTGAAGAGAGGAATGAATCAGTGTCTTAGAAGATGGGAGAGAATTTCAGACAGATGAGGTAGGAGGAGTGACACAGGAGTCCTTAACTGTGCATGCAAAACAAGCAGCCCCTCTGTTCACACCCTACTGCAGTAATATTGTAAAAAAAATATGCCAGAGTCAGGCTTATGGGCTGCTGTTGGGGTCAGAGCAGTGGACCAAAGCTGCACAGCCACAAGACACCCTGGGTTACAAGGCAAATGCTGACTGAACCCTTTACTGGCCTGGGTGAACCCCCAAATGTCACACTGCGGCACAGGGAGGCAACAGAGATTAAGGGTATATCTGCACTGCAGACTACACCTGACTCATACGAAGGCAGGCATATGTTAGCCAAGTCCGCTTCAGAGCATCCACACTGCAGAGCGGCACGTGTCTCATATCCTACATCCACACATGCATTTAAGGGCTTTGAGTGTGGATGGTAAGCGGGTTTGGGCAACACCACTTGGCAAGCCTGCAGTGTAGATATACCCTAAGTTTGAACAGGATGTATAGATGTGGTACTCAGAATGACAGGGTAGAGCAAGTCTCTGGTAAATTACACACATGCTTTTTCACCCAGTGCTAGAGTAAGGAACCCTGGATACGGTTTAACATTAAATAGCCATTCATAGAACAGGTACAACATGGGCAGCAATCATCTTAGCTTCCCCACTCTGCCTCCTGCTGATGTGTCACAATCCTGACCTGAGAGGGAAGGACAGGGCACTTCAGTCCCCAGGCACATCCAGTTTGTGGGCCTCACAGCTGAGAGCAGATGAGGGTGCCAATGAGTGTCAGTTATGTTGATTCCTGCATATGAGCACCTGTCCACTAGAAACTGGACTGACAACACATGTTAATTTCACATAGGCCAAACAGCTGTCAGGGGATAAGGACTGTCTCATGAGCAGTAAGCAAACTGAAATGGACAGAATCCAAAAGATGAGAATTCCAGGCCCTTCTCAGCCACCATGGGCAGAGGCAACAGGGGACTATACCTGGGCCACAAACACCCCCCTCCCTCTCAGAACAAACCCAGCCTCCTGCGTTTTGTTTTGGGTACAGTGCAGTCTAAGAGTTGCGTTTTAAAGACTACAGACCTGGGCCCTCGTTTGGAAGGGTTGATTGTTTCAAAACAGTCCAGTGACAAGAAATTAACACATTATTTTCTAATGAAGAGTGACCCAAATTTGGGGCCTGTCAGCTGTGACATTACAAGAGTTGCAAAGGCCCAGATCTTTACTTGTGGCTAGGGAATTTCACAGAGAAACTTTGGAAGGGGTTGGGATGCAGAGTGGCATGAAGTCATCTCAGCACTCCCCAGATCTGGGCTTGCTGTGCACCAGGCCAGTTACCAAGGGGCTGTTATGGCAACCAGGGATTGCTGAGGTACAGGAAAGCCTTGGCGGTGCCCCTGTTTCCCCATATTATGTCCCCAGTGCTAGCCACTGATCAGTTGTGGGGTGTGTGAATGTGGAATATTCCTGTGGCTGGCCATGCCAATTTAGTGTGCTTATAGTGCAAAGGAGCCCTAAGGCAGAGGAGAATCTGGGTCAAAATCTCTCAACAAGTGATTCCAGCTACAAATCACAACCACTCTCATCTCATTATATTCTGCTCATCACTGAAGAAGAGACTGTCTGGAACATTTGGTTTAAGTTTCACAATGGAAGTTGTTGAAGGTCAGGCAGGACTGTATATGTTCTTGACAGTGGGTTTATGAGATGCACAGATAAACATATTGCTCCCTTATGAAACTGGCTGTTACCTGTATGTCTAAACATTAATTGTGGTTGTCCAGGCGAAATTGAATCATAAATCTAATTTGGTGCTTGGGAAAACTAGTACGGCCTGCAGCCCCACATTAAATTAGATTTTCAAGATGTTTATTTCTGCACTGCAAAACTTGCATGGTAACTATCCCATTGCCCAAACAGAATTTCTATGTGTTTGGATGTATGAAAGTAAGTATTCCTCAGAAATGAGTTTCTACGTTGAATCTACATATGGTAAAGCAGTAGTTCTCAAACTTTTGTACTGGTGACCCCTTTCACATAGCAAGCCTCTTGAGTGCAACCCTTCCTTATATAAAAACGTGTTTTTAATTTATATTTAACACTATTATAAATGCTGGATGCAAAGCAGGGTTTGGGGTGGAGGCTGACAACTTGCAACCCCCCATGTAATAACCATGCAACCCCCTGAGGGGTCCCGACCCCCAGTATGAGAACCCCTGTTGTAGAGGCCATGTTTGGCATCACATGCCCTAGAATTTATATGGTACCTAGCAATACACAGAAGGCAGGGATGTCTGTCTTTCCTGCCCTAGATCTTGATCCAGCCAAATAATTATGCCACTTGCACCACTGTATACACTTACGAAATTTGGCATGATACTCAATCTTTCTCAGAAGAGGTTCTGACTGGAAGTGGAGTGATTCAGGCAAGATGGAGGGGGAAGAGAAAGATTGTACATGATTTCCCTGCGTAAGGCCTGGCAAAAGGCATTCCTATCAGTTTGATGAGCACTGCACTAATTTCACTTCATTGGGCCTAGACTGGAGCAGATCTGCTTATTTTATTTAGTGTGTCTTTGAGGAATCTTGACTTGGCTTTATGATGTCTGTGAACAAAAACAGAGTAAAAGGTTTTCTTAAAATTTCTAATAGGAAAAAAAAGTTGACAAAGAAGGTAAACCAGTTTTTAGAAGAATTTGAGTTCATGTTGCTACAGGGGGAATATTTAGACACTATGAACATTGCGTCAGTGCTCGGAACTCACTCATTATGGGCCAGATACTGCTACCCTTACTCATGCTGATTAGTGCTTTACTCCATGAGTTGGTAGTAAGGTACTATCAAGGCTGTCTCCAGCTTTTCTGCCGCCCCAAGCTGGGGGAGAGGGGGGAAGGGAAAGACGAGCAGCGGGTCCTTCACTCCCTCTCCTCCTCTTCGGCAGCACTTTGGCGGCAGCTCAAAGAGGAAGAGAGGGAATGAGGGACCTGTCGCCGAAGACCCAGACATGCCGCCCTGATACTGGATGGAGTGCTGCCCCAAGCACCAGCTTCCTTAGCTGGTGCCTGGAGCCAGCCCTGGGTACTACTCACTAGGAATGAAGATGACCAAATCTCACCCTATACATTCGCAAAGCTCTTGAAACAGACACAGGTCACTTATGGCTCTGCAGAGCCAGTAAAGGAGAGCTTACCCCAGCTCTGCTCAGTCTTACCACACATAAACAATGCCCAGATTAAGGTTGTCAATTTTCACACCCTCTAGCCCCTCTTCCCCTGGGATAGTCAGATAGGGCACTTAGGAATTCCAAGGTCTCCCTGCATTCCCCACTCTCTTGGAACACAGCTAGGACCATATACACTTGTTCAAAAGGTAGCTTTCTCCACCGTTATACATGGGTTGCTAACATATGCACTGACCTGATGCCTCAGAGGGAAGACTATGGAAGCAGTCAGCAGTGTTTTCCTCCCAGAGCAATATTTGGAAACAAAAAAAGAAAATACATGAAAAGCAGACAAGATCTCCCAGTTTGGGGTTCAAGTCAGAGCCCAGAGCCCTATCGTCCCAGAGGTATTTTCCTCTGTTTCTCTAAGTAACAATCCTTAGATTCCTTCCTTTAAGCATCTGTGCCAAGGCAGGGGGAGAAGCCGAGCTGGCATTAACCCACTGTTCACCAGATACCTCGTAATGGCCCTGCACTGTGTAACATCCAAGAGTTTCTTTAAATAATTTCAGATGGGAATAAAAATAACGCCCACCAAGATCACCTCACACAATACACATTAATCAGGAGACATACAGCAGCATACAAACTGTACACACATTTTTACTTAATGTCTCATTACTGGCCTATAGTGTGGTAAGTACTTTTAAATAGGGATAATGACACAATTTGTTGCGTCATTTCTCCCTCCCCTCTCCCCATGTTTTTCTTAAATTTTTCTAATGAGACTTTAATTACAGTAGACAATTGCTAATTTGTACCAATGGTTGGAAGATCCATTGACAATTACTAGATTTCTACAAATTTGCGAGGAAGGCTTTAATCCTATAGGGCAGTGGTTCTCAAACTGTGGGTTGTGACCCCATTAAAATGGGGTCATCAAAGCTGGCATTAGACTTGCTGGGTCCTGGGGTCAAAGCCCAAGTCCATGGGCTTTCACTTTGGGTAGGGGGTTCAGGTTACAGCCCCCCCCTTGCCTGGGTCTGAAGCCTGTGGGCTTTGGCTTTTGTCCCCCCCCCCCCCTTTCTGGGGGGGGTGAGGCTTGGGCTCCCCAACCCAGGGTGGTGGGGCTTGAGTCCTCCCTCCTAGGGTTGTGTAGTAATTTGTTGTCAGAAGGGGGCTGCAGTGCAATGACATTTGAGAACCCCTGCTATAGGGTGTTGTGCACCTCAAGATATCCAGCATGCTCAATTTCTGATGGAGAAAATGGTGTCAGGAGTGATCAGCACCTTCCAGGAGTGATGAAGCAACTTAAGGATCAAACCTTCTGTGAACAAACATGATACAAAAACAAACTGCATCAGCAAAATGTAAATTGTTCGTTTATTTTGACATTACTCTTGGAGTTCAGTGTGCTGGTAAGTATTCTCTTGTAGTATATTTTGTAGAAGTAATGAAGCTTTATAATATTAGATTTCTCCATAGTATTCAGCTATTCCATCTTTGCTGACAGGCAGGGTAAGGCCACAAGTGTCTGAGACTGATCACATATTCAGATAAGCAAAGTGAGAATTAGGCTGCAATCCTACAGTTCATTGCTTGGGGGCTTGAACTATGCTGTGCCCATGCAGAGCCCTTTTTCCTTCTATGGGACTCTGTGAGGGTGTGGCAGGCCACCTGCACACAGCAAACTGCAGGATTGGGGCCTCAGCTGAGGGCTGGTGCCAGCTGTTGCCACCACAGTAAGAGGTCTCATACAGCAAGGAGCATCTCAAAAGCCCTTTACAACAGAAAAGAACAAGTACAGTTCAGAAGCTGTATTTCAATTTGAGTTTCCTCTGTAAGCAGTGGGGATCTGTCAACTTTTCAGAATGAAAAATGAGGCTGATCTATATGGGGTTTAAAGCAGGCTGAAGCTATGGAAGGAAACAACCAATCAGCCATTAAGTCACAGGTGTAGAATGTTGAATAAAACAAACATTTAATAAAACAAATAAATAACTTACTGAGGCATTGTGGGATCTTCCTTCTTTGTGATTGTCAACCTCAATTCTTCATTCCCTTTGAAGATTTATTCCTTTTCTCTCTCTACTCTTTCAGGAAAAAACACCTTATCCTTTCTTTAAAGCTTTATTCTCTTTGATGTGACATTCTTCAGTGCTGTCCCCCATTAACAGCACCACTCACTCCTTTGATTTCTTAACTAGTTCCCTTGTGGTTTCTTTTCTGCTCCATGTCCCTTCTCCACACCCTCTGGTCCTTTCCTTCCCTTGGATCCCCTTCTTCCTCATGTCGGTCCCTAGCCTTTCCCCACTCCTTAAGCCTGCCTTTGCTTCTTTGTCCCCTTGGTCCTGAACACCACCTCCCACTTCAGCCAATCTCTCTCCACCTTGGCATTTGTGTTTCCCTTACTCCTGTTCCTCCTGCCACCACCACAACTCCTAGCATCCCTCTCCTCCACACTTGCCTGCTGTCAGACATTTAGCAGATTTCTCAGGCTCCTAAGGACAGCCTCAGAAAAATCTTGGCTGTTTCAATGGTGCCACTGCTATGGATGTCACAGGGGCCATAGTCCAAAGACATTCATTAACATATAGAAGTCAGAGAAAGGGATTGTGACCCGGTAAGCTGCAAAGACAATTCTTCAACAGTTCCTGATAGTGCTGCAGTCCCATTATTGCCCATATCCACTAAAAGATGGGAGATGATATTTCCACAGTAAGGGACACTTTAAAATGTATTTTGTCCATTTTTATTAGTAGCAGCAGGAAATTGGATGTGAGAGGGAAGTTAGCACTGAAAACACAAGTGAAGGCATTTCAATTTCCCAATGGAGATGCTCTCCTCCTTCCATGGATCTCTGCCTTCTTACTCCTGTCCATCCCCACCTCACTGTAGCTAGCCTGCAAGAAGATTTACTTGTACCTTTCATGTATTCACATTTCAGCACTTTTTGCTTTACTCCTGTTTTACATAATTTTTCACTCCTGTCTGCATGAGTTGCAGAAGCCAACTCTGCAAAGCGCTCCAGGTGGGACTGTCACTCCCCAGTATGGTCCCTGCAAGTTGCTGTGGCAGCAGATGAGGACCATCCAAGTTTGTTAACTGAAATAGGGGGAAGACTGCTCTCAGCAGGACCCTCACAAGCCCCAGCCTAAACGGTTTGTTGGGGAGGGCAGGATGTGCGCAGCATTATGGGGATGGTGGATGGCGCAGAATGGGGTGTGTGCCAGAATGGACAACAGCCCCTAGGGAAGCCTCAAGAGCCACCCAGAACCAGAGAGGGCACAAAAGGTTCAAGTTCTGAGCTGCACCTCCTGGACACGCACCACAAACTCTCCAGCTATTGCTCTACCCCATTTCCCTCTGCCACATGCTTTTATAAATAGCTGGTCTGATGGCAGAGGCTGACTTGGAACATAAGATCAACCACTCACCCCAGCCTAATTTGGGAGGCTTTGAATTCAAATTCCTGTATTAAAATCCACCTTATTGTTCTGCTTCGTAGGTTGGGTCCGGAATCAGAAGTGTCCCTTGTTCTATCTACGGTTCAGATCTAAAAAGCTCGTATGGTCTTACAATATTTCATCAGCTTCAGGCCAAGATCCTGCAAAACTGGCTTGCAAGATTTTTGTACCTGCCAAGCCCCAACCCTAGGTCTGGCTTGGCATTGGCCATATTTTAATCTAAACCCAATACTGATTCAGTACGGCCTCCTTGACTCCTCTTGGGGGCTGATTCTTTTCAGACTTTATACCATTGTCATTAAAGTTATGCTGGACAAGAAATCTTCTGAGCTACAATACAGCGCTTATTAGCTGTTATTCATTCACAGGCAAACGTTAGGTGGAAAAGGTTAGCTGAAATTGATGCTAATTTTCTCAAACACTGTTGCCATCTTAAATTAAAGTTGTTAAAACTACCAGTGTAACAATTATACTGAACTGAAAGAAAAAAAAAGAGTCACTTGACAAACAAAGAGACATTATCAAAATCACTGCTACAATGGCTGGAGATGGTGGCAGCCTCTATGGGCACCAGAGTGGCACAGCAATAGGGCAGCTGCAGTGCCCTTCTAGCACCACAATGTAGACACTTCGTAGAGTGATGGAAGGGTCTTTTTCCATCACTGTAGCTAATCTACACCTCCAAGCAGTGGTAGCTTGGTTGACAGAATTCTTCCATTGACTTAGCTGCATCTACATTGGGAGTTAGGTTGGCTTAACTCTGGTACTCAGGGGTGTACATTCACACACACACACACACACACACAGACACACACCCCCCCCCCTAATTTTTAAGCACAGACGAGCCCTGAGCTGCTGTGTGAAATATCCAAGTGGTGGAATGAGATTGTAGCTCCAACTCTCAGTGCAGAGGAGAGTAGGGGGCTGCAGAAGTACAAGCAGTTTGTCCCCAGAAGGGGGGACAATGCCGTGACAGCTAAACTTCAAAGCCGCAGTAGCAGCGAGAACAGCCTTGGAGAAGGCTCTCCACTAGCTACAAGTGAGAGATCATAACCTAGGTCAGCTAGCACCACGGGGAAGCAGATAGGAAGATTATGTAAGTATGGTGTGTAGAGATGGGGACCAAACAGGAACAGAAAGTAAACAAAATTGAGAGATGACCAGTACCCTGTGGTCACAAACTTGAGTCAACCCACAGTAAAATGAGAAGAGTTAAAGAGCAACAAAGCATGTGTGTCCTTTTAATATTGTTCTCAGGGCATTATTTTAAATAATCTTTTAAAAAGAACTATGACACTCAGCAATATGATTAATGAGGATGCTTATGTTCTTGCCTATGGTTTAATTATAGATCAACATTAGTGATATATAATTAAAACCACAGGCAAGGACATACGTCTCCTTCTGTGGTTTTAATTATACATCAACATTAGAGATCACACTAGATGCAGAGATGTCATTAGCAGATACGATGGACAGCCAGCCATGCATAGACATTAGTAATACTGAATACTCTGCAATTTGCCTCCTTTAAGTGAAAAATGAAAAGGATAATGGGCCCTCATATCATTTAGAGAATAATGTCATAATTTTACGACTTGGCTTTTAGAAGAGATGTTTTGAGCTCAATTCTGCTAGAACATTTCATTTGAGTTTCATAAATAACTAAAAAGGTGTTCATTACAGAGACAAGGTGGGTGAGGTAATACCAGAGTGCCATAGCTAAATGCAAGGTGGAACAGATTAATCTTATATTTAATTGAGAGTACCTTTCCGAGACCTGAAGAACTCCATGTAAGTGCGAAAGCTTGTCTCTCTCACCAACAAGGTGGCCCAATAAAAGGTATTACCCCACCCACCTTGTCCCTCTAACATCCTGGGACCAACACAGCTAAAGTTTTACAGGTTCACTGACATTTGCCAATCTAATGCTTGTCTTCCTGTATATACTATTTAATGCTTCTGATGAAGTCACAATTTGCTAATGCACTTTCAGTCAGATACTTGGAGCTAATGCCACAACTTTTTGGTATTTCAGTCTATACGTTTGCTGCCACAGCTTTCTATTCTAACAGCTATGCCTAAGTTTTAAATTAGCCATGAAACTTGAACACCAATGACTGCTTAAGAGAACAGTCATACTGCATATTGTATATGATTTCTAAGCATCTGAGCAATAAAGGTTTTGGTAAAGGGTGTGGTGTGTAATGACTAAACCCCAGAAAAGCATATTTATTTTTCCCTTGAGCATCAAAGACAGATCAAGAAAATGGAAATGAGTAATTATGAACTGAGTGACACTAACAGGGGAGTCGATTAACAATCCCATTGTATGGATATTTTTATTTGAATACATACCCTACCCTACTTATGTATGGGCATTCTGAACTAGTACAGGCAATTTTTAAAGAAATAGTAAATGAGAGAATTTTACATATAAGATTTCAATGTATACCCATGTTTTTGCAGACATTTACTCTCAGACCACCTCTATGTATGATGTAAAGCGCCTATGTAATGCAGCCATATCTGGGGTAGCAATCCCTGAGCATACAGCACAGCAGTAGGGAGGGGAAGTTGTAGCCAAAGATACTAGAACAAACCTCAGTTCTTGCAAAAAGAGACACATGGTTTGCAATATCCATTGAGAGCAAACAGGATCTTATTTGGCTTCTATGATCTCACCTAACAGAGTAAACTGTATAGGATTCCATGAAGGAAGGATGAAGGTCTGAGCTGATCCTTCTAGGATGTTAACCTGCAGTTTCAGGTACTCTTGGTGATTTTTAATTGCTGCTTAACTACCCTTCTGGCTAGAAGGTATGTAGGAGAACAATAAAACATTGACCAGTCTGCTGTATCAAGATGATTGGGTCTTCCTCACAGTTCAGTGGGAAATATAAAGTACATAATCCTTTCAAGGTACCATCTCCTGGCTAAACCTCTGTGGATTAACACTTGTTTTATTTTTCTAGATTTGGCATCAGAAAAGGGGGTTTAGAGAAAGCACAGATCAGAGAAGACACTCAAGCTTAATGACTAAGGCCTGGTCTACATCAGGGATTCTCAACCTCTTTCTTTCTGAGGCCCCCGCAACATGCTATAAAAGCTCCACGGCCCACCTGTGCCACAATAACTGGTTTTCTGCATATAAGAGCCAGAACTGTTGTTTGGGGGGTAGCAAGCAGGGCAACTGCCTGGGGTCCCATGCCACAGGAGCCCACACAAAGCTACAGTGTTTAGGTTTGGCTTTAGCTCTGGGTGGCAGGGCTCAGGGCCCTGCACTTCAGCTTTCTACCCTGGGCCCCAGCGAGTTTAATATTGGCCTTGCTTGGCAGCCTCCCTGAAACCTGCTCACAGCCCCCCAGGGTGCCCCAGACCCCTGACTGAGAACCACTGGTCTACGCTACAGAGTTAGGTTGACGTAAAGCAGCTTATGTTGACCTAGTTGTGTCAGTGACAGTGTCTATACTTGCTCCCGCCGATGTAAGTGCCCTACTACACGGACATAACAAGTCCACCTCCACGAGAGGCACAGCGCTTATATCTGTAGACACTGCGGTACTTACATTAGCTTTCATTCTTGTCAATTTCACACTTCCCAGTGGGGAACCAACCTGAGACCAAGAGCTCTAAGCTCCTCCCACAGCCCCTCTTAAGTTGGTGGAAGCGTTCTGGTGAGCATGCGCACCGCTGACAGAAGAAGAGCAGTGTGGACATGAAAAAACTGTGGTTGCTGTAAGTCGACCTAAAATAGGTTGACTTAAGTTTGTAGCGTAGACATGCCCTAAGGCCGCAGTCATTTTTTATTTTAAGCTTGGGTACCTACCAGTGAGCCCCCACATAGTAGAGCACCTTAAATGGATATAGAGGCCTAACTTTAGGCCAAATCTTTCAAACAAACACCTAAGCAGATGTCTAGTTGAGCTTCTGAAGCTTTTCCCTTGGTTCACTGTGACTGACAAGCAAGAAAGGTAGTCAGTTCACACCAATATTTTTTACACACTGTCTGTACCTGGTGATTCCTGTTTCTTAGGAAGTTCATTATTTGACCTCTTTGGCAGATTCACACCTGTTTCAGACATACGCCACAGCATTAAAAAAAAAAAAATCTCCAAACTTCTGAACGAACTCAAACCTTTTCAATATGCAAGAATTGTTAGCTTCATGGAGCTCCACATTATAATGGCTAAAAAATGCTGGCTAGGGAGTAGAATTACACAGACTTTGAAACAAAGAGAGGAAAAGGTGAAATTTCTTATCAGTGGAGAGTTATTGAAAAAGTGTATTGGATTTATGGTTTCAAGAGATAGCCAGCTGTGATGTTAATGAAAACTTGACCTGTATTTGGTCCTTTAAATATATATTTTTTAAACTCATTTTCAAAGGAGAGCATAAATGGTGCACACCCAACACATTCCTGTCACCTTACTAAACACACATACAAATTTGCGCATGTAAAGATGTGCTAACAAAATGGATATACTTTCCTTTGAAAATCTGGGTCTAGGACAACAAAAAAGGATAGGGATACTTCTGAGAAGTGGATAGATTTTATTTAGCAGTAAATCAAAGACAAAAATTCCCAACTGGAAAAAGCCCCAAGAACAGGGCCGGTGCAACCAAGAGTGCTGGGATTTGTGGGGCGCCATTTTCTTCGGGGGTGCCATTTTCTTCAGCAGCGACCGCGGTGGCCGGATCTTCGGCCGCCCTGGTCGCCGCCAGCATTTAGGCAAAGGGAGCTGGGGCAGGGGAGTGCTGGGAGGGCTGCCTGCAGCAAGTGGGGGGGGGGCAGCATGCAGGGGAACTCCCCGCCTCAGCTCACCCCTGCCCTGCCTCCTCCCCAAGCACGCCGTGGCTGCTTCACTTCTTCCGCCTCCCAGGCTTGCAGTGCCTAAGCTGATTGGCGCCGCAAGCCTGGGAGGCGGAAGAAGTGATGGCATGCTCGGGGAGGAGGTGGGGCAGGGATGAGCTGCTTCACTTCTCCCACCTCCCAAGCTTGTGGCGTCAATCAGCTTAGGCGCTGCAAGCTTGGGAGGCGGGAGAAGTGAAGCAGCGCAGCGTGCTCGGGGTGCTCGTGCGCAGAGCAGGGGTGAGCTGGGGGGGTGCCTCAGGGCACAGGGGGGTAGCTGCTGCAGGTGGGCACGCCTCAGGGCAGGGCACGGGGGGGGCACAAGGTGGAAGTTTCACCTAGGGCATGAAACATCCTTGCATCGGCCTTGCCCAAGAAGGAAGTGGTTAGAATTAAGTAGGGGGTGTGTGTCAAGACTCCCCCACCTCCCCATCCTAGTACCACTAACTTTAGGTTCATAGAAACAGATCTGGCATATACAGGAATGTTCTCAACAAAATATATAAGTTTTAACCTCTGTAAACTGTTTGCAGTTTCTACAGCAAATATTTCATTATATAAACAACTCTGGAGAAAGGTTACCTGTAGAAGCAAGAGGCAGAGCAAGAGTTGAGAGGGGCACTGGAGGTTCTAGGTTCTTGGAATCTAATGAATATTTTCTTATTTTTAGGTGAAAAAAATCAGAGTTGTGGATCTCGCTCTTCTGTGGCCCAAGGATTTTGTTTATAATGATGCACCTTCTCCACTGAAACCATTGTGAGTTCTCCCTTTCAGTCCTACTTAAAACAAAGTTCTAGCTGTATGTCTGTTGCCAGCAACTGGGCCAATTTGACTTCAGGCCTGGTTGTTGCCTCAGTTTACCTTTCTTCCTCAGTTAATCAGATTTCACACTGCATGTATTTTCTCAATAATCCTTCCATTTTAGAGGCTTGGCTCAAAACAGCCCAAATCTTCCACTCAGCCTTCCTGGCTGGCTCACAGTCTCAGGGGTCGTAGGCCTGTCCCTGCTGAGATTTTTCTTCTCAACACATACCAGCCCCTTGAAGTGTCTCTTCTAATGACTTCAGGATGCATCCACATCCCCCAGCAGGCCTGGATTTTAGTCACATGCTTCCTATCACATGAAGCTTCCCTCTACCTGCCACAGGTGAAGCTGAGCCCCAATCCCCTTGAACGGCTAGCTTACCCTGTGACAGTTGGCCTCCAGACATTAGCAAGTGCCAGAGGTGAAACTCATGCAGGGCCAAATCCTGTTCTTCCACACGACTGAGTACAAACCAAGTAACGACCTCAATATGGCCCTCAGCATTTGCATACATCATTAGAAACCATATGACTCACAAGGCAGTATTTTGTGTTCCGGAAAAGTTCTCAAGCGGATATGTAAATCTCAGCACAGCAAAAAATGTCTAGGTCTTGAAGTACTGTGCAAAAATAGTTGGCTGAATGACAGATAAAAGGAAAAGAATTTGAGAAAATTCTCTCATTGAAATCCCTTTATTTTGAATGCTATAGACAGATGTATAATTGACTTTAGTGAAATAAGGAACTTCAGGAGTTGTATTAGAAGCTTAATTTCTTTCAATTTATCTATCATATCATGCTCGCTGCCAAAATGAAATCCTGCAAATTGAAGAATGGCAGTTTCTTACCTGATAATTTGGTTTCTTCAAGTCCCTCTTTGCAAAGGCTGATAACAGGGGTTCTCCTACCACCACAAAGAAAAAGAAATAAGTCTTAACAATATAATTCCTTTTTATAGGGAGATTTGGCTGAACCAGATCACGAGTATGTCTATACTGCAAAAAGTGTGCTTTTAACTTGGGATAGCTAACCTGCATTAGGTAACTGGATTTAGAATAGCAATGATGATACAGCACTTAACTCTGGTTAGCACCTCAAGCGAAGCCTGTAGGGTAACCTAGGGTTGAAATTCAGCCTCTAACCAAAGTTAAAAACCAAGTTGCCATATCTTCACTGCTATTTTAACCTAGATTTGCTAACTCAAGCTAAGAGCACACTTTTTTTTTGCAGTCTGGACATATCCTTAGAGACTGCTCAAACAAAACAAATTCCATTAATTTTAATACAATATTTCAGGAAAAGATGGGCTAAACTCTACCAATATGTGACAGGGTTCACTCACCAGAGTGGTGCCTCCTGCTGGTTCTCTCAGGGATTAGATCTCTGTCATCTGCATGCCCTTTCCTGGGTGGTGCCTTTCCTGCTGCCTTCTCCACCTGCAGATCAATCTCAGCCCAGGAACTACAATGTCTTTTTCATGACTCGGCCCTCCAGCCATGCCACCATCTATGTTTTCCCCCATTCAGGGGCGGGGGGGGGGGAGAGGGAGTGTCTCCTGGTTCTGTAGTCCAGATACTTCCCCTGTGGCAAGGGGAGGGGGCGGCCCACCCACCGCTCCGGGTCCCAACCCAGGGACTTTGTAGATAGTAGCCTCCTGCTGCCTTTGCTTAACTTCTCCACCAGTGCTGCTTCAATTTCCTGGGCCACTTCACCGCAGCTCCAGCACCTTCTTTGCCCCCTTCTCAAGGCCTCCAGCCCACAAGTCCCAGCAGCCAGCCAGGAGCTCCCTCCTGCTCCCCCAGTCTATGCCAGCAACTGCTCCGTCAAAGGTGTTACCTTCCTGCAGCCCCCTAGGAACAGAGTCCTTGCTCCTTAGATTCCCTCAAGCAACTGCCTGTCTCTGGCCCTGCAGCTCCTTTTATGTAAGCCCAGTTGGCCCTGATTGTCTGCCCTTCACAGCCCTTCCCTGATTGGCTGTGGCTCACACAGCCTCTCTAGGCAGCTTGGAGGACTCACCTCCACTCTGGGGCTAGGACAGGGTTAATCCCTTCCACACCTGCATGGGGAAAACATCCTATCACACAACAAAACAAAAAACAGATGGGAGTGAGGCTGAGAAATCTTTGCTGAAGCCCATATTATCAGATTAATATGCAGACCTCTCTTCAGATAAAGGGTGTTTCTCATTTCAAGATGACAGACAGAGTCAGGAAAGAGCCTTTGGGGAGGAAATGAAAAGAGGCTTAATTTCAAGTTTGTTCTGAAGACAAGACCAATGGCCCTTGCACCCCACAGTAGCCTATATGGCTTCCTCTCCCAAAAGACTCATTTCCATCATGGTGGACCAGAGCGATCCAAGGACAAATCCTGGTGAATATTCTCATCATGTAAACCACAGATGACAGCAGGCTTCATCTCTAGAGGCAAGGAAAGGTGAGCTAGTGAAGCTTGGTTGAAGAGAAACAATGGCTGAGATGCCAAAGCAGGACTGGTTGCATATACCCGGGGCAGTCTCACCAGAGACATCCCAATGTAGCCCAGCACTTGAAGACACAGCCAGGCTCTCAGATGCTTCTTGAATTAAGGAGATGACTTCAATCTTTAGTTTCATGATGAGAAGCTCTGGAAGGAACCCCTTGCTGACCTGAGTATTGGACTTGGCTCCAAGACAGTTGAATACCTGAGACAGGGAGAGTTCTTGGCTTGATTTATCACCCCGTTCTAAGATTCCAGAAAAAATGGCACCCTTCTAACTGCCAGGGTTGCCTTTCTTTTTTATTTTAGCTGCCCCAACCAATCATCCAGGGCTGAGTAGACAGTCGCTCTCCTGGAGAGTAGTGACGAGTGCCACCTAGTTCATTGTGTGGAATATTGTGGCCATGAAGAGAAAGCAGGGTCACAAATGGAGGCTGCTTGCTCACTAGTTGATCTCTGACAGCTGGAAGAGGTGGGACATATAGGCCAACTGTCTCCATTTAGATGACATAGCTTCTATTTGCTAGTAAAATACTGATCATTTTCCTACTCTTCCCCTCCAAGATGCTCATTAGTCCAAATGACTGTGATGGAAGTAAAGAGTATGTGCCTGTTTCTCCCCGTACCAACATGGCCCTATATTTACAGTGGTCAAATGTAAAAAGGCCTTAAACTTCTTAGAGTACTTTGAGCAGAAGGAAAAACAACAACAACCTCTTCTCTACAAGAGTAGCCTACTCAAAACCTAAAAATAAAAGGGTTAAGGGAAAACATTTTTTAGAGAGAAGGGTAACATCCCCCCCATAATCTAACCTGATTAGCCAAAAGAGCTGCCTTAATTTCTTGGCAATGGAATAACAACTAAGCCGAGCCAATTGGGAATTGAGCCAGACTCTGCTGTTTTCGAGAGTGAATTCACAAGAGTTATGGTGTTTTTTGTCTTCACTTATAGGTAGGAGGACTTATATCTAATATCTGGAAATGGCACAAAAGGACATTGGAGGATTGGTATTATAAACATTGAACTTGGCAATAACAAGGTATCCTTTATCAAGAACATGGAAAATAATGTTTGATAAGAACCACGGGTTATTTTTTATATTAATGCTAATGTACGACTCCTTTCTACTGACTTGTGTTCCCTCTTCTGTCAACTATTTCCTATAAACTAATGACAGCCAGTGGGTATCACCATCTGCACCACACAGGTAAAGATCTGATCCAGAAGAGAAATCTAAAAATTATACCATCAACTGTAATGTAACTCAATCATGGGGTGTAAATGGGGACATTAGACTCTAGCATTACAGAGGAAGGATCAAAGTCTAAGGCTCTGCAAAACATCATTTGATACATGTAGCAAGTAATCCTCATACTATCTCTAAACCAGCTGATTTACTAATGTGGGATATATATCACCAAAACGTGGGATAAAAGGGAGTAAAATATGAAACACTGAGCCAAGATGGCTGATTTCAGAGGGAAATCTGAACATAAATTGAAACAGGCAACTGATAGAAGGAAGATGTAGGAATAGAATCAAACTTTATTTTACCTTGAAGTCCGTCTCTTTTGAACATGGGTTTTACCTTGATTTCAATCTTTTGATCCCATTCATGTGCAGAGAACCAACGTCCTCCTCTTGATTGGCTTTCTGACTTAGCACTACATTTACTGAAAAACTTTCCTTCTTGGGGGGTGTCATAAACAGATAGCTAAGGGTTAATGTTCTTCTACCTGTAAAGGGTTAACACAGGGAACCAAACACCTGACCAGAGGACCAATCAGGAAACAAGACTTTTTCAAATCTGGGTGGAGGGAAGTTTTGGGTGTGAGTTCTTTGTCTTGTGTCTGTGCCCTCTCAGCTCTGAGAGTGATTTTTCTATCTCCAGGCTTTCTAATCTTCTGTTTCCAAGTTGTAAGTACAAGAATAGTAAGACAATAGGTTTATATTGTTTTTCTTTTGTATTTACATGTGTGTAGTTGCTGGAATGTTTTAAATTGTATTCTTTTTGGATAAGGCTGTTTATTCATTTTTTTCCTTTAAGCAATTGACCCTGTATATTGTGGCCTTATTACAGAGACTATTTTTAATGTCTTTTTCATTCTTTTTATATAAAGCTTTCTTTTTAAGACCTGTTGGAGTTTTTCTTTAGTGGGGACTCCAGGGAATTGAGTCTGCAGCTCACCAGGGAATTGGTGGGAGGAAGAAGTCAGGGGGAAAAATCTCTTTGTGTTAGATTTACTAAGCCTGACTTTGCATACCCTCTGGGTGAGGGGGAGAGAGATTAGATCTCTCGGTACTTGTGTTTCCAGGACTGGAAGCAGGGAATCTCCTAGAGTCATCCAGGGAGGGGAGCCTGGGAGGACGTAACAAGGAAACAAGGGGAGGGGGTTATTTCCCTTTGTTGTAAGACTCAAGGCATCTGAGTCTGGGGGTCCCCCAGGGAAGGTTTTGGGGAGACCACAGTGAGCTAGGCACTGTATAATTCCTGGCTGTGGCAGCAATTACCAGGTCCAAGCTGGTAACTAAGCTTGGAGGTTTTCATGCTAAACACCCATATTTTGGACGCTAAGGTCCAGATCTCGGAAAAAATGTTATGACAGGGGGAGGGGAGGAAGGTGATTTTGTGTGTGTCATAATATTATACTGAGATGTCATATCACTTTCACGAGGGCTCAGGTTAACACAAGCACATGTTAGTGCTTGATCTTTCCATGTGCGGAGCACAGTGGCCCTGATCTAGTAAGGCACTGAAGCACATCATTAACTTTAAACAAGTCAGAAGTCCCAAAATGTGCTGAGTACTCCTTCCCAGATCCATCAAAACACTCAGAATGCTCAGAATCTTGTCGGACTGAGTCCTTAAGCATTGCAAAAGGTGTCTAGAATACATAATACAGTTTAATAGAGAACATGCCTCCTACTTAGCATACTTACATTCAGAACCTTATTTCTAGTTTCAATTGTGTATCAACTGATAGAAGGAATGGCGTTAGTCTTCTAAATACAGCAGAATGTGTTACACTTTGCCTTATGCTAGAATACCCATACATAGAGTGAGATAATATAGCAGGAGACAAATTGGACACACCTAAAATAAAAGGCTGACCCACAATTGCAACTATTACATATTCTAACATCTTACTTTGTTCTGCCAGAGTTTAAGGCCAGAAAAGATCATGAGATCAGCTAGTCTGACATCCTGTATCATAGGGCACCAACACTACCCAGCACCCACACACTAAACCCAGCAACTGAAATTAGACCAAAGTATCACAGCACAGTAGACCAGGCTGTCATGTACCATTGAAAGAGAATAGGAGGAATTGAGGTGCCTGAGGCCTCTGCAATGGCAGGGAAATGATTAAGGTAATCCTTGCAACTGACCTGCACTGAAATGCTGCAGAGGAAGGCAACCTCCCATAGGGTTGCCATACATCTGGTTTTTGACCAGAACGGCCGGTCAAAAGGGACCCTGGCGGCTCTGGTCAGCACAGCTGACCAGGCGGTTAAAAGTCTGGTCAGCGGCGCAGCGGGACTAAGGCAAGCTCCCTGCCTGCCCTAGCTCTGCACAGCTCCCCAGAAATAGACGGCTTGTCTGGCCCCTAGGTGCAGGGGTGATCAGGGAAGCTCCACATGCTACCCCCGCCCCCAGCGTTGGCTCCACATCTCCCATTGGCCAGGAACCACAGCCAATGGGAGCTCTGAGGGCAGCTCCTGCGAGCGTGGGCAGCACGCATCTCACAGAAACCCCAGTCCCTCTGCCTAGGGGCTGGACATGCTATCAGCTTCTGGGAGCAGAGCGGAGCCAGGGCAGGCAGGGAGCCTGCCTTAGCCCTGCTGCACCACCAACCAGGAGCCACTTGTGGTAAGTGCTGCCCAGCCGGAGCCCGCAACCTGAACCACCTGCCCCAGGTCGGAACCCCCTCCCACACCACAACTTCCCCCTGGACTCTGCACCCCTTCCTGCACTCCAAACCCCTTGGCTCCAGCCTGGAGCCCCCTTCAAACCCCAAATCCCCTGCCCAGCCCCAGAGCCCACACCCCTTCTCAAACCTCAACCTCCTGCCCCAGCCCTGAGCCCGCTCCTGCACTCCAAATCCCTTGGCTCCAGCCCAGAGCCCCCTTCTGCACCTCAAACCCAGCCCCACCCCAGAGCCTGCACCCCCTAGCTGGAGCCCTCACCCCCTCCTACACCCCAATCCCCTGCCTCAATCTGGAGACCCCTCCTGTGCTCCAAACCCCTCATTTCTCACCCCACCCCAGAGACCACACCACCTCCCACACCCCAGCCCCCTATCCCAGCCCAGTGAAAGTGAGTGAGGGTGGGGGAGAGCCATCAACAGAGGGAGGAGGGCTTGAGTGAGTGGGGGATGGGGCCTCAGAGAAGGGGTGGGGCCTCCGGGAAGGAGCAGGGCAAGGGTGTTCAGTTTTGTGCAATTAGAAAGTTGGCTATCCTGACGCCTCACCCAAGGTCTGACCTGGTGGAAATTCCTTCTTGACCCTGCATCTGGCAATAAGTTAGGCCATGAGCATGTGAGCAAAAGAACCAGCCAGCCAAGCAACACACAGAGAGGATACTCGCTGCCACCTCAGAGCACTGGTCCACCTTGTGCAGTGTCCCATCTCCAGCCATGGCCACCTCTGATGCTTCTGAGGAAGGAGATCATCGTTGTTATATGCTAGCATTTTATTATAGTACATTACTATAAGCCCCAATGCATTTTCCAAAAGTATTGGAGCCTATCATCAGATACTACTCACAAGATATTATTAAAAATGATATCAAAGTGCGTTTTTAGCTACAAAAGGCAACATTCTTCTATCTAATCTGCAGTTTGTCTAAACTACATTACAGTCTCCGTTCCAGGCACAAAACTTCAACTGACGACATCAGTGTAAGTTCTAGGAGGGGAACAAAAGCAGAGTGTGCATTAAAGATCTGCTGTTTAGATAAGAGACCCACAGTGTAGCTCAGATAGGTAAGTGTTGCTTTCCGATTAAATTACATTAGCTCCTAATGTTCAAATACTTTTAGGTTTATATAAGATTGTTTCAAATCAGTTTTAACATGATGAAATATTAAACACTGATCAGTTCAAGGGCCTAGAACATTCCATACTATCCACACTATATGAATGCACTTTTCTGTTAGTCTAGTGACGATATAAAGTGTTTTTTCTTGTGCATTTTGTAAAATTGTCACTTGGTAAAATCAACTGTGCACTACTCTACTTTAAACATTCAAAGGTTGATAAAAATGGTGGCCAAAAGACTGTTATAACTTTCACATGGAGCTTTTTCAGTACTTTGGCTCCCCCTTGTGGTCACTATGTGCAAACTGATCAAATGTGACTTTCGGTCAAATTAGAGAAGCAATTTCTTGATATATTAAACAATTGCATTTTAGAACAGCTAGTTCTAAAGCACACAAGGAGAGAGGGTTATTCCACATGCAGTTCTATGCAACATACAATAGTTGGTTCAAGATGTAATTATCATAGGGCAACAAAATAGCAGAGACCACAATATAAGTAAATTCAACATTCCTGCCAAGGGTGCTGATAGTACCAAACACAGGAACATAAGAGTGTCCATAGTGGGTCAGACAAAAGGTCCATCTAGTCCAGTATCCTGTATTCCGAAAGTGGCCAATGTCAGGTGCTTCAGAGGACATGAACAGAACAGGGAATCATCAATCCCGTGTCGCCCAGTCCCAGCTTCTGCTAAACTTCAAAAAGAAAGAATTCAAACAATGAGAAAGCTAGTCAAAGAGACCAAAAGCAATTAAATTAAAATCTTTTGGCTCCACATGGAGGCTATTAAAGCATACCAGAACAAATGAAAAAAGGAAGGGGGGAAAAAAAAGTGTAAATAGCAAGGTGTTATTCAAATCAAACAGCAAATAGAAATCCATCCCTAGTTAAGCCAACAGAAAGACCTGTAAACTATAGCAGATAAAATGGAAATGGAAAATAAAGAGGGATCCCCTGGGCTACCGGAGAGCAAAAGGATCAAGTAAGATGGTTAAGAATGTTGCAGAGAAGATAAATTGTTTCTTTGCATCTGTTTTCATCACAGAGCAATTGGGGGCTCTCTCTATCTTAGACTTACTCTTTTGAGATAATTAAGATGTGGTACTATCAGAGACTGAAGTGCCAAAAGAAGAGTTCTGTGAAATGAGTTGATAAATTAAAGAACAGCAATTCACGAAGACCAGAGGGAATAATATCCAAGAGATCTGAAAGAATTAAAAAATGAAGTGGATGAGCTGCTAATAAAAATACATACTCAGTAAATCAATGACTACATGGAAAGACTGAAAAGTAGTAAATGGTGTGACCTTTCTGTAAAAAATTCTGCAAGAGAGGATCCTAGATCTATAGACCAGTGCATCTAACTTCAGTCATTGGTAAAATAACTGACACAATAATTAGAAATAAAATGATTTAGAACACCTTGAAGAGCATAGTATGTCAGGGACAGCCCTGCATGGTTTCTGTAAAAGAAAATCCTCCTCCTCTCTTGTTTGAACAAGAAGTAGTGGGTAAAGAAGAACCAGCTGAAATACGTGGACCATCAAAAAGCCTGTTGACAAAGTCCCTCTTAAGGTAACTAAGCAATCAAGGGGTGAACAGTAAAGTTCTGTCATGGATTAGAAAATGCTTAAGAGACAAAAAAAAAAGTAGCAATAAATGATCAAATTTCAACTATCAAAAGTTTAACTATTGGGCACCCAAAGTTCTATAGTAGGGCCAGCATTGTTTAATGTATGTATTAATGATCGGGAAAAAGGAGTACATAATGAGGTGGCAAATTTTACAAGTGTCACAAAATTATTTAGGTTAGTTAATAGCGAGGAAGACTGTGAAGAACTCCTAAGGGAACGTATGAAGCTCAATGATTAGGCAGCACAATGGCAGATAAAATTCAGTGTTGAGAAACGCAAAGTAATGCAGATTGCAAGGAGTAATTTGAACTCCTATACATTTCTTGGTTCTCCATTAAATAACCTGGCATTGGCCACTGTTGGCTGACAGGATACTGGGCCCAATGGACCATTGGTCTGACCCAGTATGACGGTTCTTATGTTCTTAACCGTGCAGGAAAAAGATGTGGGTGTTATTAGGGATGATTCGATGAAAACTGCTGTGCATTTGTGGTCAAAAATGAAAGAAAATGGCAGCAGGAAGAAGAACGGAGTGGAAATACTAAATATATTGTAATTAAGGTTAAGATTTTGTCACTATTATTTTTAGTAAAAGTCAGGGACAGGTCACAGGCAATAAACAAAAATTTACAGAAGCCAGTGACCTGTCCCTGACTTTTACTAAAAATTACTGTGACAAAATGGGGCTGACGCGGGGGATGAGAGTTTGAGCCCTGCTGAGGGAGGGAAAAGAAGGGTCCAGTACCCACTGCTGCTGCCAGCTCTGGGGGCCCCCCACCTCCCATGGCGGCTTTGAGTTCTGAGACCAGCACCTCGGAGCTGCTGGGTCCCCCCGCCAAATGTGGTGGCTGGGAGCTGCAGGACCGGCAGCTCGGAGCTCTGGGTCTCACCACCCACGGCAGCTTGGAGCTTCGGGGCCTCCACCAGCTGACAGCTCCAGCCCCACTGCCCCAGGGCTGACATAGAGAATGTCATGGAGGTCTCTGGAAGTCACAGATTCTGTGACTTCCATGACCTAATAGCCTTAATTATAATTCATTATATATCAATGACACATTCTCATGTGGACTATTATACTCATTTCCAATCATCCTATCTCAAAAAAGATCTAGCAGAAATACCTGAGGTTCATAGGCAATTGAAAAAAGTGATTAGCTGTTGGGAGTCTTCAATATGAGAAGAAACTGAAAGGACTGGGGCTGTTAAGTTTAGTGAAGAGATGAATAGGGGACATGATATTTTTATACAAAACGAATGGTACTGAGATGGTAAATCAGGCACTTCTACTCACCCTTCCTCATAATCAAGTGGCCATACAATGAAATTAAAAGACAACAAACTTCCCACTGATAAAAGGAAATACTCTAGTCCTTCCATGTCTTGCACCTTCCTCTTAAGCATTTGGTACTGTGGCCACTGTCAAAAAAGGAAACTGCACTAGATGGACCACTGAGCTAGTATGACAATTCCTACATCCTTAACAATCCAGATCACTATATCATGCACTATTTATTTCACCATTAGAAATCATATTGTGCTCATTAGATCTAACACTGATTCTCTAGTACCTGTAACTTGAACATATTAATAAACAGATTTGATTAGATTCACTCAATTAGAAACCAGCAACTTTACATGGTAAGCACTTCTTCTCTTCCAAGTTTTGTGTAGCTGACTAGATCTGCTAACCCTCACACATTATAGCGGTGTTGCTGAATGTCATAGGTAAAGTGTGTTACTCATCACAAAACTATGAATTAATTTGTATAGGACAGTGGGAGGAGTGAATTCAAACACAGTGCAGGATTGACTTCATATGTACTGGGGTCATAAGTGAAGTTTTTCTTTTCTTAAGTGTCAACAATATTGGTGGAATTACATATATATGAATATAGATGTAGATCAGTAATTGACTTTTGTAAATTATAAAGCTTATACTGAGAGTCACCCCTAAAACTGGACTAGGAATAATACTAAAACTGGTTTCTAAAAGCTGTTATGATCTTTTCTGCCTTTCTTCCCCGTCATCAATTTTTTTCCTGTCCTATATTCCTAGTTCAATTATTTCTTCTTCCTCACTTCTTTCTCTCCCTTTTCTTTATTTTCTTCTTTTCCCATTTTTTTTTTTGGACTGGTTCTCATACTCTCCTCCCAACTGTCCATTAGAAGAATCTCCCTATTTAACAAGGATCAGTACTAGGGCTGATGTTATTCAACATTTTCATCAATGATCTGGAAGTAAACGTAAAATTTCTGTTGATAAAATTTGCAGATGATACAAAGATTAGCAGAATGGTAAATAATGATGAGAACAGGGTAGTCATATAGAGCAATCTGAATTGCTTGGTAAACTGGGCTCATTCAAACAAAATTATTCTTAATACAGACAAATGCAAAATTATACATCTAGAAACAAGGACTATAGGCTATACTTACAGAATAGGGAACTGTATCCTGGAAAGCAGTGACTTTGAAAAGAATCTAGAGGTCATAATGGACAGGTAACTGAACATGAGCTCCCAGTGTGTTGCTGTGCCAAAAAAGGCTAATGCAATCCTGGGATGTATAAACATGAGAGTAGAGAATAGGAGTAAGGAGTTAATTGTACCTATGTATTGGGCAGTGGTGAGATCGATAATGGAATACTACATACAGTTCTAGTGTCCACATTTTTTAAATAATGACAATTTGGAGACAGAGAAAAGAGCTACAGAAATGATTCAAGGGCCTAAAAAAATGCTTTACAGTGAGATTTAAAGAGCTCAACCTGTGTAGTTTATTAAAAAGAAGATTGAGAGGTGATTTGATCTGTGCATAAGTACCTTCATATGGAGAAAATACCAGGTATTTATAGCTCTTTAATCTACTGAAGAAAAAAATATGTAAGAACAAGTAGCTGAAATTCAAAGCCAGACAAATTCAAATCAGAAATAAGAATTTTTTAACAATGTAGGTGGTTAACCTTGGAGCAAAACCACAGGGAAGTGGTGGATTCTTCCATCTCTTGATATATTCAAAATCAAGACTTCGTGAGTTTTGGAAAATGTGCTTTCGCAAAACACAAATTAGGCTTTAGTCAAACAAATTATTGGGCTTGAGACAGGGGTAACTCAATGAACTTTAACAGCTTGTGATATGCAAGAGGTCAGACTAAATGATCTAATGGTCCTTTCTGGCCTTAAACGCCACAGGTGGGATGCACAAAGTGATCGACAATGTTCAGCATCACGGCACCTAACTTTTAGGCATGTATAAAAAATCTCAGGAAGACACTGATCCATAAAGCCAAATTAGATGCCTAGGCTCTCTATACAATGCATAGGAAGCATTAGGCACCTAAGAATGCAATCAATAAAAGCCAGCATGCTAAGGGGGGAGCTGCCTAAAATAGCCAATGGGAGATGCCAGTCAGAGGGGTGTGTGCTAAATCCTGCCTCTCTCACAAAGCCAGGTGCCTAAGGCCAGGACTATATCACAGACATCAGTGTAACTACATTATTCAGGGATGTGAAAAATCCACATCCCCGAGCAACACAGTTATACCAACCTAACAACCAGTGTAGACAGTGCTATGTCCATGGGAGGGCTTCTCTCATCAACACAGCTACGTCTTCTTGCAGAGGTGGATTAAATATACTGATGGGAGAAGCTCTCCTGTTGGTATAGTAGCACCTTCACTCAAGCGCTACCAGCTGTGTAGCTGCTCTCTTTAAAGTGTAGAGCTGCCCAATATCTGGGCTACAGGGAGGTGCCTATCTCTGCTTAGCAATCCATGAATAGGAATCAACTGTCTCCAGGTGACTTAGGCACCTAAGGCATTTTTTGCAGGAATGAGTTAGACCCCTGCCTTGCTTCACATGCAATTATCAGAGGAGAAAAAGGTGGTAGTGGTAGGTGCTATTGCCCTGATCTTTTAACCCAGTGGTTAGAGCACTCAGCTGGGATACGGGAGACCTAGTTCAATTCCCCACAGAGCGGGAGAAAGAATTTAAATGTGGATCTCCACCCATCTCTCCCAGTGATTAAAGCATCCATGAGCAATGGCATATTCTGATGCGAGGCTCCTTCAGTCTCTCCCATTGACACTGTTCCATTGCAGAGTAAACAACAAGAGCGATTGGAGCATCGGTACTGGAACAGGGCTCTCCATCTCCCAGATGGGTACTCTAATCATTGGACTACTGAGTTATTTTCACTTGCTCATCCTCCCCCCACCTCAACCACTGACTGTTTCACTGTGGATAAATACTGAAATTGTCAATGGGCCATTTAGAATTCAGCAGCAGTTTTGTGAACTACAGTGGAGCCTAAAACTGGGATTCAGGCAGCTACCTTTTCAGATTTAGGCTAGGTCTCTGCATCTGAGCCACCACAGTAAAGGACAGAAATAGATTAATATGGGTGTTTCTTCAGCTTCATTAGTGCTACATTTTGTACCAAAAAGAAGAATGCACAATAACCCCCAACACAAGTCTCTTAAGGCAAAAGAAATGTTGATTAAATTCCAATCTTTCATTAACTGACAGATTCTCCTCCCCTCCCCCCCCCCCCGAGAAGTAGAGTAGTAAAAGTCAGGAAATATCAAAAATTGTTAAGTTAAACATAGTGAGAGATTATTTTATATCAACGTTTCATTAGACTTCATAGCAACCTAATAGTCTTTGTGGGGTCCTAATCTATCCCTATATGCTATTATTTGCTTAAAGTGAAAAGCCTTTTGACAAGAATGGTGTCTTAAAGCTTCATATTTAGACCATCTCAACACATGAATTAATTTATCATTACATACAATTTGCTTATGTACAGGGTAAGGGCAGTTTTAAAGTGCAACATATCAAGAGAGTTCCTGCCTGAAAAGTTTACTATCTTTTTGTTATTGGATTGTAAAGTGGCTAGCATAACTGGGGCCTTGATCCCTCATTTGGAACCCTAGGTTCTACTGCATTACAGATAATTGTCCAGGATGACATGCATTTCAGGGGAGCAGGGGGATTAAACATTAACCGCGAGGGGGGGAAGGATATAACCACCTCACTGTAAGTAAGTAGCGTACGATCCTAAATAACTATAAAAAAAAAAGGACCATGATGGGAGACATTCACCCAGATTGGCAGGAATGCACAACCTGGTATATATGTAACTGCACAAATAATGAAATGGCCTCATTTGTGCTCCAGCCTCTAAGCTTTTATTTTAAAAAAAATAAACCTACCCTCACACTTGTGAAGACAGACAGTAATTCAGCACCAAAGCGTGAAGCTGCAGCCAGTCTGAAACAAATTAAGACTACATTTACATTAATCTCAGTGGAGTATTAACTGAAATCTAATGACATCTTGAGGTCACCATTGCTAATTTCATTACTGATCTATTTGGTAAAACCATTAAGCAAATGTGTTTATCCAGCATTGGATATAGCAGTAAATGGTGGGTAACATTCTAGCGGAACAATTGTGAAGGATTTGTTGGGGACTGTGTATGGGAGATGATAAATTCCAGCCCATCCATCCATATCTTCCCAAAAGTGGTGACAGTAATAGGGGATGCATCTCTCGCCTTAGTATCAAAAACATCAGCTTTCTCCAATCCTCCCCGACAACTTTAACAATGAAAGTGTATAAGCAGTTCAAACTCAATGGAGCAGTTTAAGAGATATTTTACTAAGCAAGCACTAGTTCTGAATATACCTACCTGACCCTTCTGCCACATTACCCATTTGCTGAAGTATTTAGTTCCATCTGGCTGCAGAGTACTAGGCATTATTGCAGGAAAGTGTACATAATGGTATGCACAGGTAGGGGCTACAAATCCAGTAAAAATGCTGTTTGGTACTCTTCCAGTATTTTAGTGCCCAGAAGGAGGAATAGGTTTGTAGGTAAAGCAGAGATTGGAATAAATTCCTAGCTCTAACAGACTTCCCTGAGCACATTATTTAGTATCTGTAGAATGGTACTCTTCCAGTATTTTAGTGCCCAGAAGGAGGAATAGGTTTGTAGGTAAAGCAGAGATTGGAATAAATTCCTAGCTCTAACAGACTTCCCTGAGCACATTATTTAGTATCTGTAGAATGGGGGTAGTTCCCTGCCTCAGAAAGGTGATGTAAAATAACTTCAGAGATGTATGAGGCATTCATGCTACACAGAGTGCTAAAAGTACCTAGCTAGAGTGCGAATACAATGTGTGTTCAGCAGCATTTGAGTAGTCTTAATGAGTAAGTTGGTGCTACACTACCTCTGAAGTGGAAGGAGTTGGTGTCAACTGTCATTTTAGATAGTAATTACTGAACAACAAAGTAAGTGGAGGTATTTTAAATGAAGTTTAGTGTGTGTCAAAGTTACATGTTAATGTTGTAATAGCTCTAGATGAAGCTATGTCTCACTAAGCATTGCTGCTTTACTGAGCACGCTTTATGATAAAAGTACTAACTGGTACAGGAGTGCATAAAGGGCTAAAGTGAGCTTTCCCCTCCTGCTCCATTAAGTTTTAATAATTCTTTAGCGGTTACAGAAGTTAAGCCAGCATTAAGAGGTAACCACATTTACTGTAGGCCAGCACTGGAAGTCTGTAGCTTCTCAACCGTTGAGTTCTATTAGCATTTCCATTAGCATGAGGAAGACAAGATTTTGTTACTTATTTAAACTATATTCCATGAAAACTAAGGAATGGATCATGGTAAGATATAAATAAAGTTAAGGGGTACTATAATGGGAAAAATCAGAATTTGAATATGTACCATAAGGAATTAAAGCATCAGAAGACTACATTAAAATATACTGCAAAGTAAATCATCACTTTGTTGTGGAGAAAAAAGAGCTTTCCAGTAATGACCTGTTACCCTGCCTAGGTGATGGCCTGGTAAACTTTTTTCCATACACTTCCTTGTCACATGGATATTTCTCATACCCAACCACTCAGTGGTTTGCTTTTTTCCCTCCTGCTGATCCCTCTATCACTCTTGCTTCCTGGAAGTCTAGTGCCATAGTGCAGCCACACAGCTTTGAGCTATGACCCCATCACTTCTCAGTTAATAATTTCAGACATTCAGGAAGTATTCTGCTGGGAAAGTTTTTTAATTTATAGTATCAAGCACACTTAACCTCATCATGTGTCTGATAAATATATTTATCTTAACAATTCACAATAAATACATTTATCTTAACAATTCAGTTTTATCTATGGAGAAAACAGTTGAACCTTTTAAAAATTCCATTTTACACTGTGCAAAATCAAGTTTTCAGAAGTGAGCAAATAACAGCATTTGCTAAAGTGAGGCAGATGGAAAGACTTCATTTCCTTCTTCAATACTGCAAATGCAATTCCTGCACCTGTTGAACGAAAATTGCCTCTATCTAATTGAGCAGAAGTATTAATGAGAAATAGCTAGATAAGAGTCCTTACTCACAGCTTCAAACAGAGTTGTTACATTGTATCTTGCTAACTCCCAGAGCACTTGTTAATAACCTTTTCACAACAAGGTGGGTCCTTTTTTCAGGAGCCATAATAAATATTTAATATCTAGGACAGTCACTAGGCTCTGAGCTGTTTTAAGTTAACTGTCCGTTAAAAAAGTTCCTATGAAGCAGAGCATTTCAATCATTATTAAGAAATTTTTGAAGACAGGGCATGTGTTGTATCATGCAGAATGAAATCAGAACAATTTGCATAAGCCAGGTAAGGCTTTCCAATAGCAGACACTATCAAAGTAGGCCCAGTTTGCCTGTTAGACTATGAAATCAAAAAAAGCTGCATTGCTAGTTCCCACGAGAAACAAATGTCTCTCTAACTAAGTGATATCTATATTAAGTATTGTAGTCAAATTAATTCCCCTGTGTGATATTCTTTGTGAGGAGAGACATAATGGAGAAGAGGATACGTGGGGAATGCCAAGAAACTGCTCTTCTCTTTTTTGAAGAGTTGACCTATGTCAGAACCACCATACTATTGACTAATATCCGGTTATATTACTTAGAATGAAAAAAGCACAAAAAACTTTTCTTTTTTAATTGCATGATCAGGAATGACTACAAAACATAGAATATGATTGTATTCATTCAAGTCCAATCCAATTTACATGTATTCCCATAGGTTATGGCAGCCAAAAAATGTATTCTTTAACAATCATCCACGAGCAACCTTCTCTAGATGATGAGACAGATTTTAAGAGGTTTAATATAGTGCATGTAAAAATAGAAAATTTAAAAACCAGTCTCATCACAGAGACGCTTTCATTTCCTTCTCTGTTGTGAAATAAATAAGGCAGCAGATAACTATTACTTAGAAGTGGCATCTTTGAGATATGCTATCAAGTCTGCCCTCTCAGTCTTCTTCTTAATGCCAGCAAAAATCATCTTTGTTCCTGGGATGTACTTCTTAGGATTTTCCAAGTACTCCATCAGTGTTTCATCACTCCAGGTGATTCCTAAAAACAAATTAAAGTTGTTAATATAGATTTATAAGATGAGCCATCAATTACACATTTGAAGTGATTAACCTTTTCCTCAAAAATCACTTCTCTAAAAGGCAACCATTTTAAATTAAACCAAATATAATACTTATAGAACTACTGCCATTGGCAGCTGGTATGGTGGAATGGTAACTGAGTGATAGATGACATCTTCCAAGTTACATGGAAGACATAACACTTTAGTTTTACCTTTATTCTTGTTTGCTTCTGTGTAAGAGAAGCCCTCAGCTTGGCCAGTCTTCCGTCCAATTAGGCCATTCAGGTTGGGTCCAGTCTTGTGCTTTCCTCCCTTTTCGACTGTGTGGCACTGCGCACATTTCTGAACAAAGATCTTCTTGCCCTTTTCAATGTCTCCCATTTTCAGTGCTGACAAGGAAACAATACCAAGGTCAGGTCGGTTTTGGTGCTCTTTAGAAGAGGCAGGAAAGCATACCTATGTTCTTAAGCCAAGCGGTTCTGGATAGGACCCAGCTGTCTAAAAAGCCTCAGCTCTCATTTCATACACCCGACGAGAAAATCAGCAGGGCTTGACAGCACTTCTCTTGGTTTCGGGACTCCGAAGCTACAAAGCTACCTCTGACTAGAAAGCAGCTGCATGCAGGGCTCCGTCTGGCCCCGAGGAGCGACAGAGGAGACGCGTGAAACAGCTCCCCATGGAGCGTCCAGGGATCTGTGCCCCCAGGGACCCGACAAGCGCCCCAGGCAGGGATGCCGGGGGTGGGGGGGGAGGCTGTAATAGAACCGCTCCCCGCCCAGCCAGCCGAGGCCCCGCGCGGCGGTAGAGGGCAGCCCCGGGCCCCGCAGCGTGTCCGGTACCATCCCTGGGACTGCAGGGTCCCGGCCCGCCGCGCCTCCGGCTGACCTTGGCGGTGGCCCCAGCCAGCGGCCGGGCCGCAAATGGAAACGGCGCTGCCGCTGGGCCTGTCACCGTGTGCGGTGCGGGCCTGGGCAGGGGGCGTGGGAAGCGCCAAGGTCGAGGTGATGCTGGGGTGGCGCGAAGCGGCCGCTGCAGCCCTGGCCGGACCCCTCTCCCTCCCTCGGGCAGCTCGAGTCCCGCCCGAGACCAGAGCACCAGCAACCCCCTTCCCCACGGAAACCCCTCCTCGCGGCACCCACTTGCCGGCCTCCTCCGACCGCTATTGTCTCTATCCCACGCTCGCTGCTTGAGCCCAAGGACACGCCGTACCCGAGCCTATGTAGCCGGTGCCACTGCAACCAAACCGCATCGGCACTCGGCCCGCCTATTCGAAGCGCTGGCCAATCGGGTGCCGCTTTGGGAAACTTAGATTTGTTTCCCTACGTGTCCATCAGAACAAACGTCACCCAGCGTTAACAGCAGGGTAGGTGGCTTCCACGTACACCCGGTCTCCTCCTTACCCTCGGTACGAAATAGCGCATGACGTATGTCAGGATACGTAAGAGATTCGAGGGCGCGACTAGGAGGTGAGGCCTTTGCGCACGCGTACAACAGTAAGACGCAAAGGTCAACGGTGCAAGGTGAGGGTTTGTCCTCAGCGCGTGTTCGGGTAAAGTCACGTGCTGCCTGTCCCTACGGGTCCCGGCGGAGGCGCCTAAGCAGTGATGCGAGCGGGAAGGAAGCTCCCCTAGCTGCGAGCCCACAGCGTCCGCCTGGCTGCGGAGCGGGCTGCCCAGGCTGGTCACTTGTACCACGTGCTCCCCAGCCAGGGCCGTGGGGAGCCTGGCCGGAGAGCACGTGATGGCCAGGCCGGGGCCTGACTCCCCACTGCCTTGCAGGCTCCAGCTTGCCAACATGACAACCTGCATCGGGTTTCTTTAACTGGTTGAACCAAACCCAGGCAAGTCCCTGTGTGAAAAGGCTTCCCTTGGTCTAAAGGGGATTATGCTGGGTTAGCACGCTGCCGGAGAAGCTGATATCGATGTTGGTGTCCACACACGAAGTTGCCCTGATTTCACTATGTTGGGTTAAAATTACGCCTGTAGTTAAACCAGTGCAACTCTGTGTGCATACCTGAACTGTGTGTTTTACATCTGTGCAAAAAAGCTACTAAGGGCTGGGCTACTCAGAAAAGTTAGATCAGTGTAGCTGTGGCTCTCAAGGGTGTAATGATGGGAGACTCCTTCCTATCATTGTAGTGAGCATCAACACTGACACTTTACACCAGCGCAGCTGCAGTTTAAAGGTTTAAGTGTAGATGTAGCCTCTGCAGAGGTCTGAATGGTCAGATATGGTGCAAGACAGAGGATAATCATGGCATTCATTTCCACACGCTGATCTCTGGCACATTCATGTGAAACTCTGATGTCTACGCTGAGAGGAATTTTTTAAAGAGTTTTAACAAAAATTGTGTTAGTTCTTTTCAGTTAAAGCTTTTAAAAAAGAGTGTCTACTATAAAAATAAAAATATTGCCACTGTTTTTCCAGACACAACTTTGAAACTCAGTATGTAATGTTCACCAAAGAGCATATCATATCTATGCTTGGAGGCCAAAACACACTAGATATGAAGTAAGTTAGAAATATTTGAGGACTGTGTCCTAGGCAGACAAAGAAGAAGGCACTTTTGAATGGCTGTCAGTGGGCACCAGTCCACTTCAGAGATTTAGAGCAGCTTAAGACTTTATGCCACTATAAATTCCTAAAGCAGCTTAAAGGGTGTTTTTAGCCCTTTCCTCTTTTAAGGACATAGTAAACTAGAAAATTAAAAGCAAAACCACTGTCAATACAACACAAAGGTTGAAAAATTAAACTAAAAGGTCATAAACAGTGTTGCCAAGTCTTGGGATTTTATTGCAGTTTTTATGGTATTTAGTGTATCTCTTGAGGGCAGCTCTGGAATTGTGATTATGTGGGAATCTCAATTTTAATAATAAAAAAAAGTTATGTGGCTCTAATTGTGACAGACACCTTGAAAAATGACCCATGTGGATCTTAAACATTCAAAACCAGCAAAAATGCAAATAAAATGTAAGGGTTTTTTTTTAAATCATGATTTAAAAAACCAACCTAGGGATATATTGCGGCCTAAATCATGATTTTTGAATGGCCATCATGATGTTTCCATTATGCCTCTGGCATTTAGGGCAGCGACCTTCACTCCTGTCTTTCTGGCAAGTCTTTTAATGGTTCCCCAGCTGTGCCCCAGGTTTTTCAGGTCAGCTTCCACAGCTCTTTGCCATGTTGTTTTTGGGTGCCTCATTTTCGCTTGCTTTCAGGTATTCATCTTATTGCTACTCTGGCAATGGAATCAGTTTCTATCCAAAGCACGTGGCTAATCCATCTCCAACGCCTCCTGGCAATGATGGTGCTCCTATCCTCTTGGCTGCACTGTGTCAATAGATCTTGGTTTGAGATTGTTCTTGGCCATAAGATACGGAGGATTTTTCTGAGGCAGGCTGTATGGAATGAAGACAGTTTAGACATGTCATACTTTCTCATTCCCCAGCGTTCTGCATTATAAAGTAATGTTGAAAGTATGCAGGCGTGGATGCATAGACCAGATCTTCATGCTACAGAACATAATAGAACAATGCTTAGAGTGGCAGCAGCAGCTCTACATAAACTTCGTAGACTTTGAGAAGGTTTTTGACAGCATTCACAGGACCAGCCTATGGTGCATTCTGGGGGCATATGGAATCACTCTCTGTATAATCAACATCATCAAAAGCTTTTACTTCAACTTTACATGCAGGATTGATTACAGTGAGCTTAGTTTTGAAGTAAAAACAGGAGTATGTCAGGGGTGTGTCATGTCTACAATCCTCTTCAATGTTGCCATTGACTGGGTAATGCAGCATACAAGACATGCCAAGAGGCATTAAATGGACATCCTTCTCATTCCTTGAAGACCTGGACTTCGCAGATGATCTCACTCTCCTATCTAACACCAAATATACAAGACAAACACAACTTGACTCAATGCATTCAGCCAGCAAAATTGGACTGAAAATCAACTGCAATAAGACAGATATCATGACCTTTAATATTGCCTCACCATCACCAGTACGAATAGAGGATTATGTTTTCACCAATGTAGAAACATTCACATACTTGGGCAGCACCATCAGCCAGGACATCCGGAACAAAATCATTAAAGCCAGGAACATCTTCAGGAGCTTAAGTACAGTCTGGAAATCATTAAAATACAACACCAAAACCAAACTCAAGAGTTTGAATGGTAGAGCTTGGCAATGATGGAGATGCACAAAATGAATATTCATATAATTAAACTAATATGGCCATGTTACATGCATGCTATATTTTTGTGATGAGATCCCTGGGGTACAACCTGGAATTGTGCAACCACTGTGCCCCCTTAACTCTCCAGCCTGGGTTGTCTCTCACAACGCTTTGCCAGTGCCAAGCAGCAAACCCCTCCAGGCGCTGTTACTTAGCTGGATGCTGGTGACTAAGTTGCATGAATACCCTCTAAGCCACTCATGAACTATATATTTGGAAATATCAGCAAATTTCTCAAGCCCCTAGCCTGACATCCTAGAAGTATACCATCTTACTGTGTTCCAGACCTCTTGAACAGTGCAAGCTCATTTATTAGTATGCCAATTCGCCAAAGGAACGTGGATATGCACCAGTTTTGTAATCTGAGCAGATTCCTCAAGCATTTTAGACAAACTCACCAGTAAGGATAAAACATTAAATTACCTTTATTAACTACAGAAAGAGAGATTTTAAGTGATTATAAGTGGTAGTCATAAAAGGTCATAATTACCATAAGAAAATAAAAAGTAAACACACATTCTAATGCCTAAACTTTTAGACTAAGCAAAAGTTGAATCAATCAGCTTTTCTCGCCTCACTGGATGTTGCAGATAGGTTGTAGTTCTTAATACACCGGCTGAATTTCCTTCTTATTCTGGGACCAGTCTCCTCAGTTCAAAGTCTTCATCTTCCCAGGGTTCTTCTTGCCTTCAATGTAGGCGGGGGATGAGAGAGATCATCTCATGGTGCCACTGTCCATTATTTTATACTCTTAGTCTATGTCCTTGGAAAGAAACTGGCCCAGGCACATCCTGGAGGGCCTTCTTGAGTCACAGAGTTGAGCAATCCTCATTGTGTGGTGCTGGCACAACGATCTCTTATTGGCATAAGAGATGACAGCATCTGCCATACGATGTTCTGAAACAGTCCAATGCAGAGCATTGTTTCTGGGCGTAGGTTGAAGCCTGGAAGTTGTTTTATGGGGTTGGTAATGGTGGTTATTTAGGAAAATAGCATTATCCCAGAATTCTTTGCAGTGTGCCTCGAGTCTGAAGATGCTGTAAGAGCTTTAGCCTGATCTCAAAAAGAGTGTAGAAGACCTCATAAAATGGTAAGTTCAAATTGGCCACGGGTTGGTTATACTCACAAGCTGTGTGTGTTCTTCTATGAATTTTGTTTGGTAGTATGTACCACTGAATATGTGTTGATGTTAATATTCCAGTTATGATTCTCACTGCAGCATTAGGGACGATGGTCCTGTAATTTGTGGAGAACTGTCCTGGCTTCTGTACTCCCCCAGTGGAATCAGATAGTGAAAGGATCTGAGTCGTTGCCCCAACTCCCTTTACCCAGATGCCTTCCTCGCCTTAAGGACTCCTTTTCTATTTTCCCATGTGGCGGAGTTCTTGTAATCCCAGTAAGGCTGGCCCAGGATTCCTGGAAGATTTAACCCTCAATCTCGTCATGGTCACTTAGGACAAGGGCTAGGATGTCCCCACTCTGCGATACTTTATCCTTATTGGCTTCTTCCCTGACCCACTGATCAGTACATTGTTTAAACCAAATACAATTTATTAAACAACATCAGTAATAAAAAAAAGGACAAATGGAAAAGGTTAAAGGAACAAGTCTCTGCAATTGAAGAAAAGTTCAGTTTGTTCTGTCCCAGACTTCATTCCTTCCTTCCCAGGACCTGGTTGCACTGCGGTGAGACTGCAGGTAAGACACCTGCCCTGGGGGTAGCCACATGCCATCAAGCTCTAGGTGGCAGGAACCTTCCCCTTCCCCCAACCCTCCCAGCATTGGCCCTCCTGTCATGTCTGGTGATGTCTCCCTCTGCTGAGCAGTCGCTGCCTGGGGTCCCACCTTGCTCTCCCCAGCTGCTCACAGTGCTTGGCTCTGGTATTACTTGCGGCACGGCCAGCATCTGATATCCTGGCTCTGGCCCCGCAGCTCCTCACTGAAGCTCCGATTTGGCTCACTGTCGGTGTGCCTACAAGTTTTCGGATTGATTTCAATGGACTACTCGCAGTAATAAAGTTAAGCATATGCTTTAGGAATCAGGCCTAGAAGAGAAAAGCCACTTGTATGTGAGAGAAAAATGGGAAGAGTTAAAAAATCCCAAGATAAATATAGTAGAAATAGGTATATTTCTCTTGGAAACATCAGACCTTAAATATAATTAATGAAAACTATGTAGCCCTTTGTTCGATTCCTGCAAACTTTACAATACTTTTGTTAATGCTGTACATTTAGTACAAATATCCATATAAGAAATTGAAACAGAATATCATTGCTTTCTGACCCTGTATAGTGTGTTTTTAGTAAGAACTTTGGATAATGCTTTAGTGGTAAATTATTGGATTAGATATGTGTGGGACTTGAGAGGACTGCTTGCTGGAGAAACATCAGACAGCATTAAATTCAAATCCTGCACATAGGATGTGGCATGCTTACAAGAATTTAATGTGTACACTGTGTGTTATTTTCCAGAGCTGAAGAGAATAAAGCGGTGGCTTTCTGTGCCAGAATCTGTGTCTCCCCCAGTTGTAGGCATGGGTTATCATTAATCAGAGTACATTTACAACGTAGTATTCATTTGTTCCCATTGTCTGAATTTTAGCATCAGGGTGGCATTTGTTTATGAAGTTATTGTTTTAATTTTGTAACTATTTTCACATTCTAGGTACAACTGAAATACTCCTAAAAAAGGACCCTGACTGTTTTTCCAACACCTCAAACCATTATGCAAGAATGATGCACCTTTTTTGGAAACAAAATTATTTTTATTGAATTCTTTTTTTGAAGGGAAAATAGTGAAATCAAATAAATATGTACAGAAGGTTAGGTCCATTTACTAATTTAAAAAAGGCAGAAATATATTCACAGTTCTTTTAAGCGGAAAACGTGTAGCTAAAAAAGGAAGGATAGTTTGTGGAACCAGGATGGGACTCAGGCAATCTGGATTTAGTTTTCAGCTCTCTACAGCCTTTGTGTGTGACCTTGGGCAAGTCACTTCATCTCTGAGTCTTGGTCACCACCTGTAAAATGGAGATTAAGTATACTTCTCTACCTCTCAGAGATATTATCATCAATGAGGTGCTTAAATAGTATGATAAGGGCCGTAGAAGTACCTAATTGGGTAAAGTATACGGAATGTTATATATATGAAATACAGTATGAATGGAAGTTGGTCATTTTGCTTCTGATACTTATTTACTAATGAATGTGACTAAAACTTCAGCCATTTTGAAAGAGGAGGATTGTGACATCTGAAAGTTGGTAGTAAAAAACTCAACCCTGGAAAGTGTTCACCAGTGCTTGAGCAGGTCATATTCCATCCATCAGAGGGCACAATACAACTGCACTAATTGCAGTTGGCCTACCTTGTTTCTGTATAGCTGGTCAAATCTGCCACTTTTTCAGTTTACTTTTTAATAATTTTTTTTAATAGATAAATTAGGAATAGGCTGTTCAGAGAGTCTCCTGCTGTGATTAGTGCCTCTGCAGTTCTGTTATGGTCAGAGATTATTATCCTGCCACTGTGTTATCATTTGGTGGCATGATCTAAAGTAAAACTAAGTTATAGCATTGTAAGTAGTTGTAGCAAAAGAGGCTGGCTGTCAAATTATTCTCCAGGACATCAGCCTACCCAAGAAAAGCTTCAAATTAAGTCTCCTTTGTAAGGAGATTTCTATGGTTGGGTCTCTTTATGTAATGATATCTTAATCTAATGTAATCTATAAAGTCTTTGCAGTTCTTATATTAAACTGCCCAAGGCATGAAGGTATTTCTGAAAATAAGAGCACAAGGATGATGCTACGACTCACATTAAGAGTCATTAAAAAAAAGAGAAGCCTGAAGTTGACCTCAGATTTTTCTGCGAAACAACCCCAATGACATATTTAGGACCAAGTCCTGTCCCCTGCCATGGAGGGCCACATGTTACAACCCAGCAGAAATAGTGCTGCTGTGCAGCAGAAAGAGGGGTGGTGCAGAATTTGGAAACTTTGTGCTAGTGTGCATACACCTTGTGCCCTGTAGAGCTCCAAAGGGACTCCCTGTGTTGTGTATGCAAAGGGCTTGGAGCTGGAGACTGACCCACATGAGATAGTGGATACAGCCCAGTCACTTGCTGTATGTTAATTCCAGGATTTGGGGCCAGATCTGTAAAGCACTGCAACATCCAGCTCCTTAGGGCCTGCCGCTCAGTGAAATCCTCAGCTCCAAGTTAGGTAACCAGACTCACAAAGCATCCTATGGGGGAGAATTAGGTGTTTAAGAAAGAGATTTATTGAAGCCAGCAAGCTGAGCAGGGAGATGCCTCAGCCAGCCAGTAGAAAATGCCTAGGCAGTTAGGCACCTCCTGCCACTCAAGATGCACAGCTGTGAAACCTCTCCTGGAAGTTCAGCTGCTTAGATAACCCACACGCAAGCAACGGAATGAGCAAGAGCAAACCAGCTCACTATAACCAATAGTTCACTGTTCTCCTGGGACGTGGGAGAGCTGGGTTCAACTGCCTGCTCCAAACTACAGATTCAAACATGAATTACTCCTGGGGGAATTCTGTGCATGCGCAGAATTCATGTCCCACGCAGATTTCTTTGCTTCCTCGCAGAAAAATGACTTTCTGACAGGGAAGCAAAGGGAAGCTGCAAGAGCAATCATGCATCACTCCCTAGTGGAGCAGGTACATTGTTTCAGGCACCCGGAGTAGCCGGTGGAGAGGTAAATCACCGCAGGGCTGTGAGACACCCCAGTCAGTGGCTCCTTCCCTGAGCTGGGATCAGCTGCTAGTCCTGGCTAGGCTGGAGGCAGGAGAGGACTGGACTTCCTCTTCCCCTGCAAGGAGTGGCTGCGGCTGTGTCAGACCCACCCCCAGAAACCTCCTCCCCGCTGCAGGAGCTCAGCATCCTCCCCTGCTGCCTGCCCCCATCACAGGGAGCTCCTCCCCATCTGCCCAATCCTCATGCATCCGGACCTCCAATACCCAGACACCCCTGCCAAGCCTCACCCCATACACTCAGAACCCCCGTAGCCCTCCATACCTGAACTCCATCCCATTGAACCTCAATCCCTGCATCTGGAACCCCCTGCACCCAGACCCTTGCCTCTGGACTCACACCTCTGCACCCAGACCACCCCACAGTGAACTCCTTGTACTCAAACCGCAACCCCGATGAGCCCCAACCCCCTGCACCACTCTGAGCCCCCACATCCAGATCCCCACGCCACTGACCCCCAATGACCTGCACCCAGACCCCCACCCCACTAGGCCCCATTCCTCCAGCACGCAGACCCCCGTCTGAGACCCCTACACTCAGACCCCTCCACTGAGCCCCAAGCACTTTCACTTGGAAGCCCCTGCAGAGTCCCATTGCCCCTGCACTTGGAACCCCCACAACAAACCTCTGTGCATCCAGATCCTGCCACACCTAGACCCCCTGTTGAGTTGCCTGCACCCAGATTGTCCCACACAGAATCCTCTCACCCCACACCTGGATCCCCCCACACTGAGCCCCTCCAGACTTGGATCCTGCCTGGTTGAGCCTGTCTGCCTCACACCTGGTGCACCTGGCACAGAGGGGCAGGCCCACGCCTTGTGCTGTGTCAGGATCGGATGCAGTCTCATCACTGAGTCCGCGTCCCTGGGATGGGGAGGCTGCAGGGTGATCTTCTACCCTGTGCTGCCCACTGCCATGCTGGAGCCTCTGTATTTATTTATTGACAAATAAAACTTGCAGAATTTTAAAATATTGTACACAGAATTTTTATTTTTTTTGGCACAGAATGCCCGTAGAAGTAATGAATTCCCAGATGACTGCCCTAACTATTGGGCATACACAAGCTCTCTCTCTCTCTTACTACCTGACCTGGTCTCCCTCAACTAACTTCAGGGTGGGTTAGGTGTGCTCAGATCACATCTACCAGATGGGGCCCTGCAGGTGAGAGAGTTTGAGAATTCTGTTGGGGTTTAGGTTGAGCAGCAAGTAGAGTAGTGGCATCAGGATGTAGGCAGCTTTGCGCTTGCCAACCAGCAGAAATTTAAGCACCTCCATGGTTAGGTGGCAGCTTAGGGAGTTGTTTTTGTGGATCTCAGATGTGCCTAAAAGTTGGATGTAGGCACCTAAAGTAGCAGTTTGTAGCTCTCGCCCCTAGTCCATAATGAGACTTTTGTGATCAAACTACCTGCCTGGCAGATAGTTTAACCCATGTTTCAATATCATGGCTACAAAATTAACTGCTCATTTTGTCTTGTGAGTCTAGTAATATGGGAAATGTTATATCAGAAGAGATCTATAGTCCAGTTCTGTCTCTGGCAGTGGTCAATGCTGGCTGCTTTAGTGGGCTCTTAAATCTGCCCATGATCAGCTTATATCCTGAAGCGTAAGGGCTGATAGCACTTAGAATGTTTATTCAATCTACTGGAACTGCAGGTGCTGTTCTTATGCTCTTAGGATTTGTGTCTAATCCTTTTTTGAATGCTGCTAAGCTCTTTGCCTTAATAGTATCCCAAGCAGCAAGTTAAACAAGTAAATTAGTACACAGTTTACAATGTGCTTCTTTTGATCTGTTTAATTTCACTGAGCAAAAGGTCTTGTGGTTTCTCATTATAGGACTGAGAATATATTATAGGAATGGGTGATAGGCCTTTTCTATATATGAAGTATGTTATGTCCCTTACCAAACTAGTTCTTCTCTTTCCAAATGAATAGTCCCCGTCTTTCAAAATATCTCCTAATATGTAAATAACCCTTTCAAGTCTTATATTTGTTGCCCTTCTCTGGACCTTCCTTATTTCTAAGATGTTGCTTATGAAGTGTGGTGAACAAAACTGAAGGCAGTAGACTGAAGATTTTTATGATAACATAACATTCTGTATTCCTGGTGGTTTACCATCTCTTTTGAATGCTGCTGCGCCGTTGAGTAGAAGTTGTCACTGATTTTGAAATCTTCTCCCTGAGAGGTTACAACTAATTTAGAACCCATTACTGTCCAGGAGTTGTTTAAATTGTACCACCTTGCAGTGTGCACGACGTGTCTCCGTTAAATTTAATCTGCCTTTATGTGGTCCAGTTAATAGTGTGTTATATCCTACAGGAGTTCCTCACACTCATCCTTAACCTTAACAGCTAATTTAATCACCCCTTGTCTTAATAACCCAAGGCCTGATTTTGTCCACATATAGACAGGATGCTCTGTATGCTGGTCTCCCACTCCCATGGACAAAGGGGGCTCAGCTTCCTGCATTGCATCATTTCCCCTGTTGCCTAGAGAGTCAGAGAGCTCTTTGTGGGTCTGGGGATCTGTGCAGGGAAGGGGGCAGGACTGGAAAACACAATCCCTCTTCCAGTTGGCCCTGTAGAATTCCCACACATAGATATTATAAGTCCCTGACTATATTATCTTCCAGTCCCCATTCAATGCCTAAGGAAAGTCCCAAGGCAGCTGCTAGCTGCAGGAAGCTCTGCGCTGGGATCATGCAGTCCGAGAGTGGAAAGGGACTGCCAGGGGCATGTACTCAGTGTGGATATGATTCTGATATCCTGCTAATCTGTGGGGAGCAAAAAGGCAATTCCTGCTCCTTCAGTGGAACAATTCAGCAGACAAAAGTGAAGAAAGCCTTGTGGCATCTTCCCCCGCCTTCATGTCCTCCTGGAGGCCTAATTTAATAATCCCTGGTTTAAATAACTAATTAAAAACCTATATAGGATTGTGTCATTAGCAAATGTTGACACTTTACTAATCCCAATCTGCCTCCTAGCTCCTTAATAAATTCACTGGGACCATACTTAACCCAGGACCAGCACTGGAATATCCCACTATTCACCTCTCTTGGCAGTCAGCATAGCTGATTAGTCTTAAATTTTGTGTCCTTATTTCATAGCGAGTCTTAACCTGCAATAGGGCTTTACACTAAGTTTCCTTAATAGCTTCTCATTTTTAGGGGAGGCCACTATCAAAATGCTTCTGAATATTTAAATACAGTCTGTCTAGCAGCTTGCAATTAGCCTCTATTTTGTTAACATTGTCAAGTATTCCTAAACAGGTAGAGATGCACAATCCAGCTCCCCACAACAGTGCTGCTCTGTTTCTATCATATACTCTTAAGTCCTTTATACTTTTCTCAACTGTTTTTCCAACCACTGAGCTGATTCCCATAATCATCCTTAGGCCTTATTTTTAAAACAGCTGCTCTAGTGGCTCCTTGCAGTCCTTTGGTGATTGTGCTTAATGGCAAATTACACGTTTGGCTTACCTGTTAATTCTCGGGCTCCTTCAGAACTGTTGGGTGAATGCAGTCCATCCATGGTGATTCACTACAATTAAATTTTGTGTTCCATCACCTTTGTTTTTTAAACATATCTGTGTATCAGACTGTGGATGTTCTTTTCATTACTTTACCAGTAAAAGAGAGAAAAGAGTCCAAAATATAAGCCACAAAACATCAGATCATAAATACAAGGAGAGTGATTGATTAGGTCTTCTTTTTTTTTTTAATTTAAAGCGACAAAGGCACGTGTCAGTTATAGAAATAAAATGAATTGAAGCCATAGAATGTGTGCCTCCTCCCTTCATGGATATTATCCCTGAGGTCTTTTGCTTCTCCTGTAATAGAATTATGAAAACGTTTGTGTGCTCCTGTTTTAGAAAAGGAATCCTGAAGCTCGAGTAATGATGTCTGAGGTCGAGGCACCCCAGAATTAGGAATCCATTCAGGCAATACCATGTTGGGCGGATTGCCGTCCAAACTCAAAGCATATTGGGTTTCCTCTTGATCACTGCATTCAGGTTGAAAATTTCCACCTTCTCCACCAGTTTGATTCTTTGGTACACCTGGCTTACTAAGACTAACTGGGTTGTGCCATACAATGTATTGGTCTAAATGGCTGGGTTTCAAATCTTCGTAGTAAAGGGAATTCCAAGATGGTGCGGGAGAAGGTTCAGATTCAGGTCTAACTGCAAGCTGCCTTCTGTACAAAGCTTCCGTTTTCAATGTATCTGTGATTTTCTGAAATTTGTTTACTATAGGTCTGTTATCCTGACTCTCACCTCTCTGGTAACATGCTTGAGGCAGATGAAGAGTCTTCAATGAGTCCTCATCCCTTTTCTTGGCTTCGTTTTCTGTATGTTTACATTGCTGATCCAGATTTGCTGTTTTCCTATTGCTTAGTATCACACCTGAGCAACTGGGTATGACAGCATGAACTGTGTACAAAACTGGAGGCACATGGATAGCTGAGGAATCCTGTTCTTGTAAAATTGATTCATGGGGACGCCGACTTTGGAGGAGACGTGCAATGCGCCCTTCTAGGGGCCTCACTTGTGAGAGACTAGGCAGAAATGTTTCTTTCTGTGGGAGGAAAAAATAGGATTAGGGTTGGCATCTAAGCCTATGCATGTCACAAAGGAAGAGTGTCATGGCTGGTGGTCCTGATCATTTGCTTACTCTGCTGAAAGAGTTAAAGTGTGAGGGTATATCTACATCTACAATTTTGCAGCGCTGGTTGTTACAGCTGTATTAGTACAGCTGTATAGGGCCAGCGCTGCAGAGTGGCCACACTTACAGCAACCAGCGCTGCAAGTGGTGTTAGATGTGGCCACACTGCAGCGCTGTTGGGCGGCTTCAAGGGGGGTTCGGGGAACGCGAGAGCAAACCACGGGGAAGCAGGTCTCCTTCCCCGGTTTGCTCCAGTGTTCCCCGAACCCCCGAGCAAGCAGGTCTCCTTCCCCGCAGTTTGCTCTCGCGTTCCCCGAACCCCCCTGCAAACCGCGGGGAAGGAGACCTGCTTGCTCAGGGGTTTGGGGAACACGAGAGCAAACCAGGGAAGGAGACCTGCTTGCACGGGGGTTCGGGGAACGCGAGAGCAAACCGGGGAAGGAGACCTGCTTGCACGGGGGTTCGGGGAACGCGAGAGCAAACCGGGGAAGGAGACCTGCTTGCTCGGGGGTTTGGGGAACGCGAGAGCAAACCGGGGAAGGAGACCTGCTTGCACGGGGGTTCGGGGAACGCAAGAGCAAACCGGGGAAGGAGACCTGCTTGCACGGGGGTTCGGGGAACGCGAGAGCACACCGCGGGGAAGGAGTCCTGCTTGCACGGGGGTTTGGGGAACGCGAGAGCAAACCGGGGAAGGAGACCTGCTTCCCCGCGGTTTGCTCTCGTGTTCCCCGAACCCCCCAGCAAACCGCGGGGAAGGAGACCCGCTTGGGGGGGGATTCGGAGAACACCGGAGCAAACCGCGGGGAAGGAGACCTGCTTGATTACCAGAGAGGCTTCCTCAGGTATGCTGGGATACCTGCTTATTCCACGGAGGTCAAGAAAAGCGCTGGTAAGTGTCTACACTTGATTACCAGCGCTGGATCACCAGCGCTGGATCCTCTACACCCGAGACAAAACGGGAGTACGTCCAGCGCTGCAAACAGGGAGTTGCAGCGCTGGTGATGCCCTGCAGATGTGTACACCTCCTGAGCTGCAGCACTGTAACCCCCTCACCAGCGCTGCAACTTTGTGATGTAGACAAGCCCTGAGTCTTCATCCACAGACCCACACTGGGGGTGGTGTGGAGGCATGCTGCCAGACAGGGGCACAGAGTCATGGGGAATATGCCACTGCTTCACTCTTTCAGAGTAAGCAGTGAGTGCCCTCCCACAGACAGGCCAACTCTGCTGGGTGAGGGGAGGAGCCTAGACCATGATCCCACCCCTACCCAGAGCATACTGGAAGGCTAAACTCAAAGACCTGCTTGGAAGAGGACAATGTGCCCAGCATCTATGTACAGGACACAAATGGGAGGAGGTTTCTTGTGCCCTCTTCTCCCACTTTCTATGGTTACCATCCCTCCTATTTGTGATCTTATGACATCCATGTTGCAATGCCAACAAATTCTTACGTTAATGTATATTGTTTAGCTTCTTTTAATGTTGGAAACAATGAGGATCATTAACACCATATGGCCAGCCAGCTCCCTGCAGACCATAGTTTGGAGAACCACTGATCTATCTTCATTATTAATTATTTGTACTGCAGTAGCACCAAGGAGCCTCAACTAAGTCAAAGTCCCATTGTGCTAGATAGTGTACAAACAGAGTAAATGACCATCCTTACCTGATACAGCTTGCAGTCTAAAAATTACTCAAATAACCCAAATGTTTTATTTCTGCTATTTATTTTAAAGTGCTAATGGAATAATATTATTGCAACAAACAGGTCTGTCCCAGAGTGGACCTTTTACAGACACAAGTTCTGAGGCCAGACGGCAAGAAAACCTAACCTATGTTTGAATTAATGAGAGCTGCTATTTTGGATTTTCTCTTCTAGAAGCAAGTTGTTGAAAATACACTTTTCAAGCCTTCTTTATATATCATAAAGGAGCAGAAAAAGGACAAAAACTATTTTTTCCAAGTCACCTTTAAGAGAAAACTCAGCAGCTTTTCTGTTTAAGATATGGGGCAAAATTATTTATTATTATAATTATTATTATTATCGATCACAATTATTTGCACTGTAAAAAAAGAAAAACAAAAGAGAATGCAATCTACAAGTTAAAGCATGAAGGAGCATATGAATGTTTAGCGTATCTGGCACGTAAATACCTTGCAACGCCAGCTACAACAGTGCTATGTGAATGCCTGTGCTCACTTTCAGGTGACAATGTAAATAAGTAGCAGGAAGCATTGTCTCCTGTAAATGTAAACAAACTTTTTGTCTTAGCAGTTTGCTGAACAAGAGGTAGGACTAAGTGGACTTGTAGACTCTAAAGTTTTACACTGTTTTGTTTTGAGTACAGTTATATAACAAAAATAGTTATTCAACATTTGTAAGTTACACTTTCATGAGAAAGAGATTGCACTACAGTATTTATATGAGGTGAACTGAAAAATGCTATTTCTTTTGGTTATCTTTTTTAAAGTGCAAATATTTGTAATAAAAAATAATATAAAGTGATCACTGTAAACTTTATATTCTGGGTTGTAACTGAAATCAACATATTTGAAAATGTAGAAAAACATCCAAAATATTTATAATAAATTTAAATTGGTATTCTATTAATGTTTAACAGTGCAATTAAAACTGCAGTTAATTTTGTAATTGAGTTAATTTGTTCTGAGTTAATTGTTTGAATTAACTGCAATTATTTGACAACCCTAAACATTTTCAAAAGCATCTAAGGATATGTCTTCACTCCCTAAATACTATCCTGTCTCAGCCCTGAGCATGTATGCAGGTGACTAACACGTCCTGCTTCCTGCACCGCTGCAGCGATACTATTATTTTTGGCATGCTAGCTCAATCAAGACTAGTGTGTGTATGTTCACTTTACCTAGAAATTACACTTCCAGCTGCAGTGTAGACATATGCTATATCAATAAGTCCCATTTTAAAAAGTGACACAGACACTTAGATATTTAAATTCCATTGACTTTCACTTAGTGACTAAGTCAGTTTTAAAAACTGGATTTAGGAGCTCAAGCGACTTAAATGCTTTTGACAATGTTATCTGTTTCTACTCTTAAAATTGACTTTGTAAAAAATGGTACCTTCTCACTCAGCAGATCGGCTTCGTGTGTGTACTCAAAATCATCTGGATGTTTTTGTGACAAAAGGAGTTTGAATTACTTTTTTGACTCTTGCTAGCACTGCACAGCCAGCACAGCTGTGGGAAAGTGACTTGGAATCAGTTCTTTCTTGCACCTTATTAACAGAATACTTTACATAGTTCCAATCAATTACACCTGTGCAAACTCCTTGAAGACAATGGGACTGCACGGGTGTCACTGAGGGCATAAATTGGCCTGCAGAACATTTATTGTAGGTAATGATGCATGAGAAGAGAGCAATTCAGCTTGATTTCCATATCCAATGTTGAGATTGCATGACTGGCAGTTACGAAAACACATTTTTACTTGTATTTTGAGCACATTTAATATTAAAATTATTGAGACAATAAACATGGAACCTCCCAAAGCCAGTTTACCCATTGCAGAATAGAACTGCACTTTAAAATAGAATCAGAGAACTGTGAAGGAATTGTACATTCTTGATGCACCTTAAAATAAAAAGGCAAATAACTCACATGACAGTAGCAGAATGGAAAACTATCTCAGAAACCTCAGCTGATTCTGCGTGGTAGACAAACAATAACCTGTGATGCTACATGGACTTTTACCAAATGGAAGCCACGTCTACATGTTATCAAAAAAGACTGAGTCTGATGAAGGCAATAGGCTAGATCCTCAGCTGGTGGCTTCAATGGAGATTTGCTGATTTACACTAGCTGAGGATCTGACCCAATGTGTTTCAGCCTCTGCACTGTTGCACCACTCACAGGAAACCTCCCTTCTGATTTTAAGGGTGGCATTACTAATGTTTATAGAGGCAAAAAGTACTGTAAAGTGCTGTCGTGCTGGCGACAGCTTTCAAAGAAAAGAGAGAAAATGCAACTAAGCAGAGTCACGATCAAGAAAATTAGTAATTGAACAAATCTTTGATACATTATACAACTTCTGTCTACAAAATAGACCACCACTGATTTTAACTTATGAATAATTTATTTCCAGTTTAGAGTGAACCTGATCTTGTAAACACACATTACTAGGGCTACTACTGCAAGTCAGATCTGGGGCTACTCCTGTTCGTGAACGCTACGTCTGGTTGCAGGATGAGGTTCTTAGTGATTGCAGTACTTACAAGTTCCACGTCTTCCCCTAATTCTCCAGTTACTCTGCCAATTAGCTTCATGTTGTAATCATCCAGTATGAGGGGATTCATGGGACCGCTACCTTAATGGAAAAATATTTTATTTTCTAGTCTTCTCTGGTTAGACAAATGAGAAGAAATGCTTAGTCATGGGTGTGGAAAAACTCAAATAACTGTTACCCCATGTGACGTTTATCATATATGCAGCTGCTTTTTAAAAATACCCCAAATCTTGAAATAGGACTCAAAAATGGAAAAATAAATCCATTGGCTAACCTCTTTTGCTGACGTTACCTTTTCTTCTTTATCTCTATTCGTTCATATTAAAATAATGCATACCTGTGAAATCACGGTTATATGTTGTTATCCACTGGGCCCTTTCTACATTTCGCAGCATATTGGTTGTACGTGGAGAGAGATTAGGTTCCAGTGGGTTGCATGTAGTGTTAGGAGCCACAGTCTTTGGTGGCTTTGGATAGTATATCTGATTGCTTCCCTCAACAAATTTAGGAAACTGGAGGAAAAAAATAAAATAGGTGAAGTGTAAAAATCTTGCTGCATCTAGGTGAGGTGACTTTAAGACATGGGGTATCTGTATGTATTTTAAAGTTCTGATATGAAAAAGATTAGAAAATATGGTCTTTTTAGGAAACATTAAGTGGTAGCGTGGGTGAGTTGGACATACATATATTTCTGTAGTAAGGGCCTATGCACCCCTTACTCTTGTGAGCAATCCTTACTGATTTAACTCAGCATCAGCCATTTTCCCCACTCCTCATCCAGCAATCTTTCTGTTAAGTTTATCTGATAAATTACTCATGGGGGGTAGTTCGTACATTCTGCGCCACTGGAATTCAGCCCTGCAATACAGTCTAATTAGAATATTTAACATCTGCATAATTCATCTGAAACAAGACACTTTTATTAAAATCTTCATGTGAGGCTCTTCCTTGCTCTCATATTTTCAAGGACACAGTAGACTGGACCCTATGTACCATTCATAATAATAGGGTGTTTCATAGGGATTGTCAAGTCAACAGGCTTGTATCTCTCAATATTCATAGGAAACTGCATCCCCAAAAGCTGTATCTATATCCTCATTTTGTTTACTACTGGCCTGCCCTATACTCTTCATCTTGTCCTAGGTATGTCTTTCATCTAACTGAAGCTGAGCAGAGACCTGGTCTTTCTATTCATCTGAAGACAAACAATAGCAGAAGCCTTAACACGAGTGCTGAAACAGGAGGGGTCAGGGGGCTATGACCCCATCATCTTTAAAAGTGGGAAGGCTAAGCCTCTCCCACTGTTTACTGTCTGTAAGTGCAAGCGACAAGGCAGAGAGGAGTAAATGGGGAGCAAGGTCTTGGGGGAAAGAGGCGGTGTGGGAGCAGGGCCTCTGGGGAAAGAGGCAGCACAAGGGTCTGGGCTACAGTTGCCAACTTTGGTTGGATGAATTCCTGGAGGTTTCATCACATGACATAATCTTTAATTAAAGATTAATCGTTAAGTCCTGGAGACTCCAAGACTATCCTGGAGGATTGGCAACCCTTGTGTGGGCTCGGGGAGAAGGGGCGGTGTGGGGTTGTGGCTTTGGGGAGAAAGGTTGGTGTGGGGTCGCGGGGCAGGGCCATGATGCCTCTGCCGTTCCTGAACCTTAACATTTAGGGGCAAATCCATCCACTCATTCTGTGTTCATGCAGGAACCCCCGCAATGGAACCAGTGTGCTTCAGCTGTATGAGGCAGAGCTGGATTCAGAGATCTGTGTAGAGGAGGTGCACTTCTTGTACGGCATGGAGACCAGCACTGTGGGGAGGGGCTCCCTGTATGGCAACATAAGGACAGGACTAGGGCAAGGCCAAAGAGTATCTGCTGCTACACAGAACCTCCAGTCATGAGGGGCTGCAGAGAAGTGGCTCAATGGCCACTTTGTTAATATAGGATGAGAAATTCCTTCTCCTACATGACTCTGGGGTACTACATTGGGCACTGGGAAATGGGTTTTTACCCCTTACATCAAAAAGAGCCATTAGCCTGACAGCCCCTCTTAGCTTCTGATCTTATTTACATGTTTTTTTTGGTGAATGAAAGAACTCTTCTAAAATGACCGCTGTTTGTTTTGACTACACTGTGCTCTATTCAGGGCTTGAATGGGTTTGTAACAGCAATTAATTTGAAACGCAGTCAGGCATCTTTATTTCTTCTAAATCAGTTCTACAAGGGTTCGGTTTTGTTTAATTAAAAAAAAATGTGAATTTTCCTAATCACAGCAACAACTACCTACATGAAAGTATGCATGTTGTCCTGGCCAATGCAAGGCCTCCTTCTTGGAGTCAGATGGAAAGTTGATCACTTCATGTCTATATAGATTACCTAAATGGTTCAGGGAAAAAAAAAGGCAATAGTATAATATCTATCAGGCAGAGCCAGGGACAGAAGAAGAGAGAAAAGTTCATTGCTGGCTGAGGTTTGTACACAAATCATCTTCTCTGGGTTGGGTTTTACTGCAAGTGCTCTTGTTTAATAAAATTGACACCAATTTGGCAAGACTCTCACTGCATTCTCCCTGTATAGTTTTACAAGTACAAAACGCTACAGGATAAGTAAGAACTGGTGAATTATAAAGTTGGCCCTCAGCCCATAAAACCACTTCCAGAGGTGGAACTGAATGTCATTGATGAATGAAATAGCCTAACTGACTGAGCACAGGCCTGGAGCAACTGAGCCCTGGTCTACACTACAAATGTATGTTGCTATAATGACATCACTTGGGGGTGTGATGCAGTTATACTAACTGATCTCCAGGTGTGGACAGCACTATGTTGATGGGAGAGCTTTTCCCGTCAAAATAACTACCGCCTCTCAGGGAGGGGAAGTACCTACAGTGATGGGAGAAGCTGTCTCGTTGGCACAGGTAGCATCTTCCCTAAGCACTACAGTGGCACAGTTGCAGCGCTGCAAGCGTAGACAAACCCTGAGTTCTGATCCTGGCTCTGCTGTGTGGCCTCCCTGCCTCAATTTCCATCTGTGCAAAAATGGGAATAATGTCTACCTATCCACCTCACAGCAACATTGTCAGGCTTAACTAATTAATGGCTGCATAGCGCTTTGTAAATGTAAAGTGCTATATAAAGGCACAAAGGGTGGGATTTACAAAGGTACACAGGCACCTAACTCCCCCCGAAATCAAGTCAAGTCAATGGGAGTTTGGTGCCTAATACCTTTGTGAATATCACTGTAGCAAGCTGCTGACTCACTGGCGCGGCACCTCCTGCTGGTCATCTGGGAATTAGCTCTCTCCAGCCTCAGAGCGCCTCCTGCTGGCTGGTTTCTCCCTACCGGTACCTGCTTCCTCATCACTCTCCACAACTTATACTTCAGGCCCCCTTATCTGGGTCTCTCCTCCCCGAGGAATCCCCTCCCCCTATGCCCACTTTGCCTCAGTAGCTACTGCCAGTCGTCATCTAACCCCCTTTCTCGAGGGGGAACTGCAGTCTGCAATGGCCACTCATCTTTGGCAAGGGGGTTGGACCTGCTGCCTTTCTAGTCCCCAGCTGTCTCCCTGCAGCCTCAGTACCTCCTTAGGCCTTCCTGCCAGGCCTCAGCTCCCCAGCTCAGCCTGCCCCTTCACCAGCACTGCTCTGCCGAAGGTACCCTGTCTCTCCCAGGCAGCTAGGTCCTTCTCACTCCAGGGCTGGAGTGGGACTCTCACAGCTTCTTACTCACAGTCCTCTCATCAGGGCCAGCTGCGGCCAGCTACTTAACCAGCCTCCCTCAGCTGTTCTCACTCCTTTTATCCCGCCACCATCTCCCAAAGTATTCTTTATATCATTTAAGTGAGAAAAGCCAGTCTAGGTTACCTGGCCCGCAATCTAGATTTCCATCTCCTCAAATAAAAGCAAACTGAAGTAAATAAGCTTTTGTCTCGGCTTGCCCACATAAGTTAGATCATACAGAGGGAACAACAAATAAAGTCAAAGAATTTTCGAAGAGCCGTCATTTGCTGCTTCTAAAGTAATTCTTAACCCGATAAGCTTTGCTAGGAATAGACCATGGCCTCCAATGATCCCCTGTTGAGCAAAAATAGGTTTTGCAAACCCACCTCCACACATCTGCTTAGCATTGTTTAGTGTGAATGGAGAACAGTAAAAAGCAGAAGAGAGATTTAAAAAAAAAAGTACTTCCAATGTTATATGCTTTGTGAAAAAGTTTTGTTTATGGCTGACCAAAGTAGCCCCATATCATACAACCCTCTTAAACATCACTGTTTAGCACAGTGACAGTGACTAGGGAAGGTGGCTGATTGATGCAAATTGACCTGCTGCTTAATGTCAGAAGCTCCTACTGAACTGAAAAGCTTCTTATCCCTCCAGCATATGCTGCTTCTCTTTTAAACTGTGCCTGGCTCACACAGATGCAGAGCAGAGATGCTGGCTGCTGCCCCAAGAGTCCTGCTATTCTGGAAAAGAAATGTCCGTCCAGCCCCCACACCTAAATGCCATGGGGAGCTAACGACAACATGTGTGCTGGTTAACCCAGACAGGAGAGCTGCAAAAAACATACACACTTCAACAAAGAGATTGTGATCTGGAGAAATGGGGGCAAAGCCAGAGCTCTACATTTTACCAGAGCACTGGGCCAGATTCTGAGCCCATTACTCATCCGAATCCCACTTGGACCACTTGTGGAGTAAGATGCTACTCAATGTGAGTAATGAGTGACAGTAATTTACTGCTTCTCTAAGCAGCATTAGTTTGCTGTTAGAAATGATTTTACCTTGGTGGGGTAAAATATAAACAGTTCACTGACTGTTTAAACATACAGGAGTCAGCCGCAAACAGTGAGTGTGTGGGTTTCATCTCAGCCCTGGTCTACGCTACAAACTGATGTCAGTATAACTATGTCATTCACCCACACTCCTAAGCGACGTAGTTATACCAACCGAACCTCTGGTGCAAACAGCAATGTGTCAATGGGAGGGCTTCTCCTGTCAACATAGTAGCTACTACCTCTCAGGGAAGTGGAGTACCTACGGCAATGGGAGAAGCTCTTCTGTCAGCTTAGGTAGCGTCTTCACTAAGTGCTACAAGGGCTCAGCTGCGCTGCTACAGCGCTGTAAGTGTAGACAAGTCCTCAGACTGCAAGGGATGTGGAAAAGTTTGCCGCATGTTTTTGTACCCCATGACCTCTCAAGGCACATTCTGCCGTTTGTAAACATCTGGATCTCATCCCTGCTGTAACTATCATGGTCAATGGAGCTACTTCAGGGTGGAATTTGTTTGGGCCAAGATTTGCAAACTTTTGAACTCTGCCATGGCTTTTTCTAGATCCTTTCACTGACTGTTACTACCAATAATTATTCCCATGACTGGAGGACATCATAAACTAAATTTTATGCCTCACCTTTGTAGGAAATCGAAATGATGGCAGCATGCTTGGAACCAACATGCAATGCTCCAGCTTAAGCCAAGCTGCTTAGCTCTGTCACTATTATTTTCACACATTGGCTTCATTTCAACAAAATCACAAACATTTGAGAACACCAAACAAATGCCAAATGCTGCTTTACCTTTGGTTTTTCTCAAAACAATCACATCATAAGCCTTTGTAGGGACGTTGGGATGAAAAGGTCGATGGCTGCTTGCTTGGATGCCAGTGTCTTGATCCTCTGGTGATTTAAAGTTTGGGAACATGGCATATCTGGAGATGTGTGTCTGGTAGGGGTGTGAAACTGGAAATGGCAGGGATAATTGTCTTGGATTGATTTTAGATGGAAAGAAGAACAGAAACAAACAAAGTTACCTTACTTTAAATAAATAGAGATTTGTCTTAATATTAAAATGTATTGTATATCCAACTGGGCCAAATTCCTCCCTGGAATAATTCTGCTGCAAGTCACTGGAGTTACACCTGGGAGGAATTTGATCATCTGTGTTTAAAACAGACATTGGGTCATTGCTTGTCAGACACTTGTAAGGAGATGCAATAATTGCTCAGCTGAGAGGAGGCATGAGAGGCAAAAGGAGGGGGTCCTTTAGTTTCTTTAACCTCTCCTGCCCTTACCTCATCAAGAATTCCCACTGCTCACCCCCAGACCTCTGAGGCACTTTCCCTGTTCCCTGTCCTTCTTCCTATGTAAAAAAGATACATTTCCTTTGTAGTTGCAACCCTTGGGGCCAGCATTTGGGCCACGGAGGTGTCTCTACAGGCAAAGGGGCATCAAATAAGACTGTGTAGTTAGCATGTCTCTAGGCCAGCTCTGCAATTCTGGGGGCATGAAGACCAAGACTAGTATCTCATATCTACTTGCTAATTAGAGATGGACCCAAATCAAGACTTTGGGAGAGGGTGGTGGTGTTTGAAATCAGAGCCCAGATCCAGATCAGAATTTTGTAAGAGGCCCCTACCAACATAACCTTCATGCTACCGACAACTCTACCTGGGCCTACGCTGCCTTCCTTGGGGCGGTCATCCACAGCTTCAGCCTGCAGAGTAACACTACCTTTTTAGGTTCATGAGCACATAAACTTTACAACCATCCTCTCTGTTAGAAAGGTGCTCCTGTTTCTATATTAGTACATGACAGGAGGTTCTGCAGAGACAGGTACACACAATAGGGCAAGTAAAAGACTGAAGAACTCATGTGAGAAACTTTCAGGGATAGTATTTTCCTACAGACTCAAGAACTGGCATAGGAGAAGGTGGAGCAGGTGGTGGACAGCGTGACAAGACAAAACCAGACACAAGGAGCAGTGACAGAAAAAAGTATGGAGGGAAGGAAAACAGAGAGGAGAAAAACAATCGCAACAGAAATAGCACCCTCCTGCCTCACGCATAAGAAGTGCAAGCTTCAGAGAAGCAAATGCAAGCCATAAGAAGTGTGTAAGAAGAGTGAAGGCACGTGAGGGGAGATGCCATCTAATGTAGGAACACTGAAATCAACTGAGGTTCTGTCAGACAGCCAAAAGAAGGATGGAGAAGTGGAGAGTAGAAGGGAAGACAAGGCCTGTTTAGTGGCCTAGTATAGTAGTAATGCACTGCTCTGGCATGTGTGAGAGCAAGGGGACTGTAGTCATGCTGACTGCGTCTTGTTGGGAGAATGCTACCGCTTTCGCCCCTTTCAGTAGCATTGTCTAGGCACATGTAGGCCCCAATCCAATAAAGCCCTTAACAGAGGCACTTAAGAGTTAAGCATGAGTAGTCCCATTAAAGTCACTTTGCTGGATCAGGGCATTGGTCAATATAGAGGCAACATCAAAGTGCTTAACTGCTTTGTTGGCTTCACATCTTAACACTACAGTCAACTACGGTAACTGGCAACTATTTTATCGATGTAAAATAAAAATCAAATACAAACTGAACATGTCTTCTAATATTAATTTTACCTCAGTACTGCAGAAAAGATCATACACATTAGTAAGCAGAAGAAAGCTAGTAAATAACATTTGGTCTAAAGACTTGGAGCAACTTACATTAAAATAAAAAGGCAGGAGGAATGAGGAGGTGCTTCTTCCTTACAGGCTATAATGATCTTTGGCAATAAATGATCTTATGACTTCTAAACCCAAAGATCAAATCTTTTAAGTGCATGGACTTTGTACTTGAGTCACATTTACTAACGTTTACTTTTAGGTGGAAAAGAGGGGCAAATTCTAGCCTCAGCTCCTAGCACAGGTCCCACTGAAGCTAATGGGTACTAGGCCTGTGCATCTAAACTCAAAATTTGGCCCAAAGAAAATGTTTTTTCTGGCTGGGGGTGCTAAGAGAGAGTGGCACTCTGGACACCGAGAACTGGGATTTTACTGAGTCTTTCTCATATTGCTGGGGCTGCTATTTGCAGCTTTCAGTTATTGAATGGTGAGGAAATCAAAGAACTAAATAAAAAATCCTAAAACATTGTGACAAATGCAATAACAGGGATCCAGGGGTCTGTCCTGAGGGAAAGAAACACTGGGATTCTATTTTAATATGAGAGAATAGCATGATCTGGGTTCTCTAGAAAACTCTAACACGAAAGTTTACAGCATTTTATTGTGAGCAGACACTTTTTCCAAACTGCTTTAAAAAACACAGCCCACGCACTATGTATAGGCCAACCTCACCCTGTTTCTGGGGCTGTACTCCACTAACCAAAATATTGGAAATAAGCTAACAAAGAATAGCTTGGCCAGGGGTTCTCACAACAAATTTTTGGTGGCCTCAGAGTTCAGCCATCAAATCTTGCTGATGGTTGCTCTGACAATTGTTCCTAAAATACTTAGTTAACTTTAGGAAAAACAAATAAATATGCACCTGCCCTTGTCCAAATCATAATTTATTTATGTAGGGTTTTTTTTAATTTGCAGATTTAATAATAAAAATAATGTACAGTTATCTCTATTCTTTAATTGACCTAAACAGAATACAGGCACAAATAAGGTGCTTTGTATGCGCTTGTCTTTTTTGTTGCTGTTTCTTTTGCTTTTTTGGTTGCCTTTTTTTAGACTTGCTAGCTAGTAACTCTGCTGCTGTGAAAAGTGATACACCTCTACCCCGATATAACGCAACCTGATATAAAACGAATTTGGATATACTGTGGTAAAGCAGCACTCTGGGGGTGGGGCTGCGCACTCTGATGGATCAAAGCAAGTTCGATATAACACGGTTTCACCTATAACGTGGTAAAATTTTTTGGCTCCCAAGGACAGCGTTATATCGAGGTAGAGGTGTAGCTGTACATTAATATCACTTTCCACAGCCTCTCAGCCTACTAAGTCTGTAGTAAAAAGTGATATTAACAGCCATACAAGTATCACTTGTCACAGCAGATTTACTCAGCCCCAGCAAGCCTGGGGATAAATTAAGCCTTGGGTGGGGAGGTGGGTAGGAAGGCAGCATAGGCCAGGGGCAATAGCAGGAAGAGGTAAGCCCAGGGCCGGAGCCTCGAACCTGGTGCCTGGGGGATGGAGCCCAAAGTCCTGTAGCCATAGTTTGGGGCCCGAGGCCCAAGCCTGAAGCCCTGTGGCCAGGGGATGGAACTCACTACCACACAGCTGGAGCCCAAGGGCCGTTTCTGGAGCCTGCTGCTCGCCACCCAGGGGTGAAGTCCGACCTCATTGCCTCCAGGAAGGTGGGGAACTCATTGGCTGCCTGATCCTCCAGTTTGTGTCTCCAAGGGGGGGCGTTGGGCCCAATCCCTGCTGAGAACTCTCGGGGAGGGGCTGCTGCTTACCTCCCCACACCCCACCCTGTCATAAACAGATAGCTAAGGGTTAACGTCTCTTTCACCTGGAAATAAGTATCTGAAGCACCTGACCAGAGGACCAATCAGGAAACAGGATTTTTTCAACTCTGGGTGGAGGGAAGTTTGTGTGTGGGTCCTTTGTTCTTGGTCTTCTGCCTGTCCCTCTCAGCTATGAGAAGGATTTTTCTATTTCCTGCTTTCTAATCTTCTGTTTCCAAGTTGTGAGTACAAAGTTGGTTTGTTGTTTTGTACTTACATGTCTATAGTTGCTGGAGTGCTTTGAATTGTATTTTTTTTGAATAAGGCTGTTTATTCAATATTCTTTTAAGCAAATGACCCTGTATTTGTCACCTTGATACAGAGAGACCATTTTTATGTATTTTTCTTTCTTTTTATATAAAGCTTTCTTTTAAGACCTGTTGGAGTTTTTCTTTAGTGGGGAACTCCAGGGAATTGAATCTGCAGTTCACCAGGGAATTGGTGTGAGGAAGAAGTCAGGGGGAAATCTGTGTGTGTTAGATTTACTAGCCTGACTTTGCATTCCCTCTGGGTGAAGAGGGAAGTGCTTGTGTTTCCAGGCTGGAAATGGGGGAGGGTGGAATCCCTCTGCTTAGATTCACGGAAGTTGCTTCTGTGTATCTCTCCAGGAACACCTGGAGGGGGGAAGGGAAAAGGTTTATTTCCCTTTGTTGTGAGACTCAAGGGATTTGGGTCTTGGGGTCCCCAGGGAAGGTTTTTGGGGGGACCAGAGTGCCCCAAAACACTAATTTTTTGGGTGGTGGCAGCTTTACCAGGTCCAAGCTGGTAACTAAGCTTGGAGGTTTTCATGCTAACCCCCATATTTTGGACGCTGAGGTCCAAATCTGGGACTAAGTTATGACACACCCAATCACTGCCCAGGAGGCTATGGCCACAAGAAAAGTCCCTGGTGGCTGCATGTGGCCACAGCGGCTGCATCTGACAAATGAGGGTTTAACTTTCTGACCACGCTTGGCTTTACCTAGTCTGCTGTGCCCATACCCTAGGTACTTTCTTCACTAAACAGGAGCTTCCCCTCCTCCCTGCCCATATATCTAAGTGGGGTAATGAGGCGTGCCCATAAAAGCCCTTCCGTGCCCACTGGCAAAGGGTTCAATGTCATGTAACAGCAACTTCTATCAACCCTGACAAACACACTGCTTTCATGATATTTATCTGTAAGGAATGTCATGTCAGATATTATATGAAAGCTGGTGACACAGTGGTCATTCATATCATTGTGAAATGTGTCCCTTGACACTACCTCAGGCATTATGGATACTTACTGATATTATGCTTAACATCTGTATCCAAACAAACGGAGAAACAGGTTTTCTTCCAGAGAAGAGGGAGGCTAGTTACCTCCCTGTCTCTAATGTAAATCGAGCATGGTGATGCCAGAGTCAAGGGACTGTTCATTTGCATGGGAGGCATGCAGGAGGAGCAAATTAATGCAAGGATGTGAAATCAGGATGGGAAGACACTGAAGTCTGAACCCCAGGGTTTCAACCTGACTTTGCTGACAAAAACAATAAACTTTGAGGAATTTAAGGAGAAGCCAAATGACATTTTGGATCCATCCCTGTGGAAATAAAGAGGTCAGCACTCTTTGCATCTCTGAATGATGGATCCCAGCCATGTGGGTTGGTGACACTGAGAAATGGCTGTAGGTGAGAAACTGCTTTCGACGACGGCTGGAGCCTGCTACGGTTACATGTAGTCTCTTAGAAGTGAGTTATACTTTTGTTTTATTTGTTACCATTTCTGTTTCTATTATCTTTGCTTAGTGTCACGTAAGTCTCTGTTCTTTATTAATAAACTTTCTCTTGTTTTATTATCAAGTCATCTCAATGCTGTTATATTAGAATAAGGTGTGAATACTTAGTTGAGTCAACAGGCTGTGTATTTTGCCTCTTTGGAGACAGCAGACTTGACAGGCTCTTCCAAGAGGCTTTGGGGCTAGGGTGTATCAAGTGTTAGCTGCAAGGCAAAGAGGGTTGGGAACGGCCCTAGGGAGTTTGTTTGGCTGGCTAACAAGCTGCGGTGACAGGGAGTTGTTACTCAGTTTAACACCAACAAATCTCTTTTGCTAAAACAGAGGAGTAACAAGGTCATTCATAACCCAGAGAAAGTACCATATGTGGCACAAGCAAGAGTGAGTCAGCAAAATGCATTTAGACCTTAGCCATCAGCCAGCAAGATCAACACCTGCTAAGAGGGCGGGATGCTTTGGATAAGAACTAATAAATTTACCATTGTATGTGTTCATTCTGTAGTGAGAGCTCTCTTTTTGACTAGTGCTAACTTCCCCCTTATCTATTGCCAGAGTACTTAAACTATATCAGTGTGGATATCAAATAGAGGAACTGCCTTTCTTTTCAGGCACAAAGAAAAAGCTACAATATAAGTGAAATAAACTTACTCAACTGAATTATCTGGAGGTTTAGGAAGCCTGTATTAGAGAAAAGAAAATATTAGGTGATTAATTTGGAGTGATCCACATACATTGTGATTTCCTCTCCCCTTTTTATCTAAATCAGTACAATCAATAAACATTAGAGACAAATTAATATGTAATAAACACAGATAATACTCTCACTGATATCAGTCTCTGGGTGTGAAAGTCCTTTACATATTTAAGTGCCAAAATATGAAAGCTCAATGGGCAGTAAGGTGTGTCATTTTAGAAGAAACAGGAAAAAAAATAATCAACCTCTGACATTTCCTTGTAACGAGCTCTGCCTTAGTAAACATCAGTCGCTAGTACTTTTAATAAAATGAACCCTTTTTATCAGTAATGCAAAACAGAAAAATCTGAAAACATATCCACTCTAGCCACAGTATTCGTGGAGAAATTATATACCATTTTTCAATGATACATTTTTGATTCTTCATGGTAGAGACGTTTTTTTAAAGCAGTAAGGAAAACACTAATTCTAGAGAGCAAAACTTTAATCACTAAATCTCTTGGCTCTACCACCAAGCTAGAAGGAGTCCCAGACTTATTCTGCAAGAATCAGAAAGTCTTTCAAAACTAGAGAATGCAATAAATATACTGTATATATGATACAATCTAGCATTGGGGACCTCTGGTCAGTGTCTACACTACTGTCTTTCTCCTGCCGATGTAAGTGCCATTCTACACTGACATCATACCTCCACCTTCGAGAGAGATAGGGCTTATGTCCGTGTAATTAGGGCAATGCAGAGTCTCTATAGAGCTCCGTAAAATTGACAAGAAAGCTGGCTCCCAGCTCCCAGCCCAGCTGCTATGGGGTCTCCCTCCAAACTGGGCTGCTACCCAGGCTCCTGGCTTGGACGGCCACCTGGGTTCCCCAATGTCAGCCCTGCTGCCCCCGCCCCGTGGTCCTGGCTCTCCACTCCCCCCCGGGAGCACAGCAGCTGACCAGACTCCAGGTGCGGATCTCCCTGCTGGAGGTGAGAAGCCCCAGGTGTGGACATTACCAACCACAGTAATTACAGCGGTGGCTGTAAGTCTATCTAACATAAGTGGACTTAAGATTGTAATGTAGACATGCCCTTAGAAGTGCTACTAACACTGGCTCTTGTAATTAGACAGCATGCCTGCTGTCCCAGAGCTATGTCATAACTTCACATCAGTCACTATGGGGGTACCCATAGCCAGGTTCTACTCCTGGCTCTGTCTCTGGCCTGCTGGGTGACCTTGGGCAAGTCACAACCCTGCTCCGTGCCTCAGTTTCCTCATCTGTAAAATAGGGATAAGATACTGACCTTTGTAGAGTGCTTTGAGATCTACTGATAAAAAAGTACTGTGTAAGAGCACTGTATAAGGTATTAGTATGAATTATTTTTTATTTAAATGAAGAGTTGTTTGTCAGGCAGTACAAGATCTAAAGTATATGGATTTGACTTTTGCACAGGGCTACTGATCTCTGTAGAGGAAAAGGCAGAGTGAGAGCACTGGAATATTATGGACATTCCTTGTGGTGCATGCATACACATGGGCATGTGTATCTAGAGGGGTTTCAGGAGGGATTCCTGCTGTCTGGGCAAATGAAACTCTTTTTAGGGTTTTCTCTCTGTCCCAGAAGGACAGCCAATCATTAAAACCCTGAGTTTCCATATTTCTCTTTTTCAGATAATCTCGGCTTCCTGTTAAACCTATGAATTGGAGAAGCCTGTACAATTCATCTCCTTGTTAGTTCTGTTTCATATCTTAAATGCAAAGCATGATCAGTTTTGGATCTGTTTTTAAAGCCATTACACTTTTGATCACTAAACAGAAAATGTGGGGAGAGGGTCGCGTCACATAATAACACAGTAACACATTTAGGAGTTGGTAACACACAGTAAAGTTACACAGTGACACTCAGTATAATCACTGTGTGATGTGATATCTCACAAAATTTCATCACAAGCTAACTCATGACTCCACTAAAATGAACAAAGATAATTGCTTTCCTTTTTATGTGCGATAGTTACAGAGATCATAGGACTTAAACAAATGTCAAATTCTGACAATCATTTACATACTGTTATTTTTGTAACCACTTAGATTTTCAGGACATGCTTGGTAATTACAGCTCAGAGCCTGACACTGTGCCTGCCTTGGGAATCTAAACAGTTATAGAAATAACTGCATTTACACAAATGCAATTTTTTAAAGTTTATTCATTCTACTAATACTTATATTTAGTTTTCCACCTCTTCAGTTAGATAAATTAATTTTCTGGCCACAGGCAGATGGAATTGTGTAAATACCAGCATAGGGCTTGATTCTCCTTTCAGGTGCATTGGTTCTACATGAGTGTAACTCCACTGACTTCAATGAAGCTATTTCTGATTTACTCCATGTAAGCAAGAGGAGATTCAGTACCATATGTGCTTTGGGGAGGGAGGATTATTTATTTGTAGATGTTCCTATAGCACTCAGCACTGGAATATCTACACTCTAGGTGTCAGGGGTCGGCAACCTTTCAGAAGTGGTGTGCCAAGTCTTCATTTATTCACTCTAATTTAAGGTTTCGTGTGCCAGTAATACTTTTTAATGTTTTTAGAAGGTCTCTTTCTATATGTCTATAATATATAACTAAACTATTGTTGTATGTAAAGTAAATAAGGTTTTAAAAATGTATAAGAAGCTTTGTTTAAAATTAAATTAAAATGCAGAGCCCTGGTGGCCAGGACCCGGGCAGTGTGAGTGCCACTGAAAATCAGCTCACGTGCCACCTTTGGCATGTGTGCCATAGGTTGCCTATCCCTGCTCTAGGTAGTAAGAAAGTAGCAGTAAACTTGCACTTTCAATAGCAGAATGTACTTTATAGAAGCTTTTAGAGCCTGAGTACATAAACAGCCAAAAAAGCCTGAACCTCACATTTTCTGAAGTGTCCATAATTTGGGGTGCCTTCATTTTAAAAAAACAACAAGGAGTCCGGTGGCACCTTAAAGACTAACAGATTTATTTGGGCATAAGCTTTTATGGGTAAAAAACCCACTTCTTCAGATGCAAATCTCAAATTCAGGAACCAAACACTATGGGCCTATGTCTTTACAAGACAAGGGCAGAGGATAGTAATTGGGCCAAATTTGGCTGTCACAGTTACATCAATATCTTCACTGGAGTTGCTTTGGGTTTATGCTAGAGTTCACAAGCATTATAACAGATTTACGCAGGTGCAACCAGGAACCGAATTTGGCCTTATGTATATATCACGTGTTATAGTCCTTCAAACTAACCAGCTCTCTCAGAATATTAAATGCAATCTGTAAAGAAAAGTACAGTGTGCCTATTTACTCACACTTATAATAGAGGAATGATAGTTATGGGACTGTCAACTTTTACTTATATTTGTGTGTTTGTGGAGTTTATAGTCAGCCTAAAATTTACCCTGGTCTAAAATTTTTGTTTAAAAAATTTCCCCTTTTTTATATTATAAAAGTGCAGAACATAAGTTTTGCCGTCAGATCTTATTAGATTGTATATGCCTTGGGATACCATATGTTTGTGTAATCCACTGCTCGGTGCATGTTACAGGTTCCCCTCCCTCTATGAGCAGGCCACAACAGCTATAGGTCTGTTACAGCCCCCAGCTACTGGGCCTGGCTCAAGCTGTAAAGACTCTGCTTTTTAGCTCTAGAAGTCCTCAATTCAATCCCTGGTTGGTCAAGATGAATGCTGTCATATGTGTACAGCAACAAGATACGGGGGGCAATCAGCTAGTAGTAGCCACACCAATTTTTGTACATCAGGGCACAGACATGGTTTCTTTTCAGAGACAATTAGTCTATTCAAAGTATTAGCTTTGCGTACTTTTGCAATTTTTGGAAACAATAATTCCTTCAGCTCACTTCACTGAATGGTGCACACTGGGGTCGCGGCTTAACAGTTCAGAAATACTACTGGGGGACACAGCTCAAAGGCAGCTTCGTGAGATGTCTGCCCCCAAAGCCTCCATGCACTTTGAGCACCTCTGTAGAAAATGGGCTGCCTGGAGGCAGTCAGCTTAGTGTGGTAGGAAAGGGTCAGGTTGTGGTGATGGGGGATGGACCTGAGGAATGGCTGCTCTAAGTAGTACATTCCACCACTCCTGCACACTAAGTCAGTGTGAAAAATCTAAATAGATTAGAAATGGCATTTACTCATCCTACGCATCCAGTGACCCTTTGGGATGGATCACAGGTAATAACTGGCAGCCAATGGTGCGACAGTTGCAAGCTTGTGAGGCTGACACTGGTGTGGGGGCAGGACCAGAGAGGAGTTTGGTTGGACATACCATTATCTAGTGGGTCCCGGATCACTGGCATGAGAAGGATTTTCTACAAGGCCTAGATGGATTTTTGTGGCCCCACCCCTTGCACAGCATCCCTGGTGGCCTCTTGGACTGGGAGGGTAAATTTGGGTCTCTGGTGGCACATCAAAGCTCCCACGAGGGGCTGATTAACTTGTTCTCTGTATGTTTTTAACTGAGAGGGAAGATAGGGCCCAGTGTTCATTCATTTTGAAAGGCAGTTCCTGTATATGCAAAGCCATTCATTGTCATGCAAAACTACATAAGGATTTGTGGTTATGACAAATGCCCAGTAATCCCATTATGGTCTATGACATCTAGTTACTGCAAATGCACAGTGACTCATTTTCCATGAGAGACTGTCATGGCTCAAAAGAGCCATCACAAGCTATAATGTCAATACACCGAGTATTAAGAGCTCCCTAATAAGTCTCCAGAGCAGCACTCAGCCAGTGGTTTTCAGCACAGATTTCGCAAGGTTATTACCATCTTACAGTTTGATACCCCAGGGAAAGTACTGAAAGTTACATAAATGTCTTCACTCTGAAAGACCTGTGAGTATGAATGTGACACATTTTCTAGGCATTTTAAAAAAGATCTGTTCTTTCTTTACAACATAAAAACAATTCTTTCAAGGATGAAATATGAGTAAATATGATCTTATGGAAACGATGAACAGAGATTGAAATATTAAAAGAGCATAGAAGCATTGGAAGCCTTCTCTTTCAGGTTACATTTTAATTTTAAAAATAATTAAGAAAATGTATCAACGCACTCTCAACTAAAACATCCCTGGGCCACGGCAGCGTTCTAGCCAGATATTGAGCTGTCCCTGTGGCCACATGCCTCCTCCCCTCATGTAACCTGCCCAAAGCAGTCCCTGGAAAGGGGTCATGTGCCAACAAGCATGCAATGTGGGGCTAGTACACTAAGGGAAGCAACCTCACTGCCTGCACTTGGGGTGGGCCAGAATAGGAACAACTGAATTTGGGCTTATGAGGATACAGTAGAAGAGGTGGAAGAAGCTGTTGCCTGAGTAGCTGTTCTGTGCCTTGGGTTGGGGGTGGATTTCGCTCCCCAACCCTCCCATACATCACCCGTTGTCCTAGCCTTTGCGCAGGCAGAGTGAATTCTCTGCAATAAGAATTATAATTTACAAGGCATTCATCTGGCCATCAAAATATAAGGGGCCAAATCCTTGCCTGGTGTCATTCTCGTGAAATCAGTGAAGTTACATCAGAAATGGATTAGGCCTATGAAGTATAAAATAAAACCAAGTCAGCGGGCTGAACAATCCAGGTGAATGAGAGGCAATCTGAAAGCCACTCAAAGAAAAAGACTGAGTTAAAGATGAAACTCTTATTTATCTTTAATTCACTGGGCCTGATCCTGCATTTCTTGCATACCTGCTGGGGTATAGTGCAAAGGTTGGCAGAGCTGAGCTCAGTATGCATAGATACTTGTATCGCACCAGTATCCAAATGCTCCAGCAATTATAAAACCCCACACTAAGGACAAATCCTTGTCATTTGAGCAAAGCTCAAGCAAACATGCTTTGTGTGTGTGTGCATGGGGGGGGGTATTAATATGCAGAACTTGTAAGGTAAGATTTCTCCCCATGACCTGCAGTCACAGTTCGCAAGAGCTGCATAGCCAATGCCTCTAGGCTGCATTATCGGTCAAGGCCCAGTAAGGGTCGGCTCTGGCCAACACACTCTTTCAGTTTACCAAACCCACCCTCCCTTTGCCTACTTTCAAGTCCCTGTTGCGTGGTGCCATGGAGGCAGCCAGCATACAGCGCTACACGCTGGGGCTGGGGCACAGGGCTGCAGATTCATGCTGTGCAGTGCAACTTCTTTGTGGCCTGTCTTCACCCTCACACAGCAGAGCTGTGGTAGTTCTGCTGCCTTTCCAGCCCTCGTGGGCTCACACAAAATGCCCAAGGGGGTAGCATGCTTTGGAATCTGGCAGGCACTATAGATGGGAAGGGAGGGTTGCTTGCCACCTGGCTGGCTTTTAATCAGCCTAGCTGGTTTTTGTACTGCATTGCCAGTGAAAAGATTCAGTGTGCTCCCCCCGCTCCTTGGGACCAGCATTCCCTGTTCGCTACAGGCACGTGGCCATGCAGTGGTTTTGTAACTACTGCACATCACCTGGCTGGGAGAACAGCTGGCACCATCCTCTGTGTGCTGGCCCCTCAACTTGCTGAGCTGTAGCAGCTCCTCCTGGCACTGGGGACCAGGAAGCAAGATGGACTGAGGCTTGTCATCACGAAGGGATAAGGAATGGGATATGGGAGACAGAGGCTCCTGACAGGGGACAGTAGTGTGGCTCCCTCAAGGACTGAAGCTCCTGTGAGTGGGAGGGTGTAGAAGCTCATGCGGACAGAGGAATGGGCACCTGTGTGTCTAGGTGACCAAAGAGAGGGCTTGACCCAGGGCCGGCCTTAGGATTTATGGTGCCCTAAGCGAGATTATTAAACTGGTGCCCCTGTGCCTGATCTGCTCTTAGCAACACAAACATAAGCTTACAGTATTGGAAAACTTGCCACATTCATGTTATTAAAACCAGTTTAACTTAATTAAGCACACTGTAATGCTGATGGACTAGCACTAAAGAAGCAGCACTATAGAAAAAATTCTGATGACAGAATGATGCAAATTTTTTTTAATTTATCAAAATTTTATTGGAAATTTATATGAAGAGGTATTGAAACAAAGATTTGTTTTTAATTAAAAGCAATCTTTCTGGCTTTTTTGGCTGCAAAATCAGTAATAATGTCATCGTATGACAAAGACAAAGTCGTGTCTTGTTCAATTGCAAGAATAGCAAGACCAGTTAAGCGTTCCTGACTCATTGTAGAGCGGAGATAGTTTTTAATGAGCTTTAGTTTTGAGAAACTCCGTTCTCCTGATGCTACTGTTAAAGGAATTGTCAGTAGAATACGAGTGGCAATGTACACATTAGAATATATGTCAACAAGTTTGCGGGTATGAATAAACTGTAGAATGTCCATCACCGATTTTGCATGTGGCAACATTGATGACAGTGTACTCAATTCTTCGTACAGTTCAAGTCCATTTAAATCAAAACTATCACCGTGCTTCAGGAGGCTCTCTAGGTTCTTGCATTTTGTCATTAGTTGCTCTTGTTTTCCTATTTTGTTGAATTTAGTTATGTCATACAAAAATCCAAACTATTCATGGTGTACTTGCAAGGTATTAAACCTTTCATCAACAGCAGATACTGCTTTATCCATCACAACATTAAAAAATTCAACCTCAAATTTCTTTTCTGGGTCATCTATGGGCATGATCTGCTGTACAGATTCTTCACAAAGAAGTGTCCCTGGCCTTTTTAACTCATATTAACTATGTATTTACTTTATGAAAGTTGGAGAAAACATTGTGAAAACGTAAAACATTGGCTGCCCAACTTCTGGGCTGGCAAAAGTTATACTGACTCACAGGGAAAAAAAAAGCAGGAGAATCTTAGTACAACATATGGTCACTCTATACCAGGGGTCGGGTCGGCAACCTTTCAGAAGTGGTGTGCCAAGTTCACCGTAATTTAAGGTTTCTCATGCCAGTAATACATTTTAATGTTTGTAGAAGGTTTCTCTCTATGTCTATATTATATAAATAAACTATTGTTATTATCTGAGGTCTTGGCCACCGGTCCTGCTCAGGCCACTGCCAGCTGAGTAAATGAAACCCCAAACCGGCAGCGGGCTGGTGGCTGGAACCCTAGACAAGGATCCCAGGCCCTGCTCAGCCCGCTGCTGGTCTGGGGTTCTGACCACCAACTCCTGCCAGCCAGGATCCCGGCCGCCAATCCCCCCTCAGCCCGCTACCAGCCTGGGATTCTGCTCACCCAGGCTGGCAGGAGGCAGAGTGGGGCTGGCAGCTGAGCTCCTGACTGGCAAGGGGCCGGCAGCCGGAACCCTGGAGTAGCAGTAGGCTGAGTGCTGCTGGCACCCCAGACTGGCAGCAGACTGAGCCACTCAACCTCCCATCAGCCCTGCTCAGCCCGCCACCAGCCCACTCAGCCCACTGCCGGCTGAGTGAATGGAACCCCAGGCTGACAGCAGGTTGAGTGGTTCAGCTGGCCTGCTCAGCCCACTGCCAGCCTGGGGTTCCTTGGGGGTCCCGAGGCCAGCAGCAGGTGCTGAGTGGGGCCGATGGCTGGTATCCCAGCTGGCAATAGGGCAGCAGCCGGAACCCCAGAGCAGTGATGGGCTGAGCCGCTCAGCCTGCTGCTGCATACCATCAAAAATCAGCTCACCTGCCACCTTTGACACGTGTGCCGTAGGTTGCCGACCCCTGCTTTATACACTAGTAAGGAGATGAGCATATTACAGTTGTTGGAGGGCTCTTATCAGGAGTAACAGGCTATAGGAAAGTCAGTCAACAGTTTTTGTTTCTCTGATGAAAACTGGCCCACTCCCTGCCTCAAACCAAACCTGTCACTAATAATTGTCAACAACTTAATTTTCTGTTTTTGGCTAAGATATTCCCAGAGACCCCAGCAGCCAATCCCGTCCCTCAGACTGTGCTGCATTCGGCTCTCTCTAGGACCCAGCAGCCCTGCTTCTACACTGTCTGGGCTGCCTGCAGAGTGGTGCCCCTAGGCAGTGTGAGGCCCTACGCTGTTGCCTATTCTGCCTATGCCTAAGGACGGCCCTGGCTTGACCACTGGTGTGGGGTAATAATTAGCTACTGTTGGCACTACCTTTGTTGGTGGTGGTGGTGGCATGGCCAGGGGCTAGTTTTTCTGAATCTTGGAGATGGCAACCCTGCTGAGGAAGGGGTGAGGGTGAATCACACACTGTTCCCATGGTTACCTGGCCTGTGGGGGAAAGTTAATACAGCCTTAGCCCTAACTACATAACTAAGCATATAGGATATGCAACACTGCTAAGTTAATGTTGTTGTGAGGACCTTAACTTGTTCATTTCCTGACTTTTGAGTGTTTAAACTCATAACTACTGTTACATTAACCTAAACATTTTGTTTTGAGCTGCAAGTTTCAGTGTTTTGTTGGTGCCATCAAGGGGCAAAACGGTGTACTGCAGATCTAACTGGCAGCATTCAATCTCAAGGAAACCAGCTACTCTTTTAAATAGTAGCAGTGAAAAAAAGGAAACATTGTCTCAGTCAGACCTCCTCTTTAAGTACACCTAAAGATACCAGAGAAAACTTTAATATGATGCACACAGGATGTCATGGTTAGCTCAGTGCTATTCTTTGCTAACTGGGACTTCGCCCAGTAGGAGAGAGTATTTCTGAGTGACACCGGTTGACAAATCAATAAAACCAATTAAAATCTCATTGCTTAAGAGATACTAAACTGAGTGGGGGCACTAATACCTCATTCTGAACTTCCTTCCAAACTATGTGTGCTTTTTGTAGTCACTGACCAACCACATTTTATGAAAAGGTCATATTTCATCATAAACATTAATCCACGAGGTCATTAAGGAGGAATTAATATTTAGCTTGTCATTACATTTGCCACACTAAATAAATTATCTGATCTATGCTGTAATGAAACTTACAGATCATCATTCATACGGACATCACTTTTTTTCATTTGGGTTACATCATAATACTGTTCAATGGGAAGACCTCTGCATAAAGAAACACAAAACAACATTTTACTTATTGGTTTTAAAAATCCCAGGAAACACATACTAATTTTTTTCTTGTAAGAGATGTAGACATGGTATGTAATTTTTGCCTGCAGTCCATAGACTGCCCTTACCACCAAATTCAGAGATACTGGACATGTGGATACTTACTATCATTCAGACCTTCACATTTAAGTTACACAGGGCCTGATTTTCAGAAGCGTCAAGCCCCTTTGCCAATGATTTCAATGGGCACAGAATCAAGCCCTTAGAGCCTGATCCTATGAGGGGTTGAGCGTTTAACAGAAGATGCTGAGCATCCTCTACTCCCATTGAAGTCAATGGGCTGGCAGAGTCAAGACGCTTAGTGTGCAGAAAAATGGGACCTTTCTCAGTGATCTTTGTTGCTGCTGAAAAGACACACGACCTCTGACTGAGATGACGGCATCTTAGCTGCCTCTGACAGAACAGATGTTGGTTATCAGCAGCTAGAATGGGGCAGGACAGAGAAAAGTAGTGCTAGAGGGACAGCCAAACTGAAGAACATACAGTCAGAGTAACTTTTAACTGGTAAGGTTATCCCTGGAGTTAGAACAGCCTTGGGGCTTCTGACCTTCACCTGCAAAGGCTAAGCTTGCATAGAAGAAGAAGAGACATTGCCTGGAAGAAGAGAGAGGAAAATGTTGGTTCAGAATAGCAGGGCATGTGTTGGTGTGTTCTGCTTGGCTTAATATGGTGTTTTGGGTTGTTGGAAAGTTGACAATCGTCTCTTCATGCAGTGTTGTTGTAGCCATGTTGATCTCAGGATATTCGAGGGACAAGGTGGGTGAGGTAATATCTCTTATTAGAAGTTTGTCCTATAAAAGCTTTTACTTCACCCACCTTGTCTTGCCAGGAATCTTTCCATGACATTCAGAGTGCTCTGCACTCTCTCTTTCTTTGCCAAAGCCAGTCTGGATTGGGTCACTGACTTCCTTCTTTCCATTTAGCAGCCACTGCTGACACCTGACATCTATCTCAGAGGCAGGATGCATATTCCCGTCAGGCAATGCTTTCAACACTATTAAGTGGACTACCTCACATGTGGGGGACTCTTACGGAGTAGTGATGTTTGCATTAGCCGTCCCACCCGCCCACCTACCTACAAGTTTTTTCTGATAATTGGCCAAGTTGCACTCAGTGTCCTGGGAGATGTTAGACTTGAACACAGATCTCAATGAGAACACTGCACATAAACTATCTCCATGATGTGAATTCTGTTTCCAACTTTAGAATAAAAATGTTATGATGACCTGGAACTTTTATTTTTTTGTCTTAATTACACTTCAAAAGTATTATGCTGCAAAGATGCATCTTTAGATACACACAGCCTTTGTAACTATTCCAGCCGAGTGGAATAACTCAGTAAATGAGATATGGTGTTAGGGATCAGAATAACCTTTGGTTCAATGCATCTGCAGAGACTCATTACTTTTGTCTGTAAAGGGAGACATTTTGGCTTCCTATGCATTGTGAGTCAGTTGACAACTGAACATTTTGTATTGGAAACTGTATCCCCCAGCACTAAGAGGATAAATAATTGTAAATAATGCAGTGCTTCTGAAATATGGTCTTCCCTATATTATTAGCGCACACTGACATCTGCTGGTGAAAACTGCACATTACCTCAGTTCTTTTCCCACATAAAACCAGCTCTGCCAATACGTAGTTTCTCAGAAACTTAAATCTTCCTTAAAAAGGTGTGCTCCATTTCACATATCAACTTCATTATAAGGAACCACCCAGAATATTTAAAAGCCAGAGATATGTTGGACAGGAGTGTGCTGGAAAAATACTTTTCCCACTTTTTATCCTTCATAAACTTTCTGTTGAAATTTTATAAATTGGGTTGGGAAAATGAAGCATTTTGGTTATAACCACAGATTTTGGAACTACAGCACTTATACTGTTCACTATACTTCCCTATCAGTAGACCAAACAAATGTATAGGAGATACCAAAGAAGAAGTATACTCATTTACAAAAACAAACAAGTAAACCAACCCCTAAATATGAGATTTAAAAAAAAAAAATCAAGTAATTTTGTATGTGGCTCATGAACAGACAATAGCTCCACTACCAAAATCAACTATCACAGGCTCTAAATAATTTCGCTTGGTATTTTAAATACAAGCTGCTGAGACAGAGACAGAGACAGAGAGTGTGTGTGTGTGTGTGCGTGCGTGTGACATACAGGCTTCTTATACCTCCAGTGCTGGCATTCACTCCACTATGGACACAGTCACAGATTTCTAAAGTACTTCCCTTGCATCTTTACTACTTTCCGCTTTCTGATCCAGACTAAACTGTACTGTAATAAGTACTTAATACACTTCTAACTTGCCCTCCTGCTAAGTTTAATTGGAATCAACCTGCTAAGGTAGCTGCAAAGGGATGCTGCTTCAACAGCCAGAAACCAATACTCTTGGCCCCTACAATGTGGAGAAGGCTATAGATAAAAGGACATAAATACAACTTTCCAGGCAATGCAGAATTAACCTTTAGGTTTCATTGCTTCTCTGTTTGGATAGCGATATGAATATTTAGGGAGAATTTTTCAATCTGAGGGCCAATCCTCAGATATATTGTAGCTCTGCTGGGCATTTGGGGGCTACTTGGGCTCCTCCTGTAATTCAGAGCAACCTCAGGGCTGCTCTAATAGCACCTGTAGTTATGGCCCCCAAGGGGCCATTGAACTGGCCTACGACCACTAGCTCTCCTTCCACCTTGGTATGTTTCTGAAACAACTCTTATGCTGGAGGCTAAAAGCAGGTGGCTATGCTGACCAGATTACTGTTAAAGCTAGTCTTCTGTCCCCCTTCCACCACCAGAGTGGAACAGAATGAGATGAAGCATGGGCCAGGATCTAGCCCAGCATGTGTATACACTGAATAAGTCTAGGATTTATATATTTTAAAAAAAACCCCAAAAGCAATAAAAATTCTTGTCTGGAGTCATTCCAAGGACCTGTCACCATAAAGTCAATTTCTATAAGGAAAACTGATTCCATGATGGGGGGACGGGACAATGGCCTTGTCTTCTCTTTGTCCTCCCCACCTCATTTGGCAGAGAGTAGTACCGCTGAACATTACTTCATAATTCCTTTACAAAAGGGTTGAGATCTCTGAAGTCATATCTGTTTGCCTAGGCTCCTCAGCTGGTGCTGCAGATCCAGAATGTCAGTGAGACATTCAGGGTGGATAATGCAGTTTACTTATCTTGAGTTTAGTTGGATTTTCAGAGATTTCTCTTTTTCCTCTGTTTTTGAGTAGGATGAACCTGGTGCTACTTGTGTTGGAGGCACTAAGCTCAATGAATTTCACCACACACTTCTTGGAGGTTATGCAATTTTTGGAGACACCTGTGATCTCTCTATCTCCTTTGCATTGCACACACATATACCTGTAGGAAATTGCCTTTTTGAATGGTAGGAAGGATAGTCTAGGGCTAGCAGGGCCAAGGGAATGTACCACCAAATATTCTGAGCCTTGTTCAATTTGACTAGGCAGGGCTGAATGGCAGTTTTCAGATAAAGCTAATGGGCCACATTCTGGCAGTGCAATGCAGCCAGAAAGCTAGCCTCCCCCCACTACCTGGGTACTCATTTTGCATAAAGGGGAATTCCTGTATGGTGAAGAGCAGTGTATAATTTTCTCTCTCTCAGCTTTGGGTGCAGAAGGCATGCCCTGTCTATCCTTGATCCCAAAATGGCTCCTGGAGTTGGGAGAAGCTGGGTGTAAGTCAGAGCAGCCTTCAGAAAAATGCCAAGAGCCTACAGTTCCCATTGACTTCAGCGGGATTTGTAGATACTGAATGCGTCTAAAAAATCAGGCCACGAGTGAGACTTATCTAATGTCACAGAGTAAGTTTAGGACAATAGCTAATAAATAGTACACCATTACCAAACAATAGAAAAAAATAAACTAAACAAAGAGATCCAAGAGTTTCAGTAAATACACTGAAGGTGATAATGGGCAGTATAACTCAGACACACTACAGGTTAGAGCATTGTCCAAAGTGGGGGTAACAAAGTCTATCTCCAGAATGCAAATTATCTACACATATCAATCTGCATTGCTGTCCAGACTGTCCAAATACATTGCATTCCATTAGCTGTTTCTAGGTTACAACACTTAAAAAAATTGGAATGTATGAAGCATGCAACTAATCTACCTGGGCCAGGAAACTCCACCATAACCATAATGTTGATGTCCTTTAGCAAACAAACAAGGAGGCTCATTCTTTGGTCTATGATCTTCCGGCAATGAAATCGGTGCAATTCCTCCATATTCTCTCTCGGTTCCCCACGGAAGCCTGCACCACTGAAGTGAATCTCTTAACTCCTCATATCTGAAACAAAAAAAGAATAGTCTTGAACAGCAGCAGCTTTTTGACCACAGCTGTCATAATAAGCCTGCCCCAGTTGGGAGCAGAAGTAAGTCCAGTATATTTTGATTGGCTGGAAGAAGAAGATAGGTGAATGCTTATGCTAATATGCTGCAGGCATGTCTGACCTCTTGCAATATACATTGAGTGAATGAGCTGCTGAAACATGGATCACCTCTCTTGTCCTCTAGGTGCTAAATACCACTACACAAACTCATGTGCTGATGGATTTTCAAAGAGCCAAACTGTAGCAAGGCAATTAATTCACATTGACTGTACAAATTAGATGCCTAAGTACAATTGTTCTTTTGAAAATCTTCCCTGACATCTCTAGAGAGTGGGTGAGAGATGTTACTCTTTAGTATCTGCAGCCCACCAGGGCATACAAGCTCTATCAGATATGTCACAAGTTTCTGCCAACGGTTGAATAGTTCCAGCATAATTCAGTGTGCCTATATCACCAACAGTTCTGTAGTACTATGTGTGTCATTTACTTCACTTGTTTCATGAGGATGAGCACCAAGCAGAGTGAACATTTTACACACTTCCTTTTCCTCTTGGTTTTTTTCATCCGGCAGGAATTTCCCAGGTAATAATGCAGGCATAAAGCATATCCTATCATTCTGACTGATGGGGAGAGAGGCTGGAAAAACATAGACTCAGTTTCCCCCAGGTATGGTGGCTTCCTCCAAAACCTCTCCATTGAACAGACCCATAAAAATACTTCTAAAATTGCAGCAATAAACAAATGTGTGTACTGACCCTGGGAGTAGGAGTCCAGAGATCCCTCCCAAATTCAACAATGATTGGTTATACTGCTGTTCTAAGGATCAGCCATCATCATCTTTTGAGTTTATGTTAAGATATGTCCAGTTGGCAGGGCAAAGTACTCAGAACCAGGTCTCCTGGGTCCTATTTACTGCCCTGTTGCTAATGAGGTGGACATGATTCTTCTCTCACAAAGGCTACGCCTACACTACAGACTTCTGCTGGCATAGCTATGTTAGTCAGGGGTATAATTGTGACCAGGGTGGATTGATTCAAATCAAAGCAATTTAAATCATGATTACATCACCAAATGGAAAGTCTGGATTTAAATCAACTTTTCCATTTGTACTTCAGTTACTTTCTAAAGAATGCTGCATTCTCACTGGTTGATATAACCATTAAAACATGTTGATTTAAAACTAAATATAAGCTTTACACTAGATTTTGTACATGCTTTTGCTGCCTAGGACGGTACACGATAACAATACACATTTATTTAAGCAATTATATAGCTTAATATGGTCAGATTCTTAACTGTACATTTTAGTATGTTAGAAAATGGTGAATGATCTATTGCTTATTTACTAGATAATTAACTTTTTGCTCAGGATTTGTGTCAAGCTGCATTAGGGTGGTAACTGGAATTTAATCAAACACAAACAACAGCGCAGAAAACTTATTGTTATTAAAAAACCTGAAATATTTTGGATACCTGAACTTCTCTTATCAAAACATGTTTCACTTTAACAAGTAACTGTTTTATTAAACAGAGGGATTAATGCAGTCAGTGAATAAAACTGATTATTTCAGATCAGCCTGGGAAATTTTCAAATATGCCTAAGGGAAAGGGACTGGAGCTTAAGTTCCTACTTGTTGGCGGGAATGTCCACTGCAATAAAAATCCTGCAGCACCAAGTGTCAGAGCCCAGCCAACTGACTTGAATGCCTAGTGCTTGAGCTGTGGGGCTAGACACTGCAGTGTAGATGTTCAGGCTCAGGCTGGAACCCAGGCTCTGAGAGACCTAACCCATGCACAGGTTTTCAGAGCGTGGGCTCCAGTCCAAGCCTGAACATTTACACTACAAATTTCAGCTGTGCAGCCCAAGCACCAAGAGCCTGAGTCAGCTGATCCAGGCCAGCTGCAGCCATGCCATAGGTCTGTTATTGCAGTGTACATATAGACAGTATTTGGTCCTGCCATGAGGGCAGGGGACTGGACTCGATGATCTCTCGAGGTCCCTTCCAGTCCTAGAATCTGTGAATGTTCTCTAGGTCTCTGGACCATAAGACAGTCTCGTAAGTTACTTAGGCTGTCCTACTATGCCATATTTATAAAACTTGGTCTCAAAAGTTGGATGTTTTTCCCTTGATTCTTTCTTTACGTTGAAAGGCAGCCTTTAAATCAAAGTTGTGAACAGAGGCTCATAGATTCAGCATATTTATTTTTATTTAAATGATTTAAGAAATTAGAATACGTTTAGGCCTAACATATTTTGTGTTAAATTCAAGGCCATTTTAAGCAGGTTTATTTTTTCAAAAGAAAAACTTCTTATAATTTAAATAACAAAATACAAAAAATTAAAATTAAGAAATCTGCTTTTTTACATTTTTTCAAGAAAAATAATTGATTTTTATCCACCTTGATTGTGACTGATATCGCTGGCAAAAGCCCCTAGCATAGATGCAGTTATACTGGCAAAGATGCCCTTTTGCCAGTATATCACTTGGGGAGGTGTTGTGGGAGGGATGCTGGAATAAACTATGCTGGCAAAAGCACAGTTTTGCTGGTATAAGCTTTGTCCACACTAGCAGCGCTTTGCTCGTATAGCATACTGTAGCAATATACCACAAAACGCTCCTAGTGTGGACCTGGTCGTAAACTGGTGATTCAGAAATAACTTCACTAAAATCACTGGAGTTACACCAGTGTGAATGGCAGGAGAAACAGGCCAATTATTATGTAACTTTGAGCACCTCACTTAATCTTGATGTGCCTTGGTTTGTCCACCTGTAAAACAGGTAATAATAATACTGATTTAACTCAGAGCTTATTAATAAGGCTTAAGTAACTAATGTTTATAAATTATGTTGCAATCTTATGATGAAGAGCACCACAGAAGTAGTAAGAACACAGTGTACTTATTTATTGATGGAATAAAATACACAAACACGGGGGGAATAAAAAGCAATCAGTTCTTCACAGAAATGGAAAATATATGCAAAGAGTTTTTAAACAACTCAGCACTTCCAAATAAAGAAATTTTAAGTGCTTTCCAAGGGGAACTGATATTCTTCCCAAAGTGCACAGGATCACAGTGAAACCACAGAAAGTTCAGTAGGGTGTACAGTACCTTGTAATATAAGGGCCAAATTGCCCCCTTGCACATTTAAACTGGGAGGAGGCTTTCAGGGAGGAAAATTTCTGCAAGGATTCCCTTGAAGAAATTCCCTCAAATCATCCAATTAGGAAAGGCCACGAGATGCTGACTAGAAATCTGGAAGATTCCTAGGCATCTATATAGATCCCGGAAGGGTAGGGGAGATCTCTGGGAGACCAGAGCCATCAGTACAGAGAGCCTATACTTTGGTCTTCACCACACATCATTTCTTGGCAGTCCAGCTCCGTAGCATCACTTGTTTCCCAGAATTTCTCATCTCCCTTCATGACACCGTGTCAGAACATGATGCAACTTCATGAGGCAATGAGTTTATCTTGCAGGACAAATTAAAATAACCCTCTGCATTTATCAGAACCCTGTGGGTTATCAGAGCATTTTTCTATATTTAATAGTTGAATGAACGTTAGCATCTAATTTTTGAACAGCTCTGTTTAAGGTTTTTTTTTTCCTCTGAAGGTTAGAAGCCAGATATCAAATCACTGTGTATGCTGGCCATGTCAGTAGGTGGTAAACTGGACCCAAAGGAAACATTAATGAATCATTCATGCTGACTTCTATCTACCTGTTACTAAGATGCAGAACAACCACTTAACCCAAGACAGAAAAGACAAACATGGCACACAAAGGTGCATGAATCTGATTGCCTACCGAACCAAACAGGGCTTTGTTAAGCTTCTACTTAACGATTTCTCAAACAAAGGAACAGTTATAGTCAATATCAATCCAATGGGATTATGGACACAACAAAACTGTGTCTCTGCAAGAGAATATCAAACTAAAACTATACTGGACAAACTGATGTAGAGTAGGAAACAATCCTGCACCAGCAGAGAAATGAACTAGATGGCTTAACAGGGATTTTCCCTCCTTGACTTCAATGATTCTAGAATTATATTAAATTCTAATTGTCAAGTTCTGGAAGAGTAACACATAGAACTAAAAATTACTTTCCTTGCTTTTGATCAAATGAAATTGCCAAGTCAGCCATCAGTTTACTAGTGCATCGTTTATTTAAATTGTATTTTTGCCTGAAAATTTCTCTTGTTTTCTGGTGCGAGCTCATCGAATCTCATAAACAAAGCAGGTTCTGACTTGAGCCATACTTGAAACTGAGATCTCTAAGGGAAACCCAAGTGCTGCAGGAAGCTGTGTTGGTGGTGAGTCTGTCTGGGGTAGGATTAGGGCCCTGGCCTGGGTGTCATTCACATTGACAGCCTTTTATGTCCAATTTGCACTGTTGAAAGGGCGTGGTGAATCAGTCCAGTGGGTGTGAAAAACTAATGTAACTTATACACTGAGATGCATATGAGGGGCAAAGTAAAATTTTTCAAAGGCTTATAACTTGGCCAAATTTGGACTTTCCCCCCCACAGTAACAGCAAATGGCACATCTATGGGACCAGGGTGACCCTTCTTATCAAATTTCAAGTTCCTGCTCCAAAACATGGCTGTGATAGAGCTTCTCAATGAAATGGCTGAAATAATTTTTTTTAACATGGACAAAACATCATATTTTTCTCTAATTTGCCAAAAAAAAAAATAAAAAAAAATCAGCCTGAGGAAGACACCTTGGCATGGAAAATTTTAGACCAAATGGCTAAAGTTTGGCAAAGATATAAGCAACTGAGAACAGGGTCATACAATGGCAAGTGTCAGCCAACCTTAACTATAGACAGCGCTACCAACTCTGCCTATAAAGACCTGCTTCGTGTCCATTAATCCACTGAATTTATACAACAACACTGAATTAACCCTATTTAATGCCCAGTACACCATTACTGAAACTGATTATTTCATCACAAAAGGAAATCCTCAGGTTCTGGTTTCTAGGGGGATATGATTTGTCCATTAGTTACGGTAAACATACAAACACAGCCTTAGAGTGTTTAGAGGCAGCTTATTAACCCAAATATTGGTGACAAACATTAACCATAGATAACAGTACACTAAAACTACTCAGCTGCAATAGACGTGTAGTACATATATTGATATACATGAAGTTCAACTCAGTAAAGACAGCAGACTTTTAATAATGATTAAAATTCAGATTTATTACGTATTATTTAAAATAGTTGAGGCCAACCATTTTCTAAGATTTTTTTCTTGTCAGAAAATACCTATTTGCATCATTTAAAAAAAAAACTGTATTACAACCCTGACTGATATCTAAGCTAAGACTTGGTGCCAAATTCTTTTCTGGTATAATGGGTGTAGCTCTACTGAGTTCAGTGAAGTCTGCACATCTATCTCAGCAGAGAATTTGACTCATGGTCCCTTAGTGTGGACACAACATAGTTTTTTCTATCCACAGAAAATGACGTATTATAACATGGCTGGGGTCACGATCATGTTTCTTTTCTATGCTTCAGCATTGTAATGTTTTGTAGTGTAGAAGAGGCCTAAAAATGGTGCTTATTTTTAACAGTAAACGTTACTTGCTTTTATAGTCTGTGTGCCCTTAGTTTTTTGGCCTTTGTGACCAGCCAACTCATCCTATTGTGGGGCACTGTCCAATCAATGGGCGTCTTTCCTTTGAATTCAGTGGGATTTGGATAAGGCCTATCATTCTCCTAGATTTTAAGTACGTCAGCCATTATAACATTTCATAGGCAGATTCATCTAACCTTCTAGAATGTTTTACATTTACAATGCAAGCCATGATGATAGTGAAACAGCCAGCACCTTGACTAGGGAAGATACCTCAATGAGATGACTCAGCATACAGTTTGACAGACAGGAATAACCCAATTACATCAAGTATCAGAGGGGTAGCCGTGTTAGTCTGGATCTGTAAAAGCAGCAAAGAATCCTATGGCACCTTATAGACTAACAGACGTTTTGGAGCATGAGTTTTCGTGGGCGAATACCCATTTAGTCAGATGCATGCAGTGGAAATGTCCAGGGGCAGGTATATATAGGCAGGCAAGCTAGAGATAATGAGGTTAGTTCAATCAGGGAAGATGAGGCCCTGTTCTAGCAGTTGAGGTGTGAAAACCAAGGGAGGAGAAACTGGTTTTGTAGTTTCACACCTCAACTGCTAGAACAGGGCCTCATCTTCCCTGATTGAACTAACCTCATTATCTCTAGCTTGCCTGCATATATATACCTGCCACTGGACATTTCCACTGCATGCATCTGACGAAGTGGGTGTTTGCCCACGAAAGCTCATGCTCCAAAATGTCTGTTAGTCTATAAGGTGCCACAGGATTCTTTGCTCCAGTTACATCAAATATGCTCCTGCTGAAGACTTAATAGGGGATGCTAGCCTTCACAGGACAAACTCAATGAAAACTAGTAAAACACAAAGATCTAAGTGATATGGGAACTATAATTTAGTTTCCTGTTTCTATAGATAAAATATTATGTAGAGGAACAGTACAGAATGTGAGGACCTGTGTAAAGGTGAGAAATGAGGATCGAAAAAGGATCACTGTCCTAAATAATGAGCAGCTGAGATGTATGACTTTCTAGAATTATAGAGCCAAATTTTTTTTGTGTGGCACCCCAACTAAGGCTATAATTTGCCCCATAATTTATCTCTGTAAAATACTGACTGAGGTAAGACAGTTTTGTTACAGAATTTATGGCAAGCCACAAAAATTCAACCTATGCAATCTATTTTATAGATACAGATATTTAGAGCCAAATTTTGTAACTTCATTGAAAGCAATGATGTTGCATTAGTGTAAGTGGGAGCAGAGTTTGGTGCCAATACTTTAAAATTTTCAGCAAAACACATTTTCCTTTAGTAGCTATTTCTTACCTATCCTGGGACACAGTTGGGCGTGAAGGAATTTGCAGCGGAGTCAGTGCCTCATTAGACTCTAAGGTTTTTGATAATATGTCTGTTCCCTCCCTTTCTCTATAGTAGTATGGCAGGCTGTGTAACAGCTCCATGCTTCATATTTGTGCGTTGAGGTCTGCAGGGAAGCTACAGAGATAAAAGATTAAATTATCAAAAGAATTAGTCAGTGCATCTGGATACAGTCTGAGCAAGTAACATGGGTAGCTTCTGCTGAACTCTGATACCTTTCAGCCGAGGAAATAGTGGCCACTTTGATACTGTAACTGATCCCTTGTATCAGATTACAATGTAAAACAAGAACAAAAAGATTGTTTATAGACAGATGTATAGCACTATGGCTTTATTCAACTAATGAACAATAGCTAGAAATACATTTTAACCAAATGGCAGGGAAAAGAAAATCTTCCCATGGAATATGGACTAAAAAGATACAGTTGTTATTTTTCACATTTACCCTTAAAATCCAAAGTGTTGCTTGCTGTGTATAGACATTAATGATCCCATGACACATTTCACAACAGGAGTTTGCTCCCCTGCCAAGCGTTTCCTCCTATTACTTCTGTGCAATGTGCTGAGTGGAAGGGGTTTTGCACCCTGCATTTCAGTGATGCTGAACATACCTTATAGACCGGGGTCAGCAATCTTTCAGAAGTGGCATGACGAGTCTTCATTTATTTACTCTAATTTAAGGTTTCGCGTGCCAGTAATACATTTTAATGTTTTTAGAAGGTCTCTTTCTATAAGTCTATATTATATAACTAAATTATTGTTGTATGTAAAGTAAATAAGGTTTTTAAAATGTTTAAGAAGCTTCATTTAAAATTGAATTAAAATGCAGAGCCCCCTGGAATGGTGGCCAGGACCTGGGCAGTGTGAGTGCTACTGAAAATCAACTCTCGTGCTGCTTTCGGCACGTGTGCCATAGGTTGCCTACCCCGGTATAGACTATAGAGCATGGAGAGCACTTTGGGATGAAAGGTGATGTAACAGAATACATACAGGATTCTCCACTGCCTGGAACCTTGTGCAGTCATTTACAGAGAGCAAAGCACTATGACACTGATTTCATAGGAGCAACTCAAGCATGCAGGAGAAGATGGCAGGGCGTAAGCACTTGTGCTTCCCTTCTCCATCCAATGAAGCTCCTCTGGCTCACAGAGCAGGAATCCCCTCTGAAATCCAACATGTCCTTCCCCCCTTTCTGCATCATAAACTACATGAATGTCCTCTCCCTACCTGGACTCTACTGCTCCTGGCAGAATCCTCATGCCTCTCAAAAGATCTCCACTCCTCTGATGTTCCTATGCCCTTTACCCCAAGACCAATGCCAGGGTGGAGGTACTCAGCGGAAGTTCAAAAGCACAAGATGGAGGAAGCTCTAGCATTCCCTCCCTTCTCCACCTTATGAGCCCTCCCCCCAGCTAACAACAGAAGGTTCATTGGGTGCAGAAGGCTGGGAGACACTAGTGTTTCCCCTCTTCCACCTTCTGCACACCTAAACTCTGCCAAACGCCCTTTCCCCATCTGCACCCTATGCTTTTGGAAGCCCCCCAACCACTGGGTGTACAGTTCAAAAGGGGAGAAGGCATCTGAAAGGGGACATGGGGAGGAGAGAGGATATATGCAGCATATGAGAACTTGAGGGAGACTATATCTCTAGGTGGGGATCAGAGAAGTTGGGACTATGGCAGACATGAGGGGAAGTCGGTGTTTCTTGCTATGAGGAATGGGGGAACTCTGGGGAGCAGAGGGATCCAGGCTGGAAAGGAGCAGCTCAGGCACAGAAGGAGAGGACATGGGGGTTGGAAAGCATTAGAGTTTCTTCACCTTCTCCACCCATTGTTTATCAGAGGGAACTTCTGCTAGTGAATACAGCAGGAGCTTTGCATGTTACATAAGACACGTATGTGCTGCTTCCCCACCTTCTCTAGCAGCACTGTGCTGCTCCTCAGCTGTTCAACTGTGCTCTTTGTACCCCAGGAATGTTCTACCTTCTTACTCTATCGTGCTCCAAGGGCTCACAGGACAAGCATAAGACCCCAGGGAGACTTTGTGGGGTTCCTGGAAATGTTAGAAGGCTCTGCAGAGGCACTTATCCAGGCAATGCCATACTGCTGCACACCTCCTAAGCTCCACAGGAGATGGACTGCTCTCCTAAGGAAGCGTACATTAGTAGGGCTCCCCAGCTCAGATGTCAGGAATTCACAAAGAAGTGTGGGGGGAAGAGATCCCTTAAACTTTGCTCCCCGCTTGTATGTGTACTGGGTAGTCATAACATCAAAGAATTTCACAAATTCCTGATTAGACATACAGGGTACTGAAGGCAATCATTCATCACCCTTCTTTAAGGGCCAATTTTTCTGAGCTGCTGAAGGCGCTGAGTATCTGACAGGATTAGGCTCTGACTCCATATAGTAACCAATCAACCAAATGTCACTAGACACAGAGCTAGCTGTCTCTGCCCAACAATACTATCAGAGAACATACAGGAAAAAGAGTAACATTTAGTGCTCAAATCATCATGCTTACTGAGATGTGTGTGAGATGAATTACTAAACCTGTGTTCTATGGCCCCCATTTTTGATACTCTATATGCAACACAGGGGGAATATGTTAAACTGGCATTGTTAGGGGGCAGTTAGGATGCCTCGTTTGAGAGGTGCAATTGTAACTGCATTTTCTGATTTTCTCCTCTTTGGGAGGTTTTAACACTAATATTCTTGAAAAGCAATATGCATTCACACTACAGACATATGTCTACCAACCTTAACTTCAATTTAACAAGGGTTATTGTGGGGTTTATTTTTATCAACATGTCCTCTCTTATTTCAGCATTACTGGAAGTTAACGAGAACCAAATATTTCACTCTTCTTTGTGAAAAACATTAGTGCTTCTCTTGTGTCTAGACAACTTTTACAATATATTATTTTTGTCTGTCTTATGGACTAGAAATATAGTGTAAGAACTGCCAGATCATATTCATAGTTTGATATCTTTCTTCAGATGGTAGCAGATATGGTAAGCTTCAAAGAAAAGCTGAAAAAAATTCTCCTGTAATACATGTAGGGAGTGCTTGGTGTGCAGACTGATTTGGTGCTGTGCACTTCTGTTTGGCATTCATGCATGAGGACCTACTTGATCATTACTGTGACCCCACGTTGAAACATGAGATTCATTACTACCACTTTGCAAAGGAACCAGTGATCATAGTTACAGAGTCCTTGTTGCTTTGAAATTTGCAAAGAGGTAAGAAACAGAGGCCTGATTCTCCTCCAAGTGATACTGGTGCAACAAGTCTGTAACGATCAGATAAAAGTTAATGAGTCTAAATTACCGTTGGGGGAAAAATCTGGTCCCCACTTACTAGAAACAGACCGTAGCTGAACCACCCAATGTGTCTAACTTCCATGTCTTTTCTGGGGAACTGTATGAACGGCACTTACGTGCCCCGCACGGGCTACCACATGCTCACTTCTCCCCACTGTGAAGACTGGTCACTCACAACCTTACTATACCCAGGCTCTTGCTACCATGCCCCACCCCGCCCTGCACTCAGCCTGGGCTCCGTGACTGACAGCCAGTCCCACAGCAACAGCCCATAGCACCAAACTCCTTGATCGCTACCCCCGCCCAGCCTCTTACCCGAATCAAAAGCACCAGCCCCATTCCCACTTCCCCGATCCCTAGTCATGCGGCCTCAGATCCCCGGCACCGAGCCCGCCACATGGCGGGCTGGAAACCTCAGCGGCACCCCCTGTGATGCACCATCCCTGGGGCCCGTTCGGCTCACACGAGTCAGAACCCGCCCAGCCTGCCCACCCCCTCAACTCTCGTTTCACAGGAAACTGGACCCGCCTTCCCCAGTGGAAGAATCCAATCAGATTTCAACGTGGTGAGCCACCACGGCCAATCAGAATCAAAGGTTTGTTATTGACGGGCAGGCAAGGAACCCGGAGAGAAAGGGAGAAGCTGGTACTCAGTCCGCATGTCACTCGCTGACGAGCAGGGGTGGTGATCCGGGAGCACGCCTCAATAATAGTGCGTGATGGAATTAGCATCATGCTCCCGCCCACAGAGGGGGAATCCCCGGTCCGACCGCTCCAGTCCCCATTGTCCGTGAGAAATCCAACCCCAGCAGGGCAGCTGCTCCATCCCCCAGGCCCTATTGTCCCTGAGGAAATCCCCCAACACTCAGTGTCCCCCCTGCAAGGCCCTGTTGTCCCTGGGGAAATCCCCCAACACTCAGTGTCCCCCCCAAGGTCATATTGTCCCTGAGGAAATTCCCTAACAGTGTCCTCCCAAGGCTCTATTGTCTCTGGGGAACCCTAGGGTGACCACCTGTCCCTAATTAGGCAGGACAGACCCAAAAGGTACATTTCAAGTCCTGGTCCTGGGGGCTGAATGTCTCTCTGGAACAGCAAATGTCCCGAATTCCCTGCAGTGCCACTCTGCATGTGCCTGAGGCTCAGGGGTGGTGCCAGCCTTTTCCTGTTGGGGGTGAGGTGCACCTTAGGTCCCCTCTTGCCATGAGGCCCCACCCCATGCTTCTCCTCTTCCCTCCAAGACCTTAACCCTGGCCCAGCCAGAAGCTGGATCTGGGCAGCAGAGAGAGCCGCCCAGGGAGCCAGGGCCACTGTGTGGATTCCCAGATTATTCACCTGCCCTGGGTGGCACGTCCTGGGGGCTGGGGACACTGGCTGGGGGCCGCTCTTGGGTACCCTGGCCTTCCACCCAGGGCAGGTGGAGGGTCTGAGATGCCACACAGCAGCCCGAGCTCCTGGGCGGCTCTTAGCAAGGCCTGGCTCCATCATCCAGCCTGGCCTGGGGTCAGGACTTTGGGGGAAGAGGAGGGACTGGGGATGGGGCTATGGAGGGGGGTGGGGCTGCTGCTTGTGTCTTGCTTGTCTGTTTGGAAAGGTGGTCACCTTAAAAGAACCCGCCGTCAACATTCACAGGATTCCCAAAGGCCCTATTGTTCCTGGGGAATCTCCAACACTAACAGGGACCCTCCAGGTCCTATTGTCTATAGGAAGTCCTCTAACACTCACAGGTTTCCCCCAAGGTTCTATTCTCTATGGGGAAGCCCACAACACTCACAGTCCTGTTGTCTGTGGCAGTGGTTTTCAACCTGTGGCCTGCAGACCTCTTGGGGTCTGTAGACTGTCTAAGATTTCCAAAGAGGTCTGCACCATTTGAAATTTTTTAGGGGTCTGCAAATGAAAAAAGGTTGAAAACCACTGGTCTCTGGTGCCCCCTCACACACAGGGTCCCAAGGCCTGTTGTCCATGGGGAATCCTTCTCCCCCACACACATATACTGGGTCCCACCAAGGCCCTATTGTCCAACGGGGCAGCAGGGTCCCCTCCAAATCCCCATTATCTGGGAGGAAATCCCTGGGACCGCAGCCCCCACTCCCAAGCCTCTCTAGTCCATGGGGAATTCTCAGCAAGAGGAATTGGGCCTTGATCCCAGAATCTGTGTAGAAGCCCCAGTAGGGGACAGCACACTCTCTACCCTGTATGGTGGGGCCCAAGGACCTTTCACATTCCCCTTTTCTCTCTGCTCCCCCATTCCCTCCCCCCAGATTCTCATTCCTGTTGCTGAAGACCTCCCCCATTTACAATATTGCCAACCACAAGGGTTCAAAAATCATGTTAGGCTCTGCAAATCATGAGATTGGCCTAAACTTTAATGAGATCTTAAAAAAATAATGTTGGGTGCTTTATATTTACCTTCTGGCTTTGCACATGAGTCACATGACCTCCTCTCTGCAACTAGGTGGACTAGAAGGTTACTTTTTTGTTACAATGAAGGCTGAGATTCCCACTTAACAACCTTCCTCCAAGAGCTGGGACTTCACAAAATCACCTAACATTGTGAGACTTACGATAAAATCACGAGAGTTAACAACAACTGTTTTAGCTCAAGTATCAGAGGGGTAACCGTGTTAGTCTGGATCTGTAAAAGCAGCAAAGAGTCCTGTGGCACCTTATAGACTAACAGACATATTGGAGCATAAGCTTTCATGGGTGAATACCCACTTCGTCAGACGCAGCTTATGCTCCAATACTTCTGTTAGCCTATAAGGTGCCGCAGGACTCTTTGTCACTGTATTAGCTCAGTGTAAAGTAATACTCCAAACCAACTCCTTTGCCTAATATTAACTCCCGCCTTGTGCACCCATTTTGAGTCACTGAGCACCTGTTTCTTGCTCTCCCCCAACCTCTGAAATCCTGGAGAAATCTGGTAGTGTATAACACCCAGTCTACCTAGTGGGGATGAAACTAGCTTTTTCCCCAGCTCCCGGCAGTTTCTAGTGACTTTAGAGAGGAGGATAGTATCTTAGGGTTAGGCTAGTGGGCAATGGAATGGGGCACAACTGTAAACTCAAGCCTACCTTTTGGCTCAGTGCAGTATCCTGTGAGCATATTCTGGCCTGCATTCAGGGTAGGCTCTGACGTCACAATGACAGATGATTGCAGTTTTTGGATATATACTATAGTACAGCTTGTGATGTAGGCAGCATCACAGTACCAGCCCTTGCAGTTTGAAGAGGTATGTGTTGCAGCAGTCTTTCTCTAGGTGGTTACTGGTATCCTCTGGATCTGGAGAGAAGAATGTAAAGGAAGGGGTAGCTGATTACCTGCTCCACTTCTCCTGAGACAGTAAAAGTTATGATGTTTGAACAAATTGAAAGCATCGAGTGGACAGACCTGGTGCTGACTGTGATTAGCAGTTAGTGTAGATCAAAACAAAATCATGTTCATTACAAAATTCTACCATGTTTGAACATGACTGAAGAATCAAATGAGCTGACACAAGGCGATTCTTCACAAATGGAATCAGGTACACAACATTAGGCAAGCTCCAAGACAGTAAGATTTCTGATAAGCATAATTAGCCTGGCCCCAGAAACAGCAGTGTCCTTTCCTTCTGCCTACTACAGGAATCTTATGCCATCCTCTGAAGGACCGTGTGTTAGCCACTGTCAGAGACAGGATACTGGACTAGATGGGCCCTGTGTATGGCAATTTCCTATGCTTGGCAGAACTCCAGTGGTCTCTTGATCTGCTTTGCTTGTTTTCTTCAATATTTGTCTTGTTGGAGTTGAAGAACCAGTAGCCGGTTCACTTCACTTTGTGGAACATTGTATTACTTTTCACCTGGATGGATTGGTGAACTACATTATAATGTTTACTTGGTAGTGAATGCTGTAGTTAAAGTGACTTGAGACTTTCATTATATATTCCCACAATTCACGTTACTTACTTTCTGAAAAGTCCTTATTTGTAGTGCCAATTTTCCATGCTTCCTCTGAGCCTAAAGGTAAACTTGTAGAAAGTTGGAGCAAAATCTCTTCACCCATTTTTCATCATACAGTGTTGAAAAACTATGCTTTTTCTACTATAAAGAGATTAAAAGAGGTTTAGACTTGATATTTAAGATATTAAGTATATAAACTGTACCATTTGTTTTTGTAATGTGCATGTTGTTTTGAAAAAATACGCCCAGATTGTGCTCACTTCCTCCCTCCCCGATCCAGATATAAACAAGATCCTCCACATGTGGATCTCCCCAACTCCTGCACAGAAGTGGGGGCACAGCTGCCTCCATGACGCCAACCCCTGAAGAGACCCCAAGGTCTCTTCAGGGATTATCAATCTTCTCATAGACTCATAAACTCATAGACTTTAAGGTCAGAAGGGACCATTATGATCATATAGTCTGACCTCCTGCACAATGCAGGCCACAGAATCTCACCCATCTTCTGGGGGATGTAACTCCTCAGGAGTCAGGTCCAGGGGAGAAGTGAGCAGGGCCAAGGGGATACACATCATTCCCATGCCCACAGAGAATCCCCGGAAAAGATAGCACAATCCAGAGCTCCCAGGGAAAACTCCAGCCAGGTAAGACTCTGGTAGCGGTCCTCCAGTGGAGGAATGTTACCTGGGGGTGCCAGGGTCAATCAGTCTCTAGAGTCTCATGGATCTCTAGGTTTGTCGGTGAGCACTGTCTGGAACCTCTTCTAGGGAATGAATGGATGATGTGAGGCACTGCTACAAAGAGATTTGTGAGGACTGCAGATAAATTGCTTAACCTACTCTAAAACAAGCTTCACTTATTGTTTAGAGTCAAAAATTTGTTCCCCTCACAGGATTTTTCTATTGGATTGTTATTTCAGGGGAAAGGTTTGCCTGCCCATAAATGACCCTGGGGTTCAGCTCCTCAGATCCCCCTCTGCACTGCTTCCTGGCCCCCTTGGACTTCATCAACTTTCCTGGCAGCACAACATTGGTGGTTATTCTCTGCTAGATTGGCAAAGGAATGCTGCCACAGAGAACACTGGCTCATGCCATCCCCAGGGAAAAATCAATCCTTTGTAGGTCTTCCCAGGATTGTGGGGAAAAGATTTTGATGCTACCCCATTCTGGGCCTCACCTTTCAGATCTGCTGTTTTTTTGCCATCTCAACCATCTCCCCTTCCAACTTCTTCACGTGGGCACCAGTGATACTACCAAAAATGACCTTGTCACTGCAGACCATGTGGCTCTGGGAAGAAGGATAAAGGAGTCTGAGGCACAAGTTGTGTTCTCGTCCATCCTGTCTGTTGAAGGAAAAGGTCCAGGGAGAGACCATTGCATTGTGGAAGTAAATGTGTGGTTGCACAGGTGGTGTTGGAGAGAGGGCTTTGGATCCTTCGACACTGGGATGTTGTTCCAGGAAGAAGGATTGCTAGGAAGAGATGGGATCCACCTAACGAAGAGAGGGAAGAGCATCTTCACAAGCAGGTTTGCTAACCTAGTGAGAAGGACTTTAAACTAGATTCACCGGGGGATGCAGATCTAAACCCTTAGGTAAGTGGGGAAGTGAGATACCGGGAGGAAACACAAGGAGGAGGGTGCAACAGGGGTGGCCTCCTGATTCATACTGAGAAAGTAGGGCAATCGACTAGTTATCTTAGGTGCCTGAACACGAACGCAAGAAGCCTGGGAAACAAGCAGGAAGAACTGGAAGTCCTAACACAGTCAAGGAACTGTGATTGGAATAACAGAGACTTGGTGGAGTAACTCACATGACTGGAGCACTGTTCAGGAAGGACAGGCAGGGGAGGAAAGGTGGAGGAGCTGCACTGTATGTAAGAGAGCAGTATGCTTGCTCAGAGCTCCACTGTGAAACTGGAGAAAAGCCTGTTGAGAGTCTTTGGGTTAAGTTTAAAGGCAAGAGCAACAAGAGTGATGTCATAGTGGGCGATGAGGATAATGATGAAGTAGGCTTTCTTCGGATCACAGGCCCTGGTTCTCATGGGGGACTTCAATCACCCCTGACATCTGCTGGGAGAGCAATACAGCAGTGCACAGATAATCCAGGAAGTTTTTGGAGAGTACTGGGGACAACTTCCTGGTGCAAGTGCTGGAGGAACCAACCAGGGTCATGCTCATCTTGACCTGCTGCTCACAAACAAAGAAGAATTGGTTAGGGAATTAGAAGTTGGTGGCAACCTGGGCAGCAGTGACCATGAGATGGTCGAGTTCAGGATCCTAACAAAAGGAAGAAAGGAGAGCGGCAGAATATGGACCCTGGATTTCAGAAAAGCAGACTTTGACTCCCTCAGGGAACTGATGGGCAGGATCCCCTGGGCAGGATCAAAGCTAATATGAGGGGAAAAGGAGTCCAGGAGAGCTGGCTATATTTTGAAGAAGCCTTATTGAGGGCGCAGGAACAAACCATCCCAATGTGAAGAAAGAATAGCAAATATGGCAGGTGACCAGCTTGGCTTAACAGAGAAATCTTTGGTAAGCTTAAACACAAAAAGGAAGCTTACAAGAAGTGGAAACTTGGACAGATGACCAGGGAGGAGTATAAAAATAGTGCTCGAGCATGCAGGGGTGTAATCAGGAAAGCCAAAGCACAATTGAAGTTGCAGCTAGCAAGGGATGTGAAGAGTAACAAGAAGGTTTTCTACAGGTATGTTAGCAACAAGAAGAAGGTCAGGAAAAGTGGGAGAGGCAACCTAGTGACAGATAATGTGGAAAAGGTTGAAGTACTCAATGCTTTTTTTGCCTCGGTCTTCACAGACAAGGTCAGTTCCCAAACTGCTGCACTGGGCAGCATATGGGGAGGAGGTGAGCAGCCCACAGTAGTGAAAGAATAGGTAAAGGACTATTTAGAAAAGCTGGACATGCACAAGTCCATGGGGCCATATGCAATACATCCAAGACTGCTGAGGGAGTTGGCTGATGTGATTGCAGAGCCATTGGCCATTATCTTTGAAAAGTTATGGTGATTGGGGGAGGTCCTGGACATCTGGAGAAAGGCAAATATAGTGCCCATCTTTAAAAGAGGGAAGAAGGAGAATCCGGGGAACTACAGACCAGTCAGCCTCACCTCAGTTCCTGGAAAAATCATGGAGCAGGTCCTCAAGGAATCCATTTTGAAGCACTTAGAGGAGAGGAAGGTGAGCAGGAACAGTCAACATGGATTAACCAAGGGCAAGTCATGCCTGACCAACCTGATTGCCTTCTATGATGAGATAACTGGCTCTGTGGATACGGGGAAAGCGGTGGATCTGATATACCTTGACTTTAGGAAAGCTTTTGATACGGTCTCCCACAGTATTCGTTCCAGCAAGTTAAAGAAGTATGGATTGGATAAATGGACTATAAGGTGGATAGAAAGCAGGCTAGATCATCGGGCTTAACCGGTAGTGATCAATGACTCAATGTTTAGTTGGCAGCTGGTATCAAGTGGAGTGCCCCAGGGGTTGGTCCTGGGGCCGATTTTGTTCAACATCTTCATTAATGATCTGGATGATGGGATGGATTGCACCCTCAGCAAGTTCGCAGAGGACACTAAGCTGTGGGGAGAGGAAGATATGCTGGAGATTAGGGATAGACCTGAGTCAGTAGGTCTGCATAGTGCAGTATGTGAGATCTGGGTCCAGCAACTTTAAACCCTTCATGAATGGATGGCAGGTATCATAGCAAATAGCCAGGCATGATCCCGCTTACGCTCCGCTCCCAGTCCTTCTCCTGCTTTTGGTTCTGCAGCTGCCTTTGCCATGGCCCCAGCTCAAGCTGGGGCCACACTGCTCACCTGGCGCTGGGGCCGCATCACCCACCTGCCCAGTGTTCTGGGGCTGGGGGTGCTGGGGTCACACCACCTGTCCTCCCAGCACGCGGGGCTGGGGCCACACTGCCCACCCTCCTGGTGTTCCAGGGCTGGGGCCATGCTGCCCATCCTCCTGGCACTCCAGAGTTGGTGGGGCTGGGGGCACTAAGCGGAGGCTGGTGGCTGCAGTGGGGGGGCTCTGGGCTCCAGTGGGTATCCCAGAAGGGGCGGGGCCATGGGAAGAAGGGGCAGGGCTGGGGGCTAGCCTCCTCAAGCCAGCAGTTCACATGTCACCCATGCCTGCACAGGTTTGGAAACACCAAGTCCACAAGTTTGAGTTTCCAATGCAGTGGGTAGACATGCCCTAAGAAAACAGATAGTGAACATACAAGCAAATGATTCAAGTTTTTAAACCCTGGGAAAAGTAGAGGCAAAAGTGACGATGAGGCAGCATTTTCAAAGAATATGAAAATTTGAGGATATCTTCCATGCTATTCAAAAGAGTCGAGAAATCATGCCTTCCACATGATTTTGAAACAGTGCTGAACAAACTGACAGCTGTACCACAGGCAGTGGGATTCCACAGCTCTTACTTCCACTTAGGCTCACTCTGGGGCTTTCTCATTTGGGGATGTTCCATTCTTGTGGATTACTTTAGGGGATGTTTTCATCCTTCATCTCAGGGCTTTGCAACTTTTGTCTTCCCACAACCCAAAAACTACTGCCAAATTGCTCCCCATACCGGGTGCAACTCAGTGGAAAGGGGAAAAGAGCAGAGCAAAGAAAAGGCAAAACCATGGCTCCAAAACCCCAGCAGAGCTGACTGACCACTCTGGGCAGTGGGGAAGGAGGAGCCCCATAAGGAGATGTTGCAGATTGCTCTGCCCACAGCCCAAGGAGGCATTCTGCCTCTCTGTGCCATAATGCCTCCTAGTGGCTTCTCCACGTTCGTGTAGCTCCACATCACCCCTTCCTATTGGCTCTGGGCTATTAGCATCATCTAGCCTGTAGTGCTGAAGTGAAGCAATCAGGACAAAAATAAAGAGTCTTAGCCGATCTGAATGGCAAGTAGAATAGTCATCCAAGTAGCAATAACTCAGGCACCCTGGCAGATGTATCTTCTCAGGTCCCAGCCATTTCAAACTCACCATTATCTAATGCAGAAAAGATCAAAGATTGCCAAGGAAGGAGAGGTGGCAGAAGTTAAATTGTCACCCACCCCGATTAAACTGAACGGGTTTAATGTAGCATAATGTATTTTAATCAATGGAAATAGAAAAAAAGCATGATCATTTCTCATCAAACAAAAGAATGTTTCTGTTACTTAGAAGGAAATGACCTAATGGGGAAAAACGTTTCTTAAATTAAAATGTATTTTGCAAACTCAGACTTATCCCCACTTACGATAAAAGAAACAGGTGGAGGTCGGGATTTAGATGGGAAACTATTGAAATGTCATTATCCTACCCTGGTGCTGATTTTTTGCTTTCTTTATGTGGAGAGAATCATACACACTTCAGTGTTCAAAAGGAAGCTGAAACAGACGGCTTTTTAGCAAGAATAGTGGGATTGTCACACAAAGGTGATATGCATTATTCTACTTACGCCAGAGGCAAAAGATAGAAGATAGACAGCATTGCTGAATAATCTCTACAGGTATGTAGCCAAAAACAGTGGTTCTGCAGCCTATATTTTTTCAGTTCCAGGTTTTGGGAAATGGTTTTAAAGTGTAAGAATGTAAAGAATAATATAACTAGACTTCATTTATGGCAAAGTTTTAAGATAGCCAAGGTAAAAATAACTTTATATGTATTTGCATTTTCTTAAGTCAGGGGGCCTCCATCAGCAGTCTTCTATTCCAATCTAGAATATGGGGTGAAAATGTTTTAAAACAATACTTCATTCTGTCTGAAATAGTAACTGGATGCTTCAAAAGCATTTCTCATGTTTAAAAATAGTGTGACTTCTGCCCTCCTGTGGCAGTAGACTAGTTTTGCAGATGGCCTGGAATCATGACTGCAAATGTCTGTATTAGATTTTATAATCACAAAGTCTTTTATTTTTCGTTGTGGAACAGACATCAAGAACTGTGTTCACAACCCACTCTGCTTTATACTGATTTGATTTTAGTCCAAGCTTCTGGTATTTTATGTTATGAAAAAGGGAAATTAATTAAATAATTCAATACCATTTTCTTAACCTTACTATAAGAACACAGAGTCTGAAAGCATGAAGATCATATAAGAATAAATGGTTTGGTGTAATTTTTTGTGGTCATTAACATAATTTTAGCTTGAATGTCTATGCCCTATTGGATAATTTGCACAAAGAATAGGAGCAGCTTCTATGCTATCCTGTTTAATCATTCTATAGTTTATTTAATGTAAAAGCCTTTTCCTTTAGAAAAGATGTCCAGTATTAATGTTTGGAATACTAGGGTCTGATTCCTATCTTGCTTTTACACCAAGGCCACTTCGTTGATTCCAGTAGAGTTATTTTAGCTTTACCCATGTGTACAGGAAGAGTCAGTCCCATGCTGTCTATTTATGTTAAAAAAAATCATTAGCTGTAGCCTGATAGGCAGTTTTAAATGTATGGATTTATGCATAAGGTGAATCAGCCTTTCACGCAAGACTTGCACATGGCTTGACTTTCAGAGCTTCTGAGCACCTGAAACCTCAACTAACATCAGTAGGGGCTGCAGCTGCTCATCACCTCAGCAGATCAGGCCCATTGAATATATTCATTGGGAAAGAGAGTGAAAGCAAAAATTTACAGAAATGGATGGCAGTGGTCACCTGAGGGACCCCAGGAAATACATGCTGACAACTGTTTCTGTTTTCTCCACCCTTTGTTTCCATGAAGCAGCTCTTCTCGAACACAGCACAAACTTCCAGCCAAGGCACAGATGTTCAGCATCATCTGCATTCATATTTCTCTATTTCAAGACCCAAACAGGCCAAATTAAAGCCAGGGTTCACCACAATGAAGTACAATTTACCCTTGTTTCAGAGTAGCAGCCGTGTTAGTCTGTATCCGCAAAAAGAACAGGAGTACTTGTGGCACCTTAGAGACTAACAAGTTTATTTCAGCATGAGCTTTCATGAGCTACAGCTCACTTCTTCGGATGCATAGAATGGAACACACAGACAGGAGATATTTATGCATACAGAGAACATGAAAAGGTGGAAGTATGCATACCAACAGGAAGAGTTTAATCAATTGAGATGAGCTATCATCAGCAGGAGAAAAAAAAACTTTTGAAGTGATAATTAAGATGACCCATAGAAGGTAAGGATAACTTAACATAGGGAAATAGATTCAGTTAGTGTAATGACCCAACCATTCCCAATCTCTGTTTAAGCCTGAGTTAATTGTATCTAATTTGCATATTAATTCGAGTTCAGCAGTCTCCCTTTGGAGTCTGTTTTTGAAGTTTTTTTGTTGTGAAAGTGCCACCTTCAAGTCTGTCACTGAGTGGTTAGAGAGGTTGAAGTGTTCTCCCACTGGTTTTTGAATGTTATGATTCCTGATGTCAGATTTGTATCCATTCATTCTTTTGTGTAGAGACTGTCCGGTTTGGCCAATGTACATTGCAGAGGGGCATTGCTGGCATATACCATGTTGGTAGATGTGCAGGTGAATGAGCCCCTGATGGCGTGGCTGATGTGATTAGGTCCTATGATGGTGTCACTTGAATAGATATGTGGACAGAGCTGGCATCGGGCTTTGTTGCAAGGATAGGTTCCTGGGTTAGTGTTTATGTTGTATTTTGTTGTGTTTAGTTGGGGGCTCTAGGTGGTGGCTAGTAGTGTTCTGGTATTTTCTTCGTTGGGCCTGTCCTGTAGTAGGTGGCTTCTGGGTACTTTTCTGGCTCTGTCAATCTGTTTTTATACTTCAGCAGCTGGGTACTGTAGTTTTAAGAATGCTTGATAGAGATCTTGTAGGTGTTTATCTCTGTCTGAGGGATTGGAGCAAATACGGTTGTATCTTAGAGCTTGGCTGTAGACAATGGATCATGTGGTGTGTCCTGGATGGAAGCTGGAGGCATGTAGGTAAGTATAGCGGACAGTGGGTTTCCGGTATAGGGTGGTGTTTATGTGACCATCACTTATTAGCACAGTAGTGTCTAGGAAATGGACCGCTTGTGTGGATTGGTCTAAGCTGAGGTTGATGGTGGGATGGAAATGTTAAAATCACGGTGGAATTCCTCGAGGGCTTCTTTTCCATGAGTCCAGGTGATGAAGATGTCATCAATGTGGCGCAAGGAGAGTAGGGGCGTTAGGGAATGAAAGCTAAGGAAGCATTGTTCTAAGTCAGCCATAAAGATGTTGACATATTGTGGGGCCATGCGGGTACCTGTAGCAATGCCGCTGCACACATAGCAGTACCAATCCACACAAGCGATTCATTTCCTAGACACTGCTGTGCTAATAAGCGATGGTCACATAAACACCACCCTATACCAGAAACCCACTGACCGCTATACTTACCTACATGCCTCCAGCTTCCATCCAGGACACACCACACGATCCATGTCTACAGCCAAGCTCTAAGATACAACCGTATTTGCTCCAATCCCTCAGACAGAGATAAACACCTACAAGATCTCTATCAAGCATTCTTAAAACAACAGTACCCAGCTGCTGAAGTGTAAAAACAGATTGACTGAGCCAGAAGAGTACCCAGAAGCCATCTACTACAGGACAGGCCCAAAAAAGAAAATAACTGAACGCCACTAGCCATCACCTACAGCCCACAACTAAAACCTCTCCAGCGCATCATCAAAGATCTACAACCTATCCTTAAAGATGATCCCTCACTCTCACAGATCTTGGGAGACAGGCCAGTCCTTGCTTATAGACAACCTCCGAACCTGAAGCAAATACTCACCAGCAACCGCACACCATACAACATAAACACTAACCCAGGAACCTATCCTTGCAACAAAGCCCGATGCCAGCTCTGTCCACATATCTATTCAAGTGACACCATCATAGGACCTAATCACATCAGCCACGCCATCAGGGGCTTGTTCACCTGCACATCTACCAACATCATATGCTATCATGTGCCAGCAATACCCCTCTGCAATGTACATTGGCCAAACCAGACAGTTTCTACGCAAAAAAATGAATGGACACAAATCTGACATCAGGAATCATAACATTCAAAAACCAGTGGGAGAACACTTCAACTTCTCTAACTACTCAGTGACAGACTTGAAGGTGGCAGTTTTGCAACAAAAAAACTTCGAAAACAGACTCCAAAGAGAGACTGCTGAACTCGAATTAATATGCAAATTAGATACAATTAACTCAGGCTTAAACAGAGACTGGGAATGGTTGGGTCATTACACTAATTGAATCTATTTCCCTATGTTAAGTTATCCTTACCTTCTATGGGTCATCTTAATTATCACTTCAAAAGTTTTTTTCTCCTGCTGATGATAGCTCATCTCAATTGATTAAACTCTTCCTGTTGGTATGCATACTTCCACCTTTTCATGTTCTCTGTATGCATAAATATCTCCTGTCTGTGTGTTCCATTCTATGCATCCGAAGAAGTGAGCTGTAGCTCATGAAAGCTCATGCTGAAATAAACCTGTTACTCTCTAAGGTGCCACAAGCACTTCTGTTCAATTTACCCTTGGTGTATCTTCATTTTGGTTTAACTCATTTCTTCATATGCATCTAAATCAAACCGCTTTCTCTTGTAACACTACTGACACTGGAAATCAGTGCCCAGTTTCATTTGAAATGCCCAACAGGAGAAATATCAGGGTTCCTTCTTGCATTTCTGGTGGCCTCTTATTTCCTAGCAAAATTCCAGCACTCAGAATTTGATTAAAATCCCTAGTAGCGACTATGCATACACTTCAAAACACAGCTACAGCCAAAGTATAAGTCAGTACCAATCACATACTTCTATCTTATTTTTGATTCCCTGATCCTATTTTTTCTACCCCATGGTTCATGGGAAAACAGTCCCACTTCCCCTTTCAAATCAATATCTATGTGTTAGTATTACAGTGTAGCTTAAGCTATGCACTTCTAGGAACCTTTTTAATCATCAGATCAATTTTCAGCAACCAAAGAAGAGGTATTTCTTATATCAGATGTTTTTAAAACACTTCTCTCTGCACTTGCTCATGAACTCCTGCAAATAAAACTCATCATCAGCCCAATTCAGCCCTACTGTGAGTGAGTGCCATTCTAGGGATACATTTGGTCCCATGTCGCTAAATCATTGCCTCCCTGAATTGCTAATACGTTAGTCTACTACCGAAGTATTTCTTATTTTAAAACCCAAATCAGCTATTCTACACCAGGGATAAAGGTGATGTGCATACATCTGTAATGTGGTCCTCAGTAAGGTGAGATCAGGATGGTTATGGAGGAACCTCTGTAGTTAAATGTCAATCCTGCCAGAGGGTTTCTAGGGATTCCCCTGTTCCTGCTGCAGAATACTGTGGGCTTGATCCAGAACTGCATTACTTCAGTTCTATGTTGGTGTGAGACCACTGATGTCACCCCTTCTGTGATTAAATTAATCACACTGTCTCTCCCCTGCATTATAGGGATCTGAAATTACCTTCCAGTTTTGGCTGAAACTTAGTAGCTCTGAGATGAAGCTCAAGGAGGAGATTTTTCCTGGACATAGCATTTTCAGTCCTTCTGTTAGGTGGTTTATAAACTGGCTTTCACCCTACTGAATTACACTGCTCCTTTTCAGTCTGTTGCAGAAAGGAGTGTAGATGGATGCCCTTGTGGAGAAGATGGGAACGGTGCTTGATACGTAGTACACTGGCTCAGCACATCACCTTTTATTATCCGGAGCACAGAAACCAGGGTAAATACTCTGAGCACAGAAGCTTCAAAGATAGGTTGAGTGCACACTGTTCTAAGTGTCTCAAAAAGTGGATGAACCCATTGATAACAGTCAGTGAATTCCTGAAGTAGAGAGTAATTAGATTACTTTACCTTCCTACATTAGAGCTTTTCTGTTCATTCTGTTATTCAGTCTTCTGCTGTAGAGACTGAACCATACCAGACTGGTGGGGGAGGGAATGGAGGCGGGGGGAGAGGGAGGGGAGAGAGTTTAAGGCCTATAAAACTGTTATGACACAGAGATAATGTAACATTCTTGCTTTAGTGGCACATTTTCTAAGCATAAGAAAATGAGTAGAATGATCCTTCCTCTGTACGTTTCTCTTGACCTATATCTATACTAATCATTCTGGTGGCTTTGGGGCTTGGCAGAGAACAAGACTAACATAACCCATATCTATCTATAGCTATATAAAGGATAAATCAGACAACCTGTGGGTCAAAGGTTCAAAAGAAAGGATGGTGTGGCAGCTGGGCTGAAGCAGAAAAGCCTGTGCTGTGGAGCTTGGCCTGAGTCTTGAACAGTTATCAACAAACTCGAGATTTGTTTGTCTGCCCCTCTAAACTAACAAACACAAAAGGTAATTACTTACCTGCAGTGCTTAAGCAAAGGGCCTGGCCTGGCCTTGGTGTTTTGGGCTAATACTGCTGTGCTCTGCTCCTCCTCTGCCTCAGTCCTACTCAGCACTAACCTTCAGAAGAAACAGGCAAACTTTCTTAATGGGCCTGTTGGCTCCTTGTTGGTCAGTGTCTCTTCTTAGCCTTTCCACTCCCCTGGAAGCCTCAATGCCATTGGTAACCTGGTCTGAGTGGACTTGCCTTAAGCGGAGGGTGGTGTCTAGCACCTCTAGCTAGGGGCAGAGAAGCCCCTGATAGATCCCCCCCCAGACAGTTTCTTGAGGAGAAATGCCTTCTTGAGGAGACATTTTATGCACTCCCATATGTTCCCCAAAATGTGATTTAAAGCAGGGGCATAGGGCTGCCAGAATGGCCTGGGGTGTAACTCTAGCACCTGAAATCCAGGATGGAACAGCACTCCAGCACTTCTTCTGGCACATGAGGTTACAATGCCATTCAAATTTGGCATGGCCTTCCTCCCATCCCCCCTCCCCCATCATGATATCTGATGGAGGGGCTGCCAGGCCAAATTTGAGTGAGTGATGTTGCGACCTGACACACGAGGTTGCAATGCCAATCAGGTTTAGCCCAGCTACCCCTCTGTCATGATGGGAGGGTTAGTTGGGCCAAATATGAGTAAAGGCATTGTGGTCTGGTGCATTGGGTTGCACTGCTGCTCAGGGCTGGCTTAGCCACCCACCCATCATAAAAGAGGGACTACTACCTGCATCAAATCTGAGCAATGCTACAACCCTGTGTGCCAGGTTGCAATGCCACTCATCACTCAAATTTGGCCCAAGTTGTTTGAGTGCGGGGCAGGTGATGGGAGCAAGTGGAACCACTGGGTGGCCGTGATTGGAAGGCACCGCTCTAGCCAAGGACAGGACTGGGGTGCTGAGCCTGGGAAAGGAGTCGGTGAGTGGCCAGAAAGGTTGTGGGTAGTGAGCTAGGGGCTGGGGACAAGTTGTTGGTGGGCTACAGGGTGAGTGGGAAGTATTGGGGGGTGAGCTGTGCTGAGTGGGATATATGTCAGGTCTACTGGGATGTTGTGGGGGGCCATCCAGATAAGGGGGGGATGGTCTGATCAGCCAATTAAATTGGGGTTATGGGGTGCCCCAAAAGTAGCTGGAGCATACAAGCAAATCTTGCTCTTATTTGAAGTCTGCAGAGAATATTAATATTGTAAAAACAATATTTTACCTGCACCACCAATGGGCTTTTTGACTAATTACATGTCCGCTTTGGATGTGACTTGCTACTTAGTTTAAAGTTTGGCATATAATTGAGTTACAAATATTTTATCTTGATATGATATGTGTATTTATTATTAATGTGTGAAATCTCATATTTGCTGTTGCACAGATTGTTGATGAAGTAACATTTACTGGTAAAGTGTAAGGTAGGTTTTTATTATGACATCACTCATAAGATAGATTGTGGAAGCCCGTGTGATGGAATTACCAACTTCAGATGATTTTTGCAGGGCTCCTGCATTATAAAATTTAGCACTACATCACTTGTTAAAAGGATAATGCCAGATTAAAAAAAAACGTACTGTAAAAGAACCACGTGTTAGAGTAGTAACTGCTCCAATTAGTAGAAATAATTTTTAAAATCATACTTTCTTTTCACTGTTTTATGCTATTTGTTTACTTCCCCCCCTCCCCCCCTACACATTTTTCTTTGGTTGGACAAAGAAAATAGACTAGGCAATTTCATTTTTATGTTTTCTGTCATTTTCTAGTCAATTTCATGTTAAGGTTTTATGCAGTAGCACAATGTAATGATATCTGGGTTACAATGACAACAGTGTAGCAGAATGGTTATTTATTTAATTAAATAGTTTTGGCTGGAATTTTAAAATTCCTGTTGATTTCACATTTGGTGAAAGCTTATTTTTGTGAAACCTAAATGTTAGGCTGTGCCACCCTTTAAAAAAATCTAGGTTGTTGTATGCCAGCTTCTCAGCTGGTATAAATCATTGGGGCTCCAAAGACCAGAGGAGAGTGACTGGCCCTATGCATTTTGGGAAGTGTGAGAGACTGGTTTCCTTTCCTGAGGAAAGATACTTGGGAGTCTATGGCTTCTTCTGGGTACAACTGTTGTCTTTTTACACTCTGCTAAATCTCTCCAAACAATACATGGAAATCAACCACATGCTGAGGCCTCAGACCTTTAAATTTGGCAGTAAATTGTCACCTGTCCACTTTATCAGCTCAGGTAGGAATTTCAAGTGAGCATGTTGGTTTTGCCTGGTGAGTTTAATGATAAGCATAAATATTGTTTGTGCAGCATGAAAGGATAGGAGCTCCTGAACTCTACTAGAATTAATACCTGTGAGTTTGGCTGGTCTGCTACTTGATTTACTTTAATCCCTTTCTTGCTTTTTCCCAATTCATGAATAATATCAATATGTGGATAATAAATAATCTGGTGAGTAATAGCTAGAGCTATGTATGTAGCTCCTTCTCCTCCCTTTACACTAGCCAGTGACTGTTTTCCCGGCTCACACACTCTCAGACCAAAGCAAAATTTTGCATAGCATCACATAATTTCTCCTTTATATACTTTGCTTCTAGCTTTTTATCTGCTGGGAGGAAATAAATCAACATCCCTCCTCTCTCGGATCTGTGCTGCAGGGCCTGTAGTTAGAATGCATCCTATTTATACACTTCTACCTCGATATAACGCTGTCCTCGGGAGCCGAAAAATCTTACCACGTTATAGGTGAAACCGCATTATATCGCACTTGCTTTGATCCGCGGGAGCACGCAGCCCTGCCCCCCCGGAGCACTGCTTTACCCCGTTATATCCAAATTCGTGTTATATCAGGTGGCGTTATAACGGGGTAGAGGTGTACTTGTAGCAGGGACTGCTTTCAGACTGCTGCTTTGCTCCCATTGCAGTCACTATTAATGCCAATCTGACCTTGTTGCTAGGTGGTATGTCCCTTAAGCAGACAGTTGCTATTGCTGCTTAGGGATTCTTGCAAATGTTATTTGCTATTTGTTCACCTGATGTGCCAGAAGTGTTGAAGGATCAGTACACAACTCAACATTTGGGGAATTTCAGTTCCAATGCTGAAATCAGTAACACATTCCACGGTTTTCCTGACTATAGAAAGGGTGAAATTCTGGCCCTATTGAAGAGAATGGCAAAACTCTCTTGGACTTCAGTGGGGTCAGGATTTCTCCTTATGTATACACTTTGCTGACCAATGTCCTTAACTGTGAACATGGCGGAGTAAGTTCCTCAGACAACTCTTAAATCTGATACATTTCTGTGCTGTATGTCATGACCAAGATTTTGCTCTCCCAGTAGCTTATAGATATACTTCATTTTTTAAAAAAACACTGCAAAGATCAGAACATTTATATTCTTTGATCCTACAAGGAGTTCTACACAATTCCTGGGGACGATCCCCATTGACTTCAGTAGGAATGTTCAGCATAGCGCAGAAACAGAGGTGTCCAAATTGGACATAGAAGCCTGACTTTAGGGTCTTGCTTTTGAAAATCTCAATGTTTTGCCGCTGACAAAAATATCCACACCCTCTTTGACTTACAAAGAGTTTATTGAATTTGGATGAATTTCTATGTAATACCTAAATATTCCCCACTTTGCAGGGGCTCTGTTTGTTTAGGGTCAGATTCTGCCACCCTTAAGGTAAATAGAACTATACTCTGCAGGTAGCCCCATTGAATTTGGAGTGGTGCAAAGGGGCTGATTGCAAGTCAGAATCTGGCCCTAACAATGAAATTATCAGAGCACAAATAAAAGGGATCCATTCTTTTTTCTGTTCATATAATTAGAATGTTTCAACTGATGTTGTTCAAATGTGGCTCAAACTGAAATGTCAGGTTAAAGTCTAAGCAAGAAAATTTACAATGTGAAAAGGTGGGGTTTAGAAGTAATAGCTCTTTCCAACTGTGCGTCTGGTAGTTCTAATGTGATTCAGTCTGGCAGAGGAAATGGAATGTTTACAGTTCAGATTCCTCAGGATATTTGGGAGGGTATTATCTCAAAATATTGTCAAAATTGTAATTGCATTATGAAGAGACAACAATAGATGCTATTCCTCTGTGTAGATCTAAGAAACTAGCATTTAATTTATAGCAAAAATGTCAGTGGTCGCTTTAACAGTTATATCCAAATAAGTCTCAAACAACAACGATAGTTCCGTGTATATGTTTTTTTCATTCACTTCTTTGGCTACATAAGACACTAAGATGGCAATAGGCTTTTTTCCTTCCAGCATTGTTTCTGTTTGCTAGTCACACAGTAGACTCCTTCTAGTTGTAGTATACTTCTTTTTATTTGCTTAAAATGGTTCCAGTTATACAATACTACTATTCTTCAAAAACTTTACAACAGACAGAAAATCAACTAGGTAGCAGTCATTAAAATTTATGATATCCTGCCACTGAAGTGAACTAGTACAACAATCACTACCATTATCATTGCAATATACTGCAATTGTTTGCACAGCACCAGGCACGCTACAATAGTATTAATATTATTATGAAGGTAAGTCTGGATTTCTGTTTGCACCTCTGTTTCTTTTACATCATCTTTTGATTTAAATATAGATCCCAGCTCTTCTGGTTTGAGTCTTCATCATTTGATTCCTTTTCAATATAGTTGTTTGAATACAGATTCCTAAAAGATCAGAAATACAAATCAAAATCTGCTACAATCGGGTCAGACAATCACAGAAGAATGAAAAATGGCAGATGCAGATAATACTGGCTATCTCATTCTGTAGTGAATGCTTCTGAACTGGACTTCTCTTCTGCTTCATGCAGGCAAAATATGTGGTTTCAGAGCAAGACAACTGAAGCAGAATCAGGGCCCCAAATTAACGAATAGTTTGGATTATAGGTATTTTTAAGGAATTATTATTGTGTGTAAAAATAAATTTCATAGTAGAAAATAGTTGTTCCAAATAATAATAAGCATTGGGCAGAAAATGACTTTCCTGCCACAGGAAAAAATTGAAATTTTGAAAATAATATTTCCTGTCTTGAATCAGGATGAAAAGTTGAAATCTCAAAAGTTTTCACAAGCCACCAAACCAATCTTTTTATTTTTGGGTTCAGGTCAATTGAAACATTTCATTTTGACATTGTCAAAAAATTTTGGTTTTGACTTTTAAAAACAATTTTTATGATAATTATCTTAAATATCACAATAAAACATTGTTTCAAAAGGAAAACAATGGAATTTTTCATTTTGAAAATATTGCCATGGAAAGCTTCAACAATTTCAAAACATTTTAAAGTGAGAAATTCATCAAAATGGACACTTTCCTTTCAGTTTAGATGAATTGACATTTTCCAACCAAAAAAACCACAACATTTTGTTGAAAAATTCCTGACTGTAATAGTAATGCTTTTTAATTTGAAGAACTTTGGGCCTAATTCTGCTGTCTTTATTTAGACAAATCAAACTCTCACTCAAACACCCAGTTGAGATTGCTTGAGTAAGGCTGGCAGGATTGAATCCTGGCTAATTTATCATTTGGAGGGCATTCAGCATGCTTTTATAGACTTTAAGCTCATAGACTTTAAGATCAGAAAGGACCATTATGATCATCTAATCTGACCTCCTGCACAACGCAGGCCACAGAATCTCACCCACCCACTCCTGTAACAAACCCCTAATCTATGTCTGAATTATTGATGTTCTCAAATCGTGGTTTAAAGATTTCAAGGTGCAGAGAATCCTCTAGCAAGTGACCCGTGCCCCACACTGCAGAGGAAGGTGAAAAACCTCCAGGGCCTCTGCCAATCTGCCCTGGAGGAAAATTCCTTCCCGACCCCAAATATGGCGATCAGTTGAACCTGAGCACATGGGCAAGACTCACCAGCCAGCACCCAGGAAAGAATTCTCTGTAGTAACTCAGATCCCACCCCATCTAACATCCTGTCACAGACCATTAGGCATATTTATCTGTTAATAATCAAAGATCAATTAATTGCAAAAATTAGGCTATCCCATCATACCATCCCCTCCATAAACTTATCAAGCTTAGTCTTGAAGCCAGATATGTCTTTTGCCCCCACCTTTCCCCTTGGCAGGCTGTTACAGAACTTCACTCCTCTAAAGGTTAAAAACCTTTGTCTACTTTCAAGTCTAAACTTCCTAGTGTCAGTTTATATCCATTTGTTCTTGTGTCCACATTGGTACTAAGCTTAAATAATTCCTTTCTCTCCCTGATATTTATCCCTCTGATATATTTATAAAGAGCAATCATATCTCCCCTCAGCCTTCTTTTGGTAGGCTAAATAAGCCAAGCTCTTTGAGTCTCCTTTCATAAGACAGGTTTTCTATTCCTCGGATCATCCTAGTAGCCCGTCTCTGTACCTGTTCCAGTTTTAATTCATCCTTCTGAAACATGGGAGACTGGAACTGCACACAGTATTCCAGATGAGGTCTCACCAGTGCCTTGTATAACGGACTAACACCTTCTTATCTTTACTGGAAATACCTCACCTGATGCATCCCAAGACCGCATTAGCTTTTTTAATGGCCGTATCACATTGGCGGCTCATAGTCATCCTGTGATCAACCAATACTCCGAGGTCCTTCTCCTCCTCTGTTACTTTCAACTGATGCCTCCTCAGCTTATAACAATAGTTCTTGTTATTAATCCCTAAATGCATGACCTTGCACTTTTCACTATTAAATTTCATCCTATTACTATTACTCCAATTTACAAGGTCATCCAGATCTTCCTATCCCAGTCATTCTCTGTGTTAGCAATATCTCCCAGCTTTGTGTCATCCGCAAACTGTATTAGCACATTCCCACTTTTTTGTGCCAAGGTCAGTAATAAAAAGGTTAAATAAGATTGGTCCCAAAACCGATCCCTGAGAAACTCCACTAGTAACCTCCTTCCAGCCTGACAGTTCACCCTTCACTATGACCCGTTGTAGTCTCCCCTTTAACCAGTTCCTTATCCACCTTTCAATTTTCATATTGATCCCCATCTTTTCCAATTTAACTAATAATTCCCCGTGTGGAACCATATCAAATGCCTTACTGAAATCGAGGTAAATTAAATCCACTGCGTTTCCTTTGTCTAAAAAATCTGTTACCTTCTCAAAGAAGGAGATCAGGTTGGTTTGGCACAATCTACCTTTTGTAAAACCATGTTGTATTTTATCTGTTACCATTGACCTCAATGTCCTTAACTATTTTCTCCTTCAAAAAATTTTCCAAGACCTTGCACACTACAGATGTCAAACTAACAAGCCTAGAGTTACTAGGATCACTTTTTTTCCCTTTCTTAAAAATAAGAACTATTCTCCAGTCATACGGTACAACCCCTGAGTTTACTGATTCATTAAAAATTCTTGCTAATGGGCTTACCTGTTATTGCTTTGCTCAGATTCTTGAATGTTTTGTGATAGGTGGGCAGGCAGTGATTTCCCAAATCTTTGTGGCAAGTTGGTAAGTGACTGGATGGAACTTCTAACAAATGGAGATCTGCCGAACCTGTGTAATAAGTTAGGAGCACATCTAGAAATACTGCCTTCAAAAGCTCTCCCAAATCTCAGTGGCAAATTAGCCACTGGCTTAATGCTTCTGTTTTCTCGAACATTTCTTCCAAACCTCAGTGGTAAATTAGCAAGTGAATTTGACATCTTGTTGACTGTGGGAGTGCTCATTTTAATGATGTTTTTTGATCCCCAGTCTTTCAGTTCTTCAAAATTGAGACTTCTCTGCTTTTCTTCTAAGAAGTCTTCACTGGACTAAAAATAGAAATAATGACACAGTCACTTTTTTGCACTGATGATAACCTGTCTACATACAAATCACAAACAGTAGGTTGTTAATTTTCAGGTTTCTGTAGGCACAGACATGGAGGAGAAGAATATAACTTCCTAATGCTTTTAGAATGCGATTTCCTCAAACATTTTTCAGAATGTGGACTCTTCCTTGTAGATTGATTGTCTTGTAGACTATTTCCTCCCATTGGCTACCAGAGAACATCCCTGTGCCAACTTCAGCAGTTGTTTACATGGAAAAGTAAAATTAGGAATGCACTTCTGTGTCTTTATCTGCTTTAGTGATACCCATTTTTGCCCTAAATGTCAATCATAGTCTCCTTTTGCTCATTTTATCTTCCCCTTCTATCTGTTCTCTTCGTTTCCCTCTCTCCCTACTCCTTGCACTTGCGTTTCTGCTGTCTTGTCCTCTTCTCCTCCTCTTCCTGTACAGTTGTTTCCCTTCTTATTGGTCTCCTTTTCCTCTTATGTGATTCCTTTTCCCTTAGTTCCCATCTCCCCAGCATCCTGGCCACACTGCCCAGCCATTGGAGAATTCCCCTCACCTAAGGGAACTTCAAATTAGTGTAAAGCTAACAGAACCACTCCTTCATTCCTGGCATATGCAGTGTGCCAGGATCATGCTCTGTTCTGCTACACTGATTCTCCTCTGGCATAGGGGCATTTAGGACCTTGAGCTTTTACACTGCTTTATCTCATGCTTGAGCTGACCAGTACAGAACCACTTCTATTGCATCCAATCCCTGTGCCTAGACACAGTGGAGAATTGAGCCCAGCATATTAATTGTTTTATGAAATAATTAAAGTGCAGGTGTTCTCTGAAAAGTGGCTATATAAAAAATATTTTCTTATGCAACAATGTTCTCTGCACACAGTTAAAGTCATATCTTATTTTTGTGAATTGTGTTGTTAAGTTTCTCGATCTTAAAAGCAGATCACTGCAAATAAGGTATTAGAGTTAAGTTAAAAACCAAACATTAACATTGTCAATTCCAGCCCATAAGTTTTTATGAATGTTTATTTCTCTCAGCACTGCAGCTATTGGAGAGGGAGCTGGAGTCTATTCTAGTTTAGACAACATTAGCAGAATTGTTCACTTCTAACTGTGGGACCAAACTCTGTCTCCTGTTACACCTGTGCAACCCCACTGAAATGTGTAAATGAGAGCCTAATCTGAAGACAAAGGGGCTGCACAGGCAGGGATGCTGGAATAATTTTTATAACACAGGTGCTGAAAGTGGAAACCATACACCGTATTTGGTTGTTATTTCTACTTCAAGCCAGGGGGTGCTGCCACACCTTCAGCACCCCTGGTTCCAGGACCCCTGTGCGCAGATATAATTAAGGTAATATTTTTGCTTGCAGAATTTTTATAACTGGAGATGGTGCAGAAGGCAAAAATAATGTAGACTCTCAGGTCCCAGGGACTGCTTCTAGGGTAGACAGTTAGAAAAAAAAATCACTTTATATATATAAACTGTGTAAATATTAACTATGTAAATTTGATTTGACAGCTATTGAGACACAATAAATATGGACCCCCCAATATTTTATAGTCACTTTTCAAGATAGAACCATTTATCACATCAGATTTATAGTACTTTCCGTTTATCTTTATTATTTGAACATCACAAACATTCCTTTATTAATTTGGGATTAGTAATATATTTTTTATAAGAATAAAAAGCATGACAGTTTCTTACTGCATAAGCAAAAATCAATTTAAAATAAACATCATCCTGAATCCCAAGGTTTACAGTACGAAAATCAAACCATGAATTGCTTTACATACTACATATAAGCCAGTGGATAAACTTCATGAAAGTTGTCTCAACAAGCCTTCTTTATGCTGGTGATGTTATAGGACATGATCCTGTGCCGCTGAAGTCAATGGGAACTTTACCACTGACTTCAATGGGCACAGGATCAGACCTGCAGTTCTCAAAATAATGTCATACCAAGGCAAATCTTACCTCAGAATATTTATCACCATAATCTCTGCTCTGCAGACTGGACATTGCTGATTCATCTAAGCATGAAGTATTTGATGTTAAAAAGACAAATATGGCTAAAGTAAATAAAATATAACTTTTGATTGAGATGATTTTCATTTTCTCTTAAATTAAGTTTACATAGAGAGCTCAGAATCCATACAGCAAAGGAAATGATCATCTTTTTATACAATTAGAAAACAAAGAGATTCCTTAAGCTGTGACATCAACCCCAAATACTTTATTTCTTAATATTAATTAGTATAGTTTTAAATATATATTTGAAGAATGTTGGGCATTTGTTTTGTGAACATATTTAATAAACACTGCTTCCTGCTGCAAACACATTGCCTTTACAAATATTTTCCTGGCTATGAAAGAGATTTTAATTAGCTAACTTTGAATGCCTCACCAATCAGCACTCATAATAACCATATTTCATTGCTACATTTTAACAAAAGCATCTTGTTCCTATTTCTCATATCAGCCATCTGTTAAGGACGTAGATACAAGACTTTGCATTCTTCTGATTACATTATACTTGGAGGATGGTTATAATGCTTGTTTTGAGACAAGCAAAATTGCAAACATAGGACCCATTGAAATCAATGGTTTGTCTTTCTATTAACTTCAGTGGGCATTGGATGGGCCCTGAGAGACACTTAGAACCCACAAGTCCCACTGAAATCCATGGATGTTTCTTTCAGGATCTGGCCCATGTATTAAACATATTCATCCATATTAGAGCTAAACAAGGAGCATGCCATTAACTACCAGACTGATCTGTTGTGTTTTTAAAAAGTTTCAGGAGGACATGTTGGTTGGGTATGGTGTAATGATGTTTTAGGGCCAAATTTTTCAAAGCCTACCTTTAAAACTGCATCCATAGGTTTATTGCACACACTTGGTTGTATACACTCATTGAGTAGACATCCTACTACCCAATTTATGCACAGACATGACCATACCTGCAATAGCCTTGAGGCTGATTAAAATGTGGCCTGTATCCTTAAGACATGTATGGAATCTTCTAATAGACATTTTGACAAACAAGCATGCACCATAAAGCCTGCAAATATTTCAAGAGTTAGAGGCACATGCATGATAATGTGCCCAATTCTTGAATATGAGCTTCTATATAGATTGTACAAATCCTATATTTTTGGGGTTTAAATTGATAAATAGGCTCGTTAACTGAACATCCAGGTGCATAAGTACTATAAGCACCAATCTGAGGACACAAATTAGAAACTCACATTGGAGAATTGGACTCTACAGGAATAATTTTTGAAATTCTATGCTGTGGTTGTGAAGATGAAAAGTTTCTTCAATTCCGCCATAGTATCTGCAAAATTCTAAGAAGAGAAGTTGTTTTATGTTGTGAACAACCTGGATAAGCTGGACCAGAGGTGGGCAAACTATGGGCTGCGGGCCACATCTAGCCCATGGGACCTTCCTGCCTGGCCCCTGAGCTCCTGCCCTGGGAGGCTAGTCTCTGGCCCCTCCCCTGCTGGTGGGCCAGAGAGTGGGCGTGTGGATAGGGGTTGGGGCGGTTAGAGGGCAGGGAACAGGAGTGGTTGAATGAGAGTGGGTTCCTGGAGGGGAGCAGTCAGAAAGGAGGGGGAGTTGAATGGGGCATGGGTCTCAGGAAAGGGGGGGGTTGGATGAGGTGGGAGGGGACAGTCAGGGTCAGGGGTTGGGGGAGGTCAGGGAGCAGGGGGTGGTGGATGGGGAAGGTGTCCCAAGAGGGCCATTAGGGGACGGGGAACAGGGGGAGTTGGATGGGGTAGGAGCCCCAGGCGGGCTGTCGGGGCAAGAAGCAGGGGAGGTCAGATAGGGGCCGGGGGCTGGGCCATGCCTGGCTATTTGAGGAGGTACAGCCTCCCCTAACTGGCCTTCCATTCAAGTTTGGAAACCCGATGTGGCCTTTAGGCCAAAAAGTTTGCCCGCCCCTGAGCTGCACTGTTTACATCCACTACAGTTGTATGTTCTTCACTGGGAAGTATTTTTGAGTTTGCAAGTAAAATCACTCTGATTAGGACTAAGCTACTTGTTTTCATGGGCACAAAGCTCTGTGTGTGACAAAGACAGAGTCTTCTCTGATTTTAGTTTTTGTGGGAGCTTTGGATTATGACCTTTCTAAGAGCAGCAAAGAATGCTGTGGCACCTTGTAGACTAACAGACGTTTTGGAGCATGAGCTTTCATGGGTGAATACCCACTTCGTCAGATGCCTGTCACATGCATCTGACGAAGTGGGTATTCACCCACGAAAGCTCATGCTCCAAAACGTCTGTTAGTCTACAAGGTGCCACAGGATTCTTTGATGCTTTTACAGATCCAGACTAACACGACTACCCCTCTGATACTTGACCTTTCCAAGGCTTCAGTCCACAGGATTTGCATCTGCAAGACAGATGGATTTTCTAAATTCTTGTTCTTTATGGTAGCCATTCATAGTGGATTCTCCATCACTGGCCATTTTAAAATCAAGATTGGATATTTTTCTAAAGATATATTCTAGGAATTATTTAGGGGGAGTTTTATGGCCTTTGTTATTCAGGAGGTGTCATAAACAGATAGCTAAGGGTTAATGTCTCTTTCACCTGAAGCACCTGACCAGAGGACCAATCAGGAAACCGGATTTTTTCAACTTTGGGTGGAGGGAAGGTTGTGTCTAAGTCTTTGTTTTCTGCCTGCCTGCTTTCTCTGAGCTTTGGAGAAGCAGTTTCTACCTTCTAGTCTTCTGTTTCTAAGTGTAAGAACAAAGAGATCAGATAGTAAGTTCTATGGTTTCTTTTCTTTGGTATTTGCATGAATATAAGTGCTGGAGTGCTTTGATTTGTATTCTTTTTGAATAAGGCTGTTTATTCAATATTCTTTTAAGCAATCGACCCTGTATTGTATCATCTAAATACAGAGAGAACATTTGTATGTATTTTTCTTTCTTTTATATAAAGCTTTCTTTTAAGACCTGTTGGAGTTTTTCTTTACTTCAGGGAAATTGAGTCTGTACTCACCAGGGAATTGGTGGGAGGAAGAAATCGGGGAGATCTGTGTGTTGGATTGCTAGCCTGATTTTGCATTCCCTCTGGGGGAATAGGAAAGTACTTTTGTTTCCAGGACTGGGAACAGAGAGGAGGGAAGGGAAAAAGGATTATTTCCCTTTGTTGTGAGACTCAAGGGATTTGGGTCTTGGGGTCCCCAGGGAAGGTTTTTCAGGGGGACCAGAGTGCCCCAAAACACTCTAATTTTTTGGGTGGTGGCAGCAGGTACCAGGTCCAAGCTGGTAACTAAGCTTGGAGGTTTTCATGCTAACCCCCATATTTTGGACGCTAAGGTCCAAATCTGGGACTAAGGTTATGACATGGTGTAGCAGTGGTGGGATATAGACAGAATCCAGAAGCCAGTAGGAATATTATATTTTTCTTTTCTCTGCTAAGGGCTTTTTAGCAGAGAGAAACAGTTGGTTTTAAAAGGGAACCAGAGAGAATTTTTTTTTCTGCTCTCTCTGGCAGTTGTGGCTTGCATGTTAAGCGAGAAGCCATTAAGAGACTGTTGAGGGTCTTTTGTCATGCAATAGCCCTCCCATTAGGAGGCAAGTACCAGCACTTATATGCATGCAAATAAAGTGGTTTTTCTGGTTTACTTTCATTGAACATTAGCTAGAGAGAGAAAGGGAAACAAGCACTGTTGCTAGGCAGACTTCAGGAGGCAACAGAACCTGCAGTTCAGAAGATAAACACCGGAGGGCACCCCAACACAAGAAAACAGGAACCATGACTTCTAAGGCAAAAATTGAGGCCGAAGAACAAATCAAAGAAGCTGAACACAGGCGACAGATGGAAAAACACAAACAGGAACTGGAAATAAAACAAAAAGAGATGGAGATGAAAGAAAGAGAAGAACAGATCAAAGAGGCAGCCTACCAAAGAGAACAGGCAGCCTACCAAAGAGAACAGGCAGCCAAAGAGGCAGCCAAGGAGGCAGCACACAAAAGAAAACTAGAAGAAGAAGAGGTGGCCTACCGAAGGAAACAAGCAGAAGAAGAGTTGGCCCACAGAAGGAAGCAAGAAGAAGAAGAGGCGGCCCACCGCCGAGACATGGAAAAACAACAAAAAGAAATGGAAAAACAACAAAAAGAGAATGAAGAGAAGGAAAAACAGAGAAAACATGAACTGGACTTGGCAAAAGCTGGGCTGCCTGTGCCAGCCAACCCTAACAACCCGGCGCCAATTATTGCTCCACAGCACAGGAAATTTCCCACCTACAAGGCAGGTGATGACACCGAGGCCTTCTTGGAAAATTTTGAAAGAGCCTGTCTTGAGTACGGCATTCCCGAAGACCAGTACATGGTAGAATTGAGGTCACAGCTCAGTGGACCTTTAGCAGAGGTGGCAGCTGAAATGCCTAAGCAGCAAATGAATGACTATAAACTTTTTCAAACCAAGGCCAGATACAGGATGGGGATAACCCCAGATCATGCCCGTCGGCGTTTCAGAACCCAAAAGCGGAAACCAGAGGTGTCATTTCCCAAACACGCCTACTACATTGCAAAAAACTATGAGGCCTGGATAACAGGAAACAACATTCAAACCTTGGAAGAACTGAACCTCCTCATACAAATGGAGCAGTTCTTGGATGGTGTTCCTGAAGACATCACACGGTACATACAAGATGGAAATCCCAAAGATATCGCTGAGGCGGGGGAGATTGGAGCCAAATGGATGGAACTGGCAGAAAGCAAGAAAGCTACTGTCAAGGGGAACGATTACCCCAGGGGGCACACAGACCATAAACCCTACAACCGAGGACAGCCAAAGACCCCACATACCACCCAAGTAAAGCCACAGATACCCTACCCTTCAACCTCACCAGTCTCCAGTAACTCACCTCGGCCCAGTGATCCATCAGATGGAAGATGCTTTAAGTGTAATGAACTGGGACATATCAAGGCCAAGTGTCCCAAGAACACCATGCGAGTGCAATTCATGACACCACCATCACACCAAAGATCCCCAGGCCCGGATGCCTCTCAAATACCCTTGGAGCGAAGGGAAAATTTGAGAGTGGGCGGAAAGAAGGTTACTGCGTGGAGAGACACGGGGGCACAAGTGTCAGCTATCCACCAATCCTTCGTTGACCCCAAATTCATCAACCCAAAGGCCAAAGTTACAATTTACCCCTTCATGTCACAAGCTGTAGACTTGCCTACAGCTCAACTGCCTGTCCAGTACAAAGGCTGGTCAGGAATGTGGACTTTTGCAGTCTATGACAATTATCCTATCCCCATGCTACTGGGGGAAGACTTGGCCAACCAGGTGAGGCGGGCCAAGAGAGTGGGAATGGTTACACGTAGCCAAACCAGGCAAGCTTCCAGACCCATTCCTGTTCCTGAGCCGTCCACAGAGGCCCCGTCTGTGTTACCAGAGACCCAGACAGAGGTAGTGGACCCGGATTCCATGCCTACCACTGAAACAGCCACAGCATCTCCAGTCCCAGGCCCGGAACTGGAACAGCAACCAGCACCAGCAAGTGCAACCCCATCTTCAAACTCAACGCCAGAGGGCGCCAGCGAGCCAAAACTGGCAGAAGCAACAGACAGCCATACCCAAAAGGCTCAGCCAGAGCCTGAAATACCCTCAGGTGCACCAGCGGAGAGCGGTTCACCAGCAACGGAAACAACCCCATCACCTACATCGCTTCCAGAGGGACCAAGCCCAAGTCCACAGTCTGAGGAAGAACTGGTGACCCCAGCCTCAAGGGAACAGTTCCAGGCTGAGCAGGAAGCGGATGACAGCCTTCAGAAAGCTTGGGTGGCGGCACGGAGCACCCCACCGCCTCTCAGCTCTTCTAATCGATCCCGGTTTGTTATAGACCAAGGACTTTTATACAAGGAAATTCTTTCTGGTGGACACCGGGAAGAATGGCAGCCGCAAAAACAGTTGGTGGTTCCAACTAAGTACCGGGGGAAGCTCTTAAGCTTAGCCCATGATCATCCCAGTGGCCATGCTGGGGTGAACAGAACCAAGGACCGGTTGGGGAAGTCCTTCCACTGGGAGGGGATGGGCAAGGACGTTGCCAAGTATGTCCGGTCTTGTAAGGTATGCCAAAGAGTGGGAAAGCCTCAAGACCAGGTCAAGGCCCCTCTCCAGCCACTCCCCATAATTGAGGTCCCATTTCAGCGAGTAGCTGTGGATATTCTGGGCCCTTTCCCAAAAAAGACGCCCAGAGGAAAGCAGTACGTACTGACTTTAGTGGACTTTGCTACCCGATGGCCAGAAGCAGTAGCTCTAGGCAACACCAGGGCTAACACTGTGTGCCTGGCCCTAACAGACATCTTTGCCAGGGTAGGTTGGCCCTCTGACATCCTTACAGATTCAGGGTCTAATTTCCTGGCAGGGACCATGGAAAAACTGTGGGAAACTCATGGGGTGAATCACTTGGTTGCCACCCCGTACCACCATCAAACCAATGGCCTGGTTGAAAGGTTCAATGGAACTTTGGGGGCCATGATACGAAAATTAGGCTTGGCTGGATACTACAGGCGATTTGTACCACACTACAGCCAAATCGCTGCCCCACTGACCGACCTGACCAAAAAGACCCAGCCAAATGCAGTTAAGTGGACTGATGAGTGTCAAAAGGCCTTTACCCAACTTAAGGCAACGCTCATGTCTCACCCTGTGCTCAGGGCCCCGGATTTTGACAAGCCATTCCTAGTAACCACAAATGCATCTGAGCGTGGTATAGGAGCGGTGCTCATGCAGAAAGCAACAAATCACAACTTCCATCCTGTCGTGTTTCTCAGCAAGAAACTGTCTGAGAGGGAAAGTCACTGGTCAGTCAGTGAAAAGGAATGCTATGCCATTGTGTACGCCCTGGAAAAGCTACGCCCATATGTTTGGGAACGGCGGTTCCAACTACAAACTGACCATGCTGCACTAAAGTGGCTTCATACTGCCAAGGGGAACAACAAGAAACTTCTTCGTTGAAGTTTAGCTCTCCAAAATTTTGATTTTGAAATTCAACACATCACAGGAGCTTCTAACAAAGTAGCTGATGCACTCTCCCGTCAGAGTTTCCCAGAATTCAGTAGTTAAAAAGTGTTCTTAAAATGTAGAAGTCTGTTAGTTATATACTTAGGAGTATATGTAAAGGTGTATGTGTTGTATTAATTTGTTTATTTTAAAGTTCTAGAAGGAAATCGCCGCCAGTGGGCTTCCCCACTGTCTGCAATTTGGGGGGCGTGTCATAAACAGATAGCTAAGGGTTAATGTCTCTTTCACCTGAAGCACCTGACCAGAGGACCAATCAGGAAACCGGATTTTTTCAACTTTGGGTGGAGGGAAGGTTGTGTCTAAGTCTTTGTTTTCTGCCTGCCTGCTTTCTCTGAGCTTTGGAGAAGCAGTTTCTACCTTCTAGTCTTCTGTTTCTAAGTGTAAGAACAAAGAGATCAGATAGTAAGTTCTATGGTTTCTTTTCTTTGGTATTTGCATGAATATAAGTGCTGGAGTGCTTTGATTTGTATTCTTTTTGAATAAGGCTGTTTATTCAATATTCTTTTAAGCAATCGACCCTGTATTGTATCATCTAAATACAGAGAGAACATTTGTATGTATTTTTCTTTCTTTTTATATAAAGCTTTCTTTTAAGACCTGTTGGAGTTTTTCTTTACTTCAGGGAAATTGAGTCTGTACTCACCAGGGAATTGGTGGGAGGAAGAAATCGGGGAGATCTGTGTGTTGGATTGCTAGCCTGATTTTGCATTCCCTCTGGGGGAATAGGAAAGTACTTTTGTTTCCAGGACTGGGAACAGAGAGGAGGGAAGGGAAAAAGGATTATTTCCCTTTGTTGTGAGACTCAAGGGATTTGGGTCTTGGGGTCCCCAGGGAAGGTTTTTCAGGGGGACCAGAGTGCCCCAAAACACTCTAATTTTTTGGGTGGTGGCAGCAGGTACCAGGTCCAAGCTGGTAACTAAGCTTGGAGGTTTTCATGCTAACCCCCATATTTTGGACGCTAAGGTCCAAATCTGGGACTAAGGTTATAACAGGAGGTCAGACTAGATGGTCAGGATTGTCCCTTCTAGCCTTGCCACTTATGAATTAATGAAAGGGAATAACGAATGCACTTCAGGTAGTAATATCTAACATTTAGTGAGAGTGCCATCAAATTTTCCTTTTATTTGGCCATTGAATTTTGAACATTTCTTTCTCAAATGGTCTTTCACTTAACTGCTGAGGGATAGTCTGTCTCTTAATTCAACAGACTTGGCAAGAACCAAATGCTTCTGAAATACTTTGAGTGAGGGTCAGGTCCCATTTTCTCTAGGCAAGATAGTGACAGTTAGCCTGCTTTTGTCTATGCTGCAACAAATGTCTGTGAATCTCTCGGTTTCAGTCTCTCTCCTACCCTCTCTCTTATGTGTGAGTTTGTTTCTTAAATTAATTTAGAGGGGAGTTCTTAGTTATGTTATGTGCTGGACAATCAAGGAGTAGCTGGCTCCTAAGGGCTTAACTTTCCCCTCCTGGTTTATGTTATGTTCATGGCTTACACACAGAGAAGTTAGATGCAAAACAGAACATTTGTGCTGGGAGATTGGAACTATTTTATTTCTTAGAATTCAGAATGATCACACACAACTGAAAAACAAGCAGACTGCTCCCTAAAACAGAGCCACAACTCATCCTGCCTCGCTATAGGCTGACTTTCTGCAGACTGACAGCTACTAGGCCCCATCACACACTTCCCTAGAAACCACTCTATCCCCCCCACCCCCAGTCCTGCAAGGAGGAGGGGAAAACTCTCTGAAATGTTAAGTGACAGTTTACAATTTTAACAGTTTTCAGTACACCACTGTTTAGGCTTCCCTTTGACACCACCAATTCCTGAGCACATGGGGGCCACTAAGCATTTTTAAAAATGTTGATTGAGTTCCCAATCTCTTAACTGCTCAATTCACTCAGGCTCAGTCCCGAGTTGTAGGCGAACCCTCCCACCATCCATGCAGAAAAACTTCTGAGCTAGGTTTGGAGGTGCTTTAAGCATGGTGGATAAGTTTAAGGGTTGCCATCTGACTAGTTTTTAACTAGCCTGGTTGGTTTTTGTACTACCTTTCTGGTTAAAAGATTTAATGAGGCAGAGGTTTTTCATTTGGGACACCTTAAAGTACTCTACAATTCACATCCCCAGATGTTACAATAAGGTAAGAAAAATGATAAAATAACAAAAATACACATGGTAGGGGTTTTGCTGTGTGTGTGCGTGTGCGTGCGCACACGCGGAAAGAATGATTCTCCAAAACATTTTAGTAATAATTCGCTATAGTTAGCATTTAAGATCCATTTTGGTGGGAGGGTTGCCCGTTGCTATTTTTCAGCATTTCAGATGTGGCAATGAATTGGAACTCAGGCTCTGCTTTAACTCGAGCTGGAACCCACCCACTTTGTAATGAGGAAGAAGGCAAAAATCATATGAGTACCAACAGTCCTTCAATGCCCTTCCCACAGTTCCCAGCATAGGACAGAAAATTGTCTGGGAAAGAGTCCTACACTGTCTCAAGACAGAGTAAAATGGATTATGCTCCCAGACACACACAGGTGAGTGCATGACATTGGAATGTGGATAGGACTTTGCAGAGGGGATGCTCACACCTGGGCTAGGCTAATTTGGGTGGCTCAGACCCAGCGACTAACCACCTGGGTTAACTGTGCAGTGAAGACATACTCTGAGAGCATTCAGCACCCACAGTGTTCAGGGAACTTGGCTAGGACTAAACTCCTATTCTGAAAATACTTGAAGTACTCAAACATGCATTAAGCTCCCCATCTCAGTGCCCATCAGGCACCTAATACAGGGCAGACTTTTGAAAATGTTGATAATAATATGTGGGCCCATATGCTGGGATAGTTCCCAGTGCTTTCCTGAGCACTATAAGTGATCCTTCCTTGCTGCTTCTGCAGTGGGAGTGGGCATAGGAAAGAGTTCTCACATACCACATACCTGTGCAACAAGGAGCAGGATCGACTCCATGATGATTATCTGCATTGGACTAGATAACATCTACTTTTATAATATTTGGCATTAACTAGTAGTAATGGGGTAGAGTGTCCCAAACTATAAGCAACTCAGTCCACAATAAGTTACAGGATTCCAGTGAAGGAACAAACTTTAACATTGTTCATTCCATTTCATATAATGTAATGAAAACCCTTATCCATTATTAACAACCGATTGTGTGAAAATTACGTGTTACATGACTCATATCACCAATAATTTCCATAATGATAAAATCAGTCATAGCACATTCATTTTGCCATTGCATGTTATATGACCTTTTTAATGGCTCATTTTGAATAACAAGATATAAAAATGTATTTTTTTTCCATTGAAACAACAGTCTGGTCATTTTTCAACCATTCTGCATGATATGCAATTCACTGTTCTAGTTACACTGTGTTCTAGTTATGCTATGGTGTACAACAGTTTAGTACAGGAGGCAGCCAGGTATCTTCAATAAAATCAGAATTTTGGTACTGTTTGATACAATGGGCATGATTTTCCTCTTACACCAATATAAATCAAGAATGACTCCACTGAAGAGACTTTGGTATAAAAACCTATGTAAGTGAGATCAGAATTGGAAGCGTTATTTTGATAATGATGATCATTACCATCTTTATTACGTGCAACATTATCCTGTTCTATCTGCTTGTGCAGGAGAAGAAAGGAGCTTATTCAGCCATGCGGGCTACCTGCATTGTGGATCACAGCACCGTGGGGAAAGCAGCCTCCTCCTCCTGCTGTGCTGAACTAGGGCCTCCATTTTAAAATAATCCCCCAGCTCAACATAGCTGATAATTTCCATTATTCAGGTAGTCTTAGGTGAAGAATTGATACAAATAATATTATTTTAAACCCTGCACTTTATGAATCAGCCTTCAGTTCAAGAAGTTTTTTCTTAATTAGCCAAATCCAGCAAATGAATGCGTAACATTACATTTTAATATGCTTTTTCCTGGCTGCTGTGGCAACTGAACAGCCCAGGAGACAGAAAACAATGGGGGCGGGTGTGGGTTTGAGTTATTATAGTAACAAGCTGAAAAGAACTTTATCCTCTTGGTAAATAAGGTATGAACAATAATTTCAGGTTGGACAGGTTCTTCAATTATACATTCATTGTAGTAATAAAATAAACATGTTTCCAATAACATTTGGACTAGATTCCTGTTTTTTACTAACTACTCTGCAGAGTATAGTACTGTTCTTACTACACATAGCAGTATATTGATATCTCTAAACCATTCTTGTCTATTAAAAATTAAACCCTTTTACCATAAATTATTAAAAGTACCTTCACTGGCTGCAAATCAACAAAGGCTTCATAAAGTCTTACGAGAAAGAGAAAGAGAGAGGAAACTGATTAAATCTGGATCGGCAGGCAATGATTAAAGGCGTCTGAGGAAAAAATATATTACATTTAAAAACTCTTTCAGGACTTAAAAAAATCATTACCCTTTTGTTCAAATTAACTACTAGGCGAAGGCCTTTCAATTTATGCATTATTCCACAATTAAATGTAATTCTACACTCCAAAACTGGCATTATTAGTATACTTTTTATTTAGATATTTCCACCTCCATTTTACTGTGTAATCCTTATAGAAATGGACATTACTGGACCCATCTTATCCCTTTAAGCATGATTTTGCACTTGAAATATTGTTCTTGTTTTGTCCACAGATGTCCAGTGGAAGGAAGTATGTTGAACGGAATGAAGACTGAATTATTTTCACATTGAGTAAATATGAAAGAATATTTAGACAAAACAGTTACATTTCCTGGAGTGAGAAAGAAGCTGCATTCATCTTGCCACCAGAGCTGAACAAAACATGTCAAGTTTTCGTGTGACGAAGTTCATTCAGACTGCTTTTAATGTAGGTTTGGAATGAATGGGGAGAGAAATCCTCTTTTTGCCCTGTGCTGTTTTGTGACATATGGGGAAAAGGTTGGAACAGAAAATGGCATTTTACTGAAGAAGTATGGAAATTGGTGTGTCATAGGTGAAGGAGCTGATTGTTAAAATGGCAATCCATCTTGCATTATCACATAGTCTTGATCAGAATGTTATGAGCATATTCAGCAGCACAATGGGAAAATTACAAGGAGGATGAAGGAGCAAAGATATTACAATACAGTCCTGGTCCATGACTGGGTCTCCTATGCACTACAGCAATAAAATACATAAATACATACTAACAAATAATAAAAAGACATTTAAATGGATATCCTCAGGAACTCAGCTGCCTACGGGCTCAGTTGCCTAGCAATCCAATGTGCTTGGCTGGGCCCAATAAACCCTCACTATATGACTGTGCTCCCTGAATGGTCAGTAGAACCAACAGATCACCATTTAAGCCCTGTAGCACAGTGACTGCTCAATGTGTTCCTTGCCTACAGCTGCTCCAGACTTGCTTCCTGTCCATCCCTCGCCTGCTCCGCTCCAGTCCTGCTCCCTGTCAGTCTCTAAACTCCTGATTCTTAACTCCTGGTTTTGACTACTGGCATGCCTTCTGACCACACCTCTGCTTCTGCCCCCTGATTATGCTCTCACCACTAGGTTGCACTGCCCACACCTCAGTGCATGACAGTTTGAGCAGCCACTAGAAGATAGCAGGGGCTTCACTTCATAGCATGGAGCTAACCCTTCAGGACTCCCACCCCCTTTTCAGATGTTGACAGAGTCCTGAAAGGCTCATGAGGGTAGCCATGCTATGTGACCAGAATGCAGCCCTCCAGGCTCAGGTACTGTTACCCACACAATTTACAGCTCTACCCCTACCCTCCCTCATGAGTACTCAAGGTGTAGGGCTCCCACCGCCTACCTATCCTTGTGGGTACTCAGGGTATAAGGGACCCAACTTTATCCCTGCATGGGCTCAGGGCAAACACCTGTTGCCGGTGGACTCAGGGCTGTACAGTTCTGCTAGGCCTTTTCCCAGTGGAAGAGCCCTTACACTGTGAATATCCTTAAACATGTATAAGTATTTATTAACAAATCAACAGAATACCACGCCAAGCATCTTATGCTCACTTTTCCCAGTAAAATAGACAGATGTCTCCCGATGGCCAGTCAGGGTCATGTTGTCTGGGTTTCCAGCTTCTACACAGTCTAGTCATGCAAGGGTTAAAAAGTTCTAGCAGCTTTGGTCTTGAGCTGTATTCTGGAGTTAAGTTCCAATGAGCTTGCTTTCTGACCCTCATTATATAGTTAAAATGAGGATTTCTTTTATCTATGGCTTAACCAATTATTTTACTTAAAATGTAGCTGTGCAAAACCACTAACCAATCATTTTCACTATACAAGAATTCACATGCCTTAGACCACCTACTTATTAGCTTTTGTATTTTTCAAAGTTAGTAAAAATTTCTTAAGGTCTCCTTGTCTTTGCTTCGTTAGCAAAAACCTCATACTTTTTATTATCAGTAAGAAGCTGTAGAAACTCAAGGTTAGCTTGTCCATCCTCCTGACTTTGTGAATATCCATCTATCTCAGTTAGTAGGTCTTTCAGCTGCAGCTAATATTTTTCTATCTGTGTGCATGATCTAGCTCCTGAAGGATTAAGTCACAAACCAATTTGTTCAGCAGTGCCTGGAACCTGCTAAGTACCTAGGATATACCAAGGTATTTGATATCCAAAAGGTGAACATGCTGTAATAACCTTAGTCCCAGATTTGGACCTTAGCGTCCAAAATATGGGGGTTAGCATGAAAACCTCCAAGCTTAGTTACCAGCTTGGACCTGGTACCTGCTGCCACCACCCAAAAAATTAGAGTGTTTTGGGGCACTCTGGTCCCCCGGAAAAACCTTCCCTGGGGACCCCAAGACCCAAATCCCTTGAGTCTCACAACAAAGGGAAATAATCCTTTTTCCCTTCCCCCCTCCAGGTGCTCCTGGAGAGATACACAGACACAAGCTCTGTGAATCCAAACAGAGTGAATCTCCCTCTCTGTTCCCAATCCTGGAAACAAAAAGTACTTTCCTCTTCACCCAGAGGGAATGCAAAATCAGGCTAGCCACTTCAACACACACAGATCTCCCCTGATTTCTTCCTCCCACCAATTCCCTGGTGAGTACAGACTCAATTTCCCTGCAGTAAAGAAAAACTCCAACAGGTCTTAAAAGAAAGCTTTATATAAAAAAAGAAAGAAAAAATACAAATAGTCTCTCTGTATTAAGATGACACAATACAGGGCAATTTCTTAAAAGAATATTGAATAAACAGCCTTATTCAAAAAGAATACAAATCAAAGCACTCCAGCACTTATATTCATGCAAATACCAAAGAAAAGAAACCATAGAACTTACTATCTGATCTCTTTGTCCTTACACTTAGAAACAGAAGACTAGAAAGTAGAACTACTTCTCCAAAGCTCAGAGAAAGCAGGCAGACGGAAAACAAAGACCTTAGACACTCAATTCCCTCCACCCAAAGTTGAAAAAATCCGGTTTCCTGATTGGTCCTCTGGTCAGGTGCTTCAGGTGAAAGAGACATTAACCCTTAGCTATCTGTTTATGACACGCCCCCCAAATTGCAGACAGTGGGGACGCTCACTGGCGGCGATTTCCTTCTAGAACTTGAAAATAAACAGATTAATACAACACATGCACCTTTACATATACTACTAAGTATATAACTAACAGACTTCTACATTTTAAGAAAACTTTTTAACTACTGAATTCTGGGAAACTCTCACGGGAGAGTGCATCAGCTACTTTGTTAGAAGCTCCTGTGATGTGTTGAATTTCAAAATCAAAATCTTGGAGAGCTAAACTCCAACGAAGAAGTTTCTTGTTGTTCCCCTTGGCAGTATGAAGCCACTTTAGTGCAGCATGGTCAGTTTGTAGTTGGAACCGCCGTCCCCAAACATATGGGCGTAGCTTTTCCAGGGCGTACACTATGGCATAGCATTCCTTTTCACTGACTGACCAGTGACTTTCCCTCTCAGACAGTTTCTTGCTGAGAAACACGACAGGATGGAAGTTGTGATCTGTTGCTTCCTGCATGAGCACCGCTCCTATACCACGCTCAGATGCATCTGTGGTTACTAGGAATGGCTTATGAAAGTCCGGGGCCCTGAGCACAGGGTCAGACATGAGCGTTGCCTTAAGTTGGGTAAAGGCCTTTTGACACTCATCAGTCCACTTAACTGCATTTGGCTGGGTCTTTTTGGTCAGGTCGGTCAGTGGGGCAGCGATTTGGCTGTAGTGTGGTACAAATCGCCTGTAGTATCCGGCCAAGCCTAAGAAGGATTGGACCTGCTTCTTGGACCGTGGGACAGGCCACTTTTGGATAGCATCCACCTTGGCCTGTAGGAGGTTTATGGTTCCTCGACCCACCTGGTGCCCCAGGTAAGTCACTCTGTTTTGGCCTATTTGACACTTTTTGGCCTTAACAGTTAGCCCTGCCTGCCTGATGCGCTCAAAGACCTTTTCCAGGTGTAGTAGGTGTTCGGGCCAGGAGTCTGAAAAAATGGCCACATCATCGAGGTAGGCAACTGCAAATTCTCCCAGTCCAGCTAGTAGACCATCTACCAGCCTCTGGAAGGTGGCGGGTGCATTTCGAAGGCCGAAAGGAAGGACATTGAATTCATACACCCCCGCATGGGTGACGAATGCTGACCTCTCCTTGGCAGGTTCATCTAGCGGTACTTGCCAGTACCCCTTGGTTAAGTCTATTGTAGAGATGAACTGGGCACGTCCCAACTTTTCCAATAGCTCATCGGTACGTGGCATTGGATAGTTGTCCGGACGAGTTACAGCATTGAGCTTACGGTAGTCCACGCAAAAGTGTATTTCCCCATCTGGTTTGGGTACCAGAACCACTGGAGATGCCCATGCACTGGTAGATGAGCGGATTATACCCATCTGTAGCATGTTCTGGATCTCCCGTTCTATAGCAGCTTGGGCATGAGGAGACACTCGGTAGGGTGGGGTTCTGATTGGGTGAGCATTACCTGTATCAATGGAGTGGTATGCCCGTTCAGTCCGTCCTGGGGTGGCTGAGAACAATGGCGCGAAGCTAGTGCACAGCTCCTTGATTTGTTGCCGCTGCAGACGTTCCAGGGTGGTTGAGAGGTTCACCTCTTCCACGCCACCGTCTTTTTTCCCGTCGTAGTAGACACCGTCAGGCCACTCAGCATCCTCTCCCTGGACTGTAAACTGACAAACCTGTAAATCTCTGGAATAGAAAGGCTTGAGAGAATTAACATGGTACACTTTAGGCTTTAGTGAGGAATTGGGAAATGCTATGAGGTAGTTTACAGCTCCCAGGCGCTCTTGGACCGTGAATGGCCCTTCCCATGATGCTTCCATCTTATGGGCCTGTTGCGCCTTCAAGACCATAACCTGGTCTCCTACCTTGAAGGACCGATCTCTGGCATGTCTGTCATACCAGGCCTTTGGCTCTTGTTGAGCATTCTTTAGGTTCTCTTTAGCAAGGGCTAAAGAGTGTTGGAGGGTGCTTTGTAGGTTGCTTACAAAGTCCAGAATGTTAGTTCCTGGAGAAGGCGTAAACCCCTCCCATTGCTGCTTCACCAACTGTAATGGCCCCTTAACCTCGTGACCATACACAAGTTCAACTGGTGAAAACCCTAAACTGGGATGTGGTACAGCCCTGTAGGCAAACAGCAACTGCTGCAACACTAGGTCCCAATTATTGGAGAATTCGTTGATGAATTTTCGTATCATGGCCCCCAAAGTTCCATTGAACCTTTCCACCAGGCCATTGGTTTGATGGTGGTACGGGGTGGCAACCAAGTGATTCACCCCATGAGTTTCCCACAGTTTTTCCATGGTCCCTGCCAGGAAATTAGACCCTGAATCTGTAAGGATGTCAGAGGGCCAACCTACCCTGGCAAAGATGTCTGTTAGGGCCAGGCACACAGTGTTAGCCCTGGTGTTGCCTAGAGCGACTGCTTCTGGCCATCGGGTAGCAAAGTCCACTAAAGTCAGTACGTACTGCTTTCCTCTGGGCGTCTTTTTTGGGAAAGGGCCCAGAATATCCACAGCTACTCGCTGAAATGGGACCTCAATTATGGGGAGTGGCTGGAGAGGGGCCTTGACCTGGTCTTGAGGCTTTCCCACTCTTTGGCATACCTCACAAGACCGGACATACTTGGCAACATCCTTGCCCATCCCCTCCCAGTGGAAGGACTTCCCCAACCGGTCCTTGGTTCTGTTCACCCCAGCATGGCCACTGGGATGATCATGGGCTAAGCTTAAGAGCTTCTCCCGGTACTTAGTTGGAACCACCAACTGTTTTTGCGGCTGCCATTCTTCCCGGTGTCCACCAGAAAGAATTTCCTTGTATAAAAGTCCTTGGTCTATAACAAACCGGGATCGATTAGAAGAGCTGAGAGGCGGTGGGGTGCTCCGTGCCGCCGCCCAAGCTTTCTGAAGGCTGTCATCTGCTTCCTGCTCAGTCTGGAACTGTTCCCTTGAGGCTGGGGTCACTAGTTCTTCCTCAGACTGTGGACTTGGCTTTGGTCCCTCTGGAAGCGATGTAGGTGATGGGGTTGTTTCCGTTGCTGGTGAACCGCTCTCCGCTGGTGCACCTGAGGGTATTTCAGGCTCTGGCTGAGCCTTTTGGGTATGGCTGTCTGTTGCTTCTGCCAGTTTTGGCTCGCTGGCGCCCTCTGGCGTTGAGTTTGAAGATGTAGTTGCACTTGCTGGTGCTGGTTGCTGTTCCAGTTCCGGGCCTGGGACTGGAGATGCTGTGGCTGTTTCAGTGGTAGGCATGGAATCCGGGTCCACTACCTCTGTCTGGGTCTCTGGTAACACAGACGGGGCCTCTGTGGACGGCTCAGGAACAGGAATGGGTCTGGAAGCTTGCCTGGTTTGGCTACGTGTAACCATTCCCACTCTCTTGGCCCGCCTCACCTGGTTGGCCAAGTCTTCCCCCAGTAGCATGGGGATAGGATAATTGTCATAGACTGCAAAAGTCCACATTCCTGACCAGCCTTTGTACTGGACAGGCAGTTGAGCTGTAGGCAAGTCTACAGCTTGTGACATGAAGGGGTAAATTGTAACTTTGGCCTTTGGGTTGATGAATTTGGGGTCAACGAAGGATTGGTGGATAGCTGACACTTGTGCCCCCGTGTCTCTCCACGCAGTAACCTTCTTTCCGCCCACTCTCAAATTTTCCCTTCGCTCCAAGGGTATTTGAGAGGCATCCGGGCCTGGGGATCTTTGGTGTGATGGTGGTGTCATGAATTGCACTCGCATGGTGTTCTTGGGACACTTGGCCTTGATATGTCCCAGTTCATTACACTTAAAGCATCTTCCATCTGATGGGTCACTGGGCCGAGGTGAGTTACTGGAGACTGGTGAGGTTGAAGGGTAGGGTATCTGTGGCTTTACTTGGGTGGTATGTGGGGTCTTTGGCTGTCCTCGGTTGTAGGGTTTATGGTCTGTGTGCCCCCTGGGGTAATCGTTCCCCTTGACAGTAGCTTTCTTGCTTTCTGCCAGTTCCATCCATTTGGCTCCAATCTCCCCCGCCTCAGCGATATTCTTGGGGTTTCCATCTTGTATGTACCGCGTGATGTCTTCAGGAACACCATCCAAGAACTGCTCCATTTGTATGAGGAGGTTCAGTTCTTCCAAGGTTTGAATGTTGTTTCCTGTTAGCCAGGCCTCATAGTTTTTTTGCAATGTAGTAGGCGTGTTTGGGAAATGACACCTCTGGTTTCCACTTTTGGGTTCTGAAGCGCCGACGGGCATGATCTGGGGTTATCCCCATCCTGTATCTGGCCTTGGTTAGAAAAAGTTTATAGTCATTCATTTGGTGCTTAGGCATTTCAGCTGCCACCTCTGCTAAAGGTCCACTGAGCTGTGACCTCAATTCTACCATGTACTGGTCTTCGGGAATGCTGTACCCAAGACAGGCTCTTTCAAAATTTTCCAAGAAGGCCTCGGTGTCATCACCTGCCTTGTAGGTGGGAAATTTCCTGTGCTGTGGAGCAATATTTGGCGCCGGGTTGTTAGGGTTGGCTGGCACAGGCAGCCCAGCTTTTGCCAACTCCAGTTCATGTTTTCTCTGTTTTTCCTTCTCTTCATTCTCTTTTTGTTGTTTTTCCATTTCTCGGTGGTGGTTTTCCATTTCTCGGCGGTGGGCCACCTCTTCTTCTTCTAGTTTTCTTCTGTGTGCTGCCTCCTTGGCTGCCTCTTTGGCTGCCTGTTCTCTTTGGTAGGCTGCCTGTTCTCTTTGGTAGGCTGCCTCTTTGATCTGTTCTTCTCTTTCTTTCATCTCCATCTCTTTTTGTTTTATTTCCAGTTGCTGTTTGTGTTTTTCCATCTGTCGCCTGTGTTCAGCTTCTTTGATTTGTTCTTCGGCCTCAATTTTTGCCTTAGAAGTCATGGTTCCTGTTTTCTTGTGTTGGGGTGCCCTCCGGTGTTTATCTTCTGAACTGCAGGCTCTGTTCCCTCCTGGAGTCTGCCTAGCAACAGTGCTTTTTTCTTTTTCTCTCTCTAGCTAATGTTCAATGAAGGGAAACCAGAAAACCCACTTTATTTGCATGCCTATAAGTGCTGGTACTTGACTCCTAATGGGAGGGCTATTGTGTGACAAAAGACTGTTAATAGTCCTTAACGACTTCTGCTTAACATGCAAGCCACAAACTGCCAGAGAGAGCAGAAAAAAAAAATTTCTCTCTGGTTCCCTTTTAAAACCAAACTGTTTCTCTCTGCTAAAAAGCCCTTAGCAGAGAAACGAAAAATATAATATTTCTACTGGCTTCTGGATTCTGTCTATCTCCCACCAGCTGCCGCCATGTTATAACCTTAGTCCCAGATTTGGACCTTAGCGTCCAAAATATGGGGGTTAGCATGAAAACCTCCAAGCTTAGTTACCAGCTTGGACCTGGTACCTGCTGCCACCACCCAAAAAATTAGAGTGTTTTGGGGCACTCTGGTCCCCCGGAAAAACCTTCCCTGGGGACCCCAAGACCCAAATCCCTTGAGTCTCACAACAAAGGGAAATAATCCTTTTTCCCTTCCCCCCTCCAGGTGCTCCTGGAGAGATACACAGACACAAGCTCTGTGAATCCAAACAGAGTGAATCTCCCTCTCTGTTCCCAATCCTGGAAACAAAAAGTACTTTCCTCTTCACCCAGAGGGAATGCAAAATCAGGCTAGCCACTTCAACACACACAGATCTCCCCTGATTTCTTCCTCCACCAATTCCCTGGTGAGTACAGACTCAATTTCCCTGCAGTAAAGAAAAACTCCAACAGGTCTTAAAAGAAAGCTTTATATAAAAAAAGAAAGAAAAAATACAAATAGTCTCTCTGTATTAAGATGACACAATACAGGGCAATTTCTTAAAAGAATATTGAATAAACAGCCTTATTCAAAAAGAATACAAATCAAAGCACTCCAGCACTTATATTCATGCAAATACCAAAGAAAAGAAACCATAGAACTTACTATCTGATCTCTTTGTCCTTACACTTAGAAACAGAAGACTAGAAAGTAGAACTACTTCTCCAAAGCTCAGAGAAAGCAGGCAGACGGAAAACAAAGACCTTAGACACTCAATTCCCTCCACCCAAAGTTGAAAAAATCCGGTTTCCTGATTGGTCCTCTGGTCAGGTGCTTCAGGTGAAAGAGACATTAACCCTTAGCTATCTGTTTATGACACATGCTACCTCGTCTCTACAGTTATGATTGCCTAATTGACCTTTAAGTGGGAACAGAGGTTCCTTTTGGATGCATTTACACCCTACCCAAACCCTACCTGCATGCCCTCCAGAAGTACCATGAGGAAAATCTTCAGAATGGGTTCATCCATACCTCAGCTTCCCCAGCAAGTTCACTTACCTTCTTTGTGGCTAAGAATGATGCCTCCTCTGACTTCATGTTGATTATCAAGCCCTTAACAAGATCTCCATCCACCTTCCTCTCATAAATGAATTCCTGGAAAGACTCCATTCAGCTCAGGTCTTTACAAAGCTAGACCTGCATGGAGCATACAACCTGGTCAGAATCTGAATGGAAGATGACATTTCGAACCAGTTACTATTATAGTTACTATTATAGTAACTACTATTATTTTGAATATTTGGTCATGCCGTTTGGTCTATGTAAAACTCCCGGTATTTTCCATCATTTCATGAATGAAGTCTTCAGAGACATCCTTGACCAATTCATAACACAGGAGGAGGGGGCTGCCAAGCACCCACCCACTACATTTCCCCATGGGTGCTCCAACCCTGAAGCACCCACAGAGTCAGCACCTATGGATGCTCCTTGGACAGATTGCACGGAGCACAGGCTCACAGCTCCACAGTTCCTGCCCAGCAAATGAAGGTGGGGACAGACAGCTGGTTCTAGCCCCCTGGCTGCAAGGGTGATGAGAGAGGCACCCTGGGACACTGCAGTGTCAGTGTGTGTGCGGTGCAGGTTGGGTCCTTTAAAACTGAACTGCTCCTCCAGCGTGCAGCCAGGAGCTTGGGCTTGGGCTCCAGCAGCTTGCATTCCAGGCCAAGTTTCAGTAGAATCATAGAAGATTAGTGTTGGAAGAGACCTCAGGAGGTCATCTAGTTCAACCCCTCTGCTAAAAGCAGGACCAATCCCAACTAAATCATTGCAGCCAGGGCTTTGTCAAACCAGGCCTTAAAAATCTCTAAGGATGGAGATTCCATCACCTCCCTAGGGGGAGGGATAGCTCAGTGGTTTGAGTATTGGCCTGCTAAACCCAGGGTTGTGAGTTCAATCCTTGAGGGGGCTACTTAGGAATCTAGGGCAAAATCAGTACTTGGTCCTGCTAGTGAAGGCAGGGGGCTGGACCCGATGTCCCTTCCAGGTCTAGGAGATAGGTATATCTCCATTTAACCCATTCTAGTGCTTCACCACCCTCCTAGTGAAATAGCATTTCCTAATATCCAACCTAGACCCCCCCCACATTGCAACTTGAGACCATTGCTTCTTGTTCTGTCATCTGCCACCACTGAGAACAGCCAAGCTCCATCCTCTTTGGAACCCCCCTTTAGGTAGTTGAAGACTGCTATCAAAATCCCCCTCATTCTTCTCTTCTGCAGACTAAACAAGCCCAGTTCCCTCAGCCTCTCCTCGTAAGTCATGTGCCCCAGCCCCCTAATCATTTTCATTGTCCTCCACTGGACTCTCTCCAATTTGTCCACATCCCTTCTGTAGTGGGGGGACCAAAACTGGATGCAGTACTCCAGGTGTTGCCTCACCAATGCCGAATAGAGGGGAATAATCACTTCCCACGATCTGTTGGCAATGCTCCTACTAATACAGCCCAATTTGCCTTTGGCCTCCTTGGCAACAAAGGCACACTGCTAACTCATATCCAGCTTCTCATCCACTGTAATCCCAGGTCCTTTTCTGCAGTACTGCTGCTTAGCCAGTCAGTCCCCAGCCTGTAGCAGTGCATGGGATTCTTCCTTCCTAAGTGCAGGACTCTGCATTTGTCCTTTTGAACCTCATCAGATTTCTTTTGGCCCAATCTTCCAGTTTGTCTAGGTCACTATGGCCCCTATTCCTACCCTCCAGCATATCTACCTCTCCCCCGATCTTAGTGCCATCTGCAAACTTGCTGAGAGTGCAATTCATCCCATCATCCAGATCATTAATAAAGATGTTGAACAAAACCAGCCCCAGGATCGACCCCTGGGGCACTCCGCATGATACCGGCTGCCAGCTAGATATCGAGCTGTTGATCACTACCCACTGAGCCCGACAATCTAGCCAGCTTTCTATCCACTTTATAGTCCATTCATCCAATCCATACTTCTTTAGCTTGCTGGCAAGAATACTCTCAGACACTGTATCAAAAGCTTTGCTAAAGTCAAGATATATCAGATCCACTGTTTCCCTTTATCCACAGAGCAAGTTATCTCATCACAGAAGGCAATCAGGTTGGTCAGGCATGACTTGTCCTTTGTGAATCCATGCTGACTGTTCTTGATCACCTTCCTCTCCTCCCATAGGCAATGAGTTATATGGGCCTGTGGTGCCCATGCTCCACCAATATTCCTGAAGGTGGGCCCAGGTCCACCAATGTTTGGGCCCCAGACTCTGTGCTTTGGGGTCCCCATGCCATGGGTCAGCAACACCGGGTGCTCTCACCTTGGGGCAGCTCCTCTGCTCCCCACAAGCAGCTCCCCCATCCCCGGAGCTCCTGTGTGCTGCAGACAGGCCCCAGTGCTGACCCAGCTCACAGCAGGGAGGGGGAAGGAGCCAAAGGCAGCGGCTTTCATCCCTGGACAGAGAGCAAGCAGCAGGAGTCTGTCCCCGTCAGACGGACACATAGACACAGCCGGTGAGCCATGAGGGTTATGGGGGCAGAGAGACACTCAGACACAGCTGGGGGTTGTGGGGACAGACATGGAGCTGTGGGTGGGGGAATGGGAAATGGGCACCCCTGTCATAAACAGATAGCTAAGGGTTAATGTCTCTTTCACCTAAAGCACCTGACCAGAGGACCAATCAGGAAACCGGATTTTTTCAACTTTGGGTGGAGGGAATTGTGTGTCTGAGGTCTTTTGTCTGCCTGCCAGCTTTCTCTGAGCTTTGGAGAAGTAGTTCTACTTTCTAATTTTCTGTTTCTAAGTGTAAGGACAAAGAGATCAGATAGTAAGTTCTATGGTTTCTTTTCTTTGGTATTTGCATGAATATAAGTGCTGGAGTGCTTTGATTTGTATTCTTTTTGAATAAGGCTGTTTATTCAATATTCTTTTAAGCAATTGACCCTGTGTTGTATCATCTTAATACAGAGAGCACATTTGTATGTATTTTTCTTTCTTTTTATATAAAGCTTTCTTTAAGACCTGTTGAAGTTTTCTTTACTTCAGGGAAATTGAGTCTGTACTCACCAGGGAATTGGTGGGAGGAAGAAATCGGGGAGATCTGTGTGTTGGATTGCTAGCCTGATTTTGCATTCCCTCTGGGGGAATAGGAAAGTACTTTTTGTTTCCAGGATTGGGAACAGAGAGGGGGGAGTCTCTGTGTAGTTTCACAGAGCTTGTGTCTGTGTATCTCTCCAGGAGCACCTGGAGGGGGGAAGGGAAAAAGGATTATTTCCCTTTGTTGTGAGACTCAAGGGATTTGGGTCTTGGGGTCCCCAGGGAAGGTTTTTCCGGGGGACCAGAGTGCCCCAAAACACTCTAATTTTTTGGGTGGTGGCAGCAGGTACCAGGTCCAAGCTGGTAACTAAGCTTGGAGGTTTTCATGCTAACCCCCATATTTTGGACGCTAAGGTCCAAATCTGGGACCAAGGTTATGATATGGTGTAGCAGCGGGTGGGATCTAGACAGAATCCAGAAGCCAGTAGGAATATTATATTTTTCTTTTCTCTGCTAAGGGCTTTTTAGCAGAGAGAAACAGTTGGTTTTAAAAAGGGAACCAGAGAGAATTTTTTTTTCTGCTCTCTCTGGCAGTTTGTGGCTTGCATGTTAAGCAAGAAGCCATTACCAGACTGTTAAGGGTCTTTTGTCATGCAATAGCCCTCCCATTAGGAGGCAAGTACCAGCATTTATATGCATGCAAATAAAGTGGTTTTTCTGGTTTCCTTTCATTAAACATTAGCTAGAGAGAGAAAAGGAAAAAAGCACTGTTGCTAGGCAGACTTCAGGAGGCAACAGAACCTGCAGTTCAGAAGATAAACACCGGAGGGCACCCCAACACAAGAAAACAGGAACCATGACTTCTAAGGCAAAAATTGAGGCCGAAGAACAAATCAAAGAAGCTGAACACAGGCGACAGATGGAGATGAAAGAAAAGGAAGAAAGCGTGAAACTGGCAGCCTTCCAAAGAGAACAGGCAGCCCAAGAGGCAGCACACAAAAGAAAACTAGAAGAAGAAGAGGTAGCCTACTGAAGGAAACAAGCAGAAGAAGAGTTGGCCCACAGAAGGAAGCAAGAAGAAGAAGAGGCGGCCCACCACCGAGAAATGGAAAAAACACCAAAAAGAAATGGAAAAACAACAAAAAGAAATGGAAAAACACCAAAAAGAAATGGAAAAACAACAAAAAGAAATGGAAAAACAACAAAAAGAGAATGAAGAGAAGGAAAAACAGAGAAAACATGAACTGGAGTTGGCAAAAGCTGGGCTGCATGTGCCAGCCAACCCTAACAACCCGGCGCCAATTATTGCTCCACAGCACAGGAAATTTCCCACCTACAAGGCAGGTGATGACACCGAGGCCTTCTTGGAAAATTTTGAAAGAGCCTGTCTTGGGTACAACATCCCCAAAGACCAGTACATGGTAGAATTGAGGTCACAGCTCAGTGGACCTTTAGCAGAGGTGGCAGCTGAAATGCCTAAGCAGCAAATGAATGACTATAAACTTTTTCAAACCAAGGCCAGATACCGAATGGGGATAACCCCAGATCATGCCCGTCGGCGCTTCAAAACCCAAAAGTGGAAACCCGAGGTGTCATTTCCCAAACACGCCTACTACATTGCAAAAAACTATGAGGCCTGGATAACAGGAAACAACATTCAAACCTTGGAAGAACTGAACCTCCTCATACAAATGGAGCAGTTCTTGGATGGTGTTCCTGAAGACATCACACGGTACATACAAGATGGAAATCCCAAAGATATCGCTGAGGCGGGGGAGATTGGAGCCAAATGGATGGAACTGGCAGAAAGCAAGAAAGCTACTGTCAAGGGGAACGATTACCCCAGGGGGCACACAGACCATAAACCCTACAACCGAGGACAGCCAAAGACCCCACATAACCCCCAAGTAAAGCCACAGATACCCTACCCTTCAACCTCACCAGTCTCCAGTAACTCACCTCGGCCCAGTGACCCATCAGATGGAAGATGCTTTAAGTGTAATGAACTGGGACATATCAAGGCCAAGTGTCCCAAGAACACCATGCGAGTGCAATTCATGACACCACCATCACACCAAAGATCCCCAGGCCCGGATGCCTCTCAAATACCCTTGGAGCGAAGGGAAAATTTGAGAGTGGGCGGAAAGAAGGTTACTGCGTGGAGAGACACGGGGGCACAAGTGTCAGCTATCCACCAATCCTTCGTTGACCCCAAATTCATCAACCCAAAGGCCAAAGTTACAATTTACCCCTTCATGTCACAAGCTGTAGACTTGCCTACAGCTCAACTGCCTGTCCAGTACAAAGGCTGGTCAGGAATGTGGACTTTTGCAGTCTATGACAATTATCCTATCCCCATGCTACTGGGGGAAGACTTGGCCAACCAGGTGAGGCGGGCCAAGAGAGTGGGAATGGTTACACGTAGCCAAACCAGGCAAGCTTCCAGACCCATTCCTGTTCCTGAGCCGTCCACAGAGGCCCCGTCTGTGTTACCAGAGACCCAGACAGAGGTAGTGGACCCGGATTCCATGCCTACCACTGAAACAGCCACAGCATCTCCAGTCCCAGGCCCGAAACTGGAACAGCAACCAGCACCAGCAAGTGCAACCACATCTTCAAACTCAACGCCAGTGGGCGCCAGTGAGCCAGAACTGGCAGAAGCAACAGACAGCCATACCCAAAAGGCTCAGCCAGAGCCTGAAATACCCTCAGGTGCACCAGCGGAGAGCGGTTCACCAGCAACGGAAACAACCCCATCACCTACATCGCTTCCAGAGGGACCAAGCCCAAGTCCACAGTCTAAGGAAGAACTGGTGACCCCAGCCTCAAGGGAACAGTTCCAAGCTGAGCAGGAAGCGGATGACAGCCTTCAGAAAGCTTGGGCGGCGGCACGGAGCACCCCACCACCTCTCAGCTCTTCTAATCGATCCCAGTTTGTTATAGACCAAGGACTTTTATACAAGGAAATTCTTTCTGGTGGACACCGGGAAGAATGGCAGCCGCAAAAACAGTTGGTGGTTCCAACTAAGTACCGGGAGAAGCTCTTAAGCTTAGCCCATGATCATCCCAGTGGCCATGCTGGGGTGAACAGAACCAAGGACCGGTTGGGGAAGTCCTTCCACTGGGAGGGGATGGGCAAGGACGTTGCCAAGTATGTCCGGTCTTGTAAGGTATGCCAAAGAGTGGGAAAGCCTCAAGACCAGGTCAAGGCCCCTCTCCAGCCACTCCCCATAATTAAGGTCCCATTTCAGCGAGTAGCTGTGGATATTCTGGGCCCTTTCCCAAAAAAGACGCCCAGAGGAAAGCAGTACGTACTGACTTTAGTGGACTTTGCTACTCGATGGCCAGAAGCAGTAGCTCTAGGCAACACCAGGGCTAACACTGTGTGCCTGGCCCTAACAGACATCTTTGCCAGGGTAGGTTGGCCCTCTGACATCCTTACAGATTCAGGGTCTAATTTCCTGGCAGGGACCATGGAAAAACTGTGGGAAACTCATGGGGTGAATCACTTGGTTGCCACCCCGTACCACCATCAAACCAATGGCCTGGTGGAAAGGTTCAATGGAACTTTGGGGGCCATGATACGAAAATTCATCAACGAATTCTCCAATAATTGGGACCTAGTGTTGCAGCAGTTGCTGTTTGCCTACAGGGCTGTACCACATCCCAGTTTAGGGTTTTCACCATTTGAACTTGTGTATGGTCACGAGGTTAAGGGGGCCATTACAGTTGGTGAAGCAGCAATGGGAGGGGTTTACGCCTTCTCCAGGAACTAACATTCTGGACTTTGTAAGCAACCTACAAAGCACCCTCCGACACTCTTTAGCCCTTGCTAGAGAGAACCTAAAGGATGCTCAAGAAGAGCAAAAGGCCTGGTATGACAGACATGCCAGAGAACGTTCCTTCAAGGTAGGAGACCAGGTTATGGTCTTGAAGGCGCAACAGACCCATAAGATGGAAGCATCATGGGAAGGGCCATTCACGGTCCAAGAGCGCCTGGGAGCTGTAAACTACCTCATAGCATTTCCCAATTCCTCACTAAAGCCTAAAGTGTACCATGTTAATTCTCTCAAGCCTTTCTATTCCAGAGACTTACAGGTTTGTCAGTTTACAGTCCAGGGAGATGATGCTGAGTGGCCTAACGGTGTCTACTACGACGGGAAAAAAGACGGTGGCGTGGAAGAGGTGAACCTCTCAACCACCCTGGAACGTCTGCAGCGGCAACAAATCAAGGAGCTGTGCACTAGCTTCGCGCCATTGTTCTCAGCCACCCCAGGACGGACTGAACGGGCATACCACTCCATTGATACAGGTAATGCTCACCCAATCAGAACCCCACCCTACCGAGTGTCTCCTCATGCCCAAGCTGCTATAGAACGGGAGATCCAAAACATGCTACAGATGGGTATAATCCACTCATCTACCAGTGCATGGGCATCTCCAGTGGTTCTGGTACCCAAACCAGATGGGGAAATACGCTTTTGCGTGGACTACCGTAAGCTCAATGCTGTAACTCGTCCGGACAACTATCCAATGCCACGTACTGATGAGCTATTGGAAAAATTTGGACGTGCCCAGTTCATCTCTACAATAGACTTAACCAAGGGGTACTGGCAAGTACCGCTAGATGAACCTGCCAAGGAGAGGTCAGCATTCGTCACCCATGCGGGGGTGTATGAATTCAATGTCCTTCCTTTCGGCCTTCGAAATGCACCCGCCACCTTCCAGAGGCTGGTAGATGGTCTACTAGCTGGACTGGGAGAATTTGCAGTTGCCTACCTCGATGATGTGGCCATTTTTTCAGACTCCTGGCCCGAACACCTACTACACCTGGAAAAGGTCTTTGAGCGCATCAGGCAGGCAGGACTAACTGTTAAGGCCAAAAAGTGTCAAATAGGCCAAAACAGAGTGACTTACCTGAGGCACCAGGTGGGTCGAGGAACCATAAACCCCCTACAGGCCAAGGTGGATGCTATCCAAAAGTGGCCTGTCCCACGGTCCAAGAAGCAGGTCCAATCCTTCTTAGGCTTGGCCGGATACTACAGGCGATTTGTACCACACTACAGCCAAATCGCTGCCCCACTGACCGACCTGACCAAAAAGACCCAGCCAAATGCAGTTAAGTGGACTGATGAGTGTCAAAAGGCCTTTACCCAACTTAAGGCAACGCTCATGTCTGACCCTGTGCTCAGGGCCCCGGACTTTGACAAGCCATTCCTAGTAACCACGGATGCATCTGAGCGTGGTATAGGAGCAGTGCTCATGCAGGAAGCAACAGATCACAACTTCCATCCTGTCGTGTTTCTCAGCAAGAAACTGTCTGAGAGGGAAAGTCACTGGTCAGTCAGTGAAAAGGAATGCTATGCCATTGTGTACGCCCTGGAAAAGCTACGCCCATATGTTTGGGGACGGCGGTTCCAACTACAAACTGACCATGCTGCACTAAAGTGGCTTCATACTGCCAAGGGGAACAACAAGAAACTTCTTCGTTGGAGTTTAGCTCTCCAAGATTTTGATTTTGAAATTCAATACATCACAGGAGCTTCTAACAAAGTAGCTGATGCACTCTCCCGTGAGAGTTTCCCAGAATTCAGTAGTTAAAAAGTGTTCTTAAAATGTAGAAGTCTGTTAGTTATATACTTAGGAGTATATGTAAAGGTGTATGTGTTGTATTAATCTGTTTATTTTCAAGTTCTAGAAGGAAATCGCCGCCAGTGAGCTTCCCCACTGTCTGCAATTTGGGGGGCGTGTCATAAACAGATAGCTAAGGGTTAATGTCTCTTTCACCTGAAGCACCTGACCAGAGGACCAATCAGGAAACCGGATTTTTTCAACTTTGGGTGGAGGGAATTGTGTGTCTGAGGTCTTTTGTCTGCCTGCCTGCTTTCTCTGAGCTTTGGAGAAGTAGTTCTACTTTCTAATTTTCTGTTTCTAAGTGTAAGGACAAAGAGATCAGATAGTAAGTTCTATGGTTTCTTTTCTTTGGTATTTGCATGAATATAAGTGCTGGAGTGCTTTGATTTGTATTCTTTTTGAATAAGGCTGTTTATTCAATATTCTTTTAAGCAATTGACCCTGTGTTGTATCATCTTAATACAGAGAGCACATTTGTATGTATTTTTCTTTCTTTTTATATAAAGCTTTCTTTTAAGACCTGTTGAAGTTTTCTTTACTTCAGGGAAATTAAATCTGTACTCACCAGGGAATTGGTGGGAGGAAGAAATCGGGGAGATCTGTGTGTTGGATTGCTAGACTGATTTTGCATTCCCTCTGGGGGAATAGGAAAGTACTTTTTGTTTCCAGGATTGGGAACAGAGAGGGGGGAGTCTCTGTGTAGTTTCACAGAGCTTGTGTCTGTGTATCTCTCCAGGAGCACCTGGAGGGGGGAAGGGAAAAAGGATTATTTCCCTTTGTTGTGAGACTCAAGGGATTTGGGTCTTGGGGTCCCCAGGGAAGGTTTTTCCGGGGGACCAGAGTGCCCCAAAACACTCTAATTTTTTGGGTGGTGGCAGCAGGTACCAGGTCCAAGCTGGTAACTAAGCTTGGAGGTTTTCATGCTAACCCCCATATTTTGGACGCTAAGGTCCAAATCTGGGACCAAGGTTATGAGCCATGAGGGTTATGGGGGAAGAGAGACACACAGACACAGCTGGGGGTTGTGGGGACAGACATGGAGCTGTGGGTGGGGGAATGGGAAATGGGCACCCCGGGGCTGGCATAAAATACACAGGACAGAGGGAGCTTCCTGAGGGGACTATAGCAACACCTTCCCCCACCCACCCCGCAGAGCAGCTCCAGGCTGTGGCTGGCTCTGTCCATCACACCCCCCTGTTCCACAGAGACCGACACAACCCTCTGCCCCCATTGAGAAACCCCCAATGACCCCTGTGCCCCTGTCACCCCTCTCCAGAAAGCCTCCCCAGTCCTGCAACGATTTTCTACTGATGTTACCTCAGTGGGTCTGCTCATGTGAGCATAAGGGACATGTTATTCTACTGCTTGAAAAACTAAAGCTGATGTGTGTGTTAAATATATTAAAAGTTTACATAATTTGTTTTAACTTGTAACATTATATAACAGTATTTCAATCTTCTAGAATTCAAGGGTCTACAATTGAGAGTAGTTAATTACACTATTATTGTTAATGTGTCTCAGTTGGGTCCTGGGATCAGAACAATGATCTAACTTTACCATACAAGAAATCAGAATTTGAGACAAACTGTATCCTTTGTTTTCAGGTTCACAGGATCCATATACTGTGGAAGTGTGATGGCCACCACTTGTAAAGGAGGACGGTATGCATGTATTCATATATGTATAGAAGTAGGTATATATTTCTGTATACAATACATCCCTTATCAATGTTTTATCAGAATTAAAAAAATAGTATTTAATACAGATTCCCTGTATGTTACTGATAATCTATTTTTACACGGATTTAAAAGTCCAAACTTATCATTCCATAGTAAGTCTCTTGTTGTTCTTCTGAAATTGGTGGGGTTTTTATTCACTTAGTGCTTTCTTTCTATAAATACACACCATGTTGATTGCCAAACAACTGTCCCAACAGTGCTATGCATTTGTGTTCTACAATTGTAGTGTACACACTTTCCACTTGTGTTTTTTATTAGAAAAACCTTAAAACTGCATGAAAAATTAAACTTGATATTAAAATGTTTTTCTTCTTGATTGAAAAGTAGTTTCTTGTGAACTGCAAGGTGAGATCTGTGTGTTTGTAGGGTAGAAAATTCAGAAATCCAAAAAAATAAAATGTGCATTAAGACAGTGGACTAGAAATGAACCCCCAAACATATTCAAAATGTTACTTGCCTCCAAGAAAGCCTTCCTGAACTTAATGTGACTTGATTGCATTTATATGTTATACATTTGATGGGCGAGGTTCTTTAGTCTGTGGTATACAGGAGGTCAGAGTAGATGATCATAAATCACAATTGTTACTTCTTAAAATCTAGGCACTTGTTATAGAAAGAATCCTTAGCTGGGAGGCAGGAACTTCTGACTTCTGATTCCAGCTCTGCCACTGTGGGCCAACCACTTCACTTTTTTGGCCTCTAAAGGGGTTGAGTCACTGTTTAGAAGAAACTATCCTGCTGAAATAACTTCTCCCACTGGTGCAGTTAAGACATCATTTTCTTTCTGGGAGAAAGAATGGAAGGATACAGGTTTTTAAACATCTTTTTAAAGGGATGTTAAGGCTGATGCTGTTAACTGTATCTGAGACTTACTCCTTAGAAAAACCAACCTGCCTTAATTTTCCCAATTGGGTGATCAATAGGTCCACTGTGGTTTTTAGGTATCAAACAACACCCTCTCCCCTTTTGAGAGGCTGAATTTATCAGCAGGAAGTTCAAACACAAAAAAGACCTTCACCCAGGCTTCTAAACAAAGAGACAGATTCCATCTGAGTTTGTCAGTCTCACTTGCAGGCCCACTAGGCACTCCTGACCTCAATTCCTTTTCTGGAGTTAGGACCTTCTTGCCAACCATAGCTCTTCTCCTGGTGTCACACAGCTCCTTACAGGCTGAGCATCCTGCAGTTAATCCAGGTGGTCCCTCCCAGAGTTCCGCTCTATTCCCTTTGCACTCCTTTCCCACTATGGGCCTCCTCACTCTAGAACCACCCATCTTCAGCTCAGTCTGGGAGCCTTTTATCAGGTCCAGGTGCTCATTAGCCAATTAACTGCAATCCAGTCACCTAAGCAGTTCGTTACTTGCAGGTGGGTTGAGATGGGCTCATTCTCCTTAAAGTAGTTTGTCACGGGTCAGCTGGGCTAGCCATCTGTGACGTAGTGTTTTTTAAGCCTACAAATTAAAGACTAGCATTTTAGAAAAATAGAATATTTCCCTAGTTTGTAATGTGTTCGGAGAGCCCCCATCAGATCAATAGGTCAATCCCGTGTGCTCTAGGTGTGAGGTACAAATGTTGAATGTGGTGTATGCCAGAAGGCTTTATATGCAGGTTTTTATAAGCAGCCACGTTATCCTGTAGTCAGATCATGTCAATTGGAGAAAAGGCTGGGATGAATTGAATGGAAAAAGTAACTAAAATTTCTGAGCTCACAGAGATGCCCTCCAAACACCTGATCTTTAAATGAACAGTTAAAAATAGGACTCTCGCTCACTATAAAATATAAAAGTGAAATGTAGAATGTATTTATTTATCAAAATATAAAATATAAAAGCTCACGTGTTCAAGTTCTGATTTGGGCTAGTTGGGACAATTTTTATTGTTTGCTCATTTCTATCTTTGCTCTGCTTCTATCTGCCTTTCTACTCTTGATAAGCAGCAACAAAACAGGCCAACAAAAAGGTAGCCTGGCTTTCCTCACCAAGTCCAAATATGCTTTCGGAGATATGATATTAGCCTGGTTGTCAACAATACAGTAGCTCCAAAGATGGGATGACATAGATTCTCTTTGTAGTTATCTCACTTGGGAAAGAAACTAAGACCTGCAGATAGCCATGGCACAGACAACCTAAAAGAAAGGTGGAAGAGACCCATAACTGCCTACTGGAGAGTGGGTCTGATCCAACCAGGCAATTCCTATGTTCCTATCAAAATGAATCAATTTCTTTTCCTTCCTCTATATTTCTTTGTGGTTTCCTTGTTGTCTGTGTGTCCCACTGTAATCTGCAGTACTGTTCTTTGTGAATATATGAAATATTAGTGAGATAGGCCCATGGCACCAGTATGCTCCTAATGGAAAATGTGACCCTCAGAGTCCTACGAATGCAAGTGAATAAAGGAACACTTGAATGATTTTCTGAGGCTGCTCTGTATTATACCAGGGTAGCCAAATCCTTTCACAGGGAAAGGATCAAATGAAACATGCAAAAATGCTGAAAAAGAAACCTTCGTGTTACATTTATACAGGAAATAATTGAGCCTTTCCAGCTATGCACTGAAATCAATGAGATTACTCACATGCTTAAAGCCATGTACAGTGAGGGAAGCAGCAGGAGCATTGTGTGATAACTAGGAAGAAAGAGGGAAAAAGAGGCAGAAATGAAAGCAGCTGGAGAGGCAGCAATAGCAGGAGTGAGAAGCCTGTACAAGATTTCGATCCAAAGTTCAGATCCATGCATTGTAAAATGTAAGAAATAAGTTAATTTTGAATTATGGGGCTGTAATTCCATCTCAGTATTGTAGTAACTTGGCCACTTGAGCTTTGTTTTTATAGTTTATGGTATCACCACAACCCCCTGGTGGATTTATAGCCTTGGCATTGAAAAGTAGATTGTTTATTGTTATACTTACTACAGTACATCACAAGAGACATCGATAACAGTCACCTATTGCACGGTACCATGTTCCCAATGCTGTTGTATTTGTCTCTGGAAAATCAAAGCTGTACTTTGAGACCTGGCAACCACAGAGCAGGTGTGCGTTCTGCCTGTGTCTCTTTGTCCCATTAAGGGTGCTTCTTTAATTTAGCAGTGATTTGCCCAGACACAGAAAGGCATGTTGATTTCACATCATTACGTGACAAGCAGCCTTCTAGTTCCAAATTTTCACATTTCCTTTTCTCTTTTTTTACCCCTTGCAGTATGCTAATTTCTCATCTTAGTCTTATCCCACCAGCTCCCAGATACAATCTATCAACCTAATACAAAGCCAGGTCTCCTAAAGCAAAAGTGAAACAAAAAAAGACACATTCATGGCCACAGTCACTAATATATGAAAAGCTATGCAAATTGCTAGCAGTGAACAATTCATTCATTACATTTAGTCCCTTCCTTATATTCTTAAATTATTTTCAGAAATATTTTGTTTTTTACAAGTTTATTTATTTGAAATGATTGAACAATTGGATTATGAGAACATATTTGACCCTATAGATTGTTTGTGAACTATCCATCTTGACCAATGCTTTGAGTATTCATTAACCATAATTTCCTAGTTGTGCTGTGTGATTAGTAAATGAAGTTACATGATATTGTTTCTGCTCTTGGACTGAATGTCTCCAAAATATAAGAAGCTTCTAAACTAAGGACATGTGGTTAAAGCACTTGATTGGTAGAGCCTTCATCCGCATCTGATCCACGATCCACAAAAATGGTCCACAGATATCCGCAGATATAAAGGGGATATCTGTGGATTTGCAGGACTCTATTGATTGGGTCACAGCTGAATTGGGTTCACTTCCTGCTTATGCCAGAGACTTCTGGTGTGGTCTTGGTCAAGTTATTTAATATCTCTTTCTGTCCCTCAAATCCCCATTGCAAAGCAACATTTTCCTACTTCACAGAGGTACTGTGATGGTAAATCCACTAGTGTGTATGAGGTGTTCAGACCTTACAGTGATGTGTGACATAGAAAATACCTTAAAAACAAAGTCACACAAACACTTCTTGTGCCAAAATGTGCTTGAATATATATTCACACAATGCTTTCTTTCTGCAGACATTCTTGCAAACAAATATTTGCTCATACAAGTATTTAGAGAAAGCAAACAGAACGAGTCATGAATATCAGCAAAGTGAAACCACATTCTGGTTCCAATTGGTTAATGTGCAGAATCCACATTAGGGTTTTTTGTCTTGAATTCACCCATGGGCCCACAGAGGGATCTGGAGGTAGATGCTTGCCCCCACTGCTTCCATGTGCTCCTTGGCTCATGCAGGGATGTGCAGTGTTTCAGATAGTGGTGGATGTTTTGTTTCTGGTGCTAACATGCTGGATTCAAAGAAAGATCAATTGGTTTCAAAGCCTGCGCGTTTGCAAACCATGGGTACTTTCCCAGGGAATCTACCTGAGGTCTGGTCTATAATGAGGCAGAATCAGGGGTGAAAACTGAGAGTGCCAGTGAGAAGATTGTTGCTCAGTCTCACTCAAGAGCCTCGAGGCTTATGCTGGGCCTCACTAGTAACCCACTGAACTTGTGGTGTGTATGTGTGTATGTGCAGATCTCAATATTAAAGATATATAATTTGCAACAAGGAGAGTGTTACCCCGGAATTTGACATTCCTGCCTGTACCCCAGAACTTGACAGTACTGCAGTCAGCCATTTTGTATGTTCAGCCACTGCTGGCTGCAAACCAAACATCCCATAGCTAGGAATAATCTTAGGCTTTTGTGAGACAAAGTCAGACAGCTTCAAACTTGCAGTTTGTTAATTACAATGGGAGGATGGAACAGAAAGTTATGGAAGAGAGTGAGTGAATAGCACCCTTGGTTTTAGGTGCCACTGACATATTGTTATTAGGGCTAGAAATACTAGAAATGTTTGAGATAATGAGTAGTTTCTTGAAGACAGGAGAATTGGTGACCCAGTAGAGGTTATTTTGCTGACCCACTAGGAGTCATCATAAGTTATGTACTCTGTTAGAGTTAACTATAAAAGATTAGGTAAAAGTAAATACCTCAGAGCAGTCTGAGGGAGCTTTTCTTCGGGCAAGGAGCTGACATCTAAACTCCTCATCAGCTGGATGGAAAGAGGACCTCTGGATGTCCAGCTGGTGATCACTCAAAACCATCTTAGACTGTGGATAACTTCATATGGGATGTCCTAAGCCTATTGTATATGTGTTTGTGTGTGCTTAATGTCTAATAAAAAGTAGTTTTAGATAAAGCCCGCTTGCTTGCATCAACATTTTCCAGCTGGAAATGCTGTGTTCCCATTAATTTATTCCTGACTCTGTCAGGAGAGAAACAGTTAAGTTATCACTGCTTTGGGTTCTGAGCAGGGCCGGCTCAGGCTTTTTTGCCACCCTAAGTGGCGAAGGAGGGGGGAAAAAAAGAAGCTGAGATTGGCAGCACTTCGGCGGCAGCTCAACCACACCACTTCATTCCTCAGCAGCAATTCGGTGGTGAGTCCTTCACTCCAAGGGGGACTGAGGGACCCGCTGCTGAATTGCTGCCGAAGACCCGGACATGCCACCCCTTCCCATTGGCTGCCCCAAGCACCTGCTTCATTCACTGGTGCCTGGAGCTGGCCCTGGTTCTGAGAAACCCCAAGTAACATCCTGCACCGAACTCTTAGTATTCCTTGCCCCAACAGGGGTCTTTCTTGTCCCTTCCACCAGACTCTTGCTGGTCCTGTGTCTGGGGATTTCCTTGGATATCCCTGAAGCTTCTGTTGCTTCTCAGTCCTATGCTGAGGACCAGGGAAGAAACTACACCTCTCCAACCCCAAACTCAGACACAGCAGCAGCTCTGCTGTTGTCATTGGTAAACACATTTTTAGAAAGGCTTAAGGAAAAGTGTGCATATAATTCCCCTTAGAGGAATGCATGAAAGTGATGTGATCATACTAGTGTAAGACACCGGACATGCAACTGATCATCCACAAACCAGTGACACTGACTGTACATAAAGTGCTGTGAAATGCACACAATAAGCAAACTAAAATGTAGAGAATAATAATAATCTCTAACTTCCTTCACTTTTAATAACATTAGGTGTTACTTATACAAAACTACAGTGGTACAAAGTTTTCTGACAGGAATGTGATTATCAGAGAGATGATGAGTCCTTAAGAAGTTACTGATACTTCCTGTATTTCTGCTGTAGGGATGATATTTGCAAATTATCACAGTGTCATGATGATCATATTCACAACATACAAACAGAGAAGTTAGGTAAAGACATAAAATACTCCTTTAGGAAGGTTGTAATGCAACACTACTTTCTTAAAATCTAGAACATTAATACACACTAACCAAAACCAGAGAGAGAGAAAGCAAGCTGCTCCCTAAGACAGCGAAGCATAACTCTCCCAACTTAGCTCTTGGGTAGGTCTTTCCAAACTGACTCTGATCATATGCTTTCCTACAGAGCCCCTGAGCCTGCAATCTGGACCAGGAAACCTCAAACAATTTAAAATGACAACTTACAATTCCAACACAGTTTTCAAGTACACCACAGTGACTGCCAGTGAACACAACTGACAGGCCTTTTCTCCTTGTCCACTTAATTGTAATAAAATAAGAACTAAAGAACTTATATTAGGTGCTCTGCATGTAGACAACTACGGTGCATGCAGGCTGGGGAAGATTTGACAGTAACACAAGAAACGGTTTGACATCTGAGGAGGCGATGTAGGAGAAAGATGGAGACAACGAAGAAGAATACAAGGAGGACCTCATAGAATGTTAATTTAACAATGCGGTGTTCTCTCCTCCTTGCCCTCGTTATGCTGGAACTAACTGATAACTATCCTTCACTGATCTCATGCTTCTGCTTAGTGTTTGGAAGCCATGACTGTGGCTGGTGCAATTGAGTTAAATTATTCATGAGTGGGGGATGAAGGGAATCACAAACTTCAGCTTATGACCAACACTCCTTGCCCTGTGAGGTGGTGGGGGAGGACATGGAACTACACAAAACTTGGTAACTGTATCTGGGACAAGTGCTCAAGTGGATTCGGGGAGTGTGAATCCATCAAATCAGGTCACTGATGGGTAACAAGGTCATAATGTGGTATTTTTAAAGCATCTTTAAAAATTAAATTTTAAAATAAGGGAATGGGCTATAGAGATGCTGGGCATGCTGATCAATCAAACACTTTTCTGTGCTATGCTTTAAGTACACATGTTTTATAAGTAAAATATCTAAAGCTATCTATTTAAGTCAGTCATAATGCTTCATTTGTGTGTGAGAGATACTGCAAACATTTTGTATGCAAATAGAGAGAAAAGGAAAAACATCTCTTATGGACGTGCCCAGCAGCCTCTCAATTTAACCACAGGAGGGCATGAGATATTTATTTAAGAGACATTTTGACTGGAAATTATACAAGGGTAGTAAGCCTTATTGCTAAATAGGGATCTGGATAGTCACCTATTCTTTAGCCCCTTGCTGTCAAACACGAATACTTGGCTAAAAAATATTTTAAAATTAGACTTGTCTGAAATAATTCTAAAATTCAATACACTGTAGTGCTAATATAGTTGGACAGGGAAGAATATCAAAACAGTTTTTTAAAATGCTGATTAATTAACCTAAATCTCAGGGTCTGTATTTTTCTGACATTATTTTGAAATAGTGGTTCTGTAAATAAATTCTTAAATCCTATATATAACCCAGTACATCTGACTCTTAAATAACCTCTACATTTTCATATATTTGAATTCAATGGTACAAATTCTTTTTTTTTTTTTCTGATTCACCAGTCTAAATCTGGAGTAAATCCACTGAGTTCTTAGTTATTCTGGAGTTACTGTGGTGTAACAGCCTATTCTGACCTCACATGATATGTATTCTATTTGCTATTATCTATAGTTTTAATTGCTATGGAAGGGTTTTTTAAAAGAGAGTTTTTTCTTCACTAGTTGCTTAGGAACTAATTCTATCTGCTTTACTCACAGTACAATACTGGATTCATTTAGACCCCAGTCCTGCAAAGCATGTAAACACATGCTTAACTATGTTAAGTACTTGAGCAATTTTGTTGTCATCACTTAAGCATATGCTTAAAATTAAGTATGTGCTTAAATGGATTGGGACATACAGTGCCACTCAACATGAGGAAGATGGCAGGATGAAGCTCTTAATTAGTTTACAAATATAATTCAACATGCAGTGCAATTCTTTGCTCTGAAAAAAGTGCATGTGGACAAGTCTCTCTTGACACAGAGGGGATTAACCTATTTATCTACTTTGATTTCCAAAGGGGGTGGAAGTGGGGCTGATTGCTGTTGTTCTTTGCTCCTAAATTTGTGAATTTAATTTAAGTTAACTGATTTGTATCAGAATATTTGTACCAATATTTGTACCAATATTTCGAAGTCTTCTATGATTTACTTAGAACACAAATCAGTAAATGTTGTTGTTAGTAAAGATGAGATATTTTTACTCCTGGTTCATTCAATCTGAAATAAAACCAAACGCTTAAACAACACCAAAGTATCATTAACAAAAAGTGGAAATTTGTGTAATTTTTAAATTACAGGTTATGCCTGTACTGTAAAATATCAATCCAAAGCCTAAAACCCATAAAGTTCAGAAGAGTTTGAATCCAGGATTGTGGTTTAAACCTTTATTAATGGTCCATTATGGAGTTTCTTGCACCTTGCTTTGAAGCATATGGCCAGCATATGGGTCTCCCACTACAGTATATGGGCCCCCCACTACAGAAAGGATGTGGACAAATTAGAGATAGTCCAGCGGAGGGCAACAAAAATGATTAGGGGGCTGAGGCACATGACTTACAAGGAGCAGCTGAGGGAACTGGGCATGTTTAGTCTGCAAAAGAGAAGAATGAGGGGGATTTGACAGCAGCCTTCAACTACCTGAAGGGGGGTTCCAAAGAGGATGGAGCTCAGGTGTTCTCAGTGGTGGCAGATGACAGAACAAAGAGCAATGGTCTAGAGTTTCAGTGGGGGAGGTCTGGTTGGATATTAGGAAAAACTTTCACTAGGAGGGTGGTGAAACACTGGAATGGGTTACCTAAGGAGGTAGTGGAATCTCCATTCTTAGAGGTTTTTAAGGCCCAGGTTGACAAAGCCCTAGCTGGGGTGATTTAGTTGGGGTTAGTCCTGCTTTGAGCAGGGGGTTGGACTGGATGACCTCCTGAGGTCTCTTCCAACACTAATCTTCTATGATTCTATGATTCTGTCAGAGTCAGGTGACTGCACTATATAAACTATAGGTGTGATCCAGTATGGCAATTCCTATGTTTCTGAATGAGAAGGGCCAGCTGCATTCAAGTCTGAATTTCAATCCAAACTTCACCAAAATCCAGAATTGTTTGGTTCCAGAGTTTTGGTTCAGGCTCATCCCTGATGAAAATCTATTACTGCAGGAAATCAACATGGTAGCAAGGGCGATAGCAGAAAGAGACAGCCACTTGCACAAACTTGTTTTTGAACATGACACAGTCAATACAGTAGAAGGCATGACTGGACTAGTAAACTGCAGTTGCCACATATTTTTTTCTATGCTTTGAAACCCCCTTATTTTAATGTCCAGTATTAGATTGGTTAATTGGTTAATAATAAAATCACACAGTGTTTCAATATCATGTGCTGCAAAGAGCTGCAGGAGACACATTAAAGAACCACTTGCAGCTCTCGAGCATCAGTCTGAGAATTGCTGCTTTAAACGGTGTTCTACTGAAAGTTTGAATGAAGGGAATAATCTTTCAAAAACAAAAAATCCTGTACATTAAATATGTAAATACCTGGAGGCTGATGATCAATCTGCAAAACAAAGAAACACAAATAAATTCCCCTCTGCACTAAGTTTGAAAATTGAAATGAAAAGACTCTTAAAAAAAGGAATGGCCCAATCCTGCTCAGGCAAAATTCCCACTAACAACAGGATTGCAGGATCTGGGTCCAAGTTCTTGACTGTGGGTAAATCTGGCCACATCTCGTTCATATTCTCTAATATGTCTATCCCTTGTTGGCAATGAAACATTTGTAGGTACTAATTAAAAAAGCTATTATCCCATTTACATTGTCTGTGAAACTGACAGTGCAATGAATACAATGTAGGATACTGTTTGCCTGTAAGCTTTTCTGATCCACTAATGAATCAAATATATTTGAATTTAGAACTCTCATAATTTTTTATGGAACACTATTAAACCAATTTGGTTGATAACCACTGTAACCTTTGTAATATACTGCAGCAACAATGAGATTATTATTCCCGGATGTGGTTTGCTGTACCATGAGCTGTATGCTGATCTCCTGAAGTCCTTGCATGAAGGAAAATTAAAAAAAAAAGATATTTTTTAAAAGGTTGCATGTTCTTAAATGGAGAACTGATTAGTATGATTTAATATCTCCCTGCCTGAGAAGCAATGGAAATTTGGGACAGGATCAAACATTCCCTCCAAGTTGGCTACAACCTTCCTTGCTTAATATTGTTTTTAAATGAAACATCTGACACATTTTCCAGCAGGAATGTTATTTTGTTCCTCATGCTGAAATGTTTCAAAATTCACTGAAAAACAGTGGAATGGAAGAATGTTTTTCCCCATAGACATCTGGAGCTTTCTTTCAAAGCTGATGTGATCTTTCATCTGGACAAGAAAGGCTTTGATCCAAACTCTAAGATCCCCTATCTCCCAGTTAATTGGTGTTAGTGAGGTAGGTTTGACAGCCTCTGACACCAGTCTCTGGAATGCCTTACTCTATTAAGACCTGTCGGTTGTGACTCAGTCAACTCAAAGACATCAGCATTCTCTCACTTGACTTCTGCCCCTCTGGGGATGGCTACAGGGTTTACCTGCTTTCATTGTTTTTTCTCTTAAAACCATTCAATGTCAAGAACTAAATACACTTTTGAAACCAAGCACAAGGCACTTAGAGGCACATGTGATGAGCGATGTTTTTAACAAACTCTCCCAGTGAATACAGCAGGAGATATAGCATAAAAGAGAGGGAGGTGAAGATAAAATCCAAGCGTCCATTTCTTTAGGATCTTACAATTCTGATGTGTTCACGTGTATTTTTCTGCAGTATGATTATTGAAGGATAACCAACAAAAGTGTTTTTGGTGGGGAAATATGCACTGATGATTCCCTATATGAGTTACAGTGTAAATCATTCAAAAGCATCACTCACTCTTTGATGTGTTATACTAAAATAGGGTTAGATAATTTAAGGCAGGATTGTGACCAGTCCTTGTGATGCAACACAGGAGAATAAAGGAAACATGAGCTATTTGCATTGTGGGCACTAGCTTGGCAAGGACAGTATCTCCACAGGACAGCTATTCCTGAGCAGAGAGGATGGGAGTGACTGTGCAGGGACAGGAATGGGTGGAGCTGTGGTTCTGTCCCACTCAGTCCACAGATCAGTAGAGATGGGCTGGCCTGGAGGGGGAAATAATCTGTTCCTGGTATAGGCCTATAACAGATGACTTTCCCTCTGGAGCCAGGGAAGAACCAGGGAACGCATTGTGACAGAATGCTGTGGCAGTACAGCCACATGCCACCCCTCACTTGGGACAGACTACAATGTCACCATTGCAATGTGTTTTGAAGATGAGCAGTGCAAGTCATAGCCTCTCATTTCCAGAGACACAAGGCCTAATTTCCCAAGTGCCTTGCTCCCTTTTCTGGGAGTATGGACAGTTCTCAAGTTCCTGCATCTACATCTGCACCTACATCTTCATGCACAGGTGTGCGACTCCATCCACTGCATGTGGTTTTAGGGCTGTCTCCTGTGAGATGCCGAGTGCCTCCAGACTATATGGGAACCATTTGGAGATTGTTGTTTTGTCTCACTGAGATACTGTCTGGAGATCCACATCATTTTCCTGAGGGTCTCTAGGAGAAAACAATTGGAGAATTCTTCAACATAAGTTAGTACCAAAACCAGTGAGATGCTCCCATTTATATGTCAGATTTCAGGCAATACTGAGCAGTCCCAATATCAATTCAGTTCCCTATAGTCACATCCCAATACTAAAAGCTCCTGGATGGACTCTCACACCGGCGAGGGCACGGCTCCATAACATGTTGCCTCAGCATTACAATTTATGGAAAAGATATAAGATCTGTGATGCGTTGTGTGCTAGGCTGGGGAAAGAGGTTATTGGTTATTATTAGTCCTGATATCCATGACTGTACATTTGAACTGCAAGGTTTAAAATATCATGGATGCAGAGACTCCTGGTCCAACAGAGTTAAAGAATGTACAACGAAACCATCGTTGGTTTGTACTGCTTAGAAAGTATGTCCAGCTGTACATTACCCTTCAACTGTGATTGATCTGGAGAGTTAGAGGTTTAATATTGATTAGAAATTGATATACCATTGCCACTTACATGTAAGAATTTCTCAGAAAGTGCAGCCCATCGGTGTACTTTAGAGCAAAGATCACAGAGTTCACTGAAGTCTCAATACTGGGTTCTCTGTATCAGTTTCCTACACCTGAGTTGTGGCACTTACACCAAAAGCATATTAGAATGCAATGGCTTTGAAAGGCAGCTTCAGTGCATGTGTGGTTGGGAAGTGTAAGGTTTGACAAAGTAAGGATGAATCTTTGGTGATAAAAGGTAGAAACAAACTGAAAGCAGGATGAAAAATCCATTTTACAAGCAGAAAATGTAGCATAAGTAGGTGAGCCAGGAAGTAAGTAGAAGCACCTACCTTACTGACAATTGTTTTCGATGATTAGGACTGAAAAAACTGTTTGAAAATGCCAACCCTCCACTTGGCTAAGAATAAGCAGACATTCAGGGCCCCGTCCTGCTCTCCTTGAAGTCAGTATCTCAGTTTCCAGTATCCTAGTTCCACAGACAGTGAGACTGTGTTGATTCACCACTGTGTTATTTCAGTTTTGCAGCAGTGTGACTCTGTTGAGTTATGCAGCGAATCAGGTCCAGCACTGCTCTAGAAAAAAATAAATCAGCAACAGTTCAATGGCTTATGCAGCCATTTAATGGCTATTATTGGTGCCCAGGCCTCTATGTTTGTTAGGTTTTTTTTATCATGAATGAAATGCTGATTTTTTTATTTTGGGGCTATGCAATCCCCCGCCCCTCCCTGTCAATATATTCTTTAAGGAAAAGATTTTATTTAAATATGGGAAATGAAAATTCCAGAATCAAATGGAAACCTGTTTTCCACATTATTAGAGGAAACTGAGAAAAATAGGGTAGCGAGGTCAGTTGTTAAGTTATATACATTAGCTCAAAATGTTCTACATGAGCTCAGGCTATTTCACATGTTTAAGCACTGAGCGCTGATTCACAGTGACTTTGATGGAATAACCAGGCTTCATGAATTAGACTTGAAAGGCATTTGAATAAATTCCAGGTCAGTGTTTTAGGTCTGGCATTTCCAAGATTTACCCCTTGCTTGCTTCCTTTCAAGAGAATTGCAACTGCTTTCCCCAGCTTCTCAAACATTCCCAGAGAAATACCTCTGGAAAAGAGAAATTTGGTTATAAGAACTTAATCACTTCCTAGATTATTCATCATTTCAGCAACAAATGCAGGCAGCTTTTTATTTTTAACCCTAGAAGCACTGTTGGTGTGAGAAAATTCATGGCTCCAGCTGACAGGGCTTTCATTTACTCTGCTCTAACAGTATTAGATTGGCATAGATGTAATCTCATTAGGTTATCCATGGAGACCTACTGGCACAAGAAAACAGCATCTATTGTTTACTCACACGGTATGTTGGGATAATCTGAGAGGGCCCTAATGGAGTTGTAACTATGCACATGCTGATTGGAAGCATTAGAAAGATTCATATACAGCTCTATTAATGGCACCAGGGAATCTGAATAAACAAATAAAGCCACACTGAGCAATAAATGTTAGACTACAAATACCACATGACTTTCCTCATAACTACGCTAATTAATTGCTACAAAATGAATAATTTTATGATACAATTTGGGCATTGGAGGGCATGGATTAGTAGACTAAGTATTATATTTGAAAAGACTGCAAGGCACAGATAGGGTCAAATCTTAGGGAGACTGCTCCCATCCTTCCACAGTATAGTTGCTCCATTGAATTCCATGCTGCTAACTGTATGTGGTTCCTTGGGAATAAAGGACAAATGCTTTCCCTACAGAAGTCAGTTGGAGTTTTGCTCTGTATTTCAATGGGAACAGGAGCAGGCTTATGATCTTTGAAACCAAGGACTTGTTTGCTCTGCATTAAAGGAGCCAAGACACTTCTTCTTAAGAGTTAGCGTTTACACCAATGTTCCTGGCCAAAATATTCCTTTTTTCCCCACTGATGTGCAGGCTGTCCATCTGGATGATGCCTTCCACCAAAGAGGTGGCTGAATTTCAGCAGTGCCTTATGTATATACAATGAAACCTGCTTTAAGCATAATGGAGTTGGCCACTGAATAACGATGGGACAGAATTGTGTTCAGTAGACTTGGGGATACTTTAAAGCAGAATCTTAAATAGGCTAATAAAACTGATCAATAGTATAAGTTCTGTTTTGGTAGCCTATCTTCTAGATGAAGATTGCTGGATAAGACTTCATGCAGAGCCTATTATTACTGCTCCTAACTTGGTGAGCAAGGTCACTCCAAGTGAAGTAAGGTAGCTTCTTCCACTGCACGGCTAGCTGCCCTGGAATGAAAAATTGGATTTGAATCAAAACTTGGTCTCTTAGAAGGGTAGGGAACTAATCACAGGGTCATCAGTCATTTCAGTGAAGAAGCATCAAATAACACACTATCTTTGCACTTTTAGGTCCGGGCTGGCCCTGTTAATTGTGTTAGAGTTTGTCTGGTCTTTATCCCCCCAAAAAATAATGTTGTGTCACGAGTGTTTGGTACCCAAATTATTCTGAGTCTAAATATCCAGGGTTTATCTTGACAGGAGAGTTTCCAATTACTTTCCCATTTTTATGAAGATTTTTAAAAAAAAAAAAAGAATGGCTACTGTTAGGCTTCATTGTCTATATTTAGGCACTAAATAAGTGTCCTGATATTCAAAAGTGCCAAACATCCAGGATTAGTAGCTCACTCTAGACACATTTTTTTTTTAAAAAATTGGCCTTTATAACTGTGATTATTCTGATTATTTATCATTTTTATTGCAATAGCACATAGGACCTGCAAATCATGGACCCATTGTTCTAGGTGCAGCACAGAAGAAAAAGTGCTATAAGATACAATTCTAATGACCACATTTCTAGATGGTTATACACCCAGCAGAATAGGTTCAGATAACACAACTACTCCATATTTAGGCCATCCTTGTTTTCTGTAAGATATTCAGTCATCAGCGCTTCAAAAGTAGTTAACAAATAGGCTTTAATTAGACAAAATGATAGTGTTGCCCTTCCCGCCTGGCCTCTCCCATCATTCTTTGATGATTCTCTGGCCCCATGGCTAGTGCTTCTATCTGTTGCTCCCCATCATTTGGTATCTCACAGAGTCATTCAGTAAGAGTTGAGTGCGATTTCCCAGCTCAGCACTAGTGGCTGCTTTGGCTAAAATGACAGGCCCACTTATGCTCAAGGGTTTCTTTTTCATTTGTGCTCAAAAAGAAAATGTCTATGAAGGTGCAGCCAAGATGGGGCAGAAAAGAAAAGAAATTCAATTTAGTTGGGAAACAATTTCAATGCTTAATTAGTAAGGTGGGGGTGGAATCCAAACCCTGAACAGGTGGTGTATTATTCTGCCAGGGATCTTCAATGGGAGTCAGTGCATATTGTTAGCCTGATGCAGAATGAAAAATGCGAAGACCTGCAGTACATGGATACATAATGGCATGTTTGCTGCTCAGATGAAGCCATGATGATGTGAAGAAATCCAATCTGTACAGGAGAAAACACTCCTTTTCGACCACAGTTCTGCTTTGAGATTTACATGGATGTGGCATTAGCAGTATCCTCATTTAGCTGCACATACCCAAAGGAACAGCAAAAATGATAGCCCAGAAGAAAACTGCCACATTTCAAACACTCCAGCTGTGCCCTGCCACCATCTCTGCCTTCCTCTGCCAAATCCAGTAATTTATGATTTTGTCTTTCGTATCTACAAGAAATGTTAATTTTATAGAATGAGGAAAAGACTTGGAAAAGAATAAAACAGATGGTGAAGGGACACTTGTGTTTTCTGTTAACTGAATTACAGTTTTTACCCCAATCTTGTAAATATTACTAAAGTTTACATGATTGTTACTGTTGTGTACATGATGCTTTAAAATAGAAAAGCAGTGCCAGCAAATAACAGTCTCTGTTTCAAAGAGATTGGAGTCTTAAAGTCATACTAATCCAGCTGGCACTAGAGCACAAGACAATACTGAATAAATAAATCATGAATTTTGAATCATAATGATTTTCATTATCGAAGCCCAGGGAGTGTGCTCTAAAAGAATAATTATTCTTGTATTTGCATAAGAAGATGATGGCAAGGTCGTTCTTGTTCTGTGGGATAAAACTCATAGGTGCTGGAATTAGAGGTCCTGCTACCGCACCCCCTGGCATGAAGTGGGTTCCATTATATACAGGGTTTACAGTTTGTTTCAATGGCTTAGCACCCACATGATACAAATTGTTCCAGCCCCCCTGACAGAACCGTGTGTGTATATATCTGTATGAAACAGCATGGTCCATATATTTTGGGGGGGAATTAGCTGAGTGATGGGAAGTCACTGTAACCTCACTGCTACCAAAAAGAAAAAAAATGTTGCAGTTCTATGCCTGCTTTGTGATTAAGTGTAACTCACATCAACATTTCACCCCATGAGATGGCTCCTTAGTGATCTTTTCTCTAGGTTGTATAAATGATTTTTTTTGGCGTCCTCTCAAGGTAGCACTTTACCACCCAAGTGCCCAGGCAGCAGTACCTCCCCCTTCACAGCGTCTCTGCAGAGTTTATGGGATGCTGGCTGGGGAACTCAACCAATAGTAGCATGTGGCATAGACAAGAAAATAGTATCCTGCCAATGGCAAGTGTTTCCATTGCTTCTAGTGCTGCCGCAGCCCTGCTTCCAATGGGGAAAATGTAATGGAGCAGCAAAGGCCAAAGAGCTGAGGGTCCATCCTCTTCCTCCATGCCCTTTAACATGTAAAGGGAAGGGCATGGACTCCAATGTCTAGTCATATAAAATGTGTGCTGCTGAATACACAAAGCTGGGAGCTATGCGGGTGAGTGGCTATTGTATAATCACCACGTATAATTATTTTTGGATTCAGGATCTCTCTGTTCAAATACCACTATGCCTAATGGTGGTAAAGTTTCAAGAGACCAGACCATCTGATCGCATCCTTTTAAATCATGCTAATATTTCTCCTTGTGCTTTATTCTAGAGGATACACATGAGCTTGCTACACAGAGAGCTGCTGCCTGATGTAAACTGAAAGAGACCAATATTTCTTGTGGGTACCAGGGCTAACTTCTCAAGTCCTGGAGGCTGCTTGTGATAGAGAGGGTTTCCTGGCCCTCTCTGCCTGCTAGTCATGCTTCATCCATTCATCTAAGAAGACCTGGACAAGACTCTATACACTAAATAGAAGAGCTTTAAAGGCAACAAAGTCCTGCAAAGCTGTCTGCTGTGTCACAGTAGCAATCCCACTGGAAAGGTTGCTGAATCAGATGGTAACAATGAGAGCTGACAGATGACTGTGGTACACTGTTTGTTGAATTGAAGTCATAACAGTCCAGCTGGTTGGTGATGTTACTGGCTCATAGCACATAGCCAATAATTCCTTACATTGTGCAAGCACTTGGCACCCCTCCTGCCACATTTCCATTTACTAACATATCCCCATTTTGAAATGCATTTACATGGTTTTACAGGTTCCTAAATGTAAAAGTATGATTACAAAGCCCCTCAAGATTTGGTTACAACTGAAGATTTTCTTGTTGAGGTTCTGCTTTTATTCTCTGCTGAACCATGACAGTGAGTTACTACCTTGCAAGTGACTCACAAGTATTTATTATCCCGTGTATAAAAGGTCAGGTTTTAATGTTCTGTGTGATATATGTACATGGCTTAAGATCAGGCAGTCTTGAATGATAGATCTTAAACTATGATTCAGGGGAAGGGGCAAGAAATGAGAAATCACAATGTTCGTTAAACAAGCCTGAAAAACACTAGCACATATGTGAGCTGGAGATGGAAACCTGCCAATTCCAGCTGGAATGCTGAGCCACATTCTCACCACTCATAGGCCATAGCATGCTGAAAACTGAACTGACATTTGAAAAGCTCTGAGAGCTTTTCTTTTTCCCTAAAGAAGTCTTCTGATTGCATAAGATACAACACTAATAGATAAAAATGATAATGCTTAGGGCTAACTCCTCTCCCTGGTCCAACCATTTTGTGACAATGAAGCAGTACACAGAGACTAGAAAACTGCCCCCAGTTTAGTAGAGTCCTTAGGTGGCATAAAGCTGGCATTGCTGGGGGCCAGGCCAGGCCCCAGCAGTGCCTGCCTGCTAACCTAGGATTGAGAGATTGAGAGAGATGGGTCATGGCCTTGGGTGGAAGGGGTAGGATTGGAGCAGGGTGGAAGGGGTAGGACTTGGGTGAAAGGGGTAGGACTCCACTCCACCTGATCCTCTGTTGTTTGGGAAGCATTGCTGCCAGTTTAATATAGAACAACCCCTGGCATCACAGGCTAGACCTACTATGGGGTAGGGGAACTTGGTGGAGAGGGAGGGCCAGGTTCCCCTACCCCATAACCACCAGGTGGGGCTACTACCAATGCTAGGTGGGGAGGCCACCCCGCTGACAGTAAAACATTTATGCTCCAACTTAAATCTGTACAGAGTTTGGAAATTCAGTTAAAGTCCCCCCCGGCAGTTTTAGCCCTGAACCCATGGCTTATCCTACAGGTTACAACATGTACAAAATGTGAGAGCAAGGATTATGTCCAAATGACATTCAGTAACATCAGGCTGCAGCTCCTACTGACAGGGGCACTGGAACAATTTGTGTAGTGGGGGTGCTGAGAGCCATTGACCCAAACTATAAACCCTGTGTATGATGGAAACCACTTCATGCCAGGGGGTGCTGTACTCCCAGCACACCTAGTTCCAGCACCTGTGCATACTGATGTCTTTGAGAGTCTTTCCATTGACTTTACTGGGCGCTGAACAGGGTTCTAGATGAGGGTAATCATTCATTTGACGTTTTCACTTGATTCCCTCACTCTCAAAATATCTTTATCTCCCCTCATACACTTTTGCTTCCTTTATTAGTTATTGGTATAGACTGAGTCAGAGTCATAGAAACGACCACCAAATCCTCTAGTCTGACTCTGACCTCCTGTACATTACAGGCCACTAAGCCCCACCCAATAACCTGTGCATTGAGCCCAGTACCCTGGATTAGACTAAAGTATTACAGCCCTCTGGAGACTCAACTATTGTGTGCCATAGTCAGAGGACAGGAGGGACAAAGGTGCACCAATGCCAGAGGCCTCTGCAATGGCAGGGAATTGATTTGGTGAGAAATTCCCAGATGATTCTAGCAAGACTTGATTTTGGACTTGAGTCTCTCCTGCTCCTAAATTTTTCATTGTACAGGACAGGGGTGACCTGAGAGGGAACATCAAGGAGCTGGTTCTAGCTCCTGGATTCCCAGGCTACCCCCAATCCCAATGTGATTAAGAACAGCTTCTGGGCAGCAATAATTTGTGTCCTGATTGCAGGGTCCTTAATCAACCCTATGCCAGACGAGGACCACTGTTGCAGAGCTTCACACTGTCATACCCCTTCCTGACCCTCACATGCCCTCTCTCTGCCCTGTACCTGAGGAGAGGGTGCAGGAACAGAGGTGCTGGGCCTCACTGCAATGCAGATGTACCAGCAGGAAATTCACCTAGGTAACCCATTCCAGTGCTTCACCACCCTCCTAATGAAATTCACCTGTGTGGCTTAGGTATTGAGAGGCACCATCATTCATCGAGGAGATGCAATTCCTAGCATTAGCTGTGCTCTCACTTAGTGGAGTACACGCATTGATAATCTCATAAGGACCCTAATGACTCAGTATAGCAGAAAAAAAATACAACAGCTAAAAGTTGGATTCAGGAACATTCTAGGTTGGTGCTTTTTTTGCGGAGACCCTCCCCCGCACCCATTTCATACCAGAATGTTTTGTGAATTCTTCTCTCAGCAAGTTTTGAACATGAACTTGCCTCACTGTTCTTGGAAAATAATAAACAGCTTTGGGCTATAAAACCTCTCAGATTGTTTTCTGCAGAAGGAATTTGCATGCTGACTCATTCCTGCTATATTTATAACCTAGTGCCAAACCACCGCACCGGTAAGATTTCTAATAAAGCTATGGAAATTACATTCATTGCAATGAGAGTTGAATAAATTTACATTTGTAGTATTTTACCATTTCACAATTTATGGCAGATTACCTTGTTTGTGTATGTCTGGGTTTTAAGGGTCATTTTTCATAACAGAAAATTGTAGTTTACGATGGTATTCCTGGTAGAAATTTATGATGCATCTACCACATGGAATATTGTGGTTGTTTTATTGTTATGTAAGATGTACTGTACATTATTGGGAATTAGTGATTACAAAAATGTTAGAGAAGTTGAAATTTTATTAAAGTGATATTTTTTCACAAGGATTTTTAGTTCAAGTTAATCATAGACCAAATGCTTCATTCTTTCTCAGGAAAAATTCTCATTGACTTCCAGGTGCCCTGTCCTGAGTATTTAAAACTGATAACATAGGTAGTATTTAACACACTACACACCTTCTCTTCAGAGTACCTTGCATGGATTCATATTTTTCAGGTCAAACTGGCCTATCTGAGGTCTGACTCAGGAAAGAACTAAGGAGATCTTTTAACCTCTTCCACAAAATCTAGCATTGTACATCCATGCACTCCTCACCACAGCTCAGAGCCATCAGTTCTTTTCATCTGCACTGAAGGTGGAAGATGTTACCAGATATCATGATATGGTCTCTCTCTCTCTTTCTCTGCACTGTCTTTGCCTGCCTTACTTAGTAGTTTAGTATGTTATGCTCTCTTGTGCTCAGTGTTTCCGGAAGGTGGCTGCTGTGAGTCGGAAGAAAGGGAATTTAAAATGATCCAGAGAGGTATGGATAAATGCAGACAGCTTTCCTTTTGGCTACCTTTCTCTGCTAATGGAAAAAAAACCCTTTGTTTCGGAAGCGAGGCAGTAGTAAACACAATGGAGATGTTCAAACATTCTGGCAATAAAAAGCACCATTTACTACTTTTGTACTGTGCATCCCAGTTTCTCAAAATACTTTCCCAGCACGAATTAATTAAGTATCATAACACCCCTGTGGAGTAGATAAATATTAAAGATGAAAAACAGAGGCACAGAAAGAGTAAGGGCCAGTTTCTGTGATCCTTTATCAAGAAACATCCCATTAAAGGCAGGATGACAGAATTTGGCCCTAAGAATTCAAACTTGCCAGGTGCATGGCACACCTGTGAGGTGCTGAGCACCCTCAACTCCCATTGACTCTAACGGAAGTTGGGGATACTCACCACCTCACTGAAGTATTCAACATACTTCAGGGTTGAGCCTTAAGTGACTTGTACAAAGTCACATATGCAGCTTATGGCAGAGTTCGTAGGAGAGTCTGCACTTTAACCACACTATCCATATGCACAGTCAGCAACATACTATAATGTCTGGAAGAAAATGGTCAGCCTTGTGCTGAAACACTCTGAAGATATGGAGCTGAGAGATTTTAAACTGAGTTCTTCTTGATCATTACTTGACCCTGTTACTTGCTTAGTTTACAGCACCCCACGTAAACCCTCTCAAGGGCTCAAGGCATGACCCGGTCAGATTAGGGCACCCCACCTATACCTACCAAGTATACTCTACTCTAGAAGTCACTCCATAAGGAACCCTCAAAATCAGACATTGATTAAAAAAGACAATAGTTTGTTTTGTTTTGCTTGTAACTAAAGTTAGTTCAAGCATGTTTACTAAGGGATACCACGATGCATCCAGTGATCACATGGTCACCAAAATCTTCAGTGGCATGATAAGCTTGTCAATGCTAGATATAAACTGAATATCCAGCCAGAACCACCTTAAGGACTTGGGTAGAGATTGATCCAGATGGTGCTCAATCTGCCAGGAAGCTATGGCCCTTTGGGATTTGCCATGGTGATGGGGAAAGTTAGTTCAAAAATATTCCTGGACATTCATTTGAATAAGAGATAGAAATTCACTTTGATGCTATCATGACCTGTTTCATGTGCCTCTTGATAACATTGATGGGACCAGATTTTTGCTGGCAAAATTGTGGAAAAGAAAAATTTCACAAGGAGACATACAAATACGTATTAGTATGTGAATACTTTTTCAGTATGTATTCATCTAAATATTCACACCAGAATTGAGTTTGTGCAGCTTTCTTGAAAGCTCCCGGGGGATTTTTGACTTCTCCAGCAAAGAAGCAGTAACACAATGTGACACAGTGAGAGTGGCAAATGGTGAACTCATGAAGTAATGGTCAGAACAAATAGTTTTTGAGTTCACTGTAGGCTGAAATGCATTTGCTTTACTCATGGGTCTTATAATTTGAGTAGCAAACAAATTTGTAAAAATCAATGTCTGTCCAAGAATAAGTTGCAAACAGGCAAAGAGGCTGCATTTGTTAAATAAAATTGTTCACTCCAGACAGTTTGCCCCCTTCTACTTGTAACCAATGGAAAGAGAAACTGGTTACTATTCTGTGCAAGAAATGAAAACACCTTGTTTTTCAATGTACATATTCCATCTTCCCTTTAGTGCCTCAAATGTGAAAACTTCTGGTGAGCCTGCAGAGGACTGAATGGCCAATATAGTCTTGCACTTAGGCCTACATTCTTGCCTAGACGTGGCAGGGAAGTGGGGAGGTGCAAAGAAGCCTATTGTAGCTCCGTAATCTTGGTACTAGTTCTGTGCTGGTCCTATCCCTGGCCGAAGGTGCTATAAAGTACACCAGCCAGCTATGACCCCAAGGGGCCAATACACTGGCCATGAACAGCCAAGTAGTAGTATCACTGAACATAACATGCCCCTCATGATAGAGGTTGTAAAGGAATGGCTATGTAGGAGCCATCTATGTTATGCTAGCTGGGGACTCCTCTATATGAGGGAATTTTCAGCTAAGGAGATCCATAAGCTTTCTGGCAGTGTGAATCATAGAATCATAGAAGATTAGGATTGGAAGAGACCTCAGGATGTCATCTAGTCCAATCCCCTGCTCAAAGCAGGACCAATTCCCAACTAAATCATCCCAGCCAGGGCTTTGTCAAGCCTGACCTTAAAAACCTCTAAGGATGGAGATTACACCACCTCCCTAGGTAACCCATTCCAGTGCTTCACCACCCTCCCAGTGAAATAGTGTTTCCTAATATCCAACCTAGACCTCCTCCACTGCAACTTGAGACCATTGCTCCTTGTTCTGTCATCTGGCACCACTGAGAACAGCCGAGTTCCATCCTCTTTGGAACCCCCCTTCAGGTAGTTGAAGGCTGCTATCAAATCCCCCAAGTGGCCCAGAAAAGCTGATGCTTATGTCTAGAAAACTGTTTCTGTAGAAAATGGTTAAGGATAGTCCCATCTGAGTATAACACAGATCTGAAGATGTAGTTGCAGGTTAGTTTATGTTGACAAGCGAGAATTTCTCTGTCATTGTTTTCCCATGGGTAGAATTCCAACAGTTTTTAGTTGACAAGGTAACTGAATGAGTGTCGGTTATTCATAGATTTTAAGGCTGGAAGGCATCATTAGATCATTTAGTCTAACCTCTTGCATAACACAGGTATCTTTACAGGTTTCAGAGTAGTAGCCATGTTAGTCTGTATCAGCAAAAAGAACAAGGAGTACTTGTGGCACCTTAGAGATTAACAAATTTATTTGGGCATAAGCTTTCGTGGGCTAGAACCCACTTCATCAGATGTATGGATTAGAAAATATAGTAGGAAGATATATATACACAGAGAAGTACTCCTTGTTCTTTTTACAGGTATCTTTGGGTCCCATAGTATTCCCTACTCCCACTGTTCACTTGATTCTTGATGAGAACCTGGGGCAATCTACATTATGGGGCAGATCCCCAGCTGGTATGAACTGTCAGAGATCCATTGATGGAATTCTGATTATTTACACCAGCTCAGGATCTGCTCCTATGCTTCTCAGATTATTTGAATGATAGTCCACATGGTCTTTCTATTGCCTGATGTATCATAATATTTCAGCAGTCTTCCCTTGATCTAAATTGGACACGAATACTGTACGTTATTAATTAAATGAGTCCACTCATGTCTTTTTCATATAGTATGTGTTGGTCAGACTTCACGGTTAATATACAGCATCTTCAGTGGTGGAGCTGGAGACGAGCCTACAGTAGCCTTGTATCAGCCCTTGCTGTGAAACAGAACACTAAATGAAGGCTGCGTGTAATCTTTATCCTAAATATTGTGTCAGACTCACTAAAAGGTGTGCATTGAGGGATGGGGAAAGAGAAATGTTCTCACCAGCTGCACTGAAAACCTCCCAGTGTGTTATTCATTCGCACCTTTTGACTTGTCTGTTCACTATTGCTGACTTGAGCTTTTATAACCTTGGCAAAATCTTCTTTGGTTATTGCTATTGTTATCCACTGGAATATTGCAGAGCTGCTCTCTAGTAGTTCAACTAGGATAGCTATGATGTGAACTTTCCTGGAGAAGGGCTATTTTAGAGCCAAGTTTCTGAGTTCATAACCTGTTGCCTTCTCTTTAATGCTATATGCATGGGATCATTACAAATTACCTTTTCTCAAGTACAAAATTTAATGGTAAAAAATTATATACCTTCTGGCTGTTTTGCACTACTGGAACAGAGTTCAGGAATGAGCTCGTGATCTGTTTGAATTTGGTAATAATATTTTTCCTTTTTCCTTCATTTGTAAAATCAAACTTCCCCATGCTATAGTTCTCCATTTGTCTGCAAAGTTAATATTAGTCCATTTATGGAATGTTTTAGGAAATGTGTCTCTCTGTGTTACATTCATCTGGTTTCATTCTAGTCTAAACAATGAGCTAAAAGTGAGATCTTGTGTGTGGTAGTTTACTGAGGTCTGACATCTGAGTCAAGATCTGTGTGCCTCGCTATGAAAAGCATTATTTAAATGTAAACAGCTAGAACTCTACTCAAAACACAGAAGAATTACGGGGCTGACTTGGGATTTTTGTGTGCAGCTGCTGGGAGGGAAGTGGACTTTGCCTGATGTATAAACAACAAAATGGTATGAGCCAAGATATATGCAAGTGCTTTCTTACCATACCATCTCTCTGGCCAATCAAATCTGATGAAGATCACAAATACTAATCTTTCCCTGTAAAAACCCTGTCATTATTCAGATTAAACACAGTGTAAAAATCAAATGTAAACACACACACCTTACAAAAAGGTGCTTTATGGGTCTCACAGCTGATCATACCTAAATGCCCTTAAATAACACCTGAGCCAATGAAGTTTTGAGAGACACCTAGTGCCTGACAAGATCAGCTTCTTAGCAACATTCTCTGGGATGCCAAGTGTGATTTTGTGTCCACTCTTAAAAAAAGAAGGCAAGGAGAAGAGAAAGAGACAAGGTCCAGAGGGAGAAAATGGACAGATTAAACGGAGATAGTGGCAGCTGTGCTGAGAAGGGGCTAGGGTGTAAGAGGGCATTGGAAATGGGCATGGAGTGGTGGCCAGCTGCTGAATGGACTCCACCACAAAAGTGTTATGATCCACTGGCTCATGAGAAAACAGATGTTAAGTACACCACAATAAAATACTCTCAACATTTATGTTACCCAGATTTTCCTAGATAATCAGACATTTAGAAAAGTGCCCTTGCTTTCACTTTCCTTCTGTAAGGAGTTCTGAGTTGAGTGTAAGTACAGATACTTGTCAGATCCTTTGAATCAAGCACTAACATGGCAAAGAGAGAGGAATTGTGCCGTTTTTTCCAGTGACGATTCAGCAACAAGAAAACACAATAGCCCTTCTACTATGGCTGTGACTCAGGTATATCACTCATCTCTTATAGCCTAACCACTCACTGGTTCAGCATGTTAATGCTCTGCATATTATGCTTAATAGAATTTTAAATTATTTTGATTAAAGTGTCAAGGGCTGAGGATTTAAGATTGATCAAAGCTACTTCCTAGCACTGTGCCAAGCCAGTTTCAGAAGGTTATTGCCCAGAAGATTCAAGTGATGTAACACCCAAGACATAGAAATTCTTATAGCAGAAGGAAATATTTTTCTGATTTTATACATGGGCCTGAGGTGGTAAGAAAGATGGACTGTGCTGTCCTGTACAGCAAATGACTTGGGCCGCAATCTTCCTCCAATTGAATAAGGATCAGAATTTTGGTTAACAATAATAGTAAAAACCCAGGGTGGAGCATCATGTGGAGCACTTTTCCTTCACCGAATAGGACATATAACACTGTGTTACAGCAGCTAGTGGAAGAGTGCTCTACAGTTGGACTGACTGGCTGAGGGGATTAATAACTGGAATGAAAAGTCACTCAGCAGTGGGTTACTGGTTTGAATCCAGCTCAGTGTGCTAGTAGCCAAAAAGGCATTAACTAACTGACAGCTGTTCCACAGAAATGAGAGAGTGGTTTCTGTCTCTTAGGCGCTTGTCTAGCCAAGCACTTATACATGTGTATCTTTAAACATCTGAGTAGGCTTATTGGAGTTAATGTGGCCGCTCAGGTTCTTAAATCTAGGCATGTACTTAAGTAGTTGTTTGGATTGGGATCTTAGAGTGCTGGTGTATGTCTCACCAAAACTATCGTCACAACTGGTTAGCAGTTTGAGCTGAAAGGCCCAGGATCAAATGGGCATTAAGTGTGAATCATCCACCTTGATAGCCAGACCCTGCCATCTGGGCTTGATGCACATTGGCAATGCAGTGAGAGTAAGGCTTGTCATTATGCTTTTCTGGATGCACCTGTTCTGTGGCTAGATGAACAATCTGGGTTTCCGGAGCTGTCAGTCTAGCACCTTTTATTAGCATTTAATTGAAAAATTGAAAAAACTATGGAACTGGTGTGAAGGAACATGATATTATTCATAGCCTACTCTGAGAAATTTGTTCTTGCAGGCCTGCTTGGTCTCAGCATTGCTGGACAAAGGGTCAACTTAATGGATTGAGGTCTACAACTGAGCTCTGCAAAGGAAATCCATCTGATGTAGTTTGGTGTAGACTGTGATTATGATATGAAGCTCTTAAGTCATAACCAGTACAGTCCTATTTTAGTCATAGTCAGTGTGGTGCAGTGCTCCCAACCTCGTCTCTAAGATAAAGGAGACTAACCCTCTGTATTGCTTGCTACAGTAACTGACTCAAATAATTGCTCTAAGTTACAATAGTGTTTGCATCCATGTGTGTAAATGACCATATGATACTACAAACTAGACTATCTTGGGTCAGACTCATTGGTACCCTCCAGTTACTTTGTGTTGCTCTGGCAATGCAAAGCAGCTGTCAATTCAGCCTCACTGAACTGGTTGGTTAAACTAGGCCTGCAACTGCTCTGAGTGACATAAGCAGTCAGAGTACTGATGAATCTGGCCTCTTGTATTTAAGTTACTTCTTAAGCAAGGGCTTTGTCAAAAACATCAGATTCACTAATCATGCATCTGACGAGTGGGTATTCACCCACGAAAGCTCATGCTCCAAAACGTCTGTTAGTCTATAAGGTGCCACAGGATTCTTTGCTGCTTTTACAGATCCAGACTAACACGGCTACCCCTCTGATACTAATCATGATCTTTACTTTGTATAATAAAGAGCAGTGTAGTTCTTAGAGATTTTATTGAGTACAATAATTCTCACTGAAATAAACATTTTGATTGCAGTTCTGTTTAGCTTAATGGTGAACTAAAATAACTTTCAATAACCATTTACCCCAAATGAGATTCATTTAGCTTGACAATTATTCTAGGTATTTATTGCCACATTGCTTGCTGAGAGCTTCACAGAATACAACTTTAAGAACATTATATGTTATGCAAATTGTATAATAGATCAAATTAAACAATATAGACGATCCAAGCAAAGTATGGATATATGGAGATGGGTCAGATTCTCAGCTGGTGTAAATGAGCATAGCTCCATTGATTGAAATAGCACAATAGCAGAAGAGGAGCACAAGGCAAAACTGGGTACATCTTTCTGAAGGCCCTTCAAATATAACTGCAGTTCCCTGCAGTTCCTTGGTATTATTCTACTTTGTTATTTACATCAGAAATGTGTAATCATGAAACCGAACATGTAATAAAACTTGATTTATGTTAAGGAAATTAATTTAAAGTTTCTGTTACTGCTATTTTTTATTATATTCATTATGGTGAGGGCATGGGCTGGATTTATCAAAAGGGATGAGGTACAGATAATGTTTTGTTTAGATTTTTTAATGAACATTCATGCCTCCTATTCATCTTTTATTGGCTTTCATAAACACTGTAGATTTTCTGATTTTAAATAGTTATACTTCATATACTATATATAGAAAATGAATATTTAATACAGGCTCAACTGTGATATTATCTAATTGTATGCCAGTTGTCTAAAATACTGACATTTAGAAATGATCACTAGATAAAATTCATAGGTAGAGAAACAAAATCTAGGAATTGCATTTATTTACTGTAATTCTACGCACAAACAAATCGAAAAGTTATTTTATGAATCAGGGTGCCTGAATGTCCCTTCTTGTGTCATGGATCTGAGAGCCCTAGCAGGCTGAGAATTCTACATCCAAAGTACAGGGTCTATTTTTCTTTCAATGGACACACAGAATTCTTATTAACCTTCGGCCTGCAGGATAATGTGCACAACCATCCGAAGCTGCCCAAGGTACAGCACTAAACACTTATGCCTGGGCTTATCTTCAAGAGCCTGAGCAGTCCAATTGACCTCACTGGAACTTGGGCATATGCCTTAAGTTAATCATGTGCTAAGTGCTTTGCTGACTGGAGGATTTGGAATGTAAGCTCCTATTATTATTAATAATAATATTAATATTATTAATAATATTTATGGTAGTGGCTAAGAACCAGTTGAGAACAGGTCTCCATTGCACTAAGCTCTGTATAAACAGAGTCACAGATGGTTCCTGTACCGAAGATCTTACAGTTTAAATAGACCAGCCAGATACAGGCTGGAGGAAGAGGTAAAACACACCAAGAGAATGAACAATCTGATAGCAGCAAACAGCATATTGGTTCCACAATTCTTGGTGGGTTTCCTTGGGAGGGGATTGTAAGGCGCATGTGAAAGTGGCAAAGTCTAAAGTGTCTGTGAAAGCCTAGAGCACAGGAACAGCGGTGGGCAAGTGCACATTGACACTTAAATACAAAGGAAAAATGACATATCCAAAGAGTGTGATAGGACATAGAGTCAAGCAACCAGTCCTGGGCCTACCTACGTGTGAGCTGCTTTGTCTCATTAAGACAATGTTTGCCATAGAGAAACAAAGTAGCCCAGGACAGGGTAGTCACATGCTGCAGCTATACAGATTAATAGGATGTTTTGCTACGTCATTGCTTCTGTTCAAAACATAGTTTCTGTTCAAAATAAAGGGTTTACCTGGAAACAATCTGCTTATCAGTAAGATACTACAGGGATCAACTAGGTGGAGTAAAGTAAAGGGAAGGGTGAACATGGGACAGGGCAGGGGAGAAGAAAGTACATGGGGCAGGTGTGGAACGAAGCTGAGGTGAAGAGGCTGTGAGTGAGAGGGTAGGAATAAACAGCCAATCAGCACTGAGCAGAGGAAGTAACAGAGAAGTTCTCTGAATGTCCAAAGGTCCCTGCTTTGGCTCCTCCGGGAGCTACTCCTACTGGCTGGAGACTCTGGCTGGTACCTCTCTGAAGTTTTCCCCCATGGTCACAGGGTGGGGAGGAGGGATACTACCTGGATCCTAGTTTCCTTAGACTGTGTATATGAGGGTCTCCCCTGCAGCCTACTAGGGCTCATCTTCAGTGCAGAATTATCTCAAGTAATCTACATTAGATCTACATTAGATTTTCTTCTCTCAGTTAGCTTAGCCACACTGCAAAATAACAGTGAGGTTGCTGTAATGCCCCATCCTCATTTGTATGTGATGCTAAATCTTCTGGAGGCACATCCCATAGTGTATTGTGCTGCAGTCAGCTAGCTGCTCTGTGGGTAGGTTGCAGTTTATAAATTGGGCCATGGAAAGGATGCAGCATAGAAGAAGGTGTAAAGATGTGGATAAATGGGTTGTCTATGCTGGCATGGCAGCTGGAAGGATGCAAAAAGAAACAAGAGTGGAAAAGAAAAGAAAGAGGTGAAAAGCTGTGAAGGGCCTTGAAGATGAGAGCAAGAAGCTTGAATCTTGTATATTGTGTTTAGTAATAAGGATGCAGTTTCCATCACTGCAGAGTTCCCAGGGATTATTTAGCATATGGTGCATGACCTTCAAAACAATTGCTGCTTGTGGTATCGATACATCCTCTGCTGTTGGTGTTACTGCACATGCTCAAGCAATTGGCAAGGGGATCACTATGGAGCTGCACACAGAAAGTGGAATCAATTAGGTTAGGTGTTGCATATTACTATATATCTTGGCTCATAGTCCAGGGGCTAAAGCAGGCAAATTCAAATAACACAGCTCAAAAAAGTTGCACTGTAATTTAAAGTGTAACCTTTACACTGTGAGGAAAAGAATTGTTACTGAAGACAAAATGCAGAACCCTGGATCTCATAATGAAACTATCTGTTCCTTTTACTTCTGTTTTCATTTAAGTGAAATAGGGGGCCTCATCAGAGCCAATACAATTAGCTAAATGTCTCTCATATAAAGGCTTCAACAAAATGCAGTCTTTATATTATCTCATAGGAACAGTTGCCCACAGTGAATTTCCAGATTAATATCTTATTACTGCCCTTTTCAAATAAAGCAATTAAAACTAATAATCTCAACAGAATACAGCTAGGAGTATTGTGACCTAGCAATTGCAATTCTGGATCAGACCAGGGTCCATTTTGTCCAGTATCCTGTGTCAGACAGTGGCTAGTACTAGCTGCTTAGGTGAAGATGCAAGAAACCCTGCATTTTGTAATTGCGGAGCAATCTGCCTATGGAGAAAGGCACATAAACCTATAAATTACAGTTTTTTTATACCTTCCAAAACGTTTTTTTTAATCCCTTGCTCTTGTAACTCTGGGTGCTCTCATTATACATATAAATGCCAAATCCTTTTTTTGAATCCTACCAAACCCTTGGCTTCAATGATAGTTTGTGGCAATGAGTTCCACTGGCTAATTTGTGGGTTGTGTGGAAAAAGGATTTCCTAGATAAATATACATGGCTTTTATCAACTCCTATGAACTGAAAGGCAGAGGTAAAGTTACACAGATATATTTGATGTAAGTGCTCAGGGGAGCACACATAATTTCTTAAACCTTAATTTTTTTTCACAAAAGCTTTTTAGTAAATTCCCGGAATAACTCTAGTTCTCTGCTGTATGTAGATCTATGCTACATAGGCACAAATCTGATCTAGCAGAAACAATATAATGCCTGTAGGGGAATTATTGTAACATGTGAACTTGAAAGCATTACTTTCCCCTTGTAAAATGGCATGGTTGTGTAATGTGTATCCAGCTCCAATTAGACATTGTCTTTTTTGGATTAACTTCTTGTCAATTTGTACTTGTGAAAACATTTTTGACAAATCTAGGGCAGATATAAAAGCAAAGGAAACAACTAACACTAGGATTTATAGGTAGGCATCAATTTTGCAGAAAGGATACTTTTCATATGTTTATAGAAGATAAGGAGCTAAACAAATCCTTTTATTTGTTCTGGTTTGGTGGATAAATGCAGATCTGTTTTATTCAGCTACTTCATGGGATGTATTGGACATGAGAAATGTAAAAAATTCTGATCTGGCAGTGTTCCCATGTGCTGAAATCTCTGAAAAGGTCAGACATGTATGATAGTTTTCATAGGTTAATACTACTGCCTAAGCACCTGTAATTGTAACTGTGCTGAGAAGATTTTGTTGAAAAGGCTTCTTTGACTTCAGCCTGCACTTAATTATCAGTCATGGATCTCTTGTGATAGTTCTGGCCAGGGGACTGTGCTTTCTGATACTTTATTTCTGATCTGGATCTACAACAGGGACTTTTGAGCTAGACTCGTAACACTTAGCCCTCGTCCAGACTAACCCGCGGCATCGGCGGGTTAAAATCGATTGCTCGGGGATCGATATATCGCGTCTAGTCTGGACGCGGTGTATCGATCCCCGAGCGCGCTTACATCGATTCCGGAACTCCATCAATCCGAACGGAGTTCCGGAATCGACACGGAGAGCCGCGGACATCGATGCAGCGCCGTCCAGACTGGTGAGTACCTCGATTTTAGAAATTCGACTTCAGCTACGTTATTCACGTAGCTGAAGTTGCGTATCTAAAATCGATTTTAATTCCTAGTCTGGACGTGGCCTCAGAGAGAGAGAGACTTTTCCTATTCATAGGTCTTATGCATGAGTGGCAGGTATCAAAGACCAGGGGAGGCTGAGCCTCCCCAAACAGGCCCACGCTTCACCCCCAGACCCCTTTCTGCTTCCCGCCAGCACTCTGCGGCTCTGACTCTTCACGTAGGGAAGGGCCTGGAGCTAGTGGGGGCCAGGCTGTGGCTGGGGACTCAAGGTGGCTGGAGCCTGCCGCCACTCTGGGGCAGAGGGCGCTCGGGCAGGCCGGGGCTGGCTGTCACCTGATGGGGGGGTGGGGAGCCTCTGGGTTGTGGGGGGTGGTGCTGGTGGTGGTAGAGGCGGGCCTGAGGCAGAAGGGGTAGGCTGGGCTGTGGGCTAGCCTCCCCGAACTCATGGTTCACCTGCTGCCCTGGTCTCATAGACAACGTTTAGATTGATTGGAGTTTCTGTTTTAGCATTTCCTATTCCAACAAAACCCTCCCATCACTTTGGCCATGAGCATTTTCTCAGGTACAAAATGTGCATGGCACCTTTTCGTCAAAGACCTGTGGAGATTAGAAAATCATTTACAAATCTCCAGTTTTATTGAAATAATTCATACAAGGCACCACAAAGTGAAAAAATAGGTGCTGCTACTGCATATTGTGTATTTGTATATGCCAGAGGAATAGGGTGACTGTATTTCCTAAAGTAAAAACGGGATGGCCTTGGGGCTCACCCAAGCCTCCTCTCCCCACACCCGCAGGGCTTGCCAGAGTCCACCGCCCCACCACTCAGGACTGGGGCTCACTCTCCTGAGCGCCGTGCCTCGTGCCACCTGCGACTGGGGCTGGGACTGATGCCCCTTGAGCTCCGTGCATCCCGTGGCTGGCCTCTTAGCCCCACTTCCCTGCACCGCGCATTGCCACTCCTCCCAATATTCCTCCATGCCTCCCAGCCTGACTTTTTTGGTAAACTGGGCATTTGTTTGTTTGCTCTTGTCAACTGATTAATTGGGAAGAGAAAACAGAATAAATGCCTGTTTTTGTTGAGAAAAAAGCCAGGACGGCGAGGACAGAGCTTAAAAAGTGGAATGCTGTGTGACACATGCTGAACCATAGTGGCAGTATGGGGCTAGCTGGGGAGAAGGGGAAGCTCTCTACCACTGTATACTGGAATGCCAGCTCCACAGTGGAAGGGAAAGCCCCCCTTTAACTGGAGTGAAATAGGCACAGCAGATCTGGCAGCAACACTAGCGAACATGAAGTGAGCAGAAAACAGCCTGAAGGAGGAGGTAACTACTAGGTCAAACTCCTAAGGCCCACAGGAAAGGAGCTCCGTTACAGCTCAGCTAAGGAGCTCTGCATAACAGCAGCTTGTGCCTCCTGTACAGATGCTAAGTTGCCCTCCAGTTTGTCTTCAGGACTATGTAGGACGAAAAGCAATGCTGCTATGCAGAGCTCCTAAACTGCACACAAGTGAAGATCAGCTTTGCTTCAGCACAGTTTAGGAAATTTTGTGGCTCCTTTAAAAAAAAAAAGAGGTAGATTGTACAGCCTTTTGTGGAGGTGCAGAATTGTAATATACATGAGGCCTTCTCTGCAGGTGCCTTTCTCCTATACAGTCCTACCACCAATTGCTTCCATAACTCATTCTCTTTTATAGTCTTTAAGGTAAAAAGACTTAGATGCCTAAGTGTATCTTGTAGCAAATATATATTGCATGAGCAGGTGAACCAGTTTTAAGCAATGAGAGCCTCCCCTGCTCGACTCTTTGTCAAGGTCTGGTGGAAACGAACAAAACTTTGTTTTGAGGAGTGAAAAAATGTTTGATTAAATCCCCCATCACACTGTCACCAGCCCTTTACATTTCCCCCCCTGAGTTGTGTAAAGAGACCCTTGTGTAAACCAGAATCATGCGCTAAACGGTTTGTTGATTTTAATCAGTATAGGGTCCTTAATGCTTGATGAAATTCATACTGTAAGGCCTAATCTGTAGCCTGTTGAAGGTAAATTCCACTGACTTCAGTGAAATTTAGATCAGGCTCACGCTGAGCAAAAATGAGAATGTGATGTATTTTGGGCTGTGATTTTCATTGGTGGGTGAAATTCACTGATGTGCAGAGGACCAGTACAAGGCCAAAGAGATACTAAAGTTCCATTTCAACTCTATTTTGAAAATGTAGCTGTGGCAGGGGAGAGGGCAGTCTTTGGACAGGTCTGCCGCATGAGTGAAGTTTACTGACTAAAAGAAAGCAGGCTCCATTCTGCTCAGCATAACATTCTAGCGGCTCATTTCTCGCCATCCGTAAATGATAGGCTGTATTTCAGATGAAAGTTTTTAATTAAAATTGGCATATTGGAGTATTGGCAGCCTCAGGACTGCTGAAATGTGACATCATTTATGACACTAGCAGTTAAGGGGCTCAGAGTCCAAGCTCGTAAAACAGGTTCCAGGCCTGATTTGTTCTTGATTTAACAGTCAGGATAACTTTCTTCTTTAATATTTAAACAAAACGTATCATGGCTAAGCATTAAAGATGTACTTTTCTGCAGCTTTTACCGAAAATTTCTAAGTTACAGTAATCTCCAATGAACAATCTTTTGACTTTTTTCTACCGAGCAATGTTCTCTGTAACACTTCCTGATTTACCACCCTGCGCGGTATAATGCAGCTACAATAAGGAATCCCTTAGCAACTCTTTTTGTCCTTAACTCTGATGTTTCTGTTGTGGCTGCCAAAATTCTTCTAATAGCAGCAGCTGTCAAATTTTTGTGGATATAATATTTAATCTCTCTCTGCAGACACAATATTATTATTCACTTATATTGCTACCTCACTTCTTTAAACTCTTTTCTTAAATCCCATTCATTTCTCCGGTTCTCTCTAACACAGATGATACATATATTACCTCCGGCTTAGCTATCTTCTTTTCCATACTTCTGATATCCATTCAAAAGATTGTTAGACACTTACCTTTCCAGTCACCTTTCTTTGCTTTCCGCTCTCACATCAGACACAAAAGTACAGAAATTGGATGAAATTACTGATGAGTCACAACGGGAAGCTCACATCCAACTCCCTTCAATGTTAAGATTCTATTTCCCAGATCCACACGCACCACTATGGTTTTGTTCCTGTTGTTGGTAGTAGATCAATTCCCTTCTTTTCTTTCCTGCTTCTATTTCAAATATGACCAAAATCTTGTGAAAATTGTTGTTCTTGTGAGATTTCAGGCTAGGTGATGGTAATCTCATGTAGGAACTCTACAACTAAAGCAGAGACAAATCTCATGAGATCAATTGTCAGTTTTGTGAGGTAACTGCTATTCTGGGCTGACTCTCCCCAACAGAAGTTGGTCCAATAAAAGGTATTACCTCACTCAGCTTGTCTCTCTAATATCATGAGAATGTGTCACAAGATTTTCTCTCAGTTCTGAACCCAATCCCTAGTCCTTATGTAGCAGAGCCAAATCTTAACCTGATCCTGATCCAAGGACCAGGTACCATTTCTCATTGTCACTCTCTGTATGAAAGGGCATTCAGGGATGGCTAAAGAAAACAGAGCTTTTCTTTTTATTGGAGGAGTATATTAGAAGTTGGAAAATTTGATTTGTATTATGTTTGCTGTCTAGTGGTTGGGATGGAAATATGATGCACTTTGGAGTTCCCAGATATTTTTGCATTGTGTCTTTTAATTAATAGCAACAGTACTGACAGCTCAGATAAGCATTCTTTTATGTTATAGTATTTAAATCTAAATAAACAAATAAATCACCAAACCTTGTTTTGGAAATACATGGCCAGCAGGCTTGCATACTTTAAACCAGTTCTTTTTTTGGTTTGTTTGTTTTTTGTTTTTAATAACTCTGGATTAATTATTTTAAATAAATCTCCATACTAAAATATTTTCTGACAGCACAGAAAATCCCTCGAGGTGGCATTCCTAAAGATAAATCTATTCACTCTTAAAGGGATATTGTAAACTCAAATTTGGCCCCAAATTTATTTTTTATTAAAAAAAAGAAAAACCAAGCAAAATTTAAGACCAATAGAAATAGTTTCATGCCTGATTTCTCCCCCTGAATTCCAATGGAAATAATTGTTTTTCTATAAACATTTTTCCTATAGGGTTGCAAACCCAAACACACTGCAGCCATGAGAACCTGAAAGTGAAACCAACTGTCAATAAAAGTGGAATCAATGTTTCATTAATTTTTACTGTCCAGGTAGAGAGACATGCAAAAGCTAACCAAACAGCACAATCAGATAAAACATATTGGGTTTTAAAAATACTTTCCACTTTAATAATCTGAGCTCTTAGTAGTAACCTAGACAAACACATTTGTTTGTTTGCAATATGTGGGCTCTAAGTGCTGTCCCACTAGGTCCATTTGTGAAAAGTCAGCCAGTTCAATCTGTTCACTGTTTGAGGTGTCCACCTGGTCACGCATCTGAGTTCTCTCATGTGCATCAGCAAAACAAATCAAAACTTGGTGGAGCAGACTCATTGCTGCTGGTGATGGAGCCTCAAGAGGGTCTCAGCCCCAAGAAGAGCAAGTGGAGTTATTGACAAAGGAAGGCAGATCTAGTTTACAGATAGATCCTATCAGAACCCCACCCCAAGAGAGGCTACCCCAGTCCCAGTTCAGCCCATTTCCATCCAGTACCCCTGAGTTGTTGGGATGTGCTGGCTCTTTACTGCTTTTGCACCACTGTAACTTCCTCCCTTGGTGAGCTTTCTGCTGCCAGGGCTCTGAGCAGACTCTACCCCAGTTAATGCTGGCATAGATGCACCAGTGAATTTGGACAGGAGGGGTCTAATTTTAAATCTACCTGGCTTGAGGAAGTCCTTTAAGCAAGGTGCTTTAGCACATTTCATACTCATGCTATTCAGGTCTGATATATGGCAAAACATTTTCACCAAAGTCAGGGATTTCACTCGTTCTTATGAATCGAGCCCTCATGTGTTTGGATCCCTGTGCACTGGTAACTTACTCTCCTTTAGTGAAAGGGAATGTGCTGTTTGTCTGCAGTCAAACCGACTGATGGTGGCTGCATTCATTTGTTTCGAAGTGTCCCAAATCATATTCCCAAACTGGGGAATAAGTTCAACCATGTTCCCTGATTACCAATAAGCGATTTCTGGAAAGTGCCACTCATCAGTGCTAGTCCTATCGCCCAACTGATGACAGCTCATGGTTATTTACATGTAGCACCATGGTTCGGAGAGAACTCAAAGCAGGTGAAAATAAAGATTTAATGATTTAATTATATATTCTCTTCTTGTGATTGAAAATAATAGAAGGCAACTGATGTGGCTACCAGACAGATTACATAAGCACAAGTTAAGTGGTAGAATAAAAATGAGTGATAGTCCTCCTTGACTTAAATACAGCACTAAGTAGTATGCCCTTGAATTCAGAATAAAGCAATTTCCTCCTCCTCAGTAACAGCTAGGGGGCATTCCAAATGCAAATAGAGTCAGCTTTGCATTTTTAATATTTCATAGATACATAATTCACTGCCTCAGTTTAGAAACGTTATTGCTACCTCTTCTGTGCATTTAAATTATTTTGCATCTCTGAACTTTCACGTTAACTTTAATATCAGCTCTTAAAATGTATTTTGTACAGACTAGCCTGTGCCTGTAGCTATTGAAAGTCACCGCTTGCACAAATGCAGACGTGGGCACAAGTAGATAGTGCTATTGAAACTGAATTGCTCCACTGACACAAAAATCTTGTTTACAAAGGGTTTTTATGAAAATCAGCCCTGGTTATCTCAAAGCCATTCAAATCAATAGATAACAAATGGGAAGAAAGAAAGCGCAATTGCTATTACAATACCACATTTGTAGGTGGTGTGTTCTGCATGCTACGTAACCCATGGGTACAATGAAAACTCAGGATGATCAATATTAAACAACTGTATTTCATAAACTGCTTTGGTGATCATAGAAATTAGAGATGGAAGAGCCCATCATGGGATAAAGGCCATCCTCCTGCTAATGCAGGATTAGTCCCTACAGCTATATGCAGTAACAGAAAGATTTGAGTGGGAGCTGAACATGAGCAGTTTTAATTTCATTTGATGTCACCGATAAAATGAGATGTAACTCCAGAGTCCTCTCTAGTGGCCGTTAATGCCCCTAGTGGTACTTGTCACCAAGGAGGAAGGTTTCTGGAGACTAGGTTTGTCAATGTTTTGGAAGCATGGACTGAGGATGTCAAATGCATCAGACCTCAGATCCAAGGCTGGGTTTGAGACTTGGGGCAAATATCATGTGCAGGTCTATTCAGAGTGTTCATTGAGTACAAGTGCTGCCTAGTGCTCTCACAGTGTGACTTGTGAAGGCTCCCCATGACACCCCCCGTATAAAAGCCAGGCAGGAATCCAGTTCCTGCCCACTCTCACCCTGGCAGAGGGGGGAGAGAAAGGGGGGGGACATGGCACTCCAGTAAGGGTGGTGGCTATGCAGAGGGAGTACACTGCACCCCACTAAGTCTATGCAACTGGGAGCTCTGGGAGGCACTCTCACTTCTTGTGGCAACATATGCCTTCTGGTCCTCCCGCTCTGGGATGGTGCAGTTCCCTACTGCCCCATACTGCAATCAAGCCCTAAATGTTATTACAATAGCTCAGTCTGAGGCTATGGTTTTGTCAACATTTCTGCTATCATGATAATAAATTCCTTTTCTGAGAGAGAATGAGTCTATGAAAAGGCAGGGTCAGTTTTTCCACTAATTTCACTCCATTGACGGTTTCCTCACCACCAGCCCTATTAATTCAACTTTGAAAAACGTCTAGACTACCCGCCGGATTGGCAGGTAGCCATTGATCTATCGGGGATTGATATATGGCATCTCGTCTAGACGTGATATATCGATTCCCAAATGCGCTACTGTCGACTCCGGAACTCCACCAGGCCGAGTGGCAGAGGCGGAGTTGAAGGGGGAGCCACGGCCGTCAATCCCATGCTGTGAGGATAGGAGGTAAGTCGAAATAAGATATGTCGATTTCATCTACGCTATTCTTGTAGCTGAAGTTGCGTATCTTACATCGACCCCCCCCCGCCCCGCCAGGGTAGACCAGGCAAACTTGCCTTCTTCCACCAGTTTACACCAGTGTAATTCCATTGGCATCAACGAAGAATCAGGTTCCCTGTCTTTAGTAAGCTTGCACAGTTTTTATGCTTTACACTCCTGCTATCGTAGTGCAGAGCCAATGCAGGTAGGGAGAGTGTAATAGACAGACTCATGGAAGTGTTGGGTAGAGATTTATTTCCTCACCCCAGAGGCCCTTGTTACAGAAAATGTGCAAGATTCTATGCTAGTTTGAGCATCATTGAACAGACTTGTCAACTAAGAACCTAGTAATGCAGTCTGCAGTAGCAGTTTGGTCTGAATAAGGACTGAAGGATCAACCCCAAGGTCTTCTTTCACACTAATTTTATGACTGCTGAAGTGACAGCTGGAAAGAACACAGCCCGATGTTTACATACGTGGTTGAGTTTGCAGGGTTGGTAGTGAGAAATCCCATATTTTGACTGGTAAATTGAGCAAATGTGATATAAGTGGTCACTGAGACAAAAAGTTTGCCATGCTGCAAAGCCACTTTTCAGGAAACATTTTGGAGCAGAACATCACTTTAAACATTTAAGAAAATAATTTGTGTGCTTCATGATCCTTCAATGCACAACACTACTGGTGGGGGTCATCTTAGTGCAAAGTCTAGTCTGACTTCCTAGTGGCCTAGCATCCCTGCTGTGCCAGAACTTCTGAGGTGCTTTCAAGACAGAGCCTTAACATAATCTATTGTGTTGGCTGTAAATTTCACACTCAACCTTAGACAAATAACTTAACCTATCCGTGAGTCAGTTTCCACATTTGTAAAATGAGGCAAATACCCTCTACTTCACAGGGGTGTGGTAAGAATTAATTCACTAATACCTGCAAAGCTGTATGAGACTTTTGGATATAAGTCACTCTATAAGCACTAAGTATTGTTTTTATTATTCTGTTATCTTTTGGGCAAAATTGCATGTAACGTGGTATATGTATCAAGTTGCATTAATGCAATATATTAATACTCTATAAAGCTGTAATGGAGCACAAATTTTTCACCAGATTTTAAGTCCTGCATTCGTCCTCATTTTCCTCCACCCTAGACAAGAGGTGGAATCCTTCAAAGAGTGACCTCCTTTAGAACTGGCTCTGATCTTATTTATTTCTAGATTCTGCCATCATTCATTACATTAAAGGTTATTTTTTTAATGAAGCACTATGGGTAGGAGAAATAACTTTTGCCTTCTGCTTTAATTGATGAATGATGTGTGAACTAATCAGAAAGCTTTGCTGTAGCCACCATTAAAGCAACAGATGTATGTGGCTCAGGAGAGATTTGTTGAATGGCTTCAACCTTTAAGTGCAGAGGATAAATGGATGGTGACATCATTATGCCTTGACAAATAGAAAGTATATCATTCTCTTTTTTTCATTACTGAAGGATGATTTATTTCTATGGCTTTCATTTTCATAAGCCCATCCATTGTCTGTAAAGTTAAAGCCTTTTAAAATTGCAATATGTAACTGAAGTAGCTAATAACACACCACATATGATCAAAGAGCATATTGTTTTCTGAGCTGTTCTCGTGGAAAATACGTTTAATGAAACAATGCTATGATTTACAATAATGGAAGAAAAAAGTATGTTTGCATCCTACTCCTGGGTTTATTTTAAATCAACTACAATTCAAAAGTATAACAAACTAGAAGACACTTGACCTAGTGATATTTCATTCATCAGCTGCTAGAGGATGCTGTTGTATTTGGAGAGTTTTGGAACCAAATCCTAAGAATAGATAGGATGGTTCTGCATAACAGTTTTGTGTCATAATAAATGGGCAAATGTTCTCCTGTCATTGATGCTTTACCTGTATATTCTGGGCTGGTGTCTTGTTTGATCATATTTTCATAGTCATTCAGATAGACTGGAATTTCCATGACATTTTCAATTATTATAGAATTATTATTCTTTACCTGAAGATGAATGCCTGGCTGTGAAGATGGTGTCACCAGGAGGGCTTCGGCTTCCTTGACCATGGGATACTGTACCAGGAAGAAGGACTGCTAAGAAGAGATGGGGAGCCCTTACTGAGGAAGCAGAAGAGCATATTTGGATACAGATTGGCTCACCTAGTGAGGACGGCTTTAAACTAGGTTCGAAGGGAGCAGGTGATCAAAGCCCACAGGTAAGTCAAGAACATGGAGACCTGGGAGAAGGTTTGGAATTTGGGAGGAGCATGGGCTGTTATAGCAGGGATAAAGGAGAGACAAGACAGAACTGCGGGGGGTGGGGGGTTGGAATCAAATCAGTATCTTAGATGTCTGTATGCTAATGCAAGAAGTATAGGGAATAAGCAGGAAGAACTTGAAATGCTAGTAAATAAACACAACCATGACATAGTTGGCATCACAGAGACCTGGTGGGATAATACACATGACTGGAATATTGGTATAGAAGGATACAGCTTGCTCAGGAAGGACCAGAAGGGAAAAAAGGGAGGAGATGTTGCGTTATACATTAAAAAAAATTGAGATAGAAACAGGAGACAGACTTGTTGAAAGTCTCTGGATAAGGATAAAAGGGGTAAAAAACAAGGGTGATGTCATAGTAGTGGTCTATTACAGACCACCTAACCAGGTAGCAGAGGTGGATGACGCTTTTTTAAAATAGCTAACAAAATCATCCAAAGCACAGGACTTCGTGGTGATGGGGGACTTCAACTACCCAGACATCTGATGGGAAAATAACACAGCAGGGCTCAGATTATCCAATAAATTCTTGGAATGTATTGAAGACCATTTTTTATTTAAGAAGGTGGTGACAGCAACCAGGGGAGAGGCTGTTCTAGATTTGATTTTGACAAATAGGGAGGAACTGGTTGAGAATTTGAAAGTGGAAGGCAGCTTGGGTGAAAGTGATCATGAAATGGTAGAGTTCATGATTCTAAGGAATGGTAGGAGGGAGAACAGCAAAATAAAGACAATGGATTTCAAGAAGGCAGACTTTAGCAAACTCAGGGAGTTGGTAAGTAAGATTCCATGGGAAGCAAGTCTCAGGGGAAAAACAATAGAAGACGACAGTTTTTCAAAGAGACATTATTAAGGGCACAAGGGGAAACTATCGCACTGCATAGGAAAGATAGGAAATATGGCAAGAGACCACCCTGGCTTAACCAGGAGATCTTCAAAGATCTAAAGATCAAAAAAGAGTCCTACAAAAAGTGGAAACTAGGTCAAATTACAAAGGATGAATATAAACAAATAACACAAGTATGTAGAGACAAAATTAGAAAGGCCAAGTCACAAAATGAGATCAAACTAGCTAGACACATAAAGGGTAACAAGAAAACATTCTACAAATGCATTAGAAGCAAGAAGAAGACCAAGGACAGGGTAGGCCCATTACTCAATGGTGTGTGTGTGTGTGTGTGTATTATAACAGAAAATGTGGAAATGGCAGAGGTGCTTAATGATTTTTTTCTTTCAGTTTTCACCAAGAAGGTTGGTGGTGATTGGACATCTAACGCAGTGAAGGCCAGTGAAAAAGAGATAGGATCAGAAGAGGCTAAAATAGGGAAAGAACAAGTTAAAAATTATCGGACAAATTAGATGTCTTCAAGTCACCAGGGCCTGATGAAATACATCCTAGAATACTCAAGGGGCTGACTGAGGAGATATCTGAGCCATTAGCGATTATCTTTGAGAAGTAATAGAAGACAGGAGAGATTCCAGAAGACTGGAAAAGGGCAAATATAGTGCCCATCTATAGAAAGGGAAATAAGGACAACCCAGGGTATTACAGACCAGTCAGCTTAACTGCTGTACCTGGAAAGATAATGGAGCAAATAATTAAGCAATCAATTTGCAAACATCTAGAAGATAATAAGGTGACATGTAACAGTCAGCGTGGATTTGTCAAAAACAAATCGTGTCAAGCCAACCTCATAGCTTTTTTGAAAGGGTAACAACCCTTGTGGATAGGAGGGAGCATTAGACGTGGTATATCTTGATTTTAGTAAAGCTTTTGATACTGTCCATGATGTTTTCATAAACAAACTAGAGAAATGCAACCTAGATGGAGCGATTATAAAGTGGGTGAAAAACTGGTTGGAAAACCATTCCCAGAATGTAATTATTAGGGGTTCAGAGTCATGCTGGAAGGGCATAATGAGTGGGGTCCCACAGGGATCAGTTCTGGGTCGGATTCTATTCAATATCTTCATCAATGATTTAGATAATGGCATACAGAGTACAACTATAAAGTTTGTGGATTATACCAAGCTGGGAAGGGTTGCAAGTGCTTTGGAGGATAGGATTAAAATTCAAAATGATCTGGACAAACTAGAGAAATGGTCTGAAGTAAATAGGATGAAATTCAATAAGGACAAATGCAAAGTACTCCATTATGAAGGAACAATCAGTTGCATACATACAAAATGGGAAATGATTGCCTAGGAAGGAGTACTATGGAAAGGGATCTGCGGGTCAAAGTGGACCACAAGCTAAATATGAGTCAATAGTGTAATGCTGCTGCAAAAAAAGCAAACATCATTCTGGGATGTATTAGCAGGAGTGTTGTAAGCAAGACATGAGAATTAATTCTTCCACTCTACTGTGCTCTGATTAGGCTTCAGCTGGAGTATAGTATCCAATTCTGGGTGCCACATTTCAGGAAGGATGTGGACAAGTTGGAGACAGTCCAGAGAAGAGCAATAAAAATATTAAAAGTCTAGCAAACATGACCTATGAGGGAAGATTGAATAAATTGGGTTTGTTTGGTCTGGAAAAGAGAAGACTGAGAGGGGACATGATAACAGTTTTCAAGGATGTAAAAGGTTGTTACAAGGAGGAGGAAGAAAATTTGTTTTTCTTATCCTCTGAGAATAGGACAAGAAGCAATGGGCTTAAATTGAAGCAAGGTGGGTTTAGGATGGAGATTAGGAAAAACTTCCTAACTGTCAAGGTGGTTAAGCTCTGGAATAAATCACCCTGGGAGGTTGTGGAGTTTCTACTATTAGAGATTTTTAAGAGCAGGTTAGACAAACACCTGTCAGGAATGGTCTAGATAATTAGTCCTGCCACAAGTGCAGGGGACTGGACTAGATGACCTCTCGAGGTCCCTTCAAGTTCTATGTTTCTTTGATTGCACTTTTTCTTCTTATATTGAACCTTACAGATCAGAAATCCTAAAAATAAATTGTGCATCTGTTTGGCTACTCCATTCCCCAGAATACATTTAAATGACAGAATAAATGTTGGAAAAGATTTGCATTAATACAACAGATGAAAAAAAGCTGATTTTGTCTGTGTAGGACATAAATGAGAGGATTAAGATGATGCTGGGTCAGAGTGAAGTTTGCAGGATAAAACAGGGGTCACGAGCATGTAATACAGAAATACCTGTATAATGAACAGATTAACGGTGGGATTTCTACTGATAGACCTTTTGGTGTGTTGGGGGAAATAAGATCAAGGTCAGCTAGAAGGAAAAGAAACTTGGAAAGATACAATTGAAATGGAAGGACAGATCTTCACAGCTGGCAGGGCTCTGGACTCTGTTGGCAGTCTCAGCACCGACAACAAGGGCTGAATAACTGACCTAGCCACTCACCTTAGAGGTGGTGCCTGCCAGTCACGGCTAAGGCACACTGGCAGTTCTTCTACCTGCTCTGTGGATAAATAGAGGACCCTATGCCCAAGCTTTTACACATGGCTGCCTAAAACTAGGCACCTTAAATCCATACTTAGGCACCTAAATAAGTGACCTGATCTTCACAGGTGCTGAAGATCCATAAGTCCCCTGGAAGAAGTAAAGGTGGGACTAATTTTAAATAGGGGCTTGTATATGGATTTAGGTAACTAAGGGTATGTCTACACTTAATATGCTACAGCTGTGCAGTGTAGACACTATCTATGAGGACAGGAGGGGTTCTTCCACTGGGAGAGGTATTCCATCTCCCCAAGAGATGGTAGCTATGTCGACCAATGAATTCTTCCATTGACCTAGCACTCTCTGCATCTGGTGTTAGGTTGAGAAAGCTGCATCTCTCATGCCTGAGAGAGGCAGCTATATCAATGTACTTTCCTAGTGTAGACTAGCCCTAAGCTTGAAAATTTGGGCCTTACTCCTCAGTGTTCTGATCAGCCCCTTTCATGGATCTAACATTCAGTTCAAGGTGGGGAAGGCAATGAAAGTGCAATTTACTATAAATATGCATGTGCTGTAATGCACTTGAACTGATGAGTTTGATGCTGGCACCTCTGGCCTGTGTTATGCAGGAGGTCAGACTAGCTGATCACTGTGATCCCTTCTGGCCTTACAATGTTTGAAATTACTCATTGCATCAGATCTCGCGGTCTAATCCATTAAGTAATGTAATACAAATGTTGAAATAATCCCATTTTCCTCTGTTAAGGTATGACACCCATTTTAATGACCTGGGTTTTGTTTAAACCTACTAGAAGAGCAGCATTTCTTACTAGAACTTTTTTTTTCCATTTCCACCTGCTCCCAACAAGGAAAATCTCCTTCTGGCTGTACATAAATTAGTGAGAGTAATGCACATGACAGTAGCACATTGTGTAACACGCCGAGAACACTGGAGGCAGGCAGCAATTACACAAAAAGAGGGATTTTTCAAAAATAGCAATAATTAAAATAAACATGAATAAACACACACTCTAATGTTTAATTTGGGATGGGAGAATGCAATTTAGAAGTCTAAATTATTTTTAAATTACTTCAAAGCCATTAGAACTGTTTAGGGGTTTGGAACAGGTCCCATATGAGGAGCGATTGAAGAGGCTAGGACTTTTGAGCTTGGAAAAGAGGAGAATAAGGGGCGATATGATAGAAGTGTATAAAATCATGAGTGATGTAGAGAAAGTAGATAAGGAAAAGTTATTTACTTATTCCCATAATACAAGAACTAGGGGCCACCAAATGAAATTAATGGGCAGTAGGTTTAAAACAAATAAAAGGAAGTTCTTCTTCACACAGCGCACAGTCAACTTATGGAACTCCTTACCTGAGGAGGTTGTGAAGGCTAGGACTATAACAGTGTTTAAAAGAGAACTGGATAAATTCATGGTGGTTAAGTCCATTAATGGGTATTAGCCAGGATGAGTAAGGAATGGTGTCCCTAGCCTCTGTTTGTCAGAGGGTGGGGATGAATGTCAGGAGAGAGATCACTTGATCATTACCTGTTAGGTTCACTCCCTCTGGGGCACCTGGCATTAGCCATTGTCGGTAGACAGAATACTGGGCTAGATGGACCATTAGTCTGAGCCAGTATGGCCGTTCTTATGTTCTAAGTTATTCTTAGATGGTTCATGAAACGCGGGATCATTTTTACAACGTTTTCATGTGAAACCAGTGGTTCCTCCTGGAAAATGGCTGATGAGGGAACCTCACTTGTGTTTGCTTGACAGAAGTTGTTATGATGCTAGTAGACCAGGTGCCTGCTCTTGCCAAGGCTGTAGGCTCAGCTGAGCATTGACAAACTCATAGCTGGAAACCAGATCAGCTCACCTGTATGTTAGTATTGTTCAAAATAGGTTAAGCCTGGTCTACACTACGCGTTTAAACCGATTTTAGCTGCGTTAAACCGATTTAACGCCACACCCATCCACACTACGAGGCCCTTTATATCGATATAAAGGGCTCTTTAAATCGGTTTCTGTACTCCTCCCCAACAAGAGGAGTAGCGCTAAAATCGGTATTACCATATCGGATTAGGGTTAGTGTGGCCGCAAATCGATGGTATTGGCCTCTGGGTGGTATCCCACAGTGCACCACTGTGACCGCTCTGGACAGCAATCTGAACTCGGATGCAGTGGCCAGGTAAACAGGAAAAGCCCCGTGAACTTTTGAATTACATTTCCTGTTTGCCCAGCGTGGAGCTCTGATCAGCACGGGTGGCGATGCAGTCCCAAATCCAAAAAGAGCTCCAGTATGGACCATACAGGAGATACTGGATCTGATCGCTGTATGGAGAGACAAATCTGCTCTATCAGAGTTCTGTTACAGAAGACGAAATGCCAAAGTGTTTGAAAAAAATCTCCAGGCTACACAGTGCTGCGTGACAAGCGTAACAGAAAGCCAAAGAATCAAATGGACGCTCATGGAGGGAGGGAGGGGGTACTGAGGACTCCAGCTATCCCTCAGTCCCCAGCAGTCTCTGAAAACTATTTGCATTCTTGGCTGAGCTCCCAGTGCCTGTAGGTTCAATCACATTGTCCAACGTGGTTCAGGGTATAGCTCGTCAATTTACTCCCTCCCCCCCACCACATGAAAGAAAAGGGAAAGAAATCGTTTCTTGACTTTTTTCAATGTCAACCTATGTCAACTGAATGCTGGTGGTAGACGCGATGCTGCAGCAGTGAACAGCAATATCCACTCCTCTCCCCTCCCTGGTGGCAGATGGTACAATATAACTGCTATCTGTCATCACCATCAGTCCGTGAGTGCTCCTGGCTGGCCTCAGGTGAGGCTGGCAGGGGGCACCTGGGTAAAAATAGGAATGATTCCTGGACATTCCCAGTAGATGGTACAGAACGGCTGGTAACCATCCTCATCATAGTCACTGGGGGCTGAGCTCCATCAGCCCCCTCCCTTTCCTGTGTAAAGAAAAGATTCTGTACTGCCTGCACTGTCATAGCAGCAGGATGCTGGGCTCCTCTCCTTCGCACCGCTTAATGTCCTGTCTGGACTGTCATAGCACCAGGAGGCTGCCTCCCCCTCATTTTATCTCACTAACAAGTCACTGTTTCTTATTCCTGCATTCTTTATAACTTCATGACACAAATAGGGGGGACACTGCCAAGATAGCCCAGGAAGGTTGGGGGAGGAGGGAAGCAACGGGTGGGGTTATTGCAAGGGGCACCCCCCGTGAATGGCATGTAGCTCATCATTTCTGTGGGATCTGACATGGAGCAGCTGTGCTCTCTGATACACTGGTTCTCTAGTACACTTGCCGCATATTCTAGGCAGGACTGACTCTATTTTTAGAAACCATAAAGGAGGGATTGACTCAGGGAGTCAATCCCAGTTTTGCCTTTGCGCCCCCGGTCAACCTCAGCCAGGGGCACCCATGATAGCAGCAGACAGTACAGAATGACAGATAACGGTCATCTTACTGCCAATTTACAATGGCAGCAGATGGTACAGAACAACTGATAACTGTCTCTGCTATCATGCAAAAGCAAATGAATGCTGCTGTGTAGCGCTGCTGTAACGCCTCTGTTAGTGGCATCCAGTACACATACGGTGACGGTAAAAAAAAAAGCTGAACGGGCTCCATGGTTGCCGTGCTATGGCGTCTGCCAGGGCAATCCAGGGAAAAAGGGCGCGAAATGATTGTCTGCCGTTGCTTTCCCGGAGGAAGGAATGACTGACGACATTTACCAGAACCATCCGCGACAACGATTTTTGCCCCATCAGGCACTGGGATCTCAATCCAGAATTCCAAGGGGCAGGGGAGACTGTGGGAACTATGGGATAGCTACAGAATAGCTACTCACAGTGCAACGCTCCGGAAATCGACACTAGCCTCGGACCATGGACACACACCGCCGAATTACTGTGCTTAGTGTGGCCGCGTGCACTTGACTTTATACAATCTGTTTTACAAAATCGGTTTATGTAAAATCGGAATAATCCCTTAGTGTAGACTTACCCTTAGACTTGTAAGGATGTCTTTAGTTTTTAGATTCTGTACAATGCTTGTAAGTTGCTACATGCATTAATCTTACTTGTAATGTCTGTATCCCATGTTATAATGTGTTATTTATGTTTTGCTTTATAACTCTAAATATGCTTGTTCTGAACTTGTGAACTCAGGCAGGAGAAGGTTTCCCATACCCATCAAGAAGGATTATCAAGACTAAGGGAGCCATTGAGAAGCATCAGAATACAAAGACTGGGCTATGGGCTTCTCTCGCCCATGAAGGTTGCTTCGTGCAAGAAAGCTTGTCCCAACAACTTGAGTACTGGAAGAAGGAAATACGGACAGCTGACATGAAAATTCTTCATCTCTTTGCTGTTTGGACACTCATAAGGCTGGAACTGGGAAACAAAAGCAGAGAACCCCAGGGTCAACCCTAAGAAGACATTCAGTGCTAGCAGGTTACCACATCTCTGTCATCTTTTGGAACCATAGACTGTGACTCATTTGTGTGTATATATTGCCTGCTTTAATCTGTGAATAACCCTCTCATTTCTTTTTTCTAGTTAATAAATGCTTGGTTAGTTTACTATAGGATTGGCTACAAACATTGGCTTTGGTGTGAGATCCAAGGTACAATCTGATGTAGGGTAAGTGACTGGTCTCTTTGGACTGGGAGCAACCTGAATCTTTTGTGATCTTTGGTGTAAGTGACCATTTATCATTAAGCCCAGCTTGCCTGGGTGGGAAGATATACTGGAGAGCCCAGAGGGATGGTCTGTGACTCCATGGTAAGACTGTTAAAGTGATCCAGGAGTTCACATTTGTTACGGGGTTGGTGAAATCTAATTATAGAACATACCACCAGTTTGGGATGTCTGCCCTGCTTTTTGACAGTCTGCCCTGAGGTCGGCACTCACAGCTGTAAACCACTGCAGACAGCATGACAATTGTATCTTTACTCTCTACACAATGTTAACAAAATGAGGAAACCACACAGAGACAATTGGGTTCCAAATAACCATGTTAACTAACTATATTCAAACACATACGGCCAAACTAAATATATACCCTGTTGCTTGCCAGCTGACAGGGACAGATGCAACCAGAGCAGGGACTGCAGCACTGAGGGGACAGGGGATAAAATGAAGTGCCATTGGGGTTGCCACTCTCTCAAGCACCTCTCTGGTCCTAGTGCAGACCTTCACATACACACTCTGGGGACACTAGGACCCAAATGATCTCTCCCCGCCTGTGAGAAAACTACAGAAAGGAGCAGCCAGAGACTCCAGCCAGTAGGGAAAGAAGCAGCCAAAGCAGGGACCTCTGGCTCTTCAACCGTTCACAGAATTTTCTACAATTTTGACTGGACTTTCTCTACCCAGTGCTGTTTGGCTGTTTGCTCCAACCATCCTGTCTTCTCCCCTTCACAGCCTCACTCTACTGCCCCTCTTACCCTCTTCTCTTCTCCTCTTTGCCCCTCCCTTTCTATTTTACTTTCATTTAGCTGATCCCTTCCTAAGAGCAAGTCTCCCTGCCCTCCCCAGCAATAAATAAATAAATAGAACTAACATGCTGTTTGCTGCCATCACTTTGTTCACTCCACTTGTGCATTCTGCCCCTTCCACCAGCCCATGTCTGTCTAGTCTATTTAGGATATGAGCTCTCTGAGGCAGGGACCATCTCCTACTCTCTCTTTGTTCACCCTGAGCACAACAGGCTTTAGGCACTCTGGTGGGCCTTTAGGCCCTATCACAATCAACATGTGAAATTATAATGCTTTGTTAGGTTCTGGTGGCTTCTGCAACAGCAGACAGGGCAGACCCAAAAAGAGCTCACAAACTACTGAGGATATTACCCAATTCCTAGACATTACAAAGCTTTTTTTTTTTAATTAGATGTTAAGTTCTTTGGGATAGGGACTGGCTTTTATTTTGTGCGTCTCCAGTGTCCAACATAACAGGGCCCCATCCTGATTGAGGCCTCTGGGTACTACTGTAATACAAATAATAATTGAATATGGCCTATTAGCCTCGTCATAGTGTATGTGCTGTAAAGTCTCTACCGTGAATTGGAATGTTGCAGTCCACTAGAATTTATCTCCCATTGGATAAGCATGTAGTGAAGTAATGTTTCTCAGAATTATTGTACGTCCTGACTCTCTAAGGAGACAGACACATCCAGGAGAGGAATAAGTAGTTTAGGAGAGGTCAGTGGTATGAAAACACAATATTTTGTTCCTTTCGTACTGGATCATTGTGATGTAGGACTGAACTAAATAGAACAATTTGTTCAATACTGAACATTCATCAGAAACTTTGGCTTTTGATAAGTATCAGAGATCTCTCTCCAAAGTACTAGATGTGCTTTAACATTGTGCTTTCTCATTGATTTATCTGTTGCAGTCATCACTCAGTTTTTATTTTGATGTGGAGTAGAATTCTCCAGTACCTTTTTATTTAATGGAACATGTCTGGAATGTGGATCAAATACAGCTATCTGCCTCCTATAATTATTTTTAACTTATTAATCACTGAGCTGTCGCTCCACCTTATACAAGAAAATAGAACACTACATGGGTCTTGAAAAATTACATTTCTGTCCCCATTAAGGCCCTTTTACTCTGCCAGAGCAGAGCCTTAGTTTAAATGGAAATCTGTCTCGCAGTTTCTGTAGCTGGGAGCTTACAATGCAAATTGAAAAATTTGGGCTTCCATGAGGGTGATGGAGGTAAGAATAGTACTACTGATACCTTTAACTTTGCTGGACCATTTATTTGAAAATCAGGGTAGGCATCAGTCACATGGCTACTCTACCTTCTCCTCAGCTGTTCGTTGGCTGACAGCTGGGGATGGTGTAAGAGCAGTTATTTCACATTTATGTAAGGTTGGCGGGGGGGGGTGGGGCAGATCTGCTGGCTTCACAGATGCCTTGCACTTTAAGAGCAAGGCCTGTATTTTTGTCTGGCCTAGTTCAGCAATATCTAATATATCCATTGTTAAGGTACTTCGAATTCTTAAAGTAATTGTGCTAATTATGACCTACCACAATGAGACACCTCCCCACCCCCCACCAAAAAGACTGCACGTGGGATTTGGCCCATTATTTCACTCACTATTGTTTATTAAACCAAATAAATCCACACTTTTGGAAAGTGGAAAATAAACTTTGTTTCCATATCAACACGTACTTTCCTCTAGTATTTTCCTCTACTGGTTTGTAAGTAATATTGTTAAGAATTTCTGGCCTAGTGGCACTGATTTATTTATTTAAAACAAAACAAACAAAGAAACAACCCCCCCACCACCACCACCCTTGAAGCATAGCGTTCTATGGAACAACTTTGAAGCACTTCTTTCTGGTCTAAAGTCAGGTTTTTACCACAGAGAGTTCCATCCCTTTAACCAAGTCTGCAGCTTGGACTGCAGTTTGGCCAAGCAGGGCAGCACAAGAGTCCCATAGCTCACAGATCTCTGGGGATGTAGCATGCCTCTTAGTTTAAGGTGGTGAAAAAAGCATTCCTTTCAAATGGAAGGGGTCATGTCCAAGGCTTGGAGTGGAGATCTGGGTTGGCCATTTTATCTACTCTGGCTTATGTTTTAAATTCCGTTTTTCTTTCTCCCCTGGAGAACCCAGTAAGTGATGGTGGTTCCTTCAGCTGGTTTCAATAATTCAGAGGAATGCAATCTTAGAGCCCGATCCTCAGCTGGTATATATCAAGGTAGTTTCACTGAAGTCAACGGAACTATACGAATTTACACCAGCTGAGGATCTGGTCCATAGTATTTCAGTGCAAATCTCTGTGTTGGTGTGACTCAGTATCTGTGCACTACTGCCTATTGTCCTTTCTTTATCCATTTTCTACATATGGCTCTCCTTGATGAGCAGCGTTATTTGCTACAAAGTGACTTCCCAGAACCAGCAGCTTCTTTTTTAGATCCCAGCACCAAGTTGCTCCATGTATTAAAATCAACAGGGACACAGACATCTTGTTGACAGCTAAAGCTGAATCAGAGAAAACGTCTGAAGGTTTCCTACAGGATCATCTACCTGACTCTTTGAACTGCTTTGCCAGTGTGATTTTGTGTGTCTGCAGATAATGCTTAAACTACAGCACTGGATAGCTCACATTTTTGCTTTTGGAAGACCATACGTTTCAGTTCCTTGAAACCTCAATCAGAGAGAATGGTATCCTGGCATGTTTGTGGTACATAGAAGAACAAGGACTCCATTAAGCTGAATTATACTTATGATTTGATTATGAACTGCATCTCTGAAGCAATCCATTTATCATTTGCCAGTCTGTGCGGTTCAAGTGATCTGAGGCTTTATTAAAGGCCATTTATTGAATAGTCTTTACTGTGATCAGAAGGTGAATTAGAAGCAATGTAATCTAGTGGTTAGCACACAGCTCTGGGAACATTACTCCTGGGTTCTATTACTGACTCTGTCTGTGACACATGCAGGACACTTAACCTCTTGGTACCTCAGTTTACCCGTATAACATATATCTACCTCACCCAGATGCTGTGTGGCTTGACTAACATTTGTAAAGTGTTGATTCTTTGCATGAAAGGGACTACATAAAACCATGCTGTATTTATTATCATAAGTATTATTAATTTTCTCAAAGGAACCATCACTGATCAGTATTTACCTTTAACATTTTAAAGCTGCACATTTGAATGAAGATAAACATGAAAGTTATATTTCTGATTGTCAGTGTCTGGGAAGTAGCATTTTCTCTACTTGGAGTTCATCAGGGATAGCCTTAAGAATATTTAGATTTGTGTTTCCCTTTTTGTCATGTCTTGCAGAATTTTCCAGCAAGCAATACAGAATGCTATCTGTACAATGCGAGAGAGACATAGAGACAGACACTCAGTGGTTCAAGAGCCTATGATTATAGCTGGAGTAAATAGCTGGTTTGTGCAAACTGCTGTTTGAGAAGCTGATTTCAAATTATTTTTGTGCTTCTATATGCATTATGAGTAATATTATGTCAAAGTCTCTTCAAAGATTATTAGTTTGTCAATAAACTGGTACTTCAGTATGTAAACGTGACTTGTAATTAATTTTATGCTTGATGCCCATAGCACCCTAGAGCTGTTATTTCATTTTTGGAGCATAATGTATTAGGCTTCCTGTAGGTATAATGTGGACCAAAGATGTCACCATCAAACAGGGAGCATTTTGTGACAGCTTATATGTGGGGAATGGCTTTCTCTTTCTGCTCCCCATTCTGAGCACATACAGTGCAAAGAAATGTATTTCAGCTGGCAGCGTGGCTGCAGCCTTACCCTGCCTGGAGTTGAAAAAATCAGAGAGATCATCATATTATATAGGCCCTTTATTGGGGTTAGTTGGCATATATTTATATAACTATTTTTATTCTTTCATTTAAATGTTTGCACTGAGCCACTTTCATTAGCTCAAATACTAACTCCCGTGTCCTAAATCTGACCACATTCTAGTTTGGTTAATTACATTCTGCCTTGCTAAAATTTTCCTTCTGTTTCAGTTGGATCCAATATTTTTCTTCACTTTCTGTTCTAAACTGTTATTACATGATTTTTAAAAAGCCAATATGGCTGTAAGTAATTAGAGAGTCCGGGCCTAAAAGAGAGATTTAGACCCAGGATTTCCCTTTTTTTCACTCTCTCTTCTTTAATGTTTAACTAAATATTAGATGAGAAAAAATGTTGAACAGGTAAGCTATATTTAGCTTAATACACAGCTAGCAAAGAGGCAAGGTTTCCCAAGGATAAGAGCTAATTTTCCCTCAAAAATAGGTTTGTGTTCGTTAAAAAGAACTCAATATAAGACAGTGTACATACAAGTAAAGACATAAAAAGACTTGAATGAAGCAAGGTAGAAATTTTGCATTCATCTGGACATATGGAACAAGTCAATAGGTTATTAACAGCGGAGTGGTTGTAGCTGGATCTCAGTCCTGCATTTCTTCATGCATACTTCCACTGAAGTCAAGGATTGGGACCTTGTTTTGGAAAATATCATTTTTCTCATCTTTTTCACCTACTCACCTACATTACTGGCAGATAATTGAACAAGTGAGTAAAAAGCCTTCTACTTTGCAACTTCTTAAAGAGGACAAGCACTGGATTAAAATCGAACACATTCAGCATTTGCTTGTTACTACCCAAAAAGAAAGAAAGAAGTGTCCTTAAATTCAACAGTAGTTGTGTTCTGGATATAGAGAAAGCAAACCTCCAAAGATGATTTTTTAAAACCAAAAGCTTTTCAGAAATGAAGTCAGAAGAAATGAGAAATGTTTTCCTCCAATGTTGCAACATAATGATAAATGGCTTTTGCCTTTCCAAAACCAAGTTAGAAAACCTCTGCTCACCTCTATTATCTACTCCTGGTCTCTAAAGACATATTACCATATTAATTCATTGTGTTATACAATTTGAGCAACTAAATGAGCTTACCTTATGCCCTCCTAATAGTATTTCCTTTTAATGTTAGCTTTAAGTGATATTTTTAGGGGATATTTGAAGCAGGATGCATCAAGAAGACGCATTTTAACTCAATTTTGTTTAAAAATTATGAGTTGTCTCATCTTGATGAACCATGTATAGAAAAGCCACATAGGCGCCACATATACCACACCATTTATCTTCCAACGAGACATTGAGAAGTCAATTATGTACTAAGGGTGAGATTTTAAAATGAGCCAAAGTGATTTAGAAGCACTAAAATTCAATGAGACTTGGGTTCTTAATTCACTTCAGCTTTTTAGAAAATCCCACCCTAAAGAGGGTCAGTTTGTGAAAAAGAATGATTCAAGAATTAGTTCACACATCTGAGCCCAGAGTTTAATTCACTACTGTGCCTGAGCTCATCTTACTAGTTAGGGAATATATTCAAGACTCCTGAAATGTTCAGACATTAGCAGAAATGATTGTTTAGCCAAATATTCATCCTGCAGTTTGTTCTGTTATTCATTACGGGCCTGATTCAGCAATGTCCTTAAACACACGCTTAATTTCAAATATGTGCTTAAGTGTTTTGCTGATCATGGCCTATATTTTCATGTAAAAAGTTTCAGACATTCACACAGGAAGCAAAGACAATGCTAGGTGATTTAGGCAAGCAAATAGTTAACATAAACAGTTTGCAAACCACCTGAAAATTATTCTTCCAACTTCTATTACTTACAAATCATGAATAAACTAGAAAAAAGGGGGGCTGGTATATGAAGCAGAAAAAGAGATTAAAGCCCCCAGTCCTCAATCTGGTGGGACTACTAAAATGTGTACATTTAAGCACTTGTGTGCAAATGTGGTAAAGAATATTATTAGCAATGAAAAATTTAACCAGAAGGATTATGGGCAGAGCTGTCAAATATTTTGCAAGCCCAATATTGTATATCACAAAATAATTATTATTCTGTTTCATATTCTTCAAATATGTCAGTCTGGGGGTTGAAACACCCTGAATTGCCTGGCTAGCTATCCTTGTTTATTGCTATTGTCTTTTGAGTCTATTTGCTTCTTACAGTGACCAATATAAGTAGCACTATCTTACTGCCAAACTGCATGTCGGTTCCTGTCTGACCTTCCAATATGTATTAAACACCATCCAGTTTTCAGGGGCTTTTTATTTCATTTGTGAGGCACTGACATAATTAGTAAATGGAAGATGTTTCCTATAAGCACATGATCGTTAGATTCTTAAGTTCAGTGATTTTAATATAATAGACTCATCCCTGCGCTAGCACTGTATTCATTTAAACTGACCTTACTTTATTTGAATTATTGCTCAGATTTGCTCAAGTATAAATGGTCTAATCTCCCAAAATACATTTTCTGATCGACATAAGCAAACAGTTTGAAGAAGCAATTATGTAAACGAAATGGTTTTAGGCAATAAATCGCCCTATAAATAAACAACTACTTCGTAATCATAGGCTAAATAAATGTGCCATTTTTCTTACTTTTTTTCTTTTTTATTAAAAAATACTCGAAGTGGATGAATTTTAATGCTTGTGGAAATAATAGTGCTGTCTGAAATATAGTGCACACAAATGCTGTATGACCTTTTATTACCTAGAGTTTGGCCAATGTACCTAAATCTGACCAGCATTGCCTCTGTCATTCCAGTTCTGGACTTCTCAGCAAGAGTTTAGCAAATCTATTTTCACTTGCTGCATACTGTAGCCTTATCAAATTATTTTATGCAAAGCTTTCGAGAGGCAAAAGCTAGTGTTTTAACCCATGATGCTACCACCCCACCTTCATGTCTATTCTGTTTTCACCATGGATGCCATTCATGGCTCCTATTACTGATTAGGTATCATAATTTTGGCTTAACATAAATAAAGGAAGGATGGTAACATATATGTTAGAATCTTATTTGAGGAGGGAGCATTCAACTATTATTGTAGCTTTGGGAGAACGCATAATTGTTAGCTGGTGAGAAAAGAAATTGGGGAATCAATATAGTATAATATTGTGGTGCAAGAGAAGAAAGTCAGTAATAGGTGTGTGGTACTAAAGAAATCAGCTTACACACAAAGATTCTGATTCTCTTCTCTTGACTTCTCTTAAATGAGGAATAACTGAACTGAAGCCAATGGATAGCTAATCTAGTGTACAATTGGTAAGAGATGAGAATCAGGCCTAGAAAGAGGAAAATGAGGTCAGACTGAAAAGGCAAAGGTCAGTAAAGACAGAGAATAAGGAATTACATTGTAGGAGAAGGGAGTAGTTCTTCAAGAGAAATAAAAGTAGGTTAAAAAGGAAGGATCCATTTATGCAAAGAAAACAAAGAAATCCATCAACAGAGAAGGTAAAATACAAAATACCTAAAGGGGAAAGATAAGAGTCAATAAAAAGAGAAACCAACACCAGGCAGTTTGCACTGATGGAGGAGTTTGCACTAAAGAGGAGCCTGAGCCAAAATGCAGATCCAAATCCTCCCTGATGTTAGGTGGACATCAGATCTGAATTTTGTTTTGGATTCATACATTGTGGCCCGGGACCCATCTCTAACAAATGAAATAATTCACGGGTATTACCACAGATTTTCAGTAGTTTAATGACCAGCCTTTCCAGTGTCTACTTCTTAAAATGGTTTTTTTTTTGGTTTTGCATTATTCCCAACGAACAGATGGAGATATCTGCAGAGGGATTTGATGAGGATCTCATTTGCAAATATGTTAGGGCTAGATCCATAGCCCACTAAAATCATGGGGAATCTCTTTCCACTCACCCGATGAACTTTCGATCAGGCTCCCAATATTCATGTTCTGTAGGATCCCCTAGCCCAAGACGATGAAGAAACAACAGCTCAACCAAGGTGCCAAGCCTGAAGTCAATTTTAAAAGACCCCCAACTACATGTGCTGGTAGAAATATCTGATAGCAACAGTTCTCTAGAGCTTATAACTGCCCTACTCAAAGAATTAAAAACTGCGAGACATCATACTATGAGGGAAAGTCATGTTCATTAATCTCCTTATTTAACCAGCATCTTGCAAAATTTGTACAAATGTTGTGTCTTAATGGTAATCAAAAATAGAAGAGAGAAATATCAAATGTCTGATCCTTCTCTCAGTGAAACTATTGTAAATCAGGAGTAATTCTAGTAAAGTCAATGGAGTTATCCCAATATAAAACTGATGTTAGTGAGAGAGGAATCAGATCTCTAATTTTGAGGTCACAAACCATAGTTATAGGAAGTGTGGTCTGAAGAATGTGTGTGTGTGGTGTGTGTGTGTGTGTGAGGTTTTATAATTGCAGAAACTAGTAATTTATACTCTTGAACTGATTTATGTCTCACCTGTCCAAAGCTTCCCAGCTTTGCAAATGTTAGGAAGTTCTAAAAAAGGCTCCTCACATTTTTGAATTCATGTTTACATTTCTGTTATTAATATTTGCATTGGAATTTCTCTGTGCACATTATTGTTTGTGTACAGTTGTACATGCACATTTTTATATTGGGAGGTGTCAGACAGATGCCTACAGAAGAGAAGAAAATGTCTAAGGGCCAGATTATCTTCCCAGCCCACGGAAATTTGCCTGGAAGGAGGCTGAGAGGGAAACCTCTCTGAGTTTTCTCTTCACTTGCCCTTCTGATGGGGAAAAGGTAAATGGGAGGAGTGTGTGTGGTGGTGGTGGTGGTGGGGAGCTGCAGATTTTGGAGGCTACACATCCTCTCATATCTATAGATCTCTGGGATCCACAAGGCTGGGTCATGCTGTAGCTGATCAGTAGAAGCCACACAGGATCCAGAAGAAGTTAATCAACTCTTAAATATATTACTTACTGCTTAGATTTCCAAAGAGAAGCTGGATGCTTAAATGGGATGGCACATAGGGAGTGGCACTTCATTCATTCTCTCTGGCTGCCAGAATGTCTGGAGCAACCATGGAGGGACTTCCACAATGGATGCACAGTTCCTAGCAGGTGGCACTCTCCCAACTCAGAAGTGTGTGTGTGGGGGGGGGGGTTGCATGCAGCGGGACCCTTCCTGAGCAAGTATCAGAGGGGTAGCCGTGTTAGTCTGGATCTGTAAAAGCCAGCAAAGAGTCCTGTGGCACCTTATAGACTAACAGACGTATTGGAGCATGAGCTTTCATGGGTGAATACCCACTTTGTCAGATGCATGTCGGCAAAGATCTTCAGTGGACAATGTGAACTGATGGTTGGACCACAACCAAATGTGGACAAGTAAATGGCTTTGTCAGTTTAAATAAATACACCCTTACATTGCTCATGGAAATGCCTTTTCAACAATGTCACATAGATGAAAATAAGAACTGCAGTGTCCTTGGAGGAAGGAGCACCTTTTAGATGTACAAATAAGCCAATAATTCAGAGTTCTTCTGGGGATGGAAAGCGTGGTGGTGGTGGTGCTGGTGAAGGAAGAGAAAGAGGAGGTGGGAGTGGGAGAAACTAGCTTTGATAGAGGCAGAATATTATGCAAATATTTTAGATATGTCTCCAGGATACACGTTGCCCTTTCTAAACTAAATATGTTTGTGCGTAAGACAACCAAAACCAAAACCAAAAAAACCAATCAGAATGAGAACATTTAAAGGAGAGGCATAACATAAAATGCTAGGCTGTTCATTTCCTCAGCCTTCTGGGTTTCTCAGATACCTTGGCTTTGCATGCTTTGGACCATAGAGGATGTTTCCATGGTGACAAATAGATGTTATGTTTATTTATTGGACAGCAGGGAATGACAATGTCAACACATGGTATTTTTGTTCCTTTCTCTTTTTGTCCCAAGGAGATTTGTTTTTGTAAATGAACTAGCAGCAGAAGCAGCTTATTTTTTTCTGTTGCAAAAATAAACAGCAGTTAATTTGCTTCTGTAATTCGCTGAACAACACTTTAGAAGACTCTTGCGCTAGCCTATATGCAAATGCTTTGTGATGTGCAGGTGCTGGCTGCAGAGTGAAAAGCATATTTCACGTCATGGGAAAGGACCCAAATATTTGCTACACTGGATATGTATCCACCTGAGTTTGTATTGAACTCTTCCACATATTTGTTCTTGTTGATGGCTATGCTACTTTGTCCATAAAAATGACCTGACAAATGGTTAAGACTGTTGTAGTAGATGCTGCCAATGGAAAAACTTTGTGTTTCCTGGAGACCTTAATCACTAGAGATGAGGTAAAGCATTAGAAAGAGGCTTAGTAATTATAGAAATCAAGAGAGAGCAGGTCTGAAATGAAAACCACAGAGTTTGAACAGCCCGGTTGTCTTCTGGATTTTGCATCCACTAAGAGAGACTTTCCTGGGTTTATATGCAAATCTATTTAGTTTCTAACAATCAGATACTGTTTGCTGAACTCGAGTGAAGAGACACTCAAAAGAAATAAGTGTTAGAAATGCCTTTGGATAGGGTAAAAGAAAGCATGACCATTAGGCCAAAGAGCATCTGCACTGGTCTGATGCTTTAGGGATGCTCTGTAATACACTAACAATTTAGTTCCTCTCACCCTTCACAGTAGAGGGCCCAAGATGCTATACAGCAGAATAAAACCAAACACAATATAATAAGTGACCACTTTGTTACAATGGGAGCATTGAGGAAAAGAGAGCCAGATCTTGCAAACACTTTCAAGTCAGTGGGACTAGTCTTGACGTTAAGTGCTATGCTAGTAGTGAGTATTTACAGGACTGGGCTCCAAAACTGGGACCAAAAGGGTAAAAAGAGTTGGCAGTAAATAAAAGGCCAGCAGTGGTCATTTCAAAACCACCTTTGAGAACAATAAAAAGCTTTAAAGTGAGGCTAGATGAAATAGATGAGCTTCAGGGGGAGCAAGGTCCACCCTGTGGGTATGGCTAGAATGCAATTAGATGCCTGCGGCTGGCCCATGCCAGCTGACTCAGGCTCCCAAGGCTCCAGCTTGGGCTGTTTAATGGCAATGTAGGCAGTCTAGGCTCAGGCTGCAAACCAGGCTCTAGGACCCTGTGAAGGGGGAGGGTCCCAAGGCTCAGGCTGTAGCCCGAGCAGGGACATCTACCCTGCAATTAAACAGCCCCACAGCAAGAGCCCTACAAGCCTGAGTCAGCTGGCACAGGCCAGCCACGGGCATCTAACTGCAGTGTTGACATACCCTGTGGGACTCACCGGGACAGGCAGCTTATTGATCTCCTGAGTTTAGCCCCTGTTCTGGGAAGCCTTATCCCCTAGATGGCCCTGAACAATCCTGTTTAGAGGCTGTTTCGCTTCCATGTCAATGAACCCTCAGTGCTCAGACTGGGGCTGGGGAGTGGTTATGGCTATGCCACTTTTTTCACCACTGGTAGGTAAAAATTAAAAAGGTGAGTGGGAGGAGGAGCTACTATCATTTTTTCCCCCTCAGACAGAGAGCAGAGACCCTCAGGGCAAGGTGAAAATGGGCGAGGAGGAGAAAATCACTACCTTGTTGCCTCAAGTGTTTCCTGGGTCCCACATTTCATCTGAAGGAGTTTTCACACCCCCACACCAGGTTCTGGATATTTCAGTCAGATCTGTTTCTTCTTTATTATCGTTACTTGCTATTTGTATTGTGGTACTGCCTGGAGCGCCAGCCATGGACCAGGACCCCATTGTGCTAGGTACTGTACAAATACAAAACTAAAAGAGCTTAGCATTTATGAGACAGGTTCTGCTCTCAGTTATAGTGCCGAATGGATTCAGTCTGCAGTGACACCAGTATGCAACCAAGATCAGACTCTCAGCAGAAGCGAGGGGTTATGGTTTTTCATACTTGATTGAAGTTCTGTATAATTACACAATAAATTAGATCCATTGTAGGGACACCTTAGTTATTCCTGTGAAGACCAAAGAAATGGCATGGGTTACCCCATAATCACCAAAACATGACAAGAAGCAGAGCTGATACATGGGTAAGGAGAGAGTATCCAAAAGGGACTATTGCTAATAGAGATATGCTTATTTTTGATAGTCTCTTTGACATTAGCTTTGTCCGCTAGGGGATCCAAAATGATTCTTTCCAAGGATAGGTTACCCCCTTGCCTTCAAGTTGCCTGTCTGCTGTGTCCTACTTCTGCCTGAGTGGGTTTAGGTAGGAAGTTTGTTTCATCTGTTCTTTCTTGTTTGTTACGCAGTGGGATAGACATAATGCTAGACACCAATAGGCAACTTAGAGGGATGTAGAGGGGTGCACAACAGGTGAAGTCCCCAGGAAGAATTCTGCCTCACTGAGCCAGATTTCCTCTCAGAAGCTCCTGGGCAATGAATTATACCCATTGCACAAACCCTTAGGAGAGCGCAACTCATTCTCAACCATCTCTCTTGGACAGTGTGGCTGGGGGGCGGTGGATCCATCCTGGTGCCATCCCGCATTTCATTTTCTTTCCGAAAACAAGAGCCTATAGGTGAATGATGAAGGATCAGGGACTATGCTCCTCATTGGGATTCTGGCTAGTTCCTATATGGGTGAAAGATTATGGCACTTCATCCTTTCCTCCTTTCCCTTATGCACTTGTGCAGGAACTGGCCAGAATCTGGTCCTGTCTCTCAAAAGGATGGAATCATCATTACAAATATTACCATGTAATATTAGCAAGCTGTATGTAGAACCAGACTATAAGAGGAAACATTACTTTGATTCCAAATTAAATTACAAAACTAAACTTTTAAAAGCATTAAATAAGTCAAAACTCAATGGACACCTTCCTTCATACTGTAGATCCACTAATATGCTTTAGTCCTAAAATTTACTATAAAAACTCTCACTTTAATTTTCAGTCAAATCTGAAAAGCAATTATATAATGGAAAGAAGCAACATAAAAACCAAACAAACATATCCCTAGGCAAAAGAGAACATATTAGCCCAATAACCATGGTAAAAAGCTGAAATGTTAACACACAAGAGTCTGTATAGAAGCAGTTCCTAACTAGGAGTGCATTTTGTGTTTCTGCCATTCATTCAGGTTTTTGTGTCTGCTTCAATCTCAGAGGATCTCCCCTGACAGATCTCTGATTTTAACGGGCAACCAATGTGCACCACTGTAATCCTAGAATATGTAACATTTCCCCTCATGTGCCAGTATGACCCTTCATGTACGTGTGAAATTAATATAAGATTCTACACATGCTACTTTAAGTGGTGCCAGCTCTCACTTGGCCTCCATAAGTTTGGTTACACATAAAACTATAATACAATCAGCCCAAATTGGCATTGCTGGTGGTGTAAGGAAGCCAATTGTGGCTCCCTGACTCAGCAGCTATTTCAATGATGGTCCCAACAATCATAGATTAGTGCAACCTGGGGGCTGCTCTAACCTATGCCAACTGCCAATGGCCCTGCATGGTCTAAGTACATGCTATTAATTGCCGGAGCACAACAATGTTCCCATTCATGCCCTCTGCTTCAGAGGCTCTGCTATGCCAGGGAAGTCCTCAGCTGGAATTATCCAAATGCTTATGTGGCCCAAGACTATACCATGTGGGAACTCCACACCATCACAAACAAAGGTTCAGGTTCTCTTCCATGATCCCGCCACGTAGCTACACAATTACAAGAATGAAGAGGAAAACTCCATCTATTCCATGAGATCCAAAAATCTGGAGTTCTCTCTGTCATGTGATCAAGTACCACACCTCTACCCTCCTCCAATACAGTATTGATGTACTTTAGCAAAGAAAGAAGCACAACCCAAAAGAGGTGCTTGGACTAATGTCGAATAGATTCCTTGGATGCTTATTGCAGTTTTGTTTGGCTTTGGCTGTGAGACAAGCTGTATTGTGCCAGGGTATCAAGAAAAAAAAGAAGAAGAAGGAATAACAGTGAAAAAATAGAACTGGCGAAGCCAGAGTGAATTCCATGACACATGCTGCAACTTTGAAAAGTCCTGGGAGCTGCAGTGCTGCTGGCACTGTGATACCTACACATTCTTTCCAGACATGCTCAGCCCTGACTCCCCCTCATTCAGGGGCAGGGAAACCAGACACTGGTCCTCAGCCAGGTTTGAAATTGTATGCAGTGTTGTTATAGCTGTGTTGATCCCAGGATAGTAGAGAGGCAAGGTGGGTGAAGTAATATATTTTATTGGACCAACTTCTATTGGTGAGAGAGACAAGCTTTCGAGCTTATACAGAAGTGTCTGTATATTGCATACAAGCTATATTAATCCACCCATTTGATGTTACTGAAGTTATCCTGAGGTAAAATCTTAGGTGAAGACAAGGCAATTTGTAATTTTCCCAAAAGGTAGCAGGTCAAGGTAAACCCTAGACTCCCTCACCATCTTTAACTTGACCTGCTAACTTAAGGGAAAACTACAAACTGCCTTGTCTTCACTAGGATTTTATCTCATGTTAGCTAACTCTCATGGAGAATATCTTTTTTCCTAGTGAAGATGCATCCAAAGAGTGAATGGCCATCCCTCTTATCACATGCTCACCCTTCGAACCCAAGACTGATAAAATATTTCATCTCCACTGGCCAAGGAAAACAAGAACTTCTAGACATCTTCCAAACCCAACGATCTGTATGGTATGGTAGGTAAATATCTTGATTCCTCTCCACTTTTAGTGGTCTAATGAGAAAATTTCTCATCATGCAAGAAGGGAGGCTCTAGGAGTAGAAAAGCATATGAGTTGTTAAAAGTTCTCCTCCTGCTTTAGAGAAAAGAAAGTGGTCAGAGGCCTATGGATTTTCAAGTTTTCAGTCTCAGTTCTCACAGCCAGCTCCATTGCAGAAGAATACACTCTTTAAAGGACCAAACAGCAAAGCTGTGTATAATACACGATGTAAAATGTGTAGACAGCCACACATTACAGGAATGTCCCCACTGAAACATCAATGATCCCGTTGCAAAAATCCCTAAGAAACTGCTTATTTGCACAGGGATGTGTTTCTATTAAGGAGTAGTGGTTAAGTCCATTTACATTAATACCTAAAAGAGTTTTTAAAGAAGAAAGTTTAACAATAAACTTTGAAAAGGCACAGGAGGAATGGTGAGTACAGGCAAAAGTTAGGACCCTTTAAAAGAAACAAATCAGGAGATCCCTCAAAATAGCATTACGTTCACTAGCCTTTTCCAACAACAGCTTCAGTCTCTAGTGTGGAATGCGCTGCTGCAGTAGTCATTTAAAATTCTGCTAAATCATTCTGTGAGTCTCTAACCAATACTAATAGCTTTCAAGCTGGCTGGAAATTTCTCTTCAATATTAAGCCTTGCGTCAACTTTAGTAACCATTTGTTTGTGTACGCATGCGCCTGCATGAGAGAATATCATAAATTTCATTTAGTGCTCTGGTTGGCTTGCATTGGAAAATAAATTAATCACTTGTGATTTCTGGAGGGAAAATGGGGATTCATTTAGAGTAAAAAAAAAATAATAATGAAACTCATAAAAATGAAATTTTCTTCCCTGACTTCATTTTCTCTTTTAAACAATAAATTGTTCTGTCACTGCATGATAATTGGTAAATATACTGAAATGGTTATTAGAGTTAAAATAGACTCTCTGGCTATACAATAACTATATTTTGTAATATGCCCTTCAGGTATGATTGCTAATTACATTTCTATCAGAGAAACATGCATTATACTTGGAAGCAGGAGTCTTCTGATTGTGAAGCTGGTCCCACAGATTCTGTACGCCATCAAATACACAATCTAAACACAAAACCAGGGGTTGCAGCAAAACTGAACATATGATACATTCATCAGACAATTATTTGTAAAGTATTTTACAATTGGTTAGCACCTTGTTCTGAAACTGTATACAATTTTATTTGGTGGAGAAGAGACATATATTGTGTATAACATACAAAATAGCTGTGCACAATTATATTGAAAGTCTGGTTTGATCTAACAAGTTAATGTGTAGAGATGTAGGGACAAATTCAGCGAGAGTGTAAATTTAGGGTAACTTCACTGAAGGTGACAAAATTACTCCATATTTACACCAGTATGATGGTGAGCAGAAGATGACTGTAGTTGGTAAATTATATCATGGGTTTCCAGATCAATATAATGAGCCTAATTCTGATCTTATCTCCACATAACATGAGGAGGCACCTCATTAAGGTCAGTGAGGTTGCAGTGGAGTAAAAAATAGTTTAAATGAGATCAGAATAAGGCTGAGTAGCTATGTGATTGGGTACTAAAATAAATAGATACCTCTCCTGTTCTCTGCCTGTGGCACAGAACAATTTAGTCTCCTGAGGCCTAAAATATTTTTGTCTAATCAGACCTGAAGAAGAGTGCTATGTAGCTTGAGAGCTTATCTCTTTCAGCAACAGAAGTTGGTCCAATAAAAGAGATTACCTCATCCACCTTGTTAGTCTAACTAAAGTCATTGAGCTCAATATAGGGTTATCTGGGAAACTTTTAAAGGCTTATGACTACCAGAAGATCAAGCTAAATGATATGATGGTCCCTTTTGGCTTTAAACTCTATGAAATCTGAGTTAGATTTGGTTGGTGTTCACAGCCTTCTACACAAGTCTGCTAATATTGCTGCTGTAAGCTAACAATAGTATGATCAACTCTCTTGCAGGATAAGGGACAGTTACATATTTTTTTCACTGGTCCAATAATAACTGGGCATGGGGACAGAGACTTTCCTACGTTTGGAGCTCACCACTGCAATTAAAAAGCAGACATCGCAGCTGGCATCTTTATCCTATTCTACACAGCTGCTGTTGCTATGGCAGCACTCCCTCATAGGCTGGAGAGTAGGCCATATAGCCTCCTTCTCATCTGCTATTTACACTGCTCCAGGGACAGACTGCTCACTGATCATGCAATGAAGCAGCTGGCAGTCTTCCCTATTGCCACCTCCAGGAAGCTCTTTGTTTCCCCTGGAATGGGAGTTACTGTAAGGACCCTGAAGCCCCTCAGTCTCCATGTAATGGCTGCACAGTGTGCATTTGTCATTACGTCAGCTGTAGAAGTGTATCCTAAATTCTTAATCTAATTCTGGATTCATTCCCAATACATTTTCTGCTTTTGTACATTCAGCATTTGCCTTGTTTTTCATAGACTCATAGACTCTAGGACTGGAAGGGACCTTGAGAGGTCATCGAGTCCAGTCCCCTGCCCTCATGGCAGGACCAAATACTGTCTAGACCATCCCTAATAGACATTTATCTAACCTACTTTTAAATATCTCCAGAGATGGAGATTCCACAACTTCCCTAGGCAATCTATTCCAGTGTTTAACTACCCTGACAGTTAGGAACTTTTTCCTAATGTCCAACCTAAATCTCCCTTGCTGCAGTTTAAGCCCATTGCTTCTTGTTCTATCATTGGAGGCTAAGGTGAACAAGTTTTCTCCCTCCTCCTGATGACACCCTTTCAGATACCTGAAAACTGCTATCATGTCCCCTCTCAGTCTTCTCTTTTCCAAACTAAACAAACCCAATTCCTTCAGCCTTCCTTCATAGTTCATGTTCTCAAGACTTTTAATCATACTTGTTGCTCTTCTCTGGACCCTCTCCAATTTTTCCACATCTTTCTTGAAATGCGGTGCCCAGAACTGGACACAATACTCCAGCTGAGGCCTGACCAGCGCAGAGTAAAGCGGAAGAATGACTTCTCGTGTCTTGTTTACAACACACCTGTTAATGCATCCCAGAATCACGTTTGCTTTTTTTGCAACAGTATCACACTGTTGACTCATATTAAGCTTGTGGTCCACTATGACCCCTAGATCTCTTTCTGCCATACTCCTTCCTAGACAGTGTCTTCCCATTCTGTATGTGTGAAACTGATTGTTCCTTCCTAAGTGGAGCACTTTGCATTTATCTTTACTGAACTTCATCCTGTTTACCTCAGACCATTTCTCAAATTTGTCCAGATCATTTTGAATTTTGACCCTGTCCTCCAAATCAGTTGCAATCCCTCCCAGTTTGGTATCGTCCGCAAACTTAATAAGCGTACTTTCTATGCCAACATCTAAATCGTTGATGAAGATATTGAACAGAACCGGTCCCAAAACAGACCCCTGCGGAACCCCACCTGTTATACCTTTCCAGCAGGATTGGGAGCCATTAACAACTACTCTCTGAGTACGGTTATCCAGCTAGTTATGCACCCACCTTATAGTAGCCCCATCTAAATTGTACTTTCCTAGCTTATCTATAAGAATATCATGCGAGACCGTATCAAATGCCTTACTAAAGTCTAGGTATATCACATCCACCGCTTCTCCCTTATCCACAAGGCTTGTTATCCTATCAAAGAATGCTATTGTTGTTCCTCTCTTCCAGCTGTAGAGATTAGTTTTTTCTCAAAGGGACAGTGCTGAAGCCTGCCTTATCTTGCCTCAATCCGATGTCTTCACCACACATTTTGAGTCGGGACGGAACATATGCTATAAAAACTCTCAGTCATTCAGTACAGGGGAAGTGAATGTTTCCAGTCTGAATTACTGCATTTCTTCAAAGGAATTGGGAGCCCTGCCCAAATGCTGAAGTACTGTCTCAGACATATAGTGGAAAAGTTGTTACGGGGTCCTGCCTTCAGGAAAGCTTTGCCCCAAAGTTTTCAGTTTTGGGGTGTTTGTTTTTTCAGTGGAAAGTCCACATTTTCTACAGAAAGCACATACTTTCCAGGAACATTTTCATTTAGTTGAAACCCCAATTTTCTGTTGAAAAACAGTTTTGACAGAAAAATAGAACGAGCCCATCCATGGCAACATATTGCATAACAACAAGGCTGCCAAACCAGCCTTATTAAATGAATCTTACGAATAATATTTTGAAAATATATTAGGTATATTTTTCCAAATACATATTGAATCAAAAAAATAAGCTGTATCTTTGGCAGTGGTCATGTTTATAGTGTAGTGATACTGGTTTGTGCTGTGATTTCATCCTTCCTTAAAAATTAAGTAACACTGGACTGCAGCTTTGCCCACACTGGGTTTTCTACCCACCAGCTTTAAACTGGGGTAAGCTGTGTTGGTGCAGTTATAGTTCATACCAATGCATTGTGTCTACACTAGGAGTAGCAGTGGTGCAACTACATCAGAGTAGCTGCACTAGCTAAGAGCCCCAGTGCAGACAAGTCATTATTTGAATAAGTGGCCTTTCTAGGTGCTGGAAGAAGTGATGGCTGGGATTCAATAGGTGGCAGTTATCTCTCTGAGCTAAGATGTGTCACCATGGATGCTGCTGAAGGCAACACCTTTCAGAGGAGATGTTAAATTAAAATTCTTCACGCTTGTGATCACTAAAAACCCCACAGTCATTTTTTACAATAGACTGGGCATTAACCGAGGTATCTAACATAAATGCCTTTTGCAGTTCCATCTTGATACAATGTTCTTCCATGTATGTTCTTAGCACCATTGTATAGTGTTGCTGTGCACTGTTAAACAAGTGCTCTTATCCCAAAGATGAGTGTATGTTAATGGTGGGTGAAGTGGCCTGCCTATGTATCCTTTGATTCCCTCAAAAGGTTGCTATTTAAGGTAATGATTCTTTTAAAGTGCTCCAGGAGCCACAGATGAAAAAAGTGTTATACAAACAAAAAGGATCATTCTTACCAAACTGACTTACTACAGCACTAAGACATGTGTCCTATTTGTCATTTCATTATGACTCCTATAGTAACACGATACACTGGGTAAATCAATTAAGTTATTAAAATATGCTCATGTATATGGCAAATTAAGGATAAATTAAATTCACTGGTCATACAAATTAGCTATTTTATTAATAAGATTTAAAGGAGTTAGTTAAGAACCAAATTAAGAAGTTGTCAATTTCAGCTTAGTTGTGTAATTCAGAAAATGTATTATTATTAGGGCACTCTCTGTGGCAGTGCAACCTTGGAAAGAATTCAGACCCACTGGGGATCTCATACTATGTTGTTATATCAGCAATCTTGTATTGTAAATTTAGATCTGCTTAACAAACAGGAATGGACTAGGTCAAATCAGCAGGAAATCAATGAAAGCAGATACACCTTAATTTGAATAACAAAAAGCTAATAAAATGTTTATATCAAAGGCGTTTTGAAACTTCTAATATCTTAAGACTCAGCTAGGGCTAAAGTGTTCTTGGAAAATTGTGGATAGAAAGCAGGTTTCAGAAGAATTATACAAGTTAAAATATTTATATGAGGTATTAATGTGCAGTTTTATATTCTGGCTCAACATTTCAAGCTGTTACATTTTAAAATAACAATTTTTTCAAAAAAAGCCTGGCTCACAAAAAATTAGCCAGATGAATAAAATTTTAAGCCCTGCTGATTTATACTGTTGATTAACTCAGTTGGATTTATTGGTTGTTAATAGTCTGCTAAAGCAAATAATGAGCCACTTGATGAGAATAAAAGATATTTTCAGACTCTTAAACTATTTAACTACTAACAGCAAGTCAGCCCAGGGAGACTGTGTGTGGAGATTGAACATTCAAGGGCTTAAGATCCAAAATCTAAGTCAGGAATAGGCGTAATAGCATGTTTGCAAGGCACCCAGAAGAGTCTATGCATGGAAGTGAGGATATCAGGGAGCAAAACAGGAGCAGGGAAGGAGAGTCACTAAAAATGTCCAGTTTATCATGTGAAATATCTAGTCGTGATGATGTTGAGCAACATTAGCCACCACAAAGGTTCTGTTCTCAGCCCCTGAACCGTGGGTTAGGTTTTAGACATTACCATTAATTATTGAAACTCAGAAGGCTGCAAAAACATCTTGATTCATTGGCAAACTGACAAACATATGGTGTGTTTTGCAAACCTCTAGTTTTCTGTTCAGAGGAGGAGAACATTAATTGCATACAAATTCTACTGGGAGTTCCAAAACCAGCCATCGTTAACATAGTTAGGTGTCGTATCTGGTAAGCTCAATGCATTTTAAAATCCAAGTAACAAATTAGAACTTTTACAGAGGCTTAGGACAACCAAAGTACTTAAATGTAGTAAAGCCAAAGAACAACAAAGTATCAGACAACTTTGCTTTTGATTGATAGTCTGGATGGCATTTATATTTACTGGCAATCAGAAGTTGATGTCTGGAATGTGTTGTTTCATGATGTTCCTGGGGCCCTACCAATGCTACTTAAGTCATTTGATTGTCAGAATGACATTTGAAATCCCATGAATATCAAGATACCAGATCCAGAGTCACTCAAAACAGAGTTTAATCATGAGCCACTGAACTGTGGACAGCCTCAGAGTGCTGAAAGACATCACATTAAAATTACTCACATAGAGTAGAGGCTCTAATTCAGCTAGGTTATGGAGTGGCAAGAGCTATTCCATACTGAAAGTTGCAATAATTTTTTTTTTGTTTAAAGCTGAATATTAAATTTGTGTTTTGACAGATTTTGGTAGGAGAGCAAATTTACCCTTACTCTAAAGTACAAAAGTACTGTGACCCTAGTATCTTCAAGATTGCCAGAGATGTATCCTGAAGTAAGGGAAATCTGACTTTAGGAGTAACCCTTTTGACTAAATTGGTGGCTTGTAGTAGAAAGGACAAGTTCTGTATGACTGATTCCTACTAACCACTTCCTGGATTAGAAAAACACAATCTCCGAGGAGGTTGCTTGCCCACACAACTGAAGAAGAAGAATGCAGTGGACATAGCTATCCCAGAACAAGGGGTGATACAATCTGTTAAACATGTAGGATAAATTAATGTAAGCAGATGTACCTCCATGGACTTAACTGGAAGGCACACTCTCTCATGCCAGGGCTGAGCTCATTTGGATGACTTTCCAGAATTAAGGTCTATAATTCTTCAAAACCTGAGGCAGAAAGTACCAAGCAGCTATTTAATCATCTCTGTGTACTACACAACTTTCATTCAGAAGAGTTTGTAGTATTTATTATTAGTTAAGGGCCAGCAGTGTACTCCATGGTATATATACAAGACACAAAAGAAGATATAGTCCTTGTAAGAAGTTTAGAGTCAAAATAGGTGGGACAAGGATTTCATGAGACCCTCTGTTCTGAAGCTACTGTCTTCCAATAACCCAGGATTAAAGAGGAAAGAACATCTAGCATCATATAGAATTATGGAAATTGCAGTGTGGCAGAGCTGGATTTGTCTGTATCAAATTATAAACATTATTTTATATTGTGTGTTGAATACATGACTAAACTTACCTAAGGTCAGTTTATTGTACTATTTTCCAGATTGCTATTCTGCCCTGAAAAGGTGCTTGACTCCTTGTTAAAGGTCTATCACAGAGAAACCATCAACACAGCAATCTAGGGCTATCATCTTTGAATGATGCTCAACTGCTGGCCCATGCCTATGGAACAATAGGTTTTCTACACAGGTGGGGCCAGTCTGACTAGGGAGGGGCTGGAGCTTTCCAGCTGAACACGTGGCAAAAGGAGATAGAGACTACTTAAGAAAGGGTTCAGCTCTGACCAGGAAGGCAGACCATCAATACATGTATGAAAGACTTGCAGGAATAAGAGGAAGCAGAAGGGACTCTGTCCAGCCTGAAATGACAGAACAAGGAGTAATGGCCTCAAGTTGCAGTAGGGGAGGTTTAGGTTGGATATTAGGAAAAACTTTTTTACTGGGAGGATGGTGAAGCACTGGAATGGGTTACCTAGGGAAGTGATAGAATCTCCTTCTTTAGAGGTTGACAAAGCCCTGGCTGGGATGATTTAGTTGGGGATTGGTCCTGCTTTGAGCAGGGAGTTGGACTAGATGACCTCCTGAAGTCCCTTCCAACCCTCATAATCTATGATTCTATGAAATGTTGACTTACCTCAGACTCACATGGAGGACTTTATTATTGAAAGATCTGTAGCATGTGCTTTTAAGAGTAAAGTGACTGTAACTAATAAATTCCTTTGCTAAGCTTGTGTTTCTTTCTATCCTGCCACATTCTCCCTGAAGGGACTAAACTAGAACCCCACAGTGCCCACCGCCCTCGGGGAGCTCTGAGAGACCATGCATAAATGCCTGTGGATGGGGGACAGGTGATCTGAGAAACTTACTGCAGGGTCTAGGCTGGCAGAACTGTGACTTCTCAGATCCTAAGAAAAGGTATCAAACAGGAAATCTGAGCCTAGGGGCTGGTCTACACTACCGGGGAAAAATCGGTCTTAGATACGCAACTTCAGCTACGTGAATAACATAGCTGAAGTCAAAGTATCTAAGATCGAATTACTCACCGTCCTCACGGCGCGGGATCGATGTTCGCTGCTCCCCCTGTCATTTCCGCAACTCCATTCGGGTTGGTGGAGTTACGGAATCGATATAAGCGCGTTTGGGGATCGATATATCGCGTTTAGATGAAACGCAATATATCGATCCCCGAGCAATCGATTGCTACCCGCCGATACGGCGGGTAGTGAAGATGTACCCTTAGAGTCCTAAAGCTTAACAGCTCCAAAGCTAGTAACACTGAGTAAACTCTGCCCAGACTCAGAGACTGGGTCCACTCACAATAGATTGGTGTCTATACAGAGGGATACTGGGCCAGGTTGTAACAGAACTGGAAGACCACCTGTTTAATCTTCCAGTCCATCCGTCAGTGCCTTTTACCACATTTTCCAGTTTAAGATTATTCAAGTGACAGAGTTTCCACCTCACTTCTAGAAGAGTTAAATTCTACATTATTTAGCTGCTAATGTATATCCATATCAATGCCTCTGTTAAAGGATATCAAGTACTGTATAAAAACCTCATATTTCAGTGTCAGTGACCAAGCTTTGAGAACAAAGCAAATGCACTGTGCTTGTGTGTGCACCACTGAGAGTTCTTTTCTGCTGTGCTCTTTGAAACAGAGAATGCTGGCTGGTTTTCTTCCTCACATCCTCCACATCACAGTTTTATGTGTGTAAATTTTAAAACCTAGCCCAGTGTGCTTATAAAATGCCAGGTTATTGACAATGGTAGTGCTCATTTGCTGTGGCCAATTTAGCACTAATAAGCTGAAATTGCGCTATGGGGATTCTTCTACATGGAACATAAACTCCATTCCCTTCACTATTAAGAACACTTTCCCATAAAATGATGGCAGCCTAATAGTTTCTTCTCCATGTTCGTAACCAATCTCTGTACATATTAGTGCTATTTTCCCCAACAGCTTTCACTGTAACACATATTAGCTCTATTACAAGGCACTGAATCAATGAATACACAGTATATAGTCCATTGAACTGCTCTGCCAGAGTATTGGGAATCCAGGATGTAATCCAGCATCTCACGTGTTCATACTACCGTGGTTCTTGAGAAACATCCAGTACTGGAAAAAGTGGAATTTGCTGCAATGAACCAGATCCACAGCTTGGGCTGGTTGTGGGTTTTCTGTTTTTGTTTGTTTATTCCTATTATTTTAGAAAAGGTGGGGGTCTATTCCAGGGTAACTTTCAGAAATGCTGAATCTGAACCTCCCACCCCTCCAGCACCAGCAGTTGGGAAGGCATTCATGCCCCCTTGACATGATTATTCACTCAACTCTGGAACTGGCACTCTGCATATACTTTCTCATTTGCTAGGTGGACATGCATTGTTGCTCCTCCTTCTGCCCTCCCTTCTCCTATCTCTGTATCCAATCGGCTATCCCAATTCACTCTCCTTTTTAATTTGTCATCCCTGTCCCTTCCCTCCTTTTATATTTCTCTTCCTCAGTTTCCCCTTCTCTTACTCCAACAATCTGTTCCTCTTCCCCACTTCAAGCCTGAGTCCAAAAATAACCAATATCATACTCCTAAAGCTACTTTTGTTTTATACATAAAACAAATATAAAACAAAATTGTAAGGAAAAAGGACATACGGAATGAACATGACATGTGCCTTGTCTCATCTTGATCACTTTGCTACTATGCACCTCCACCTCCTATTCCACAAGTTTAAATCTACTGACTTCAGGGGAGCTATGTGAATTTACACCAACTATGTATCTGACTCCTCCTGTATGCTTTACAGTGCGCACCACAACGGGGCCTCTATCCTGAGCAGAGCCTCTGGGCTCAGTAAAATAAATCAATAATCTAATGAATGACATTCCAGCAATGAAGCTATGTAGGCTGATCTCTCACTTATTGAATAATACACATGGATCCTCTTGTCTGCTTAGAATCCAGCACAGGGGTTACTTCATTCTGTAATAAAATGATTCTCATAATTCTCCCCACAATAAATCGACTTGTGTGACATCATTAATACCCTGAACATTCTGAGCAGCCTTAACTAACCACAATCTCCAGAAAGAAGATGGAAGACACTATCACCTCACTTCCTGAACTTCACAGGGTCTATGTTGTTAGGAATTAAAAACAAAGCTTATTAATTTTGTATTAATTAAACCTGTATTATAGCAGTGGTATCATTTCCCTTATTTCCCTTGGCAGTAATCAGATTCCCTCATTGTGATAAACTACTCGGCCTTCGGCCTCATAGCTTATCCACCTGAGAATTGAATTATTGCCTCATAAAAGAGAGGGCTGATTATATAATCACTTAATTAAATGTTGTACTCAGTCATTGCTGAGCTACTCCTAAAGTGCTTTTGGCATCTATATTCACTAGTGGAGTTAAAACATCAGAAGACTTATTTTTTTTCCGATGTGCTACTTTAAAGGTTATTCATCCCAATGTTCTTTTGTGTGTACTGCTTGATTATCATCCATCTGTCTGACTCACTCCCAGTCACAAAGGAGATGAAATGCTCTGTATGGTCCTGGCTGGCTTGCAGGCAGAGGTCAAATTCTTAATGTTTTAGTTTGGAAATGTTTTTTTCCTCTTTCTGTCTGTAAAAACTTCCAGAGGTAAAGCACCCTCATTCGTCTATTAGGCAGCTCTATTCTGAGCAAGTACTAAACACCAGATCTGAAGCCCATTGAAATTAATGGGAGTCTCTCAACTGACTTCAGTGAGCTTTGGATCAGGCCTTATAAAGGAAAAATCCACATGTACTACGTTATGAGAGCAAACAGTGTTTGTTACAGCTCCAAGAGTTCTCCCTGGTGGATGGTCACTGGGTTCCTATATTAGACCCAAATCTTGAGTCCCGTGTATTTTTAAGCCTACTGAGTCTGAGTAGCATCCAGACACTGGCTCTATATCTGGTCTTTCAGGCACACACATGGTGTTCAGTCTCCAATGCTGGTACCCCTTCTTAGGGTGTGGGGCCCCTCAGCTGAGCTGCCATAGGTCCCAAGACCAGTATGGACCTGTCAAGTCTCCCCAGTAGCGGACGCACACATGCCCCTTCCAGAGCTCCATCCTCTTGGGTACTCTGGATCAGTGGCCCCCCTTCAGGGACTGTGTGATCCTTAAAGCAACAGAGACTTTGCAAAGGCACTTCTAAATCACACACACACTTTACTCATTAACAAAGCCCAAGAGATATACAGATCTATGGAAACATTAACAAAAATATTCACCTGCACATGAGACCTTCCCTCATTTTCTTCACTCCCACAGAGAGCTTTGGATATTAGTCAGTGTCTTCCAGGGAGTCCAGGATTATTCTGCACCCTGTCTCCTCCTGTCCAGAACTGTATTCTGAGTCTGGTCTTCTCCTCTCTCCTCTACACATAGAAGCCCTTCTGCGTATAAGTATTGGTGTGAGACCTCATGCCCCAGCCATGCTGCATTCATTTGCATAACCTCCCTTGGTTTCAAAGTGGTGGGAGTGGATCCATCGTTAGCCAACCCACTGCCCTTCCAGGGAGTCTCCATTGTCCTCTGAGGGCAAGGGATTCAATAGCTGATAGCCCTTAATGTCTGTCCTACCTAGGAACAGACTCCAGGTGCCAGTCTCCTCCTCTTAATGCAAGATAGATAATGCAAGGATACAGTGAAGGACATCATTAAGACAATAAGCACACAGAGGTCATAAAATCAAACTGGAATTCACAAGTTCACATAGGTAGATCCCCAAACTACCACAGTGTTTCTCTGACATCATAGTACCACGTGGCAGAATGAATCCAAATAAATTTCTGTGGCTTCAACCTGTGCACTTGCCCTGAATTAGATTTTGCAGTTGAAAATTAAAGGGAAAGAAAAAAAGATACCCGAGGAAGGGGTTGGGAGCTGATCAGATACATAGTTACAAACTAAAACAATTTGGGGAAAAACACCAGTGATTCTATTCTTTTGTCTGTGGAGGCCCAAAGGTTTCTATGGCTCAGCTTGCCTAAACCAAAAGGCACACTGTCCTTGTGCAGCTTGAATTTTCAGCTTTGATCCTACCTACCTGCTGAATTGTATGGAACAGGGTATTTTACTCTTTCCAGGATGGAAGGCCACTCACATTTGACATTACATATGCAAAGTCAGGACCTGACGAGCTCCCTCTGAATTCACTGGGAATCTTTCGATTGATGTCAGTGGGAGCTAGATAGATCACCAGGACCTTTGACAATAGGGAAAGAGTATACTGGAAAGCTTTCATGAGCAGACTGAGCCATCTCCAAGTATTTCACTGCCCAAATAAGAAAAAACAAGTTCCTTTGCTATAGCAACTTGCACCCTGCTCAAATGTACATGTGTGAGAGATGAAAGATGGAAAGGCTATAGCATTATTTAATTTAAATTTTAACTCAAGTTGCCATTAACATTCTCTGGCACATTTTAATCAACAATGGGCCAGATTAATCCATGGAAGTAACTGAAATTATACTACTAATGAATTAGGCCCAGTACTTATTGTTCTGTTGGCGTAAATGAAAGCTTCTATACGTTCTGGGATAGCATGTGTGTGCGGGTATGGGAGATGGGGTGTAGACTTATAGTTAAATAGTGTTTCATTGAAACAAACTGCTCATGTTCTGCCTAGGTATTGTAGCCTCTCAAATCTGTTTCTCTCTGATCTCAGTGTTACATGTCAATAATTTCTACAGGATTAAGTACTCTTATTTGTCAGTGTGTGCTTTTTTCCTCTTCATAGAAGTCTGCTCTGGACAGTGTATCTTCTATAAGCATGTGTTTGGAGTATAAATTACTTTTCAATCATATCTTTGCAATTCTAACAACATTCTCTATATTGTAGCAGGTGCTTTCCCTAGTGGTTATTTATATAGACTCTAATGGCTTGTCATCTGTCTATGCAGTCACTTCTTTGCCAAATATATAACAGAGAAATTTTCTAGTAGCATAAGCCTCTGGTAATTTTGGTTCTTTAAAATCTAGGATTTTTTAAAATCTGGTTGTACATAGCTCTGTTCTGCGGAACTTTAAAAGCTAGCTTAGAACTGTGCAAGAAGTTCTTTTGGAATCCTGAACCACCTAAAATCAAGGTGGATTCAGAATCTGTTCATTCCAACAGCTTTGGTATAGGGTTGGGAATTAGTTGCAGCTGGGAATGCAGCCTTTGCATCCACTCAGAGCCACTCCACTACCACTGGCATGTCTAGCTGGAGGGGACAGTGACCTATCCCCCTCATTCCCTTCCTGCTCTATCCTGGTGTTAAAGGCCTGCAGGAGAGGACACCTAAGGGGAGGACTTATTGACAGTTCCACCGGCTGAATCTCTGCTGAATTGTCTGCTATGGATTACAGTATCCCTCATCTTTATAAGTTCTTGGGTGCACATGTGGACAGGATATGCTTTTGCAGTTACATATTAGGTATTTAGTGTCCACATGACAATAATTGTTCCTGTAGAAATAATATTAACATAGTTTCATTCTCTCTGTCATTGTCGATATATACCCTAGGCAAAGCAATACATAAAATAAACTAAGTAAAGCAGCCACCAGGCTTGCTCATCCCACTAAGCTTTTTCTGAGGCTTGAGGTTGGAAGCTGCATTCTGTATCTTATCTGAAAACGGTTTTTCCAAGTACAAAATGCCTCCCAACCAGTCTTGCCATAAGTACTGATAAAAAAGACTTGAGTATAAGTGCCAAGTACACCATCACAGAAGTACTTATAAGTACAAGTATGCTGAGAAAATAGCACTTATGTATTTATAAGTAAAAGTGCAGGTACCCGTATAAGTGCAAGTACTTTCAACTCCTGTATTCCCGGCAATTGTGTGGGCAATATATGGACAACTGCCTAAATAACATAAGCACATAGCAGAAGAGAAAGAGAATAAGACCAACAGTTAAATTTTATTTGTATACACAAACAAGCACGGAATAACAATGCAAGAAATCTCTTATACATGTAAATAAATATATTACATTTCATTTCCATTTTATTTATATTTTTACACACACAAATGCTATTATGCACAAACAGCATATCATTCCATGAAATGGGTATTTTTCTTCAATAACAGCATAATCTCAAACATGTCATCCTGATTATGGTTCCTTCTTGGCAAAAGGATTTGTCCAGCACTACTGAATAGCCTTTCCACAGGAACAAAGCTTGGTATGAAATATGATAACAAGCTTAGTATCAGAGGGTAGCCGTGTTAGTCTGGATCTGTAAAAGCAGCAAAGAATCCTGTGGCACCTTATAGACTAACAGACGTTTTGGAGCATGAGCTTTCGTGGGTGAATACCCACTTCCTCAGATGCATGATAACAAGCTTAGTAACTGCTGGTTATCTTTTCAGTTGATCCTGTTCATGTGATGAACCACTGAGGAATTGCATTCTAACAATTCTTAAGAAGAAGTCAGATACAACTACCTTCCAACCATTAAAGTTATGGCAATTAGTGGCAACACTGGAGCATGCCCAGTATCTGCTAGATATTTCCTACCCCTACTAGGGTGACCAGGCAGCAAGTGTGAAAAATCAGGACAGGGGTGGGGGGTAATAGGAGCCTATATAAGAAAAAGACCCAAAAATCGGGACTGTCCCTATAAAATTAGGACACCCTAACCCATCCCTGCAGGGTATGCAGCTATTGGGCTTGTCTTTCAATGCAGGACACTGAGAGGTATGTGTCTGCCAGCTCTGGCCCCCCATCCCATCTCCCATTTATTCACCCCTCCAGTGTAGCTGGGTCAGGCCAGACAGCAAATCTCACCACTGTTGGTTGCAGTGACCAATCAGAAGTGAAGGGCTGCCATCCTCCTGGGCTGGTGCTACCACATGGCCAACAGAAAAAATGGTGGCAGACGGAACCCAGAGCTTGAATCCCCCACATCACGGCAGTGGGTTCTGGGGGCCAACCACAATCCGGGAGGTTGCAAGGGTTGTGATTGCTTCAAAAAATTATTTTGAAAAAGTAGTTGCAGATTTAAAAAGCAATTTATGCTTTAAGTACCTTTAAAATGTGTTTAAATACAAGTACTGGGTACAGAATATTTGAAGTACTTAAATATAAGCGTGTTGAGTGATTCAAAATACTTAAGTATGTGCTTAAGTACTAATGTATTTAAGTAATTGTGAACACTGCTCCTAACATCATGCTGGGACATTGGTTTAGTATTGACCAAGGAGTAGAGTATCACAATACTATTTCCGGCCTGACCCACTGGAGCAAGATAACTACTAAAGCAATGCTAAAGAGACTGGCAGGTCAGATACAATAATGTTCCACACTAAAATCTTATGAGAAAAGTCCCTATCCATACCCAAACCCTCCTTAAGCCTTACCATGGACACCGTCATGAGATCTTGGTGGCCTGAATCTCTCATAAACTATATTTGGCTGAGGAGCCTTCCCATTCCCCCACCCCAGCATCCAGTGAAAAAATCCCAGTCAAGGAGTCCACTTGACCTCATCAGAGTGGGAGGTAGGGATCTTTCTAGGCAGAGGCTGAATCCTGGGCCCTGGAGAGAAGAGGTCACTGGAGGAAGCAGTGGGTGACCTTGCATGGAGGAGAGCAGGGATTGTCTCTGTGCCAACACTTGTAAATGTACCTAAGAGGTTTCAGTTATTCTAATCCAAATGAACTGACTCCTGAGGGAGTGTATTCAGAGAAGCATTCCCTGGGCTGCTAGGTCCAATGTCACTGGAGTTCTGTGACATGGTGTTAGCACTAACTGCAAATCTGAGGAAACAATTGCTACTGCTGAAAGATTTCAAGAGCCTGCTTTCCTTTGCTCTGAAGAAACTGCTTACAATTCAGGAGTTACTGTGAAGATGACAAGCACTGCAAAAGAATGGATGTTACATACGGTGGCATTGGGACTGATCTTTCTCTCATTGACTTCAGTGGTGGAGGATAGGACCCTTTGAGAGCATCGAGTTATGGCTCCTGTATCTAACCCAAACAGTCTTCTATTTGTCTGCAACAATGGATAGTGAGAGGTGAGGCTACGGGCCAGTTGGTTCTCAACCTATTTACCATTGTGGGCCATATATGCAGCTCTCTGTGTGTTATGTGGGCCGTATCCATACAATACATATACTATCTGCTGTATTACAGTCACACACCATTATTATGTGTAACGTGAGATACAAAGAAGTGGAACCATTGGAATCAGAGTATCTTCAACCCATTTAGAGAACATTATTTTTCATTTTCTTGGTCTTCTCTTTATATCCATGTGATTACCCACACAAGTAAGGGTTTGCAGGATTTGGTGCTTGGCCTTTCTCTTCCATAGTATAGCAGAGGTACAAAATACTGATCAGAGATCAGACAAGACTGAGTTTAACTCAGTTAAACACCGTAAAGGCTGATTATAAGATCAGGGGGATGAAGGTTAGGGGCTGTCTTATATTGTTGTCTAGTGACCTTTTCTGATCAAAGCAAGGAAGAGTATTGGCAAGTTTCAGAGGTAGTACTAGCTAGTCTTTCTCCACCAGACGGAGGATCAGCATAACGCTGAGACCTTGAAGAACAGTGGCATGGGGGGGGGGGAGTGTCTTATGTGCTGAAAAGGACCATGAAGATCCTGTCTCTTCAGCCACAAGACAAAGGATATTGACCTCCTGCGGTAAATTGTTGTGGGTAACTAGTGGATCAGATTACTCAGGGGTATGGAGGACATGTGACTAGCCAAGGTTTGTTGACCTTCAGGACACAATGCAAAGCCTACCTTTTTAAAGCAGCATTGGGCTGAGTGGCTGGGAGCTCTGGGCTGGTTCTATGCTTTCTCAGACTGGCTGTTTTATGCCAGGAAGGATTTGCTGCTGGTTGGACTTTACTGTTATGGACTGTGGGATGCACAGAGCTTGTGACAGGCATTATGTAAAAAAAAATTAAAATAATAAATTGATAAATATAGTTAGATGGCTGTATGTATTTGTGATTTATCAAAAGTTGTATCCCTTCTGGTCTGGATCTGTGCTTCTTTACATCAGTGTAAATCAGAAATAACACTCACTGAGCTCAGAGGAGATACTTCAGTAGAAACCAGAGTAAGGCCCTGCATGTCATTTCACAGCACCTGCTCTGTGTCCTGATTCATGAAGTCACAATTCTGGCCTTCATACTTCAGATTGTTTTCTAGAACAACAGATTCTGGTGAAACAGCTGAAAACCAAAGACTCCTTTTTCATTGTGAGGAAGAAGAACATGCGCTTTAAGGAACAGATGGATCTCACTACAAACTTACATTACCATCAGTGTCACTTCAAAAATACATTTCTTTGTTTTGAAAAAGAACCGGCAGCCTCAGGAAAGCAAAATAACTGCAATTCTAAAAAGTTCCAGGCAGTGGAGCTACTACATTGCCTGTGATAATGCAGCAAGACAAAACAATTCTTGCAGTACTTGAAAGGGATCTGAGGAAATGTCCCCCAGACATATCCTTGCCATGCCTGTCCATGATTCCCTTTTACTGAATAAGAGTTTGGAACCGTTTGTGCAGCTTTCCACAGAAGGTTTTGGGACAAAGAGTTAAATATCTGATGCTTTCTGTCGCTTCCCTCTGTGAATGTTATTTCTCTTTTGTTGTATTAGTAAATCTATAAGCAGACTGTATGCATTATGGAATGATGTACATAGTATTATGCACTCTTCTAGGGGTACATCCCCATTGCTATCTTTCACTCAAGTCAATGGGAGCTTTGGGTGTAAAAGGAATGCAGCCCGTATTTGTTAAAAATGCTATACTAAAATAATACAAATATTAAAAATTAAACTGTTCAATAACTGACACAGTGATACCAAATTTTGAACAGAATACACTGAAAAATTACTTTAAGAGATGATCTTAAAGAAATAATATAGTAATAAAAATGGCAAGCTGCTCACAATAAATATGAACTCCCCAAATCTCTCCTTTTAAAAAGCAGAGCTACTGGTATCTCCTTGTAAGTGTCCACAGCACAGACAGTTATTAACTAGGGGATCTGTCAGCATGAAGGGGAGTTAACAGAAGAAATTCCCAGCAAATCAAGAGGACATTAAATCCTTAATCCTCCTTACTCTCCCTATATAATACAAAGATCTTGTTTAACTGGGTCCCATTGTTTACTAGGTGCTGCACTTTAAACACTTGTAAAGCAAACAAAGAAATAAAAGCCACTTTTTTTTTGGACTCACTAAGGGTTAGATTGTGACTAGCCCAGAGCAGATGAGCAAGGGTGTAGCAGGATGGAGCACTTCCCTCTCCCACTCAGTCTGTGGATAGGAGACTGGCACAGTCATAGTCCTTGTGCTGCCTTGAGCACTTCCAATGGCACTGGTCTTTTCAAAGAGGAGCAGGAAGATGGACTGGTTGCCCCTCCAGGTGTGGGGGAGGACATGCAGCACACTTGAAAGAATGTGGCAAGGTCACTCCAGTCCAAGTGTTTCTGTTGCTCCAGGGCATATTGGGCCAGGTTCTCAGCTGGTGTCAAACAGCACCATCCCATTGTTTCAATGGAACTATGCTAAGTTAGACCCACTGAGAATTCAGCCTGTTGTGCCTGCCTGAGGCAGCAAAGCTCCCCAGCCCGGACTGCTGTTTGGCTTCACAACCACAGTCCAGCCCTTCATATATTGATGAGAATTATCCGTGGAACTACCATATCCAGAGCCTGTGTGAGGCTGGCATAGAAATCCTGTTCAAATATTTCTCCCCATTGTCAACCTCATTCTAAGTAAAATCACTGGCCAAGGGAACCATCTGTCTGACTAACACTGCTATGCAAATGGTTACAAAAGCACTCCCTTCCTGTCATTGTCCCAAGATGCATGTCCCCTGCAGTAGCGCGGGGGTGGAGGCAGTTACCATATCATGGGATTTTCAGAGCACCAGCTGAGATATCACATCAGAGTGGCAGCTCTCTGGAGGCAGCAGAGAGTCTGTTGTACCTGTTTACAATGTGTTTAGCTGTTATCAGGATTTATATAGTAATTCAGGAAATGGAGACAGGATGGCTCTAGGGATTGGTTGTGGGATATGAGCCTTTCATCTTTAGGTCATCTAACAGCTGTTTAGTGGCCTACTGTGTGTGTGACATGAGTGATGGTCTGAGTCCAGTACCTCGAAGACAAGTGTCCACATCACAAAAACCGCCTTCGCAATTAGCACTAATTGGCACTCCCACTGTCAACCACCTCAGAGAAGCCAGAAACTGAACGACCAGATATGGGGTCTGCTGAACAGTATATACCTATCTCGTAAGAAAACTGGGTATTTGTCTTGAAAATTCATCTCTGAGTTCTTGGTTTGTAAAGGTCAAGTGTGTCCTGGAGCTGAGGCCACGGTACTGCATTTCTTTGTTCCAATGCATTTCTTCAGTCTCAACGTCCAGAAACACATACACTGGGTGGGTGAAAGACTGGATCATTTCCAGAGAGGTTAGAGGAGAGATAATCTGGTAGCTTTCCACTAATGCATTTCAAATTGAACAGATACTAGTAGCATGAACAATAAGGAACCAAGCCACTTTTTTTTTTAATGAAGTGATGTGTGTGTGAATAGTGAATTCAAGGCAAATTTTACAATGTTTTACCAAATAGCTTGCCTCAAACATTTCACAACTTGTTTTGTCCTTTTTGTATATCAGAATCATAGAAATGTAGGGATGGAAGGAACCTTATGAGGTCGTGAAGTCTAGCCCCCTGTGCTGAGGCAGGACCAACAAACTTTACCATCCCTGACAGGTGTTTGTTCAACCTGTTATTAAAAACCACCAGTGATGTGGATTCCACAACCTTGTTTGGAAGCCTATTCCAGACTTTAACTACCCTTATGGTCCACGAGCTCCATTCAGGTGGCCCGCGGATAGTTCCCTCTAAGGTGTGCGCATGGACAGCCGCACATGAGAGAATAAAAGGCAACCCACCTAATTAATGGAGCTGGGCAGCACCCTGGGGAAGACATACATGTAAGGTGAGGTGATGGCCTTGAGGGAATAGAGGGTAGGTGGGAGGGGGCATGGGTGAGATAAGAGGGGGTAGAGAGAATTTGGGATGTGCAGGGCTGTGGTGGCAAGAGAAAGAGATGAAGTTCCCCAGATCCAAGGCTGTGGCTGCCTGGGAGAGATGGCCCTCCTTCCAGCCTCAGCTCTGTGGCTGCTGTGGTACAGGAGAGACACCCCTTCTTCCCAGACCCAGCTTGGGAGCTGCCATGGTGGGGGAGAGAGGGAAAGACCCCCTCCTTCCCAGCCCCACCTTGGCAGCTGCCACAGCATAGAGAGAGGGCATATCCATCGCATTAGAAAGGTAAGACTGCTGATATTAAAATATGAGTTGTGTGCTTTTATCATAGGACCTAATCACATCAGCCATGCCATCAGGGGCTCATTCATCTGCACATCTACCAATGTGATATGTGCCAGCAATACCCCTCTGCCATGTACATTGGCCAAACCAGACAGTCTCTACACAAAAGAATAAATGGACACAAATCTGACATCAGGAATCATAAAATTCAAAAACCAATAGGAGAACACTTCAACCTCTCTGGTCACTCAGTAACAGACTTAAAGGTGGCAATGTTACAACAGAAAAGCTTCAAAAACAGACTCCAATGAGAAACTGCTGAACTAGAATTAATTTGCAAACTAGATACCATGAACTTGGGCTTGAATAGAGACTGGGAGTGGCTGGGTCATTACACAAATTGAATCTATTTCCTCATGTTTTGTATCCTCACACCTTCTTGTAACTGTCTGGAATGGGCCATCTTGATTATCACAGCAAGTTTTTTTTGTCCTGCTGATAATAGCTCTTCTTAATTAATTAGCCTCTTAGAGTTGGTATGACTACTTCCACCTTTTCATGTTCTCTATATGTATATATATCTTCTTTTTATATGTTCCATTTCATGCATCTGATGAAGTGGACTACAGCCCACGAAAGCTTATGCTAAAATAAATTTGTTAGTCTCTAAGGTGCCGCAAGTACTCCTGTTCTTTGTGCTTTTATCTGTAGAACAAAAAATGTTAATTATTATTAATTTTTTTATATATAGTGCTTTTATCCAAAGTGCTTTATAATAGTTAGCTAATGGTACAAACAACATTTGGAAAGATCATTAAGTGGTCCGCTTAGACCCTCAGCAATTTTCAAGTGGTCCGCGGGGAAAAAAGTTTGAGAATCACTGCTCCAGAGGGCATGAAACCCTTCCTAGCTTGGTGCCATCTGCAACTTTTATAAGCATACTCTCCACTCCATTATCTAAGTCATTAATGAAAATATTGAACACTACTGCATCCAAGTCTGACCCTGCGGGACCCCACTAGATACATTGTCCTATTTTGACAATGAACTATTGAAAAGTATTCTCTTGTATTTTTCCATGTGCTAATGAAAGTAGCCATAGAGTCTTCTTTTTAACTGCAAACTTCATGAATAGGTGAATTTTTTTTTATGTGAATCGTTGTTTTGCTGAAAAATGCAGATTTGAGGCTACCACAACTATTTGCGAATTTGGGGTGATTTTGGCAAACAGTTTCAGTTAAAAAAAGATTTTTTTACAATTTCAGAATGGTTAATTTCAGCATTTCTGAAATGAAAAGTTTCAATTTTTCATTTTGGAAAGAGGTTTCATTTTTCAATTTCCCTAAACTTGTTTTTTTTTTAAGTAAAAAAAGAAAAATAACTCGAAGTGGAAAAAAATGTTTCATAAAACCAAAAATTATTTTTTCTACATTTTTGTTTTGCCAAGAAATGTGAATTTTTTTTGTTTTGGTTCAATCTCTAAATGCCTTTTCTCATCGGATTTTTTGGTTCAGTCACTGAACCAAAAAATTGGTTATCTGCTCAGCTCTGCTCATGCATCTCTTGGTCCATTATATCTTAGCACACAGATTTTCCTGTGCATCTTTTTTTTTTTTCTGTCAGATCCATCTGATATTCAATCGGGACCTGATCCAAAGTCCATTGACAACAATGGGAGTCTTGCCATTGACTTCAATGAGCTTTGGGGCAGGCTCTTGTTAAAAAGAGATCTTATTAGGTCTCAAAACATTGAACTGTATTAGTCTGAATCAGTGACTGACCACCAACGGCCTTTATGTTCATACTACTGTACCATGTCTACCTCCAAAAAAGCATTGTGTAAGTGTGGAGAAAGGCAGTGCAGTACAGTATATAAGATCAGGATTTGGGAGGCCTGTATTTTATTCCCAGCTCTGCTATATACCTACTATGAGACACGGCTCAAGTCGCTTCACTTCTCTATGCCTCTGCTTCGTCCCTCACCCTTTGGCTGTCTGATAAGCTGATAAGCGCTTTTGTCCAGGGACTGTCTCTCACTATGTATTTGCGTAGTGCCTAGCACAACTGCATTCCAATCTTGGTTGGGCCTTTAGGAGGTCCTACTGTAATACAAATAATAATAATATTGCTTTTAACATTAGTTCTGTTTTCTTTTAACTGCTTTCAAAGCACAGGAAAATATATTTCAAATTAATCCTATAATTACCACTAATAATAACCTTAACACAATTTCATATGGTTGCGGTTATGGGATTTCCTTAATTCATGTCAGGCGAAAAACTGTAGAATGCAAAAGGAGTTTTAGAGCCATTAAAATAGGATAGAAAAAATGTTACCAGATGAGAAATTATTCAAAATACATTCAAACCATGATTTCAATTCTCTCTCAGAGGCTCTTCGATATGACAAACTTTTTTGCTTCCTTTCCTGCCAAAAGTTGTGTATAACAATCTCTCTAGTTTCCAAGGACATTATTGTTGCTTGAGGTCAACAATAGAGAAAACTGCACACAGTATGTGAGAGTACTTTAGAAAAGTGAAATACATCTCAAGCTGAGGAGGTAAAAAAAAACCCAACAACTTGTTTGCGTAACCGCTGCACAGCTACCACACTGCAACATTCCAACGAAGACAATAATCCCTTTGATCTTACTTCCAGGAGTGTTGTTTTATCTCCTTAATAAAAGCACTACCATGTCACTCGCAGGTCTGCCGGTAGAAAATTGTGTTCCAGTGCATCACATCGGTGGACAGGAAAAGGCTTAGGTGAGAGATCATCCACTTGTCCATCTATGCATTAGTTGCCATCCCTATAAATGGAGAATCTTGGATCTTTGGTTGAAGGGGAGCAAAGTGTTTCTAGTCAAATTAACTAAATGCCAGATACCTTTATTCAGATTAGTCCCATTGGCTACAGTGGGACTATTCACAGTGAATTGCTGTTCATCATAAGTAAGTGTAACAATCTGGCCCTAGTTTAGCACAGGCAGTGTCTAAAGCATGACTATGGATAAGATGGGCCTGTTTTTCAGAGATATTCCCATTGACTTCAAAGGGAGTTTTAGGACCTCAATTCTTTTGAAAGTCAGTTCCCTCTGCATATTACTAAATCCATATTTTCAGCTGCAGAATGGCGTTCCTCACTAATCCTTCCTTTTCCTTTGATTAGTAGAACAACAATATCATTTTGTATAGTACCCCTAGTAGCGTATATTGATATCTATTTATGTTTGTGATAGCACTCACAATGTGCTAGGCACTGCCCACGCATAAAGGAAGTCTAAGCTAGTGGGATCTCTCCTCAGGAAGGAACCAGTGTTATGCCCAATTCCATTTCTGACCCTTGCCTCAGAGCACATCTGATTGCTTAAACACAAAAACAAAGCAATTCCTCTGACCAATGCAGTCCCAGAGGCTTTTCCCTTGCTTCTCTCTGCCCCCTCCCCTAGAAAAAGGTCACATCCTTCCCTTAAATTCCCTGCTGGGTCATGTGACTCGAAGATGGCCCTTAACCCTTTCCTGGCTGTTTTCCCCCATCACAGAAGAGAGTGTTTCCCCCACAAAAAAACTAAACTATCTACAAAGATAAAAACAGAGGTGTGATGAAGGGGTACAACAAACAAGCTAACAGGATGATGACAGGCACATGTCATTAGGTGCCAGGGAGGAGATGCTGGTTGGGGGGTTTATTTGTTCGTTTGTTCTGAAGTGTGAAAGCATTCCATTTTTGTATGGAATGCCATAGAAGAGGCATTTTACAGGCAGCAGTTCCTTCCCTTTCATCTTTGAGGCTCCCAGAGTTGTTAAAAACTACATCACTCCACTGAAATGCAGCCTCCTTTGGGTGAGGACAGCAATCAGTCAGTGCGCAGCACACTGTAGACAGAAGAGAGGAAAGTCTTGCTCAGGGGTATTGATGCACACCTTTAATCTGTACAAAATGAAATCTTTAGGGTCAGATATTCAAAGGTAACCACACAGCCTGCATCCAGTTTATGTATACGAATTGTCTATGTATGAGAGCAAAGCTGGTATTTGTATATATAAGTTAGCTGTTATCAAGTGTATATGCACAAATGCATGTAACTAACTTTGAAAATCTGTCTCTTAACAGTCATTCAAAGTAGACAGGACTTTAATATTTCATGTCCTATTCAAGACTTTTCAACAAAGTAAAAAGGACTGTTACTCCACTTACAAACCAATGAAGAATTTGGACCCTGGAGTACAATATTTCATTTTATTGAATGTGTCTTTATTGTACTGTGACAAAATGCAATTAAAGAAATAGATTACAAAAATCCAGGGAGAAGGTTTCCTGACAGAGGATGCTTTTGAAAAGGCAGAACGCTATCTTGAGATCACTTAAAGTTTTAAGATTCAAATGGTCATTCAACAAAAGACATACACATTATCAAGCAATGTCTTGTACTTCTTTAAATTCACCATGATGTATATGCACACAGCAAATGATTACTCCCTGTGTAACATGGACTTTGGCATTCGTTGCCTAAACTTTTTGATCACATTGCATATTCCTCATCATTTTGTACATTTGGGAATAAGATTAAGATATAGAGTATAATATCAGGCCCTGCAATCATTCTTTTATACTGTTTTTACACTTATTTAACCACATTGACTTGAAGGGAATCACTCCTGATTGAGACAGAATCAGGCCTGCTTCCTATTGCCTGTGGCTCTGATAAATCAATAGGGGCTTTGTGCACATAGCAGCTGTAGAAATGAGCCCTAAGGCTAGCTGTGAGTGTCTGGTTACTATTGTCCTCTGACAGGCAGGGTTAACCTTAAGGGTTACAACCTGAAAACAAGCACCATTCGCTGGATTCCACCCTGTAAACAGGTAACTTAAACAGCTCTGTGGATGAAATGGGGTTGACTTTGTGCCTAACGCTTTATTACTAGAGCTAGAACAGGTCTGAACTGTGATTTATGGCTTATTTATGTTAGTGAATATACATTGTGAGGTACTCCTGAAGGCCCTAATGATTAAGCCTGATCCTGAAAGCTGCTATGCTTAATGCTAAGCACACAAAACTCCCACAGATTTTTGTAAGAGCTGGGAAGTGTTCCCGTGAGGATCAGGTCTCAAATTAGGCAATGGACCAACATGCTAGCAGACGAAATTCAGTGTAGGCAAGAAACAAATGCAAAATAACACACATTGGAAGCAACAATTTCAACTATTCCCTCACTGTCACTTCTAAAGCACTCGGGTAAAACCCAAAATATAACCTGGTCATCAAAGTCAATGGCTCAGTAAAAACATCTGACTGAATCAGCATTGGCAGTCAGTGACAAACAAACCCAATATTGGACTGTGCTAGGAGAAAGGAGTACTGAAAAAATTATAACAATATTATGTACCCTTAAGTTATGGTACGCCACTCTTAAATATTAGGTGCAGTTTTGATCATACCTTCTCAAAGAATTAGCAGCAATAGAAAACTGCTAAGAAAGCAAACAAAATGGAAAGGCTTTTGTATGCGGAGAGATTAAAGAAGTTATACATTAGGATTATTTTGTTTAGACAGGAGACAATTAACAGGGGACATAAAGGTATATAAAATAATGAATTATAGAGAGAAGGCTGGAGTGGGATAGGGACCATCTTTTGTTTGGTTTTTGTGCAGTGCCTGGTACCATCGGGTTGGGGCCAAGACAGGGTCTCCTAGGAGCTACCATCATACAAGGCATAATAATTATATTAATACAGGTGCTCAGATTGCACTCTCTCTTAAAGCAAGAACAGGGGGACACCCAAAGAAATTAAAAGGCCACAGGTTTAAAACTGATAAAAAGAAACCGTATTCCTCAACTGATTCACTTTTCACCTCCACCAACATAAGAGTAATGTTACTGATTTGAAGTGTGAAAATAAAACCAAACCCAACAAAATTAACCTGCGGAACTTTCTGCCACAACATATGCTGGGTGCAAAGAGATTAGTAAAATACAAAAAAGGATTTGAGATTTATACAAACATTAAGAATAGCATCTGCAGACACTCTAGCTAGGATCTGATTAAAAACCTCGTGGTTTAGGATACAGGTCAATCACTAGCTGCCTGGGTTTGGGAAAAAGCTTCCCCCTACGTAGGTTATTGAATGATTGTCCATTATAAGACTTTTGGGAGTCCAATAGAATTTAAGAGGAATAAAACCAACAGAATTCTATAAAAAACTTCTAAGGGTCTATTAGAAATTATTTTAAATAGCCATGAATTTAATAAAGAATGATATCTTCCCCAAAGCTTTTAGCAAGGACATTATTCACTCTTAAATTGTGTACAAAAACATATGGAAAATTACAGTTTTCAGTTAACCACTAGCTGATTTTCCCACCAGGAAAGACTGATTTTGGGGGTGCTGATACACTCACTGGTGGCTTCCTTCAATACTTACTTCACCACTGGTCTTTACTTAACCTTTCATCACTTGTGGTGCCTTCTTTGCCCTGCCTGTCATACATAGGGGGCATACTTTTTCCATTCCTTCCTAATGTAAGTTTTCAGTGGAGCTATCACATAGCTCCTATGGGCTTAATGCTCCTTTCACTTAGGACCCAATCCAACAGCCATTCAAGTCAACAGAAGGACTCCCATTGGTTGTATTGGGGGCTGGATCGGGCCTTAGCACTGGTATAAATCAGGAGTTACTGAAATCATAAGTGAGAGGAGATCAGGCTCAGCGTAGCTTCATAGTTGTGTACAACTAAGCAATAAAAGCTGCAGTAATTATTTAAGACTCTGATTCTGCCACCTTACATTGGCTAGTACCTTACTTCTAAAGTAAACCCACAGAAAGCAGGACTACTCACAGGTACTATTCAGCATGTGTATAGATGGCAGAACTGGTCTAAATTGAGTAGAGCTGCCAGTTTTTTCTGTTTGGACCAGACTATGCTACAACACAGGCCATAGTGAAGGATGGAGTTTCACTGTGCCATAAGCATCCCTGAAAAGGAATTGCTGGTCAGGAAACCACAGTACTCTCCTGGCTCCTGCATTATTCCAGGAGGGTAGTCAATTGCAACAGAGCAGAATGTGACTGGCAAAGCCTCATTTACAGCCCTTTTAACTACAGGTTTTCAGACCACTTTTGCATGCATCATTTGCTACCAACTTCATATTGATCCTGAAATTAGTTAGGGACCAAGTCTATGCTAATTTATACTCCACACAACTCCACTGACTTTGGTGCAGTTGTCTGGGGTTTAAGTCTGTCCCTTTCCAAATTTTGCTGTAATTTAACAGTTAGGATGCAGATCCTTATTTTCATCTCATTTATACAGACTTTACACCGGCATCGCTCTCTTTATTTATATATATTGGTGCAAATTAAGAGTGAAAGCAGAGTAAATACTGTGTTAGTTCTGACCAAAGCTGTCTCCCCATTCATAATGGCAATAGGCAGTGGGTTAGCAAATAGCAGACTGAAGCATGAAAAATTATTTCACAGGCTTGGCTTAATTTTTATTCAACAACATATTCTTAGGGATAAATTCTGCTCTCAGTTCCATTAGCAGGAATCTGCAGTAACTCCTTGGGAGTGAATGGACTTACCCAAGATGTACAGCACTGTAAATGAGAACAGCATTTAGCACATACAGTATTCTGCTGATAATATTTTCCTTTGAGTTGTAACAATGCATGTAGCACAGGGGATTGATCTTGATTTCATATCTGTGTAGTTCCATTGTCTTCATTGGAGATACTCTGGATTTACAACTGTGTAGGTGAGGGCAGAAGCGGGCCCTACATCTGTTAGTAGTTGGCATACTGCAGGTCAGATTTTCCTTTGCACTCTATCCCCTTTGCACTGCTCAGGTGGTCAAAGGGGTCAGAAGAATCACCAGCAGAGCATTCCCCTAGAGAAGAGAAATGCTTGGCCCAGTTTTAAAGGTGGCAGAGCAGCTCTTATGCCAACTGCACTTTCTCTCCTCCACTGGGGACGTATTAGAAGAGAGGCAGGCGTGGTGGAATGCCACTCTGTTATATCAACCCGTCACTAGTGTAAAGTCCCTTATGCCCCTAGGCTACTCTGATGCCAGGGCCAGGCCAGGGAGACATAACTTCTCAGCACCAAACAGAATGCAGATGCAAGGAGAATAATGAAGCCCTAAATCTCTGTTCTCTCACAGTCCATTTTCTCTTCTGTCAGGTGATGTTTCTCCAGCCATCTAGTCCTGGCACAGGGCAGTTTGAGTTGTTCCCACCATGTAATTGCTCCATACCTTCTTTTTCATTCTGCTTCTCTCCATCATGTTAATCTCTTCTGAACTGGATATTGTTTCCACTTTAACAGCTCCTACCAGCTGTTTTCCTTTGGTACCTTATTGCAGATAGAATTTCAAGGCCTTCTTAGGTGGAAGCTGCTGAAAGAACTACTACTCTCGGACTCACTTCAAAGCAACTTTCATCATTTTTCATGCACTGTTTTTAGGATTCTCCTATGTTCTTGCCTCAAAACAGATTCTCAGACAGATCAGACTGTGCGGTATCGCTATTTACAGCACATCGGCAGGAAACATCAGAGTGGTGGTGGGGTTTTGTTTGGGTTTTTGTCTGATTTGTACACATCCAACTGACCTGTAAAGGTTAAGGAGGCACCATTTTTCCCCCCTTTTGATTATAATTTGTTGTTTTTTTCAAGGGAATGGGTCGGGAGGAGTTTACTGCCGGAATTCAGCTGCCAGAAGTATGAGGGTCAACTTTAATTTACTTGAAACGCCTGTCACTAAAGGTACTGGAGCTCCTGCACCAGACAATCAGGGCTCATGCTTGGGAGGCCCTGGCTTAACACCAACACTAACTGTGGCTGAATTATCCTCCTAAGCTCTAAGGCTTTGCAGCTGAACTCGGAAGAGAGTTAGTCCATAATTGCCTCAATTAGAGGGTGAGTAAGAGGTAATTTGACTATTGTCATCCTAACCCTACCTCTGAAGAAACAGCCTACCACATCTAAGTTTCTCAATGTTCTTTTACACTGACTGGGTTTAAATCAGGGTTGCCACTGTAAAGATCTATAAGATATTTCTTGGAATTTTGGGGAAAATGGAAAAATTCTTGAAAATAGTTGGCCCCCAAAGGGGCCAGATTCAACCCTGGCACAAGGGAGCATGATTAGTGAATTCAGTGAAGTTACACTCCCTTATCCCAAAGATGCATGTGGTTCAATATCTACATTTGCTTGGAATAAAAAGCCAAAATGCAGAAGGAAAGAAACAGAAGTTTGAAACACAGACCATGGTGTCATAAAAACAGATATGATTCCTTTTGGTGGCACATAGTAATTTGGCCCCTTTGAGCCCAATTATCTGCCCTTTATTTCCTTGTCTTTTGCAGGATTGGGAGGTCCTTTTTACAGACATGATTTTATGCAACGGAATTCTCCTTGTAGGATAGGAAGAATTTTAAAGGGCCAAGACTGTATCAGCTGCTTTTTCCATTATTTTCTTTGTGGACCAACAGATATTCAAGGCTCGATTCTCCTTTTGCTTAAGCCTGGACTACACTGAAAAGTTAGGTTGACCCCAGTTACGTAACTCTGCGGTGTGAAAAATCCACACCTGAGCGACATAGTTAAACCGACTTAACCCCTGGTGTAGACTGCATGAGGTCAGTGGAAGAATTCTTCCATCAACCTAGCTATTGCCTCTCAGGAAGGTGGATTACCTATGCCAGTGTTTCTCAAACTGTGGTGGCCGCTTGTGTAGGGAAAGCCCCTGGTGGGCCAGACCAGTTTGTTTACCTGCCCCATCACAGGTCCGGCTGATCGCAGCTCCCACTGGCCATGGTTTGCTGCTCCAGGCCAATGGGAGCTGCTGGAAGCGGCGTGGGCTGAGGGACTTACTGGCCACCTTTTCCAGCAGCCCCCATTGGCTTATGTGTCTAGAAGATCAAAGGCCTTTACATGAGTTTTGGCTCCATTGCTCCGGATTTGGGGCTATTTATGTTTAGTCCTTCTAAAACATTCTGCTGGGATCTTTTTATCTAAAGAGTTGACCTTTATTTGTTTGTCCCTGTCATCTAGTCAAACAAATGAGTGTAACAATTACAGAACATCTTGTTGTTATAGCTATCAAATGTTCCTGAGTGATATTGCCCATACAGCCCAGTGGATGACTGCCAGACAAATCATGGGTAGTTCTTTTCTTAACTTTAGAAAGCTGAAGGTCATAAACAAGCTATTTGCAGGATGCAGGGCTTTTGGACATTTTCTTCAGGTCATTTTAGCACTGAAGACAGATATACCCTTGATTTAGGGCTGCAAAGAGAGGTGTATATTTAAGTTGAGGCCATGACTTGAGGTGTTCTCCCAAACACTGCTTGGTTTAGGAAAGAGAAGGCAGGATTTGGTGGCATCTAGATCTGGTAAGAGAGTAGAATTTTAAAGGGACATTGTAGATGAGCAGACTCACCCCTGCAGCACCTCCTGCTGGTGAATTCGGGGTATTAGCTCAATTCAGCTCTGGAGCACCCTCTGCAGGCCAGTGATCCACCTGTCCTCTGGCCCCCGTGTCCCTCCCTGGACCCAGTGCCCTTTTACATGGGGTGCTGCCTCCAGGCAGTAACCCCTTTCTCTCAGGGTCTCCCCTCCCCAGGGAACCCCCACCCACTATCCCCACCTTGCCTTAGTATATGGCTACTGCCCAGTCTCCATCTAGCCCCCATTCACTGGGGCAGACTGCAGTATCAGCCACTCATCATCAGCAAAGGGGTTTAGACCTACTGCCTTTGCCTACCCCTGGGCTGCCCTCTGCAACCCCTAGTACCTTTTAGCCCAATGCTAGGCCACAGCCTGGGGCTTTCCAGGCTAGAGCTCCTCAGCTCCTCTACCTTACCCTAGCCCTGCTTCACTCAGGTACCTTATGTCTACCTCCCTGCAGCCAGGCCCATCTCCCTCTATAGCTAGAGAGAGACCGTTTACTCCTGGCTTCCCTGGCCTTCTTAAAAGGTCCTGTTGCTCAGTTTGGGGTGTGGCCCCAGCTGCAGCCGCTTCACCCAATCAGCCCAGCCTAAAGGCTGCTTCCTCCAGCCACAGCCCCCTCCCAGGGCTGTTTTTAACCATTCAGGGCAGGAACAGAAGTCCACCCTGCTACAGGCATAATGTGGCCTGAAGTGCCTGCGCACTCAGGTCCACGTCTTCCACCTCCAGGCACTGCAGAGGCTCCTTTATGGTGCGGGTAGTCCGGCGTGGAGAGCCCTGGCGCACGCCTTCCTGCACCGCTTCCGAGGGCTCCGATACGACCGGCAGCTCCTTTATCTCGAACCGAGGGGTCTTCCGCGAGACCTCTCCGGGCTGCCGGTCTTCTACCAGGACCTCCTCCGGACCTGGAAGCTGTTCTCTGCGACCAGGTCCGTGGTGGCCACCGAGGGGGCCGACCTCCTCGCGGAGCCCCTGCTACACAATCCCCAGCTTCGTGTGCAGGTGGCGGAGTCCCCCGCGGTGCGCCAGAGGCTGGTCCTTGCGGAAGCCACCAGGGTCGGAGACCTCCTGGACTACGACTGAAGAGGCTGGCTGGATCCCCTGACGCTCGCTCACCGCATGGGGCTCTCCAGACCTTGCACTCCCCGGCGCATACTCCAGGAGGTGGAGGCCGCTTTGCCGCCCGCTGCTCGGGCCTACCTCGACCGGGTCCTGCAGGAGGGCACGCCCCGCCCACCCCCCACCCCAAGCCCTCCGGACCTTTTCATCGGGCCTCTGCCCCGTAGGCCCGACCGGCCCCCCCGTCCCTTCTCCGCAAGCCAGCTGCACGACCTGCAGCCGGTCCGTTTCCAAACCGCGCCGAGGAAACAGCTCTACACGCTCGTGCTCCACACCCTTCACTTCCTCACCCTCGTGTCCCACCCTGATACGAAGTGGCGGGACCTCTTGCCACCTCTGGAGGGTGAGGAGCCCCGGTGGGCCAGCCTCTACTCCACTCTGGTCCCAAGGCCCACTGGGGATATCAGTTGGCGGCTCCTCCATGGGGCCGTGAGCACGGGCGTGTACTTGGCGCGGTTTACCCCTGTCCCGGACACCTGCCCCTTCTGCGGTGTGAGGGAGACCCTGGCGCATGTTTACTTAGAGTGCGCCAGGTTGCAGCCCCTACACCGGCTCCTCACAGCCATCCTCTTACGTTTCTGGTTACACTTTTCCCCTCACCTCCTTTTGTATGCACTCCCTATCCGTGGCCCCACGAAGTCCAGGGACCTCCTAGTCAACCTCCTCCTCGCCCTGGCGAAAAAGGCCATCCACACGACCAGGGAGGGGAGGTTGGCCGATGGAGACTCCGGTGACTGTGGGGCTTGCTTCCGCTCCATGGTCCGATCACGCATCCGGGCGGAGTTCCTCTGGGCGGCGTCCACTGGCTCCCTTGACGCCTTCGAGGAGCAGTGGGCGCTGTTCGGGGTTCTCTGCTCGGTGTCCCCGTTAGGTTCCCTCCTTCTGACCCTTTGACCTCACTCCTGTCCCTGTTCTTTTATTAGTTGTCCCCCGCGCTCAGTGGGTTCTGTGGCCCTGTGGTCCCTCCCCTTAGGCTGGAGGAGGATCCTTTAGCAGTGGGCGGGCTTCGCCCGCCCACTTCCCAGACACCCAATAGGTACAGGCATAATGTGGCCCAGTGGGTACTAGACTGGGAATCCTAGGTTCTAGTCTTATGTCTGTTGCTGAATTCCATGTGACCTCCCCTAATCCCTCTGCATCAGCTCTTCCATTGATAAAATGACAATAATTCCATTACATATGTTTGTTGAGCAATTGAAATATATAAGTGAAAACTTACATAGGTAAGTGCTAGGTATTTTTATTAACTGAAAACTGTATAATTTTTGCCATCATAAGAATCAAGATCTTTTTTGTTTGTTTGTTTTTTTAAATAAAAGCTAGAATGCACTCACAGCCTTCTAATGAATGGAAGCCTGACCACTTCTGGTCCTTAGCTTGCACAAATAAAACCTGCTGGCAAAATATTACACTACAATAGATGATACTCCTTTCACAAAAGCTTTATATGTATATTTGAACTAAGACAGGCTTTTCCCAAAGAAAGGTGACATTAGTATCACATAGGCAAATTTATAACATTATTGGATTTTGGAAGTAATATAAACTCATCCATGATACTCTAGCATATTAAGAGAGGTGGCTGATGGCAGGCATAGAGACTATGGCCCTGTAGCCTACGGCTTTTTCTGATTGCATGGAAAAATGATTTCTTCAATTTTGCAAGATACAAACCAAATGCCTTACAAATTGGTCACGTTCCATTTAACTCATATTAATCTCCATTGCATCCCCTAAGGGCCCAAGGTGCTGTATTTTTCTTTTTTCCTCCAGTATATATCTTTTTTCCCCTATAAACTATACTGGAAGCTGCATGAATTCTAGGGAACATTCATGGATATGCTTCTCATTGTCGGTTCCTTGCCTATACAACCACACATGTGCTTTACTTTATGCCATAGTTCAAGTTCATGTAAATCAAGTTTCTGGATTAGGCCAATAGTAACCCTTTCTTAAAAAAGACAGAATACTGGATATATCTGTTCTTCTTTTTCTGCCTCAAATGATAAAGCAATTCCTCAAATGCACCAAAAAGCAAATTGTAACTGTAAGGCATGGTCAACATGATGGAATTCATCCAGGCAATTCCAGTGTAGAAAATGTGAATGAGGTATCTATAATTCAACAATATTTTGGTCTGGAAAATAGCTTTTTTCCTCCATCTAAACAGCTGATGAAACAGTAGAAGAGCTTCATATGAGCTTGGACTAGGTACTCCAAACAGTCTGAATCAGAATGACTTTAAGACAAGTTTAAATTAAAGGGGACATATTTTATACATTTAGGACCAAATTTGCTCTTATTTACACCACTATGAGTTTAGAGAACTCCATTGACTCTGGGCCTTAAATATTGTTTTAGTAAGACAAACGTGCCCCAGTCCCTAAGCTTTAACCAGGCAAACTCCACTTCCTTCTATGTCAATAGGGTTTTTCCTGAATATGGGTCAGATCATGCACTTTCATTACAAATTTGACGGGAGGCTAAAGACGCTTGGAAATTCCACAAGTTCGCACATGCAGATTTCCCCACGTATCACACAGCTGGGGTACTCAGTTTAGCCACCTGTGGAGCAGGCTGGGGGAAAGGCCCAGCTGATTGTTGGGTGTCCTGAGGTTTTCAGATGAATCCTCACAGATCTCAGGGCATCCCAGGAGGTTAGGGACCAGGACCAACATGGTACATTCCAGTTCATCCTTTGCTGATGTCAGCAAAACTAGAGACTTTGAGGTTGCTCTAACTTAAGCCTCCAGGATCAGAGAATCAAAAAGGTGTTTTTAAGAGCTTTGTCGCCCTCCTCAAGTCCTGTGCACTGAGTGCAGCTTGATCAAACCCCAAAATCCACCCTGTCATCTCTATCTTGACCAGAAGAGCCTCAGTCAATTGCCCTGTTTAATCCTCAGTGACCTGTAAAAACTGAGCCACCTTGTTCCATTGCATCAGTTGTACTAATTGTGATGGAGATACACAGCAGGGTATCATCTCTCCTGGAGTAACTCTACTGAAGTGAGTGGCTCCTGCTATTGCCCCTCTGACTTGCTCTAGTGATACCAAGGGAGTATAAAGGTGTTTTACCCAGCCAGCTCTGGATTCTTCCACAACATGGGAAATCCTCAAGTGACATACAGCCAGCAAAGTTGGTTCTATCTCCCCAATCCCACAGCCCCTCTCCTAGGGAGTGTACTGGTGATGTGGCCAGAACACTGCTCCCCTCCCCTGATCCCCAGTGGTGTAATAGCTCATTGGATGGCACAGGTTATAGACTCATAGATTCATAGACTTTAAGGTCAGAAGGGACCATTATGATCATCTAGTCTGACCTCCTGCACAATGCAGGCCACAGAATCTCACTCACCCACTCTTGTAATAAATCCCTAACCTATGTCTGAGTTATTGAGTAGTTACAGAGTAGCTAACCTGCCCTGAGGCTGCTCTAACTTGCACCAGGACCCCAGCTGGCCTCTGGCCAATCTCAGCATTAGGGTCATGGGGATAAAGTCACTTTTGCCCCACTCCACCCAACACACACACACTTGAGTCCTGCACAGAGAATAGCTTGGCTGAACTTGATCTTTGGGCCCAATGACTTCCTTGGCGTTACCATGGATTTATAACACTATAACTGAGACCAGAATTTGGCTCACTAATATTGCAAGAAGAATCTGAGATCAAGTACAAATTCACTGGGTCTGATTTTGCTCTCACATGCTCTAGTTCTAAACTAGCCTAACTCCGCTGACTTCACTGCTGCCCACTGGTATATGGGAGGGTAGAATTAGGCTTGTTATCTGCAATCCCTCTAACCCCTGAAATGAAGAAATATATTTGCCTGTAACCCAAGGAAAGACTTCCCCTGCTCCCCCTACTTTTGGATATAACAGTCAGTATAGTGAGATCATCACAGTGAATATAAGCAGATGCAGAGAGGAAAATGGAAACAGCAGCAAAGGTTATTTTCTCTCCCAGTGCCGTGCTGTTGTCACTGCTTGTGCCACATCTGTGCTTTTGAAGGGAAATGTCATAACATTGCTAATCAATAAGAAGAGTGACAGGACCATTTGTCAAGAACAAGCCAGCACTGCAGCTGTTGTAGTCATCCTCTCCCTCTGTTTTGCAATAAGAAACCGAGGGAAAGGTCTGATTATTTGCCTCAGGCAGCACTGGTGCTCTCGTGGACAGCCGCTGTGTGAAAATAGCAACCATCAGCTTGCTAATGTTCTGCACAAGACTGCAGCAGTTGGACTGATTGAGAAGGCAAGAGCTTTGCAGGAAGTATTGGGTTTCTAACAATGGGATGTAAAAAACACTAGACACCCTGCAACAGAAACGATCCTCAGTGTCAGAGAAGTCTTGACCTTTAATCCCCAGACCACTGTTGCATATGCATTTCTTTTGAGCTCCAGATGCTCCTTGCTGGTCCACTGGCTTGGAGGACAAGCAGTTGATCTTTAAGAGAAGGAGGCTGGGCTTAGATAGAACTTAATGAAGACTTAGATTTTAATTGGAACGTAAAGATTAAACAACCAGTATAGCACAGGATGGATCTATAAACTTCTGCAGCTGCTCTGCCTACAGTAGCTGCTGAGAGCTAATGTAAATGCTGATGGGTCCCGCTTTTTTGAACAATGAGAGCAGTCATGCATTTAGTGAGTTGTTTGCAAAGGTGACAGCACTGAGCTGCCCTTTCCCACCCCCATCAAAATAATTTTTTTAATTAGGAAATCTATCTTAATCTACATACCTATGTGTTTCACAGTTGCAGATTATACGCCATAAGTTCCCAGAGACATCTCTAGGGAAAAAATGTAGTTTAATAGGTACAAGGAAGCAAGTTCTGTTATGACGCAGAATGGTTTGTCTTTAAACACTGAAAACATGGGTTTGGCCCTGAATATACTTTTTACAGGGGAAGGTAAATCCCATGTAACACTACTAAACAGTGCCTTTTCTGTGCTTTCTTTAAAATTTAAAGCGGATTTAAAATAGTTCCTAACAAAATATTGTGTGTGTCCTCAGAAATCTGTGCATAATTATCGCAATACTAGCTCTGCTTAGGATGCTGTAGAATCAAACAATATTTACAAGGAAGTATTAAGTCCTTTACAAATACCATTACCAAAATGTAAGTAGACAATGGATCCCGTAAGGATACTGCATGTAAACATCCAAGGTGAAATGGTTCATAGTGTCCCTTTTAGGTGAAGAGCTCTTCAGCTGGACTAACTTGTCATAGCTCCATTATCATCAGTAGGGCACTGTACACTAGCTGAGGATCTGTCCCAGGTTCAGATTCTCTGCTCCGCCCACTTAACACAGCAGAGTAGGGGGGCTGCCATGGAGTTGGTTATAACTCCTTGATTCACTGCCCCAGTCCAAAAGACAATAAGACCTTATTGTGCTCTGATGCAGTCTTGCTGTGTCACGTCGGACAAGCCACTCACCTGCCTGTTTCTGAAATGGGGACAGCACTACTTTGTCCACCTACCTCATATGGGTGTTGTGTGGATTAATTAAAAGTTTTAATTAAATGTTATAAAATGCTAAGTATTGTCTCCTATTTCCTCATATTGGCAACATGTTGCAAATCTCTAGATTATCTCTGTCGATTCTAATTTGGCTGTCCAATCAATAGGAATCTTAGATTAAAAGATGAGCTATCTGATGGGCCAAATGTGATGAGATGATTTTTAAAAAAGCATTGATTTTCAAAAAATAATACATATTCCTACTGCAATGCATAGTCCATGCTGCCATTGGGCTGCATTGCCCTCTTTGCTCTTTTATGGTTCTAGTTCAGCAAAACATAAACGCACGGGCCTGGGTGAAGATGAATGGACTGCTGAATTGATGCCTATATCTGTGGTCCAAGTGTTTAATATTTTTGTAATGTTTTTGTTCATCTTTAATAAAATATCAGTAACTTAAAAAGTTTTCATTGAACTTTTTACCAAGAAGTAAGGTTTTACTGGTTTCAGCGGGTATTCCCTGCTCAGCATTTACCTGCCAGTAAAGAAATCCAAAGGAAACTTTTTAACTGCATTCCCCTGTAATAGAGACAAGGTGAGGGAGGTTATATCTTTTATCGGACCAACTTCTCTTGATGAAAGAGACAAGCTTTCGAGGTATGCAGAGCTCTTTTTCAAATCTGGGAGAGATAACCAGAGCATCACAGCTAAACACAAAATACATATTCCCCTGTAATATGTATCTGGAAGAAAATAGAACTCACCAACTGAAAGTGCATTCATTTGTATGTGTAATTCAGAATTTGCTGCATTAAAGCCAATAGCTACACTGATGTAAATCAGGCCTCTGGGGTGAAATCCTGGCCAACTGAAGTCAGCAGTAGTTTTACCACTGACTTCACTGAAGTCAGGATTTTGCACTGGAGAGAAAGATAATTAGAAGGTTTGATCCTGATCTCACTTACAGTGTATTTATACCTCTGTAACGCCACTGAAAATGTTGTGTTATGGAACAAGGAAGATCTGCTTTGCAGATTTTAAATTTTACTGAAAGAACAAACCATTAAACACACACATTAGTACACAATACAGGGTTAGTAAAGAATTAGAGCATACAAACTATTGTTTGTTATGAGATTTAAGTTCATGTAGCTTGGTGATTGTTTTTGAATGGGTTCTCTCTCTCTCTCTCGGCTTAAACATCTCACTTGTGTCTGCTGATTTAAGATTGTCACTTGGCAGCTTGTTATTTTCCATTGCACCAATGCTGTTCCCTCATGACCAAAACAGTATAGAGTACCAAGCAAAATCTTTGTTTGAACATCTGAGCCCTTCTGTTTAGTTGACAATGAAGATACATGTGTCCAAGGAAAGGTAAAGAAAAATATTTGTTTCTTAAAAACTGGGTTCAGTAAATTCACACACAAGAAAGTTTCTGAAGCTAAACAAAATGGACGCCGCTTGCTGAAAAAGATTTCTTGTGCTATTGTAAACCTTGACTGTTATTTCTTTATAAAGACATTAGATTTTCATTCTTTTTTTTTAAAGCTAAGATTACTATGCACTACTGAGGTTTTCTAAGGGCCCACTGCAGTAGGGAAATTTGCCCTGGAATAGGTAAGACATATAATCAAAGGAACTGAACAAACAGAATGTGTACATGCCCTACTGAGTAACCATGGGATCTTATTGATGTCTCCCCTTCCACTTCTATCAGTGGGTCATGTTAAAGCAAGATCATATGCTCCTCTGGGCAGAGTGAGTCTATGTGTTTCCTTGCTTTGGGTGCTACCTGGCACACTTCAGAGTGCTTGAAAAATAACAAACAATAAAAATAGATAGTAAATCTAGAACAAAAACAAAAACAAAAGGAAAGCAGAGGCTGAACCTTATGGGAGACAATAGGATTCCCACACTGATCAATCTCCTCACCACGCCTGTAGAAATCTGTTTGTAGGTCTGTGGCTTTCCCTTTTCCTGTCCTACTTAGTGAAAAATGGTGGCAATTATGGTCATCCTTGCTGAAGGCAAACTGTTCTGAATATGGCAGGCTAACCTCAGTGAGGTACTGAACCCAGGGATAAGCAACTCTTCCAATGCACAGCAATCTGTAGAACTCCTCTCGCATACACTGTGGTGCTACCACTGTCCTATGGCCAAGAAGTGTAGGTTTGAATGAGATCAGAGGGGTGGCTTCCAGGTGACCTTCATAAATAGTTATGTAATGTTTATAAAACACTGAACTGTTGATAGAATTCTGGAGGAAACACCTCTATGCAACTACTATGGAGAAATAAAAAGGAAAAAGAACAAATTGAAAAGATTGCAGAAACACCTCTAAGGCAATGTGCTGAGAATCTTGGTAATAAAAAGGTAGGTAAGCAAACAGCATGAATATTGGCCTGCTGCAGTTTTTTAGTAAGCATAGCAGACATACTCCAGCAAAGTATTCTATCACTTGTTTGCTGGTTGCCTTCTGAGAGCAGGACAGAACCCAGTGGGGTGGGGTACTCTGCACCTTTTGAGCAGACACTGAGCATCTCTCAGGTTTGGAGTCCTTCCCAGTGCTGCACTGAAAACAACTCATTTAAGGTGTTCAGAAGAGAGGGTGAAAGATGGACCAGCAACACATTTGTATTTGCAATAGCCTCAGCTGATTTGTGGACTAGCAGGAAACATTTAATATATGGAGATATACCTATCTCATAGAACTAGAAGGCACCCTGAAAGGTCATTGAGTCCAGCCCCCTGCCTTCATCAGCAGGACCAAATACTAATTTTGCACCAGATTCCTAAGTAGCCCCCTCAAGGACTGAGCTCACAACCCTGGGTTTAGCAGGCCAATACTCAAACCGTTGAGTTATCCTTCCCCCTCTGACCAGTCCCTACACAGTGTAGAGGAAAGCAAACTTGTGCAAATATTGGCTGGGAGTCAGTGAATGACTTAGTGTCTCCTCCCATCAAAGCGAAAATGCATTATCTCTGCAAAGTCCATCTCACAGTTATAGGAGTAATTACCCTCTCTCCCACCGTGCAGGTTTTGTAATGAGAATGGACTAATTAATCCTAAATACTGCTGGAACCTAATTAAACAGGCTAAGGCAGGTTTGGAATCTACCTTATTGAACATGGTTTTTGAGATTAAAGCACCAATTTCCAGCCTATTTGTAGTTAATCTTAGATTCCCTATAGCCTCATCTACAATCTGAAGTGACACCTGCCTGGCTTATTTTCTTTGAATTGGCAGGCATATCATTCTTATAAACCAAAAAATAATAAATCTATTTCTCTGCCAGAGATTACTCACTAGCTAATCCACCTTAATATACACACTATTTTTTTTACATCTAGAATCTGGGTGGAGGTTGTTGTGGCTGTCTCCTTTCCTCACGTTCATATTAATGAATTGAGGAATTCCTATTCCTAAAATGCCCCCACTCTTTCTTTAACAGCGGATTAGCCATGATGGGAGCTGTGCTAAGGAGTGATGGCACCCTACAAGAGCTTTTTCACATGCTTGGTTAGGCAGATGAACCTGCCATAGGGTTTGATCCTGCAAGGTGCTGAGAGCTCTGGCTCTGATCTAGCAAAACACTTAAGCATGTGCTTGACTTTAAGCATCTAAGTAATTGACTTCAATGGGACTACATCAGACCATGGTGAATGCACATTTGGAACGTACCTACCTAATTTTCTGAAATGTTAACAAAATCTTTTACTTCTTCCTTTGCTTTCATTCTATCTAACAAAATCCTCATTCACTAACCAACTGCTTGTTGTGCTGGCAAGGGCCAGACTGTACATCTTCATCCTCCGAATCTTGAATATGCCTCTGATTTGGAAACACTTCCACACAGGGCTTGGCTACACTTGAGAGTTGCAGCACTGGTGATGGGGTTACAGCGCTGCAACTTACTCTGTGTCCACACTTGCAAAGCACAGCCAGCGCTGCAACTCCCTGGCTGCAGCGCTGGCTGTACACCTGGTCTGCTTGGGGTGTAATGATTCCAGCGCTGGTGATGCAGCACTGCTCATCAAGTGTGGCCAGCAAAAGCGCTTTTATTGGCCTCCAGGGTATTAGGAGATATCCCAGCATACCTTTTCAGCCACTCTGCTCATCGTTTCGCACTCCACTGCCCTGGGCTCAGGTGACCCACCCTTTAAATGCCCCGGGAATTTTAAAAATCCCCTTCCTGTTTGCTCAGCCAGGTGTGGACTGCAATCAATCAATCGATCAATCAGTGACCCAAACAAGCCCCAGCATGGAGCACTGGCCAGCTGCAGGACCTCATCAGTGTTTGGGGTGAGGAAGCTGTGCAGTCACAGCTGCGCTCCAGTCATAGAAATTATGATACCTATGGCCAGATATCAAAGTCCATGCTGGAAAGGGGCCATGAATGGGACGTGGTGCAGTGCAGGGTTAAAGTAAAGGAGCTGTGGAGTGCCTGTTGCAAAGCCCACGAGGGAAACCGCCGCTCCGGTGCTGCCCCCATGACCTGCCATTTTTACAAGGAGCTGGATGCGATGCTTGGGGGTGACCCCACTGCCAATCCGAGGACCACGATGGACAGTTCAGAGCAGGGAGAGGAGGGAGAGGGTGTAAAGGAAACCGAGAGTGAGGCTACTGAGGTGGTGGGAGACACCCCGGAGTCCCAGGAGGCATGCAGCCAGTAGCTCTTCTCAAGCCAGGAGAAAGCTAGCCAGTCACAGCAGCTGGAACTTCTTGGTGAAGACGAAGCAGAGGAGCGGGTTCCCGGTAAGCAGATTTTATTTTTAAGATGGAACTGTTTTGGGAGAGGAGGGTGGGGGTTATGGCTGCTTGCATGCATGCCTAGATGTGGAATAGCCCATTGATGTGGTCTATCACGTCGCGGTAATCGGCCTCTGTAATCTCTTCAAAAGTTTCAGCCAGAGCGTGGGCAATGCGCTTGCACAAGTTTATAGGGAGAGCCACTGTGGTCCTTGTCCCAGTCAGGCTAACGTGTCCGCGCTACTGTGCCATGAAGGGTGGGGGGACCATTGCTGCACACAGGCAAGCTGCATAGGGACCAGGGCGGAATCCACATTGCTGTAGAAGACCCTCCCGCTCTTCCCAGGTAATCCACAGCAGCGAGATATCTGGCAGGATAAAATCCTGTGGAAAATGTAGGGATAGTGTTCAGTGCAGGTCCCCCCCAGCTGCTCTCTGCTTTCCCCAATGCACAGAAACCCCAGTGAGCCCTGACTCAAGCAGCTCCCCTTCCCAGGTGAGCCGCGGCAGCAACATGGCTTCATTAATCACTCATTCCCCATTACTCACCGTGTCTTCGCTGCTGTGGCCTCTCTGTGCTATGTTTGCTATGTGTAAATGATGCTACAAATAGTCTACAAACTCCTTCACTGTGATTATAAACAATGCAGCCTCTGTATTAAATGTTTCTATTTCTGTTTTTTTTAAGTGTCCTTGAATCCTCCGGCCCTATCACAGCCTGCTGAAAGACTACAGAACTTGAGGAGGAAACCATGAAAAAGCAAAGAAGATTTGGTGAAAGCAGTTATGAATCAGTATGCCAGAGAGAATAAGAGGCTGCAGGACTGGAGAGAGAAATGCATCAGTGGAGGGAAACACAAAGCAGGAGAAAGGAATTGGCTACCAAGAAAAGCGCAAAGCAGCTGATAAGCCTCCTGGCGCGCCAAACGGACTGTATGCAGTCACTCGTAGCCATGCAGGCAGATCACTACTGTGCTAAACCCCCCCACATCCAAAAGCTCTCTCCCTTATGCCCCACTGTTTGCTCAAAACCCCCTTCTCCAGCATCTGGTTCTTACCACCACCAGCTGCCCCCAACACCTGTACGTTCACCTACCAGCCCTGAGAACTACGACCCTTACCCTATGCACTCAACCCCCATCACCATGCAGCATATTAATCCTGAATTGCAGCAGGCATTGCACAGCACTCCAGGCAGGACATATTCAAACCTCTGACTGTACAGTTCAGCATCCTACCCCTCTGCCCTTTTATGTACTGTATTTTGAATAAATGATTTCTTGGCTTTTAAAACAGTTTTTATTATTGCAGAAAGTGAAACATCCTGTACCCCAAGGGAAAAACAGGCACTGAAAATCATTGTAACCACTGCACTTCACTCCTGTGCAAGGCACCAAACATTACTGTTGGCTTTCAGCCTCAAATTGCTCCCTTTAGGCATCCCTAATCCTTGTAGCCCTGTGCTGGGCCTCTCTAGTAGCCCTGCTCTCTGGCTGTGCAAATTCAGCCTCCAGGTGTTGAACCTCGGAGGTCCATTCCTCACTGAATGTTTCACCCTTCCCTTCCCAAATATTACGGAGGGTACAGCACGCGGATATAACCGCAGGGATGCTGCTTTCCCCCAAGTCTAGCTTCCCATAAAGACATCTCCAGCGCCCTTTTAAACAGCGAAAAGCACACTTCACAGTCATTCTGCACCGGCTCAGCCTGTAGTTGAACCGGTCCTTGCTCCTGTCAAGCTTCCCTGTATACGGTTTCATGAGCCATGGCATTAACGGGTAAGAGGTGTCTCCAAGGATCACAATGGGCATTTCAACATCCCCTACTGTGATCTTGCGGTCTGGGAAAAAAGTCCCGCCTTGCAGCTTCCTGAACAGGCCACTGTTCCGAAAGATGCGTGCATCATGCACCTTTCCAGGTCATCCTGTGTAAATGTCAATGAAATGCCCATGGTGATCCACAAGCACTTGGAGAACCACAGAGAAATACCCCTTCCGATTAATGTACTCAGATGCCAGGTGGGGTGGTGCCAGAATAGGAATATGCGTCCCATCTATCGCCCCTCCACAGTTAGGGAAACTCATTTGTGCAAAGCCATCCAGAATGTCCTGCACGTTCCCCAGAATCACGGTTCTTCTTAGCAGGATGCGATTAATGGCCCTGCAAACTTGCATCAACACTATTCCAACGGTCGACTTTCCCACTCCAAACTGGTTTGCGACCGATCGGTAGCTGTCTGGACTTGCCATCTTCCAGATTGCAATAGTCACCCGCTTCTCCACTGACAGGGCAGCTCTCAATCTCGTGTCCTTGAGCCGCAGGGTGGGGGCGAGCTCAGCACACAGTCCCATGAAAGTGGCTTTTCTCATCCGAAAGTTCTGCAGCCACTGCTCATCATCCTAGCCTTGCAGGACGATGTGATCCCACCACTCAGTGCTTGTTTCCTGAGCCCAATGACGGCGTTCCATGGTGCTGAGCATGTCCGTTACTGCCACAAGCAATTTATTGTCACACGCGTCAGGCGAATCGATATCATCGTCGGAGTCCTCACTGTCACTTTGGAGCTGAAGGAATAGCTCAGCTGCCAAACGTGATGTGCTGGCGACATTCATCAACAAAGTTCTTAGCAGCTCTGGCTCCATTTCTAACAGAAATCATGCTGCAGACACACAATGGCGCCAAACTGCTGGGAGGTGTAGCGATGCACGACGGGGCATTGGGACAGGAAGTGGAATGACTCGCACCCTTCCGTCCCCTTCCCACAACCCACAGCGCCAAAATGGGATGAGGTGCGCTGTGGGATAGCTGCCCACAATGCGCCACTCCCAACAGCGCTGCAAATGCTGCAAATGTGGCCACACTGCAGCGCTGGTTGCTGTCAGTGTGGCCACACTGCAGCACTTTCCCTACACAGCTGTACGAAGACAGCTGTAACTCCCAGCGCTGTACATCTGTTGCGTAAGTGTAGCCATACCCACAGTCTCTTGTCTTGTCGTTCTTTCTTTTTGTTTATTCTTTTGTCTTCCACTGCTGGCCTTTTAGGGTTGGCTCTCAGATTTGCAGAAACAATGCACAGACACACTAGAGTGACTGTAAATCAAGTATAACCCTCGCCCTGCCACAGTGCAGTACTCTGCAGCATATGCTGCAAAAATACACAGCACTCAGTAATAGAGAGCAGGAGGAAAATCCTGACACAGCCGTTAAAACACCATGTGGTTGACAAGAGCAATCTGTTCTGTTCTGAGGAGTCAGCTGGTTTGGAAGTAATGGAACTGATGACCTCAAGTCATTACTCTAGTGAGATTGTGCCTGGTTCTCCCTTCATCAAATTAACATGGCACTAAAATGCATGAAACACTTTAGTGTTTTCACACCTCCATTTCATGTACAGTCAGAACTCCAGAAGATGGCATCTTGCTGCAATGGTGCTATGTGGAGAAGGCAGAAACAACTTAGCAACAACAGATGGATCACAGACATACGTAGCACATTTGTCTGTTACATGTATCCATTTTCTGGATGCTTTCTAGAACTATGTTTAGTTTTGATTTGTTTTCCCTAACATTTTACTGTAAACTTGTCCTTGCTTCAGTAAAAAGGATTTTTAAGGAAAGGCACATCTTTCCAAACTTAATCTGAATAGGTACAGCACTGCCTGACCAGTGAAGGGCCGACAAGTTTCAGGGAGAGATCACGCTGTTCCAAGGTGTGTCAAGGTATAACGCTTGCCTCCCAAATGCTACTGCAGAGAGTAGCCATTTACTGAATGGAGGAAACATTAACATCGTGTGTGCTTTCCATCTCGTGATGTTTTCACAACATGAGATATGTGGCAGGTGAGTCATTCTAATTTGTTGACTGAGATAACATTTAGGTTAAATAAATGTGACCGTTTGGGCTGGGGTATTTTCAGCTTCATGAAGTGGGCAATCAAGCTTAATGCTAAGAACTGCAGGGACTTGTGCATTCTGGTAAACAAGCCTTTGGCAAGGTGAGAGTTTTAGCTTTTAGCCTCCCTATGGCTTTTTCTGCACTGGTGAGTCTGGAAGATCCCCAGTGGTAGCAGCAGGGGTACATTAGTAATTACGTCATCAGGGTTACCACATCTAGTCTCATAGAGAAGGGTCAGGGAAGTCCCTTCAGCCCTGTCCACACTACTGCAAAGTTATATACAATACAGAAATCTCACCTGTCCTCTGATTCTGTAAGCACAGCATATCATACCTCTCAGGGGGCCATGGCCCATATGCAGGATACAATATGTAAATAATTCTCCATGATAAAGTGGTGGGATTCATTTATATGGAACATAGGGAACTCTGGGATTAAGATGGGTGATGGCCTTGAATTGAGGGACGTTGGAAAGGTCTGGAGTTTATATAAAGTCTCCACTTAAGTTCCTGTTGCTATTTGCATTCAGCAGCTGTCAGTGATTTGTTGCTTCTGAAGTCTTCATCTGTTAATATGCAGTAGAACAGTATTTCCATATTAAAGTTCACATGAATTAGATACGCTGAAGTACTCAGCCCAGCCTGTTTCTACATATTATCATTAGGTATGTGGATTTTAAAGGTGTAACTGACATTAGGGAAGGGTTACTCTTGGGTTTTTAGTTTGTATCTTTTTGGTGTTGGCATTACACAGATTGTATTTTGCACAGTGGCCTTTGGCTAAGATGCTATATCAATAAGCTTTTAATCTTCATATTGCAGTGTGGGGGTGTCTGTATTGTGTTGTTTGCCCCTCACTGAGGGCCCTTCCTTTATTCAAATAGTCTCCCTGGCACAGAGTATCCTTCTATCATAAACCTCTGAGAAACACCAGCACTAGGTTTCTGGGCTAGACATTAGAATGAATAATCACCCCCTTTCTAGGGCAGCATACTCAAACACTGGCTGTCAGGAAAAAGTCCAGCTACCTATTCTTACCATACAATCTATCTCCTCAGAGCACCTCTGCCTCAGCCTTTCTCTTATAACTGCTCCCTAACAAGTCCCAGCTGGAGTTGATTGGCAGCCTACACAGCTTCTTCCTACTGCAATGTTTAATCCCTGGATTGCCTGATTAATTGTGGGGTATGTTTATACCATCACACGTCCTACCTAAACTAATCCTGTGTTTATAACCAGATCTTTAAATTCTAGGGAAAGGCAGAGGTCAGATGTCTTGAGGAGGGCTATGTTAGCAGGGCTTTGGTCTCTGGAAGAACTGAAGTTCTGATTTGACCTTCCTGGATCTAATCTCTTTGCTCATTTGCAGTTAAAGCCTCAGACACACCCAAAATTGGATGAACTCAGCATGGGCCTTATGTTGTCTTCTCTGCTAAAGATAGTGGATGACCCAAGCTCATGCAAGGTCTGATCTCTGCACTTTACAGAGTACTAATTCAATCACACCGCAGGGCAGGGGAAAAGATGGCGAAAACACAGGAATATATAGTGTAAGTGAGCAGGACATAGAGGATCATAAATGTTATAAAATAATCCTGGGTAATAGATATATTGCCAATGCTGCTGATAGGCAAGAAAACCAACATAAAATTACATACAAGCCCTATTTTTTCATTTCTGCCTTCGGTAGTAACTGAGTCACTGATTCCTCCCCCAAGTATCTCAAATGTAAAATGTTTGGACATTGGATCCTTTACTGATACTCTTGCCCTTCAATTAAAGTTTCCTGATGCGAAGGAATTGATTTACTGGCTATTAAAATCCTATGCTACTATTACAGGGTAAGTTTTCATTTGTGTCTGCTCTGCCCCTTTGAACATAAACTCCTTGGGATGGTATCTTGTTTGTCTGGAAATCACCATTCACACCTCTGCACACATGAATAATAAGAAGAAATAATCTTGATTTCCATCTTGGTATTGCTCTTTGCACTGCTAGAGTGTGGCATGTTATTACTGAGAACTGCATAGTAAAATAAACACAAACAAATAGTTTCTGATGATGTTATATTGCACAAGGGACCCACACCAAAATCTTCTGGGGATTTCCTGGCCTCTGATGATACTCAGGGGATTTTCAGCTCCCCGGTGTAACTTCCAGTTCTGTGTATTTGATTATTGATGTTACAAGAGTGCTCTATAAAAAAGAGAAATCTGTATATATGTAGATCAATAGTTAACAGATAAAATGCAAGTAGATGGTGCTCAAGAATATGCAGCATTGTTCCTGGATTTTGTGGACCAATAAAATTTCTTGTTGCTGTGCATTGCAAATGGCTTCTTTTGTGTAGCTCTGTATATTGAGCTCTTAACAACTGAGCTGTGCGCAGCATAAGCAACCATGTGAAAGCAGGACCCTTCTTCCTTTCATTTATGTTTGCTTTTAGGTTTGTTGATTCAATAATAGGAGAATAGGATACAGAGTAAGGGCCTGACCAAAAACTCATTGAAGTCAAGGGAAGAGATTCTCCTTCACTTTAATAGACATTGAAAGAAGGCCTAGATTTGAGCAATTTACTAGTACTCTATAGCAATGAGAAAATGGAAAATGCCATGCTTCTCTGTTAATTAAGGGGTAAATTCATTTTCCTTAGATCCAGCACAAAGATTTTAAACCCTGGAAGTTTTTTTTATAGAAAATCCTATTCTTTAGTTTGCAGCAATATTTATTAGCTATTCTTATTATTTTATCATTAATTTATTAGAGATCATTCTGGGCTTGGACCAGTTATCGCAGAATTCAAGGGAAATTTTGCCATAGACTTCAATGGGTCTTATGTCTGGAAATAAGCTAGTGTCCCAACTGTGCCACTTCTGAGAACTATTTAAAATTATAGCATACATCCAAATGATTGATACAGCTGAAAACACAATAATAAAATAGTAAACAATCCCAAAGACTGACGGACGCTATTCACTATTACACTAACAATTAATTTTGAAATCAGAAAGAAGACAGTTGGGCCAGAAAAAAATGGTTAGATGAGTAGAGAGCTTCACACTGTGGGAAAAAAAAAAAGTTGGGGTTTAGTCTTTAAGGCTTCTGGGCAAGGTTCAGGATTACCACTGTGCTGAACAGCAGAGAGTGTCTCAAAGTTCCTACAAAGCAAAGTTTCTTTTCCCCTGAAGGGAATAAAAAAGTAGACAAAAGGCACTATAGAACCATTAGATCAATGTCCAGCTCTGGCCATGCTTTGAAATAGGAAAGTATGCAGCACTACTAGCCTTTAAAAGACCCTTCTTTAAAGAATTCCAAATATATCAGGGCAAGGGTGGAGACAGTGTGGATGGTGTGGGGTGCATCTGGTAGTGGGATGGAATTAAATGACTGAGATGCAAAGATTAGAAAATACTTATGAAACTAAAGATGATCATGGAAAAATTATTAGGACATTGCAAAAAGAAAATTCTACATACCTATTTCAAAAGGAAAAGCAATCCCCACCTTGTTAAACTGGGTTTATAACTTATCTCTGTTGCTAGGTTTGCAAACATATATATACAAACTTTAAATCCTTTGGGATTCATTGTCTTCCATGCTTAATGAAAAATTAGAAGACTATGAATAGGAGTATTTGTATCTTTCTCTTTCTGATTTTTTATCTCATTCTATACTGGTGAATTGTATTAACAGGATATTTCCTTTGATTTTTTTTTTCAGCCAGTGTAATACTTACATTTCAAATTAAGTTTGGGAAACACTTCCCGATCTCTCTTTGGAGGTCATTCAAAGCCAATATTCAAACTGTCATCTCATTTCTTCCTTGGTAGAGAATCCATCTAATTCATTTGAGCAGAGGAATGTAGTGTGCTGAGGGACAGTCCTCTATGGTAACTACTACAGTGTGGAGGATAGAAGTTCCATTTTGTGAAGGATTTTGAGATTGTGAAATCTGGTTTTGTTCCAAATTGGAAGAAAAACTAAAATATTTTAAATTCTCAGCAAAGGAAAATTCGAGGAAAAATATTATTTGGGCCCAATCAAAATACTTTGATTTGATTTTGACTTTTATAAAAATGTTTGTATTATATGATGTCCCAGATACACTTGAGCACACACTCTTGGTCACTCCCTAGGCCGTTGTGAGAGGATCCACTTCACAGGATCTTGTGTGTGTTAAGCCTCTGGAGTCTGAACTGAGTTCAGGTGTCCCTAGGCACAATCTCAGAGCTGTGACCCCTGTTACAAGTGCTGACCCCTCAGACTTCCCTAAAGCTTAAACATACTCACTTTCAGCACTCCAGCCGTGTGGGTGTTCTGGGCCCACAGATTAACTCTTCAAGGGCCCATGATAGGTGGCAAACATGACACACAGACAAATTTTACACAGGAGTATAAAACACCATCTTCTCTTTCTTCAATAGGACCAGAAATGCAGATGTGTATACAATAATGATAAAACCTACGTACATTTTCCTGCCTGAGTTTCCTCACCACTCTGGAACTTTCTCTGGGCTGAGATTCTCTGGGGGTATCCAGGACCCTTCTGCTGCAGCTTATGGCTTGACTTTTGAACTTCTCTCTCTAGGTCAGCTTGCTTTCACTGACCTCAGTTGGACCCACAATGAAACTACTCCCCCTGCTGATACAGTAATATGACCAACTCTTCTCTGCTCCTGCCCAAAATCTTCCTCTGTGTGTGTATGAGTCCCTCAAGTTTATATGTCATATCACCCAACACTAACAACTGCATCCTTGGCCCTGCTGCTGGTAATTTTTGTTTCTCCAAACCCCAACTCGTATAGACAAGCTGGAGGAAGTGGCTTCTCCCAGCTCCTGCCAACCTCCTTAGAATACCTATTGACTGGGCAGAGTATAGTCATTAAGGTTTACTACTCTCCATTGTATCTGATCTGGGGAAGATGTGCTTACAGGTTTGTCAGCTAGAGTGGATACACACAAAAGAGGGGAGAGATATCTCAGTGGTTTGAGCATTGGCCTGCTAAACCCAGAGATATGAGTTTAAATCCTTTAGGGGGCCACTTAGGGATCTGGGGCAAAAATCAGTACTTGGTCCTGCTAGTGAAGGCAGGGGGCTGGATTCAATGACTTTTCAAGGTCCCTTCTAGCTCTAGGAGATAGGTATATCTCCTATTATTATAATAAACATAGAGGCATTCCATGATATAGCAGTTTTTGTAAGAACAATTTCACAATATCAGCCAGAATTCATAAGTTGTACAGATACCCCAAATTGTCACATTTTATAATATATATTATACAAAATTAAAAAAATTATAAACAAAAGTCATTTATAAACTTATCAAGTTTGTGGATGATACCAAGCTGGGAGGGGTTGCGAGTGCTTTGGAGGATAGGATTAAAATTCAAAATGATCTGGACAAACTGGAGAAATGGTCTGAAGTAAATAGGATGAAATTAAATAAGGACAAATGCAAAGTACTCCACTTAGGAAGAAACAATCTGTTGCACACATACAAAATGGGAAATGACTGCCTATGAAGTAGTAATGCAGAAAGAGATCTGGGATTCATAGAGGACCATAAGCTAAATATGAGTCAGCAGTGTAACAGTGTTGCGAAAAAAGCAAACATCATTCTGGGATGTATTAGCAGGAGTGTTGTAAGCAAGACATGAGAAGTAATTCTTCCACTCTACGTGTGCTGATTAGGCCTCAACTGGACTATTGTGTCCAGTTCTGGGGACCACATTTCAGGAAGGATGTGGACAACTGGAGAAAGTCCAGAGAAGAGCAACAAAAATGATTAAAGGTCTAGAAAACATGACCTATGAGGGAAGATTGGAAAAATTGAGTTTGTTTAGTCTGGAAAACAGAAGAGTGGGGGGACGGATGGACATGATAAGAGGTTTCAAGTACATAAAGGGTTGTTACAAGGAGAAGGGAGAAAAACTGTTCCTCTTAACCTCTGAGGATAGGACAAGAAGCAATGGGCTTAAATTGTTGCAAGGGAGGTTTAGGTTGGACGTTAGCAAAAACTTCCTAGCTGTCAGGGTGGTTAAGCGCTGGAATAAATTTCCTGGGGAGGTTGTGGAATCTCCATCATTGGAGATTTTTTAGGGCAGGTTATAGACAAACACATGTCAGGAATGATCAGACTCTAGATAATATATAGTCCTGCCATGAGTGCAGGGGACTGAACTAAATGACCTTTCAAGGTCCCTTCCAGTCCTATGATTCTATAATTTAAAAACAAAACCAAACCTGAAACATTTTGGGCTGAAAATGTCAAAATATGATGTTTTGACAGTTTCTAAATTCCTCCCCCCACCAATTTTCTTCCAAAATTAAATTCTAGTGAAATCAACCTGATTTCACAAAGCATTGCCACTTTAATGGAACTGTATATTCTGGTGGAGTATAATTCTGTTGAAGGTTCTCTGACCAGCTCTAGGTGTGGCTCTGAGAGCCATAGCCATATCAGGGGTACAAACATGCACCACATGAGAAGCAGTTGTTGGAAGCATTCTGCATGAAGAGTGGGGATGTGGCAGAGTGTTTTTAAGGGGAAATGCTATAGAATTGAACAGAAAAATGTGTAGGTTTTAGATCATTCTCTATGGGATAGCAAAAAATTCTATTGCTTCTATAGAATTCTGTTGGGCAGTTAAAGAAACCTACAGTAAGGAGATTGTAAGGAGACAGCTTCCAATCTACATCTACAAAACCATGTCAAATGAGTACAGTGAGTCTTACTGGTTTAAAACTTGTTCCTACAAGGTGCTGAGAGCTGCTCTGGCCCCAATCTAGCAAAACACTTATGCCCATGCTTAACATATGTCCAGTGACAATTCCCATTGTGGGCTTAATCACATGATCAATTCAATAGGACTTTTCCACAAAAGGTGGTCCTGGGAAACATATTTGGGGAACATACTCTGAGGCAGTAACTATTACAACCTTGAAAGAAGCCATCTTGTGGAGAGAAGGCCCCGGTGAAGTCTTGCAGCTCTTACCAGGTACAGAAGGGAAGGTACATATGGCCATACTTCCACTCCAGATCTTCTGCCAGTGCTAGTGGAGCACTAATAGCAGGGCTGCCTGGGGGGGGGGGCGCAAGTGGGGCAATTTGTCCCAGGCCCTGCAGGGTCCCCCACGAGAGTTTTTGGGGCCCCTGGAGCGGGGTCCTTCACTCGCTCTGGGGGCCCCAAAAAACTCTCGTGGGGCCTGCGCCCCTGGAGCTTCTTCCGCGCTGGGTCTTCGGCGGCGGGGAGTTCTTCCGCTCTGGGGCGGAAGGACCCCCCACCGCCGAATCGCCGCTGAAGCGGGGGCCCCCCACCGCCAAAGACCCCAGGCCTCCTGAATCCTCTGGGTGGCCCTGACTAATAGTAGGATTCAGTCTGCCCCCTGTATGCAAAGGAGGAAGATTTTGCTGTGTTCTTCTTGCATGAGCAATTAGAACCTAACTCTAAGCCATTCATGGATTATGCTATATTTTCCTCAAAAGAATGTCGTATAGTAAAATGGACCCTTGTATTAAGTAAATTTCATTTACTGTTCTGCTTTTACTCACAGAGCTTTTAAAAAGTGAATATATAGATTGAGGTACATTTTAACAAGGTCCTTTCGTCTCTTAATTGTTTAGTGTTTATTACATTTTGATCCAAAATGTATTTTTCCATTGCCCTAAACTCTGTACCTAGAAGTTATGGACAATACAGACAAAATCAAGGATCAAGAGACAGAAATCAGAAAAAGTTTCTGTAATGAATAATAAAGACTCTAAAAGCCTGTGTTTGATCTGGAAAGCATTTGCAAGGAAAGGAGATTTTTTGATGTAATATCAGAGTTAGCTAAACGTAGATTCTTTTAATAATGTGCTTGAGTCACAAAATCCACTCTAATCAAATAATGCTAGTTAACATTCAATGATGCCAGCAGTGAAAATAAAAATATAGGGTCTTATTCTCCATAGCCCTCATTGCCCGGGTGTAAATAGCTACTCACCATGTGAGTATAAAATGCTAACAAATCAGAATGGTAGCATTTTGCATTCACTTCGCAGTGGCATAAATGAGTATGCATGGAGCAGGGCAATGGAGAATCAGGCCCACAGTAATCTTTTGGAAAGGGAAGGAGGAATATTCAAAGACCTGCGAGCACTGCTGTCATAACCAACTACTATAGCATGCTCAGCAGAAATTATATAGGGCCAAATCCTGCTCCCCTTGACGTCCATGTTCATAAAATCAGGGGGCAAGAAAAAAAATCAGTGTTAGTTTTTGAAATGAAATACTAAAGACTCCAATACTCTTTTTAATCTGACTTCAAATAGCCACGTCGCAGGATCGGACCTATTCTATTTAAACATTCAAGAAATAGCAGGTTGTATTACCAGTGTCTGCTTGCTTGTTACAAAGAAATGGCAACATAAAAGCTATGAGAAATATCTTGTTAACTGGCTGATTCCAAACCCAGCTGCTTCAATTGGCTTGAGACATTTTTAGTGTTTGAAATTAATAATTTGAAAACGATGCTCTGTCTGCTCGTAATTACTTTATCCTGTCTTCAGAAGTAAGAGAAACTGCTAAAAACAGCAGTTGCTACATCAAAGTAGGTCTCATTAAGTGAGATTGTAATGCGCAAGCACAGGTACTAGTGTCACTGAAGCTATTTTATAACTACTTAACTGCAGAAATAATGACACAGCATAAGGTGGGAGTGAACATTAACACTGATCTTTATTCTGCTTGATGTTCTCAATCTATATTAGATTTTTCCTTTGTTTTACATTTGGTGCAATATACTGCATCAAACCCTGAGAGCCAAAATTAAGATCAGTTACTGGAACATGCATAAAATGTAAAATATGTATTTTTTGACAAGATCAGGTTACAGATAATGAATCTCATCAAACATTTACGAAGAATCAAGTAAATTCGGAAATCTCCCAATTTCTCAGGTACAGTCTCCATTTGAAAAATACCATGTGAAAACTTTTTTTCTTTTAAATCTTAATTTAGAAGGTAACAGGTTGGAGTGAATGCCCGACATTTTACTTTATGCACATACAGTAGCTTTTCAGAACTACGCTGTATTAAAGGCGTTGTTTTATTATGAGAAGTGTATAGCAAATGCATAAGCAAAGAAAAAGATATTCACAAAGGTTATGGGAAGAAGCCCTAAAAGGCTCACTCCGAATTTCAGACCCACATCAAACACTGCAAGCAATAGAAAGTTCTCTATGCATATTTCACAAACAGCTAGTGGCTCCAGTTTTCCAATGCCCTAGGTTACATTTTAATCCAAAGGCATAACACTCTCACTGTTTAAATAGATGATCAATCAGAGAGGCCATTCTTGGGTTCACTTATACTCAACATAGCCATGGTCAACCATTCAGTACCTTTGACCTGACCTTTGAACAGTAAAATGCAAAGACAGCAACAGCTGGGTTTAGAAATAAAAGCACATAACAAAAAGCCTGGAGAAACATTTTCATAACAATAGGAACTGTTTCATAAAATGTTGACTACAAGTTGGAAGTAGATATTGGAACTATTACAAAATGAAGCTGCTTCTGGGATTAGTTAAATTCAGGAAAGGTTTAAAAAACTCACCAGAGTAAAATACACATCACCTACTGAAAGCAAAGCCTTGAAAGGGTTAATTTATAGTCATGAAAGAATGATTAGGTTAATAACAAAGGTATGTAATAGAAACTGTCTTTTTTGTTAATACTTTGCAAAGGCATTTGCCTTTGCCTTATTTAGAGGCAGTATTCTTGATAGGAGATTGAAAATACTACATGCATGCAGCACATATAAATATGGAGGTAATTCAATCACCCACATGTTAGCCAGCTTTTATTAAATCAGCACTTTGAAATGAATGTGACTTTTAGATCTGGCATGTGTTTGTTATTTTGTGTGGTTTTCTGGTAGTATTGTGATTAAAATACCTATTTGCCAATTGCCTCATTTGTCTTGGTTTATCTGATTACAAGATTAAATTACAGATTTCAAACCCTTTAAGAGCACTTACACATAAATCACCTTTTTCTCTCTGAGATTGCATCAATTCCCAAGTGTGAATAAAGTTTAAATTTATTTCATGGGAAAATAATCAAGATCCACATCCAATTAATATGCTCAAATAAAATGCTTTGAAAATTGTATATTGGAAGTCCTCAGTCATATGGACCTTTGTTCATTTGTATGTGGAAACTGCTGCATCTTTGTGTATATGGTAATTTCATTCACTTCCTGACATACATTTCCTGCAAAGAAAACAATCAATCCTATAAACAATTAAACTACCAAATCACTAAAAAGCCATGTCCAAAACTGCATGGATCCTATAAAAGAGGAATTCACTATACTCAGAGGAAGGTTTTAAAGAGCATATTTCTTGTGAACCCAAAGCATGCATTTGACTTCCGAAAAATTTCTTATCCCATGGAAGTCTATTATATATCAGAGGTTGATTGACAAGGAACCCAAAAAAGGAAGTAAAGTAAAAAAAAGCAGGTATATGACAAAGGAAATATTAATTTAAGATTTAACACTCTGGCCTTCAAAAAGTTTTGCAAAAGGAAAGGAACTTATATATCTGCCAAGGACCAGCTTAGAAATGTATGCTAGTCAACTGCATATTGGTATATAAAATTATATTTTATTTAAACAAAGGAATATTTATTTCTTGCAATGATGTGATGTATATTTATCTCTAAAATAGTCATTATGTACATGAAATATAATTTACACTATATTTTGGGGACTCATTTGCATAAGCCTGGCCTATACAATTGTGTTCAAAATTTGCCATGTGCACAATTTCTGAGAGACACATAGTTTGCCTCAAAGTTTCAGCATGAGCCAAACACAGATTTGCATGTGTAAATTGTATTTCTGCATGCAAATCAGGTAATTGGACTTCTCAATACTAAATCTGCATATGCAAATACAATCTGCACTGATAATTCCAAGGTTTTGCATGTGTGGAAGGCTGGGAATATAAAAGTGCCTGCACAGAAACTTGCTCACACAAAATTGTGGCTGCAGTATTAAAAGCCACCTTTAAGCATTTGCCTTTTTCCTTGAACAATCATTAATCACCATTATAACTGTGATTTTTTTTATTATATATCAGCTCAATATTTAAAAGGATTTAATTTTAGCCCAGCCTATGTCTGGCTACCGCATGGTGCACAAAAGTGGGATTGATCTAAGAAGTCTTCCACACTGTGTTTTTGCAGTGACCTAGCAAGTAATGGCACCATTCTCTCCTGGTGCCCCTGTGGGTGTTCAAGGAAGGTGGGGAGGAGTGAAAGGGAGATCAGTTATAGGGTAACCAGACATCCTGATATTAGGGGCTTTGTCTTATAGAGACAACTATATTTGTCCACCACAAAAATAAAATGTGTCCCAGTTTTTCACACTTGCTATCTGGTCACCCTAGGTAGCTGCAATGCCACCACTCCTATGCACTGGTCAGCAGAGACTCAGGTGCACTGGTGGAGCCTTTGAAAGATTGGAGCAGCAAGAACACTCCACCTGTGTGCCAGGGAGCCTTGGATGGGGGATCTCTGCAATGGCCCCTCACTCAAGGCTGTGCTTCTGAGGCACAACTGAGCCCTTTATAGCCGTCTCGTACAACTGAGGCATCTGCACATCATGTGTATAGCCTATACACAAAGCCAAATTGTGCCTTTGAAGTACAGAGCTGCACAGGGGAAAGTGAGGAAGCACAATCCCTCTCAGGTCTCCATGGTGCACAGAAGTGTACCCACACATAAGGGGGTGCAATGTGCACTCCCTTCCACTGCCAGCCAGCTCTGCACCCCTACTCCCTTGCCATGTCTCCACGGCCGCCCTGACACCTTTGAGGTTGCTAGCTCCAAAGCAGTCACAATAGAGAGCACTCCTGATATGTCACCCAGATACCAACCACAGGCTGGTATATGTCCAGCAAGCGGATAATGTTTCTGAATGCAGTGTGCAATTTACAGCAAAAGTCACAGGCACAAGATCAGGAGCAAAACACTTGACACGCAAGTAGAGTAGGATAAAGATAGATCTTCTCTGGAGGGGTCTGGTTCTGAATCTCTAAAGTCCAGAGTCTATGACAACCCTGTCCAAACACGCCTTTCTGGACAAAAAAAATGCTAACAACTTTACACACAGGAGGTCTTTACTAAATGCTTTTCAGCTCTCAAAGGGAAAGGATTAGGAATCTGGTGGCTGTGGTGAATTAACACACTGACCTCTTATCTTTAGAGGCCACTGATGTTTGAAGACAGCTCAGTTCTTGAATGAAATAACTTTGGGTGGTCTAGGTCCATTTACTAGGGAATATTTTCAGTTATGCTGAGAATAGGGCATAATACACGGACATAAAAAATGAATCTGATCTCACTACAAACCAAACAGATGCCCTTAGGCCAAAACTGAGGTGCATTAACAAGCTTGCACCAACCAAAAGAGGTTAGTAAATACCTGTGAGCTCTATTTGGATTAATAAAGATTGTCATGAATGATGCTATTGATATAATGCAATCGAAAAATGTGCAGTGTGATAGAATAAGAGATTAGTGTCCTTCCATCTGCCGAAAGTAATTTTCAAGCATAGATACACTGTCAACATTTACGACTGAAGCACATTGATTAATTCTGGGAATATCCTGATTTCAAACGGAATCAGCGATGAGGATGGTACTTTGTGTTTGCACTTGCCAAGGCCTCTTTGCCCCCAGTCATTTCAGTACCACTGAATTGTAAAGGGCATGAGAAAATATACTATGTAGGAAATTCCTTGCTTTCAGTTTCTCACACCTAGCTCCTTCAGAGAAAGAGAGAATATCCAATAGTTTAGGAAACAAGATTTTCAATGTACAACTCGATCTTTGTGAGCTCAAACATTACCTTTCTATACACCCAGATTTTCTGGGTTCCTTCCCTTTTTTCTCTAGGCCTGTGCTCAGATAGCTTTAAATGACATACCCTAATGTAAAGGACAAATTGTGTAGGAACTGAACAGCGGAGAACCTTTCCCTGCTTTTTAACCTGCTTTGAGACACTCCATGGCTGTTTGTAAGCTGTGAGGTTATTAGATTGTTGTCATGGGCTTTGATAGAGGGAGGTCTTGCCAGCAGGTGGTGGGCTGGCCTTATACTATTTGGGAAGGGAATCCTGAAAATCTTGTTTAATGTCACTATACATATTACTCCATTATCTCCCTACATTTTTGTCCGCTTGTTTATGAAGTCAACATACAATATTAGTATAACATTAACATGCAAACGAACACTATAAGTGATTGCAAATTTGAAGTCAAATTTCTTCAAGAAAGTAGAACTCATTACATTGGTATATATAAAACGGTATAGGCTCAGGAACTTTATATTCCTGTTCTTGCCATGTCTGTTTTTATTTGGCTGTATACATACAGAACTGTCCTGCTTGGGTTGACCTCTGTATCATCTGCACTATTTGTCTTGCAGGTTGGGAATTTTCTGAGAAAAAAAACAAGGGGGGGTGGGTAATTGGCCTTGATTAACAAGCATCTGGTGTGCATACAAATGGTTATTTCAGCAGTAATGAGAAAGAATATAGAGGAGCTGGTTGAGGACACAGGCCATGGCTACACTGGCGCTTTACAGCGCTGCAACTTTTGCGCTCAGGGGTGTGAAAAAAACACCCCCCTGAGCGCTGCAAGATACAGCGCTGTAAAGCCTCAGTGTAAACAGTGCCGCAGCGCTGGGAGCACAGCTCCCAGCTCTGCAAGCTACACCCATAGAGGATGTGGAGTACGTGCACCGCTGAGAGAGCTCTCTCCCAGCGCTGGTGCTGTGACCACACTCGAAACTTCAAAGCGCTGCCATGGCAGCGCTTTGAAGTGCAAGTGTAGCCATACCCACAGTTTCTGACAATTGAACTGTTACTAATACCAGTGTTACACAATTCCTTTTCCTTGAAGGTGGGGGAGAGATTTCTCCATGTTTCGAACCCTGATATTTTTAACAAAATTACTTAGCACTGCATTTGTAGCAAAGTACAAATAGTTCTGTTGCCGCTTTACACCCAAATTTCCCATTAGCTTTATTGTGAGTTTCAAACAATGGAAGAGCTACCAAACCAAACCCACTTATTGTTGCTGTTTATTAGAGATGGTCAAAAATTTTGGGAGGGGGGATTGAGAAAATGTGAAAAAAATATTCCTGTTTTTCACAAAAATTTTTCAAAATTTGAAGTGTTTTGGCTGGCTCTATTATTTATATTATGGTTGCATTTACAGGGCCCAATCAAGGTTGTATGAGATATTGCACATACACATAGTGAAAGATAGTCACTCCCCTTTAGCGCTTGCAATTGACATGGAGATATCAGACAAAAGGTGGGAGAAAGGAACTTTCCCTAAGTAGAGATGAAGCACAGGGAGGTTAAGTGACTTGCTCAAGATGACACAGGAAGTCTGCGGCAGAGCCAGGAACTGAACTAGTGTGAGAAACTTGGTAATAGTCCTGCACTCCCCCAAGTGCAAGACCTGATAACCTGGGATCTCTCTTATTTTGGACACATAAAGGTGTTGGGTCTAGGCACTTTACTCCTTCCTCAAAACTGCATGACCGTGTGCTGGGGGCTACAGTCTAGCCCTTAGTGATGAGCAGAGGGCATGTGCAAAGTTTTCATATATTGTCTACAGATATAATCTTAAAAAAAATGTCAATGCAAAAATGCTTCTGTTTTTGCAATATTTATCTTCGTTTCCTATTTTAAATTCATAGAAATCTTGTCAGAAAGAATGTCTAAAATACATGTAGAGGGTGATACAGGCTTGGGCCTAATTGGCCATTTCCACATTGGCAGTGTGAATTCTGCCACAGATTGTTTGAAGAGGCTCTGACTCAGATTTACAGATAATCCAACATTTTTTCAAAAAGGTATTTTACTGAGTTTAGATACCAGAGAATTATCCCACACCCTTTTGTAAGTGATATAGCAGTCTCCTCTCTCTCCTGCACTCGCACACACAAACTGACACACTCTGCATATATTCCCTTCTCTCCCCTCGCCCCCCGATTTTCCAGCATAATGCTAATTTAGAGGACAGTTGTGCAAGTATTTTGGAGTGTATGGGAAAGGAAGCCTTTTATTCAATTGTGAGCTATGTCATCAAAGGAATGCAATAAATGTGTGATAAACTATATGTATGTATATATTACATTGGCAACCTGTATCAAACAATTTGACCAGGTAACAGGGATTCTGTCCAAGGAGATTATTTCATTATGATCACACACAGGGGCATTTGTTAGACACATCATCCTCTCTCCCAACAACAGGCTCACAAAAAGAGGGAAAAAGTTAAGAAATCTTAAGTATTCTTTGTAGTAGCGCATACAGAAAAACTGAGGTATTTCTCGGAAATGCCAGCTGTTCAGAAGAAAGATGATGATTTGATTTCTTGATGAGAGCCAAATATTGAAAACTTTAAAACATGGCACTGATTAGAAAAAATGATGTTATTCTGACTTGTCAGCATTTCAGAGCTGAACCTATCTCCCTTAGTAACACTACTTTCCAATGTGCTGCTCCTGTAGACTCATATCTTTCATTATAGGCCAACAGACTCATGTCTTTCATTATGGATCTGACTGAAATTTTTTAGCTCTATAGCGTTGCTACTTTGGTTCTAATTTTCCTCTAGTGACAATTAATTTCACTGGCCTCTTACAATGTAGCTGTACATCATTTCTAATTAAACACATTTGCAATATCTGTCTGCTTTATACTATTGACACGTCCCTTCGAAATGCTACACAGTGACAACCCAGCTTTGGGGGAAGCTGCACAATACAAGCTTCAGCAAGTGCAGAATTTGTTGTGAAATAGACACAAAGGATTTAAAATATGTGATTTTTTTGTTATAAATACTTTGGATCCAAGGAGGAGGATCAATCAAATTTCCAAAAGAAGTTTTCCCTCCTGCCTATAAGGTTACAAATATCTGGTCATGTTTGAATTACAAAAAACCCCACAAATCTCTCAGAAATATGTAACTCTGTGTAAGAAGGCTTGGTTCCAATGATTTCAGTGGAATTACACTGTGGATGAATTTGGTGCAATATAACAGCTCATGTGTTTATTTGGGCTTTTAAAGCACACAGGTTCTGTATTACACCAGAGTATATCCAGGATATGACCACTGAATTGAGAGGAGGTTCTATCTGCACTATTATAAGGCTTTATAAAATAATAAGCAAATTCAGCTGCCTGGGGTAAGCACATATACTTCTACTGCCTCCAAATAGAAAAGGTTAGCATGTATTTTCGAGCAAGCACATCTCTACTTACTGCTTTACCTGTCTCTAGAACTGCAGCTACTTTGTATAGCTTGGTAGATAAATGTACCTCTTACTGAAAAGTATGGTAATGCTGCAGACACCTGCACACTGAACAGGACAGTATGCACTTAAATGGAGTGCTCCATCTGGAACATCTGGATTGGTACAATAGAACAATTGTTCCATATTGGCAAGCCAACCTGAGGTTAGCTTTTAAGATGGGCTAATTTGATACTGAATGCAGAGCTTTTGGTTTCCATACTGTGTCAATGTTCCCTCTAATTTTTCCCAAGCATGTGCGAATGAATTTTGTCATGTACAGCAATATGGGGGTCACATCACATCCATATTGGTGCACATAACAAAATTCATTTGGCATGGGTGAGGCTGAGGGGTTCAGAATGTGGGAGGGGGGCCAGGGCTGGGGCAGAGGTTTGGGGGTGTGTATGTGCAGTGGGTGAGAGCTCTGTCTGGGGGTGCGGGCTCTGGGCCAGGGATGAGGGGTTTGGGGTGCTGGAGGCGGCTCAGGGCTGGGGCAGAGGATTGAGGTGCAGGGGGCGAAGGCTCATGCTGGGGGTGCAGGCTCTGGGGTGGGGCTTCAGATGAGGGGTTTGAGGTGCAGGCTGCCCCGGGGCTATGTCAGGGAGAGAGACTCCCTCCAGCTCTCTCTCCCCACAGCAGCACCTGGGCTGAGGGGGAGAGGTGCCTCTGCCTGCCGCAGCAGCTCCAGGATTGGGCTGGGTTGGGGCCAGAGGAGGGAGAGAGACATCTCTCCCCACTGCTACCTTGAATGGTGCTTAATAGGCTGCTGTGCAGCCATGCAGCTTAGAGGGAACTTAGTGTGGCATTATAAATATTTCTGTACCGCAGCCTCTCTTATATTGTAGGTAGGAAGCTGACAGATGGCAGTTACAGTGCCAAAGAATGATAACCCTGCGTATAAAGTTGACAGGATAACATTTAGTCATGGTAGGCCTGCAAGAGTCAAAAATGTGATCTTGGGAGATTGCTGGCTGGGGAAGGCAGAGCTGTCAAGATAAAATATCTAATGAAGGAGATGTTTAAAAGAGTATCTGATATCAATCTTTCATGAAGATCATTAGGAAGCCATTAATGAAGAGGTGAATAAGTTTATAGTAGAATTTGCTGGAGACAAAAATGTATGAGTCTTGCCACTTAAGGCTGATAATTGACAGAGGAAAAAATTAAACTAAACCGACCACTTCAGTAGCAAACATTTGGGTCCCTTTAGCTTGGTCTGCTCCTCACAACTCAGTCAGTAATAATGTCTATTTCAAAGACAAATACATTTGTCTGGAGACTGTTCCCTAAGAGGCCTGAGGAAATTTTGGAAGCATTTTTGCAGTCAGCTCAAACATAGGACCAGAGACTCAATTTTCAACCTATAGCAAAGCATGGCCCTTCCTGCACACTAGGCCTTCCTCTGGCTGCCACCTTACCTACACTGGCCAGCAGGACTGGTGGCAGAATGCAGCAGCCAGGGGGCTTGGCCACCTGTTCTTGTGGAAGACTGAGATCTGTGAGAATAATAAAATTCTGTCCCTCGGATCCTGGCTGATCCATGTTCATTCCATTCCCATGCCTCCTGCAGCAGTGGAAACACATCATAGCTGCCATGCTGCCATTAGCTGGGCCCATCATCTGTGCTGCCACTTTTGACATTTTCCTTATGATAAATATATCATTTTTCCCATATTGACCATGACAACGACCCAGCCCAAGCTGTCACTGAGAATCAGGATACTGTAAGGTGTGGAGTAAGAGCAAATTAAGTTAAGAAGATGCCAGTTGTTGTGGCTTTTGTAGGCCACAGTCAAGATAGCAACAGATTTCTGTCACTATAACTTGGGTTATCTTTCTGTCCATCTGGCATCTCCTCCTGTGTGATTCTACAGCCAGAACAATTGACAGAGATGTTTGAGCTGGTTAAAAGGAGAGGAGACTGCTGGCGGAGAGTTGAGGGTCCCTGGACTCTCAACTTCACTCTCCTCTTTGATCTAAAATAGGCTCAATCAGCTGACCTTCAGGCCAGGTTTCAAAGCTGGACTATTTGCTTGGGCTTTGGGGAAGAGCTAAGGATATGGGAATAGGGGGCATTGAGCATAATTTTATTTTAAATTACTGGTCAGCAGACTCATTTGTTGGGGGTGGATTGGGCTGTAAGACTTAGGACACGTCTACACTTACCAGGGATTAACGCTGCTGTGATCGATGCAGTGGGGGTGGATTTAGCGGGCCTAGTGAAGACCTGCCAAATCAACTGCAGATCGCTCTCCCATCGACTCTGGTACTCCACCGGAACAAGAAGAGTAAGGGAAGTCAACCGGTGAGCGTCTCCCATTGACGCAGTGCGGCATAGACACCGCAGAAAGTGGACCTAAGCTACGTCAACTCCAGCACGTTATTCATGTAGCTGGAGTTGTGTAACTTAGGCCGACTTACCCCCAGAGTATAGACAAGGCCTGTGTGGTTAGTCTTTTTTCTGTATGAAGTGTCACTTTTAACCCAGAAGGGTACCCAGGGGATGGCATAGGCACCTTAAGATTTTTAATATGAATTTTAACATAAATAGAGAAATGAATGACTACATAAATAAATACTACATCGTTCTTTTTCTAGCCTGGTCATCACCATAGCGGCTGAGTGACAGATAAGTGCATGGTGCTACATCCTCTGCACCTCTGAGCCATCCACTCTCTCCCACTCATTAACAGAAATGCTCCACCAGTCCAAAAAGAGAGAACTCTTGGGATCTTTAACTGAAGCTTGCTGGAGACAAATGAAGCAGAACCAGACCTTATGCCCCCTAACCTTCTTTTTCCCCCATCCTGTTTTTGAACCCTGTTTTTACGTTCAGGATTGCTTGAAGATTTGTTAATTTAATTTCTTCAGCAGTAAATCTCCATTTTTTTTGGTGTTGACCAAGACACAAGTCATTATTAAGAAATGTCTCTTTCCTGTAAATTTCCTTTGTGATTAAAGGAAAGTATGGTGGGTATGAGGTATTTTGTGCTTTTTCTTTTGTTCCACATTATTAGCAGTCTCCAAATGTTTGATGGGTTTTTCTCAAGTGACAAGCTGTTCCCCCTGTGCACCAGTACTGTCCTGAAATGTCACTGTGCTGATTCTTCTGTTCTACATTTCTTTTTCTTCTGGTATTCAGCATGACTATACACATAGGGCAGATCCTCAGCTGACCTAAATTAAGCTCTGGTAGTTTATGCCAGCTGAAGTTCTGGCCCTCTCACAGGCATTACTCAGCACAATACATCTGATACATTTCACAGACTGGTTCATCCCACTGCACTGAAACAATCAGTTTCTTATTACAGTTACACAGGGACAAGATGTAGTATGACACCTGGTCTAGTGAACTGTTCCCCATTGTCAGACATTACAATATATTATACAACAGAATACTTACCGTTTGAACAATGATCTTTGGGCAGCTACATTCACAGTCGTAAAACACAATGGAAATCTGACCCACTGCTACCGTCAGCCCTTGCTCTCAGCATTACTAAAGGGCCAGTCCTTGCATAATGAAGGAAAGCCCCGCTGACGTGCATGGAACTCCTACTTTGCATCTGTATATTGGGCTATAGTCTGTCCCGAGGTAAACTGACATAGGTACCTTGACTTCAATTTACATCAGATTACACCAGCTGGGGATCTTGTTTGTAGATCCAAAATAATTTAAATGATTTTTGCAGACAGAATACTTGACTCTCTCCCACTAACACCAATTTTATATTTGGTGTAATGTCATAGATTACTCCCTAATTACATCGCTATAAGTGAGAGAGGAATAAGACTCAAAGGGCCAGATTCTCAGCTGGAGTAAATCGATGCGGCTCATTTGAAGCCTATCTGTTCTAAAATATGTGGGAAGCCCACAGCAGGTCGCAAACAGTGTTTTGCAGTGAAGAGAAATAATAATGGCCAAATGTTCTAACAGCAGCTGTAAATTTGCATCTACAGGTTATTGTTTGCAAATGGCACTTAGGAATCTAACTTGGTGCAGTCCCCAGGGTGCTGAAGGAGAGGAACATCTAGGGTCACCAGACAGCAAGTGTGAAAAATTGGGACGGGGATGGGGGGTAATAGCTGCCTGTATAAGAAAAAGCCCCAAATATTGGGACCCTATAAAATCAAGACATCTGGTCTCCATAGGAACATTCAAAGCTCTTCTCTGAGCTCTCTCCTGAGAGCAAAGAGAGATGGTAGAAGATTCTGGAAGTGAACAGCTGGCTAAGTAAGTGATGTAAGGTAGAGAGTTTTTGGTTTTGTGGAACACTGGTCCACCTTCTATGGGGAGAGAGGGCTGTACAGTTTGGATGGCCTCCATCTCAGTAGAAGGAAAATCAATCTGCGAGGAGACAGGCTGGCTAGAATAGTTAGGAGGGTGTTAAACTAATAACAAAAGAGGAGGGTGAAAAGAGGAAACCAAGTGAGCACTCATTTAGCACAAAATCAAGATGTCAAGAGCAAAATTAATCAAGGCACCAAGGGACATGAGGACAAGAAATTCTTAATTGCCTATATACGAATGTCAGAAGCCTGGGTAGCAAAAAAGAGGAATTGGAATTGCTCATTTATGAGCATTAATTCAACCTAGTTGCTATTACTTAAACCTGGTGGGATGATTCACATGACTGGAATGTTAAAATCACTGGTTGACACTTATTTAGGAAAGACTGAGTAGGCCAAAGGGCAGCAGGCATTGCCTCTTCCCCAAAATGGCATTTCTGTTCCTGAATCACTGATAAATTGGATATAAATTATCTTGAATGCTTATGGAACAGTATCCTAACAGATGTGGTACTAGTTGGTATCTTCTAGAGAACACCACATCACACTAGAGAACAGGCTGGCCGGCTCCTTAAGCACCTATCTATACCATAGGTACTGGAACTAGGGGTGCTGGGAGTGTTGCTGCACCCTCTGGCTTGAAGTAATAATAACAACCCAAATACATGATTTCTGCCTTCAGCAATCCCACTATAAAAATTGTTCCAGCAACACTGATCTATACGGTGTAGGAAAAAAACCCTTGGTCATCACCCTTGAAAAAAACTTCAATCTGAGAGTTTGTTTAGATGGCGAGTTAGTGTGTGGCAAATAAATAAATCTACAGTGCATTAGCTTGCTACACGCTAACTGTTCATGTGAACCTTGCCATCGTGCTCTAAAAGTTCCCGAGGGTTTCTAGTGGGACCCACAATGCTCAGTTTATAGCCCACATTATTTAATATTTATATCTATCATTTGAAAGAAAACATAAAATCACTACTGATAAAGTTTGCAGATGACACAAACATTGGGGTGGGGAGAGTATGGTAAGGACAGGTCACTGATGCAGAGCAATCTGAATCACTTGGTGAGCTGGGCACACACAAACATGTGTGGGCCATACTCACAGGATGGGGAAATCTATCTATCCTGGGAAAGACTTCTGTGGGTCATGATGAATAATCAGCTGAGCATGAGCTCCAAGTGCAAAGCTGTGGCCAAAAAGGCTAATGTGATCCTTGGATGTATAGAACAGGGGAATTGCGAGTCAGAGTAGAGAGGTTATTTTACCTCTGTATTTTTCACTGGTGAGACTGCTGCTGGAATACTGTGTTCAGTCCTGTTGTCCATAATTTAAAAAGGGTGCTGATAAATTGGAAAGGGTTCAGAGAAGAGTCATGAGAATGATTAAAGGATTGGAAAAGATACCTATAGAATGAAATTTGAAAGGAGCTCAATCTGTCTAATTTATCACAGAGAAGGTTAGGGCGTGACTTGATCACAGTCTGGAAGTACCTATAGACTTGGGGAACAGAAATCTGATAATAGCAGGCTTTTCAACCTAGAAGACAAATATATACAAAGATCCTATGACTAGCAGCTGAAGCTAGACAAATTCAGATTAGAAATAAGGTGCAAAATTTTAACAATGAGGGTAGTTAACCATTGGAACAACTTATCAAGTGGTGTGGAGAATTCACCACTGAATTTTTAAATTCAAGAATGTATTATTTTTCTAAAAGATATGCTTTATTTCAGCCACAGCTATTGAACCTGAAACAGGAAGTTACTCAAGCATATCTTGCGGCCTGTGTTATGCAGGAAGTCAGACAAGATGATCATTATAATCCCTGCTGGCCTTAAAATGTATGACTCTGAATAAATATCCAATTTGTGTGAATAGTTAATTGTATGTGTATAACTGTAGGCAGAAAGACCATCTTAAGACTTTTAGGACAATGTCATTCTCAAAAGTGGCTGGGTCACTTTAGCAGAAATGTTCCAAAAAAATTCAGCCCTGGGACATGCAACAGGCATGGAAAATTTCAGCCCCAACCATTAAAGTTTGGAAAAGTTAAAGCAACTGAACACAGGGTCTTATAATGGGAACTGTTCAGCAGCCTTGACTTTAGGTATCACTACCAGGTCCACTCACAATGAACTGCAGTAATTAGAGGACCTGAGCAAGGGAAATGGCCCCATTGTGTAAGGCACTGTACACACACAATAAAAACACAATCCATGATTTATAGAGCTTAATGTATCCTTAAAGCAAGCTTAACTATCCTGTGTGGGTAACCCTGTACAAGTGTGTGAAATTATTGGGCCTGCTTGTACACCAAATCCGAAGGTGCCAGTGCTGTGCCAGGCATACCATAACTCGGAGGAAAGCACTGTACATGCTTCAGCAGCTAGACCTTGTAGGCACTAGCCTTGGCAGGTCCCAATAATCCCTCAGACACAGGGCTAAGGGAAAGGGCATTTGACTAGGGCTGGCAGGAAAGGGAAAAGGTTGAGATACTGTAGGTACAGAGGTTTAAGCAGTTACAGTTCGAAGTGAGGAAGAGCAGCTGCTGCTTGGGTCCCTGGAGCAGTCCAATCGTGAGTCAGGGATCTTCAGGCCTAGTGCCTCGGGTGTCCACTCCAGTTCAGTCTCTACTCAAGCAAAACAGTGCTTGTGGGCTTCCAAACCAGGTTCAGTGAATGTCTCTTACTGGGGCCCTTCTGCATTGGCTCCCTGCCCAGCTGCTGCTGCTCCCCCATCAGTCCTGAACAGGCCTGCCCCCACTGTAAAGTCCAGCAGTCACAGCCTGCTCTACACGCAGTTCTGTATCCAACTCCTGGGGATTCCCCTCTGCACCCAGAATTCTTTCTAGCTCCTGGCTAGCCATGCAGCCACTGCTTCCAAAAATGCAGCCACTTCTTGGTGCTGAACACTTTCCCCTTACCTGGTCAGGGGGAAGGGAAGTGCTGTGGCATGGGAAGGGTGAGATGGGAAGCTTAGTCCCTGCTTAGCCAGGAGGAAGGAGATGTGCAGTGGGAGAAGGCTGGTGGAAGTTGTAGTCCCCTGCTCAGCAGATCCATCAGAAGTGACTCTCTGATATCATAGAACCAGCATAGAGACTCTTTGGCTTCTCCCCTTCCTTGCTTCTGGTATTGTAGAGAAAAGGGGGTGTCAGAGCAAAGAGGCAATGGCCGGGATGCCCTGGGCTGGGCTGCTCCACAATTTTGACCTGGTTTGGCCACTGTAGCCAGCCTGATTTAGAACAGTCCTCAGGCTGCTGTAGTACAATGCAGAGGGACCAAATCTGCACTAACCCACAGCAGGATCAAGAGAGTGATAAGATGATCATTAAACTATCTTTGTACACCATCTCCGTGATTGAACAGTGCTCTGTGCAGATTAGCTGCCCTTCAGAATCCGTCCCAACACCCACGGTGTAGAGCAGGTCAGAGTGGACTCTCAAATAAGTGCATATTTCTCTATTCTCTTTCATCTTTATGTGGTTACTTACCCATGATTCCTTGAGTGTCTGCTTTATTTTTTACTTTCTTCAAGGCAGAGGAACAGCAAATAAACACAGAAGTGGATACTCTAAGCTTCTTTTGTAAGCAAGGAAAAAAGGAGGCAGGACTCAGTTCCCATGAGCTCATGTTTATTTTGAGCACTGATTAGATGCTGCTGAGGCCCTTGACTGATGGGACTAAAAACCTGAAATCTTAGCCTAAAAAGAACAAGCACTTTATTTTTGAGATAGGGAGAAAATTCAAACAAGCACATGGTTCCATAGTTATCTGATGAGCCAACTACAGCATGCTTGACTTTCCATCTGGACTTTCATCTGGACATTTCAATTTCCCTTTGAAGTCTGAGGTTGTGTCTTGTGATTTGTAGTGTTTGAACATGAACGCCACTGTTGTGTCAAATGATTTCAGGGAATGAACAGTACAGCACTTGGGTTTACCATCAGTTCAATAATAGCAACATCACTCACATATAACTTAGTTTCACTGGCTGATATTAAGAAAAATTGTTGCTTGCTGAATGATGCACAGGTCTGTCAACTATCCCCATACCTGCCCTTTGGACTGAAAATGATTTTGTTTTATAGCATCAATTTGAAGGTACAAAGTTCATAAATTTGTATTAGGAATGTGATTGCATCATTCTGATGCTGCAGCCCTAAATCACAAGAGAAAAGAAGCCAATTACTATGAAAAACATTGGAAGTTTTGCGTAAAAATCAATGGCAGGATATGACCCGTAGTTTGAAAACTTTAAGCAAGTAAAAAGGACTTAAATCTTTATGATCAAAATTATGATTCTGGCTTCTAAAATAATAGCAAGAATTAACTGCACCATCGCAACAGTTTTATGAGACAATAATCTGGTTCTGAAGTGAATAAACTATGCGGTGGAAGACTAAGACATTTATCTCAATAAAGGAACTGGATTATTGCTCACTAAAACAGAAAGATCGGTAGCATTATCTGCTCTGTGCAATAAGCAGCATATATTAAACTAAAATTGCAAGTAATTCGGCAGGAGGGGGCAGGGAAAAAGCTGTTCTAATAACTGGAATAGCCAGTGTGACTGGATCTAATAACTGGAATAGCCAGTGATAGTGGTGTGGGAGAATGTATGCAAATATCCTATTGCAAAGAGGCCATGTTGTACAAGGCACCTATATTGGCCCTGTATAGAGCTCAGAGATAAATAGATAAATAGATAAATACATAGATACACCTTTGGCCTCTCAGTCCTCATAAAATGCTGGAGTGTTTCAGAAGGTTACATGCCAGGTAGACAGAAGAACTGAGGCAAGGATAGATCAGCAGATTGCACAGAAATGTAACATTTGTGACTAATTCTCCTTGCTGCATCACAGTAAACAAACTATCTTTTTTTTTTCTTCTGCAAACATTCCCCTCCAAGCCCTGCAGTTAGCAGGATTTAAATAATGAAGCAATTTCAGCAGAAACTCCAGAGGAGAAGGCAAATAAATGTCTATTTCTAGGCAGCAAGGGATTATGCTGGAGTAAGGCTCTCTTAACATGTATATTTCTCATGGATGGAGAGTACATTACATATAACAAAAAGGAATGATTGCAGAGGTGCTGGGATAAAATTGTTTTAATGTGAAGTCTCAGTGAGACTTTGTGCTTCCTCATAAGTTTTGCTTCTGACTGCTTGTGATCTCTACACAATTAATATATATTAGTGAAACAGAATATTAAAATCACTCAGTGTTCTGGGTGTGTAGCAACGATCAGACACAACACAAGCACAAACCCTTTGTAAAGAGAGAGGAGGGTCATACATTCTTTTAACAATATGCAAAAATGAGGTATTCTTAGTTAGCTGCAGCATGAAAACAATATCTAAAACTGATATATGTTGCTCTGCCATTTAAAAATATTACAGTGTACTGAGATTTAAAGGCTATTGGGCCTGATTCTGCTTCCAGTTACACTGCTGTAAATCAGAAGTGAAATCCTGGGGCTTTGCCATTTTTACCATTACCTTTGCTAAAGCCAGTGGAGTTGTAGCAGGGTAAAAATGGCATAAGTGACATCCAGACTGGATCCTTTGTCTCCATAACATTCAGCAAAAACACTATGCCACAAAGGTCACAGCTAGAGCGCTTATCATGAAACCCACCCTCCAAAGAGGTACCATTAAACTCACATTTTTATTGTTCACCATTCTGAGAGTACCCACAAAGCACTCTGAGACAGCAGTTCTTTTGCTCTGAGTGAAAGCTAGCAAACTTGCTTGCTGCCATGTTCCAGCAATCACTGTTAATGCTAGGAGGCAGGAGGAACAGAACCACAGAAGGGGCTCTTCTGTGTTGCATAACAGAGCGCAGGAGTCAAAGAGGGATGCTTGCTTGCAGTAATAATAGCATCATTTGCATGTGGGTAGGAGAAATAAGCTATGGAACAGCAGCATTGCTTTTTTTTTCTTTTCTTTTTTGCCTTGACTGCTAATTAGCTCCAGGAATGGTCACCATAAAAATTCTTCTTCCTGTGATGTTTTATTCCAGATAATATATTATCAACAGTACCTGCTGGCATGGGCATTGCTTGGCACAGGCATGCGTAATTAAGCCTGATACGATCTCACCCTATCATGTGTTTGTTAAGGGGTTTATTTTTTTCCTCCATTAAAATCAATGCAGGTCCCAGATGCACATGGAGAGAAGGACGGGCCTTGTTATGTCTCTGCCGCTTGGCAGGCTTCCCATTAAGTTAAACCTCAGAATTTGCCTTCAGACTGATCGGCAACATCACGTTAGACAATGACCAGTTTCAGCTTCAGAGTGAAACTGAAGTTGTGCAGCTGCATTCTCGGCATGCAAAGAGCAACTCACATGTGCAAAATATATTAGCTGCAAGAGTAGGAGCTACTTACATGAAAGCATCCTGAAAGCCATATAGGAATCCCTTCTTCTAATGTTAGCAAGATGATTTATATACGTATCTGCAACATGTTCCTAAGTTCCCTTTTCAGGAATCAGAGTATACTGAAGTTTCACATTCTCAAGCTCCTTTTATTTCAACATGAAAGTGATTAAAGATGTTTATCTGAGCCAGAAAATCTTAAAACAGTACCACTTTCATTGTAGGATCGATTAAATCCATCCCAGGGGACCATTAGTCACATAAGAAAAGTATCTGAGAATTCCCCATTAACCCACTTTCCATTTTTCTAACAAGAGCCCTTAATGCATAAAGGAATAGCATAAGTGTGACAGGAAATGCAACTGAAAGAGTAAAAAGATTTGCTATAGGAAAACTTCTTTCCTGGATTTAATGACTGCAGGAGTTGATAGGGTTTTGGTTTCTCTCTCTCTCTCTCTCTCTCTCTGTGTTTTAATCTTGCTAAAGAGCAAACACTTGCTTCTTTGTTTTAATATAAAGCACAGTTTTGGGGAAATTAAAGAAACTTTTTTGTCATTTACAAAAAACACATTGTTAAGCTAATCTATTTGTCTTGGAGTTTACATTCCAAGAACAAACGTGTATCCTCTAAATGTTTGCAGCCTACAAGTTATGGGGCCAAATTCAGAGCCTCACACCAATCTGAATTGCACCCATATTGTTGGAAAGAACACACAATTACACTGAATGTAAAAAGAAGTTCTACATTCTGTGTCTTGGACTTACAGTCGAAAGCCACACTAGCCAAAGTGCACCTTGGGCCACGAGCAGTGAACACTGCTGTAGAAATCTGCATGCAGAAGACCCTATTCCCTGCACAACTATTCCACAGTGGGCACTCTCTGATCCCACTGGCCAAGTGCACAGTTGCCTACTTCTGTTTGTTTCTGTTATTTCCAAAAATTATGGAGAGAGAAAGAGAGAGAGAAGCCAAGCACAAGCTGCAATCCATGTACTGCACTAAAATGGAATGTAGAAAATGGCCTACAATGAACTAACTGGCAAGCAGAGAACTAGTAGCGGACAATGTGCCACTAAGAGAGAGCAGCAGCCCTAGGACAGTTGCAGCCCAGATGCTCAATCTGTAATTACACTGCTCCCTGTATGTCAGAAACATTTGTCCCTCCAGGGTTTAAAGGATGATAAGCAACTCCGTCCTGTAGTTTCACACCAAAATCCATTGTATGCTATGAAAGAAGCTACAACTAATATGTAGTTAAAAGAAGATGGAGAGGCTTTCTTGCTCCTTGAGTTGGCATCAGGGAGAAGGCAGCCCACGTAGCTCTGCAGGAAGATGCATTGCATCACTGAACAGCAATCACTCCAGCTGATAACAGGACCAATGTTAATGAGCTCTGAAGAGAGTCTTGTCCAGATCTCCCTGATTATAAGGATGGTGACTAGGATGGTAGGCTTTGAATCAAGGAGGTAAAGAAGGTTACACTGGGATGGTTCTGAGGATTCCAGCAAAGAAATCAAAGAACCATTCCACAGTATCAGATGGGCTGAATCTTGGCAGAATATTGTCTTGAGAAACAAGATATTGAAGGGACATGAATACTTGAACTGACCAAATTCAGTCCTGGCCTATGGGTAGAACTGTCATGAAATTCATGAAGTTACATCAAGGCTGAATTAAACCCACTATTTCACAACTAATAGGACAGTAGAATTCAGTGATGGTCTCAAACAAGCAAGTCCAAAAGCTGATTTCAAGTAAGCAGAACTCTGAACAGAAACAGTACAGAACAACACTAGCTACTCTTTATTGTGGAGCTGCAGTATGCTGCTTAACAGAGATCTGAGCTCTGGCCAAGAGCCCTGCTGCCTCTCATACCAAGCCTTCATACCAATATCACTTGCTAGTAAGGCTTGTGCAGAAAATTACGTTGAAAGACATGTCACCGAATGGCTAAATTACTAGAAAAATTCAAAATGTTCCAAGCTTGATGGCTACTGGAACATCAGATAATGTTCAGAATAGGATTGCTGCATTCTAGAAAGGTAGCTTAGGCCCAGATTCTCAGAGGTATTTTGGCATATATAGGTGTGCTAGACATTACTGTGATTTTCAAAAAGCACCTAAACAGGCGAAGTGCCTAATGCCCATTGACTTCAATGGTAGTTAGGTGCTTAATCCGTGTAGGCACTTCTGAAAATCCCACTAGGTGCTCCTCTGTATCTTTCGGCATCTAAATATCATTGAAAAAGTGGCCCTAAAGCCATTCTGTCTTTGGTCCCTTTACTGAGATTGACTGTTAGTGCCAGATATGATAAGCATTTTTATGAAGTGATCACTTGTCTACTCGAAACTGGACTGAGACTACCAACTCATTTCATGTAAATCGCAGCACAATTATTACATGGTGCTGGTAACCATCTGTGACCCAGAAGTAGAGAGCTCCATATCCCTGTCATTGCCATCTACTGATTTTAATTAATGTCTTGCCAAGCTCATAAACCTTGGCAAGTTATTTTTTTGAAGACAGGAATGTGTTTCCTTTATTAGGTTTTTCCAGAAGTCTCACAGCTGTAGGTTATTCACCAGTAATGTGCTGATTAGGAAGCAATGATTATGGGACTTATCTGTCATTGCATTTGTTATCTTAATTACTTTGCAGTGAAAATGTTGAATGGTTTTCACCATGGGGACAAAAATTCTGCTGCTGCTGGATCTAGCATAATGCCAGTATTTAATGGATGGTGGATTAAGGGTAATTCCCAGTATTGGACATTCATCGGTTGCTCTTTTATAAAAGCATTTTAGCAACTTGGTCAATAAGCTAAAAAACAAAAGGGCCAAATGTTACAGTCCTTAGATAAGCAAAACTCGCATTGGGACAAATCTTATAGACCTAGAAGTCAATGTGATTACCAGTAAATAGAATCATCTTGCCATACAATCCATTCACTACATCAGTAATAAAAGCAAATACATGAAACCAGCTCCTCAGTTGGTATAAATTACCATCACTCCATCAGTGCAATGGAGCAACACCAGTTTACACCAGCTCGGAATCTGGCCCACTTGTGGGGGCCAAATTTCCACAGAGACTTCACTCTAGCCTCCATTTGTGCACATGCAGTTTTGCATGCACAAACACCTTTTCCTTTGTGTGTGCACATGATAAAAACACTTGTGCTAAAATTAATCACTGAAAACCTATTTGGATATTTGGAACCAGCTTCTCAACTGGTGTAAATGGACACTGCTCCATTAGAGTCAGTAGAGCTACAGTGGTTTAAACCAGCTAAATGTCCTGTTCTCTTTGTTCATCCAAATAGTTGCTCAAAAATGCATGCACAAGCATTTGCATGATCGGGGTTCCACATGCCATTTTCCTGAATGCTTAGCACTGGAACCAAGGATGGTTAAAATAAAAACCAAGCAACACATTAATGCAAAACACAACCCCAACTGACCCCTAACTCCCAAAGAAGTGTAAAAGTTTGGTTATTTGTTTTTGATTGTCGCATCACTGGCTTTTGCACTTTCTGGTTTTGGCCAGGGAAGAAGTACTGAACACTCTGGAAGAAATTATAATTACAATCATTTTGGTCCATCTGGAAGAGGAATTTTAGGACAGGTTTCAAGAAAACCTGATCTCATGCTATTTCCAGACAGGTTCCTAGTGACAACAGGTTCAGCAAAGCTTCAGATAAGTGTTTTGGGATCCTTAACTGGGCCAGACGTGCAATTCACTTGGTAGGGTGAATTAATGCTGACAGTGAAATGATCTGAATGTGTCCTATTCATTTGTAGGTGCATGTACAATATTAGATTAATGAATACAAAAAAATGCACAAAATATTACTAAGCATGTTGAAGCAAGGACTGTGTCTTAATAATTGCTTAAGAATCAAGTAGCAGATGGGGACCCAGATGCTACCATGATGTAAATCAATATGAAAAAATAAATAAAAATAAAGAACTCAACAGCTTACTCCAAATCAAACTTATCCAGATAAGCCACCCCCACAGAAAAAGCCCTGCCAAATATGCAAGCCTTGTTGAGAGTCCCGAAGGTCAACACAAGACAGTTTAGAAAGATGTTCATGGAAAAGTGAAGTTTTTACTACAATAACTTTTTTTCAGAAAATAGGTTTACTGACATCATTCATTTTTCAACAAGATTTTGAAATGAAATATTTTTACAATTTTAAAAATTGCTTTTTTTTTTCATTTTGAAATTGTGGGGAAAATCCTACTTTCTCACTTGTTTGCTCTTCCCGCGCTGTATTATCACTGGAGAATAATACATCTCAAACATTTTCAAACAAAATAAAAACTTTGGAGAGGGGTCCAGGTTTTTTTGTAAGACATACCTTTTGTTGACTAGTTCTTGCCAAGAAACTCAGGATCTGTCAGATAAACTGAAGAACAAATTCCTTAGCTGAGGTCCCCTCACTGAGAACGCTCTTTCTCCAGTCCCAAGGATTAAAATCTGGGGGCTGTTAACTCTAAAAGGTCAGAAGAGCAGAATTTGGGGGATGGGACAGAAGAAAGCCTGGATTTACACCATGTAGGGCTTCATAGATTAAGACCAATAATTTGAATTACATCTGGAAAACGAATTGGGACTCTGTATCAAGCTCTTAAAGGATCCTATAAGAGTCACTGAATTTCTTCTTGAACTTCATGGCCTGCTATGATTATTGTGGGACAAGACGACAACAACATTGGAAGTCTGTGAAGACAAAGAACAGAGGTATAGTGTGCTCTGTGTGAGAAAGGGAACAGAGTAGACACTTTCTGCACTAACTAAAGTTTTAGAATGGTTTTCAAGGGTAGTCACAAGCAGAATTCATTACACTGATCCAGAAACTGATTGCACTGGGAGGATGTTGTAGCAAAGAGTAGACACAAACAAAGTGCATGCCAGTGCTTTGCAAATTCCCCTACCTACCTCTTCTGTTCACTTCCTGCCTGATCTCTACCACCTCTGCTCTTCCTGACATGGACCTCTCTGGAACAGGAACTGCAATCATGCCAGATTGTACTAATATTAGACTGCCAAACTCGTTGTGCGCAGAGTAGTTGTAGCTCTGTCAGTCCTAGATCTTTCTCAGACCTGAGGAAGAGCTCCATGTGTCTTGAAAGCTTGTCTCTCTCACCAACAGAAGGTGGTCCAATAAAAGATATTGCCTCACTCACCTTGCCAAACCTATGTTTATTTATTAGCTAAGCTAGGACTTGAATGCAAATCTCCAGAAGTGGCACATGTCCTGGATAGTTTGTGGCTGACCAAAGAGACTAGTTTCTAGTCTATCTTTCCAAGCACACTTGTGCTTATTTACCTCTTGAAGCCCAAGCTTTTGTTTAGATGCACAAAGACCCCAGGGTGTACCTTCTGGTGATACCTACACTTTTTAGGCTGATGTGTTGTAATGTTAAATTAAATATGGAATTACTAGTGACATTTCAAAGTCCTGTGTTTATGCATGAGCTCAGCCTAAGATGATCATAATGTTCCTTTTTGGCCATAAAATCGATGTATCTACTGCTATTCTATCACTTCCAAGCAAAGAATTCAATCCCCCTTTAAAATAGTCTCTTCTAGGGTTGTACTTTATAAAGAGCTCTTTTAAATAGGACACTGCCCTAGACATCACTTTCCCTAGTTTGCAGGAAGATCCCAATGATAAGTAGGTGGATTCATCATCATAACAAAATTTCTGCTTTGTTCTTCAAGTATTGATAGCTAACCTTCTGGGAAAGCAAATAATCAAACAACTGGTCCATGGGGGACCTTGGAGCCAAAGATGTCAAATTCTTTTCCACTTTTATAGAGTGGCCAATACAGGTTCCAGTTCTTATGTTAGCACAGTATGTTTCAATCCTTGTCCTCATAATAGAGATGTAATAGGTAAAACAAAGGTCTCTGTTCCAGTACATTAAAAGCAGAGCATAGTGGATTGTTGAAAACACGATGAGCCTTTATGGAAAAAAAACACCCAAAACTTTTAAGGACACTTCACATAACCAGTGCTCTAGTGATTTCACAGAATATATATTAGCTGCTAAATCTTGAAAATCCATTTGTTTCTGTGTGTCCATACTATGTGTTCGCAGAGTGGAAATCTTGATCTATTTGGCTGTTACCTACACAGCACACGTATAATTACTTTCACTGTAAGAACCTCCTTAAGTCCTCACCATGCTGAATTACAAAGACAGATATGGTCCAGCCAAATAACAAGCTGACCAAATCCATCCTTTCAGTGAGTCGCAAGATTTGAGCATCATCAAAGAAAAGGGGGTGGTGGAAAGTCAACTCTTCAGAATTCTTCAGGAAGCCTTAACATGGTATTTCACACTGAAGTACAAACTGTCACATATGGATCCTCTCATTTTCCCCTCCTGCTTCTGTTTGCAACTTCTGGAGCCATGGGTTGCTAGGGGCAGAAGCAGGTGATGGACAAAATAAAATAGCTGGATCATGGGGATGGTTGGCACCAAACAGGAATGTGAGATAAGAAATCCACAGAACAGGCAAGCAAAGTCAGCAGTCCAAGTGACCATGCAGTGTTGACAATTGAGCAACATCCCTAGCACATGTCCAGTTCAAAGGCACTATTTATATTTACTGTGCTGCCGACATCATGACATGGATCATGACCCAACCCCCATATTCAGTCTATTCTGCTGGCCTTGTACATTGTCTGACAAAATTATCCACTTATAGCCCTTTACTGCATGTGCACAAGGTGACTTCATTGACTCCAACACCCTGCAGGATCTTTGAGGCAATCATTTCATTCACCCTTAGAGGTAGTTAGTTATCAAAACAATTACTATTGTATATGTCCCTCTTGGCCTTCAGGTCTTTGTTATGCACTAGCGAGCTCCCATTTCTGCGCTTCCCTCTCTTCCCTTGGATTGTTAAAGCAAAAATCTTTGCATTTGTTTTCATGGTTTTTGACCAGCTAGAAAGGTGAATTGATTGTTCTTTTAATTTTGAAAAAAGTCATCAAAATGATAAAGATTTAGAAAAAAAATTAGTAAATTTTCATTAAAGTTGTCACTGTTTTTCAACCAGCTCTGTGAAGGGGGTAACTTCTAATTCTGCTAACTTATGCATTTTACAATACAAAGAAAAAAGTATTTGTGTTTTCCCATGTTTTGGAGCCTTGTCCTTCTTAATGCTCCCAAAACAATTACTCTGTTTTGTGATTGAGTATTTCAAGGAGCTGGACCTAAACAGCTTGAATAGCCTTCCCCTGCTGTCACCGGCATTTAGATGAACCAACACAGAATGTTGTAAATGATCACCTTAAGAGATAGCCATTGTTTTTTAATGCATGTAGTGAAAGCTACATCTTTATATAATGGTACTTAACCATAATGATTCCCAAATGATGCCCAGCTAGAACGCAAACACCTTTAACCACTTTCTTTTAGACTTCTCCAGCTTTTTACAAGAATTGGTTTGGCCGTATTCTGACTAATGCAGTATAAAGACCACTGTTTACAGATCATCCTGAATCTTATATATCTAATTTAACATGGTTGAGATCAGTCTGACAGCATAAACATGGAATACTGATGTCCTGTAAAAAACAGAAGCTGTCTTTCTTGCCTGTGTTTATATTGGAAATGAATGATTAAATACTGTGTGTGGCCAAGCTACAATATCTTTAGTATCATTTCTTTGTTTCCCCCGGAATAGTCCATCAGCCCAACAACTGATCATATTTCTACTTTTTATTTCAACTGTCCCACTGAAGCTAACAAGAGGCATAGTGTAACAGCTCTGTAGGATTCCGTGAACCGTGTGTGGTATGTCTCAGATTCACGTTAAATTAGCAGACCTGGCTAATTCTGGAGATGAACATGTGGATCCAAACAGAACTTAGTAAATTTTACACCAACATTCTTTTTCATTCTATGCTCACATTTCTCCTGGATGAATAATAGATAAGATTTATTGTCATTCCAGCCTCCATAAAATGAACAGACTGGAGTAATTATCCTTAGCTTAAACATATGACAACTGGTTCAGTACATAAAGCTAGTCCCACTCTGGATCTTGTTTTTGGCTTGGGCTTGGAGACACAGGAAGTGAAGATTACATATCTGTCCTGGCCAGACCATTAACTCCTCTGACTGAGGCGTACCTTTTCTCCCACTGGGGCATGGGTTCCATTTTATTTGCTCAGCCTCAGAAGTTGATGGACCCAGCAAGCCACACACTTTGATGATAGAGAATGCTGACAGCTGACAGCAGATAGTCCATTCTAGTCATGGCCTTGGGTGGACATTCTGTTAACTGTTTGTCCTTGATTATGGATAGGGTAGCTCCAGAATACCCCTCCTCCTGCATCATCTTCCAACGTTAGTTTTATGTTGAGGTGATCTGTGACAGACATGAAGGAAAGGGAGAAGGCTGAGCACCAGTGTCAGAAATTGTGCTTAGAATGTGAAGAACTGCATTACAAAGGCTTTTTGCAGCATGATGCATCATGATTTCCTGGAAAAGATAGACTGCCCTTCAGCCTGCCTCTCTGACCTCTGGCCCTGGATATCTCATCATCAGTTGTAACTTAACATGCCCGAAATGAAATCGCTAGTGTTTCTGAAAACAACCTCACTTGGTCAGAGGAAATATAGAGAGGAGATGGCAGAGCTGGTGTCTGCCTCCATGTTTGCCCTGCAATGATTCCTGCTGACCAGAAGTGGCTCTGAAGCAGCCCTGCCTCTATTTCTTCCTGGAAGGAGCTCCTTAAATAATTGCCACTCTGGCTTTATTTTTGTCCAGTAAAGCCCTTCTCCCAGGGCCTAACTTATTGGCTTCAAACACAACCAATGCTCAGTCCTGGGGCTTCTTTTCTCCCCCCGTGCCTAGTTTCTACAACTCTTCCTTGCCTTAGTAAGCCACTCTCAGCCCTTCCTGGAGTCTTTTCCAATCCCCTGGAGTCTGCTCTTCCTGACCCTCAGCTTTCTTCAGCCCTCTGGCCATTGCTTTCTAGACCAAACTCTTTCCCCTATCAAAGACCTTGCAGGAGACTCCTGATCAGAGCAGATCTTCTAGCTTTTCCCCCAGCTGCTTCCTTCAGGATCCTTTCAGCAGTTCCTTGGGTAATCCATTCCGGACACAGAGGTCCACATGTAACAGACCTCTGCAGGAGCCTTTCTCCATGTCTGCAGCCCTCTGCCTGATTCCCTCTTTTATAAGGACCAGGTGCCTCCCTTTAAGCCTCAGTTGGGCAGCATGTAATAGGTCCAGGTGCACTGGCCCCTGCTTCTTCCTAAAAGGCAGTCACCTTGTAACACCTACTAAGACCAGAATGTGGCAAGAAGGACATAAAAGAGTGTCGAGGGGGTATGGGCAAGGCCAGGACCTTTCCCCCTCTTCCATTCTAGGATGGCTGTGCTGGGAGAAACGTTGGCCAAAGCTTGGTGTAAGAGTATCAAGGGGCACTCTTAATATGCTCTGCAAGAGCCATTGAGCCTTAAATAAGCATAATGGGCACCATTTTCATGACTTTGAAACAACTTTCATTCAGACATAGGCTCCATGGTGACATTAGGCACCTTTGAAAATGGGTCTTAGACATCGCTGAAACTTTACCCAATAGCTGCAAGCATTGCCACTTGGGTCGTGCATCTCCTCACCTTTTTAGCACGGCTCACTCTTGTAGAATATAGAAAGCATCTTTTTGAGTAGTTCTAGCCTCAGAAAATCACAGTATGTTATTTGTTTAATAGTATGGTAGGTGCTTCCTGTAAGCTGCAGGGTGCCGGAAAATACAAGCGAACAACAGCTTCTTCCTGGCTTTTAAAAAACATTGGCAATTTTATATGCCGTTGATAGTACATGATGAAGGTGCCTTACATTGGTCATTTTCAATCTTGTTCTGCACCCTAAATGATGTAATCCAATTCAGTACGATGCCAATATCATGCTGTAATGTAAAAGGAAACATTGTTAAAGGAAGCCGAAGATTCACACACAAAAATCAAGTGTCAAACTAGGATTTGCATGTACAATCACCCATTTTGTATGCACAGCCATGGCAATTGCACATGCAGTTTAGGTACTCGAGTATGCAAAAACCTTAGTCCTTGTTCTTTAAAACGTTGCTCCACAGAATTTGAGGGCTCTAAGTGCTTCTAATAATGGTCAAATCTTTACCTAAAAATATATTAACAATTCATCCTTTAAAGAGGTAAGCAAGGATAAAAATAGGAATGGAAAAATATCTGAACAGCAGCCTTTCTCATAGTCAACAATGGTACAGATAGGAGATTCCTACAAATGTACACTTTAGCATGGGTTGGGTAAAACTTCATTGAAACTAGAGGCTGTAATTGCCACCCTTGATTTAAGATAGCTGTAAGGAACAGTAAAGTTCCTTTATGAAATAATAATGGTCTCCATCCCAAACATAGGTACATGTGACCATCTAGATCAAAGGTGCATGTGAGTCCACTCAGAAATATGAGCTATGTAGGAGAAGAGCGTGGCTGGGCAAGTTGAAGTGGAGAGAGAGAGAGAGAGAGAGGGAGTGTGTGTGTGTGTGTGTGTGTGTGTGTGTGTGTGTGTGTGTGTGTGTGTGTGAGAAAGAGAGAGAGAGAGAGAGAAAGGAATAACACCACAGAAACAGATAGGGAAGGAGAAGAAGACAGACACAGCTAGAACAACCCTGGGAAAATCCTCTAGAGGGAACTTCTTGGGCTAAGTGTTGGTTGAAAGGGTCTTGGATCTATGAGTAAAGAAACTATCTTCTGTTGTTTGATTCCTGCTGTGTTCAGGGAAACAGGACTTTGTAAATAAACAGGATTGCTTACCCACAAAGCTCCAAACTTTGAATAAACACTCAGGTCAAAAGGGATAACAGTATGAACATGATTTTGTATGTGCATATAAACTGTAAACAACTTTATGTTAGAAAAGTAAAATATAACAAAACAAGAACAACCTAACGTTAGAAGCAGATCCTCAGGTTTCCAGGCATCTGAATTACCAGCAGGCGGTTCAGCAGTGAGGATATCTTTTTGGCTAGATTGCAATATAACTGTATCCTGTTTTTGTTGTTGTTTACTCGGTGTGACATCTATCGACTCAAATGAGCCATTTTTTATTCATTTGTAGGCATGATAGTGAATTTAGCATTGTATGTTATCATAGAACTCCTCACAGACTGTGCTGACAAATAGCTATATGGACAACCTATTCAGTCTGTAGTACCATCCATCAACGATGACAGAAGCTGGCAAACCAGTGATGTTTATAACAATTTGTTATTTCCTAGGAAGTTGCCCTGCTTCATTATTACTGGTGGAGATGAAAGGCTAAGACCCTTGTTCGGTTCTTAACATTTTCTCAGAAAATCATTGTTTTGATATAGTACTTACAGTAGCATTGACTGACAGAGTAGCTCATTACATTGGAGAACAAACATGCAATATAAAAGCAGGATGGCCTTACCAGTAGCTCAGTGACGATTAACTTTTGCCTTTCTGCAAGAAATTTACTCCTATAGGAATGGTCTTGAGCTGGTCTAAAGCATACTCTTTCCTGATGGGACTTAATCATATTCAATAAAACAATGCAAAGCTAGTTGGGATTTACTGTGATCTGCAGTTTGTGGCTGGAGGGAATTCTTTGGGATCCAATATCTAAAGGCTCAAGAATGTATTTTGTGGTATGTTGTTTTATGACCCTTTGTAAATCAGAGCATTTTCTCTTGAGTTACAAAGTACTGTGCAACAATGTTACCAGCTAGCACTCACATCCCGACTTCAGTGGATTTGCCGGGGTGCATCCAGGGACAGTATTTATTGTTATTTAATGTGTATATTATCGTAATATTTCAGTGCCCCAGTCAGGGCCATGACCCCACTGTGCTGGGTGCTGCACAAACACAGAACAAAAAGTTGGTCCCTGCTTTAAAGAGCTTTAAGTCTAATTTATCCCCTGGAATTCCTGATCTCTAGACCCCTCTTTAGTCTGTGTTCCTTCTGAAGTAAAAATCCACGGTTCAATCATGTGATCTCAGTTTTGCTGTGTGGCTAATGCACTGTCAAATCTGCACCAGAGGCTTTATCCATGTTAGCTAGTACAGTTACCGCCTCCACACACAAAGCAGGGGAATTTGAGGAGGAGGGTCATCTATGGGAAGGGCATTGTAGTACTCCAATTTTTGTGTCGATCCAGGAAATGCTACCCCTCCAGGTGACATTGTGTGCCACAGGTTTATACCAAACTAATGGCAATGTTGATTTTTTTTGTAATGGTCACCAGTAAGCAGGGATCTCTTCACCCATTACTGAAATGCAGCTAATTCAAGAGTGGAACATAGTCATTAGTTATCAGTGCACAGCAGCTCTGTCAGCTTGAGAGGACGTATAGAGGAATACTGTAACTGCCATAGTTTCAGTTAGGTAGGCAGAAGATAACTTTCCAAATTGGGATGCTTGGATTTGGCTAAGACACTATCAGCTCTATGACTGTGTTTAATACACTACATTACCCAGGTGTCAAACACTGGGCTTTGCCTCAAGGCTTGTGTGAAGCATGTCATGTGACCATTAATGACCACAAGCTTTGGGTTACCTTTCATCCTAAAGCCTGCCACTGCAATGGCACACAACTACAGGGTCTTCTCTTTGGGTGAGTACTGACCCAGCAGAGAGTTAGAGAAGGGTGCTACCTACTAAAGCACAAACACGACCACCTGCAGTACCTGAACGTTCCTCAGAAACCTCAAATTCAAGCAGTGCCCCACCTCACACTACTTCGCTTAGGAGATGCAAGAAGATCATGCCACAAGGTTAGATGGCTACAAACATTGGCTGAGAAGAGGTGCTGGTTCTGTCCTGAATAGTGACAATTAGGCAATTATCTGAATGTAGTGGCAGGACAGTTCTTGGAGCAATAACATATTTGTCTTTCATTATCCCGCACCCCACATCTGGTAGTTAAAGAAACGCTTCCTTTCCTGGAACATGCACGTAGTTAAGATCAAAATCACAGCACCTTTGATAGCTGCTTGAAAGCTCTTTCACATTGATTAATCATTGACCGCCAGACAAAGCTGCCACTGTGTTTTCTTTAAAATGAAAGAAGTGACAGGCTTGGAGAGAAGTAACACCATTGATTTTGGTGAAATGGAAAAGATTCTTCAGCGGCAGACAGTAAAGATGATGCACAGGTGGAAACCTGTTACTGGTTCCACAGCACACTGAAATGGCAGATGGACACACAGAGGCTAGCTTAAGGATGTCTTCATCTGTTTTGTTTGGAAAGAAAACAAGGTTTTGGCACCAGAATTTAAAGAAAACAGAAGGTGCTAAATTCACTAAACTCGTATTGGTTTGACTGAGTAATAACGATAGTTTAATGACAGAAAAGAGGCAGATAATTAGAAGTGAGCAGTTCTGATCGCCCTTGCGCAAGTCTCCAGATAGCTTTGCGACACTCCTGAATCCTTGTTTGCTTTGTCTGAAGTTGAAATCCCACCAGGTCTGGACGTTACCAGCTGTCTAGCTAACTAACTGCCAGCACTTTTCCTGAATGGGAGCTATCAGCTTCCACACCATCAGCCTCCTCCCTTGAGCACTTCCATGCTGTCTTTCTGTGTGTGATTGCTTTTATCTATTGCTTGCAGGAGCTGCTTCTAATCATATTGCTTTTTGCCTCCGAGGGTCAAATACAAGACCGTTGCTCCCTAAACAAATGGAGAAAACTGTCACCTTTCACTAGACTGATAAGCATTTGGCAGGCAGGACACCGTGAAGTAGGAGAGCAAACAGCCAGCAATCTGCAAACACCATAAATATGTTACAATCTCAGCAGGAAGATGGGCAATATATGCACCAAGAGGCCTTTGTTTAATGAGCTGTCAGAAAGCAGGCATGGAGTTATGTCTGAAAACATGTGCAAGCTGTAGAGATGGAGTCGGGGCACTGAAAACCTCTTCTCCTTTTCCAGGGATGTTTGGAGCATCTTATCAGTTTGAGAACTGTCATGCGATGAGGACTATCATTAGCAAACTAATAGCATTGGAAAGCTACAGATTTTTCTCTCTCGGTTCCATTTTGTGACCTAAATGAATTATGGCAAAACTTACTGCTTCTTTTCCACAGAATCTTTTTGTTCAGAAAGCTGGAAATGCAGCCAAGAAACCAAAATGAGTGTACCAATAGAAGACAAAACTAAACAGGCATAAAATACAAAGGACTAAACAGGGAAGCTAAGTATATTATTTCTAATCCTGTGGAGATTGTGTTAATATTACCCTCAGGCCTCCAGCCACATTTATTTCAATCATGCGCATAAAAAAGCATTGAGCCAGAAATGATGCCTGAGGTATAATGGGAGTAGTAGGGCTCTTTTGGATAGGTGTAATATAGTGTGCAATAGAATGGGTCCTCAATAGCTATAAAGCTATGCAGGAAAATAATTTCTGAAGTATGAGTAGTAAGGTCACTGGATAGATATAATATGGCATGCAACCGAATGCAGCTTCAATAGTTGTAAAACCATGCAGGAAAGGTTGCCAAAGCTTCCAGCGAAGCAGTAAGTATCCTTTTGGGTCACAAAGCTCACATTTTCTTTTTTGAAAGGTGAACCAAAAACCTTTTGAAGCTGCTCAAACCTGAGGTCCAGCTTCTGAGTTTTCTTCTCCTTTGGGAATTACACACTTGTTCACCCATCCTCCTTACACTGGTTTAGACATCTGCAATGGCATTAAGTGCTGAAGTGACACAAAGAATATGCTCCTTAGGGCTCCAGGGAAGTAAAGGAGGAGCTGATTTTCAAAGATTTTGTTTAGAGATGGATTAAATAAAGCCTAAGCCTTTTTATATGATTATCTGATATATTAATGAATGACTTTCCTGATAAGTCGGCCATGGCGGTAACTCTGGCTACTGTTGTACCATGGGCCTCCATGCTAAGTCAGCAGTCCAAAGTGACATCCCAGTTCCTTATCTGTCTCATCCAGGATGGACATGCTCTTTGAATAGTGGAGACTAACCCCCCAACTAGCTTCTCATAAATCTTCTTTCCGCTCCCTGTCAATCTTGTATAAATTGTGGTTCAACCATCTATGCCTCATCCAAATAAAAATGTTGCCTAAACAGTCTGAGAGCAAAGAGATGGGCCATAATAAGTCAATTGAAACGGAGTTGTGTATCGTTAGTGTACTTTAAATGCCACTTACTCCACATACGTTGTATGTATGAATTGCTGTATATCCTCCGCATGCTGATGATACCACAGACTTTACTTCTGCGTGATCTCCCTCTACCTTCCAATACACATTGGATAGCAAAAGGGAGAAATGGAATACCCCACAGCGGAGATACCTAGCTGAAGACAAGAGGTTCCAATAACCACTTCTTGAGTCTTCCCACCCTAAGAAAGAGCACAGCTACTCAAAGTGGTCCCATACATCTATCCCTATCAGGAAGCACAGCATTGTCGCCAACAGGTGATGGTCGCCAATAACAAAGCTGGCAGAATATTCCAACATCATTAGTTAGTGCAGTTCTTTATTGTCCATCTTCAGTAAGAGACTGTGAGGATAAATACACTGTCTCTTTAAATATGTAGGACGGGGTGAGGTGGGGAGACCAGGAAAGGTGCCAGGCAGAAGATCTGCAGTGAAGTGGGGAGGGGGAAGAGGGAGAAGGTAGCTTTTGCCTTAATCTAATGAAGCTTTTTCTGTGATTATTTACCATTGTCACTTGACAGAGATCTTCATTTACCAGGACTGTTTCAGTGTGACAAGATGGTCAAAAGTCAACTGAAAGGTACCATAAAAGGCGATCAACTCTAGATGTGACTGAAGCCTCCCAGTTGTCAACTTCCTCCACAAGAAAGGGAAGTTAGGGGTGAGTAGCAGTTAGCCATGATGTTCACATCAAGAGGAGGATTTTAAAGCAATGGAAAAACCTCCACACACTTAAGCATAGAGAGCTTCCTGGCCTCTTGGTGTGAGGTATGAACTACTACTTCCAGGAACTAGTGTAAATCACACACCTCCTGAGTGTGGTGCTGTATCCCATCTAGTTGCACGGAGACCACTTAGAGAGAGATTAATGAGTCTGCTACAGGCTTAGCTAAGGACCCCATTGCTTTTAGCTCATGCAGTAGAGGCTCATGCATTTAGCTCCAGAGATCCCAGGGTAGATCCTGCCCACCAACAACAGGGTCAGTCAGTGTTACACTAGGGCTTCCATTTTGGTCCACACAAAGATGACAGAGGATGGATCTGCATGCCAGGCACTGGGATATGAAACCCAGCAGGCCCCTTCTAGATCTCCATCTGAACTTCAACCAGGAGAAACTGAACCCCCATTCCACCTCAACATTTTTCATTGCCCCATTCTGTTTTTGCTGCATAAGGCACAGACTCTTTTATTTTTCCAGACTGGCTGATTACAGTATTTTCCCAATCCATGAGGGGAAAATAGGAAATGACTTCCTTAGTCAGGCCTTGAATTGACCAGTGGGTCCAATGATCCTGCTATACTTGGCAGTTTTTCTGCTGGCTTGAAGAGTGCATGTTTATGCAACTGGGATCATGAAGCTTGAATTATTATTTTAAATGTTTTCACAGAGACTAGCAGTGTAACAGAAATCACTAAACAAACTGTACATTGTGTGTGACAGTTAGCAATGGGCCAGTTTGCAGATTATTAAGAGCTATTGAAAGTTATGCTTATATTTTTTCTTCTTTAACATTTTTCAAGGACAATTTGACTGCATTTCCCAGAAAGGTTAATATCAACAATCTGTTCCCCTCATTTCTATGAAAGGCATTTAAAAGTAAAATGTCCTGCTGTTATTTCACTATTGCCTGTGCTCTTGATGGCTGAGGGTCCCTGAACAGATCCTGAATTTTTGCACATTTTCAGATTTCCAGTGGAATTACTCAGTCCAGGGGAGCATTATGAAAGTCTCTCCAGCAATTTTTCTGAGTGCTGGTTGTGCTACATGGCTCCTCACAACATCCTTCACTATTGGTGATAGGCTAAGCAAACTGAATTTTCAAACTGTTTTTAAAAATGTGAAGCCCTACTCCAGTTGCCTGTCAATATGATTAGCTGGCCCCAGTATTTCCTAATGTACATTATAATATTCTAAGAGCTGCATACTGAAAATATACTCATTCACAAGAGTATGAGCCATGGCCATTTGAAGGTAGAATATTGTGTGCAGCTGTAAATCTAGAACAAAAGGCAGGGTTTTTTTAACCTCATTACCATATCTCTACAAATTGGGGCTAATATTTAGTTTTGGTTCATTAAGCTCCCTTAATTTGAGTTGTAGCACAAGCAAATAACCCTGGACACACTACCCAGTCAGATTTTGACATCATTCTGCCAGCTGCTGTAGTTTTATTATATTTACTTGCTTGGTGTTTTTTTTTGTTGTTGTTGTTTTTTTTATTATATACTGCTTTGAAAATTGAGCAATGGACAAAAATGTTCTTCCTTCCTTTATCATCCGTACACAGAATTACTGCTTTTCTAATGATAAAAATAGAATATGAACAATGTTGCATGATACCGCATTGGTTACATTTTCCACAGTATGCCTTTTCCTTTCCCATATCACAGCTGTAAACCTGATAAACAAAATGGACCATACTGAGACCTAGAGTCAAATCCTGCCTCCACCAGTGTCAATGACAAAACTCCCATTGATTTCAATGGGGTCAGAATATCACCCTTGGTGTGTTTTATTGTACACTAATAAACTTGCTCCTGGAGTTTCGATTGAATAAGATACCCTTTATTTTCAGTCCTGAACTGGTGCATACTGTTGGCAGCTTTTAAATCATGAAGGGCTGCATAACTCACCAAAGATGGCTGGATTTCAAGAGGGATAAATGCTCCATACAGAGACTCCCTGTAATAAAATATGATACGTTTTAGTTAAGGCGATTAAATTATTTTGTTAAAAAAACAATAGTTTAAAAGGATGCGATAATTGGAAATGTAATCATGTCAAAGTTAGGAAATTCTCATTTCAGGCTGCGTGACACATCCAGTTTTTGTTCTCAGACTCACTGATGCATATCCAATTTTCCAGGATCTTGCTGCAGCATAAACAGGTCTCTGCAGACTTGACAACATATAACCAGCAACTGACAGCAGATTTTCTAATGCATAGCCTAATCTCTGCACGCTTGCTGCTGCAAAGCCATACTCCGTTCATTCAGTGCAATTTGCTAATTCATATTCTATGCTATACTACAATCACTTTTATGCATTTACAATTCTCTGCAGACTCACTGATACATAACAGCTGTAGTTCACTGATGCATCTACATATCTACTGATGCATAAGTAGATCTCTGTAGACTTGCTGATGCATATTTTATCCAAGTACTGTGGTCATTGGTGCACATCAATTCTTCGGAAGGATACTTCGTGGCTGCAGACACTTGAACATAACTAGTCAGTTTACATGGCACAATGGGGCCCTGGTCCATGACTGGGGCTCCCAGGCACTGTGGTGATGATTTTATTATTATATATTAATATTGTATACTATCTATTGTATATTAGTATTATTATCAATAAAAGTAGGAATGATAACCCTGGAGTCTTTTTTTGGAAAACAACGTTTACTATGTCACTCACAAAGCTTCGGCATAATTTGCTACATGTGCTGATTCATAACAATTGTCAACACATTTGTCAGCAACATGAGAAAGAAGAAGAAAGTAAAAGAAAAAAAAATCCGTCACCTCAAATTAACAATGAAAAATTGGAGGCCAAAAGAATTTCTTTGGCACAAAATGATTAACAATATCATTTACTGGACCAACTTCGGTTGATGAGAGAGACATGCTTTCGAGTTTACACAGAGCTCTTCTTCAGTGCTGGAAAACTTACTCAGGGCTTGTCTACATCACAAAGTTGCAGCGCTGGTGAGGGGGTTACAGCGCTGCAACTTAGAAGGTGTACACATCTGCAGGGCATCACCAGCGCTGCAACTCCCTGTTTGCAGCGCTGGCCGTACTCCCGTTTTGTCTCGGGTGTAGAGGATCCAGCGCTGGTGATCCAGCGCTGGTAATCAAGTGTAGACACTTACCAGCGCTTTTCTTGACCTCAGTGGAATAAGCAGGTATCCCAGCATACCTGAGGAAGCCTCTCTGGTAATCAAGCAGGTCTCCTTCCCCGGTTTGCTCTCGCGTTCCCCGAACCCCCGAGCAAGCAGGTATCCTTCCCTGCGGTTTGCAGGGGGGTTCGGGGAACGCGAGAGCAAACCGCGGGGAAGCAGGTCTCCTTCCCTGCGGTTTGCTCTCGCGTTCCCCGAAACCCCCTTGAAGCTGCCCAACAGCGCTGCAGTGTGGCCACATCTAACACCACTTGCAGCGCTGGTTGCTGTAAGTGTGGCCACTCTGCAGCACTGGCCCTATAGAGCTGTACTAATACAGCTGTAACAACCAGCGCTGCAAAATTGTAGATGTAGACATACCCTCAGAGTGTCACAGCTCAATACAAGGTGGAAGAGATTGTTTAGCATAAGTAGTTAACACCTATTTCAAGGGACCATTCAAAGTGAAGTAGCCCGTTACCATCCCTTTAGTCTTAGGCCATGGCTACACTGGCAGTTTACAGCGCTGCAACTTTCGTGCTCAGGGGTATGAAAAAAACACCCCCCTGAGCGCTGCAAGATACAGCGCTGTAAAGCCTCAGTGTAAACAGTGCCGCTACACCCGTAGAGGATGTGGAGTACGTGCAGTGCTGGGAGAGCTCTCTCCCAGCGCTGGCGCTGCGACCACACTCAAAACTTCAAAGCGCTTTGAAGTGCAAGTGTAGCCATATCCTTAGGGAGGAATGGATGGGGAGAGGAAGCAGTTGGAGGGGGTCATTAGTAGATCTGCACGGCCACAACACTGCATATAACAATACATGGCTTTGTCTACACTGAACTTTTGTCAGTAAAACTTTTTGTTGTTCAGGGGTGTGAAAAAACACCACCACCCCAAAAGACAAAAGTTTTACCAATGAAAAGCACCAGTGTGAACAGCGCTTTGTTGGTGGGAGAGCTCTCCCGACAACAAAGCTACCACCTCTTGTTGGGGGTGGATTTATTGTGTTGGCAGGAAAGCTCTCTCCTGCCGACAATGAGCAGCTAACCTCACACCTTTTCAGGGCCAGCTCCAGCTTTTTTGCAGCCCCAAGCGGTGAAGTGAAAAAAAAAAAAAGATAAAACTGCAATCAGCAGCACATCAGCGGCTGCTCTACCGTGCCGCTTCATTCCTTGGCGGCAGGTCTTTCGCTCCGAGAGGAACTGAGGGACCCGCCGCCAAATTGCCGCTAAAGACCCGGACATGCCACCCCTTTCCATTGGCTGCCCCAAGCACCTGCTTCCTGTGCTGGTGCTTAGAGCCGGCCCTGCATCTTTTAGCAGCACAGCTGTAATGGCACAGCTGTGTCGCTACAAGGTGCGTAGTGTAGATATAGCCCATGTCATACAAGTCTAGTATGACAGAATCCATGATGATAGCTAGGAACCTGAACAGAAAAGAATAGAATTCATTTTATACTGTACTGGAATGCCATGCTTCATTGCACAAAAGAATACAAAATGCATTAAAGCTTTGATATCAGATCCTCAGCTAGTGTAAATCAACATAGCTCCATGAGGCCTTTTGTTTCCAAATTTCTTTTTGTAATTCTGAGGGCCTGATTTTAAGCTATAATAATCACAATTATAGGTAAAAATACAAGCAAGACTCTGCACTCAATTTGTGTCCACCATTACCAAAATTGATTAAGCAGATCTTGGGTTTGTGTGTGTCAATTCCTGAATATCCAACTTGTATCTGGCTATTACAGTAATAGCTCTGAGCAAATTGGACACTAATTGTACAGGTGATTTTGAAGGTTTCTAACATTTTAGAAATGAGGCAGTAAAAGTCATGTCATATATCTCCAGAGATAGATGGAGCGACCTAATTTACGTGTGTTATAATTGTTTCTTCTTTCCAAAAAGTTTGAACATTTCCGGTAAATGTTGAACTTTGAGTGATCTGGCAGAGAAAAAGTTCTCATTAAAAATGTCTTAGGAAGTAAACGCTGGGCATTTGACCACTCATCCAAGCCTAAATTTTCAAAATCAACGAGTGATTTTTGGTGCCTCAATTTTTTGTTCCCTGACTTAAGTTAAGACACTGAAAGAATCTGATTTTCAGCACTTTCTAATAATCAGGTCCCCATAAAGTGCCTCAAACTGGGTACCTCACAACTGAGGCAGCCAAAATCAGTCATCACTTCTGAAAATCCAGACCCTCATCTTTTATACATCTTTCAAATGAAGAAGAAATGGAGCATCTTAAATAATTCTGGAAAGATTATAGTCCATGTATCAGTGAGAAAATCAACTGTGCCTTGTAAATGTTTCTTATATAAGTAACATTTTTTCACAGTCTTCGTCCTTTGTATAAGAACCTGCTACAAGACAGTTTAGGTATCTAAAATACACTTCCCAGCCCCCAAAACTTATTCACAAATCATCTGGTTTAAAAGAACTCTCTCCAAATATACTTCAGAAAGTTTTCCATTTTGCCCTCCCAGGCAGTCTAGCAACAATGATGGCAATAAATAACTTTGCAAAGGAAATTCTGTGTCAACCAAGAAGGTTAAAAAAACTGTCTGAAGAAAATGTACAAAAAGAATAATTTATTGCCCCTTAGCATCTGCTTTTATGTGTATCCTTTTGAGGACAAATTAACTAACCTTGCATATCTCCATATGGTCCTTTCTGGGGATACTAATCACTATAAAAGTGCATGTTTGTTAGGCCCCTAATAACAAACATGTATGTTTGTTATACATTGGAGAATGTGAGGATTAGATGTTGATGGTGCTTTTACAATATGATAAATTGCTGCAGGAGAAGAGAAATATTTTAAAATCTGCCAGGGATTTTCCTTCCATAGAAAGGAACCCAAATCCCAATATTTTATGTGTACACTTAGGTCATAAAAGCAGCTGCTTTCAAAATGTAGGTGATACCCACATGCTTCATAAAATCCCCCTTCGAAGGTCAGTAATGAATTTGTATTATTTTTTAACACTGGTAAAATTAAAAGTTATTGCCAGAAACACAATGAAAGTGACCTTTACTCCGATGAAGAGCTTTTCTTTGTCTCTGTGTGTAAGTACATATGTACAGAGGAAAGATTAAGGCAATAAAGCTGAAAATCCAGTTTTTAAGCTAAGTTTTCAATAACTAGAGAATATTAAAACCTGATCTGTATTTACAGTGAACAAGTACAGTAGAAAAAAACCATATGTTTCCCATGAATTGACTTTGGTGAACAAATTTAGGCCAAAGAAAATTCCCAAGGCAGTAATTCTTTTATAAAAAATATTTTTGCTTTAGTTTTAACATCTAGTATAGAAATTATTTCTTTATAATAATGAGGAAAGGTAGCCAAGAGTGATATATTTAACTACAGACAAAAGGCCAGTGTTTTACATTAATTTGACCAATGTTGTGCTAAACATAGCACTAAATGCCTATTGTCTTGTGGTAGAAGAAAACACATATATAGATTTAAATGTTATGTGCCACGCCCACAGATGGTGTAAATCAGTATCACTCTGTTGAAGTCAATGGAGCTATGCTAATTTACACCAGTGGAAAATCTGGCCCTGTGAATAAAGTCATAGCCAGTGTGATAGTGTATATGGACAGGAAACCTGTGACAGCGGTAGAGATCAGATTCTTGTTATGGTAAGTTCTTGATTTAATCATCCAAGATTCAAATGGTTACTAATGTTCAGTGCATTGAGGGAGTTTATTTTTAAACCTCTTTCTGTCAATTTATTAACATATTATATTAATACATAACAGTATTGCCAACCCCAAGCAATCAAAAACCATGAGTGAGCTCCCCACCCCCAAATTATGAGATTTGCTTAAAAATCAAGAGCTTTTTTTAAAATAATACATTTGCGGTCCTTTTTATTTGCTTTTGCTTTCTGAGCCTTTATAGGGCATTTGGTTCACATTTCAGGCTTTTCTCCACAACCATGAGAGCTAGAAACTTTTTTTTTTTAATGAAACCTGAGATTCTCAAATAATTGCCTGAGTCCAAGAGCTGGGGCACTGAGGAAAATAAACAGTGCGAGACCCGGGATAAAATTACAAGAGTTGGCAACAAGTGCTTGTAGCTATCCTGAGAGAGAGTTGTGATATGGTTGCTGAGAGCTATGATGACAGCCAAGAACTTATTATGAAGATGGAAATCTCCTATGCTGAAAATAGAAGAATAGGCAGAATCAGTAAGTAAGGGCTTGATCCTAAGGCTCACTGAAATCAATGGCAAAGCTCACGTTGACTTTAAAGAAGCAGGGCCTAAATTAACAGCTCTAGAGGTGATATGCTTCAAGTGGTAAGACATATATATGTCTTTTATTACAGGCCATGAATGTAGAAACGCCTATAGTTAAGGTTGCCTGAGACTTCCCCTTATAACTCCTCAGCTTCAAAGTCTTATAACTTGGTTTAACTTAAACCATTTGGACTGAAAGTTTCCATACCAGGTGTCTGCCCCAAGGTGAATGTTTGGAAAGTGTCAATTAAATGATTCAGCTATTTCCAAGAATGAGGTTAGGGAAAAATATGTTATTTTGACCATGTTAAAATAATTCTTTCAACTATTTTCTTGAAAAGCTCTAGAGCCTTCATGCTTTGAAGCCAGGGCAGGGGATTGCTCTGGTGTCATGGATGTGCTTTTTGCTATCCCTGTGGAAATCTGCCCAATATTGACCAAGTTAGAAGCCTTTGAAAAACCTCACTTGGTGCATGTTCACTAGAGACTTGTTGGAGTTCAGCAGCTAAATTCCCTAAAGGTTCCATATGCACTGAGCATGTGCCATCCCCTCACAGTTCCTGTGTGCCAACAGGGCTGCACATGCATCATCCCCACAAAGTGATTGATCATGCTCTATCCCTGGGCTGCAGGGACTGAACAGAATGTTCCCTACCATTACTCTTCCCAGCTGCTGTGGGCACTGTTGCATTGGGTACAGGAACTGAGAGCAGAGAGATTGTCTCTTGTGTAGTCTCAATGCTCCACAAACAAGGGGTACTTTAATTCTGGCATCCCCTACATGTTTTTTTTTGGGAGGGGGAGGGCTTGATTTTGTCATTTTAATGTAATTCTAACCTTTTAAAAAATGTAATTGCAAAATAAACTCTTCAGGAAAAGCGTGTCTATCGTACTATGTTTTTACAATGCCTAGCACAATAGGACCCTGATCTCAGTAAGGACATCTAGGCATTACTATAATACTAATTAATGACAACCACAATAACAATAATAAATGAAGACATGATGTTCCTGATATAGATTTATTTACCTGATTTGGAGGAAGAAAGTTTAAATTCCTTGACGTACAGAGCTTTGCCAGCAGAATTTTGAAGCTTCACATTTGTTCTTAAAGTACTTGTAAGTTCAGCACCAGGAAGGTTTCCTCCTGCAGAGCTGTGCATATCCTGAATCTGATTTTGGCTCTAACAGGCCAGCTGGAAATTCTACCAGCAAGGGCAGAAACTCTCAGCTAATGTAGAGCTTGCAGAGCTAGCTTCTATGCCAGCTGCCTCCATAACCCTGCACTAGCACTGGACATAGGCAGTAGGTTATATATATTTGGGGTGCCCGAGCACCAGGAATATTCAGGGCTGGGGGCCCTGCTCCAGCAATATTTGGAGCTGGGTCTCTTCCCCAGCCCTGCCTGGATCGGGCCCCGGCCCCTGCGAGTCTCCCGCCCGCGCTGCCGCGTCTCTGCCTGGAGCGGGTCCCGGCCTCCGCCTGCCACCCCTCTCCCTGCGTGTCCTCCCCTCGCCACAGCGTCCCTGCCTACTCCTGCTGCCAGAGAGGAACAGCTCTCGGCAGAACTGCTGTCTGCTGCCCCTGGATCCTAGTGCTTGCCATCTGCTAATGGCAGGGCAGGCTACCCTTACCCTGCCCTTTGGCCATAGCCCTGAGTCCTTCCAAAGCTCGAAATCCCTCATCCCCAGCCACAGCCCTCATCCCCCCCGCACCCTAATCCTCTGCCCCAGCCCTGAGCCCCCCCCGCAGCATGAACCCCTCATCCTCAGCCCCAACCCTCATCCCTCCGCACCTTGATCCTCTGCCCCAGCCCTGAGCCTCCCCGCAGCATGAACCCCTCATCCTCAACCCCACAGCCCTCACCCCACAGCCCAACACTCTTTCCTAGCCCTAAGCCTCCCACATCATTAAACCCTCATCCTCAGCTCCACAACCTTCACCCCTGCATTCCCTCCTATCCCCAAACTCCCTCCCAGAGTGTGCACCACCTCCCCCTTCCTACACCCACACCCCCAGCCCAGAGCCTGCACCCAAACTCCATCCCAAAGCCTGCACCCCTCCTGCACCCTAATCCCCAGCCCAGAACCTGCACCTCAGACCTCCCCCCCAAAACCCCGCCCAGAGCCTTAGGCAAGGGGGGGCAGAGTTGGGGAGCAGGTTCTGGGCACCACCAAAATTTCTACAAACTTGCCACCCATGGCACTGGAGAGTAAGGGGGTATGTGGAGGATGGCTATGGAGCAGGGCATAGCTCTGCTCTGCTGATCCTCAGAGCAGTTGTAACTCATGCTGCGACAGGGGTCAACACAAATCAACCCATAGAATTAGGGACTCATGACCAGCTCCATTCACCTGCACTATATGGAGCTTGGATTTGGGGGGAGAATTAACCCTATAATATACCACCAGTGCACTAACAAAGGTCATTTGAACGGAAAGGTATTGTTTGTTCATTTTGCTCCATGTAACCCTATGGAAAAGCCAGTGTAGCATAATCTGTGCTAAATACAAGCTTTGCCAAATGCCAAATAGTTTAGGTGGGGATCCCATCAAGCTCCAAACATATACTGATTCATTAGCAGCCACTGCATGAGAAACCAGTGTTAAGCCTATGAGAGGAAGTTCACATCTGTGTTTCCTCACATGTACCTTATGACTGGAGCTGAGACTGCACTGGCACCCCTGGATTCAGCTCTCACTCCATTCCACAACTCTGGGAAAGATTTAGATCTAGATCCAGGCCAAGATCTGACTTTTGTGGTTTATGTCTCTCCCTATAAGCTCAGGTTGTGCCCTGCTCACTGGAGCACACTGTAGGTATGATCCTAGCTGTTAAAAGGAGTTATACCATGGTAAGGCTCGTGTGCAAATGTGCTCAGTATGTATTGCAACTCTATTCATTTCGTTGTAGTTTTTCTGTGTATATCGAACTGCAATAAAGAATAATGGTATTGTAAAAAAAGATATATTGGAATTGGAAAAGGTACAGAAAAGGGCAACAAAAATAATGAGGGGTATGGAATAGCTTCCACATGAGGAGGGATTAATAAGACTGGGACTTCTCATCTTGGAAAAGAGATGACTAAGGGGGAATATGATAGAGGTCTATAAAATCATGACTGGTGTGGAGAAAATAAATACAGAAGTGTTATTTACCCCTTCTCATAACAGAAGAACTAGGGATCACCAAATGAAATTAATAGGCATCAGGTTTAACACAAACAAAAATGAAGTATTTCCTCACACAATGCACAGTCTGCCTGTGGAACACTTTGCCAGAGGATGTTGTGAAGGCCCAGACTATAACAGGGTTCAAAAAAGAACTTGGTAAGTTCATGGAGGATAGGGCCATCAACCATGATTAGCCAGGATGGGCAGGGATGCAAAACCATCTTCTGAAGTGTCCCTAGCCTGTTTACCAGAAGCTGGGAATGGGTGGTAGGGGGTGGATCACCTGATGGTTTCCTGTTCCGTTCATTCCCTCTGAAGCACCTGGCATTGGCCACTGCCAGAAGACAGGATACTGGGGTGGAAGGACCATTGGTCTGACCCAGTATGGCCATTCTTATGTTCTTACGATTAGGGCATTTGACTGGGAATTAAGAAATATGGGTTCTATCCCCAGCTCCGCCATCTGCTTCCTGTCTGACCTTGCACAAATTCCTTAGCTGACCTGTACCTCAGTTTTCCCACCTGCAGAATGGGGTGTGGTGAGGATAAATTCATTCATGTCAGTGTAGTGCTTTGGGAAGCCTATACGAATATATGAAATAAAAACTTTAAATGCAGTTTTCTTTAGGCAAAATCTCTGCATGACTATGGAAGGCCACATTCTGGGTGCTCTTGAATAAATGGGTGTGGTAGGAGAGGACACATGGATCCCTCTTCTCTACTGTGCATACATGTACAAAGGGCATCTGCAATCCTGGTGTACTCCCTGAGGCCAACACCAAATGAATCCCAGGCCCACCCTGCATCTGTGTTGGCTGGTGAACTGTTGGTGGCACTATGGGGAAGCCTATCCCTTCAGAGTGCTCTCTCAACCTGCATGAGTCCTCCAGGGTTAGAATGCCTCTGGGAAGGCCTCAGCATCTGTAATTCTCTTATGGGGCTGTGGTTTACAAAGCCATCGTGTAACCCATAAAATATACATGGGCTGGATGAGACACAATTAAAGAAATGTGTTTAAGGAGTATGGAGATCACTCACTGACCCATCGAGCTCCAGGGAACAGGATGTATGCACAACCTACATAAAATGCATATCATGTGTGCAGGTACTGAATGACATATTCAGACTCAGCCTATATGAGCTTGATTTTCATATGTGAATGTCTAAACAGAATGGACTGTATCACATAACATTAGAGAAAGAAGATCCCTACTATGCTCCCGCTCTCTCTCTCTTCCTCCACTTCCACTTGTGATATTGAGGCATCTGAGGTAACTGTAGACTTTATACCCAGATGACTTCAAGACAGAATCTATCTCAGATGACCAGAGTCTACAGAATTCAGCTGTTTCAAGTGCAGTCAGAGGTCACTGCAAATCAGCAGTCTTTGAAAATGAACCTACCATGCCATCCACTTCTCATGGCTTGCCACATCTATCTAAACATATCTATATACAAAATGAATGACATCTCCTGCTGCCCTTTAAAATGGTTTAGTATAAGATCTCTCTGTTTTCTCAGCCTTTGTGCTACCCTGATACACAAGAGCCAACCAGGAGCTCCAATTAAAAGTTCAGAAAAAATGTGTAGATCTTCTTCCAGATGGCTTTCAAGTGCCACTGAGCTCTGCAGTAGATATTCACCAGCCCCTGGATAAATAGTTAGAGAAACAGAGACTAGGCATTGAGATAAAGCCATGATAGTACTTCTAATCTAAATAATTTTTCAATATGTGTATTACCAAGGCAAATGGGTTTGGGAAAGGTAAAGGCACATATTTAATCAGAAGGGAGAAAGATAATAGTATTTTAAATGTTTGTTTTCAAAGAGACAGTGATTTTATCATTGATTTTCTACTTTTCTCAAAATTCCCATACATAAATTCATAGATTATAAAACCAGAAGGGACCATTGTGATCCTTTAGTCTGACCTGCTGTCTAACACAGCTCAGAGAACTTCCAAAAATTAATTCCTGTTTGAACTAGAGCATATCTTTTATTCAATTTTGATTTTAAAATTGCCAGTGATGCCATTCTATCGAAGCACCATTTTATATTGATTTTCCCCTCGCATTACCCTGTGAGTGTGCTGAGATGACTTGTCCATTCCAGGAAATGTCTGCTTCTCTCTGCAGTAGGATTTACAACCTAGACCTTTAGCTGACCTAGAGAGAATGAGGAATCTTGAATCAAATGGAATCCTGAATCAACATCTTTTCAAAATGTGTGTTCCTTTTATGGCCATTTTGGCATGCAGATGCTGGACTGTAAAATTTGCAAATGTCCATTGCACAGAACAAGCAAACTCTAAGTTCGTACAAAGACATACAAATCAGATTTGTTTTAACGCATTTGTATCTGTACATACACACACACACACACATTTCAACATGCAATATCATTTGCAGTGGTGACATATCAAAGCATATCACTGTGCATGTGTGTGTGTAGATAGAACATTGATATCTCTATATGCATAGAAATAGATAAGTGTTTTGATATGTCACTGCTGAAAATTATTTTGCATATTTAAATTACGCTGGTAACCTGGATTGACCTCCACATTGTAACCATATGATAGCTTTAAATTCTGGAAGTGCTAGTCAGGCTTTCACTTCCTCCATGTTTAATGTCAGATTTCTAGCACTCTCTAGCATTGACAGGAGAAGGTCCTTATCTCAAGAAAAATGTGGATATATTGTGACAATTTCCTGGCCAATGAAAAGTGAGAGATAAGATAGGAGTGGGACTGAGAATCTTTTCGATCTTGGTGGTTTGATGTGGAAATGGCCCCAAACCAGGACCGGTGCAACCATACAGGTGACCTAGGCAGTCGCCTAGGGCACTAGGATTTAGGGGGTGCTATTTTCTTCGGCAGCGACCACGGTGGCCGGATCTTCGGCCGCCCTGGTCACCGCCGGCATTTAGGCGGAGGGAACTGGGGCAGGAGAGCATGGGGAAGACCACCTGCAGCAAGTAAGGGGTGGGGGGGCAGCACACAGGGAACTGCCCGCCTCAGCTCACCCCTGCCCCCCCTCCTCCCCGAGCACGCCATGGCTGCTTCCCTTCTACTGCCTCCCAGGCTTGCGGCGCCAATCAGTTTAGGTGCCACAAGCCTGGGAGGTGGGAGAAGTGAAACAGCAATGGCATGCTAGGGTGGAGGTGGAGGAGGGGTGAGCTGGGGCAAGGAGGGTGCCTCAGGGCGGAGGGTGTGGGGTGGGGAGCTACGGCGGGGGGGCGCCTCAGGGTGGAGGAGGGTAGCTGCCACAGGGGGGTGCCTCAGGGTGGGGGCTCAGGGAGGGGGAGGGCGCAAAGTGGAAGTTTCGCCAATGGCATGAAACATCCTTGCACTGGCCCTGCCCCAAACATGTTGGGATTTTCACAGGCTGTGGGTGAATCACCACTTCTGCAAACTGTGAATTAGAAGTGGCAGGAACTGCATGAACCAGGGAGCAGAAGAAGCTATGCCCACCCCTTTTCCTACCCCTCAGACTCTAGAAGGTAGGAACTATCCAGCATCTCTCCCCTTCTGTGGTGGAGAGTTCCCAAAGCTGCACAGCCAGCACCTGCTGCCTGAAAGAGAGTCCCTGTTTCAGTTGCTAAGGCAGGGAGTGAGGGGGGCAAGTTGGGTTTTTGTATGTCATTAACAAAACTTGTGCACCTTTGATATTTTGCTTACATGGTCCTTCTGTCATTATTCACTTGCGATTACTTGTCTATTTAAAATGTCATTGACGAACAGACTTGTGTGGGATTGTGATCTTGTCCGTTTCTGATTAACTTCACATGCTTATGGGATTGCGGCACATAAACTGTATGTATGTGTATGTGGGGACAGCGAAACTGCTGTTGTTATTGACATACCATATCCCCCTATTGATTCTATGGGCAGCACATAGAAGCTGTACATGCAACACAGGGCTTACAGGGCAAAATCTTAGTCATTAACTTCAAATTACAATTGTAAAGCATTGGATTCCCCAGAAAAGTATGCTATTATGTTTCCTGTATTTACGGCTTTACATGAACTCAGAGCATGGAAAGTTGTCCCCCATATACTTCTGCCCATTAAATTCAAAGATGAGCATCTCTCATCATTAGGGGGGAAAACATATTGTGTGGATGATGCGACTGCTGCTTATTCAGTATTGAATCAGTCAGGGAAGCATTTTTCTTGCTGGTATCTTTGAGAACGATTCAAGAGCCAAGATTACCAGAAAGAAAACAGAAAGTCTGCTTTTGGCAAGAATGGAGATTTCCTAGCATGTGGCCCAGAGTGGGTTCTTTTATACTATTAAATAGAAAATTATAAATGTTCAGAGCTAATTTTTGAAAACTGTGGCACCAATCTTCCAAGGTGCGTACCTAAAGTTAGGCACCAAAATCCATACTTTGGCACCTTCACAAGCAGCCTGATTTGCAGAGCTGCACTGAGCCTGCAGCTCCCCTTGAGTCAATTTTGGCCTGTGACCTAAGAAAAACTGGTTGGAGGAAATAAATAAATTAACAAATGCAAATTCTTTAAAGAAAAAATAACCCTGTTTAAAAGTAAAATTCATTTCCACTCTGATCTGACATTAAAAAGATGTATGTCCCCTGAGGAAGATCTCACCTGGCAAAAAAAAAAAAAAAAAAAAATTTTTTTGGAAGAGCGGCAGGGCCAGATTTTCATCTGTGTCCAAAAACCATTGAGCTTAGCTGTGAAGAGAAAAGGGGACACAAAGGAGCTCTTTGTGGTTTCTAAAACCTGAGGCTAGTTTAGTGCCAGCCTGGTGCCCAGCAGAGACTGCTCTAAGAGTGTCTGCACTGCAACTGGGAGGTGTGCTTGCAACACATGTGGGCGTACCCAAGCTGGCTTTCAGCTAGCCACCTCACAAAAAACAGCAGTGAAGCCACAGCAGCACAGGCTGTCCAGTGCCACCGAAGTATGAGGGTCTCTGGTGGGCCACTACTCAGGCAGCCGCCGCAGATTTACTGCTATTTTTAGTGACCTGGCTAATTCAGAGCTAGCTTGGGTATGCCTATGGTACTGCAATCACACCTCCTGACTGAACACTACATCAGTGTCCTCTCATACATACATTACGCTAGTGATGAAGCCCTCTGAGACTGTTCTGAGAGCAGGGAGTTGACAGGGATTAGATGCACTCTGGGAATGCCCCCTTTACATGAGGAGTGGGTGAGGACTGATATAGCTGGCCAGATCTACCAGGTTTATAGCCCCTTGCTGCTGATAGCCTAGGACAAAGGGACAGTTACCATTGTGGACAGGGACACCCTGTGTGAAGACAGAAAAAAGGTGTTGGAATGTTGCATCTGTTAATAATTATACCCATAACAAACTGTGGGTGCAAATGCATGTACCTAGCTATCTGATTATTCAGCCAGAAACATATAGTTAGATGTCTACGTGCTAATATTTGCTCCAGCTATTCATTACAGGCTCGAAAATTACAAGGTCAATTATTTACAGACATAGATTTATGCCTAGGTTGAGCCCTAGTGAAAATTAGTCCCTATAGACCAGAACATCAGCTGGTGTAAACTGATGAGATGCACATGCCTAAATTGGGTAAATGTGTGATCTTAGTGCTGTACCCATCATCCTGTCTCACCCTAGCCCTTCCCTGTGGTTTGTTATTTATACTTACTATGCCATGTCAAAAATTACAGCCATGCAATATCAGGCCTAGTGCTTACTCACGTTAGTCTCACTGAAGATAATGGGCCCAATTCTCAATTGCCCTGAGGTCCCTTTATGCTACTTCAGCAGCAGATCTCCCCCTAAGGGAATATCTTTGGTGTAGAGGGGCTTTGCAGTTGAAGAACTGGCGGAATAGCTCTATGCTGCCCCCCTCATAGTCCCTTGTGTAGGATCCCTGCCACAGGCCATTCCAGCAGGGCTGAGGTATCACTGCATTCTGGTTATTTTTGGCTGCATACAGCCCTCAGGGGACACAGGCAGCCTGAATATAAATTAGAGCTGCCTTCAGGTTAGAGCTGCTCTGCGACTTACACTGAGGATTAGGTAGGCCCAGGCCATGGTCAGGACACCAGAAAATGCAATGGTGGTATAAACAAAGAAAGAATTAATAATCATCAGCAAATGTATTTCACAGCAAATGCATATGAAGAACACTGTATGCTGTCAGTACTCGAAAAAGGGGGTTATAAAAACACTCTAGGGTACTAAGAAATTGGCTCATAAAATAACTACACTAACAATGTCAATTATTAGCTTTTCACTGCAAGATAAATATAAATGGACTTTATCCCCAAACTAGCAAAATATAGGGAATCAATCTCAATAAAAAGAACTGTTAGGGTAAGCTATTTGGGAAGCAGAAACAAGCCTTTCTTGGCTTCAAAACATTAGCCTGCCCTTCTCAGCAAGTGATTAATGTCTTCTGCTTCCAGATGACACTGAACTTTCACAGTGAGTTTAGCTGGGAGGGAGATTATTAGGAATGCCTGCATATAAACTCCATCAGCATTATGATTTTTGTGGGGGGAAAATGTACAACTGTCTCTATTTCCTTGAGAAGATAAACTTTAGTAAAGTAGAAATTAAACTTATTATTTTCAAGCCAACTAATTATAGCATTAGTTATATACATCTGGGAATTCATGGGATTTGGCATCATTCTCTAGTGATAGAGAAACTTGAAACTTGGCCTCTAGTTTTATAACCAAATTCAGCTGCAGATGCCATTTTGCAGGTGCAAATCATGCCGTTTAGATTTGAATGTGCCTGCAATTCAGGTTGTTAGACATCTCAGTGGCATCATTTATGGCAACAATCATTTCAGACCACAAAATAAACTGAACACTGGGTTGAGAGCCCTTTAAAAATCAGGCCTATAATGTTTTAGATATTACTCTTGGTATGTATATGCCATAAAATTCTTTAGATAAAATAGGTAGAGTTCACCTCTGCTGTTGCTCCTTTAACATCAATTATTGTTGCAGTAGGGACGAATGTGGCCCAATATTTTTTGTAAATTCTTGTTTTCTTTTCAAACAAGTGTTTAATTTTCTTTGTTCTGAGCAGAGCTCATTGAGAACTTTCCTTCAAAATATTTTTGATGGAAAATGCAGTTAGTGCAAAATTGAAATTTTCCCTCATTTTTTGATTTCCCATTGGGAAAATCAAAATTAAATATTGTCTTTCACAGTAGGTCAACCGTATTAAAATATTTTGGTTTATTGAACCAAATTGTAATGTTTCATTTCAGGTCAGTTTGCTAACGATCTGTGTTTACCTGATCTACTGCCTCAGGGGAGTTGTTGTTCAGGTGCCTCATGCCTCCATTATCCTCTATGGGCCAGGCTCCCTCGCTGTACTGTATCTCCCATGATGCACTGCAGTCTTCCCGCTGATTGAGTCATGTGTCAGGGCCATATGCTGCTTTTTTTCAAAGCAGCATTAAAGTCTGTCTAGCTACATATCCCCCGGACCTGTCTGATGGAATCTTCCATGGCTAGTAGGATTCCTAGGAAAATAGATGCATTAGCCAACATCCCTGCTCCACCTAGTAGCTGGTCACATCAGGATTTGGTCCTGTGTTTGTTGTTCAGAATCATTATCAATAATCAATTCAAGATGTTGTATAACTATAAAAACATACATGCTTAAATGTGTGATTTGTTCTAATTTTTGCAGAGAGGAAATGGTGATGAACTCTAAAATAGCAATACAGGCACACACGCAGGCCTGATTTTAACCAGATGGTCTCTAAGTCTCTGATTATTATGATCAAGACTTCACAATTCTGGAGCACCTCAAGGCCAATTTCTGTTCCAAGTTCAACCAAATTAGGTAGCAATAGAAAGTAAGGTTTGTGGCAGGTGGGTCTAACTGGTCTTTTATGACATTACTGAGACCACTAAACTGACTTAAGAAAAGTATAATGACTGCAATTTGTATTTAATAACAACCATAATTACGTTCAAATAAAATAGTAATAATACCATTAACTATGAGCCACTTCCAAAGAGCAATTTTTATTCACACCTATTTTACTATTCTGGGCAAATATCCATTTTAATTACATAGAAAGTCAACATACTCCTATTTGAACTGAGGCAAAGGCACATCAGGCCTTTGATACTCACCTCAGACTGCCTGTCCTCTTGGAATACAAGTCCTCTGGAGTTTGAACATGATGGTTTGCAAAGGGACTTTATGTAAGAGCCATTAAGTAAAGTTTAGATTCCTTCAATGGAAAATCCTACCATCCTCTGCAGCAGAAGAGAGAACTACAGCACTGTAGAGCAGTGACTCTCAAAGCCGGTTTGCCGCTTGTTCAGGGAAAGCCTCTGGTGGATCGGGCCAGTTTGTTTACCTGCCGCGTCCACAGGTTCAGCCGATCGCAGCTCCCACTGGCCGCGGTTCACCGCTCCAGGCCAATGGGGGCTGCAGGAAGGACAGCCAACACATTCGTCAGCCTGCGTCGCTTCCTGCAGCCCCCATTGGCCTGGAGTGATGAACTGCGGCCAGTGGGAGCCGTGATCGGCTGAACCTGCGGATGCGGCAGGTAAACAAACCAGCCTGGCATGCCAGGAGCTTTCCCTGAACAAGCGGCTTTGAGAATCACTGCTCTACAGTGCTGTAGTTCTCTCTTCTGTGGATGAAATTTACATAGAAACATAGACTTTAAGGTCAGAAGGGACCATTATGATCATCTAGTCTGACCTCCTGCACAATGCAGGCCACAGAATCTCACCCATCCACTTCTATAACAAACCCCTAACCTATGTCTGAGTTATTGAAGTCCTCAAATTGTGGCTTGAAGACCTCAAGCTGCAGAGAATCCTCCAGCAAGTGATCTGTGCCCCATGCTGCAGAGGAAGGCGAAAAACATCCAGGGCCTCTGCCAATCTGCCCTGGAGGAAAATTCCTTCCCGACCCCAAATATGGCGATCAGTTAAACCCTGAGCATGTGGGCAAGACTCACCAAGCACCACCCAGGAAAGAATTCTCTATAGTAACTCAGATCCCATCCCATCTAACATCCCATCACAGACCACTGGGCATACTTACTTGCTGATAATCAAAGATCAGTTGCTAAATTAATTGCCAAAATTAGGCTATCCCATCATGCCATCCTCTCCATAAACTTATCAAGCTTAGTCTTAAAGCCAGATATGTCTTTTGCCCCGACTACTCCCCTTGGAAGTCTGTTCCTGAATTTTACTGCTCTAATGCTTAAAAACCTTCATCTAATTTCAAGTCTAAACTTCCTAGTGTCCAGAAATGTATCACTGAAGAAATCCAAACTGTTCAGTTGCTTGAATTAGTTTCTGTGTCTTTTCTCCAGTGTCTGTTTAGCCTTTTGAAGCTCCACAGCCATCTCACAAAAGGGGCTGTGCCATATTTTGTGTCATCATTTCATTGCTATTTGGACCATTCACAACAGTGCTAAACAAAAGAACTCATAACTTTCCATGGAATAAAATTCTGATCAGGCTAACTCTTTGATTTATGTCATGTTTGTGAATTAACAAGAGCCCATATTAGGGTTTATGCCTGGTGTGATCCATGAAACCCTCAATGCCAGCTGGGAAGGGGGTTACAAGAATTTCCTGATTCTGGTATATGCATTCTGGTTCACCAAAGAATATCATGTGAGGTCTTAAATGAAAGCCAGTGTCACATTGGACTTTAATCATTGTGAAACATATGTACAGGTATTATGTAAGGGGTTATGTGTATATACTGAAAACATGTTTTAAAATCTGTATCAAGGTAGCGTTGACAAACAGGCTTTCTATCAGACAAGGGACACTTATTCACTGGTCTCTCTGTTGAACTGTAGATTTAGTATTGTCTCATTCACAACGGGTCTCCCATCTCCTATCTAAGATGAATGCAGACAAGGGATTGTAAGAATTTCAGAGAGGAACTAAAAGGTATAGAAACACATCAGGGGACGAGAACCTTATCTTGAGATACACACACTGCTGAACTGTATATGGGGAAAAAAGAAAACACCTTGTTATCCTGCACCTAGAATACAGTGCATTCACATTAATGAAAATGGGATCACAACCAGCTTTGGTTGAACATGCTGCAAAGGCTTTGGGATGACATAAACTTCATTAGACAAGAGGTTAACCTAATAGTTAAGTTTAGTCTCTAGCAAGTGTGTTAAGATTTTGTTTGCTAAATAATTTTTGTTTTCAATATTTCTTGAATCTTTGATAATAAACTATTTTTTCACTATAAATATATCTCAGAGCTGTGATATTAAACTAGGGGTTGATCCTGAGTTGAAATATGCAAGTTGGTGTGTACACCATTCCCTGGGTACAGCAGACCAGCTATTTCTGTGAGTGTACAGTTGATAAGGGGCTGACCCTACAGAGGAATGCTTCAGAGGGACTTAGGGACTGGGTCCACCTATTGTTACCCTGCAAGGTAAAGTAAGGGCTGGCATAGCTCAGAGGATAGTACTTTGGTGGCTGACAGGCTGGTAATGTCAAGGAGCTGACCCTCAGTTAAGCACAAGTAAGTCTCCCTAACACTGGAGGCCAGGGAGTAACAAGGTGACTCATTGTCCTGGGTATCCTGAGACTAATCATAACAGCACAAATGTATGTTTATTGAGAGCAAGAACAACAAATAATAATATGTTGTTTTGTAACCATATCTGTATATTATAGTTTCAGAGTTAGCATTAGCTGCTGATAATGCTCTAATTCTGAGAGTCTGAGTCTGGGCCTGTCTAGCTGCACTATCCCTGTGGAATGTGTTGGTACATTGACATGTGGTCCCTAAAGTAGCCTGGTCCTAGCCAATTAAGGCTTATAGATTACGACTAAAGCCCAGATCCTACAAACATTTACACATGTGCTAAACTTTATATGTGTAAGTGGTCCCACTGAGCATTTACATGAGTAGTATTAGTAATATATATTTGCAGGATTAGAGCCTATACTTTATACTCAAACCAGATACAGATTGGGAACCAGTGGATGTCTCAGCTGCAAAGAGTCCTGTGGCACCTTATAGACTAATAAATGTATTGGAGCATGAGCTTTCATGGGTGAATACCCACTTCGTCGGATGCATGTGGATGTCACAGAACACTGATGTGATATGTTCTCACCAGCTTTTTTTCTCAATAAGTTTGCTGCTGCATGTTGCTCCAGCTGGAGTTTCCACATTGTCGTCACATTCAATCCCAGGTACAGTAGAGTGAGTGACAGTACTCTAATGTGGAGGCAATAAATGCATAGGTCATGATGATACAGTCCACATTTAAGAAGCAGGCTATAGGCTTTTAGCCAGCCAATGGCAGTGGAATCACTGTTGCAATCTGTGTGCTCAGGAGCAGTGAAGAATCCAGCATAATCCCAAAGCTTCACCATACCTTGATAACTGGTGGCCTAGTGCCACATTTGAGGATGAAGTCGGTGTTCTAGGAACTTTCTCAAAGTATCCCTCTTCTTTGTCATGTCTGTCCCTTCATCTCGTCTGCATTCCCTGCATTAAGTTCAAGACAATTGTCCTTCATACATTCACATATCTCCCTTGGTGTTATTGGGACATGTTGGCCATGGCAAAGGTTGTTTTGGTGGAGGAAGCATAGAGCTGAGTGTTGTCAACCTACTGGTGACACTGGAATCCCCAGCATCTCACAGTCTCTCTCATATCTGTTGAAGAAAAAGGGTGACAGTATTGAATTTGGTGTAACTCCACACTGGCAGGGGCAGCTCTAGGTATTTTGCCGCCCCAAGCACAGCAGGCAGGCTGCCTTCGGCGGCTTGCCTGCGGGAGGTCCCCGGTCCCGCGGATTCGGTGGCACGCCTGCAGGAGGTCCACCAAAGCCACGGGACCAGCGGACCCTCTGCAGGCATGCCGCCGAAGGCAAGCTGCCTGCCGCCCTCGCGGCGACCGGCAGGGCACCCCCTGTGGTTTGCTGCCCCAGGCACACGCTTGGCGTGCTGGTGTCTGGAGCCGCCCCTGCACACCGGAGGGCACTACATGAGGAACAGTATGTATACATCATGATTCTGTATCTGTCAGATAGGAAACCAGTGTTTCCTGGGAAGCCACCAGAAATTATGGAGGTTCACAGATAGTTGTGATGGCTTTGCCACAAGCCGAGAGAAGTCATGTGCAGGAACAAGACTCCTTTGGGGTGTCCTAGGTATGCAGAGGTAGAGCCCAAGAGGGAAGACAATTGGAGCTGTGGATGCTCAGAACCTCTTAAAATCAGACCCTAGGATTCTAAAATTGTCACCCAAAATAGGCCAGCATTTTCAAAAGTCTTCACTAATGGTGAGTGCCTCTAAGTATTTCGTTAGTAGTGGCAAGTAAACCTTGTCCACACTAGCAAAAAGCTAGCTCAGTTTTGAAAATGATTTTACTTACACAGAAACTCCTTTCCAAACTGAGGTAGCTCAGTACAGAAGAAAGAATGGCTTTGGAATAAAGGCCCTGGATTAGGAACAAGGGAGAGCTGGTTTCTATTCCCAGCTGTACCCAAGAATTCTTGTGAGAGCTGGGACAAGTAAATCATAAACCTCTGTTGGTCTCAGTTTAGTCTTCAGTAACATGGGCTAATAGTATTCCCCTTGTCACAGGGTATTGTGAGGCTCAAATGCTATGGTGAGACAAGCATCACATAAAACCCTCTCAATAAATAAGATTCACATAGCAAGTCTGGTCAGAGAACATCCCTTCATGAGGAGAAGTCAGCTATTAAGTCCAAATTACATTTGTGATTAACCTTCTTAGCAGAATTTAAACCTGGTTCTGCAATATAGCATAGCATGGTTTCAAATTTGTGCCACACGAACACTAACCATTCTGTCTGGTATTAAAGCATAAAGGTTCTTAGCATGGATTGGTCTGCTAAAAAGTTATATGTGGTCTTGTACCCTCAAATCATGGGTGACATGAACTCCCTTAATTTACAGTGGCTACTTCCAATTTTAATTGAATCCTAGTACATGGGTTAAGTTGTTTTTCTGTTATGTCTAAAAATAAATAAAACCAGATCAATATATTTTACATGTACCAAGCTAGTTAGAGAAAGACAACAATGGCTATAAAAGTATGTGATTTTTTTTTTAAAAAGGATTCAATATGAAAAAAAATATAGCCAATTTAATGGTCAAGTTAAACCAGACGCTGTAGGGATAACTTGCCAGTTAAAAGTCCCAAAGGTGGTTCTATTAATCTGAGAGGGAGTGGAAGGGGTAAGGAAAATAAATATGAATTGGATCTTATTTAACTTGGCCAATGGCCAGAAAGTTCAAACAAAGAGCATTTCCCAGCCCAGCTCTCATACATGCAAAGTTTCATGAAATCAGATGTAACTTCTTATACCTTTTGTCACTTCAACAAGAAACAGAAAAAAAATACAAAGCAGAAGCATCAGCATTTCCCCACTTTTTAGCCATGTTATATAGTTCCCATTACAAACATATGTATGAAAACAATTTAAAAAATAAATCCGTTCCTACCAGTGGCAGAACATCTAGGTCAAAATTTTAAGTGGCACACTGGAACTCTCCTTAGCTACAGATATATGTTCTCAATAGTCTGCCATTGGCGGCAATGGTAAAACTCCCATTGACTTCAAGGGCTGCAGGATCAGACATCGTCTCATTAAAGCAACACAGTTTGCAAAACTTTCTGCTGTGGTTGCTGGGAAGTGGAGATTTCATGCAGACATTGAATTCAATGAGTGGCAACTTGTTTGGGGTTAAAGTAAATTTATATTACTTAGGGTTTTTTTTCTCATTTCCCTCAAGGTGTTGTTGCTCTGCATTCGTTTGTTTGTGTTTGTGCACACTGAGCTTGTGCACACTTATAGTATTGTGGAAAATGGCATGTGCAAAATCTTGACCTGTGCACATCACCACTGGGAGTGGTAGGCAGATTTCAGGTAAGGAAAAGTGATGGACTGGGCTTACAACTACACAGCACCACTGACCAGAAACTCCCTGCACAGGTGCGGTATAATGGCCATGGGGACACCAGCCATGCTGATACTGCATTAGCAGCCTGGTGGAGCAGGAGGATTCTTTCTCTAGTGGAACCCAACAGCCTCATTACTGAGATGTGTGCTGATGAGATGACTTATCCAGAAAAGAGGAAACTGCCATGGTCATTGTGACAATCCCAAATGGAGAACAGAAGGTTTAACCCTCCCCTCCTCCCTGAAATGAGCAGTTGAACCAACCAATTGCATCTGTACTGTTGTACTGCGAAGCGTATCAAAGTCTTTTATGAAAGCGTGTAATGTTCTGAACTAGACAGCCACTTAGAGATATGTATGTAGACTGTGGTTATGAACATACATAGAAAACTGTTCATAACCTGTACTACAACTTCATCTGCACATCACAGCAGAGAGGGGCACCTCCAAGCCAGGTGTTTACACAAAACCGGCCAAATAACCATCCATTGGCCAGCCCAGGAAAAGACAATGGTGGACCAATAGAGTTAATGGGGAGTCACTGAGACAGTCCTAGCTATCACATCAAGAGGGAATTTCCGCCGCTCTGAATAACCATGAATCTCCATGCCAAGAGAGAGTGGGGGAAAGGAAAAAGCCTTTTAAAAAGGAAGCTTGAAACAGAGGTTTTGATCCAAGTAACTGAAGGACAGACTCCAGGTGGGAAGCTGTCCATGACCACTGGTTCCCCCCTTTAGTTAGGGGTTATGCTGGGAAACTGTACACAGGCAATAGGTAGCTTGTATCAGACAAAGGATTTTATCTAACATGGAAGTGCAAAGCCTGAGGCTGCATCTTTCTGTTTATTTTCTGCGTGATTTGTGCATGCTTTCCCTTTTTAGTTCATTTCTGAATCTGTGACTTTTCTGTTAAAGAAACATTTGGTTTATTTTTTTCTCAAGCAGGTTTCTAGTGTGCAAACAGAGTGGACAGTGTATGCCAAAGTGAGCTGATAACTGGGGGGGCTGGTTTCATATGTTTGGGGTGACAAACCAGAGGGGAACAGTCCAAGTGTCTGGTACTTAAGATAACAGGGAGGTCTGTTCTGGGCTGACTTGAGACTGGAAGGACAATTGGTGTCACCCTACAAGGAGAAACCAAGCTGGTGAGAGCCAGGGTCAGACCTTGTACTTGTGGACAGGCTACTGGTGTCAGGGAATTGTACCATAGAGACACAGCATAAAGAGCCCCAAGGATACAGGGCAGGCAGTGACAGAACCCCTCACCGGTCTGAGTGATCCCCAAAACATCACAGCAGGATCCCGGATTCCCACCAAGTTTACTCTTGCAATACAATGGCCATAGTGCTTTTTCTCTCCTGTAGCTTTCAGTGTGTACATTTTGATTCTTACTGAGGGTGTCTTTCCTTCTTCTCAGATTGGTTTCTTGTCATTTTTATGGAACAGAATTTATTGGTACTTAAAAAAAAAGCAGAAGTGTCTGTGTGCTGGCGCCCTGCTTAAACTGCACTGTGTTCTCTCTTCTGACTCATCTGCTTTTCTCTTGTCTCTTCTTGAGGAGCTGGACACATGACATAATGAGATTTTTAAGGGTGCCCCCTATGAAATAAGAAAACCCTGACACGGAACCCTGTCATGTATCAAGAGAGGAACAGGCCACAGTGGAGGGACATCCTAGTAATAGCGAGGGGCATGTGGTACAGATATATCCCTTGACAAGTGGGGCTTATGAACAGAACTGCAGTACATTCCTTTATGGCAGCTTCGTCGCATGCCACCTACTGTAGCACTCTTTCTCCTGTGCCAGTTCCTGAAAAGGAACAATCCAGGCGCCTCATCAACTCAGCAAACACATTTGGCATCTGAAGGACTTGGATGACAAACTTTCAATTGCATTTGCTCAGCAGTGGCATCTGGCTGTCCTTTCTCGTTGCTGAGAGGTACAAGCACAGCTTTCTGTTGAGCTGTCTGTTGATTTGGGCATTGTTGTTGTCATGGCTTTGGTTATTTGATGCTTGACTCGGAATTCCCTTCCAAGTGGGGTTTGTGAATAAAATCCATGTGTATTTGCAGATGAGAGGACTTACCCCTGTGGCGCCTCCTGCTGGTTATCCGGGGAATTAGCTCAATTTCCAGCCCAGAGCACCCTCTGCAGGCCAGTGATCCACCTGTCCTCTACTGGCCCCTATGTCCCTCCCAGGACCCTGGTGCCCCTTTAACTGGGTCTCTCCCTCCCAGGGGAACCCCCACCCCACTATCCCCACTTTGCCTCAGTATTGGCTACGGCCCAGTCTCCATCTAGCCCCTGTTCACAGGGGCAGACTGCAGTATAAGCCACTCATCAGCAAAGGGATTTGGACCTGCTGCCTTTGCCTACCCTTGGACTGGCCCCTGCAACCTCCAATATCTCTTCGCCTAATGCTAGGCTGCAGCCTGTGGCTTTCCAGGCAGGAGCTCCCCAGTCCTGCTCCACTCTAGGAACCTTGTCTAGCTCCCTGCAACCAGGCCCTTCTCCCTCTACAGGCAGAGGGAGAGTGAGTAGGCTCCTGGCTTATAGCCTTTTATAGTAGCCAGCTGTGGCCTGATTGGGGTGTGGCCCAGCTGCGGCCACTTCCCCAATCAGCCCAGCTTTTAGAGCTGCAGCTTTCAAGCCCTGCCAGGCCGCTTTTTAAACCCCTCAGGGCAGGAGCGGGTAAATAACCCTCTACAGTATTGTTCTTGGATGAGATATGCAAGTGCAGGGCTGCCCTTTCATATTTAAAAATGGATCTTTCTGTGAGTGGCGTTGGTCCAGTTCTCAGTGAACAGGTGTCCACATGACAAAAGCCTCCCTATAGTTGGCAACAATTGTCAATTTTGTTGGCAGTTGTCTGTCCCTAATGCGGGTTCGGGTGAATTTTAATTGAGAGATGAAAATTAAAACCAGACAAAATTGAAACTTCAAAACACCACGTGGCCGTTTATTAACAGTGAGAAAATCACAGCTTGGGCTGGGGAGGAGTACTTCTACCAACTAATAGTACTATTAGAACAAGAACATTCACACAACTTGAAGCAATCTATTTACATTCATTAACAAGGAACCAAATACTTAAAAATTAACTGCTCTTTTAAAAAGCAAAATAAATACACTAAATTAAATGAACTGTGCACATTAACCAAACACTACAAAATATACCAACTTACTCTGATAGCAATTATTACAACAATTCAACTTTCCATATGCTGTATACACACACTTTATACCAAATAACAACAATATATATACAATTTTACAGAAGAAGCTAAGCAAAGCACAGAGTATTCACAGAAAATTAGAAAGCAAGTACTGTATTCCAGGTGCAGCTGACCGGCAGTACAGACAACAGAAGCATACCGAATCCGTAGAAGATAACTTCGAAAAATAAATGTCACGTCCCGATCTGGCTATATCCGGAGGAGACCCCTGGCTGAAGGGTTGATCAGGTCCCTCAGTCAGTGCGTGGATACTCCTGCAGATTCTGGCACGAGGCATGGTTTTATTCAAAGGCTTTTTTACACCTGTCAAAATCTGATTGATCCCTAGCTCCTTCACCTTCCAGGTTCCAAGTTGGCGCCCTCTACGTAGATAGAATCTGCACATGGCACACTAGAAGCTACTAGAAGCTGCACCCGGCACACTAGAAGCTACTAGAAGCTGCACCCAGCACACTAGCATTATTTTGCACACAACCCTAATCTGACCGTTTGAACTGAACTACGATTGGTCAGATTGGATCCCTTTGCTCACGGCATGCCTGTATTATGCACACAGCACTAGCCTGACCCTTAGGTGACCAGGCAAAAAGAGCGGAAAAATGCACACGGCACTATAATGTTGCACATCGCACCTTAAGATAGCACACAGCACCACGGTGTTGCACACGGTACCAGTGTGACCTCTGGATGACTGACAATTGGCCATACAGACACATGTTAGAATAGAGGCCTTAGGGCTGTCTCAGAAGACTGAACTGCACCAGCCCCTGTTCCTGAGCAGATGTCCCTTTGCACTTCTAACACCACACTGTTTTAGGTATGAAATATAAAACAGATTTATTTATTAACTACAGAAAGATAGATTTTAAGTGATTGTAAGTGCTAAGTGTACAGATCAAAGTAGATTACCTAGGATATAAAACAAAATTGCAATCTGAGTACTATTAACTAGACAGGATTTGAAACAAGCAATGTCTCACCCTGATGATACGAACAGTTCACCAGTCTTCCATACATAGGTTGGGATTCCTTCTTTCCCATCTGGAACCACCTTCCCGGTTCATTCTTTGTTCCTGAGGTGTTTCCACTTGTTATGGGGTGATGTCACTTCCCCCTTTTATAACTTCTTCCATGTGGAGGGAACTTCATTGTCCCAAACAATTTTACCAGCACAGTTAGTGGAAAAGTACAAGCACAAGGTGGAATCCTGTGCCACACGAGTTGGTCACATGATGAGTCATAGCAGGGGCCATTACCCATATTCTAATGTTCACGGTAAAGTCCATTAGGTAGGGATAAGCTTTTTCCATGGCCCATCATGTTCACTGATGAGCCTTCAACTTGAATAGTCCATTCACAATGTGCTGGATAGACTGGATGTAAACGACCTTGTGGGAGTTAACACAGGAGTAAACACATTTTAAATGCAGGTATACAGTCAATTTTCATAACTTCAGATACAAAAATGATACATGCATACAAATAGCATAATCATATTCAGCAAACCATAACTTTTCCATTGATACCTCACAGAAATATTTTTGAACAAGATACATCATAGTTATATCACCATGGCAGATGTTGGGGTGCCAGGGTATTGCTTTGGGGTACAGAGCATCACACCAATACTTTTTAAATCTTGACCTAATTACTTAAGCCTCATCAGCCTAGCTAATTAAGCCCTTGTGAGTTACATGTAGTGAGCATTTTACAGATGGGGAAGCTGAGACAGAGAAGTGAAATAACTTACCTAAGATCACACAGTAAGGTGGTGTTAAAGCCAGAATGAGAAACCAGATGTCTTGACTCTGCAGTCCCACACTTTAATCACAGGATCGTACTATCTCTTATGAGCAGACATGGAGAAGCTTGCACAGCCACTGCCTGTGTTGTACCTTTTCTGTGCATAGAAAGGCTATAGGGCTAAAGGTCTGGCACCTTTTACCTCTGCTGATTCAGCAAGTTACTTAAGCATGTGCTTAACTTTATACGCATGAGTACCCTTACTGAAGAAAATGTGACAACCCGTGTGCTTCAAGTAAGGCATATGCTTGCACACCTTGCTGAATTGGGGTCTCCTAGACTTCAAAAAAGAAAAGAAAATGTCTGGGCAAAGGAATTTTTTTAACATACTCATTCAAGAGGCAATTTACCAGACACTAATTTGATCCTGTATGCTTATTGAGTTCACAAGGCTATGGGAGATGTCAGTGACCCACACAAATCACTCAGAGCTTTGCTTTGAGTTTATATGAGCCAAATGAGCAAATTTTACACCAGAAAAAAGAAAAGGGATTGTACATACTGTGGCACTTGTCTAGATCTTTGCCAGCATTTCTAGAGGGGAGGCATGCTTGAAGGAGATTCAACTCACTAGTGAATTGGCTTGCAGAAACATGCAGGATTTGCTGGCCCATCTCTAGAAAATATTCCACGGGCCTCTGTGACAGAATGTTGAGTGTGTCGGAGTTTTGACATGCAGTCTGAAGTATGCTATAAGTAGCAAACTACTCATTTAATCTTTGAACAAATCCATTGAAAAACTGGTTGACTGACTACCCACCTTATCTTGAATAGTTCATCTCTCCTTCTCTTTGTTGAACCACCTCATTTGAAATAAAGTATGATGAAGCCCAATGCTAAATGTCAGCATTACGGACATTTTACATTTCTAGTCTTTTCAGAGAACCTTCTGATTTCTTTCTACTTTGTTTTTTTGCACTTTTGACTGACATGGTGCATTTAACCTGCCATTGGGGGGAAATTAAAACTGTTTGTTGTATTCTTGACCCCATTCTATCTGTTTACGCCAGCTGGAGTAATTCCATTGAGACAAATGGCATTACGTTAGCACTAAACTGGCATAACAGGCCATAAGTTAAAACTTAAGTTAAGAATCAGACCTTTAACCTCTGTACCTTTGGGATTTTGTCCATTATTTAAAAACTCACAAGATTTTCAGTTCAATCATTACAGTTAGCCTTATGCCATGGGCATCATTTTGAAAGATTATTATTAATTTAATAATTAGCATTTATTAATTATTATTTATTTGTTTTACCATAGCACCTAGTAGCCCCCATTATGGTCCAAGACCCCATTGTGTTAAGTGTTGTGCAAATACAGAACAAAAAGACAGTCCCTGCCCCAAAGAGCATGCAGTCATAGGTACGTCTACACTGCAAGATTGGGGTATGAGTCCCAGCTTGTGTACACATACTTGTGCTAGCTCGCTTCAAGCTAACATGTGTATAAACAGCAGTGTAGCCATGGCAGTGCAGGCAGTGGCAGCGGATGCTTAGCCATGCCAAAGATGTACTCACCAGTTTCAGATGGGTTTGTACTCACCACGGCTAAGCTGTGCCTCTATGGCTGCTACCCATACTACCACAGCTACATTGCTATTCATAGTCACGCTAGCTTGATGAGAGCTGGCACAAGTACATGTACACGAGCTGGCAATCAGAGCCCTAGTGTGTAGTGTAGAGATTGCCTCAGCATATGACAAGGAAGCAATGAGGCAATATTGGTCAGCGTGATAGGCTGTGATTTCAGTATGTGAGCAGCCTTACTGTTGTCGAGCTCTTTGTACACATCATGACACCGCAGGGTTTTAACAAGGTATTTTAAGGTGGATATTGAGGTAGCTGTGCAGATATTTACGAGGGGCTTCACCGAAGCATTGTGAACAGCATGGGAGAAAGCTGTCACAAAGGTGAGTGTTCGAACATTTAATAAATGGGCAATGGAGGCTGGCTTCATGGGCACATCAGAGGTGGGAGCTGACCTTTTGATACTGAATAAGAAGTGTTAGGTAAGTTAGGGTTAGGTAATTGGCACAAGCATTGAGCACACTTGAACGTGCAAACCAGGCATTTAAGTTTACCATGGGTTATTCTTTCCAGGGAATCTGACCATCTTTGCATGAGCACAAAAAAGGAGAGTCTTTAAAATTATGTTCCTGTAAGTTCTCTGGACATTCAAAACTGAAAGGAAATGAGCAGGGAGAGGAGACACGGTATGGAGTTTTAGTAAACTATCCAGAAGGTTCTTCAAAGTCAGAAAGACCCTGAAGGGTGATGTCTGTCATTGCTTGAATCTTGGCTGTCCTGCTTTCCTCAGTTTTATGGTTCCTAATCTATTTCCATCACTTATCCTTTTTTATGGTTGTAACTGATAAGATAAATTAGACTCTTTTTTGGAAATGTCACAGTTTAGAGAGCTCATGGTTATAAACTAAAACAAAGTGTTCTGTAGACTTATCCACTCTACGACCTCATGTAGCACAAAATAGAGATTAAAAATATTTTAGACTTGAAAATGCACATGAATCCAGGACAGACATTCCTGCCATAGACGCCTCTAAGATCGGAGTGATTAGTACTTTATTGGTTACACAACACCCAGCTGTGTAAGACACGTTTGGCATAAGCACACATACATAAAACACATACATATAATTAACCATGAATATGCCTGGGCAATTAGCCTTTTTAGAGGGGATTCACTTCTCTACAAAGAACAAAACAAGAGATGGAGCATGAAGACAATGAGGAAAACAGATTAACTTTAGTAATGAGGGAGCCTCTCAATGGAGGTGAAATCCTGGGCCTACAGAAATCAATGGGAATTTTACCATTGACTTCAGTGGGGAGATGATTTTACCCAAGATCTGGTTTAGGCATTCAGTTACTCCAGTGATGAGTGAGATATGGGAGATGACTGATGGGAGATCAGTTGATAGGCTGCTTTTCAGAGGTTTATCTAAATTATCCGAACCTTTCAAAGCTGCAAAATGTATCTGGAAGTGTATAGGAACAGGTTCTCTCATCCAGGTGCAATTATGTTCTATTCTTGCCACAAATACAGCAAGAATAGGCATTTGAATGGCATTTTGGCACTTTCAGTGCTAGTCGTAATTGGAACCTGGAAGTACAGAAGCATCAAGAAAATGAAAGACAATCGGGTGGTTTAGGAGAAGCTAATTGAAAGTTTCAGAACCTTTCCAAAAATACTCAGTTCAAATTTGGTTTTCAACTTGGACAGAAGTTTTGGGGGGATGGTCTGATTTTTTCCCATTCCTAATTAAAACAATACATGGGGGATAGTAATTTTCTTAATAATATGGCCATTCCTTTCCTTCCCCCCCCCCCACCCCACACAGGGTTAGAGCTTGTGCTGACTGTTGAAAAATCAGTCATTAGCAGCCAGGAAATGACTTTGCCATCAATCAGAATATTGCTCAGCCATGTTTCAGCTATTTTCCCCTTTCTCAGTGTAATTATTCTCATCCTCCACTGATTACAGTTTATAATAGCTATAATTCTCTCAAAATCAATCATTACTTTACTTAACCACGAGGATACTAGTAGAAATATGAAGGAACGCAGATATCCTAGGCTGTGGGTTTTATTTTAATTATTTTGCAGCACACAGCCTTTTAGCTGTATTCCATTTAACCTTCTTCTTAGTATTAAGCAACAGTTCTGTTATTTTCATTTTGTTTTAAACTATGGGATGCTTGATTATATGGTAGTTTCATTCAATTTGAGGCATTGCACCGTGAATTAGCAAGTAGCGTTTTGGGGAGGTGGAATTTTTGTTATTGTCATGAACAGAGTTGGAAGAAAATGGTATGAAAAATCTGTCTGCCAACAGTCTGTCGAATTAGAAACCAAGACCCTGCTTCTGCAGTGGGCTTCCATGTGATCACAGGACGTTTGATTTGGCCTGTATATGCTACTTCATTATTTGCTGTTCACAAAGTTATGCTTAGGCAAAGTTACGCTTAACACAAGGCAAGTTTTGAGTTTGGAGTGGAGATTTATTTAAAGGGATGCCACCAATTTAAAAACCATATTTCTCTCTGAATATTTGTTTACAGTAGTGTTAGAAATCCAAACAAATAATTACTATATGTAGAAACTATATCTCTATTTTTTGAATTGAGCCATAGGTTAACTTTATGCATCTGACACCACTTTTTGTATAGTTATTTTCATTCTTTCCCCTTTATAGTAAGTCAGTTTCCCCCACTGATTACGTGAGTCTCTCACACAAGAACAGGTTGAGAAAAACATTTTAAAAGGTAGGGGAAAAATATTGTAAAACAACAAGCATTGGCAGGAAGCCTCAAGAGCAGGTGTAGTGCCTGAAACATCTATTGCTAAATTCTATAGCCACCAACTGATTGACTACACTTGTCGTTCATTATGAAAGATATTCCAGAGACCAAATAAAGAAACATAGCCAATTTTATCGTTCAAAGTCAACAGTACAGGAAAGAAAGAGTTACTGTAACTGATCCTTCGGGAAGCTGTTTCTTGCAGAGTATCAGTTCATCTTACACAGAAGGTGCACTCACAAAATATGCCCCCCAAACTGCCTATATTTAAAGTAGGCCTGTTTACAAGTTAAAAGCACTTTATATGCCACCTAAAACTAAAATTCCCCAATTAGCTTTTTTATCTTGTTTTGCTGGTATCATGCGGTACCCCTTATTTTGTGTTTTTGAACACAGCATTCTAAACCAGTTGGGCCATGAAGAAACTTTCTGCCTTGTACCAGGCTAGAATGCTATATATCTTGATTTTGATAGGGTTTATATTCGGTAATGCCCCATGCTACATTTAACTTTTCAAGTTATTGTGGGATATAGATCTCTGAACACAAGTTGGGCAAGAGTGAACCTCATTCCACTCAGCCTAACTTAGTGCTAACACTCATATATAATATAAAGTATATCATATTAATGTGCTGTGTAATACATATTAATATGGTGTGCAATACGTATAACATGTACGTTAGCTAACATGGCTTTTAACTCTTTTAAGAAACAAACACAATTTAATTCAAGGTTGATGCCACCGCTTTAATGAAGAAATGGTATTAAGTTTGAGTAAGGGAAAATAATTATATGAAGTTATGTCATTTGATCAGGGAATAGAAACAATGTCACGTAACTCAAGCCTGATCTATGTTAAGAGCTGATGTAAATGGCTGAACACAGTAAGCCATTTGCAGTGCCAACAAAGCCCATAAACTTGTGACATATATTTGAACTCAGTCTACATATAAGGAAATAGTGCACTCTTGTAACGAAGTGCATTAAGGACATTAGCATTGTTGAGTTACACTGGTGCAAACTTCCTTAATGGAGACAAAACCTTAACTGATTAGTCACAAAACTTGAATAGTGAATTCTGAATATCAAATAACTAACTCAGTACAAAGAGTCCCTTACATTGCCTCATCCACGTGCATAAAAATTGTTCAAAATTCTGAGTCCCCCTGCTTTGCATTTAGAGCCACCTGCTCTGCCTGCTTTGCAGCTTGCCACCACCTTTCCTTCATCTTCTCTCTCCTCAATTGAGCTGAATGTAAATGCAGCCCAGTGAAGAATGTGACCCATGGTCTCTTTGGGGGACATTTTGTGAACAAAATAAAGAAATAAATTTGTTCGATAAATTGTTTCCATCAACTAATTCAGCCTGGTCTAATAATAAGTAGAAGTGCTCCCTGGCTGGTTTGCTATTATAATTATATGCTGCAAACCTAGCAGAATCCCTTTTGCCAGAGTCTGATCCAAAACCCAGAGAAATCATTCCATTTTTCCATTGGCCTTCCAATAAGAACCTTAGGGCCCAATCCGCAATCCTTTACTCACACAAGTCATCTTTACACGTGTGAGTGGTTTCTTGTCACATGAAGAATGGTTTGTAGCCTCAGGCCCCTAGGGTCCATTATTTCAAAGTAGCACAGCCATAGTATAGCTGCACTAACCACCTCCCGCAGTGTCTGTGCCTTTCAAGAAACAAAGCTATTTTGTGAACTATTGGTGATGTTAATAGCCTTCTTTTCCCTAGAGATTTGCTCCTTCTTTGGCCCCAAATATTTCAAAATAGCTGAAGCCAGCAGTGAGAAGCCCTGGAAAAAAAAAAAGTGATGCGTGTTAATTTCTGGTTTCGACATGATGAGAATTTCATTCCCTTCATTACAATTCCCTTGTGCCAAAGGAATGTTCCTTTGATTCATTTACTGTACCTTCTACTGCTGCTCTGTAAGTGATCATGTGCACTCTCTCTCTTTCTTCCTCTCTCGCCTTTTTCTGCCTGTTCCATGGTTGTTTATTTATTCAGGAATATAAAACCATATTTTCATTCCTTATAAAAAGGCACTAGTTGACGCAAGTGTACACACGGAGCATTACTGAGATGATAAAAATGGAGATGGAGAAAGAGAAAGATTTCCAGAAAAACCTGCTAATGATCAATGGGAAAGTAAAACATCAAACAAACAACAAGCTGTATGCTGGCTGAGTGGGGGTGGGGAAGAGGAGGACAGGGTGGGCTCTCTACATTCCTGCATAACTGATGAATAATTCTGTCAAGTTCTCATGAAGAAATCCCTAAGTAGGGTAGATGCAGATATCCAATTGTTGGGGGAGTAAATAAGCTGTTAAACAGCATTTTTTTAAAAAGTCATACCAATTAGTAGCTGTGATGTTTTTCCATTCAAAAAGAGCAACCATATATTTTCAATCTTTTAGTGTAGATGAAAAAAACAACAGAAAGAAAGAACAAAAGTAAAGTTCCCATGACAGCACTGTGTGTGTCTTGTCTGTAAAACACTGAATCAGATTTGAGAACAAAATGCCTGGTTTCCCTGCACATAGGCAGAGTTCTTAGTAATTCAAAGATGAAGTGCACGGAAGACAGGCATCCTAGACTCAAAGTAATAAGTATTCTCATTTCACACCCTACAAGATGCATTTTTGTACTGGTGCATTAAAGATGAATGTGAAAAGGGGCAAAGAATAGCTTTCCTCTGATGAGACTTTTAGGAATACTGTACTCCCCCTGCAATGATACACCCCCTACTTTAAAGCTAAGCGTATTGAAAGTGAAGTGTTCTGAGGCAGGATTCAAACAGAAGTGGAAGATAAAGCTCATAAAGCTTCCTTTATCCACAGAAAATATTGTAATGGGCTGGGCAAATTGTTGGCTGGCAATTTGACTTTGCTGAACTAAAATCAGTTTAGCAGATTAGAATTGCCAGACTTTCGTATCAACACAAAAGTAATACAAACATCATCACAAAGGTGTTTAGATACCATACTAGTGTGACAGATGGCTTAAAATTGCCCAAGATAGACTCTGTGACACATGGGGAAAAGGCAAGTGGTTTCCACAAAGAAGCAGCTAATCCAGAAGTAGCATGCCTGAAGGATAGCCCCAAGATTGCATACAGATGGAGTCTGGGATCAGGTTCATATCCCTATAGTATCTGAGCACGTACCAACCAGCTAAAAATAGAGGGTCATGTCCTCAACTGATGTAAATCAGTGGGGGTCTATTGAATTAAAAGCAGTTAGTTCTGTGGTCATTTTAGGTCCTTTAGGAATGAGTTCCATAATCTAGATCCAGCTCCTGTGAAAGTTCTGTCCCCTGCACACAGCAGCCTCCCCTATTGGTTCACAGTTTCATTGCTCCAATGGCATGTTGTGGTCAAAGGAGGTCATGGTTATAGAGAGAGACAGAGGCAACTAGGCTAACCCTACAGAGATCTCTGAACATCAGGGCAGAGACTTTGACATGGACTCTGGATTCAGTGGAAAGGCAGTGCAGATTGAGGAGGATTGGAGTGATGTGTTCACGGCTGTGTTGCTAAGCTGCATTTTGTATCAAATGGAGCCTTTTCAGGGTATATGGTTTCATTCCAAGGTATAAGGAGTTCCAGTACTCAAACCTGGAGGCCACAGATGTGCAAATCATCTTGCAAGATCATTAGTAGCATAGCACCACAGTAACCATATAGCTACATATCTCATTAAAACACTATGGCCCTGAACCTGTGGGTTGCCGAGCACCCCCTGCATTCTTTGTCAGCAGTGGAACCTGTACAGCACTTTATAAGATCATACCCTGTGAGATTTACTATTAATAACAACCTAGATTTAGATACACTGCAGGTCTCCTACCCTTTATCTTTCACCACCTCTACTGCTACAAGACGCTTGGTGTAGAAAAGCATATTGAAGCTTAAAGTGCTACTTTGACTCTAATGGTGATGATTTCTGTCAATATTTTGTGTAAGCCGACTCTTTTAGAATTTCCAGACTGTGAGGCTATGCTGAGAATCTGACAGTCAAGCCCAGGAGATAGGCTATCAGTATACAAAGCTGTCATCAAGCAGTGAGGCACCACTGAATGATAGAATAAGCCTGCAAAAACAGAGTGTGTACCAGAAACCATAGCTAAAAAGACAACGATTTAAATCACATTACATTATTTTTAAAACCCCTCTTTAAAAATTGCCCATGGGTGCTGTGTATGTTTTCAGGTCCAACGATGGTGTGCAGGATTTTTAGTGCCGAATTCTCCCGACTCCACAGATAAAGCTGCAATTAATGGCATTTCAGTGCTCTGTATTGCTGATCTACTTAACGATCCAATTGCTAGGACATTTTAAAAGTTGTTTAGCTGACTGCCAAAAATGAGGATCATTAAAAATAGATTCACAGCTGTTCAGGAAAGCTGAAATAAAATTTTGTCTTCATTATGCCTTATTGCAGATGTTATTGATTTAATCTCATTGCATTTTAGTGGGCAATATCAATTCATGCTGTCTTTGACTTTGGAAACTGGGAATTCTATTTAGTCTTATTTTTAGAGCAAGAGGTAAAAAAGGGGTGATGATAATAATGGAGTAAAGATGAGAGCTAGCTTTCTTTATATAGCAGCATTATTGGGCAAGGGCTCAGAGGGACAACCTCATAAAATAATGTGTGCACTGTAGGCCAGATGCTGTGATAGAACTCAGACAAGAATCCATTGCAGCCAATGTGTGAGTATTGCGTAAGTAAGCTCTACAAGATCAGATCTTACACTATGAATTAAGGAGGATGGATTTGGCATTACAAATAGAAGTGTCAGTTTCCCTACATCATGTCTCATTATTATATTTCATTATTGTTGTCGTTAATAATTATTAATGATTTAAACACCCAAGTTGCACCCAAAACAGACTAGACCCTTTCCAAACAAAGAGGGAAGGCTTGTTTCCTTTCCCAAGACTATACATAAGTGGAAAGTTTTGCACATGCGGAAACAGGAAACTACATTCCTATAAATATAGGACAAAACTCTGCTCTCAGTTATACCCGTGCAAATCTAGAGTAACTCCATGACAGTCAATTTAAATAAGAACAGAGTCTGGCTCACAGGCTTGATTCTCTAGTAGTGACAAGCTTTGATTTGAGGTCACTAACGTAGAAAGATCCTGCTTTGATCAACAGATCCTGCTACAGAAATTGCCAGCTGTCATCAGTTGCTCTGAGTTAAAATAAAATACTAAAATAAAAGTTGAAGGGCCGGTGATTTTTTTTTAAGATAACTGATTTTTGTGTAAATCTCTCAGCTATTTTATTCTCTCTCAGTAATTGTATATGTACGGCTTTGATCTGACGACTCTCCTAATTTTGCCAGTTTTGTGGTCAGTGCAGAACAATCTTCAAATAACCCTTCGCTGTCCAAGGTCTCACTTTGAAAAGCTGTGCTTCCAAATGCCTTTAGGTTCATTTCAATGAGCCCTTCTACATCAGCCAGTCTTTTATGTTTCATAGCCATTCTCAGCCCACTGAAAGACAAATACTTCTTCAGCCCTCTTCTTTATCATGCTGAAGTGTTGCCATATTTGACCAGCGTGGGGGTTGATAAGGCAGCTGTAGCATTGTTAGCCAATGCCCTCTGCCCACATACAGTACTATACCAGATTGAATAAACCTACCACAGATGATTGCTCCCAATGGCATTACTAAAGGGTTCTTTGTCTGACTTGCTTCCACCAACTTGTATCCAACAGACTTTCCTGGCTAGCCACAGCACTGTGCAAACTACGGAGTTTCACTTTAAGATTATCCACATGTAAAAGCTGATATCACGTTGATTCAGGACAGTTGTAGTGTTTCCACTAGCGAATAAATCTTTTGGTAGTAAAGAAACAGGTCTCTTGCTCTACCCTCCCGTTTCATTTGGATCACTTTTTTGAGATCGCATAAAAATGTCATTTGTCTCCAATGGTGAAAATGGTTCCCACAGCTCTGTTCAGCAGTCTGTATTCAAAAGGACCAGATTGTGAATCCCTGAGCATTCAAAGACAATTCATATGAGTAACTGCTCCTCAGTGAGAGTAAGGGTGTCACAATTTGGCCCACAGTGTTTTCTAAATTAAAGGAGCCCAAAGCACTTGACAATACCCAGTATATATTGTACCTACAGAAGATCTGCCTACAAAAGAGTCGCATACACAGTAATCAGAAAGAACATTTATTTATCTCAAAGGAAGAAAGAGTTAACTTGGCCCCAGCCTATATTTGAGTCTAGTGTTTCAGACCCCTTGCTCTGACACTTCAGTCCCTGATCCAACAAAGAATTTAAGCATGTGATTATCTTTAAGCTTATGAGACTCTGAAGTAGGTAGGACTACTCACATACTCAAAGTTAATTGCCAAGGTGATTTGCTGGATCAGGGCCTGAGCCCTCTTTCCTCCATGAGTATCAGGTAACCAAAGACCTGTAAATAGAGCTGGCTGAAAAAATTCAAAAATTGAAATGTCAACCTTTTTTTTTCATCAAACAATTGAATTTTGGAGGGAAAAAAATCATTCCAAAAATTTTATTCTCCGGTCAACTTTTATTACAAATATACACTGGGGAGACCATATGTTTCAGGGCTACATTGTGTCCTCTTGGCCAGTGGTCCAGCTTCCCTTTGGACAAAGCAGTCTTCTCTCCCTGTGCACAGGCCAGCAACCCCAGCTAACTCATAGGAAGTGGACATGGCCCTGAATTTTCCCTACCCTTTTTGGAATGATGTACACCACTAAGTATCTTACGAGGGGGTAATGTCTGTGCTCTCACCATTGCAGGACTGCTATTTTCCCTGGTCGGTAAGTGGGCAGTGTGAGCACAGGAGGACTCCTTGGGCTCCCACCCCCAAAACAGCCAGATAGGGTCTTTTTCAGTGATTCACTGAATATGACAAGGCCAGAACCTAACAAGAGAATCTCAAACACAGAACCGATACATCCTGAACCATGTGTCTGTCCTGCAATGGGGAGTGATGCATTTCATGAGCTGTTAGGGCCTTCCCAGCTCTAGCAACTCTGATTTATTCTTTATTACCCATTAATGTATTTGCTTTCTTTTTCTTCCCATAATTAAAGTGAAGGGGGATGTTGTGTAATTTTTGTAGTGGTTATTTCCAATCTCTGCTCTTTCTTAGAATTACTGCACATTTTACTTAAGATCAACTGAAAATTAAAGTCTCGTGCAGTATTTTTCACAACCTAGTGCAATGACAACTAGAAAGAATAAGCTAAATCTGGACTAATTAATAAAAAAATATTGCTGCAGCCTGCAAATATACTTCAGAAAGTAATATAGCTAATACATTCTTACAGTGTAAATGGATACATAAAATTGAAAAGCTGGCAAGTGGCATCTTTATGGCAGCTTTTAAATGAGCTGTGGATATGCTGTGGTCAGTTTAGAGTGAAAATAAAAACAGGAGAATGAATGACATGATAAAGCATGTTAGTCTCCCTAAATCCAGCACATTAACCTAAAATTAAACAGAAAATAAAACACAAAAATTCAATAACTAACCTAGTTATGCCACCTGGTGTGTATTCTTAGGAAAGGCAGCCAGAACATGATATCTTAGATGCCCTCCAGTGGTTGGATTGCAGACGGTGCACTGGATGCTGTGAATACATTTTCTTTTATACGTTTGCAGTGTTATTGTAGAACTGTTGGTCCCACAGTATTAGAGAGACAAGGTGGGTGAGGTCATATATTTTATTTGACTAACTTCTGTTGGTGAAAAAGACAAGCTTTCAAGCTGCACAGAGCTCTTCTTCAGGTCTGGGACTGATGGGACATGGGATCTGAAGATGAGTTCTGTGTAGCTTAAAAGCTTGTTTCTTTAACAGAAGGTGGTCCAATAAAAAATATTACCTCACCCACCTGCCTCACTTTTTCTTTTATATGACACTGTAGAGTTTGAAGGAATGGATTGCATCTAAGCAGCCCATCTTCAGAAAGAACGGGATGGAAACATTTATAATGAAAATTACTATAGTTAATTATACACTTCATTGGTAATTAAAATCCTTGCATAAAGAATATAGTTATTAAAATTTTTCCCAATCAGAACTTTTGTAAGATGGCAAAATAAGAAATATTTAGTAGGGTCCCTTCATTACAGAACCAGTGTGGTATTTCTTTAAAGCTACAAGGAAAGCTTGTAACTAAAGTAAAGATTTTCTTCTTACTTCCATCAGTCATAATTTTATATAGGTCTTTTAATATAGATTTTTTGAGGGTAGTAATTAATTTTTCTGTGCTTTTATTTTAAAGTTACTAATCGGCATGAAAAGTGTAAATAATCGCAGAGAGATGTCATTTCTAAATCATCAACAGATTTTATCTTATTTTTATCTGTCAATGGATTTTCATAACATGCTGCAGTAACTAGTATTCATGTTGGCTATACTAAGGGGAATATTGATATGTGTTCAACCACTCAAAGTCAATGGCCCAGACTCTCTTGCACAGCTGAGGTGTGCTCAGTGCAAGTCCAGGAAGGGAGGGGCAAACTTACATTAACGCGTCTTTGCAACTCCCTGATCCTGAGGGAAACAGGTATCACTGTTCCTGGTACAAGATAGAGCAAGCTAAAATCTTCTCTATCTTCTTCCTGGAATATTTCAGCCTTGGTCAGAAACAGCAGCTCTCCAGGAACACTCACTCTGGTCAGGAAGGGAGGGGTGGCATGAAAATGGCTACAGGGACTCCATGCCCTCCACTCATACTCCCACTCATTTATGTCTGCTTTGCACCACTGTCGCAACACAGAGCAGACTTAATAGGACCAAGAATCTGTCCCGATACTTTCACATGAATTAAACTAAAACTAAAGCATGCTCTCAAGAAAGCACGTAGCATCCATATCCTAAACACTCCGTGACAGGAAGAATGTAGATCAGATAAGAGCAAATAACAGCCACACTTTTATGTATGTGTTACACAAGGTACAACTGATCACTGAAATGTAGACAACACAGTACTATGGAGGTAGAGATAGGATCTGTCTAGGGCTGACTGACTCAAATCTCAGTCCAAATTTTGCTCCAAACCTTTTCTGATTTTTGAAAATGTAAACCTAATAAGTGCAAACATGCTAAGCGTGTCCAGTTTAGTCTCCATCCCCACAGAAAGCTTCCAACTCTGCTTGGAATTAATAAATACAACATTAAAAACAACACTTCACTCCTTTCAATGAGGTTCTCAAAGTGCTTTACAAAGGTGAATTATTATCTCCATTTTGGTAGGCTGAGGAAACTGGCCTCATCTGGGATTCTCATCAGGGCTGGCAAACCCTTCTGGGCAAGCTGGAGTGTTTGGTTCACATGAGTTCCAGGTCCTCCCTGGGGTCAGGAAATGGAAATGTGTTCTGGGTTGCCTCTGAGTCTGGGAAGCCCTGGAATGCCTGAGATTTGAATAGAAAAGTCAGCCAGCGAGAGTGCCAGGCCTGAGATGCTGTGGGGAAATATTGCTGACAACAGGAAGCCTGCTGAAGATCAGGGAGAGGGTATTTAGGGGAGAAAGAAGAGTGAATTCAGGAATCCAAAGGTCATTTAGGGGGTAAAGATTTGGGGAGTTAGAAGGCAAATTAAGGACAGAGAAGAGGAAGCTGGCTGTCAAGAGAAGGGAAGGAGAGGAGAGACATTGACCTATCTATGTAGGAATTTATAAACCTCTCAGCCCCCTAGTATCTGAGCACTTGGTGGTCATGAATGGATTTCATCTTCACAGCAGCCCTGTGGGGGTAGTGAAAAGCTGCTCTTCCCATTTTACACACGGGGAGATGAAGTTCAGTGTAGATTAAGTGACTTGCCTAAAGTCACAGAGGTAGCTTGTAGTAGAGCTGGGAATTGAACCCATCACCTGAGCCCTGGGCCTGTGCTCTATTGACAAGGTAGGCCGGGTGGGAGGACACATGGAGAAGTCTGGCAGATAAAGAAAGCGGGGGAGCACAGAGAAAGGGAACTCAGGAAGGGGCGGATATTGGTATTGGACCCGTGGGCCCTTCTTCAAACTAAATGTCGGGACTGTCTGAGGTTCACCCATCACTAGAACTGCTAGGGTTTCAAATGTCACTGTTCTTCCCATGCTGGAGAGAGACATGCAGGCAGACAGGAACAGCTCTCTGCACCACTGCAAGAAAACCCACCTGATGAGAAAACTTTGGCCCAACTCACAATTGCCTAGTACCTTGTGGTGTCATTTTGCCCACCCAAAGTGGCTGTACAATATTCCTTTTCTGATTCGGTTGGGCTTTCCCCCACTGTGCGTAGGTGTACATGACTGTGCCCAGGGACAGGCACTGGAAAATCAAGTTCCTTGTCTTTTTTCACTACTCCAGGGCAAGCTGCATTAAGGTGAATCCAGAATTATAAAGTGAGGGCAAAGTAATAACCACAGGGCAAAAGCAAGCAACAGGGAGTCAAATTCTGGCCTCAGTTATACCAGGGCAGCCCAGTTCACTTAGATGTGGTGATGTATATGTAACTGAAGGCAGAATTTAGCCTGCTGTGTTGTAATAATGCTATGGACTTTCATGTAGGCAACTGGCGTTTCTGCTGGGGGTCAACAGTGTGAAATGTTCATATGTCCCAGTCTCTTGTATGACGAGCCAGCATGGGCTGGGAGTGCAGTGCATGCAGCCCCAGTAAAGCATGTCCTTTGCAGCTCTCCACAGTAAGTGACTCCTGGGCCAGCAATCACACCCTCATGAGGGAATCTCAGCCAGTCCTCGTTACTGAGAAGAATTGTAGTCCTGATGTGGGCTTGGAGGACACAGCTAGCCAAAACTGTAGAAAATGGGGTATTCTCTGGGACACAACAGGGATGGGAGGAGATTGCAATACAATAGTCTCAATCTGAATGGTACTTTATACTATATTTCAGCTGCTATCAGCTCTGGTGACTGGAACAGACTACATTTCCCACTTTCTCAGTGGCACATTTTTCTCAATGTCTTTTTAAATTGCCTGGTGCTGTTACACACTCCTCATCACAGCTTGTTCCTTTTCAACAAACTTTGTCAGAAGGGTATGTGCTGGCACACCAGAGCTGAACAAACAGAGCTGAACACACCTGTAGGAGCAAGAATATGAGTGTCAGCTGTTCCAGAGGAAGGCAAGATGCTAAGAAGGCCACCAAATAATATAACTGGGTACTTGGGGACATCACAAAAGTTGAGAAGGCTAAAAGTATCTTTCTTTAAAATAGTAGTTTATTTTTCAAAAGACCCAGACTTCTTCAGCCTACGCAGCTGTAAGAGGCTGCGCCCCAGATTGAAATCATGATGTGCAATTTTCTGGTGAGTGTAGTGTTTTCTACCAGACTCCCACAACTCTCTCTCTCTCACTCGCTTACTACATTGGAAAGTCTTTAACCAACTTGCACCATTTCTTACTGGGAAATAAAAATCAACTGTCCACTCATCATGGAGCCTACTTTTTTTTTTTTTTTTTTTTTTTTTGCAAGTAGGAGTTTAATTCAGCACAAGGGTCAGTTACAGTTTTCTAGTGTTGCAAGATCCCTTCCCATGCTCTGTACCAGCACTTTCATGGCATTTATTTTGGTCACTCAGCCAATGCTCTTGACAGTTTAAAGTCTGAATGGAGATAAAGCAATACATTATGGCTCCTTTAAATGAAAATGGCCAGCAGCTTGAAGATAATGGGTATCTACTTTCTAGATAAATGATTGACTAAAGAAGAAAAAACTTAATCTTGTAAACAACATGTGCGCAAGCTCTCTGTTAAGACATTCTTCTTCTACCAGCTTCTGAGGTGTCCCATATTTAAGTAGTGTTGGCACTGCAGTTAGTTTCAGATTCTTTCTGAACTCATTGTTGGGGTCTTTCCAGTAGGCTTGGTCTCCGATTTGGCAGTAGATGAATACAGCTCCATTGGGCAGGCTATTTAATTCACTCCGCACAATTGGTTCAGCAGTGACGCAGTCCGGGCACCAGTTCTGGCCCTGGGCATCCTTGTCCCTGCAGAACAAGACGAAGACGAGCCGGCCACGGCTCTGCTGGGCAGCCTGCACGAACTTGCTATAGCTGCATGCCGCCTGCAAGGAAGAAACCTTGCAAGCTGCACAGATACTAGGATAAAGGGAGCCAAAGCTAGCAAGATCAGCAGGCTGCTGTTTAAACCCATGTACTTTACTGGCAGAATAATCATGTGTTTCTGATTTACACATAATAATAAGTCCATGAAGCTATGATTAGAAACCTGCAGTCTTTGCAAATGCAACAAGGAAATGTGAATGCAGTATGAAGAGTGAGCCAAGCCATTCACATTATCACATGGACACGTTTTCTATGATGGTGTCTTAGCCAGTTTTCTCTTTCTTTATATAAGAGAACTTCATCAGTAGGACAACCCTTTCTGAACATCTTGTCTTACTAACCATAAACATTAACGGCCTGACACACAAATTATTCAGATATGATATACTATGTAATGTTTATGTCTCATTTTACTTTGTGTCATTATACCATAAAACTATATTGTAACATATCTCTGCTTGCCTAAGAACTTCCTGGTTGTTGCTGTATAGAACCAGAATGTCACAGCAAGAGATAGAACTCAGATCCTCCTTCCACAAGTAAAGGGGATCTCCATAAGCTACTGGCATCATAGAGCCTATGACACACAGGGTTCCATTTACTAGGGCATAGGTTACATATGCACACTAGCTGGCTCATTACAATATATGATAGAATTTTAATACAAATTTACTATTACCAGTAATAACAGATTGCCAATGCTAGCACAATGTAGTTTATTTAATAATTCTGACTCGGGATTTCAGAGGAAAAGAGGCATAAGTTCATAGGTGTTGTGTTTGGAGTAATATAGTTTAAGAGTGCAAAGGCAAATGAGAAATAATAAAAACACTAAGTTACTGAAGAGTTAAATTCAACCATTTGATCAAGAAGGAGTCTTCTTAAAACTTCAGAAGCACTGCACATCCAACATGAAAGGGAATGATAATACAGCGAAACACCAGATGCAGGCATGACGTTGTCGGAACACCTTTAATTGGTTGATTATACCCTAGGGGCAAGATACTATTGCCTAGCAACTTCTAACTGCTGATTAGCCTTCCCTAGTGGTTGACCCTGATTACTATAACATTTTGCTTTTTATTCCCAGCTAAAGGAGTTATCCTGAAGCTCAAGTGGCTAAAGGCCTAGATTTTTAGCACTGAATTTCCCAGGTTTAATTCCTGCTGATGAGCATGGTGCCTGTATGCAAGCGGTCACAGGTTGTTAAAATTGCATCAGAAATCCCTCAGTGAAAGCCTAAATCAGGTGCCCTTCTCCCTTCTATCAGGAAATCCATTAGGGCATGTCAGACCAAATATGCCAACAAACAAAGCCCTAAAATACAACTGAGGAGCACTTTATCTGATCACCCCTCACTCTATCCTCTCTCTGTCTGTGACGCCCCATACTTTTGCACGTAACATTATGTTTCAAAGTGAGTCCTCTAAGAATAACCTTAAAAATCTGCACTCATGTCATAACTCAAATGTCCTCATTAGGAGAATATCTTTGTAGCCACCACTTCATGGTGCTATGTGTAAATTAGAAAGACATTATTACCAGCAAAGCTATTCTCTCGACTACATAGACATTTACAGCCTGACATAATCTCTTAAAACCTGAACTGTTTGCAATGAAACTGGGTTTTTTTTCTTCGTGAAGATGTCAAAGAATCTTAATTTCAGTTAACTCTTGCAACCCTACTGAGTTGCCTTTACTAAGGATTTGGCAATGGTCTTCACAGTATAATGGTTCCAGGAACAACTGGAAATTACATAGATAATATCATATCTTCTTATATCAGTATCATCTTTGAAATGTGAAGCTTTTGCCAAACCCAGGCTACTAAACTGCTCTCTTATGTTTTAAAAGAAGATTTCCCTGAAAAGTTCTGAAATGCTGGGAAGGCTTGACGTCAGTAGACCAGAAGTCAATGAGAAGGATGCTAATGGACAAAATGTGTGTGACCCCTGGAGAATTATAGTGTTACAGGAGGCATTTCCAAATAAGGAGAACATTTCTTACATCTGTTCTGAATCCTCTGCTTAGTCTCTCTTTGTTCTCAATGAATAAACACTCTTCCGTTAATATATATATATATATATATATATATATATATAATGAGACTTGGTTTAAGATTCAAGCTTGTGCTCCCAGAGATTGCTTTTTACTGCATACAGAGAAAACACCTGGTTGGCTAGAACAGAGTGGACGATAAAGTAGAACCTTGCAGTCTGCTCCTTTTTATGTCTGTACAAAAAATATCACAGGATGGCAAGAGAGGGCCTCAGACAAAGCTCACTGAAATCACTAGAAAGATTCCCATTGATGTCAGTAGGTTTTGGATTTGGTTCAGAGAGAGAGAGGGCAAATAACCTCTGTATTCTGAGGTCCTCCTTGGTTATCTTTAAATGGCCATTTCAGAATTGTCTTCTTGTTATCTAGGCCAGGTTTTAGCCTTTTGTGCTTTATTATGTAGAAATGTCAAGCTCTATTTTAATTCAGGATTGCAAAGGCTTGAGTGATATTGTAACTTAACTGGAGGTATTTAGTTCATATGCTGAATGCCTCTGGAATGAGATTGACTGAAGTCTATCTTCCTTTGAGAAAGTAGTACTATCATTTAATTTCAGAGTTGCTGGACAGAACAGCTGCAGATCTATAGGAACATAAAGTAGTTTCCCAAAAACCTCTTAATTTTATAAAGGACCAGATTTTGAACCATCTCACATGCCATTGCTGAGCAATGACTCCTGTTAGTAGTCCCACTGAAGTCAATGGAACTACTTGTGAGAGAACCGGTTTACCACTGGGAATAAGGAATTCTCAACCTGGCCCAAAGTTTTCTGTGATTCATCAGTCCTACACTTTGTTTTTTGCTTCTTTTGCTGCATCCAATCCTGCATCTTTATGTTGTCTATTTTGATTGCAAATGTCTTTGGGCAGTGGCACAAAATTGCTCCACTAGAGGATCAGAGCATCTAACTATATATCAATGTATTTCTAGTGCACAACCACCATGATACCTGGGGGGACAAAAAGAATACAAATGGTCATTACTAACCGAGTGAGGTTCACTGTAAGCTTAGTTTAAAGTTACATGAGACCAGGCATCTCCCATTCACACAGAGATAATCACCATTGTTTGGCTATGCAGAGAGAATTTGACATAAAACTTATAATTTCTTGCCTAAAGTTTTTTAAAATGTCCCCTGGACAAAATGACTATTTTTGTAAGCAGAAATTATTTTGGAGGGTTGTTTCCTAGGACTCAGGGCACACTACTTATGATTGGAAAGCTACCTTCCCCCGCCTATTCTTACCTGCTACTGACTCAGGATAGAGAGTAAATGACTAGGCAGCTGCTCTAGATGTCTGATCTTTTTCCACCTGCAATAAACTGGAAAAAGAACAACAGCACTAAAATAACATTACACTGGAATGTATAGTAAAGAGCCTAATACAATGCAAATTGCCAACCCATCTAAACTAGGCTCTCTTCTGCTCAGACTATCCTTTGCAGTTCTCTCTCAAAGCATCTCAAAACAGTAGAAAGTCCTAAGTGCTACATACCATAGGCCTGATCCTACTTTCCTTGGATCCAAGCACTCCGGTAAACTGCAATGGAAGTTTTCGGGTGCTCAAAGAATGAGGGGCCAGACTCCACGTATGCTACGATATCCAGGCAATTCAAGGTTCACATAAAGGTTGCTATGACATCTTGCAGTGATGAGCAGCCTCCTGAAAATCAGGTAACTTTGAGTTGTTACACTGAATCCAGCTGAAATGACTCATCATTTATATTCCCAAAGACACTGTGGGATGGGGACTGGCCATTCCTCCCACACAGACTTTTTAGGGGAGCTGGTGTAAAATTGGACAAGCCTCAGAATACCCACTTTGTTTTTTAAACAAACAGTTTGCACTTGTTGGATTGGGATTGGATTCAGTGTCAGAGTTAGGCCCTGAATGGATGTCTCAGTGCTGCTCAATCTTAAGCCTCCATTATGTGAGATTTTGGTGTTTCTTTTATGTGTATATTAAATGAGATTCACTAAATAAATAATGACTTTGGAGTCTGCCCAGCATCCAGTACAGTGTGTTCCCAGTCTCTAAGGCTGAGGAGGTTGAGATGCCCGCCCAGTTCGCTCTACCATATGTTATGCTCAGCTAAATCACTTAATCTTAAGCAATTTCAAAGTGAATGAGGTCAAAACTTCAGAGGTGACCTTAACTCTTCACAAAATATTTGCTGTCACAGATGTTGTGAAGAAAAGATTTTTTCAGAGGAGCAGCCATGACTAGACAGGATTCCTTCTGACATTGAAATGTACTCTCTTCTCCCATTGCAAAAACTAGACACCTTCCCAGTCCATTCCCCCCAGTGACACACCATTAATATGCTCCCCTTAACTTTCCCAGTGCAATAAACTTCATGAGCTCCCATAAGCCCCACCTTGTCTAATGCTACACCTCTTAGAAGTCCCTGTTCCCCTGACTCTGTGCAGCTACCCAGGGCTAAACCCCTCACAAGTCTCCCGGTGCCATACCCTGTTCACACCTCTTACAGGTAGCCATGACCCTAGCTTGACTAAAGCCTTACCTCTCCCAAAGTTCCACAGCCCCTCCTCTACCAGGGCTGTAAGCCTCAGCAGCCATGTTTTCCTACTCTGCCAAGTGCCACAGTTTCCACAGACTGTCCTCCAATATTTCCAAGTGTGCACATCATGGTATTCACAAGATATGGGCCCTCCTCTACACAGTGCCACACCTCTTGCAAGATACAGCTTTATATAACCTAAGGGTAAGGCATGATATACAGTGGCCATGTCCTGAAGCATAGCCATTTGCTAGGATTTAACTTGATGTTTATTTGTAGAGCATCATCAGTGTGTCTGGCACTATTCAATAGATTGGGGAAGCAGGAGTCCTTAACCTAAATCACTTTCTCTTCTCTTACCTCCCTCGTACGCCCTTCTCTCTTTCTTCCTTCCCAGCCAGTGGGAGAAGTAACTTGGTTAGTCTTTAGGCCAGATTAGCTAATTCAGTGTTTGTTTGTTTGCTTGTTTATATTTGTTTGTGTGTCCATGAATGTGAAGTAACCATTGTGGGCAATCTAAATTGGGGCCATGAGTCTTGTCATTTAATTGTGGAAGTGCTTAGTTCCATGGCTGTTCTTATCACTTGTGGCAGTGGCTTCTGTAGTCTAGGCCCAGGTCCTGAGGAAGTTCTGCCTCCTGCGCTCACGAGCCTCATCTTACTGGTCAGCAGTTTCCATGTTCTAGTGGTTTGTATCCGTCGTGCTGAGGGGTTGGCTTTGGTGGGGAGGGCCAATCCCAATGAGAATCTTTGACAACCACTGCAGCATAGAGCACTAGGGCATTTTGTTCAAGGTGACTTACATTGCCAAACAGACAAACTGCTACATTTTGTGCCTACTGAAGCCTTCTCAGCGTGTGTGGCTTCATTGTGTCGCGTTTACGCAAGCCTGAGATCACAAATGTGTCAGTCACCATGGCCAGGTCCATGCCTGACAGTATGGGAGGCAATCTTCTGCCCACTTGCAGAGGGAAGCAGGTATTTTTTACTCTTTGGACTCTTCAGTCCTACAGGATGTTCAAAAGGATCCCCAGGCTGTGGTCTGGCTTAGCAATCTAGAATAGACACCCTTTATAATTGCGGATTTCTTCAAAGTGCTTCCCTCTTCCTGTCTACATCATCTGACTATTGCCTGGGTCCACCTTATCCAGTGGGTGTTGATTTCTGCTGCGCATGGAGAAAGCTAGAAGACAGTACTGTTTACCTTTTGTTGTAAAGGAGATCTAGTGCAGGGTTTTGTCCAACAATGCTGTTTCCCTTTCTCTCCAATGGCTCCATTTATATGTTGAATAATAAGGGGAAGAGGATGGTACCTTGTGGGAGTCCACTGGAGAGCGCTTTGGGATGGAGGAACCATTGCTCATAATTATCTGGATTCTGTTTGAGAGGAAGAGCCTGAGTCATTTTCACTACTGCCGCTTCTTGGAGGCAGGGTATTTGGTATCAACTCTATCAAATAGTGCAGAGAGGTCCATCAGCATGAATATGGATGTGCTTCCCTTGTCTATGAAAAAGCAGAGGTCATCCACCAGAGTGTTGCCTCGGTACTATGCCTGGCCTGACGCCTGACTGAGAGGGGCACAGGATAGTGGCAGAAAACAGAAGATACTGGAGACTGTTTTGCATTAACTTCTTGACTACCATGCCTAGCAAAGAGAGGTTAGGGCCTGGGTAGTAGTTTGCCAACTTTCTTGGTCTTTAAAATTGAAGGAGTGTTCAACACAAAAACATGGAACAATTTTTAATTAATTCAGAATGCCTTTCAATTGCTATTTGAAAGCAGTGAGAATGTGACCACGATTACACTGAAGATTTTACCATTTCTAACAGGGCTGGGTTGTGCAAGCACAGTTTTCTTCAGGGATCAATTCTTTTTGGCAGCTTCTCTCTGACTTCTTATGGTATTTGGAAAGGAAGTATGATTAACCTGCTGCTCAGGCTAAAAAGAGGAAGAACTGGTTTCAATGTTCCCTGCAAAGAGGCCACATGAAGAGGAGTTACACAGTCTAATCCCATGAGACTGCATTTTATTTTTCTTTTCCTAGTCTCACATAGCCAGCCATATTCATCCATTCTTTTATGGTAATCTCTTCCTAGGAAAGTGAAAGGAAATGACTACAGCCAAACTATAAGTCAAGTATGTCATGTTACAGAACAGAAAATAGGAAACATTTTTCTAAATAGAGGGAAATTGCTTTTCACAGCCCTAAAGCTACAACAGGACATTTAGGAAACTAAGTCTCTTCTTAATAAAACTATAAAATCTTCCTGTGGGCCACATTCTATCCTCATTTCACACAAAGAAATACTCTCAATTATATCAGTGGGACTTCTGCATATAGATTGAAGGGACAACCTGAAATTGCTGCACCAGAGTATGCAGTACCTGCCAAAGCAGCAGTATTGTATCAACGTTTTTCATGTAACAGCCTACTAATATCACTATAAGCCAGATTTTCTTGTCTTCTAATGGGAGCTCTTGGGATTTATCTCCAGAAGGTGATCCACAGCCATTTTTAATTCAGAAGAGTGAACCACTGTACACATTAATTTATTTGGAAACAGATCTGTTGGCCCCTGCTAAGATGGAATAAGAGGACATTAAGCTAGTTATAAAAGAGCCAGGTTGGAAAGAATGGGGGAATCTTCAGCTAGTGGAAAGGAGCATAGAGGTGGAGAGAGGCATGCTAGCGGGTGAGTATGGTCGGGGTCAGAGATCAAAATGTTCGGATAGACCTTTGGCCAGTGGACTGGTGCCTATAGGACCTTTCTAGAGAATATAACTTTACCTTATGTTGAGGGCATCTCAGCCCCCAGAGGATCAGAGCAGTGGAAAGGTGGATTACAGCTGCACTGAGCCCTTTGAACTCATATTACATCAGATGTCACCAGCATCAAGTTTCTCTGATGTCCAGTGCAAGAAATGAAAAGACAAAGTAGCAATCCTGTAACAGGATCCTATAGAAAACCAATCATTCAAAGCAAAGCTCTTTAGATACGGGAAACAACAATCCACATCTATACAAATCATAGGCATTTCCTCACCTCTTGTGCACAGCCCTGTTCCAGACCCTCTGCAGTGCCTGGAATTGCACTGATTGTTAAGAATATAGGAATGATATCACTTCATTGAATTTCAAAGAATGGTCAGCAGATGGAATGATCAGACAAGGCTGGTAACCATCATGGAGAAAAAACCCGACAAGACTCTCCTGACAGATCACTGAAAGATGAAACTGAGAAGGCACCTTTCTACCTGGCAACTCCTAATAATGGCAGCAAATCTTCACCGTCAGTAACCAAGTAACATCCTAGCTCACTTCAAGGAATGGGTGATCCCATCACCCCTTTCAGGAACTGAATGAAGGACATCATGCCTTCCTTTTAGCAATTTAAAAGCAAGACTGGAGTTGTCAGTTTTGGGAAACAGCAGCCTTGATTCTCTGCTGGAAAATAGGCGCTCCCATCTGAAAGGTCAAAACAAGCCTTAAAAATAGGTCAGTTGATCTTGGTAGGTTTATGGAAAGAGAAGCAGGAGCTGTGAGGGAGGAGGAGGGGATGAACCTCCAAAGGTTTGGCTTGGCTCAGCTAAACATCCATACAAAATTTTCATGAGGACCTCTCATCACTACAACATATTGGATCTGATTTGCACTAAGGCCCTTTTACACCACTCTGTAAATGAGGATCAGGCCTTTAATACACAGACTGTAAGCTCTTTGGGGCAGGGACAGTCCTTCTGGTCAGTCATTGTACAACGCCGAGCACAGCAGGGGCCTGTTCCATGCCTAGGGCTCCTAGGCACAACCGCAATACAACTAAATAATTCCCTACAGCAATCACAGCTTATAGCAAAACTGGGTTGTAAAAAACTCCTTTGCCAAATGTCCCCTACCAGGTTCAAATCTAGGATGGGTCGGTCTGTGGACTGAGAGGTCATAAACTCCTGTCACTTCCAATTAGTAACAAGCTTTTTTGCCAAACCACCGCATTAGTAAAATAATAACATGAGAGTTTGGCCTAGCACCAACTAGCTATCTCTTACAGCACCATCCCATATGTAGAAAGAATTTAAAAGATAATATATGAAGGCTGGGGTTTGGTTAGAGATCTGGATGAATGTTCAGTTCAGTGATTTTATCCAGACTGGTTGCTTGAGGAACAGTGATAATCAGATGCTCATCGATATGGCTTGCTACCCTCGGTTTTATATATTTGTCTGCTTCTTCAATTTTCAATTCCTCCGGTTCCCCTTTCTTCCCCCCATCCCTCTCACCTTGCTATTTTCATCTGCAAGCAGCCAAAGAAAGACTGTGACTTGGATCACGTTCCAATGCACAGGGAGAAAAGTTGAGTATGAGTAGAGATAGCAGTTGTGTGATTGTAGCCAGGGTCACTTTGCCATTGGTGGTGAAATGGGGAGCTTTAGTCTGTTAAGGAAAGTGATGTGACTGCATTTCAAGGAGGCAGCCCCTCACATATAAAGCTTAGTAAGCACTCAGGAATCGGGTTCGTCAAGAGAGCATTGCTTTATAGTTCACAAGAATTTAGTCCAGAGTCTTCTCAGGCTTCTGGAGGTGCTCAGAGGCTTAACTCAGCCAGTAGGATAGTCACACTCATATCAACACTATTCCATCTCGGTTGGATAGCCACACAATATATGATAGTCACTCAATAATTGTCCTCACACTATTCAGTCAATGCATATCCTCCATATTGTGTGGCCTGTCAATGTGTTCACTTCTAAGAGTACATGTTTCTAAGAGTACACTTCTAAGAGCCAAATATTTAAAAGCAGAGACCTCCGTGTGCCCAAAAATACATGCACAGTTGTGTGACCTTCATCTGCGCATGCAACTCCTATGAATGCATGTGCAAATCAGGTGACTGAGCTTGCAAATGACCACTTAGATTCTTAATGGCCTTTTGCACATGCAAATGTCTGATCTGCTCACATGGTTGTAGTAAATGAGAAATCCATATGTAGGCACATACAAGTTGGTCCATAAAGTGGTAATTAAGTGGAATTGCCAAACAGTTTGCAGGTGCATACAATTCTATGATAATATCTATATAACTAGCATAGGCCAGGAGCACTGCATCCTTTGCTCCTTGAGGATTGCTTGCTTCACTTTGTAATGACCCCTTGAACAAGAGCAGTGTTGCTAACTCTTGTGGTTTTATTACAAATCTCACCATATTTGATGTTTTCCTGAAAGCCCCAGATCCTGGAGCCAATAGAATCTCATGAAATGAGCTTTCACTTTTTAAAAAAAAGTAAGTTTCATCCCTCATTGTTGAAGAGGAAATCTTGAAAACATGAAATCTAAAGGCTCCACAACCAGAAGGCAAATAAAAAGAACCCAACATTTATTATATTTTTTAAAAATAGGATTTTTGGGGCCTGACTATGATTTTTGAATGCTTGTCATTGGTGAAAGTGCGAGCCGACAAGTTCTGACAATATTGTAGTGAGTAATGCCCTCTTGGGACAGGGTATGTGACAGGATAAAGAAGAGACTCTGGCCAATTATCTCTAAATCCTTCATAACTGTGAATACCTCTGTCAAGTTCCTTCCAACCCTTCTTCCCAGGAAGTGGAGAGCCACATTAAATTGGAAAATAATAACATCAAACAAGATGACTTTATCTAAACCGCTATTGTATCCATTACTGTTTGAATCCATTAGCACCATCTAGTGGTCTAAGAAAGTAGCTTGCAAACAGAAACAGAACCTAAGATGGCTGCTGCTTCTTGAGTAACACGCATCATGCCTCTGTGACAGTGTGTTCTGCTACTAATTTACTGATTACAACAGCAGCGCAATTCCTAATCATTGCCAATAACTAATAACACTTCCTGCATCTTTACAGGCAGTTTGCTGGTCCATATATCTCTCAAGAAGCAACTGCCAACCCCCTCTTTTTTTTTTTTTTGATGCTGGGATTTATCTGCCAGAGATTTTATACTGACAAAACAAACCCTTTGATGATCTCACTGCTATTTACCCATTAGGCTGCAGTGCGACATAGAAAGACCCTGGTGACTTTCATACCTGAGCACTATATTCTGCTCTCATGTGAAGCGCTAAATTGAAATCGGCATGAGAAAGCATCAGTCATCTTGGAAGAAGAACTGGGAGAGGTTTATGTCAGAAGTTTTCATAATAAACATTTATCTGAACTCAGGCAAAAATTGGGCTAATTGATTTGGGCTTCTGTAGCTGGAAGGAAGACAAGGGTAAAGAGGATTTTTTTCCTTAAAAAGGTGAATTAAGTTACTCTGGGATTTTGCTGCTTGGAGGGAGAAAGGACACAAAGAGTGAGAGCGCAGTATATTCTAAACCTTTTATATTCATGTTAAAATAGACACATTTTGGCTCCTGCTCTTCAGGAGGGCGCTAGTGCATCTCTGAGCAGCACATAGTGAGGTCCAGGGTATGGCATGGCCAGAGCAGGGAGCTTCCTTCAAGCTCTAGTTGGATTTGTGAGTTTCACAAATGTGTATGAGAGTTTTTGTTTTTTTTAAATAAAAGACAAAATGGGTCCTTGTGTTCTCACTGTCAACCAGAGCTGATCAGGTATATTCTAGATAAACATTTTTTCATCTCAAATAGTTGATTCACTGATAGCCGAAACTGTTCAAAAGAAAGGGTTGGTTTGCACGAATCTCACAATTCAATTTTTTTTTAAACTCACATTAAAGTTCTACCGTGTACTTTTAATCTGTGTATTTTATTTAGGTTAAAGAAACCAAAGTAAGAAGGAACAAATGCAGTGTTGACAAGCCCTAGCATTCAAATGTCATGAGGCAGGCTGCCAAATATCATGAGCTTGGCTTAAGAACCACTAGATTCTTTAAAAATAATAAATTTGGGGTTCTTTTTGTTTAACTTCTCGTTTTTGAGTCTTTAGGGTGAACTCTGGTCATGTTTCAAAGCTTTTCTCCACAACCATGAGGGCTGGGAATTTACTTAGGTTTTTTAAATGAATCTCATGGACCCACTTGAAGCTGGGGCATTAAGAGGAACACAAAATGTTCTGAGACTTGCGGAAGACAACAGGAGAGATGGCAACACTGCAGGTGGAATGCTTCCATAAGCTAGAGTGTGTGGTGTGTGTTTGACTCCCTTTCTTAGATTAGCCATATTTAGGAAGTGAACCTCTCTTTCCAAAACAGAAAGGCTCCCAGTAAACAGGTAGGCAGCTGTCTTCCATTTAAAGATGCAGCACCTGATAACATCTCCCAGGGTTACATAGCTACATGCACCACAAAAATAAACAAGAAGAAGACTAAAAGGGGTGATGGGAGAAAGAGCTTGCTTGTTGGTCAGTGTTTGCAACTATTTCCTGGGTCAACTCTTGCTTCCTTAGAAGATGGTGACAAAACTCCCTTTGACTTTAATTTGCCCATGTATAACTGCAGCTAAACTGTGTAAATATGCTGCCTTATTTCAATCACTCTGGAATGGAACTGGCAACAGTTTTCATTTAACCAATAGTTAGTTTTCATTTAACCAATAACATTCATTTAACAGCACATTTTTCTAACAGTTTCAGTGAGTAAGATTTGATTTCTTCATGAACGGATGAACAGTGCAAGCTGTTTGTGAGGTAGTAGTGAGGGCAGATCCTGATATGCTGCCGTGCTGAATGGGAAGCAGTCACACTGTTCCCATGGATGATGAAGGCTGGTCAAGTTTGGTGAAGAAGGGATCTTAATAGTGTCAGAAGTTTGCTTCTTAGATGCACCTAAAAATATGAGTGTTTAGCTGAAGTTTATCCTTGTTATCAAGCTTCGTCAGCTTGTCACACAGTCTCTTCCACACTGCCCCCAAGCATGATTTGACATCCCTGAAATCATCTAAAAGTCTCCTACCCTTTCCACTTTTCCCTCTTAAAAATCCATATTTATTGTGTTGCCTCAGGAGAAATTACCTGATTTGTTGTTCCCCTGCCCCTAGCATCTGTCTACTTGTCTGTCCTTAGTATGTTTGCTCCTCAGAGCAAGGACTATGCTGCAGTACTTAGCAGATTGTCAGCACCACCAACAAACAAAATAAACAATAACCCTACGGGGATGTGAAGTAAGGCTAGATTTGTCAGGAGGCCAGGCACTCTTGCAAGTTTTCAAGTAGCTCCTGCTTCTGCTCAAGCTGGAAATACCTGGGGAACAGCCTTGCTTGTAGGATTTTGACATTTCCATTTATGGACAAACCTAAGAAATGCACCAGCATGCGAAAACATAAAATAACCAGAAAGGAAGTTAACCAAGACTCTGAACGTAAAACCAGGTTTGGCTTGGCTGGGTTTTGGATAAAGGCCTGAAAGGATTGGAGGGAAGGGGCAGTATTAGCTCATTCCGCCCTAATCATTCTGTGAAGGCAAAGGAGGAAGACCCTCCTGAGCAAAGTGGATGGGTTGCACCAGCCATTCCACTTCTGGTGGCATAGGCCCAGATTTTTAAAGGCATTTAAGTGTTGCTGCATTCAATGTTGCATCACTTAACTGATTTAGGATCCTAAATCTCAGTTTCAAATGAGATTTCAATGGAATTTTGGCTCCTAATTGCCTAAATCCCTTTTGAAAATGAGATTCAGGCTCCTAAATCAGTTAGGCACTGCAACAGTGAGCTCAGCAATGCCTAAATACCTTGAAAAATCTTGGCCATAGCTCTCTTCTGCAGTAACACTGGCTTTGGAAGATCAACGGCAATGATTTCACACAAAGCCTTTAACCAACAGTCAAAATAAGTTTTAGTTCTGTTCACCAAAGATGTTGTTGCTCTCTGCAAGGCCTGTGACTTTCCACAAGCCTATCTCGACTACAGATACTCTAGGATCAAATCACACTTCAGCTTCTGTTATAATCCATGAGATGGAGATATTGATAGCTTAGCTTGGACATTACTGTCACAAGTTGTAGTCTGGAAGGCAACTGTCAAAGGAAGAATGAATGGGAGAAGAAGAGACACTGATGCTACAGTAGTTACAAAGGGAGATCATGACTGGCTATTTGCCAGGGTTTGTTATTTTCATGTTCTTGACCCAGGAATCTTTGACTCTTGAGGCTTCAACCAACAAAGTAACAGTTTTAAAAAGTGACAATTTACTGTTATGTACCATGGGATCTCAGTTTCATTTTTAATTAATTTCCCAATCCAGGAAATCCATTCATCACAATTATGGAATGCCTGAAAAATCACTGAGGAACTACAAAGGGCAGGTAAAGCAAATGCATTTAAAACAGTTACAGATGAGCTGATAAGAGGTCAAAAGAAATAGTTAAATTTGTGTGCAGGTAATTCAGCCACAGTATCTGGAATGTATAAACATTGCACTTTTTTTTTTAACCCTGGCCTTAAAATTTGATCCAAGTCTGGGAGTTAAAAAGTCCCATTTTGTGTAATCAGGTTCTGGTTGAACATGATTGCTGAATTATTTTAAATTGAAGACACATGTCTGGAAGTTGAGCTTTGTGTATTATTCCAGGATGGTGTCCATTAGGTCTTATCCACCAGGGCTATCTTCATTCCTTATGCATCAGGATTAGCAAATGGTGAATCATGAATATGCAGACAGTGAAAAAAATGTGGTACTAGTTAAAGGGTGATTTTAGAAATTATCTTTCATGCATTATTCAAAACTTTTTGGTCTCCCCTGCCTAGAGCCCCAGCGGCTGTTTAAAAATGTTATTTTAAAACACAATCATACAAGGCATTTGCAAATCTATGGCATTCCTTCATTTTTTTGAGTCTTGAATTTAGCATTGAACCAACATTCGCTTTAACCCCTCATCAGTCCTAAAGCATTTGCAAAAATCTTAGTTGATCATCTAATGGTTGCATTGCCATATGCTGTCCTCTTATAATATATCTGTCCCTGAACCCCATGTTTTTCATGCTGCACCTTTTACAGACAGATGGACCGTTACATAAACTGAAACACATTTTCATGAATGCTCCCTATGGTATGAGAGTATCTTCCTGTAAGCAGAATGGGGAGAGAACTGTGAAGCAGAGCTGAGTAGTTTCCTACCCATATGGCAAATGAGAGCATGTCCTTATACCATACTACTGTAAACAATGTTATAAATCAAGTCACTGAGTCTTGATAGTGAGATATGTAACCATGAGACTTATTTATCATGTCTGCACTTCTGATTATTCGCACAGCATTGCCTCAACTCCCAAGGTCCTAGGCTGGATTCTCTTTGGGTTTGGAACTGAGGTCCCCCTTGCATCCATTTGCCTCAGCATGATCACCTAACTGCATTGTGGGGCACTTCCCTTTTTTTGTGTGCACCCACAAAATGGGCTGCTGCAGAGGACAGCTGGTCATGATATTTTGGACACAAAGAATTTTCCTTAAGGAAAAAAAAATGGCCGTTTTTTTTCCAAAAGTGAAAGTCACTGAAGGAGCATTGAAATTTTCCAGTTTTTGCTCAGTGGTTTGAGCATTGGCCTGCTAATCCCAGGGTTGTGAGTTCAATCCTTGAAGGGGCCATTTGGGGATTGGTTCTGCTTTGAGCAAAGGGTTGGATTAGATGACCTCCTAAGGTCTCTCCCAACCCCAACAATCTACAATACAAATATTGTGAAAAGTAGAAAACAAGTCCATTTGAAGCTTGTGAAATTGAAAAAACTTCAACATGAATTTTTAAATAATTTCCCCAGTTTTGATTAGCTCTGCTCCAGAGCTTGACTGAACTGCACATGGAAGTTTGCAGATTCCCTCATTATCAGAGCTCAACACACTGGTCCCTGATCATGGCAGCTCTCCTGCACTTCAAACCTTCCACTCCCCCTTCCCCAGTCAGGCAGATTTCTTCCTAAAGGAATAAAACAGCTGGACAGTAAATCTATGTCTCATGCAAGGTCTGTGTCTTAAATATCATTGTTTACAAGCATCATTTTTCAAAAATCTTTCGCTCCCTTAATTAACACACCACCTATTGTTTTGTGCAGAGCAAAGATAAAATTGGCAGCTGACATGTCTGAAGTGATTCAGGAAATATGCATAATAGTCTCGATTAGGATGTGTAATAGACTTACTATGAATCTCAAAATCACACAAGCAAGACATAACATCCCTTACAAATCATACTACACTATTGTACAATAATGGTCCTATACCCTACAGCTTACAATAGTGTTCCACTGGTTTTGGTCTATTACTGTGGGGTTTCTTAGGGGATTTTCATTGAAATAGATAGTTACACTGAGTTGTGTTTTGCTAATGCCTTGCTAAGAAACACACAGCACAGAGTTGTGGAAGGTCACATGGTGAGGATCGCTTCTCCCCGCCATGTAGAAATGGACAGTTCACAGTATGGTTGGAAATGACATCTTGAATTAAAATTTCCTTTTACAAGCATATTCTGCTAGTGACTATAGAGCTAGAAAGATAGTGACACCAACGGAATTTAGATTGTACGTGTCTTATAGCAAGGACTGTGGAACAAATTCTCTCATCAAATCCCACTTATTGGGAAGCGTGAGTAAAGATATCTAGACTATCCCTGACAGCTGTTTGTCTAACCTGTTCTTAATACTAATAGTACCGAGCTCTTTTCAGCCATCCATCACAAAGGGCTCTACAAAGAAGGTTAGTATCATTATCTCCATTTTAGAGCTGAGACTGTAAATTTCAGTTTCAATTTACCTTTAACAATTTTAACATCCAGTGGCTGTCGTCTTACTAACAAGTGGGGTGGCCATTCACACAATCCCATTCACATAATCCCAAAATACTGGACATACTTCTGGGAATAGTTTGGGCCCACTGTCACTGGTGTGATCTTGCCCCTGCTGGCATGATCTCACTCACAGGGTATATACGAGATCATGCCACACAGAGGACGCCATTTTGAAGAGTATACCACTCCGCTCCGCCAGCGTGACCTCACACAAAATGGCATCCCCTGTCCGATACTTGACAAAACTACATCTCATTTTGTCTCAGTACCAGACAAATGAGAACTATCTGGTTTAAAACTGCACAGATGGCCTGCCTACTTTGTGAGATCGTCAGTGCAATGCATGCATCTTTTCTTCAGCTGGAGCAGAATGGTAGGCAAGGGATGGGCTAATCAAAGGCATGTAAGGGAGGTACAGCCCCAAATCCCATTACAAGTCAATGGGATTTAGGCTCTTAGTCCCTTATGCCCCTTTAAAAATCTTAGCCAAGGTCATTGTGACCCAGCTGACTTTGGTTCTGATTATCTCCCAGGCATGAAGAATGCTTGAAGCTGAACAGAATATTGGCAAATGTTTTATTATCCCTCCTTGCATTTGTCTGTAATGATCCTCATTGCTGAACAAGCTGTTGTTTCCTGGTTACTGATAACCAGACAGACTGCCAGCAAATGTAGACTTTAGAGGGCCAGATTCTCTGCTGTGCCCAGCATAAAGCAGAACAGGGCAGGGGAAGAGTTACTGCTCCCCAGTTCTCTCCCTATCTTAGCATTTCATTTACAGTAGCCGCAGAAACCCTAGGCCAACTGGGAACTGCCAGAGTGCATTTGGCTTCAGCCACTTCCCCCTGCCAGCCCCTGCCATGCCCTCCCCCATGCAAGGGTCTGTGAATAGGGAAGCATAAGAGCTGACTCTGTGTCTGCTGGGAACTGCCCCCCATGCCAGGGGTATCTCAAGCGTGTGGCGATCCAGCTGGATTAGGGTAACTCTGCAGCTCTCTCAGGCAGGGGCGGAGCCCAAAAGGCACAACTGAGACCTAAGTGAGCCCAAAGAGATACACCCTCCCATGACAACCCTCCCATCTGCAGGAGAGCAAAAGATGCCATTTGCCAGGAAAATGCTTCCTATTATTATATATCAAATAAACACTTCCCCCATAAAGAGGATCAGGCTGCTATCACTTCACTTACCCTTCTGGCTTCTGAACTAGTATCTTTAGTGTAGGAACTCACTGGTTGCCACCAGTTAGCATGTGCTCTACTATCACATACTGCTCCTACTAGCTATTCTGTTTCTTTCTGACGGAAATAGGTGTGAGGAGATAGTCCATTAACAGGAGACGAGAGTGAGAGAATGAAACAAGGGGGGGAAAAGGAAATATTAAGCAAACAAGAAAAGTAGGCACTGAAGGAGCCTAAGCAGAATTTGACAGACACTTGCTTACTACACCACTTACATATTAATAGAAACAATAAGCAATACCCTGTGAGAATGTGAGACTTCAACAGTAAATTTCGAATGACTGGTTATTTTTAAAAAGCATCTCATTGGATCATTCCATCTTTGCCTAATCAGAACAGTGCATATTTTATATGTTACAAACTGCTGTCTCAACCATTTGAGGGTTGTCACTGGCTGCCATGTTTTTTAGAAGACCACTTTGGTGTTGGAAATCGAGCTGTGTGAAAAGTCCCAGCTTGAGAGAGACAAGGTGAGTGAGGTAATATCTTTTTTTGGATCAGCTTCTGTTGGGGAGATAGATATGCTTTCAAAAGCTTCTCTCTTTCTCTCTCACCATCAGAAGTTGGTCCAATAAAAGATATTACCTCACCCAGCTTGTCTCCCTAATATCCTAGGAGCGACTTGGCTACAACTACACTGCATACAATTCCCATCATTTTGTGAAGAGTGAAACATTTTTACCATCTGGCCTCTGACGTTTCGCTGAGCTGTGTGAAAACAAACGGCAGCTAGGGAAAAATCCACCCAACAAAGCTACACAGCAAACACTGACCCCTATATTATGCTTTATACAGAATCAACAGAGCTCCTTGCTGTGGGGCATGTGGTAGGAGAGAGGGAGTGGCAAGTCTTTCCCCCTTCAAAGAGCAAGAGCCTCATCCAAAGCGCCATTGAAGTCAATAGGAACCTCTCCATTCATTTCAATGGGCTTTGAATCAGGGCCTGTGGCAGGATCATACTATAATGCACAAGTGCACTCTAGGAGGTTGGCCCAGCTAGCATGCCAGCTTGCAGACCTTGTCCCCTGAGGAGTCTGCCTGAGGAGCATGTATCGTTCCACAAATCAGGTACTGCATTTGCTGCCATATGCAAAAATCACTGGCCTACACAGGATAAGTGTGCATTTAGCTCCTGCTCAGAAGAGTAGTCCTGTGGAGTCCTGCATAGTCATCAGGAAACCTGTGACAGAGTACTACCAGTTTCCTGCCCAAGTATGTTGCATTGCTGTAATCCAGCCAAGAGGTGACAAAGGCATGAATAACTGAGGCCAGTCTGCCAGGATGGGATTGAGTTTCCTAACCAACCAGAGATAGTAGAAAACATTACTCACAGATGCTGCTATGTGAGAGCTCCGTATCAGTGTGATATCCAAGAGTACCCCTAGACCTACAGACTGAACCGACCAATTGTGGGTGCGTATTGTCAACTAAGGGAGAATGAACCATGGTTATAAACAATTGAAAATGCTTTCCTCTGCCTATCAGCATCACCTCTGTCTTGCTCATTTCAGCTTCAGCCAGGTGTTCTTCATCCAAGAGTTACTCTTGTCCAACCACTGGGTCATCTAGGTGGTGAGGGTGTGGTCGTATGTGGTAAAGGATAGGTAGAGCTGTGTGCCATCTGCATATTCATAGAATCATAGAAATGTTGGGTGGGAAGGAACCTTGAGAGGTGATCAAGTCCAGCCCCTTCTGCTGAGGCTGGACCAGGTAAACATAGACTATACCTGATAGATGTTTGTCTAACCTGTTTTTAAAAACTGCAAATGATGGGGATTCCATTATCTCCTATCCCAGTATTTAACTATTCTTATAGTTAGAAAGTTTTCCCTAATACCTAACCTAAATCTCCCTTGCCACAGATTAAGAAAATTACTTCTTGTGCTACCTTCAGTGAATAGGGAGAACAATTGATCACAGTCCTTTTTTGAAGACTCTTATCAGGTCCCCCTTCAGTCTTCTTTTCTCAAGGTCAGACATGCTCTGTTTATATGTAGTACTGTGTCCACACTGGGAGGCTATACCAATGTAACTGTAACCATTTATACAGCTGTGCTTAGTGAGAGCTCTAAAATGTTGCCATGCCAATTTGGTACACTCACTTTGCAGAGGTGAAATGACTATGCAAGGAGCAAGACAGTTGATAATCAGACCCTAGATTTTCAAAAGTTTGCCTGTTCTGATCTGCAGTTGTAGTGGCATAATATAAGAGGCAAAATGTACTGAGGAGATCTTAGAGCAGAATTTTGCACTCATTTGTGGCATAACATTGCTGTTTGACCACACAAAGCAAACTATTTTCTCACCATAATAGAACTTTACCACTCTGGGACAAATTAGTGATTTTCCCTATATACAGAATTACATCACTGTCTCAGCAAAATAAAAATAAAAATAATAATTAAAAAAAAGACCAAAACCTTAGCCCTTTGGTTCATTGGCATTACTTCCATGCACATTCATGGAAACGTCACTTAGTCTCCATAAATATTCACAAGTATAAACATGACATTTTTATATTGTTCTCCTCCGAAACCTGTTACTTTTCTTAGACAACATGGTCCAGATCCTCCAATCCTAACTCATTCACCTTATTGAGAATTTTGCTGGAGTAAAAACTGCAGAACTTTGACCAATATGCACAGCAGAATTTGAGAATGACAGAATATGCATGCATCTTGAATCATGGGAGTCTTGGAGGAGGAGGATTGATGTTTGGTAAAGTATGACATTAATGGAAACTAGATACTACTTAATATTAGAATGACTGAGAAATAACTTTTTTATTCAATCAACTGTATTGTGACTAGACACAGAGATGGATTGAAATGTCCAACTCACCTGTGGTTCTGTGGATGCCACCAACCGACAAATGGATATGCAAATATTTAGCAGACTACCTGCTCCCTGAAAAATTACTTGGCTGAAGGTGAAACATGTATTCTCTCCTTCGAATTCAGCACCTCCACCTTAACTGAAGGGAAGAAAAAACTTAAAAGACTACCTAATCCTGATCCCACTTAATTAAGTAGAATTTGATGTCTCACTTTAATGGGAGCGGGCTTGGGCCTATAGTAAACTTGAGAAAGAGGAAGACTACAAGAGACCACAGAAAGGAACATGAATGGTTCCTCATGTGTCAGACGGGGAAAAGGAGGCAGCGGTATCACATGCATTGCTTTGCTTGTAAACCAAAGTCAAGTGGGCTGTGTCTTCATCAGGTGATAATATTCAGTTGCAACCAATGTATTTACCGTACTCCAGTTTTCATGCAGGAAATTATTAATTTGATGATGATACGTAGCAATCATATAGCATGTTACATCTTCAGAGCCCTACGCAGACGTTAAGCAGGTGTAGAAATTTTCCCTTTGATAGATGTCTGTGGCCAGTACCATTCTTCTTTACTGTACAGTTTAATGTATGCAGGCAACTCATTCTGCTATAGCAGTAATAATAACTTCTGCCCCTTTAATTCAGGTTGGTTGATGAACCATAAAAACCTGCAGCGTATTTGAGATTCAGACCTAATGTGTGAAAGCCATTAGCCTAGTGTCTGTGGAGTATGGCTCTAACTGTCTCCTGTTTTTCATTTTGGGTAAGAATGAGCATCATCACTGAGTACTCCCCCTGCCCCCAGCTTCGGTGGCAAGTATCTTTAGGGGATATGGGAAGCAAGCGTATCCCTCCTGCCAAGGCAGCTGCTTTAGTGGAGGGACCCCAGTGCTGCTATGGATTTAAACATGGTGCCACTCCTGTGATGTACATTGTCCTCTTCTGGAAAGTGCCAGAGAACATCACCTCTGTCCCTCCCAGTGACAGCTGTTAATCTTGGACTTCCTAGAGAAGACCCCTTCCTCCCCACAAGAGCCGCTCCTCTCTCTGGAATGACACAGCAATGCACCAAAGGGGAATCTCTGCGGGAGGCCTCAGGTAGTGCCACTTTTGAAAGGAGTTGCGGAAGAGACCACCTGAGAACACTGTGCCACTACATGTTAAAAGGGTGGTGCTTTCTTTAGGACAGGGGTTCTCAAACTTTTTGTTTCTGAGCCCCCCTCTTCCCACTAATGCTATAAAAACTCCACACCCTACCTGTGCTACAACAACTATTTTTATGCATATAAAAGTCAGGGCTGGCATTAGGAGCTAGGAAGTAGGGCAATTGCCCAGGGCCCCATGCCCCAGAAGTTGTTCAGGCTTTGGCTTCAGCCCTGGATGGCAGAGCTTGGGGCCCTGAGCTTCGGCTCTCTGCCCTGGGCCCCAGTGAATCTAATCCCAGCCTTGCTTGGAGGACCCCCTGAAACCTGCTCATGGCCTCCCAGGGGCCCCCGGAGTGCAGTTTGAGAACTTCTGCTTTAGGACACCTCTCAAAAGTAATGCAAACCTGGAAAAAGGGCTGGAGAATGAGCAGAGACCAAAGAGGATTCCTATTTGGTGTAAAGATGATCCCATAATATTGGGGGATATTTTCAGAAGGATGGCTTCCCTTTTCTGGACACAAATTTTGCCACAAGTGTACATAGTGTCACCTCTATCTAGTTGATTGCAGTGCAAACCAGATGGTGAGAGGTGCCACTACACAGAAGTTCATTTTGGGGATGCACATTTTACGGTCAAAAATTGCTCCTGCAAAGAGGGAGGTAGGGCAGAAAATATAACCTTTCATTTCTGCAGCCCTCCCTCACAATCTAACCTAGACAAAGATATCAAGCACGTATCTTTCCCACACTGATTTAAATTTTTTGGACAGGCCCCAATTTTCCAAATACAATGTGGCATATGGTCCCACAAACACAGGGCATAAATGCCATGCAGAAGACAGGCATCCCACACATCTCCAGTCAACAGTTCATTCAGTCTGTTGATTGTGACCTTAGACAATTATGAGGAGCATAAACAGAAAATAAACAGGAAAGATATTTCCGTTTGATGTAATTAAGAGCCTTGCTAGCAAGTAATACCACTTTACTGGAAATTTACAATCTTCTTGGGAGGCCACGGTCAAAAACTGTATAATGTGATTGGGCAGCTGAGACCTATGAACTGCCCATCCCTAGTTTTCTCTCAGTGAGTCCTTATCATCACTGTCGGCTCCCATGTTTGCGCAGCTTGGTTCATATGTAGGGACATTATCAGACAAAAGCTTCACAACCTATTTCATTCTGTGTACTGTCTGTGTGCATAACATTCCATACATGTAGCATAGACCTGCTTTTACCATTAGCTATCATTTAATAACCCACTGAAGGCATAGTCCCTGTAATGTTTTCTCACAGGGAGAGCAACTAGGAAAAGCTTGCATATGCTGAAATCAAGAAAGAGATATTTCTTTCCTACTATAAACAGAACACAAAATGAGCTCCTCATGCATCAGTTGAGTGTAGGGTTACATTGGGGGTTTTTTTTGCAAATCACTATATTTGCTCTCTAATTTCTTCAGGTTTTTACTGCATTCCAATTTAGGGAGATATAAACCAAAGCAAACAAAGGTCCCCTCCTCCTCCCAAAGGGCTCTCTCCTCCCTAAGCAGGACTTCTATTTTTAATTCTCTACAGCTTTTAAAACATTTGAATAGGAAGGTTTCATCAGTCATTGGTGGAAAATAATTCCTGCCCGTCTCTCAGGACATCCATTTAGATAATCTCAGCTGGCAACTGGATATTAGTGAGGTCTCTGCACAGAGGGGTGCCTTGCAGTTGCATTTCAGCACATTCCACCTTTGTCAAGTGACTCTTCACAGCCATATTTTTGCTCTTTCAAAGATACATTTTTAAAAAAGATATTGAACTTCTTGCTAATTGGAGGTGATTCTTTCTCATCTGGCAGCTTTCTTTTTCTTGCTTTTTCACAGAGCACTGCAGTGACTTCAGTTTGATGGAAAGTGCAGACCCAAGCAGTGAACATAAGAACATAAGAACAGCCATACTGGGTCATACCAAAGGTCTATGCAGCCCACTATCCTGTCTGCCGACAGTGGCCAATGCCAGGTGCCCCAGAGTGAGTGAACTTAACAGGTAATGACTGAGTGATCTCTCTCTTGCTATCCATCTCCACTCTCTGACAAACAGAGGCTAGGGACACTGTTCCTTACCCATCCTGGCTAATAGCCATTAATGGACTTAACCTCCATGTATTTATCTAATTCTCTTTTAACTGTGAAGAGTCTCTCTTGTTATAGTCCTAGCCTTCACAACCTCCTCAGGCAAGGAGTTCCACAGGTTGACTGTGCACTGTGTGAAGAACTTCCTTTTATTTGTTTTAAATCTGCTGCAAATTAATTTCATGTGGTGATCCCTAGTTCTTATATTATGGGAACAAGCAAATAACTTTTCCTTATCTACTTTCTCCACACCACTCATGATTTATATACCTCTATCATATCCTCCCTTAGTCTCCTCTTTTCCAAGCTGAAAAGTCCTAGTCTCTTTAATCTTTCCTCATATGGGTCCCATTCCAAACCCCTAATCATTTTGTTTGCCTTTCTCTGAACCTTTTCTAATGCCAGTATATCTTTTTTGAGATGAAGAGACCACATCTGTATGCAGCATTCAAGATGTGGGCATACCATGGATTTATAAGGGCAATAAGATATTCTCCATCTTATTCTCTATCCCTTTTTTAATGATTCCTAACATCCTGTTTGCTTTTTTGGCTGCTGCAGCGCACTGCGTGGGCGTCTTCAGAGAACAATCCACGATGACTCCAAGATCTCTTTCCTGATTAGTTGTAGCTAAATTAGCTCCCATCATATTGTATGTAGAGTTGGGGTTATTTTTTCCAATGTGCATTACTTTACATTTATCCACATTAAATTTCATTTGCCATTTTGTTGCCTAATCATTTAGTTTTGTGAGATCTTTTTGAAGTTCTTCACAGTCTGTTTTGGTCTTAACTATCTTGAGCAGTTTAGTATCATCTGCAAACTTTGCCACCTCACTGTTTACCCCTTTCTCCAGATCATTTATGAATAAGTTGAATAGAATTAGTCCTAGAACTGACCCTTGGGGAACACCACAAGTTACCCCTCTCCATTCTGAAAATTTACCATTTATTCCTACCCTTTGTTCCCTGTCTTTTAACCAGTTCTCAATCCATGAAAGGCTCTTCCCTCTTATCCCATGGCAGCTTAATTTACATAAGAGCCTTTGGTGAGGGACTATGTCACTTGTCACTGAAAAGAGCTTCTCTGCCTTTCCTAATCCAATCTCCTGGAATCCTTGCTCCTGTCAACCCCAAAATAACAATGGTGGTAGATAGATCTTTCCCATTTTGATGGTGAACCAAGTAAAAAGTGAGGGGACTGTTGCACACAATACAAAAGCAAAACAGAAGGAAACTGCAGCAGTGTGTAAAATCAAGAACATCTTGTTTCCTGCTACAGGAGTCAGGGCTGGCAAAATAACTCAGTACATGTACTGGGATTTGCAACAAAGGGATTTGCTCCTTAGAAAATTGAAATGCAATGGGATATGAGTGCCTAACTGCCTTAGGTTCATTGGAAAATCCCAGCCTGCCCAATGGCTGGTCTCTCTCTTCTTATGAGATTTTCAAACTAGGAAAACAGCTCCCTAAAAGGAAAGGACAAATTAATAATTACAAGGGAGAAAATTGTGATGGAAAGATGTAATGAAAATGCAAAAGAGATCTTTAATAAACTGAGAGCTTTTCTGAGAACCTAGGGAATGCAGCCTGCAGAGAATTGTGCTGAGCAAGTTTTTCCTCTGGTTCCATCAAACAGCAAAATTCTGCAAGTCACATCATTGAGTGCTGCTGTGATGCCTCTGGCAGATTCAGCCCAGTTAATATTTATGCTGCAAACTCTGGTGACATCTTGAAACCTGAAAGAGGATAGCTACACAATTAAATAAATAAATAAATACAATCTGACAGTCCTAGAGAGGGGTCATCATAATCAATTCACCCATGACTGGAAATTCAAATAGTAGGAGTGCGTTTATAAATACAGAAAAAAGTAAATCTTCAGATACACTGCATTTTGAGGATGCTCCTGCAGCATGTGCACACACCTTTACAGTTGTGCTGCTTGCATAGGAGTTTGGAATACAGTCACTGGCATGAGAGAACCAGGTCCTTATCTGGTGTAAATGGCATCATTCCACTGACTTCTGTGGAACTATGCTGATTTACACCAGCTGAAAATCTGGTCCCAAATGTCAACACATGCTTACACTGTTACAACAACTGTGTCCTATTCTAAGTCTAGGGGAAAATTGAGGTATATGGAAAAATTGTGTAGGTATCTCAGATATGGTAACTGTTGACAAATCTGAACATTTTAAAGGCATTCAGTCTATGTTGAAATATGATCAATGCCATAAGGCAGATAATGGGTTAAGAAATATCTTCCTTATCTCTCTTTCTCTTATCTGCACAAAATTCCATAATACACCAGAGAAACTTTTCTTCCATCTGTGAGTTGGCATGTTCAATATTCCTCACACATGATTTTTTGAAGGCTTGGCTAACCTTTAGTGCCTTCAATGAGCTTGCACAGAGCATGGGATTGGCAGCAGCAAATTGAAGAGCTGAAATCTGCAAGGTATAAAATATGCCCCATTCTGTGTTCTGGAACTATGTAAAAGCATCATGCTAATCTTTTCCACTTTCCATCTTTCCTCTTCTCCAGAGAAGCTCAGCCACATGGGGCCAATACAGCCCCATCTTCCCAACTGGGGAAGGCCCATTTGCAGAGAACTGATATGGCTCCATTACAGACAGGGTTGGAAGAGGCATTAGTGGGCTGAATGTCAAAAAGCCAGAAAGAGAGTGTGCAGCCTGGTATGGCATGGGGCCCATTTAGGCATGTGGGCTCATTTCTAACAGCTATTAACTGTCTATTAAATGACCCATTAACTGTATATGATCTGTGATTTGGCACTTAGAAGCCAGAAATATAGTTAAGTGAGGGCCTATTCTGAGATGATATTGTGTTATACTGTGACACCATGGGATTCCCTGATATTGTTTCTCAATGATTTTGATAAGAAATGTCCTAGTCTATAAGTAAAAATGTTATGTTTCTTAATTTCCAGCCCTGCAAACTCAATCTGGGTTCTTTGTTTCTTACACATCATCACTGGGAATGAAGGTTTTGCAGCCCAGATTAGGTCCAGGTATACACATGCAGAATCATGCTGTGAAGTGTCCCTAGCTTTTGTTTGCCAGAAGTTGGGAATGGGTGACAGGGGATGGATCACTTGGTGATTACCTGTTCTGTTCATTCCCTCTGGGCACCTGGCACTGGCCACTGTCGGAACACAGAATACTGGGCTACATGTATCATTGGTATGACTCAGTACGGTTGGGAACTAGGGGTGTGGGGAGTGCTGCAGCACCCCTGGGTTCCCAATGGCCAGCCCCGCACCCAGGGTCCTGGCTGCCAGCCCCATGCACTGGCCTCAGCTCTGGGGGATGGGGCATGGACAGGGGTAAGGGGGCTGGTTTTCAGCATCCCCACTATTAAAAATGTTCCAGCGCCACTGTTGGTAGGTGACTGAGGGAAGGATGGAGTCCACAATAGAGAGGCCCAGGAAGGGAAAGAGGAACAGCAGGATCAACAGGTGTGAGAGAAATGGAATACCCAGGAGTGCTGGGGAGAGACAGATCTTTATTTTCTGACCAGAGTCCCTTGACAAGGGTCAGGGTTACAAGGGATTGCTGGTGGGAGTCAGTATTCACTAATTCCTGGGGTTACTGTGATGGCAGGAGACAGCAGCTCCTCAGCCAGTGCTCACAAAGAGCTCCAATATAATCTGAGAAAGAGTATAATCCCTCTTGTACTTTAGGAAGGTCAGACCAAGGCGCAAGTGATCTGAAAATGATCCAGTCTTTTATTACCTAGTCATGTTCTATTCAGCCCTATGTGACACAATGAGCTATTAATATTCTCTATAATGTCTTTATGTTGATCCAAAATAAACCCACTAATAAGCCCACTATGAGTCTGTCTTAAATTAAATAAACTAATGAAACACCAAGTTCAGAGCATCACTCACTCTACTGTGTGCGCAACTATTACAGCACATATAGGGCCATAGTTTTAGAATTATGCACATACAAAAATTCATGCACGTAATTTGTCCTCATCTGTCTAAAAGTTTGTCTCATAGATAACAAATATCTTAGTGTCTCAAAATGATGATGAAGCCTGAGCTCCACATTGACGTGCTTTTGAGAGTTAAGAGAGCTAAGGTAGTTTGGGTGAAAGAGATCATGGAACGATAGATTTCCGGATTCGAATGAAAGAAAGAAGTGAAAGAAGCAGAATAAGGACACTGGACTTCAAAAAAAGCATATTGTAAGGGTACATGTACATTGCAATGTGAGCCGAGGTGCTACTGTAACATAAATATAAATATTTAATAATGATCATGATTAACTACTCCACTGCACCAGCCTCACTTCACCTGCAAGGATATTCCAGCAAATGGTGGTTCTGACATTGCCAACATTTTCATATGTTGAGGCTCCTTTTGTGCTCTGAAAGATCTCCTGAGGTTATTTGGGAAAGCCAGGAGGTGGCAGACCCTGCATACTGCAATGTAAGCCCAGGGTTAATAGAACTCAAGTTAGTAGACTCTGGGTTGGTTAACCCAGAGATTGAGTCTTGACACTGATTTGGAAACCCAGGTTAGGAATTGTTAAACCCTGGGTCCCAGCCTGAAGCTCCAGCATCTACACTGCATTATGCAGGCTTAAGTCCAGCCACTCAGATCCTAACTCCCTAGCACCGTCCCAAAATGTGGCCACTCTACTCTTTTGTTCATGGTGCAGTGTTGGACAACTTGACTGTCCAGAGGACAAAGAAAGTCAGCCTGTGGGATTGTGGAATACTTTTGGTGGACTTCCAGAGCAGGAGTCCAGTGGGGTTGCATGTACACTGCAAAGCAATAGGGCTCGATCCCTGGGTTCTGATTTGACTCAGGCTCAGACCCTCCACTCCCAGGGAGTCCTGGGACTCTGAGTTAGCCCAATTTGTGTGTAGATGGTTAGGCTTGAGTCTGAATTCAAACCCTGGGCTTACATTGCAGTGTAGACATATCCTATCAAACTCAGAGAACTGGTGGCAAGATCCTATGGGAAGAAAATCTAAGACAAAAAGGAGTTCAGGACAGCTGGAAGTTTTTAAAGGAGATAACACTAAAGGCACAACTGCAAACTATCATAATGGAAAGGAAATATAGGAATAGTAATCAGAGGGCAATATAATTCCATCAGGAGCTCTTAAATGAACTGAAAATCAAAAAGGAATCCTAGAAAAAATGGAAGAACACTGCTCCCTGTTTTTCCTAATTTGATCTCTACTTTAAATACTCAGGTTTGAAAATGTTGAGCTAAGTGATTTGCTCAAGCTCACATGGGCTTTTTGCGGTATAACCTAGAGCAGAATTCAGATCTCCTAGTTCTCTGTTTCAACCTAACTCCACGACCTTCTTTCCTCTCTTCTGCAGAGAGGCAGTGTGGTCTAGGGGCTTCACCCCATGTCTGGGAACCAGGGACTCCAGCATTCTAATGACAGTTTCCTTCCTGCTGCATGACCTGTAAGCTGTATTACTTTATCTGTAAAATAGGGTAATAATATTCACTTACTTTCCTGAATGGAGGGAGGGGACATGTTGTGAAGATTAATTAGGTAACCTTGGGTAAGGCACTTTGAAGGTGCTGAGTACTAGAGCTGAGATTTTCAAAGGTGTCTAAGGGAGTTAGGCACTTAAATCTCATTGAAATTCAATGGGAGTTGGACTCCCTATGGGCCTGTCTACACAGAAAAGTTTTACTGCTTTAACTATACCATTATAGTTAAAGCAGTAAAAGCCCCTGGTCATATTGGTATAAAGCTGCTTATGCCAATATAGTTTATTTCCATAAAGGAAGGGTAATAAACTACACCAGTATAATTATGTTCACACTAGAGGTGGTATTGGTATAACTATTTCAGTAAAAAAAAAATCACCTCTCTAACTGAAATAGTCACATCCTTCCAAAGTCTGAGTGTACATCGGGCCTTAGTCTCCTAGGAAAACCCCAATTTAGATAAATACTAAATATTATTTTATTTATTCATACGAGTTCCATTACATTTGATGGGAGTTGCAAGTGACTTGCTAAGGACAAATCTTTACCTAACTTTTATTATAGAGCTTGCGACAAAGTTCTACGATTATTTTTCTTTTATTATAATTTGACAACAATAAGTCCTATTTGTTCTAAGTGCCTTGCATAAGAAAATGGAAAAATGTCTAACATGCATCAGAATAAAATCACAGTTGCTTATCTCATTGCACAAATATTTGCTTTAGAAAAACATGGCCTTCACAGAATATATTATTCTGCCAAACTTCTCTCCCAATTTCTCTGTTCCCCTTTTAATCCAAGTTGTTTCCAGCTTTTTACTTTGGCTCTAAAATCATGTTCATTAAAAATGTGTATATGTTTGACTGAAAAAACAAACATATCTGTATTCTCTTTTTGCATTTCCAAAGATTTGATGGATAAGTTCATGTGTTAAACCAAGAGAGCATGTGTAGTTTGTTTTTTGTTTAATAGATTTTGCAGTAGATCGAATCCATGGTATAAACGAAAGGGATAATTTTTTTTGATCAGTTTCCAATACTTAATTACAAGTCTGCTCCAGCTAATTTCCTTACTGTGTCCACAGCTGCTATTCTTTTGTCAGTGGATTATTTTTCTTTGAAAAGTCTGAAAGACATCCAGGCTTTTTCTGAAAGTCATCAGTCCTAGATTCACTCTCCCAGATGCCTCATTAATGCACTCATTTTGCAAAGTTGTTTGGTTGTTTAGCACCTTGCATTCAAATAATTTTTCTTTACTTATGAAAAAATGTTTTGAAAACACTGGGGAATATCTGGATCTTTGTATCACTAAACTATTAGGCTTTGCACTATAAATAGCGTTGTCTGAATAATAGTACAAATTACTGATGAGCATTTTGGATTGACAGCACAGTTCATTTGTAAAAAAAATACAGTTTTTGTAGAAAGCTTTGGTTGATTATAGGATTTTCATTTGATTCACCAAGACAAATTAGCTGACTGTTTTAACTGTGTATGTTAATATGAAACCCTAGTATGTGAACAGTTTCTATCATAAACTGCAGAAAACTTATATTTTTATTTGCTGGTAGAATTGTGGCTCATTATGTTGCATTGATAGAAACATGGCTTTATAGTGTGGTGATATCACCCCAGAGCTTGAACTTTAGAGAGTGGAATCAAAAATCTGGGTCCAGATCTTAATTTTCTAACTACCTCCTATTTCTGTATAATAGACTGAACCAAAACCCCGTCTCCAAATTTCCACCTCCAGGGTAACCCAGATATCAAACTATTTGTTAGAGTGCAGTCTCCAGATTAAGGGTTTGATTGTGGAAATTGCATATAGCCCATAGTGATGGGTAGTGCTGAGCCACACCATCTCAAAGGCAGCAAGTTTCCTAGGAGGTGCTGCAGAGTTCACTCCATGGGGCCAGCCACCTCTGCTGTCTGGTTTGTGGGGTAAGGGCAATGGAACTTTGGTTCTACCTCCTCTGCCTCTCAGGGCAATGTGTATTCTCAGAAGAGCAGGGAGAATGTAGTCCATGTGCTTCTTTGAGTGTAACATGCCCTTGCTGCACCTGCTTCTGGCCAGCTGTGACAGGGTGCATCAGTGGCTCCCTTTGTTTCCTCTCCTAGTCTTCACAGTGGCCCTGCAAGAGGCCTACCTTCCCTCAGGGAGGGACAGTCAGGTAGCAAATCTCTAGTCCAAAGAAAACATAAATGAGGGTCCTCCTGCCCTGCTCTTTTGTAGAGTGCTGACCATCTGATTTTCTCTGCAGAGCCCTAACTCTTACCCAAGATGCCAACTCTGAGGGCTTCTTGCAGTCTGGTTCTCCATAGTCTGTGTCTGTGTTCCCATTCTCCCTCTAGGCCATCTGCTTGGAGTTTAGCCCTCTCCAGGGCCTGCCGCAGGAGCAACCTTCTTCCCTACCACTATCTCCTTTCAGGGCCAGTCACGGAAGGCACTCTCCTTCCTGCAGTTCTCCTCAGCTGAGCGCTTCCAGCCCTTTATGGCGATCACCTGACTCCTTCCCAGGTGGGTCTGATAACTAAACTTAGCCACCTGATCCACAGCTGATCAGGATCAGTTGGTGAGGGGTGGGTAGCTGATCCATCACAAGCAAGGTTGAGCCCAACTCCCCTTAAAGAACCAGCCAGACTGTGACACCATCTTTTCTGTAGTCTATGCCAGGGGGTGGAGCCTCTTCACACTCCACTCATATAAGAACTAGACAGAACGTGGCCCTCAGACATCTTTGCAAAAGTTGCTGTTAGCATCATCATATTTTCAGTTTTACCATATGGCAGCTGGCTCCTGGATTTTTTCCAGTAAAACATAATTGGGGCTTATTCGCCCCTTGATACGAATGTTTAACTCTCATTAATGTCAAACTCTCATTAGTAAATCTCAGTCACTTGAAATAATACAGTAAAATTAGTAGGAATTGGGCTGCCAGATCTGCTTAAGCATCCCCAGTTCTTATTTTAAAGAGACAAATGAACCAAAGGTGGAGAAGCAACGTATGTCACCAGCTCTGAAGGCAACATTTTATGAGAAAGATTCCATGCAAATGCAAATGTATGTAGATTGTTTACTTAGACAAGAGGTTTGATACATCATTCTCTGTATTCCTCCTCCCTGTCCCTTCCCTTTTGCCTGGGAAGAGATACCGTTGTTATTCTAGTCCTATATATCTTGATTTTATTATCTAACATTGCCATAAAAATGACAAGAAAATGGGTTTTTCCGACAATAGTCTTCTGTTCCTGGTGTAATTTCATGTCGAGCTACAGATACTGACAACTGCATGTTGTTTATATACTTTTTCTTTAATTATATACTGTAGGCCTACCGTTAATGAGATGCACAATGCTACATAATTAAGAGAATGTTCAAAGCATATCTTCGCTCGACAATGGCCGATGAAAGACTGACATCACTTGCTATTTTATCATATGAAAATGCCATTGGCCAGTCTTTGGATCTCTTTGACACCCTGCTTCAGTTCACGATGGCAAAGGCGAGAAAAGCAGGGTTGCTGGAACAATGTTTATAGTGGGGTTGCTGAGGACCGTTGAACCAAACTGTAAACCCTGGATATAATGAAAACCACTTCAGGCCAAGAGGTGCAGCAGCACCACTAGTTCCAGCACCTATGGAGAAAAGCGACCTTTTGAACTAAAGGACCAGGGTTAACATTCTAAGGCTGTTACGTGCTGTAACATTATGTAATACTGAGCCACCCAATGTTGGTGCACAGTTCAATTTCTTGATGTTAACACATTTCAGTTCTTACAATTTTAATTCTTACAATTAAAAAGTTTCCATAAGCAAAACATTTTTTTATTTGCTTATATATGGCATGAATAAATATAGATGTGCAGATCCTAGCATGCTAATTTATCATCTCATATGACAGAGATAAAACACACATGCAAATCATGCATTAAAATCATGAAATGGGCTACAAATACAATAAAAAAGGTATTAAAATTTAATAATTGAAGGAAGATGCCAAAGCTGCTCCTTGCCTAGGGTGCCATTTAGTCTAGGGCCAGCCCTGGGCACAATAACAATGAGTTTGGCAGGCACAGCACAGCCACACTCATAGTCACCCTCACAGAATCACTTCTCAATAAGAAATCTATGCCCTGGAGATCCCTAATAAAACATTGCTACAGGGATACTGCAGGTCAGAGTTAAGGGGAATTAGCAGATCTCTGTGAGCTGCTTGCATGCCTGCTCCAAGTCACAGCTTTTAGTCCCCTCGCTATAGCCCTGATCCAGAGCCTGTGGATCAGGCCCTATAGTCCCCCATCTGTTAGACATGCCAATACCATGATCACAGGCACAATATAAGAACCTGAATGGAACAGAATAAAAGAGTATGGCGATTTCATTGCACAAAATTTATCTAATTTAAAAAAGTAAAAGTAAAATGCATCTTATTCTCCCTCAAATAGAAACCTTTATTTATAATCAAAAACCATTGCAAACAGAAATGGTACATTCAAATTATTTGTCCTTGTCTGTTAAATATTAAGGCTGGGATTTTCAAAACTGCCTACAGGGATTTGGACACCTAATTCCCAATGGGCTTGTCCCCAATCGTTGTTGGCAGCTTTGGAACCGTCATCCAACTCAAAATCACTTATAGCAAACACATTGTAATGTAAAGCTTTGCCTGGTGATCCAGTGTTCGCACAATATGCTGCCATGGGGGGGGGGTCCAAATTTGTGTCCCAGGCTAGACATTCAGCATCACACTCCAAAGGGTTCTTTACTCAGCATCCCTGTGTTAGAAGGAAAAGCCTTGACATGTTGGATGTGTGACGGAGTGGGAGGACAATACTGGGACAAATTATGAGGGAATAAAGGGTTGCAGCTCCAATAAGGACCCAGAACACCCATCTCATGGGGAAAATGTTTCTTAAATAATAAATATTATTGTGGACTTGGAATAATCTTTAACAGATGTGTGCAGTATATTTTTTCCTAAAAATAAGATACTCTTAATTGGAACAATATTCCACTTATCACTATCTGAAAATTATTTTAGCTTAGTGTAACATTTTTCTTATGTTTTCTTTTGACATTTTGCTTCCAAGATTATTGTTTGTTTGATTAAGAAGTCTGGCAGTTCATACCTGATTTGCATGGATCTTAACAGCTTTACAGTTAAGTCAGATTTATAAAAGGCATTTCCTTTTGCGGTTATAAAAATGTGATGGCTTGTTTCATTTGAAAAATGAAGAATTAATGTAATGAGACACTCCTGTAAACGTCCATTCTTGAAGGCAATCTACAGTTACTTACAGGAGCTCTGGCTTAAATTTGATTTCTCCAACCTTCTCCTTCCATTCCAAAAGACCCCTCCTCCCCCTGAATCATATCAAAAAGAGCATTGCTGCGGTGAAAATATAATGCAAAATCATGCACTGAAAAGACATTCACAATTGGCAAGTACAATTACTCCTTTTTTCCCCTCAAAAAAGGGATTATCCGTGACTACAATATTGTCAAAATGATGCACCATAGAACAATATTTCAGACAAGTGCAGCCATCAAACAAACACACTGTATGATTATGTTCTTTGTCTCCTCTAAAATCTCTCGCTCCTATTTGTATCTTGCGTGCCTAAGACCTCCTCCAAGGGAAGAACCAGATTCTTTTTGATGATAGCACATAAATCAAAGGTCTGATGGCTAGCTTGGCCTTTGCTGGGCTCTAATGGCAGTACTTGGCAGGTCTGCCTCAGATGTGGAGCTGTGCCTGGACTTTGCCCTGAGCTAAAGATGCCACCTCTAATATACAGAACTGTCATGAATTTGTTTTTTGTCATAAATGAAGCACAGGGCTGTGCTTTAATTTTCCTCACTGCCCTCTGTCAGGTAATAACCATAAATATTGTCCTGAATCATTAAGTCACAACCTGAAATGTGATCCTGCCCAGTTTCCAATCAGACAGCCATCTGGAAGATGAAAGAAGTCTATTTTTGTTTTAGAATGATCCAGACTCTAATTTGTAGTAACACTCTTAACAGGCTGTTTCGGAGACATTAACCAGAGACTAGGCTCAGTTACTCAAGGAAAGTGCATTGTGTGTGCTGTCTAAAGCATTTTCAGCAGGCAGAACCATGTCTCTGATGTAAACCTGCAATGCTCAGAGACTTTTTAATCAAGTTAACCGTATTCCTACATGAGCATCGGGTAGGCAAACAGGATGAGTGAAAATATATAATGTCATAAAAAGTGCCAACATTTCTGTAAGACAAAAATGAGTAGTTCCATCAAGCTAACAATGACATTTCAGGCTGTATATACTCCTATCAAGCTGGAGCTAATTTAATGCTGAAAATGAATAGTATTCTTTGTCTGCTATAGAAATAGGTGTTTCCACCACAGAGGTAAATCTTTTATTGCAACAGTGGAATAATTTTTAATAGCAAAAAAATCAAATGATTATGCTGCTAGTCAAAAGCACTGTCAATCGAGTGATTCTCATTATGTATTTGAAATTCCTGAGTCCTCCTGACCCGTGGTACAGAGACTTTCATTAGTTTGTGACATCACAAAACAGCTGCAGTGCAATCAGACAAAGTATTGAGCAGTCAAAATTGAAAGCATATGTATCAGCTCTTTCTATTCCAATGTAAGTCATGAGAGAGCTGGGGTCTAGTGGTCTAAACACGGGACTGAGAGACAGGAACACTTAATTTCTCTTGTGGTCTTGCGCACATCAGTATATATAGCTGTGTCTCAGTTCCCCATCTGTAAACTTAGGATAACACCTCTACAAGTGTGTAGTGTGGATCAAATAACATTTGCAGACCACTATGTATTATTAGTAGGATTAAAATTGTCCCCAAATTAAACAGCGTTAATATGAACATTAAAAAATACCAGGTGGGATTTTCCAAATCACTCAACATTGGCCTAACTCCGCTCCTAAGTGGAACCTAAAGACATGTCTCTCATTTTAAACAGTGCAGATAACAGAATATTTAAATAAGAACAAGTAGATATATTTTCTCTTTGAATGTATGTGGCAATCCAAGAAGGATTCAGTAACACAAATGCACTTGGTCAGCCTCTAGCAGATGTGCCTCAGGCTGACAAGTGGGCATGCAGTTGAGAGAGCTGGACCATCACACAGTCACTGTGGATCAGGATGCAGATTCCTAAGCCACTGTGCAGGCTCACTGGGTGGGGTCCTCAACAGCAGGGCAGTCCACCAAGGCCTCGTCTCATGACAAAGGGAAACCTTTGGATTCACATTTCTCATTCGCTTTAAAAGAAAACATTTGTGATGGGGAACACATTGATATTTCTCTCTCTCAGACTCATGGAAGGCGTCATACTCTGGGCAGCCTGTTGGTCACATGACTGGACCAAAAAAACCTAGGACACTAATTTGAATAGTATTAATGAGCCCAATATCCAGGCTCACCGACCTCACTCTGCCCATGTTTCATTAATCTGACCAGGCCCTTTATACTTTGTTATCTGGAGAACAAGCCCAGGCATGCCACAGATACTCTCTCTTTCTTTCAGTGGGCAAAGTTTCAGGAGTTGCGTATGGAGAGACAGTTAACAAATCTTCCATATTTCTAGATGTTTTGTCATTTCAGGTTATGTTCTCTTTAAAGAATAGGAAAAAGACCTGCCATATGTATGTGAATGCCATAATCACATGGGGTTCGCCTGCAGATTCAGAGAGCACCCCCTGGAAGTCTTTTATAGGTAGAGATAATGGAACCAGGTCCATTTGAACAAACCTTGTTTTTTCCTTCAAATATCTGTGAAATGGGTGACAATATTTTCCCCAGAAAGTATGTTCAGGAAAGATGGGATGGAGAAAAACATAAGTTATAATCTGTCTATGGCATGATCAGATGTTAGATTTTCATTAATTTCTTGCATTTAGGCTGAAGTGTGACTAGCTTGTCACAAGTGCAGGGGAAGGGAGAAAAAAGGCACAGGTGGAATCTCTTCCTCAGGCTGAGCCCTTAAGCCAGAGCGATCCACAATCATATTCCCTGAACTCCTTGATTGCAAGGACTGCGTGAGGTTAGCCTTGAACGTGGGACTAGCTTCTCAAAAGAGGAGGGGCTGTATTAGAGGTTTGGCCCTACACCCCAACAAACAAGCCAGCACAAGGATAGGCATCCAAGGCAACCATCCCACATGGTGGGCAAAGGCTGCTCTGGCCCAGGTTGCCCTGGTGCTGCTGGAGGCAGTACGCCTCTGCGCTCCACTTCCTCCTCCGGAGACAGACACTTTACAGCCTCAGTCTAGCACTTACATTATGCAGACCTCATTGTTACTAACTACTTTCCTATCCTATTTTACATCCTAATCTGTTACCTCACCTTGCTAAAGAGAACACAGTTCCTGTGGAAAGCGCTGGTTTCCAGTTCTGGAGTCTAACCTCTGCTCCCCACATAACAGGTACTGATGGGCAGTGGCTGTGCAGGGCTCCCCTCTCACCCTACACATGTGCTTCAGCCTGACCTGGGACGATAGGATCGTCCACTCTCAGTGCTTAGTCAATTGATTAGCTCTTTGTGTGATGGCTGACAAAAGTGTCCACTGAAGAGATGGTGTTTATGACACGGCATCTTTCTGAGCACACGGAATTGGACCAACTCGTTTTACATTAAAGAACTATTATATTAATATGGGCCCATTCGTGAGTCGTTTCCCGAATGGCAGGAGGAGCATCTTGCTGTATGTGTCCAGTTACCACGTACTTTACAGAATGAAGTCTTTTCTTGTTAATGTTATTGTTCACATGATGGTAGGCTGCAAGCCGCTGCTGAGATGAGGACCCCATGGCCCTACAAGCTACACATGCACATAATAAATGACTGTCCCTGTCCCAAATAGTTTCTGATCTAAATAGACAAGACAGACAAAAGGTGGGAGGAAGGAAGTATTATTATCACCCTTTAACAGAGTGAGAACTGATGCACAGAGAGTAAAATCCTGGCCCCACCGAAGTCTTCAGTGGGGCCAAGATTTCATCCAGTGAGATTAAGTGACTTGTCAAGGGTTACACAGAAAGTCTACGGCCAAGAACTGAACCCAGAGCCTCTAAGTACTGTCTAGTGTATTAGCCACAAGTTTACCCCCACACTCTGAAGCAAACGTGTTTCACTACCAACCAGTACCAACAGGCAGGAACACAGAGAGTTCTAGCTATTCACAGTATCAGCTTTCCCAAAATATGTAAATAAAATGTGAGAATAAGTAATAATTTCCCCTTTTTTTACATGATCTTTCAAATTCACGTGGTCCCCCCCCCCTTATTGATGCATGCACTGTACTACTACAGAACAGTAGAGCAGACATAAAATAATTCCCTCATCTGGCATACCATGTCATATCTACTGGAAAACATCAAACTCATCCCTTTGGAAAAAAAACCCTATGTTTTCCTAATCACATCATTTGGACAAAACACGGTTGTGATTATATGGAGCATGCTGGGTCTTTCTACATTCCACAGCTGTAATAATGAAGCCATTAAATTACTAGGTCAGAGGTCCCAATTCACAAAGAAATAATACCAGTTTATTGTTTCTAATCTTATTAAGTTTGAAAATAGTCTTGAGAGGTAACGTCAACCTGTAATGGCTGAAGTATTGATTATATTAACCCAGTGCTCATGGATAATTCAAAGAGCCTAATTTCATCTAATTTCTGTAATTTTTAAAACAGTCCAGCCCAACTGCTTTATGGCAAAATAATCCACAATTATTTCTATAAATAATGTAAATCTATTATTGAATTTGTTATGGATTAGCTAGTAAAGCATTTTGTATAATGGGTTAGAAGAATATTTTTTCTTTTAAAATTCTTTTTCTTGAACCCAACCATCTTTCCAGGTGGAGGCATCATTTGATTTTTTTTAAAATCTTGCCGATAAAATAAATAACTATGACCAAAATGTCTACTGATTTTTGGGTGCCCCTTTTGCACTTAGCATTGATGGGCCCTTTTTGGCCTTTGTCAGTATATAACCAGTTTATAATCAATGAGTGCCATCATTCCAGCTCTTATAAACGATACTTTCTCCTAATAGTGTAATATAAATGCACCAACATTTGAGAATGCTTGAGCTCAGTTATGCCTATACTCTAGCTAAAGAATAAGACCTGATCCTGCTAGGTTCCTGGTGCTTCTTGCAACTTTTTGAATGCCATCCATTAAAACAAATATATGTAGTAGTGTGTGTGCATATGAAATATACATACACCTATATGCCCTCAAATCACTAGTGTTCAGTTGGGATATGATCCAAAGCCATTGTATTCAATGGAAGTCTTTCAATTACACCTCTACCTCAATATAACGTTGTCCTCAGGAGCCAAAAAATCTTACTGTATTATAGGTGAAACCACGTTATATTGAACTTGCTTTGATCCACCGGTGTGCGCAGCCACCACCCACAGCACTGCTTTACCACATTATATCCGAATTTGTGTTATATTGGGTCGTGTTATATCAGGGTAGAGGTGTACTTCAGTGGCTTTTGGATCTGGCCTCAGAGCTGGTTGTTTTTAAAACTATATTTTCTAAGGGCATTTCTGCTGTTGCTCACTGCACCCTCCCTGCCCCATAGCCTCTTGCTTCGTTCAGAATCTTTGTACTGAGAAAGGCAGTGCTTTGGGATCCTTTTACTCCTCTTTCTCATCCTTCACCCACTAAGGTTTACTACCAAAGTACTACACACATTAACAACATTAATGTGATTTAAGTTACTGAACCAAACTGAAGGCTAGTCAATTCAAAATATTTTTCATAAGAATATTTATTAGCTCAGAGGACATGTGTGGGCAGAGCACATTCTTAGTGATCTGTAACGCCTGAATAATGATCACAATAAATTAGACCTCATTACTATATAAGGGAGGTCTGGATGGAGCGACTCACCAAGTAATGAGGTCTAATTTGGTGCCACAAAATTATTTTACACAGTATTTATGCCAGGGGGAGTCAGGGACTGAAAGGCATCTAATTAATCCAGATTTCTCATGTGATGGTGAGTCACTAATTTTGGCTAGCTGCTTCAGTGTGATATTAAAGGTCAGCTTTTCAATTGTTATTCGCTACATTTGACATTTCAGAATGAATGGTCTAAACTTCTAATATCGGGTTAAATGGAAAAGGGTTGGGCTAAAATCACAGTATAATGGGATTTTGAAAAGTAAAGGATGAAATTTTTTCCTTAAGATCACGTAAAAGTGGAACAACCAAGCAGGAGGACCCTATACTTTGTGCAGAACTAATAAAACTGGCAAAGTGCACAAGATGGAAGCCTGGACTACATTGATGAAGCTCTGGGGGTCACAACCCCTTGTGTGTGAGTCCTTGCTCTGCTGTGTAACCTTGGGGAAGTTACTTCACCTTGCTTTTGTTTCCCACCTGTAAAATGGGAATACTGATACTTATCCAGTTAGGGGGAGATAGCTGCACACCTTCAACTAAAATTAATGGAAAACACAAGGTTAAACTCCCAGTAACACTTTGAAAATCTAAAACAGAGCATTGTATTTCTAAGGTACCTATCACTGTGGTTTCTAAAGCCCAGATCTCAAAGGCATTTAGGCACTTAATTCCCATTGGAAGTTTGGTGTTTAAATACTTTTGAGGATCTGGGCCTATGTGTAGAGAGGGACCTAAACCAAAATCCCAGATCCAAACTCAAAATCTAATTACCAATCTGAATTTATTAATCTCTATAATGGAGAGAAGCTAAACGCCAATCTGAACACTCATCCCCTTGGTGTTCATAATCTGGTAGCTAATCTGAGTTTTCCCAAAATTTAGTGTCTTTGGATTTTGGCCAGAAGTATGCTGCAAATTAGGATCCGAATCTGGGCCCAGGTTCTGGGTTCAGGTGTATCTCTGGTAAATATATATGCAAGAAAAGTACAGTACATTCTTCAATATCCAATAAACAAATTATTTCCCTGAGGTTGCATGAGAATACTTGCTTCATCTAGTGGAAAATACATTGTGCCAGCTCTTCTTCGGTTGACTCTTTGCAGTATATATGACCTAGAGTGAAAAAAAATCGTGGGAACTTAAAATAAATCCTGCCTAGAAAGCCAAAATGAAAACCAAAATGTCCTATATGGTATAATGTCCAGTGCTCAAATCAAAGGAGAGAGAAGTGGTGGCATACCTGTCAAAAATGATATAATTTGCCTGCTTTTCCCCCTTTTTCTCATCTTCTTTGTCCAGCAAGACTGAGAAGTGGGAGCATAGCGCGATCATTTACATCCTTCCCTCCTTGAGAAATCATGCTTCCTTATCAAATTACAACACTAATATGATTTCATGCAGAAGAAAAACAGCAGATCTGCATCTTTCTAAAATGGGAAGGGGAATCTGAGAAAATGTACGAAGAGGAGCCAGAGAGAAGTCAAAATCTGATATATGCTCCCATGTAAAAAATAAATAAATTACTATGGAAAGCAGACAGCAACTACTAATCAAAGCAGGAACAACTTGATATCTGCAGAAATCCACATAATGATGCATATGGTATAATGTTACCATTTAAGTGGATTAGTAAGCATGAGGGACTCATCTCTATACGATGATAGGGCGGATTTCATTTCAGATGACAAGGGGATTAACAAAATGTGCTGCATATTTACATGTTCTCTTGTTGCGCAGTGGATGCTGCCATGTGTAATAATGCAATGTTAGACAGCTTCCTTAACAAGGTTTGGGAGTCTCTTCAGTGAGTTTTTCAAGCCTTGTCCACTGGCTGTTACTATTGATATTTTTTATAATCGTGAAAGGATGGGATGCTACATATTAAATTGGGCAACTTATTCTTCTAATATTTGGATCATTGTCCTTTGTGCATTTTTTTTTTTACTAGACAGGGGACCACATCACTCCAACCATGAGGTGAAATACCCAGGGGCTGGATGGCTCTTTGACTTGCCCAGTCAGCAATGATCTCTTGCTGTCTGGAGCCCTGTGTCATAGCAATCCATTATTTCTTAGTTTAATTCTTTATGCACAGCTTTTCATATTGATTACCTAACATCATTAGTTTTGGTCATTCCATACAAGAGACAACGGAAAGATCAATTTTAAACATATGAGCAAAAGGGACTTGCTCCTAAAGCATCCAGGGACTGGAATCATTTATCTTCTGCTCTCTGAATCATAAATCTTTTATAAGTGTGAGTTAGATTCATTGTTTGCTACAGACACATGTGATGGAGTAGGGGGCATTGTCAAAGTGTCCTGCTTTGCAGGATGGAGCTGCACCCATAAAAACATATTGCTATTGGCATAGATAGTACCATGAGCTGCTGCAGAGAGCATGGTGTCACTCTGTTATATAGCTTGGTTTTCATAGTGGGCCAAGTTTTCTGCTCAGTCACCGAGAATACAATTTGGTCCGCTATGGACATCATGCTGACAGGTGCTGAATGCCCTCCATTCCCATTTGTTTCAGGGGAGGTTAAAGGTGCTCACTACTTCTCAAAAAGTATTCAGCACTTTGTAGGATTGGATCTTATGTCTGGTTCAAATCACTGCCTGAGGTTTGGGCAAGTCCAGCCTATTTCAAAATCAACCTATGCTCGCAGTGAAGGTGGACTCAAAAACACAAAGCCCATTAATACAGTTTGAACTATCTCGGTAGACGCTAAAGGAAGAACAACAGTTCGAAGTGAGATGATTAGAGACATCACTGGTAGCTCTGTTATCTGCCATCAAACCTAGAAATGATTTCTGGCTCACAGTGGTGAGAGGTGTCTTTTGCTACCTGTCTGTGAAATGCCACTATGTTCCTTTGCTGTCAGGAGGCCCACACTTTCATTGGAGAGCCAAAAATTCTGATATGCTGGGTGTCATGCTATCTAGAGTGGTTGAGGACATGAATGCCAACCTCAGGGCAGAGACTCCAAAAGGGTTGTATGTTCTGTAATTAGTTTTCACCAACCCAGTAACAAACTTGAACTTCTGAAGCACTATAACAGTCTTACCATGGAATCACAGACAGCCCCCTTGGGTACGCCAGCTTATCTTGTTCATTCAGGCAAGCTGAATTTAGTGATAGATGGTTGCTATATACCAAAGATCACAAAAGATTCAGATTACTTCCAGTCCCAAGAGACCAGTCACTTACCCCAGATCAATTTGTACCTCAGATCTCACACTAAATGTAATGCTCATAGCCAATCCTGGAGTAAAGTCACTAAGGATTTATTAACCAGCAGAAAGAAATGAGTGTTATTTACCGGTTTAAGCAGGCAGCATACATTCACAAATGAGTTACAGTCAATGGTTCCAAAAAGTGACAGAGTTGTAGTCATCTGTCAGCACTGATTGTCTTTTGGGGCTAACCCAGGCTGACTGGGGATTTCTGCTTCTGTTTCCTAGCTCCAGTCCTTTCAGAGTCGAAACAGCAAAGAGATGAAAAGTTTTCATGTCAGCTGTCTGGATTTCCTTCTTCCAGCTTTCAAGCTGATGAGATGAGCCCTTTTGCATGTTGTGTGTGCAGGAGCAATTACCAAAATCTTTGCACTGCAATGTTCCGCAGCAACTCATTTAGTTCTGATAGTCCTTCCTGATGGGCTAGAGGTAATACTCTTCATAGGGCTTTAGTATTTTATACTAGGCAAGGTTTTCTCTTGTTTAGTGAGTTACATAGTTCAGAAAAAACATTTTACAGCTACATAGCAAACACACAAGTATTAGCTTATAGCATGGGATATAGACATTATAAGTAGGATTAATCCATGTAGCAAGTTACAAACATTTCATAAAGTCTAAACACCAAACACATCGTTATAAGTCTAATATAGGTCCTAACCATACTAACACACAGGTGAGCTGGACTGGTTTCCAGCAATGAAACCGTCAGTGCTCAACTGAATCCTAAAGCCTTGGCAAGAGCTGGCACCTGGTTTCCCAGCATCACACTGTGCCCTAATTTTTTTCCAGCAGCCATATGATTACAGGCTGGCAGCTTGTCAAGAAAATAGGCATATTAGGCACAGTACCTTCATGGCTAGACACAGGGAGCAGACAAACTATCTAAATAGCAGTGAGACCATTTTATTCCAGCAGTGGCTCAGGATGATCTATGAAACTACCAGAGATTACAGTCACTGAGGTGCTGGGAGTAATTTGATTTTTATGGTTAACCCTAGCAAATCTTTTGTTTATTCATGCTATTCTAGAGTGATCTTATCTTGTATGACTTTATGGAAACAAAACTAAACAGGCAGAGACATACCCTCTAGTTACATTTTCAAAAGCACCTAACTGATTTAGGGTATGTCTCCACTGCAAAAATGGCCTACGACAGCAAGACTCAGAGCACAAGTCAACTGAGTCATGCTACAGGGCTAAATGTAGTGGTGTAACCATTTGGGCCCTGGCTGGAGCCCAAGGCCTGAAATTTGGGAAGAGTGGAGGGTCTTGGAGGCCAGGCTCAAGCCCAAGCCTGAATGTCTACACTGCTATTTTTTGCCTTGTTGTGCAATTCCCACAAGCCCGAGTCAGTTGATCCAGGCTCTAAGACTCACTGCCATGGGTTGTTTTTTGCAGTGTAGACATACCCTTCAGAGCTTAAGTTCCATTTTCAAAAGTAACTTAGACACTTAGAAAGATTAGTAAATATGGCAGGTGAACAGCTTGGCTTAATTGTGAAATCCTTGCTGATCTTAAACACAAAAAAGAAGCTTGCAAGAAATAGAAGCTTGGACAAATGACCAGGGAGGATTATAAACATATTGCTCAGGCATGCAGGAGTGAAATCAGGAAGGCCAAATCACACTTGGAGTTGCAGCTAGCAAGAAATGTCAAGAGTAATAAGAAGGGTTTCTTCAGGTATGTTAGCAACAAGAAGAAAGTCAAGGAAAGTGTGGGCCCCTTACTGAATGAGGGAGGCAACCTAGTGAAAGAGGATGTGGAAAAAGCTAATGTACTCAATGCTTTTTTTGCCTCTGTCTTCATGAACAAGGTCAGCTCCCAGACTACTGCACTGGGCAACACAGCATGGGGAGGAGGTGACCAGCCCTCTGTGGAGAAAGTAGTGGTTCAGGACTATTTAGAAAAGCTGGACAAGCACAAGTCCATGGAGCCAGATGCACTGCATCCGAAGGTGCTAAAGGAGTTGGCAGATGTGATTGCAGAGCCATTGGCCATTATCTTTGAAAACTCATGGTGATCAGGGGAGGTCCCTGACGACTGGAAAAAAGCTAATGTAGTGCCCATCTTTAAAAAAGGGAAGGAGGAGGATCCGGGGAACTACAGGCCAGTCAGCTCGCCTCAGTCTCTGGAAAAATCATGGAGCAGGTCCTCAAGGAATCAATTCTGAAGCACTTAGAGAAGAGGAAAGTGATCAGGAACAGTCAGCATGGATTCACCAAGGGGAAGTCATGTCTGACTAACCTAATTGCCTTCTATAATGAGATAACTGCCGCTGTGGATGAGGGGAAAGCAGTGGAAATGTTATTCCTTGACTTTACCAAAGCTTTTGATACGGTCTCCCACAGTATTCTTGCCAGCAAGTTAAAGAACTATGGGCTAGATGAAAGGACTATAAGGTGGATAGAAAGCTGGCTAGATCATCAGGCTCAACAGGTAGTGATCAATGGCTCCATGTCTGCTTGGCAGCCGGTATCAAGCAGAGTGCCCCAAGGGTCAGTCCTGGGGCTGGTTTTGTTTAATATCTTCATTAATGATCTGGAGGATGGTGTGGACTGTATCCTCAGCAAGTTTGCAGATGTCACTAAACTGAGAGTAGTGGTAGATACGCTGGAGGGTAGGGATAGGCTACAGGAACCTAGACAAATTAGAGGATTGGGCCAAAAGAAATCTGATGAGGTTCAACAAGGACAAGTGCAGAGTCCTGCACATAGGATGGAAGAATCCCATGCACTGCTACAGACTAGGGACCGAGTGGCTAGGCAGCAGATCTGCAGAAAAGGACCTAGAAGTTACAGTGGATGAGAAGCTGGATCTGAGTCAACAGTGTGCCCTTGTTGCCAGGAAGGCTAACGGCATTTTGGGCTGTATAAGTAGGAGCATTGCTAGCAGATCGAGGGATGTGATCATTCCCCTCTATTTGACATTGGTGAGGCCTCATCTGGAGCACTGTGTCCAGTTTTGGGCCCCACACTGCAAGAAGGATGTGGTAAAATTGGAAAGAGTCCAGCGAAGGGCAACAAAAATGATTAAGGGGGCCGGAGCATATGACTTATGAGGAGAGGCTGAGGGAACTGGGATTGTTTAGTCTGCAGAAGAGAAGAATGAGGCAGGATTTGAGAGCTGCTTTCAACTACTTGAAAGGGGATTCCAAAGAAGATGGATCTAGACCACTGGTTCCCAAAGTGGGGTTCCCAAACTCCTGGGGGTTTGCAGAACGTTACAGTGGGTTCACCAGAAAAATTTCACTAATGGCAGCCAGAGGACCTCGGGCATTGAAGGCAGCAGGTGGGACCCAGTTGCAGGTCAAACAGCCCAAGCCCCAGGGAGAGCCGGGCCAGGCAGTTGGGGCTGGCAGCCTGAGCCCTACCCCAGTCAGCAGGGGAGCCAGCAGCCTTAACCACAGCACTCTGTGCAGGGCTGGCAGCCCAAGCCCCAGGGAGAGTGGATCCGGATGCTAAACCAGACCTGAGATTTTATCTTTCTCCAGTGGTTCCGGACTTCCAAGAGCTATGCAGAGCAAAGCAAGCACATCCATCACACTGAGGAAATTTAAACTTAAATCCCTGGAAATATTCATTGTTAGGAGGAGGTTCACGAGATTTCACAATTTAGTGAAAGGGGTTCTTGGGCTGTTAAGGTTTGGGAACCCTGATCTAGACTGTTCTCAGTGGTAGGAGATGACAGAACAGAGAGTAATAGTCTCAAGTTGCAGTAGGGGAGGTTTAGGTTGAATATTAGGAAAAACTTTTTCACTAGGAGGGTGGTGAAGCACTGGAATGGGTTACCTACAGAGGTGGTGGAATCTCCTTCCTTAGAGGTTTTTAAGGTCAGGCTTGACAAAGCCCTGGCTGGGATGATTTAGTTGGGGATTGGTCCTGCTTTGAGCAGGGGGTTGGACTAGATGACCTCCTAAGGTCCCTTCCAACCCTGATGTTCTGTGATTCTATGATACTTATGAGCCTGAGTGCTTGTCTACATGGTGAGTTACTGTGCAGCAAGCCAAGGGTGTGAATCTACAGGTCACCAGCTTGCTGTGCAGTAACTCATCAAGCGGATTCTACTACAGTGTAGTAAAAGTCCTGGAGTGCAACTTAGGGTACTGTGCTTTCAATGAAATATAGGTTCCTAAATTATTTAGGTGCTTTTGAAAATTTTATCCTTGGTCTCTCTGTGCTTTGCTTCCTCCTCTGAAAAATGGGGATAATAGTAGACAAATATTTTAAAGGTTGTAAGGAGCTTAGATAGATAGATAATTCAGACATACTACCCATGACTTAGTAAGAAAATACTAAATAGAATATATTCTGTCCACTATAATATTATTAAATTTGCTCTAAGAGCCAAGTTCTTTTCTCAGTTACACCCACACAACCTCATTTCACTGAAGCCCTAGGTTACAACATATTTCCAATGAAATATTACACAGTTATTGAAAGAAAGCATAATACTCTTGGGCAGTTATTCCTGAGTTTATAGGAAATCTTAGATGTGAGCTTTATGCCCTGTATGGCCCAAAGGACTTCTGAGGAATAGCCCATTTTTAAGTAAGTGCATTATCTCTATTTCTTCACATTTGAAGAAATGTACAATAACTATGTGTGACAGTAATATTGAGACCTGACTTTATCAGAGGCCCAGATCTTGAGAAAAAATCATAAATTTTGCCTTTAAGGGAAAATAATGTATTTCCATGAATTTGTTTAAAGCAAAAATGTAACTTTCTTTCAAATAAAATGTCATTATCTTTACAGCAGCTTTTCAGAATGAACAAAACATTGAGAAAACTCCTTGTTTTTTCACAAGCATTTAAAAGAGAAAATTGGAAGTCATTGTTTGTTTTGAAAATCTGTTAAAGATATTTCCCCCTCGCTTCACCAGCGGTGAGAATTTATAGCTACACAGTTCTTTTCTGTGGCTGCTCTGAGTAGAGCTGTGTGAATAACTGATTTTTACTTAAACTGACCAGAAGAAAATAATAATCTAATAACAATAAATACATAAATAATTTTGGGTTGACCCAAAACAATTTTTTTCCAACTTTTCAGTGAGCTGAGAAGTAAAAAAAATTTTTTGGATTAAACCAAAATTTCATTTCATTTTTGAGCTTTTTTTAAAAAAAAAACTGAAATAAAATTTCAAAACACAAAGTCGCTTTAAATTCAAAAATTGAAATGTTTCAATTTTTTCTGATTTTTTCCAACCAAGCAATTTGGTGAATTTGACACAAATTCACAAAATTTTTCCATCAACCCAATTTTGCATTGTTCAGGAAAACAAAGTTTGGATAAAAAATTTCAGCTAGCTATATCCTGGAGTCAGGGGGAGATCATTTTGCTACATTATTCTGCCTCTGATGCTGCTCTCCTTCAAAAAGTGACTATGGCAGCTGTCATTGTGCTCCTGTGGGAATTATATGCGACCACTGTACACTAGTAAGTAATACTGTTGCCTCAAATGTCTTTGTGCACCACTGGATGCTCTCTGATATGTGTAGGAAACATGATATCATATGGTATCCCTGTGCATAAGTAGTAAGCATTATAGCACAGTTGTTTACCAGTGGACAGTACTGAAACACATGCTGTTGCTACTAGTTATGAAAGCAGCACCTCAAAAGGTTTGGAGATTTGGCTTGGAGAACCATCCTAACATTTTTAATATTTATTTCAAGCAGTGGTTCCCTGATGCTGGAAGTTCTCTGTAGGTTAGGCAGATGTATGTCTGTTGAGTCAGAGCCAGAACATGCCAGAATGACATTCTGGCACTTTTGCCATATGGAGGACACCATTTTGTTCTCAAAATGGTGTCCTGCACACAGGATGACATTACACACACTGTGTGTTAGAGGTTATCTTGGCGGGAATATTCCCACACTAGTAGTGGCATTCCAGTACAACCAGAAATGAAAGGGATTTGGGACATCTAGTCAGGTGCCAAAGGGCCCTTGGGGGAAAATGTTTCAGAACCACTGATCTAAAACATACTAACACCTTATTCATATTATTTATTATTTGTATTATGGTAGCACCTAGAAACCACTAATCAAGGATCAAGGCCCCATTGTGCAAGGCATAGTACACATATCCATCAAAAAGATGGTTCCTGTCCCTAAAGTACTTTGGCTCAGATCCTAAGAAGTATTTAGGAGTCTACTTCCTATTTATTTCAATGGCAATTAGGTGCCTAAATAATTTTGAGGATCTGAGCCCTTGGGTCTGAAACTATGGATAGGAAATCTCAATAGGGCAGCTTTTTCATGAGTTTTCTTGTATTTGGCACTACTACCAGGCCCTGAGGAACAATAACAGGCTTTGAGGGGAAGTGGGGGGATTTGACATTTCCAGTGCTGGCTGGATCTGGAAGTTCAGTGGTGTGTGAAAGTGAAAATAATTACCAAAAATAAATTAATAAATTAATTAATCAACCTTTATAATATACTCTGATACGCAGCAGTTGGATCTCTTCATTAGTGTCCAATGATCTGGAAGACATTTACCATACATTTTTCATTCTTATTATTATTAGATGTATTTATAAAGCTACCATTTCCATGGGATGCAGTATCCATTGTCAACACTAAGGGTTTACAAAGGGTGCATTAGGTGAGTGTTCCTACTGTACATACCATATGAACATTGACTGGCAGCATTGTGATAAAGCAATCAGCAGGAACAAGCCTCATGGATGGGTGGGTGGTAACATTCCCATATCTAGATTTGGAAAGCCAAGACTCTCCTTGATATGAAATAGAACCATTTGGATCTTTCATAAATTATAGCAGCCTACAATGGAATTTCCGTAACTGATGATTTACAGCTCCTGGACACACTTCCCACCTGTGTGAGATGGACAAGGCACATGGATATTCCAGGCAGGAGAGCCCCCTGTTTCTTTCCTTTCAGAGCTGTCTAAATATTTGTAAAGAAGAGATCAAGGAAGAAAACAATACCCTAGGAATGAATTCTGAAGTAACTATCAGGGCTGATTATGTGCATAGGAAGTGACAGTTTCTGGTTGTTGTTAGTACGCAGCAAATTGAGGCATTGTAGTTTTATCTGTTACCAGAAAAGTTCTCTATTTGAAAAGGGGGGCGGAGGGAAGCAGGAGCCCCACCGTCTCATTTTTAACAAGGACCAGCTGAAAAATGAAGGCAAGCAGCACACAGACCGTCTAATGTCTGCCAATTCATTTCCTGGCCCTGGGAAAAAAAAAAAAAAACCTCTTGTTTCCTCTCATGCAGGCCAAACATGGCAAAGTACCAGGGGAATTCTGAACAGAATCAATTGCACTTGTTACTAACTGAGTTTTCTTTTATTCTTATATTACCAAGGCCTGGATACTCAGCTGCAAGCAATTATAATGAAGAGTTACTGAGTAATGGTTTCCAGATTGCTCCATGATGGGGCATTAATTGAAAGGGACAATTTAAGAGCTTAGGCCATGTAAATGCATTTCTTATTCTGTCAGATCGAGAAATTTCTGCATGCAAGATGCAGAAAATGCTGAAAACTGATAAAGAGTTACTAGTAGCTACCTAAATGAAGATTTGGAAAAAGGGGTTTTACATTTAAGGAATCAAGAACAATTAAAATAAAGTACTAAGCCAGGGTTTTATTAGGAGTTAGAATATATATACTTTGTCAATGGTGGGGCAAAGTCTGCTCACAAAGACTCAGATCCTGAAAGGTATTTAGGTGCCTAACAACAATTGGGAGTTAGGTGCCTAAATACCTTTGGGGATCTGGGCCAGAGCACCAATGCTGAAGTCAGCTGAGGTACTCTTGATCAAGATGGGGGTTGATGGAAGCAGAGTTTGGCATAAATTCTATCAGTCTAATCTCTCTTTAAGGTCCGATCATGGTCCTACTGAGTCAAAAGCCCATAAAGACATGATGGACAGCTGCCTTTTAATGCCTGATAAGAGAAAGCATTTCCTTTTTCATGCTTAGCTTCATAGTAAAACAATGGGCTCCAGGCTAGACAATGAAGAGATGAAGTATCTGAATGAGACGGTTAATTCTACCTGGACTGAATAAACATAAATAAAAATAGCCAGCAGGAAATAGTAGCAAAGGCTTAGGTCGTTTGCAAAGATGATTCTCCTCTCCAATAAAGTCAGTGTAGTGATACTGCTATAACACTAGTTTAATAAAAGAATCAGGCCCAGGAAAATAATTTTTCTACACATTCATAATCAGTTTTGCATTAAATAGAGAACTTTATTGTGGTTACTCATGTAAAAGTGCTGCTGAAGAGTTAGAACAAAAGAGTACAACCTGCCTTCGCACATTTTTAATGGACAAATAAGAGAGATTCTATTTTCTGCATGAAACAACTAAACATTTATGATACTTTTCAAGTTTGGAAGAAATTTTTTTTGCACTTGGCTGTGAAATCACATATACAGATTTCTACTTCAGTCAGGCTTATTTTCTTCTAGAAAGTGTTACATTCTACAGGAAGGCTAAATTCATTTCATTCACTTAACTTTCATTCTAGATTAGTGATTTTTTCCAGTTTCCTCATCCAGTTAATATTAGCTCTAAAATAACTGATGATATAGAGACATATTTCTCTTTCCAAAGCACTGAGGCAGCCAGTGGAATAATTCCTGGATTCTTCACTTCTCACACTACTGTTCTTATCCAGCTTGAGTAGATGGAAGTTCAGCCACTTGTGATTAAATCACTAAAGTGAAGAAGGGCATCAGTGAACAGTTTGCTGACCTTTTACTCGATATTCAGTGAAGTACACTCCTCATCAGAAAGCCTCCGTCTGCCCAAAAGCTATTACTGAGATGCCTGGGGTTGCAAATATAAATGCTGTCAAAGTGGGTGGTCAGTTCAGGTCAGGCTTTGGGTTGATTAACAGGCACTAAATTAATCCATAAGAAAGGATGTTGCTAGAATCCAATTTTTGAATGAGGGGAGCATACACTCCATCAGAGTGTGTCAGCTATTGTGTTATTACAAATGGACTGGAGAGTCTTTTCACCATCTGACATGAGGGCAAGCTTTGCCAGACACTTTATATCATAGTTTCTCTAAAACGCAGACTAGGAGTGAAATCTTGGCCCCATTGAACTCAATGACAAAATTCCCATTGACTTCAATGGAGCCAAGGTTTCACCCTGGGGTTATAGAGCCCTTCCTCTAGTGCTCTTTCCTCCTTCCAGACTCACTTAATGCTCCCATATAGTGATTTGCCTTCCTGTGGAGTATGAGGAGATATGGGCTGCCCAACCCTGGGCCCAGAATTTGCAGGGAAATTCCACTGACTTCAGGGCATCTGCTGAGGACTAGACCCAGACATATAGCGTATATCTGTGCTGCAGTGTACGCCCAGGTTTCAAACTCAGGCTCAGGCATAAGCCCTCTTCCGTCTACACACAAATTGCACTAGCCCTGGGCTCAGACTCAAGGTTCCAGGACCTCACATATGAGAGTCAATCTGGGATCCAGGGTTCAAGCCCTATTTCACTGCAGTGTAGATGCAGCTTCATTGGACCCATGCGCCGGGAGTCCACTGAAACTATTCCACAATCCCATGAGCTGACTTTCTTCATCCTCTGGACTGTCAAATTTGGTGGACAGTCAAGTTTTCTCACACTGCACCATGAACAAAGGGCTAGAGTGGCCATATTTTGGGAGGGCACTAGGAATTCTGGGATATGGGTGGATGGATGTGGGCCTACATAATGTAGTTAAGATGCTAGAGCCTCAGACTGAGACCAGGGTTCAATAAATCCTAACCTGGGATTCCAAAAGATTGTAGATACTCCATCTCTGGGTTAACAAACTCAGAGTCTGCTAACTTGAGTTCTACTAACCCTGGGCTTACATTGCAGTGTAGACATACCCATAGAGGCCCAGTGGCTTCATACTCCTTATTACTTAGGTACCCCATTCATTCTGCCAGTGTCTGCCATCTCATGGCTTCCCCAGGTAACCTCAGGAGGTCTCTCAGAGTGCAAAGAGGAGTCAATGCATGAAAATGTTGGCAATGTCTGAATGATCTTTTGCTGGAAAATCTTTGCAGGTGAAGCAGGGATGATACAGTGTAGTTAATTATTATTAATAATAAATATTTATATTTATATTGCTGTAGCACCTAAAGGTCTCAACCATTGTGCTATGCACTGTAAAAAGAGCTTTCAATGTAATCAACCCAACCGACTCCACCCCCTCACCACCCAGCCTTTTTTCCTCAGATCTGAGTAGATCCAAAATTTGTGGAGGGTTTTCCATAGTGTTAGAAAGAGAGAGTGAAATCGTTCCATTTAATTCTCAATCCCACTTCCCTCCAACTAATATTGCCCTACTTTGACAGATTTTCCATCATTTCCCCACTATTTATGGGATATTTAAGAGGACATTCTGTTAGCTGGGAGTGTTGCCTGAGTGAGGACTGCAGGATTAGCCCTTGGGCGTGTATTGGTATATCGGCACACATACTGTAAGATAGTTATCCATGCCAGAAGATAAAGGCACCAGTTACTTGATGATTAAGCAAACTTGGAGAAAAATTAGCATATGGTGTTACTTCACAGAAGCCACAAAACAGCAGCCTATGTACTGAACAAGGAATTTTGCAGAGCTTTTTATTTTCTACTGAAATCAATTTATGTTTATTATAAGGAGTTGTTCTTTCAAGGATTGGCAAGTCTATCCCTGGGCTCATTCTACTGACTTTAGTAAATTTACATCTGGGATAAGTCTGGCCTAATTTGGAGCAGAAATTCATCCATCCGCCCTGCAAATACTGAAAATAAAATAAAATAAAACAAAACCTTTATATGCGATTTAGGGGGGGAAACTAAATGAAATTTTGGTTAGAGCTAAAACTGTCATTAAATACTTTGAAATAGTTCCTGGTAGCCTAGGTTTTGTTTTGTTGTTCTTCATTGGTTTCATTCCCTGCCAGTCAAGCTGCACTTTAAAATGTGACCAATCGTTATAAGAAAGACAATGTGGGCTGGGTAATATCTTGTATCAGACCAGCTTCTGCTGATGAAAGATACATGCTTTTGAGCTGTATAGAGCTCTTCTTCTGGATCTGTCTCTCTCACATCCTGGGATCAACAGCGTTACAACACTGCACAGGTCATTATGTAATTTGTAGTCACAAAGCAGAGGCTCTTGCTCATGACAGTAAGCAGGGCCACTCTCATTAATAGAACAAACCCATTACCATACCCTTTACCTTTCCCCACCACAAAACAAAACAAAAAATTTGATTTAACATCCAGGATAAACATATAGCCAACCAGAACGTTGCCCAAAGTGAAGTTTCATCAAGCTATAAAACTGCCAGCAAATAACACAGAAGCAAAGCTTTACACTGAATTTTAACTTTTAAAATAATGTGGAACCCAAAGAAGTATGAATCTGATAACCACTACAGAATGGGTCTGGGAGTTTTATTAGTCATTCACAACAGCAATCTTTGTGCTGGAAGATGGGATGCTTAATAAGATGGTAGTGAAATGTAAAGGAGGAACCATCAAGATTCAAACCCTGAGAAGGAAAAAGAAAAAGAAAAAAGGATTTGTTTTTAAAGGAAATTTTGCATTAAGTCACCCAAGTGGTTGAAAGACTCACTGTTCTTGGAAGTTCTAGACTGGTCCTCTTTGGTACAGCATAAATGTTTTTCTGTTTGTATAGAGGAAACTAGTATGTGTTCAGCGTGCACAGAAATTAATGGACTACATATAAAGGCATTTTTTGTTTTTTTCCCCTAAACTTCTCCTTTCTTTTGGCAAAAGCCAGTGGCCCCATCACATAATGGAAAAGTTCAAGGTTTCAATGTAAATCACATAATTAGAAGGATATTTCCTTTGCTTTAACCTTTTTTTAAAAAAAAACAAGCAAGCAAACAAGATGGTTTACTTGTTTTGTCTGGCTCGGGGCATAATCAGCTGTTGTCGTGTTTGACTGTGTGACACCCTGTTTTTAGTAATGATTAGCCTAATAAATAATAATAATACTAATAATAATTCATGGCAGTTGCAGATTTAACCACAGGCAGACAGGACATTGCCTCATGGCCCCTTCTCTATAATGAGACCATGTTATTTTGGTTGCTATTTTCTGCTCCGCATAGGGTTTGGAAGAATTTATACATAACCCTTGGCACCAGGCCAGCGCTTTAAATAGGATTCCTAATAAAGCCCAGTTCATATTGCTCATCTTTTGAGGACCAAACTACTAACTGTCCATTGTCTACTTCTGGTGTTTTGTGTGGGAGTAGAGGCCAATTTCCTAAACAGGCAAACACCTTTAATGACTGTAATGTTCAAGTACTAGGGAATTTAACTGTTAATCATGAATTATGCAGTAAACCAGAGAAATGCTCTTGTATTTATATAAATTAATGCCTATTTTCCCCAGCTTCTCAACTCAGCTCTGGAGCTTAACAGGCCAAAGAAAGAGCTGTTTTCAGTTGCAAGAGTAAGGGAACAATTTTTCATACAGAATATCAGGCCAAATCCTAAGAGTTTTAACTCATTTTTCACTCAGTCCTTACTCAGGCAAAATTCCCATTAACTTCAGTAGGAGTTTTACCTGAGTGAAAAGAGGATGAGATACATTTTTAACGGCTGGAAATTAAAAAAAAAAAAAAACCCACCCCAAAACCAGATTTCCTTTTTGTAACTAACTTTTGGTGTAGTTTTGGTCCTGATAAACTAGCAGCCTTTGAAAGCTGGGGAGGAGGGAATTGGAAACGAACAAGTTATTTTGTTTAGATAATATGCTGCAGCCTGAAAAACCATAACATGCAACTTAAAAGGAACTGTTGGTTTTCTATCATCTCAGCGATCTGCAAAAGAAGAAGTTAGATGGCAGAGCCTGAGCTCTCCAAAGGAGTAATTACGAGTTGGCTCACTGCTAAACTATGCTGCAAAAATACTCTGTGAGGTCTATTGTTCTACCAGGACATGTGAGTAACTTACATTAAACTTAATTAGCCTTGGGCAATGAGAGACAAATAGGGTTCTAAATATGGATATGCTAGATAGCAATCCAAATCTTCAAAGGTCTGTAAATAAACTATTAGGGGAAATTCCTATTGATTGAACTCTAAATGTGAAACAATCTGGGTTTTATAGAATTTTTTTGAAAACCTATAGAATTAAATACTAAATGATATCCTTTTTATAGCATTTTAAAAGAATCCTACGGAATGTAAAAAAATTCAATCCACTATAGAATTGTGTAGCTTAGTTCAAAAATTCTATTCGTTATTACACACTAGAGTACTCTTCAATAAAAGAGTAGTCTGTGATTTCTCTTTCTATGTAACCCTATAAACAGACATTTCATAGCTGTACCAATGCAAAAGAAGTTCAAACCTTAAAAGATGCAACTGCAGTCACATTGACAAGAGCCTGATTGAAGTAGCTACAGTGCCCTCAAACTACGCTCCAGAAAGGAATCGTTGAAAAGGCAGAATATATGTTGGCTACATTGCTTGTCACCAGGGTGTAATTTGGCTCTCTACTTCCACCCCATGCTGGCACAGAGTGCTGGAAGAACAGCCTGATAAATAAAGTCTTGGGGGTCATATCATCACCTGGTACCAATATATCCTTCTACTAAAATCCACACACAAGCCAGGTGGATGCCTCATGGAACAGAATGTCTTTCCTGGAATATTTGGCACTGTGCAAAAGAGACACTAAGTGAAATTATATCAACCCTCACGCTGAAACTACCCGCAGCACATATTAGTGTGCTTGAGTCTGAATGCTGTAGGAGCCAACTGATGTTTTAAGACCCTTTCTGGTTACCCCACAGTGAGGGGAGAGATTGCCCAGATAAACCCAGTGTACCTTTATATCAGGGGAAGAACATTACCATGCTGGAAGGACTACAGATATCAGGGAAGAACCTTATTCAACAGAATAAACTACTAATCCTTGTAAAAATGACATTTGTCAGCCAAACATTCCCACTCTCCATGCCAGTGTACCGGGGGGTAGCTTGGGGGCATTGCCGATGTTGGAAAGACCTGGCCAGAGCATTCAAAGATAAATCCTGCCACTGCCTCAGCTGTTAGGGAGTGTCTCTAATGCAGATACCTGGCAGTTACACAAAGGCTCTCATTCTCTCACAAGAGGAGTGGCAGTGTCCCTCAGTAATTGAGAATTTAGGATAGGTTGTCCATTTAGAAAAAACAGTCCATCAGGAAAGTATTTGAGTTACTTTCCCGACTGCGCTTCTCATCGACACTCCAGCTCATTCCTCCTAGTATTGCTGATGTCTGGTGATGTGTTCTATGTAGATGTTCCTTGACCTCCTCCTGGCGTCCGACACCATGAGATGCCACATCAGCCGAGCGTAGCATTGACTGATTCCAATTTCTCTCAGCGTCCCTTGGCCCGTGCCGCTTCCAGCAGGCCCCATTGACCTGGAGCAGTGAACCCAGGGCAGGTAAAAAAACTGGCCCGGCCTGCCAGGGGCTTTCCCTGCACAAGCAGCGGAACAAGTTTGGGAACCACTGCTCTGGAGCTTTTTGTAAGGAGTGGAAAAAGAAAGCATTCTCATCAGGGGTAGTGGTGGCCCAGGCCCTGTAATCTCAGGCTTTCTCTGTACTAAGAAATAGCCCTGATTTAGCAAGCACTAGCTAGCAATTGTACCTGAATTGGTGCTAACACCTAAGCATAGGAAACGACGTGCAGGGGTTAAACCCAGATTAGCTCAATTTGTGAAAACTCCACTTGCCTTTGTCTACTGTGGTGCCTTTACACTGATGGCTAACTATAACCATTGATGAATTGGCCAATTCCTGCTTGTAGACAAGGTCTCTCTCTCTCCCCACTTTTCCCCTCTCTCTATGAAAAGAGACTCCATATAGCTAAGAAGCTTTTCTCTGACTTCTGTCTATAAGCCTGTGTTTTTTTTTCTCCAGCATGCTATTTCAATGGTGTTGAATGCTGCCAAGAGAATTCTTGGTCTAACCATCCATCCTTTTGAGGTAATTTCTTCCAGTAATTTGTGCACAAGTTAGGCAGTGTTTCCTGATTACTCTGAAGTATTTTTGTGGTTCCCATAGTAACCTAGGTGGATTTAATTTTCATTCTGATCTTTCTCTATTTTCACAATGTACTGAATTTGCAAAATACAGACAAACATTTAACAGCAAATCAAAATTCAATCAAGTAGTTTAGTAAGCGAATACACAGCCTGAATTTACCAGTCCACTGTGAAAACAATGTATTAAGATTGAATGGAATATAACAGGCTGTTCTTTTATTCCTCAACACAATTTTGCTAAAGAGTGAGCCCTCCTTAGACAGTGGCAAATGAGGGACTGCTTTCTGCTGTAACATGGAATAGGATTGTTGGCTTTCCCTTGTTGTCACTGCTTTCCCTTTCTTTCCCTTTCCTACCTGTGAACTTGACACCAGTTGTGACTCACAAGACCCCTAGTGAGGCATACAGGAATGGTGCAATGCTTCTGTGCTGAGATTAGCAAGGATTTTAAATGCTTATAGCCAATATAAGTACATCTGAAATAACGCTGTTAGTGCCATGCTGATGTCTCCTTGGCAAAATGTACATACGGTGAAGCTACGTGAATATCTTTCCAGAGATCCATAAACTGTTCTTTAAACATCTGACACAGTTTTTCAGAGAACACCTTACTATTAAATCAGTGATGACACTTCCTTTGTGGGAAAGGTTGAAAATATCCTAAAACTCCCTAGGCCTGCTGACATGACCTATTCCCGTGAGAAAATCACAGACCACTAGGTTAATCAGGCCCTCCCCCTGTTTAGGTCAGCCAATTAGGGAACAGCAACAATACCGCATGATAGATGCAACTATCCAATACCCAAATGACTAGTTGCAGGGATCAGTTTGTGAGCAACCCATAAGCTTTGATGTGTTTGCACAAAACATTTGCCAAGAAATTGCGAAGAGCAAATAATCAAGTATAAATCAAAGTCTGCTCACAGGGAATTTGTGGACAAAATAAAGGCTAATCTCACTGGATAAACTGGTCATTGTGAAGTGTTCACCCAGCTCTGTTTATAGCCATTCTGCCCCATCACCTCTGTCCAACCATTAAGCCATGGGAGTGAAAGGGACAATTCTGCTATTTCACTATCCAACACACTAAATCAATGTAGCATTTGCAAAAATCTTTTAGGTGGCCAACAAAGCACTTTTAATTTGGGGTTTGGAACAAGGCCAGTTAGGGATATGTAAGATTTTACATGTAGTAGTTTTATTTTCTTACCTACTCTAACTTTTCCACCCACACTTTTGGTCTCTCCCTAAACTTTAATTAACCTCTTCATTAGCTTAGGAGCTTGGGGAACTTGTTATTTAAAACAAAAATAGAGCCTGCCGGTTTGCATGACTGGCAAGCTTTTCCACAGTTTGACAGTGCCAGCTCAGACCTCTACTTGAGATTTATAAGACACAGCTTTAAGTCACTGAGCTCATTGGGTTTATCCTGTGCACTGCAAGATTATTTCTCCTTCAGGGCATGCAGCATAGAAACATCTGAGAAAGAAATTTACCAGAAGAGACATATAAGCAGGCAATTCACATTTTGTGGCTTATTCTCCAGTTAAAGCCCTTGAATAGTAGCCAGTTAACTTATGCTTAATCCCTAACAAGTGTTCCCCCCCAAAATATCCAGTACTTTGACTTTAATACTAAGTGATGGGTTAATGTTGAACACACTGTTCATAAAACTCAGTCAGCTTTACTATGACAGCGGGATTAGAAGGGAAAATATGGACTGAAGGCACCCACTGGATGGTCTAATTATCTGAGCTTCTGGTGCTCAGGATTAATTCTGGTTTAAATAATGTTTTTGTTTCCTCTGTCCCTTCCCATCAAAAGGAGTCTGTTTAAAATGAACACTTTTAATAAAGGCCTGATCAGAACACCTAGACTACTTAGGATACTTTTTTGTATGATAGATGTGTTTGTTTATTTTCATATGCTCAAACCATTAATCTGAAACTGGTGTTTGTAATGGCTACTTTCCGCGTCTTGTTTTGGAACGGTCTTGGTCAATTAGTGCAATGTCACAGCTATACGTAGTTATTGTATCTCCAGATGTGAGCTGTTAATAATAAATTTACCCACCGGACAAACCTGCCATATGGTTGTTGGTCCAACAAGGCTAAAATATGCATTCAAAAAATGCAACTGTTAGTAGTAAGTGGGGACAGATCATTGGATTTAATGCTGGCATGTGACAACTAAGTATCTTTCAGCAATATGCTCCCTTAAAGGTCAGTGATTTGCTTAGTGTGGGATAGAGAGCAGTGATAACTACATTGGGTTACAGACAGAATTAAGAATATAAGGAAACTTTTGGGAAGTGCATAATATAGGATAGGCTTCGTTTGTTTGCAAGAATCATTTGTTGGCAAAAACCTTGCTTGGATGCTCTCTGCTAGAGAAAGGAAACAGAACAGGATTTTGGTCACAGATAAGAAACATTTGCTCTGTGTGTGTGCTTCAACAAGACAAATTCCATGTAATATGGTTTTATCTACAAATAAAAAGAAGCTGAATCATGTTATATGAAATAGGAGTAAAAAGGGAAAATGTCTCAGTAGATGTATTGGAGTAACATTGTGTGCTGGAACACAATTGCTTTGTATTAGCAAATAGTTGAACACTGACTGCTTTTCATATTGCAGATACCTGTTCTTAACTACAAAGTGAATGGATCTGCCATCAAATTAGTTGCCTCACTAACAAAACTAATGCAAGCAAGTGCTTGCTTCAGTCTTGAAAGAACAGAGGTGAAAAGAGTTATGCTTGATATTTTTAAAAGGGCAAATCAAAGAACAAATTTTCAAAAAAGCAAGTTATCCTGCTTAGTGAAGAAGCTCATTCCCTCACTACCTACCCCCTTAACTAATTACCAGTCCTCTCCCAGCAACTTATGTGCATTTTTTATTTGGAGGGAAGCAAACAGCCTTTCCTTCTTTTGTAAAGTCACTTTTATCAATGGGAACAGAAACCTATCTACTTGCTATTCTAAGAGCAATTATGCAGTGAAGACCTTATTAAAAGGCCCTGCATCTTGTTAACATGTGGTAGAGCTCAATTTGATTACTGGGTAATTAAAAGCACATTGTTAATGATGCAATTTAAAACAGGTAGCTGAGAGTCACAGTTCCAAAGAGAATTCTCTGATACATGTGGAAGCATTATTTTTTTTAGTATACTTAGCTCTCAGGGCTCTGTTCCTGCAAATACATATTCACATGCTTAATTTTAAACACATGAATATTCCCATTAACTGCAATGTGATTACTCACAAGCTTAAAGTTAGCCCACACGTGCGATTACAGGATCAGGGCCCAATACTATAAAGGCTCCACTCCCATCTTCCCATTGGTTCCCCAGCGTTTGTAGATATATCTGACACCAAGGGAAGAATTCATCCATTACACAGTTTACTGTAATTATATAAAATGTAGGTAAAGAAGTGCTGCTCTTTCTTGCTTGGTTCGGGGACACAGTAATTTCAGACTGGATTGCCTGTTAATCGAGGTGGTTTCATTACAGCCCTGAACAGTTTAACTAAAGTATTTCTGGTGAGAGTGAAGCTCTCTCTCTCTCTGAACATGAGTCCACATTTCACATTAACAGAGGGTTTCCCCATAGCACACATCGCCATATGACCCAGACAAATTATTCAGCCTAGAGTATGATTTCTGTGTGTGCATTCACAAAATGTTTGTTTTCTTTCTTTAATACAGGCTTTCTGTGAGTCACTCTCTTGGCATTATTATGGCAAATACAGTCTTCCCTTTGGTCTGTGTGTGTTCAGAAAGCAGATGGGTGAATGGGAGGGATCTGGCACTGTCCAATCTCATCCCTTAGACAGACTTAAAAACAAAGTGGTTAAATGAAACACATGGCAGATGATTGACTTCACACCAGTTTACGCCTCTGTAAACCCATCACTGTCAGTGGAGCTACTCCTGAGATCAGAATTTGGCACTATATTATTATAACCGTTTCTGTAGCCATGTAGATTTCCATGGCACCAACATAGATAAGACAGGTTGCTGAACCAAGTGGAAGAGGATATGATAAAATCCAAAAAAAAACCCTCACCAAACAAGATCCAGGGCTATAGTTCAGGAAGGAGGGAAGAAGTGGTGGAGATGATGGAGGTTGCGGATGGATGAGGATAGGGAGAGACCTTCATCATGATAGAAGGTGCAAAACTGAAAGCAAAGGGACAAGAAGAGTGAGAGGAGAAGAATCAATATGTCAAATTCTCTGCTGGTGTAACTTCCCCAAAGTCAGTGGAGTTATGTCAACAGGAAAATTTGGCCCAATAAGTTTCACATTTTTTCTTTTCCTCAGCAGAAAAAAATGTACTTGCTTCAGTTATGGAGAAGTTAATTAAATATACTAGTACTTGGTAGCATATTTATGAACCTTCACTTAGATTAGCATCAACTCTCTATATAACTCACTTGTAAGTCACTGCTTGCTCAATGTACTTCAGGTTTTTTATGATTTCACCCTTATCTGTTTCGTATGAAAGAGACCAAGGGAGATCCTGTTTGCAGCACATTTGAGCTTTCACGATTCCCTAATTTGAGTGGTTTACATGTACGATTTCTGCAGCTCTCTGGGCCACCCATCTATTAATGTTCTGCCACTTCACTGTTTTACATGATGTCAGCTCATGATCTGGCTTTTTTTATCCTGTTACCAAATCCTGACTTCTTAAAACATTAAATAAAATGTTTCTTTCAGTGTTAATTATTTTGGAGTGTGACAGAAACCAGTGCCCATAAAATTTATTTTGTGAAAATAAAAATGCATGCACGTCTACACCGAGCTCTTGAGTGAATGCATTGAGTTTCAGATCTTGACAGAAAGTTGGCGTCAATCAGTTCTGACTCTGTTTAAATGACAGGATGGCTGGCAGCTCTCAGCAGTGCTTGCAGGATGTACTAATATTTACAAGCAAAAGAAGGTCTCTGGCTTTGTTGAAATAACACCACTTTCTTAGTTTGACTGCTGCTCCATGGCAGACCTTTACAAACAGCCACCAAGGGAGGAAGGAAAGGACAGAGCTTTCATCAAATGCTGTTGTTTACCTTAAACCTAAAAAGTCACAATTATATTAAGCAGATTTCTGCAGGCAAAGTATAAATAATGATATCATTCTTCTGGAATATCATATTGACGATGAAAATGTAAACACTCAGTGGTTCCAAAACTAAAATGAAAAAAAAAAGGAAAGTATTTTTTCATATCAACAAAAAAATTATTTGCAAGCTTCTTCTTTGGTGTGTATGTGTACAATGCTTCTGTTGCGTGTGTGTGGGGAAGAGTATTTAGGGTTTTACTTAAACTAACTAATAGGACAGGGGCAAATTGCAAAGTTGACATCTATTTTCAGCCTTAGATCCCATGCTTGGGTTGGGGGGGAGTTGGATTCACAGTTTTGGTTCTGACTGATCTTTGGACCAAATTTAGCAGTCCTTACTCAGGCAAAATTTCAATTGATTTGAAGGCAATGGAAGTTTTCCTTGAATACGTTTTGCCAGAATTTGGCCTAATATACACATAAGTATATGTATGTGTCTATTTATATGTGTACTCAATATGTATAGAATATAGACAGATTTCACATTTGACAAATTACATATGACAAATTACACATTTTATACACACATGTACATCTAGCTGAGATACTCATGTGACCCCCACCCCATCATTGTAGTACCTGAGCACCTCAGAATCTTTAATGTATTTATTCTCACAACACCCCTGTGAGGTGGCACAGTCCTATTATCTCCAGTGGACTAAGGCACAGAGGAAGTCTGTGGCTGTATACATCTGGCATTTAAGCATGCACACACCATAGGACATAGAGTATGTGGGTGAAATCCTGTCCTTATTTAAATCAATAGAAGTTTTCCCATTGACTTCAGTGGGACCACATATATGTATTATATTTTGCTTGCAGGATCACTGGATTTGCACACACTTAAACCAAGATGAATTTGGCTTGTTTGTTCCAAGGAAGCTTTTGCACATGCAACCATTTGATTTTGACACACATAAAGACTGAAAACTCTAACAAATAGTAACTTTTGTACTGAGATAAACTAGCAGAAAAGAAGAGGATTTAGAAAGAAACAAAACATAGAACATCCAGATTCCAGCACATTCTTCATAATAGGAAAAATGTACTGCTAAATTAAATAATCACATAGGGTTCACCTCCACTTTAAGGGAAAGAATTGAAAAGGCTTTTGCTTTCCTACATGGGACGTTTGAAAGAGGAAGAGGCACAGTGTAGGTAAGCAAAAAGTGCTTCTATACTGTAGAACACTGTCTCACATCCATTCAATGAGGATTCCAGAAACGGCAAGATGTAAATGGTTATATTGTCTTCCAAGTTTTCAACCGCAGGCAGCTAGACTTCTTAGCTCTGTATGTCCAGAAGTTTTCTCTTTTATCCAAGCCATCAGGTTTTAATACACTCTCTGTTGGGAAAATCCTGAAATCAGAAAGTATGTGGTCTCAAGTGTTGAAGTGTTTAGCCACATATGGAATATGCAGTACTGGGGAATGAAATAACGAATTTATCACTGCTACTGAGGGTGAGATTCATAAGTTATTAGGTCTTGTATAGTCTCGTTGGATATCATTGACTATGAGTTATTGAAGTTTCATCCTCCAGGTGGAGGCAATTTGATTGTTCCACTCCTCAATGTCATATAATACGTGCCTATAACCTTTGGCATGTATAGTTAATACCACAGGCAATCTGTTCATTTTTTTGTTCTCTTTATCAGTTTTCAAACACTGTAAATCTAAATAACTGTCATCCTTGACTTAAATCATACAGTTGTGGGTTTTCTGTTTTCCTTTGATAGTTTGCAATCACTTCAGTGCAAAGTGTCATGAAACAGTGAAATCTGTTTGACTCTGGACTAGTTTCCCAAGGGAAGCACCAGAAGCCCCATCATTTGTAACTTTGAAAACAGGACTGGACAACATACAGTAGGGAATAACTGCATTAGCAAAAAAATGGACAGGATGACCTCATATCAAAGATCTATCTAACAAAAGAATATGCTAGACAGACAGACTAGGGGCCACATTTTCAAAGGACCTCAAGACCCAGCAGCTTCCACTGAAGCTGGTCCTAGATAAATAGCCAAAGGGTACATGTCAGCTCTTCCACTTTTTCATATCCGCTCATTTCAACCATATATATATTGCTCTCCTTTATTTTTTTTAAATAAATTAGTATAAATTCTTAATTAATCCATGATATGTGAAGGTGAAGCTCGACTAAGCTATTTCTAGTGCTCTGGCTCCCTGTCACATTTCACACGGCTATGCAAATAATTTTCAAATGAGTTCTATTTCACGGCAAGTTCAAATTTTACTTGCTTGAAATTTCTTAAAATGCAGCCCAGTGTGATAAGTTGGTTACTGCAGTGGGAATAGCGGTTGCTGGACGGCTCTAAAAATCAGGCCACTTGTTTAGCTGTCTAAGTGCAGGCATTGGTATTTGAAAATTTGAGTCAATGCACTTACAGTCATTTCCCAGGTTTTGTTGTTTTTAATCCACAATAAGGCCCTTTAAGAAACTGCAAGAAAATATTTTCCTTGAATGTTGATCATATTGGGAGCTGTGGGTGATTAGCCCCACTGAAAATCAGGTCATTTATTTAGGTGCCTACTTATGGACTTGGATGCCTGACTTTAGCTACTCAAGTTTGAAGGTGTTGTCCATGATAACGATAATTAGAACAGTGTGGAACGTTGTTACGTTTATGGGTTATTTATTTTTAATGGACTTTTTTTTACCACTTTTGAGGACCTTTTTTGTTTATTCTAGTTCTTGTGGGTTCTCACCCTTGGCGTCAATCTAAGATTTGGACACCATCCCCACACAGGGCAGCGCTTTGACCTCACTAAAGACAGAGTTCTGACTCCTTCCCTGCCCCCATATATGGAAATTGGGGCTCTGACTGATAGTCAGAGGACAGACTAGAATCCCTAAGTCCCAGTGGGGACTAGTCAGGTTAAAGACACTGAGCAGCTCACAACTCTGAAAAGGTAAAGCTACATTTGTTTTTTCTCTTAATTTTAATATCACTATTTCCAAGGGGAGAATCAGAGGGGAAAGAAGGCTCTGTTGTCTAGTCTGGCACCGTGAAGAGACATGAGAAGTGTAGAATAAGTGGGGGGTGTCAGAAAAGTTACCACAGGGATAACTGGCTTGTGGTGGCCAAGTGCTCATAGCGACGTCGCTTTTTGATCCTTCAGTGTCAGCTCTTCCTATCATTGCAAAGCAGAATTCACCCACGTTGGATTGTTCACCCACTAATAGGGAATGTGAGCTGGGTTTAGACTGTCATGAGACTGGTTAGTTTTACCCTACTGATGATGTGTTGTTGCAATAGTAATCCTGCTCAATACGTAAGGAACCGGATTTGGTGTATTTGCTTGGATAAGAAGCTAATGGGGCAAAGCTACCATCTGTGGGACTATGACTGAATGCCTCTAAGCATATGCTTTCATATCATACAGTTTCAACAGTATCATGCACGTTTTCTATAATTTTAGGTCCAAGTATGTAGTACTTTATAATGTTGTTTAATCATGGTATTGTTATACTAATCTAATTGCCAGAATGGCACAACATTTGGCTTTACTTATGTAAGGCCAAATCCTGATAGTAGCTGTGCACCTGCAAATCTCATTGACTTCAATGGAAGTGGGAGGTGCTCTCCTGCTCCTAGGTTTGGACCACAGCCATTTTGTATAAGTTCTCACCACTCTAAAATTAGCATCCATTGCCCTCCAGGCTTGATCCAAAGCCCATGGAAGTCAGTGGCAGTCTAGTCAGAAGGTTCCAGATCTTTATAATGAACTTCCTCAGTTCTGTTTAAAGAAAAAAAAAAGAGTAAATATAAAATTGATAGATGGAGCTACGGGCTCCAAAGTTTTGAAGTATGACTGGCTTGCAAAAACATGCAAATTATGTGCATAAATTTCATAAACTGGAACTATCTGTCTAGCTACTACCAGAATGCTCCTGTCCCTGACCTAGGTCAGCAGAACACAGCAGCTATTGAATGTGATTTCAGCCAAAGTTAAGAATGTCATACCTACAGAATAGTTTGGTACTCATTGCTAAACTTCTCTGCATTAGTTACATTTATACCTACACTGTCTCTGTTAAGCAGAAGACATTGCCATTCATTAACATTAAGCTAAATCAGTTACTTGAGGGGTGTCCTAAGAATGCAGTTGTCTCAATGTATTCTATCACATTGGAGTGGTACATGTTGTTCTGTCTATGGCATCTTTCATTCCAGCACTTTACACATACTAAGAACACTGTGGATCTGCAGTAGCCTCTGAGGCAGAAAGTAGCTCAATGATGTACAGAATGCTGCATGAGAGCCAGCGTGTGCCGTTACTTTAAGGTAAATTATTCATCATACAAAAGGCAACATGATGTTTATTTATGTGCAAACAGAATAAAGTCCAAACCAGTAATAGATATACTTCATGCTTTAAAAGGGGTTAATTTCACACAGCTGAAAACAATTCTGAACTAGATCAGCTGTAATGAAGAATTTAATCAGAAAAATGTAAATGATAATTGGAACTTGTTTAAGAACTCTTTATTAAATGCCCAAAAAGCCACACTAGAGAAGAAGGCTGCAGTGTTTAGAAAAAATTATATCTGATTTAGAGAGGAAGGGAAGGCAGCTTTAATTAGATAGATAGATAGATAGATAGATAGATAGATAGATAGATAGATAGATAGATAGATAGATAGATAGATAGATAGATAACACATGGAAGCAAGGAGAAGTTGATAATAATGAATATAAATCAAAATCCAGAAATTGTAGAAAACTGACAAGGGAAGCAAAGGGACACAAGGAGATATCTGTGGCCAGCAAAGTTAAGGAAAATAAGGAGGAGTTTTTAAAGTATATTAGGAACAAAAAGCATCCTGACAGTGATATTGGTCCATTACTAAATTGAAATGGTAGAATTGTCAATAATAACGCAGAAGTGCTCAATAAATATTTATGTTCTATATCTGGGAAAAACAGATAATGACATTCTTTCCATTCTATGAGTATCTCAGGAGGATGATAAACAGCAGCTACTGAAGTTAGACATATTTAAATCAGCAGGTGTGAATAACTTACAGCCAACAGTTCTAAAATAAGGTTGATTTTCAAAAAGTCTTGGAAGTTCCAGAAGACTGGAAGAAAGCTAATGTTGTTCCAATATTTTAAAAGGATAAATGGGATAACCAGAGGTAATTATAGGCCTGTTAGTCTGACATCAATCCCAGGCAAGATAATGGAGCAGATCATTCTAGACTTGATTGGTAAAAAATCAAAGGAGGATAATATAATTAATGCAAATCAAAATGCATTTTTGTAAAATAGAGCCTGACAAACCAACTTGATTTTTTTATAAGATTATGAGTTTGGTTAAAGGATTAGAAACCTGCCTTATAGTGATAGATCCGAGAAGCTCCATCTATTCAGCTTAACAAAGAGAAGGTTAAGGGGTGACTTGATTATAATCTTAAAGTGCCTGCATGGGGAACAAATATTTAATAATGTTTCCATCTAGCAGAGAAAGGTATGACAAGATCCAATGGCTGGAAGTTGAAGCTAGACAAATTCAGACTGGAAATAATTTTTTAGCAGTGAGAGTAATTAACTACTGGAACCATTTACCAAGAGTCATGGTGAATTCTCTGTTACTGCCAAATCTTTTAATCAAGTTTGGAGTTTTTTTTCTAAAAGAGATGCTCTAGGAATTAGTAATGGGGAAGTTCCATGGCCTGGGTGTTATACAGGAGGTCAGACTAGATGATAACAATGGTCTATTCTGCTCTTGGAATCTATGAGTCTGTGAAACATCCACACAGTTAAGACAGCCTCAGTGTTGACTACCTGGTCTGAAAAATCCACAGGAGGTGTTTTCTTTATAAATAATCTTTAAAACTCTTTTAAAAAAATAGCCTATGCCCTGTATCGTAATGGAATTAAACTGGAGGTATAGCTGTATATTTACCAGCAAGCTATTTTATTCACTTGTTTATTTTTGCGAGAGGGACTCAAAAAAAGTAAGAGATTTTGAGTAAAATTTCAGAGTGTCATTTTTAAGCATCCATAAATTGGTCTAGCCAATAGCCTCTAGACATTTAAACTACCTACTGGATCCTGAAAGTAATCCCCAAAATATTTTTCCTGTGCAAAATTGTAAAGAGAGAGAAAATAGGTTTTATAATAAAACCCTTACTGTAGATGCTCATAGGTTTCTACAAACAGGAGATTTTATTCAAAACTGTTATGCAATCCTAATTATAGTTGATGTAACCAGTGCTCCACTATATATAAACAAGTTACATATTTAGGATTAGACTGAAAACAGTTTAACTGTCTTGTTTTCTGCACCTTATAACTTTCTGAAACTATAACTTTTTTTTTAAGTTCAGTCATTTTTCCTGAAAAATGTGAGTTACAGATTATTAACAAATTTCCTTTATTTGAAATATATGTGTATCCAGAAAGATAGATACCAGATGTGTATCATTACTAAGATGCTAAACCATCTGCAGACTCATGTATTTTGCATGTAAGAGCAGATTTTCAAGTGATTAGTACCCACAAATGGGAACACATCTTCAGAAGAACTTGGCACCAAATGTATTTAATTCTTTTGAAAATTTGATCACTTATTTTGGTGTCTAAAGTGGAGCTGAGCCTTCTGAAAAGCTAGCCCTAAATAAACACACACACACACACACACACACACACACACACACACACACACACACACACACACACACACACACATCTCCTCAAATATGCTGTAAAAAAAATTAACCTGCAGCTTTCTGTACCCAGAAGGACCAAATGTAACCTCTGTTTCCATCCTCACATATGGCAGTTGATGTCATGTAATAAAAACCTTTGAAAAATCCCATGAGGGCAGGGCCAAGTGCACAGATTTCACATTTATTGCTGCTAAACCTTTTATCCTGAAAAACTGACTTTTTTGAGTGTCCAAAGAGTTTCATTTTGATACTTTTACTGGATGCATAGATCCGTGTTTATGGAAACAATAATGGTTTAAAAGTCAAATTGCAAAAATGATTCATTTTTGAATAACCTAGATACATCATTCTGCATTCTAATAACATTTTCAATGCTGGCTGTAGAGAAAATTATAATACTACTGTCTATCATGAGACTGACAATCAGACCTCACTTTGTAAATGTTCTAGAGTTACAGCTCATTGTTGCATTAACATGAACTCACCAATGTGTAATACTAGCTGATACAATATGAGAATCCTGCGGCAAATGCACACTGCTGAGACATTGCTCTTCTAAACTTTGAGGATGGGCAGAAGTTCACAGTTTGCACCTACACATACAAATCATGCTTGCGATCAGTGTACTATTGAACAGAAAAATGATGGATGCTTAAAGACAAACAATAACATCCTCCATCTCCAAAGCAATAGAAAATAAAAGCAAGCAAAGCTATAACTCTTCACTCTTATTTTCCTAAAGTAATTGCTGGAGGCATAAATGCTTTGTTGTTGCATATCTGTAATCCACCCCCCCATTCACACCATTTGCTTGGTGAGTCCTATTTGTTAATGGATAGATATCGTATCTGCAGTAGATTTAGGTAGATGCTTTGTTTCTGATATTGGATCTGTTCTAATCTCATTTACTGGTACACTTTGATATGAAAGTCCTGGATTATCACATGATTTAAAGAGATTCTTTAAAGACCAGGAGAATTATTTTCAATAGTGTTAACCTAAAACAAGAGATCAATTATAAATAAAAACCCTGAGCAACAATTTGCTTTGCCAGTAACTTCCTGTCTCCCTTTTGCTTTTTTATTACTGTTATTATTCATTCATTTATTTGGCTTCTATCACCATGTTATCAGGGCATCTTTCATGGCTTACACTGAGACATTCCAGGTCCCAGTGACAGAGAGCAGGGTATCTGCTTCTCTGCTGCCGGTGGCCTTAAATCAGAATGTAATCAGCTTGGAAAGCCTGGGCAACAAGATACATTTTGCAGCTCTTTCTAAAAGTGGTGAGGTTTGCGTTTGATTGCGTTATGCAGGGAATTAATTCCATAAGTTTGGACCCACTACAGAGAAAGCTCTGCCACAATCGTCTTACATTCTAGTAGGCCAGATAAGCAGATATGGGAGAGTGAACAGAATCAAGCTTCCTCCTTAACTTAGTCATACTGGGCCCTATCCATCTCCTATTAAAGCCAATGGAAGAGTTTCCACTGTGCGAGATTCCAGATTCCTCAATATAAAAGTCTCCCTTTAAGAGGCAAAAGCAGTGTGATGCAGCCTTTCGATTAGGTGGGTATGGTTATTTCCTTTTTAACACTAGAAGTGCCTCTCTGAAAGTTTGCTGGTTGCTCTAGGTGAGGGCAGATGAATATGTGAAAGAAGTTGCTTCTGCTCAAATAATCGATTTTGTTCCTTTTTAAAAATTGAAAAGCAAATACAAAAATAAGTTAGAAACATTTTATCAAGATATAAGACGTAATAATATAATTTTCCCCTTGTAAGTGTGACACAGGATTTCCCAAAATGAGCTGCAATCCATTCTGTTTCCTTACCGAATTTGTTTGCTTTCCATCCACCAATACACACTAGAGATGTTAGCAAAATTTTGAATAAAAATGTGTGTTGGGGAGGAAATACTCAATTATTTTGTCCTTTTTCCTTCCATTTCTAATCCATTCTAGTAAACACACTGGTTTGTTATTACAGGGTGGTTCATGAGTTTTGTTCATTATTTCTCATGAGGGAGAAAAAACACATACAAAGAATTAAAAGGATTTTGCAAACAGAATGGTAAGTCATTTACCTCCATGACAGTGCCTCTCAAACCTTACAAAACCAGCTGCTTTGTAGTGCTATGTTGAGGAGGATTTCTGGCAGGCAGGAGTGAGGCAGACCTGACTTTGAGCAAGTCCTGACCAAGCCAGCCTCTCCCCTACTGAAGATCAGCCCTTGAATCTGATGTGTACACCTCACATGATTTGACTTGCTGCAACCACTTCCTGACCTGCCTGGTGGCTTGGGAACCCGCTGGGAGAGTTGGGTCAGCCAGAAGAACAGGGAGGGAACTAACAATGAGCTGGAGCAGGGAGCAGCACAGGCCAAACCCCAGCAAGGAATAGAGAGTGGGGAAGGGATGGAATCAGGTCAGTATACTTTCTAGAATGGATTGCAGAGGTGTTAGGAAGCTATAACAGGGTTGTACCTCTTGTGGCCATGGAGAGGAAGGATCAGGGGGTTAAACTCAAATGGGAGCTAGAGAGCTCCCTTTACAGAGCTACAATTTACTGCTATTAAGTATGTGATCTAAAGGCTACAGCCACCTTTGAGGAGCTTGGTCACCATGTAAAACATCTACAAGCAACCTGAACTCCATTGCCAGCACCACCTTTTATCCATTAACTATTATTTGTCAACGTTAACAAAGCAGGAAAAGGACACTCTATGCTGTGTTTAGGTCACCATGGCTCACTTTATTTTACCCTCATCCCAGTAACTACATGGAAAGCTCAGGGAAACTAAAAAAAAAAGTTCTCACAATGATCAGAAATGAGGGTATTGGTCATGGCTATGGCTAATGTCTGCTCTTCCAGAAGGAAGGGCAGTTAATTTAATAGCACGCATCTGGAGGAAACCTAAGGAACATAGAAAGCAATTATCACTGCAACCTAAAAAGCAATCTAAAACATAGGTAGAAATAATCACTTTCATGAAAATTCATTAATAATCAACTTAGCACCAGCATGTGATGTAACAAATATGAAATCATCTCTTTTAATTACTGACTGAGTTGTGGCTGTAATGGACAGAGAAAATAGAAAGACATACATGCACCCTCTGGAAGGGACGCCTATGGCACATTGGTGGAGAAGTCTGTGTGTATGTTAGTGCCTGGGACTGTCAAACCACATCTTTCACAAGCCATAACATTCTGTTAATAAATATGGAATCATAGAAGTATAGAACTTGAAGGAATCTTGCAAGATCATTGCGTCCAGTCCCCTGCCTTCACAGCAGGACCAAGTAGTATCCCTGACAGATTTTTGCCCTGGATCCCTAAATGATTGAACTCACAAATACTCGGTTTAGGAAGCCAATGCTCAAACCACTGAGCTATCCCTCCCCTGCTGTAAGGGAAGAAGAGAAGTTGGATAAACAATGGTACTTGTTAGAGGCATTTGCTTGATATACTTTCATCTTTGCTTTGTGATGTTTGAATGCACTCTGTGGATTGCTACAGAGGTATCACACAGCAAAAAGTTACACACAGAGAAGAGCAAAGCTTCTTCTGCCCTTCTTGAATGCTATTCTCAACCTCCTCTCAGCTCCTCTCTCCCCATTGTATAATGGCTTCAATAGCTACTGTCCAAGCAATCAGGCTCTTGAGGGGCTCCTTCTCCAGCTGCTTATTCAACACTATGCTATTCCTGCAGCTTCCATCTCCCAGCTCTCCGAGATCCCCGCTCTCTATTAGAGCTACACACATCAATATGGCTCTTTGGATCAGGAATGTAGTGATACATTCAGATCTGCGTATATTGTACATTGGCTGTCTGTGATATCATGACCCACCGGCAGATTGCAACTCATTTTGGGGAACTCTTGTAGTTCATATTCACTGATTTTTGCCTCCATACATGAGGTAACCTGCAGACTAGGACTGTTATTTAAGTCTGGTCAACTATAAACTCTTTGGGAACAGGGGCCATGGCTTCTTGTGTTTGTACAGCATCTAACACGGTGAAGCCTTTATCCTGATTGGGGCTTTTGGGCTCTATCACAATACAAATAAACAATAATTCATTAATAATACGTCCTTTCTGTTGAGGCCTGCCCTCAGATACATGTATGTGTATTGTGCCTCCTCTACTCTTATGCTTTGAAATCTTAGGCTTGCTCACACAGAGCTCCATGGAAGTCAATGGAACTTTTGGACGCTCAGAGTCTCTGAAAACCAGGTCCTCCTTAGGTCTTCTTCTTCAGATATGGTTGTGGTGTTTGATCTTATGAACTTGCTTTCCTTTGAGGCAGTAAATGTGATTGTTAGACCTTTGCTCAAGAAACCATCCCTTCATAGTCGCAATCTCACCGGAGTGGGGAGTGACTGGGTCAAAGAGCATACGTGCTAATACCCTCTGACCCCAGGCCTTGCCCTAGAATGCTCCCTCTGCTGCTCTGGCAGCAAAGAATGTGCACAGTGCGAACTTGATGCTTTTGTGGGGAGCCAGCAGTAGAACAGAATACTTCTTCTTGTTCCTCTTTATTCTGCTCACACACAATTGAAAGGGCTGGTTGGAATCTGGCCAGCCATAAATTAAAGCTGTATACAACTGAATAAAACTTGCAGAACTCTACTGCCTGAAGTAGTGGGAAGTGCAGAGTTACACACCACTTAGTAAATATGTGAACTGTCAAAGTCCATGAAACAAAAGATTATGAGTGAACACTGGCTAGGCTGACAGAACCGAAATTTTTAATGTGTTCCTACTAAGACATGAAAACTGGATTACTTCTGGACCCTGTCCCTGCTATTGGCTCTGTCAAACAAAACACATAAAATGTTGCAGCCATAAATCTTGACAAACCCACATGATATTCTGCTCAAAGACCTAACCCAATAAAAGTAAGAAAAATATCACTACTAAAGCTCACCCTGAAATAATAGGTTTTGTGCTATTACAAATGGAAATATCAGGAACGTTGGGCCTGAAGACAGCAAGAGATAAATAAATATAAAAGGCACAGTATGTCAAAAGGCAATGTTTACTATGCTAGGCCTCCTTTATCAATGCAGCATTAACATATCTTTACCTTCTTTGTTCCCAGTGAAAGAGCCTTTTGCATGTTCTTTAATGTTTTAATGTCATATTCAGTGTGTCCTTTTCTGGTTTATTTTTTAGAGTGTCCCACCGTAGATCATTGCATTTTAGTTCCAAAGCCCTGAAAAGATTTTCTGCAAAGACATGCTTCAACTTCTTTTTCTTACTGAAGCTGTATCAATCGCAAGAGTAAGATTTTGAAATGCTTACAAAAGATAACAAAATATTCATTGAGGGGAAAAAGAAAAAAAAATATTTTCCAATTATGATTCTCAGGTGCTTCCATTTGTAATTTAATACTATGCCTACTTATTTATAATTGTTTGTATACTTATTTTGTGTTGGACCCCACTCAACATCAACCCAGGTTTGATTTACCATGAAGGCAATGGAGCCTTCTGAACCAGTTTTGTACACGACATGGAATTTGCACTGCAGCAGAATTTCAGTGGCATTTTAGAAACAGTCCACTACGTCAATGTGGGGAGCCACAAACCATGACACAGATTGGTGAGGACTGCAAAATGACTCAGCTTCCTGGCGGTCTTTGTGCCTTAACATTATTGATAAGAATGCTGTGGCTTGGCTGGACCAGACTGCATACACCAAATAAACAACTATGGCCACTCGCCCATGTGACCCAACGGCCTCAGGTTTCTTGAGGGCTGAACAAATATTCTTTGATGCTGATTACAGACAGGGCTGGATACTACTGCCTATCATGAAGATCGATTGACACTTTCCATTATAAGACCCTGTTTTTAGTTGCTTATAACCTTGCCAATCTTTAACCATTTGGACTGAAATTTTCCATGCTGGGTGTCTCCTTCAGGCTGGTTTTTGTGATTTGGAGGGTTTGGGTTTTTTTTTCTGGTGGTGGGGGAGGTTGGAGGGGTAGGGTGTTTCAGCCAAAACAGTTCAGCCATTTCTAATGGTGAGGCTAGGAGAAAATATGCTGAACAGGAAAACCCCAGGCTAATTGGCCCAAGCTTGTTTATTTTCAAAGTTAAAATATTGCATAAGAACATAACAGCTGCCTCACTGGGTCAGACCACAGTCCATCTTGCCCAGTATCCTGTCTTTGACAGTGGCCCATACCAGAGCTTCAGGGAGAGTGTACAGAATAGCATAAGTATGGAGTGATCCACCCTGTCTTCCAGTCCCAGCTTTCGGTAGTCAGAGATTTAGGTTGCCCCGAAGATGGGAATGCACCCCTTACCATCCATACTCACTGATGGACTTATCCTCCATTAACTTATCCTGTTCTTTTTTTAACCCAGTTGTACTTTTGGCCATCGCAACCTCCCAAGACAATGAGTTCTCCAAGTTAGTTGTGCAGTGTGTGAAAAAGTGCTTCCTCTTGTTTGTATTAAATCCGTTGCCTTTTAATTTCATCAGGTGTCTCTTGGTTTCTGTATTGTACGAAAGGATAAACACTTCTCTATCTACTTTTTCCACACTGTGAAGGGACATGCCCTCGTTCTGGTATGAAGGAGGCTAATGAGCTCCTCTGGGCCTGCTCCAGGCTAATGAGACACACCTGCAAGGTTTGCTCAGTCTGGAGGGAGAGGACTTTAAAAGGGGGAAACTTGCCACAGGAAGGTGTGGCGAACAGGAAAAAGGTTACTCTGCCCAGGGACTGCTGGGTACAGGGTGAGCCCAGCCATGGAGGAGGCAGCTGTGAGAAACACTGCTCCTGAAGCCGCCCTAACTGACGGAGAAACAACATGCCCCAAGAAGAGGGATTGAAAGTAAAGCCTGAAAAAGAAGTGTAGACTCTGTTAAACCAAGATCTTTGAGCTGACTCTCTGGGGGCTGTCTGAGAGACTGCTCCATGTTCCAGCTGGATCTTCCGCCTCTTGCAAAGGGGAAGAAGGAACAAGAGCCAAACCCTGGCCCGTGAGCAATAGCCTGCAGAGAGATTCTCACCCCCAAAGACTGCCAACTGGGGGAGAAAACGGGTAAATGATGGACAATGTGACCTTGGGGCAGGGGGTCCAGGGAACCTGTTCCCCCATCACAAGCATCATTCATGATTTTATTGACATCTATCCTCTTCTCTTAGTTGTCTTTTTTCTAAGATGGATAGCCCTAATCTTTTTAGTATGAAGCTGTTCCATACTCTGGATCATCTTTTTTGCTCTTCTTTGAACCTTTTTCACTATATCCTTTTTGAGATGGGACGACCAGAACTGGACACAGTATTCAGTGTGTGAGCACACAAAGGATTCATATAGTGGCATTATATTTTCTGTCCTATTTTCTATTCCGTTTATAATAGTTCCTAGCATAGCCTTTTTGACAACTGCTGTGCATTAAGTTGAAGTTTTCAGAGAACTACCCACAATGACACCAAGATCTTTCTTGAGTGGTAACAGCTAATTTAAAACCCATCATTGTGTGTGTATAGTTGGGATTATTTTTTCCAATGTGCATCACTTTACATTTATCAACATTGAAATTCATCTGTTATTTTGTTGCCAAGTCACCCGGTATTGTGAGATCCCTTTGTAACTCCTCACAGTATGCTTTGAACTTATCTATCCTGAATAATTTTGTATTATCTGCAAACTTTGCCACTTCACTGTTCACCCTCTTTTCAAGATCATTAATTAATATGTTGAACAACACAGGTCCCACTACAGATCTTCGGGGGACACTGCTGTTAACCTCTCTACATTGTGAAAACTGACCATTTATTCCTACCCTTTGTCTTCAATCCTTCAACCAGTTACTAATCCATTAGAGGACCTTCCCTCTTATCCCATGGCTACTTAGTTTCCTTAAGAGCCTTTAGTGAGGGGCCTTTTCAAAGGCTTTCTGAAAATCCAGGTACACTATATCAACTGAATCACCTTTATCCACATGCTTGTTGACTCTCTCAAAGAATTCTAACAGAGTCGTGAAGCATGACTTCCATTTCCAAAAGCCATGTTGACTGTTCACCCAACATATTGTCTTTATCTATCTGTCTGATAATTCTGTTCTTTACTATAGTTTCTACCAATTTGCCCGGTACTGAAGTTAGGCTTATCAACCTGTAATTGGAGAGATCGCCTATGGAGCTCTTGTTAAAAATCAGCGTTATGTTATCTATCTTCCAGTTATCAGGTACGCTGGCTGATTTCAGTTGTAAGTTACATACCACAGTTAGTAGCTGTGCAATTTCATATCTGAGTTCCTTCAGAACTCTTGGGTGGATACCATCTGGTCCTGGTGACTTATTACTGTTTAGTTAAAACCTCTTCTATTGACACATCAATTTGGAAAAGTACTTCAGATTTGTTAGCCAAAAAGAATAGCTCTGATGTGCCTATTTCTCTCCCATCCTATGGAGTGAAGACTGATGCAAAGATTAATTTAGCTTCTCTGCAATGGTCTTGTCTTCCTGGATTGTTTTGCAAGTTTCCTGCTTCTGATGTACTTTAAAAAAATTATTGTTAGTTTATGCATCTTTAGCAAGTTGCTTCTCAAATTCTTTCTTGGTCTGTGTGATGGTTGGTGATCATGAAGAGCATTGCGTAGTGGTCAGGGGGTAGGCCTGTCAATATGCAGAGGGAGGTTTTGGTAGGGGAGCCCGGGCCCTCACACTCCACTGGCTTTGGCCTAGCATCCTGTGAGGGCCACCAAAGGGTGTGATACCCTAGAGTGCCTTAAGGCTGCCCTCCCTGGGCCACTTCCTACCACCCCTGTATTGTCCAAAGTTCACAGTCTGTAGCAAAAAGTGTCAGTTCACTGCTTGGCAGCTCTTCATGGGCAGGCACGGCAAGACAGCTTTCTCCTTCTTGCAGTGGTTGCTGCCTCCTCTTGTGCTTTGGTCCTCTGGTCCAGCCAGTTCCAAGTCTCTCCCCTTCCAGGATAGTCCATAAACAAAACACAAGGAATTAACACACACAAACGGAGTCAGTGTGCAAGAGGGGGAAATGCCTCCCTCTCCAGGTCTATCAGAAGCAGATCCTCTCTTCTCTCAGGGCGGGACCTTTAGGCAGTTGTTGATGGGCGAGATCCTGCCTTCCCTCAGCTCTTTCCTCCGGAGCTGCAAGTTAAAGGCCCTTTCTCTTCCCTAACCTGCCCCCATGTGAGTTCTACTTCTTTTTAACTCCTCCTCCAGCCTGTGCATCTCTAGGACCTGTGGCAGAGAGGAACTGGCTAAGCCCTAAATGGCTCCTTTAACCCTTGATGCCCCGTGTGGGGTTTGTATACCCCTTCACAGCCTGCCTTATCCTTTTACATTTTACTTGTCAGGTTTGTGTTCCTTCTTATTTTCCCCATTAGGATTCGACCTCCAAATTTTAAGGATTTTCCCCTCTAACTGCTTCTTTTACTCTGCCATTTAGCCATGGTGGCATCCTTTTGGTCCTCCTACTGTCTTTTTTGATTTGGGGAGCACCTTTAGTCTGAGCCTCTGTTGAGGTGTCTTTAAGTAGTCTCCATGCTGCTTGCAGGCATTTTACCTTTGTGACTGCTCTTTTCTACATTCCCAGGTAACTAGCATCCTCCTCCTTGTGTAATCCCCCTTTTTAAAGTAAAATGTTACTGTAGTGGGCTTTTCTGATATTTTCCTACTACAAGGATGCTAAATTAAATTACATCGTGGTCCCTATTACCAAGCAGTTCAGCTATAGTTACCTCTTGGACCTGCTCCTGTGCTCCACTTAGGATTAAATCAAGAATTGCCTCTCCCCTTGTGAGTTCCAGGACTAGCAGCCCCAGGAAGCTGTCATTTATAGCATCTAGACATTTTATCTCTGCATCATGTCCTAAGGTGACATTTACACAGTCAGTATGAAGATAGTTGAAATCCTCCATTATTACTGAGTGTTCTGGTTTTGGAGTCTCTCTAACCTCTCTTTGCATTTCACACAGTGAGCACCACCATCCTGGTCAGGTGGTCAGTAGTATATTCCTACTACTGTGCCCTTATTATTCAAGCATAGCGATTCTACGGTAGAGTTTGGTTCACCTTATTTGACCAGCCTCACCTGTTCTGTCCTTCCTATTTATTTTGTACCCTGGCATTACCATATCCCATTGATTATCCTCATTCTACCAAGTTTCTGCAATGCCTGTTATATAAATATCCTCATTTAATGCCAGGCACTCTAGTTCACCCATATTAGTATTTAGATTTCTGTTATTTGTATAAAAGCACTTATACAGTTTGTCACTATTTAGTTGCTTGCCTTCGTGTGTTATGTTTAAATTGGATTCTTTTACATTTGGCTGTTCCTCACTAGCTCCTACCTATACTTTATCAACTTTTTTCCTATCCTCTATACCAGGATAATATATAATATGTACCTAAGGGATGTCTCCAACCAAACGGTGTGCTCCTCCACACCTGTCAGATCCAGCCCTGAGTTTAAAAAATCCTCTACAACCTTGTTAATTTTACATGCCAGCAGTCTGGTTCCATATTGGTTAATGTGGAGCCCATCCCTCTTGTATAGGCTACTCCTTACCATTTGAGACTCCTGGGATGAATTTTTAAAAATTAATTGTTTTAGAAATATTGGCAATAGATTCCCCAAATCCAGCCATTTGAAGAGAGACAAGAATTAAGACAATGCCTCTAAAATCAGAAACCAATTATTGCACTCTGGTAGATTCTAAATGAACTGAAGTGTTAAAGTCATGAATGAAGTCATATTGTTGAATCTTACTGTAAAGGGTCAAAGGAAATGTTGGTTACCCTTTTAGCTTAAAGAGACATTATCAAAAAGTTTAGCTTTAAAAGACAGTGTCAGGTTAACTTAGGCCCCAAATTTTAGATTCTATAAAAACAATGATCTTCAAAAACCAAAGATCAACAGAAATGACTTCAGATTTTTTTTAAAAAATTGAAATAAAAACAATGATTATTTCATTTTAAACAAACAGTTTCTGTAACCCAGACTATACAGTGTTATGTCAATGTGTGACAGACGGGAAGAGAAATTGACTATAAATAGCCTATAAACAAGAGTGAAACTGTCTAAGCTAGTAGTAATACAGGAAAATAAATGTTCAATATTAATGGTGAAAGTAAAATTACTCAACTGAAAAAACATATGTGCTTAAGTTTCAGCCAGTTTGGGCCTTAGGTGTCATTCATATCTAGAGATGAATGAATATTATGCTAGAAATCACTAATGGCTGCCATCAAGTGAGTCTTTGATCCAAAACAATAACAAACCAAGTTAGAGCTAATGGGAGCAGTCTTCTTTCAGGCTAAATGGAAGGAGCAATTGACCATCTACATGTTGTGAGATAGCTGGAAACTGTAGAAGCTACCACCCAAGGCAATGAGCTTCATGGCAGGGCCTGAACAAAAACATTACACTAACAGGGGTTTCCCTGATTGCAAAGACAGGAGCTAAGAGTTTGGGTTTGTGCATCTCTGTGCGTTAGAAGCATAAAAACATCAGAAAGCTGGAGAACAAGTTATGAATGTGACTATGAGCAGAATTAGAGAGATAGAGCTCCTTGGGCACAGAACTTGCCAGAGAGGCAGGCTTGGGAATTTCTGAGCAAGGAAATTGCCTCCTCTTTGTTTCTAGGGTGTTCAGGGAACAGAAGTCTGTGTACATTCTTTTAAATTGTAAACAAACAGGATTACACCAAATAAATACCTGACTCATATAATCAATATCTCCCCAATGAAAACAAACCTGCGAAGTCCCCAAAATTGGCTAATCAATCAGTCCAAAGGTGTAACACTAATTAATGGTGAATAATTTGCTTGATGAATTTAGCCTCTCTCTGCTCACAAAATTTCCTTGACTTGATTTGTTATCCAAAATCTTCAGTGAATGTTTTGTTTTTGGTTTTGTTTTTGTTTTTCATTCCCTTGATTGGCTGCAAACAGTATGCTACAAATAGTCAAACAATGCTGTGTTATATTGATGAGTTATGATGAGTCACATGACATTGTTTCTGTTCCTTGCCTGGATGAGCATAACTCTTATAATAAGGAGAAGCCATTAGTGTTTTCTCTCTTTCAGGAAGAGGTAGCTGTTCATGCAAGGGATTGTAGAGAAGCCGTGTTATGGAATTTTAGAACATGTAAACTTTTTTCCTTTCTGGGCCACACAAACCTTGCCTGAGGTATCTTTTCTACAAATATTAATCTTCTGTAGAATTTAAATGTATTTATCTGTTCCTATATATGACCCCTCCACGCCATTGCTGTGATAATAAGCAGTGTCCATCTCATATAAAAATGTGCTCAATGCATTATTGCATTTACTATTCGTAGCTTTTGTCAAGACATTCAGTGACTGACACTAAGTAATCAAGCTTGGGTTCCTAGCTTGGCAAGGTGTACTCAGATCTGTATGTTTCATTTAATGGTCTCTGTGGCAAATGGCACATTTCGTTTAATAGCAAGTGGACTGAGGAAAGCTGAGTCATTGATGTTTCATCCCATATAAAATGTATCACTTCTGGTGCCAATACTTGACAAGTGAATTTAGTTCACACACTCATCCGTTATAATGGGAGTAAAATTTAGTTACTAGAATGTTCATGGAAAACAAACATTAAAAGGCCATAAATGCAGCCCAAGAAAATTCATTTTTTAAATCTGAGAGTAAATTAATGGGGAAAAAATTGATATAGACCCAGCTCTAGTTAACAACACAAGAAAGAAGACTTGTTTTATAAACCTCCAATGCAAATCAAGAAGAGTGACCATGTTTTCAAAATAAAGCACCAGGACACTTTTTGTGATGACTGTTTTTAGGGTCACAAAATAGTCATACAAAAGACAACTATTTTAAGAATGCAGGGTTGGTGTTGCTTGTGCTGGCTTCTGACTCAGCAGTGACTTGTGGGTATTTTTAGAGTGCAGGACTTTTTCCAGTAATTTAGTGTATGAATGAGTTTGTCATGACACACTGACCAAGTATTGCTAACATTCAGACTGAGCAAGAACAGCTTTGGTGGTGTCTACACTCATTAGAATATTTTCTTCACTCCAAACCATTCATCACATTGAATGCTCCACTGGACTGTTTGCTGCTTGTAAAAACAGAGCAAATTCTACTCTATACATCTTAAGCACACACAAAAAGCTAATGCGTTGATTAAATGAAAAACTGGGACATTCCTGATATTCAGAAGTTCCTGGGACATGGGGACATCATATGAAACAAGCATCCTTATCTTGGAAAAATTGGCTTGAATTATCACCTTAAAAATGTCTCCATTGAAGTAAAGGGAATTTAATAGGAATATTTACATGAGTAAAGATTACTCAAATAAGTATTGCAGGACTAGGCCCTCTCAGTGTTAACCCAGGAAGCAGCCACTTACTTGACATCTGAGAAAAGACATCTTCATTTTAAGGAGAATTGTATCAGATACACAAATTTAGACAATCATTTTCCTATATATACGTATAAAGACTCTGCCCCTCCCTATTGTCTGCTTTTGTGCCCTGTTGCATTGAATTCCTTTGCTCCAACAATGCTGCCTCATCTGTCCATTTGTCAGCTGCTCCTATAAATGTGTCTGTGCTTTCATCCTCATAGCCCGTTACACATAGAATACCTTCTCTGAACTGATCCATAAGGCCAGATCCTCCTTCAAACTTGATACCAGCCTCTGCCATGAGGCCTGTAAAAAAAAAATCTGCCAGCTAAAGATGGCTAGATTGAGTGGTAGATGGGGACAGTTGACTTCCTCTTTTTACATCAAGTGTTAAAATACAAATGCATATGTCCATATACAATGTACATATTTGATTGATTCCTGTTGTCCCTTCCCTTGGTAGGTCACTTGCTCCATCCTGCATTGAGAACCAGCAAATGAACTTGCGCAGCACTCTACAGTTGCAGGATTAGTTCCTTAAATTGTAAGCTCTTTGTGGCAAGGACTGAGTTTTCTTGTGTGTGTGTGTAAAGCATCTAGCATAACGGGGCCTTGTCCTTGGCTGGGGCATGCCTGCACTATAAATATTAAATCGTAATGTTAATAATTTTGAGAGCCATCAAACTGATCAAGTTTTCATGACTACTGGTTGTTTTCTATTACAGTTTAAAACCAACACAACTAGGCCTTTGGGAAAAGAAAAAGCTAAAAGATGTACAAACAAAATGTTTCTCTTATTAAATCCCATTATATTCGAAATGTTTCTTCAATTTCTACTTTAATGAATGGCCCAGCTTTCCGGGACCAAATTTTTATCTCAGTTCTTATTAATCCTCTCCGTTTTGTTTTCTGGATTTCATCCCTCCCACCCCCTTGTAGTGTGTATTGTACAATAATTGGGTAGTATCCCTTTAGTAGTACTATCTGAGTTCTGTGTTTAGAATCCTGCCAACAAAAAGGCTCTAGCCATACTCACTATGCAATGGAACAGAATGAAAGCAAATCAAGTTCAGGACACATAAGTGAAAACATTAACTATTTTTTTTAAATGAGGGGAAAGGGGAGAGAGAACTACTTCCTTGTATTGTTAATTATTTTTAATTTATAGAGGTGTTAACCCTAATGCCTTTGCCACAGACTAACTCGTAGCATCATTCTGCTTCCCTAAATTCCCTCTGCAGTTGCCTTTGACCCAGTGGCTCCAGTACCATGCTGGGACTCAGGACACTCTCTGCTCTGCCACAGACTTCCTGTGTGACCTTGGGCAAGTCACTTAATTTCTCTGGCCCTCAGTTCCCCATCTGTACAATGGGGATAATAGCACTTCCCTACCTACAGGGGTGTCCTGAGGATAAATACACTAAAGAGTTTGAGGTGCTCAGCTACCACAGTGATTGGGGGCATATAAGAACCTAAGGCAGACAGGCATGTATCCCTTGCTTCCTGACCCAGAGTGCTGTGAAAAGTTACTGTGCATTCTTGAACAGTTGCTGGAAACTCCCAGAATTTAATCCCATATTTCACTGCATTTGGTGTTTTTTCTAAAAGTCCCAGCTCCTTGCCTGTCATAATATAGCCTCTCCCTCCTCAGAGCTGTGAGCAACCTACTCCAAAACAAGCAAAACAAAATAACTCTTCCTCTGTGTGAGGCACAATAAATTGGTCAACAACAACAAGCAACCTGACAGGATGTTACAATACTTCATAGATTTTGAAGTAAAAGCTTCCTCTGCTGGAACTCAAGCAGGGGAGTGACTTTTCCATTCCACCACCACCTCCAGCCTAGTTTTGTCCCTACCAGACTCCTCCCAGTGCTGGCTTCCTCCTCCTTTTATATCCTGCAGCTGTGCTTGATCGACTATTGAGACCAGCTGCCTCTGCTCCACATTCTGTAACCATTCTGGTTCCACACCCCCTCAGTGCTGATAGGGGAATAGAGGGTTGGATGTACTCCACGCCAGTAGATCTGAGGCCCAACAGCCCAAGGGAGTACACCAAGTGGTGTGCGTCCTAACAGGGACCCAGTTTGGCTGTCACTTCCTACAAAGCCTCATGCCTGGTACCATGAGTACCCCCTTTGAAGTCAATGAGGCTACTCGTGGTAGTAAACATTAGGCTCAATGGAAAGTGTTTCCAGAATCGGGCCCCTTGCTGAGTCACATTCCAAGGGTGAGTTTGATCCACAAGTATGCAAGAAGGGGTAAGGTGCAAGGCAAACCTCCCCACCAACACACAGTTATAGTGCCTCTTTTTCCTGGGGCTAGGGACTACTCCATCCTCTCTCTGGTGCTCAAGACACCTCAAAGGGGACAGAAGGAATTACATCCTCCCAGACAGTCAGAGGCACAGATTGCTAAATTCCCACAGGGAATATGTTGTCCCATCTTTTAAACACCACAGTCCTCTAAGGCTAGCCACTGCTAGCTGACATCATGTTAAACATGGCAGTCCTTGTCTACACTCAGTGCCAGGCAATGTTTAACATGGTGTCAGTTAACATGTGTCCTACGATAATGTAGCATTCCAATGCTGACAAGCCCTTAGACAGGCAGAACCCATCCCAGAATTTCCTCTGGGGCAGCACGGCTATGCACTACCACCAAAGGGGCACAGTTGACCCCAAATTTATTTTTGCATAAATGACTATTGATTTTCAAAAGTGGCACAAAATTATACATAAGAATGGCAAACTATGGCCAAGCAGCAATATACATATGCTAGACCAAAATAACAATAGTTCTCTGCTGCTGCACCACCTGTGTAATAATCTCCTGCACCTTTCACCTGCACATCTGTTTTGCCTTTAGCCAGATCCACTGTGGCCTAGGGGATAGAGTACTAGACTCAGAAGACTGGGGGGTCTATTCCTGGTCTGCTGGGTGTCCCTATGCAAGTCACTTCAGGTTTCTGCATTTCAATTTCCCTGTCTGTAAAATGGGGATAACAATACTAACCTCCTTTGTGAAGCACTTTACGATCCACTGATGAAATGTGCTATCTAAGAGCTAGGTTTTATTATACCATGAAATGCTTCCTTGTAGTCATTAATCTTCTAACTACAATGTTCATAAAAAGCAATTTCTACCAAGTCAACCTCCCAGTCTTTTCACATTTCCAACATAGGATGCAGGAGACTTTTATTATTATAACTTTAGGTTTGGGGCTGTACTTTGCTTTGCCTCGTGCTTTAGGATTGCAGTAAGTGAAGTGCAGTTATCCACTGGCCGTAAAGCTTTCACTTGGTGTAAATTTGAAGAAACTGCCCCACATGAATAGTACATTTTTCAGCCTGGTACCAAACAAGGTCATGAAAAAATAAATGTCACCGTGTGTGCTACCTGATTTGACATAGCTTGGGCTGATTTTGTTTGTAGACACTGAATTTATGTGAGAAAGGCTTAGAAAGCATGGAGTGACATTTGAAAAGTTTGTTTTCCCAAAATGGCATATTGCACCATTCGATTAAGGTTTCACACCTCAGACTGAAATGTAATGTTTGCTAAGAAAATAGTTTTTTATTGGATTGTGCATAATTTCCCCTTTAAATAAAACCAATGTATTTTGATATTTTGCTAAACATCTGGAACTTTTTCTCTCCTAAATTAATTAAAAAGTTGCACCCAGAATGGAACTAGAAGCATAAAAGAAAGCTTATAGTCAGTGTTGGGTCAGAACAATGCAGTACAAGTGTAGGAGCCACAGACTTCAGAAAGTTCATGGAGGGCAATAGGAATAACAAGGATGAAAGAGTGGGGCTAACCTACTGATGTATTATGGGCCTGATCTGAAGCCCAGAAAACAATAGGAGCTTCCCCATTGACTGGCCTGCAAAGAGATTTGGTTGACTAAGTCCAGCACTCTCCCCCACCTTTTCTGTGTGCATGGAAGGCTTCCCCCAAAGCAAGACTGCTGTGGTGCCAGTATGACTTTGGACAGGATCTGGTGAACTATGAAATGCAGATCGCTTGGGTCTCCTTGCAAAATGCCATGCATCAGTAACTTGGGAGCCAGGGATTGTTGGAGCTGGTGGATCTACTGTATCATCAGCCCCTTCTCCTCATCATAAGTCAGTGAAGATGCCATGGATGACATTCCAGTCATTTTACAGATTTTACAGTCTGAGAAGTTCTATGCGCAGGGGCTATGTGATAGACAGGATTTATGCCTATATGTTGTAGGTATTGGACAACTAAAGTAAATTATTGCAATTTTAGGGTTCATCTTATGAATTCATTCAAATACCTGCTGCTCAAAATTGAATATCAATTGTTTAATTTTATCTGATGAAATTCATCTAACAATCTTTAAGAAGCAATTAACTTCTCTTAAATGGGCACTGATTAGCCCCGGCCTGAATCTGGACAGGGTTGTGAAGTCAATAGAACTGTGCAGAATTCTCATGGACTTTTGTGCAATGCTTTTGGCATTTTGTTTTGCATGATTTCACATGCTCTGCATTTCATTTTATGAAAATCATGATGTTCTAATAATTTTACTTCACTCTTGCATAGTGCTTTAGAGCTAGAGATCTCAGAGCACTTTACAAAAGAAGGTAAATATCATTATTCCCATTTTACAGATGGAGAAACTGAGCTATATGAGGTAGCAAAGACTTTCCCAAGGTCTCACAGGAGGTCAGTGGCAAAGCCAGGAATATGATCCGTGTCTCCTGAATTCCATTCCACTGCTCCACCTATTGGACCATGCGCCTCTAAAACTTGAATTTCCACATTTCCTTAATGCAAAGCCAATTTCACTCAAAATACGCCCCTTTTCACCTGCAAACAATCATGGATTTTAGCAAATTTTTGACACTGAAATGAACCCATGGTTAGAGTAACTCTATATTTCAATATGAACATATAGCACACATCTGACAAGGAATCAGTGGTCTCCTCCAGTCCAGTTCTTAGTGGACAAGTAAATACACACCGAAAATAACTATCACAACTGAGACTAACTGATCCCCTTGTCCTCAGTCAGAGCAGAAATTCCTAGAGATGAAAGGGCCAGGGGTACTGAACTGTTCTTTTACAACTGCAGGTGATAGCTCATGGGCAGGGTGCAGGAGGCACATTGGGGCAGCAATATGGAGATACTTGCACTGCTTCTGCCCCTACTGTTCCTCTTCTATACACTCATAGGGGACTTAATTACCCAGAATGTTCAATTCAGCACTTTTCATGAGCACAACAAAATCCTTTAAAGAAAGAGAGGTGGGGTACTGTACTAACTAATGCAGTGGGCAAAATATAAGTTAGCAGATTTTATTTTGCTGCTACCAGAAATAACTGCAAATATTTTTTTTTTCTGGCTGACAAATCTCTAATTATTTTGGGGAAGCTAGAATGCATAATATTCAAAACAGTGTAAAAGTTTCTTGGTCTTGTTGCTGCTTACTGCTCACAATTTGTACCACATACATATAACCCAGATGATCTTACTCTGCAGAAAATTTTAGACTGTCATTGGGTTTCTTACCTCATCTTGACTGGAATCAGAAAATGAGCTTTGGAGAAAGAATCTAAAGCAATTTGCTGCATATCTTCAGAGAACAGCAAGTTCTAAGCCAAGTGTGAACTGTCCCAAACCCAGTTGAACAGGTGGTCATTTCCATAATGGCTGCAGCATTCAGAAGAGCTATGGTGTTTTGTTGCTAACGCTGTGGAAGAGAATTAGTAATCTTCATGTGCTTCATTCTAGTGATTGAAATAAATTACTTTGGTTAAATTGCTAAGCAGGTTGACCCATCTGTTGGCCCATGAATGTTCAGATTCTCAGAGGGTTTATTATTCCAAATAATGACTGCCATATGCAACGGTAAACAGTTTTTTAAATGGACTGAAAGATTCTGTGCTACTTTTGAAGGCAATTTATAAAGCTATTCAAGTTCCCCACTCAAGAATCTGCCCTTCAATTAAACTTTCAGAAAGTGATCCTGACCCCTCCATGCTGACACAGATGTTGTGTTGCTTTTCTGTGAAAGCATAGATAAAGCTACGCCAGGCATCTGGCTCATCCTGGCATTCATTCTTTAGGGACAGAGCAGTGTGAAAATTATGCATTACTATAACCAGCTGGGTGTCCCCAAACAGCGCCTTGCATCTCCTGATTTGTCTATTTATTTATACAGTGCTCCTACCATAAAACCTGAGGCACAGGAGCAATCAAAATTTTAAAACATCTCTTATGAAATAAATCGAGCTGACATAATGTCCATAGTTACACACACCCACGCCACAAAAAATGAGACTTTCCCTGTTCAAGCTCCTGCCCTCTTCAGAAAAAGTTGGACCGAATGGATTTGTTGAACGTCAACTAATTCCAGCTCTGTCAGACCACAGGAGGAAGCAGATTCCAGAGCTGAAGGCTCTCCTCTGAGCGTGTTCTGGCAACTGTTCCCAGATAGACAACTCAAGGGACTGTCAGCTCAAGTGTCCCAGAGAATATCAAGTGCCGGGATAGAATACAAAGCTAAAGGAAGGGTTTGACTCAGCACTTGGATGTGCAACTTTCAAACAAAATATCCCAGGATATGGAGGGACCTTGGCACTGGAAAGTCTTTCTAGAAGAGGAATTGCAGTGGCATATGGTGTCTATGATGGAGTCCATGACAGCCCCACTGAGCAGGGCAGTGTTGGTTAAAAGATGGGTACTGTTAGATCACCCCTATGGCCAGCTTTTACCAATAAGTCTGCCATTAAGCCCCTTATTCCAGTTAAAACTGTTCTTAGTTGGTGGACCCTCGGCAACGAGTAAGCAGCAGTGCAAAAACACCATCTGTCCTCCCTTGAAGGAGAATCCACCCTGGGGCATAGCAGCCCTGAACTGGGGTGTGTCTATACATGTGTGTGATCTGCTGTGTTAGTGGGAGCTAAACTAAGCCGAAGGTCTTTAATATATACAGCATCAAACTTATAATGGGCGTTATAGGATAAAGCCTATGCCTCTGTGTTGGATCTGAGCACCTCCATTTGTTTTATTGGTCACTACTGCTTATTTTCTATTAAATTCCTCTGTTTCCTATCCTCTTTCTTGCCTTCTCTTCTTTAGGAAAAGGCCAAAGGCCAAAAAAATTGCAAGAAGTCCTCAAATGAGACTAATCTTTAAAAAAAACTGCAGGGCCTCTTTTTTTCCATTGGCTTCCTTTGCATCTAATTTAGACCATCCTCATTTTGAAATCCTCAGACAGAATACACATTCTATTCATACAAGGCCTGTAAACCACATTAAGACCATAGAGCACCCATGATTTGTTCATGATGTTAACAATGACTCACTCTGGCTAGATTGCAGATGTTAAATTGCTGATGGATGGCCCCTATCCAGCACATGGCTGACTCTTCTGGTATTCAGCTGAAGTATTAATCATGTGAGGAAAGATCTTTTTTGTTTTGGTTTGTCCCTATGAATAATGAAACGTCTAATACAGTATATTGTACTTTACAAGCTCTTTGAATTCCTTTCTAAAAGAGAAAAGAATAATGCTATTAAAGGAATAAACTGCTGTACGTGACAAGATGACATATTAAGATTTTCTGACTAGCTAAATTAATAAACTTGCATTGATTTATGCCCATGCAAAGGGCCTTTCTTTGAGGAATCAGAAGGAATAAAAAGAGTAGTAATCATCGAAATGATCTATCTGTTTCCCTTCTTTTTTAGGTCAAGACCCAGACAAGAAATTATTGGCTTGTGCAACAATTGTTTGTAAAAATATAAGTGTAAGAGCATGTGAAGCAGGAGGACAAGGCAAAGCACAGGATTGAACTGATTGCTAGTTCGGTGTTTCGGATGAATTTTTTCCTCAGCGCATACTGGTAAAGACCTACAAAAATGTTCCATCTTCTACTCCTGGGGGAATTCTGCATCAAAAAATTAAAAATTCTGCACACAATATTTTAAAATTCTGCAAAAGTCTGCATATTTCATTTGTCAAATAATGCAGTATAATTATTCTGGTTTCAATTATTTTGGTAATTTATTTAAACTACAATACAATGAATGGAGAATGGGAGTAGAGAGCACTGGAGGAAATCCCCAAACCCCCTTGCCTAATAGTAATATAACAAGGTTTGACCCTTTATTTCTAGTTATTAGTCAACAAATATAGGAGCCATATGCTCAGTCTTAAATCATAGGCAACTGAACAGCTCATGAGGACTGGGGAATCAAACTTACAATTTATATTGGCTACTGACCATCTCCAGAAAGGTCAGTAGCAAATAGTTCATGGAGCACATTTTGATAGGAAATTTTTTCAGTCCAAAAATTTAGACCATAAGAACAGCCATACTGGGTCAGACCAAAGGTCCATCTAGCCAATATCCTGTCTTCCAACAGTGGCCAATGCCAGGTGCCCCAGAGGGAATGAACAGAACAGGAAATCATCAAGTGATCCATCCCCTATCACCTATTCCCAGCTTCTGACAAACAGAGACTAGGGACACCCTCCCAGCCCATCCTAGCTAATAGCCATTGATGGACCTATCCTCCATGAATTTATCTAGTTTTTTTTTAACCTTGTTATAGTCTTGGCCTTCACAACACCCTCTGCCAAGGAGTTCCACAGGTTGACTGTGCGTTGTGTGAAAAAATACTTCCTTTTGTTTGTTTTAAACCTGCTGCCTATTAATTTAGTTTGGTGTCCCCTAGTTCTTGTGTTATGAAAAGGAGTGAATAAAACTTCCTTATTTAGTTTCTCCACAACAGTTATGATTTTATAGACCTCTAGCACAGCCCCCCCCACTTGTCTCTTTTCCAAGCTGAAAAGTCCCTGTCTTATTAATCTCTCCTCATACGGCAGCTGTGCCATACCCCTAATCATTTTTGTTGCCCTTTTCTGAACCTTTTCCAATTCCAATATACCTTTTTTGAGATGCACGCAGTATTCAAGATGTGGGCACACCATGAATTTATATAGAGGCAATATGATATTTTCTGTCTTATTATCTATCTCTTTCTTAATGATTCCCAACATTCTGTTCACTTTTTTGACTGCCGTGTACATAGAGTGGATGTTTTCAGAGAACTATCCACGACTCCAAGATCTCTTTCTTGACTGGTAAGAGCTCATTTAGACCCCATCATTTTATATGTATAGTTGGGATTATGTTTTTCAATGTATTTTACTTTGCATTTATCAACACTGAATTCCTTTTGCAATTTTGTTGCCCAGTCACTCAGTTTTGAGAGATCCTCTTCGCAGTCTGCCTGAGACTTAATTATCTTGAGTAGTTTTGTATCATCTGCAAATTTTGCCTCCTCGCTGTTTACTCCTTTTTCCAGATCATTTATGAATATGTTGAATAGGACTGGGCCCAGTACAGACCCCTGCGAGACACCACTATTTACCTCTCTCCATTCTGAAAACTGACCATTTATTCCTACACTTTGTTTCCTATCTTTTAACCAGTTACCAATCCATGAGAGAACCTTCCCTCCTATCTCATGACAGCTTACTTTGCTTAAAAGCTTTTGGTGAGGGACCTTATCAAAGGCTTTCTGAAAATCTAAATAGACTATATCTACTGGATCCCCCTTGTCCACATGCTTGTTGACCCCCCCACAAGGAATTCTAGTAGATTGGTGAGGCATGATTTCCCTTTACAAAAACCATGTTGACTATTCCCCAACAAATCATATTCATCTATGTTTCTGACAATTTTGTTCTGTACTATAGTTTCAGCCAATTTGCCCAGTACTGAAGTCAGGCTTTAGTGGCCTGTAATTGCTGGGGTTTCCTCTGGAGCCGTTTTTAAAAGTTGACTTCACATTAGCTATCCTCCAGTCATTTGGAACAGAAGCTGATTTAAATGATAGGTTACAGACGACAGTTAGTAGTCCTGCAATTTGACATTTGAGTTCCTTCAGAACACTTGGGTGAATACCATCCAGTCCTGGTGACTTATTACTGTTTAGTTTATCAATTTTTTCCAAAACCTCCTCTAATGACACCTCAATCTGGGATAGTTCCTCAGATTTGTCACCTAAAAAGAATGACTCAGGTTTGGGAATCTCCCTTACATCCTCAACCATTGAGACCAATGCAAAGAATTCATTTAGTTTCTCCACAGTGGCCTTATCATCCTTGAGTGCTCCTTTATCATCTCAATCGTCCAGTGGCCCCACTAGTTATAATCACAAAAGCCCCATAAGCATTTATAAGATCATACTGTCCTTTACATCCCTCTGGCAATGTAAAGGAGCCTTAAAACTTTTACACCTATTTTGTACTCCTGGGAGAATTCAAAAAGACAATGGGAACAATTCACTTAGCAGGCAGGTTATTTTTCTCTAACCACTGGACCACACTTCCTTTCTGCTGGAGATAAATTACGTTTAAAAAACGAGCTTGTTAAAAAACCCAAGATGTAATTTTTATGGAAGTGTCTCCTTTCTTGTCAAAATTGCAAATTTGGCAGTTTTTTTACCAGCTTTATTATACAGCGCTTTTAATTTCTGTGAGCTTTCCCAAGAGATAATGGACCGAGGCATGAGTTATGCACCACTGAGCAATGATTCGGTAAAGCATCCCTAATTGGGAAATCATGTAAGCACATGCTTAAATTAATGAAACTTGAGCGGGTGGTTAAAGTTGAGCATTTAGTCAAGTGCTTTCCAGAATCAAGGTCCTAGAGCTAAGAAGAAAGAAGAACTTGATACTGTTGTGTCTATCACATTAGTTAACGCTTTTGTTAGCAATCTCATGAAAGGCCAAGGATTTAGGGTCTGGACCAGTCCCTGAAAAGTTTATTTAGATGATGGCATAGCCTGCTGTCCTAGAGATGTTCTTACTCTTTCTAATGTTTGTTATTTAGTACAGTTCAATTAACTAGTGCGCTTTTGATTGTTCAATTAGTCGAGTCATCCTAGCCAAAAACATATAAAAAAACATTTTTCCTGTTGGGCTCCCAGAATTAGCGCTTCCCAACATCTCAGAGTGTAGCTGCCAATATTGCAATGGCTATACATGGGTGGGAGGGGCTCCAGGGATCCGTTCTTTCTAGCTTTGGTTTTGGTTTCAAACTCCCTTGACACTGTGCAGGAGCAGTGCGCTGGTTTGTACTTCTGTTTACCTGCAATCCTGCATTGCCAAGGGGCTGACCTAAGAAACCTAATAGATATGTTCTATTTCTAGGGTCAATGATTCCTTTTCTGACCTCTACTTTTCCTATAGCAGTCAGAGTTTTTCATTGTTTAGACTCTCTCTCTCCTTGGTGGTGATGGGGAACCATTTCTTTCTCACCCCCATTATGTTGTTTGATAGTAGCTACATTTTGCCCTGCCTAAGAGTTGCTATGACTCTCTGTTTCACTTCAGGTGATACCACTTTAGTTGTCATTTTTCCACTGTACTGTATGCGATATACCATATGCTTTCCACACCATCCACCTAGTGCCTCAATCACAACCAAAGCATCCCAGCATTTTGTTTAATAACTAATTTCCTTTGACAGTTCACTTACTTTCACAGGTGGATTGAATTACTGAAATGGCCACAAAAGTCTATTAACTGGGCATGCAAGGTGTAGACCAAAAATCTGCATTTTCATGTACAACCAGGAGCAGATTCCTTTCATTACATTTTGTTAGGCTAGTTCTACCCAGCTGAAAAATCCACCATTAATACAGACCATACTGTATGTTATGCTCATCAATAAGAAGGCAAGCAGATGGTTTTGATATGACCATGGCTATCCTTTGAGAAGACAGAGTCAGAACTGAAGCAGTGGATTGCCAGACCATTCAGCACCAAGATTAATGAGGACTTCTGGTAATGGTATTATGGAAAAGGAAGGATGATCGTTGTGTCATCAGAGGCAGCAGAAGGGGCATCCTGTTGGCTGTGGATATAGAGGGAGGAGAAGACCTGGGACAATGGTTGGCTCAGAGACTAAAGCTATTAAAAAGATGTAGATTCACTTGTCTTGGGACTGAGAAAGGAAACAATTCAAATGAGGGCAGCATTGCAAATATTTCAGGTGCACAAAGCTGGCTACAAGTTTTTCAGCCCTTTTCTATACTGTGTGTGCTATGATGAAAAAACGGGTGGAGAGCTCCATATTGGAAGCCAAGAGAGTTTTCATGGGGAAGTGGAAATCCAAAACATCCAGCCAGCTGAGGGTATAATTCACCTCTGTACAGAGAAGCTGCTCTAGGCCTATGCATCACCTAATTTCTAAAAGCTGGGCTTAAGTGGGTCTTTAAATGGAGTGTTGACCTACAGAGGGGTGAATTTCATCGTAACTGAATTCATCATTCAAGCACTGGAAGAAATATCTGGGGAAAATATAATGATATCTGAGCATATAGGAAACAGCTGCATTCTGGAGCAACTTTGGGGCTGATTCTTCCACTCTTCCATGTTATTGAGATGATTAATACTTACTTATGAGAATGGTCCAATTAAAGCCACTCACATTACTCTTGTGAGTAAGGGTTGCACTATCATATAATTGCATACAATTATCTCCTCCCCCATTCATTCCAAGAGTATATTCATTTAAATCCAACAATTACCCAATGAGCCCTGCCCTTAGAGCTTTTCCAGGAACACACCTTTATTAAGGAATCTACTTTTGGTTAAAAGAACAATGATGTCAAGTTTGTTTTGTTGTGTACAGTTTTTCTGGGCCTGCCTGAATCAGTGATGCTGTTTGGACACATTTTAAAGTTACATCATATCTACACAAGCTGTCTTTAAAAAAATTATATCTGTTTTACTCATATGTATGAACAACCAAAAAAAACAACAATACATGTTGGGGAAAATATCACAGAGGAAATGAAAAAGCTAATAGAATTTCACTAAGGATTTTTCCCCCCTCAAAAAATATATCCCTGGCCAATTCAGTTCAAATTTATCCAATTTTTCAAATTTGTATTCATTTCACATAGTTTACTATAAATTTCCAAAATTCTCATAGTAGTAATAATTATAACAGCACTTCTCTCTCATAGAGCACTTTGCAACAGTAGATCACAAGGTGCTTCACCATCTTTAATGTACGTATCCTCACAATAGCTCTCTGGTAGGGAAGTCATATTGTCGCCATTTGTATAATGAAACAGTGTGAAAGAAAGGTTATCTGCTCCCTTCCTCACATTCATTTCCCACTGTAGGAGAACTGCAGGTGCCACCATGGCTCTAGAATGGTCATTACTGTGTCAGGGAAGAGGGATGAGAACAGCAGTTTCCCTCATCCATTACTAAAACAAACCCTATCGTAGCTTCGACCTCTAGACCTCTTCACCTTAAGCTTTCCACCCCACTTGCTGTGAGCCGCAAGCTTCATTTGCTCTAAGTAAAATAATAAAACTGAACTGTGCTGTCAGCAAGTCCTTCCACCTTCCCCTTTCTACACAGCTAGCAATAAGTTAATAAAGCCAAAAATTGACATTTTTCAATTTCCACTTTAGACTTTTCTCCCAGCACCTACTGACTAGCACTGTTTGGGACAAAGCCCGGCAAGTGTGAGAATGTAGGTCACCTACCAGGGGAAACTAGAGCATAGTTTGATGGTTTGTCTGGTGGTAAAGGGGAGGGATGTTCTTCATCTTTTTTCTTATTTCTCCAATCAGCAAAGCAATGTGGGGAATGGATGAGCATTCACGTCACACTCCCAGTCAGTACCAAGCCCAAGCCGAGGAAGCTAATGATCCAACCAGCAAACCAAATTCAGTGATAAATCCTGGTCATGTGCTATCCCGAGGCATGTTGGGCATACGCTAAGAAGAAGCAAAGCAATATTTGGGTGCTTCTATTCATATTTATTGCCATTGAGCAAGATAAAATAAATGACAGAAATTACTTGCCACCACAAGAAAGGAGATGAGAAAGGAGAAGGAGAAAGAGAAGAGAAGGAGCAGGATGGAGAAGAAGAGTTGAATAAGCTCTGCTATCTGGTGATGCTGATAGGTTTAGCTGACCAACCTGAGGAGGAACTATAGTCAAAGAAGCAGAACTCCCTATCTGAAGGATACGGTTTCCATTCAGAGACTTCGGACAGCTGTCACTATGTGAACTGGCTCTCAGCTGATGGCTTCCATATTAAGAAAGTCTTTATTACCAATATATCAGGCTAGTTAATAATTATGTGGCCTTTGCCATGATTGCTTTTGGCTAGTTTAACAAACCAGCTAACAGAACCATCAGCAGAATGATACAACGATAGAATAAGTTTCCAAGTGACCAAGGCTCAGAGTTACGAAGTAGCATTGTGAAGAGTTTGAGACTTAGGGCAGGCCACAGAAGGGTGCCGGTGGCTAAGACTCCAGTCTTAAAACACCTGTGCATATCATAGATTCCATATATGTGCAGGCCAGAAGGCACTGCTAGATCATCTAGTCTGAATCCTTGTATATCACAGGCCATTAAACTTCACCCGGTTACCCCTGTGTTGAGCCCAATAACTTGGGTTAGACTAAAGGATTTCTCTCCTCAGGAGACTAAACTTTTGTGTGCCACAGGCAAAGAACAAGAGAGACAGAGGTGTTGCCTACAATGGCAGGAAATTAACTAGGTGGGATGTGCCCAGATGATCCTAGCAGGCCACCTGTGGCCCATGCTGCAGAGAAAGACCCAAAAACAACCAACAACTACTACACCTTGCTGGGATGTTTTGATTGATTAAAGGCTATGGCCCCAGACTGTCATCCACTTCCATGAACAGAGGGGAGCCAACTCCTGTTGATCCCTGCAAGAGGGGAGTGCAACACAAGGATGTAGCTCTGCCTTCACAGTATGCTCCTGTTTTCCGTCCCATGCAGTGGGAGCCCCTCTATGGGGGTAGTGCGGGCTCCGAAGGGCTAGTCCCACAACTGGGAGAATAGGACCTTACTTTTTTAAACTGAGTTCAGCATGCTGAGGTTCCCAGCACAGTAGCAGAACAGCTGTAAAGAAACGGTAATGGCAGGATGAAACCTAGTCCTCAACAGTGCATGATACAATAAATGTTTTCATTCTTAGTAGCTGATGAGGGAGCCTAAAAGCCCACTGAAACACTTGTCTCTAGCTTACATATTTCACTCTCCGCTGAAGCTTCTGACAGGTCCCCTCCCATTAGCTGAACTCTGGACTTATCAGGAGCAGACATCTGTAGCCACTGTCTAGTGGGACCACCTATCATCAACAGAAAATACCACTATGCACTCAGTGAGTAGAAGGAGGTCAGGGGTCACTTGCTCCAACCAGTTGACTCAAAGTATCTCAATAAGGCTTGAATGAAAAGGTCATTTTAAGATACTATGCAATTCACTGACAGGGCACAGCGCAGGATGGGACAAAGGCAGCAAAAAGGAGCTGCTTTATTCTGGCTCTGGGCTGACTTTAGCCATGCTAGAATTCACCATGGAAGCCATTTAAATCCTGTGTTTTCTGATTAATCAAACTTTGTATTAAATAGAGAAAGGCGCACCCAGATGTCCCCCCCTGCAATGGAAAATGTCACAAAAATAGCCAAATGTGGAAAAATACAATTTTCTTTTTTCTGCAAAACACACACATACATTTGTTTTAAAAAGGCAACATATATGGTGGGGCTAAACCAGCGGTAATTGATTTAACATCCTCAGTTCCCTATGTAGAGGTGTAAATACAGTTCTAAGTACTTTCAAGGAGTGAAATCTTGCCCTCTTCTCCTACGCACAGGCATAAACGGCTCTAAACATAGTCACGCCCCTAAGCTTCCAATGCACTGGGGATGCCTGGACAAGCAGCACAAGAAGACATCACTCCCTGATATGTTGCAGAGCAGTGCTCTGCAAACTGAGTTTTCTACAGACACTGGGTTCTTGACTAGGTAAATCTGTTGATCAAAACTGCCCTTGGAGGAGGAGGGCAGTGGCCATGCATACAACAGCAGCCATGAAATGGCTCCACTAGTGCTCTGTGTCCTGGAGCCAGATTCCACCCTTTCCCAAAACCCAAGGATAACCCCAATTCAAAGCCTATTATGGACTTAAATTTCATTTATACCCAGGTGTTTGCCAGTATTAACACCATAATGGCCCCTATGAAATAAAAACAGGGACGGAGGTGGATGAATGGGAAAGAAATGAAGAAGAGAGTGAGACACAGAAAGGAAAGGAAGAGAGAGGGAAGGAGAAGGCAAAATGATAAAGGAAAGAAAGGGATAGCAAGTGAAGACCCACTGGCCTGTGCAATGAAGACTTGCAATAGAATCTGATCATAAAGGGGCTTTTACAGCAAGAAACTGTCTCACAGCAGCAGCTCTCAATACTGGGAGAACAAGCCAGGTTTCCCCTCCCCTAGAGGAGATGATATTTCTTTATTGTGAGGGCAAGCGCTATTTATGATTCCGTTCAGAGACTGAGGAAGGCTCAGTCATTCCAATGTCTCAGTAAAACTATTTTCAATAGGGTAAGAGCTGTGAGGACATTTTTTTTTTTTATGGCTGAATGGTAGGCCAGGAAGGCAAAGTCTAATAAAAGGGCTAATGGGATAGTGCTTCTAATATGTGGGCACATAAACTTATCCACATAGGACCAATCATGTGGCAAGACCACAGGGCATGGGACAGTAAGGTGTGTGACTTATTGCCTCTCCAGCAGTTTGCAGGTAATGAATGGACAGGCTCACAGATTTTCCCTGTGTGTATCAAGTGTGAGGACTTAATTTCTTTCTGCCCCATACAAGCAGTGGAAACATACACAGATCCACTGGGGCTGCTTTTCACTTCAGCAGGTGAAGGTGCTGACTCCATTTCCCACAGGCAAACCAGACCTTATTTTGCTGACTAAAGAAGATGCCACTTAAATTGGACTCATGTAGCCATATGTTTCAAATCGATGGGTCATATTTTATACCGAAATGACTGTGACAGGCTCTCTATTAGTGCTGATGAGCTGTATTTTTACAGTGTGCATTTTGAATGCTGTACTATTTATTATTAAAGCTGGTTAAAGTTAGAAAACTTTATCTGATTTTTGAATTAAGAAACAACAAAGACTCTGTAATCATATACATTAGATATTTTAATAAAAGACACAGCTCCCATGTACTATATATATAAAAGACACCGCTCCATGTCTTTTTTATATATATATATTTTAAATAAGAAACAATAAAGAGTCTGTATCATATTCATATATACATATATATATAGTATATGGGAGCTGGGTCTTTTATATATATATATTTTGATTTTAATATATCTAATTTATATGATATTTATATGATAGAGTCTGTATCATATAAATATCATATAGATTAGATATATTAATAAAAGACACAGCTCCCATATGTGTATATAAATATATATGGGAGCTGTGTCTTTTATTAAAATATCTAATTTATATGATATATATATATATATATATATATATATATATATATATATATATATATATATGGAAGCTGTGTCTTTTATATATATATATATATATATATATATATACACACACACACACACACTATATATATATATATATATATTAGATTTGCAGCATACACTGGCCAAAACAATGTTTTAATATGGACCTCAAGCATCCTACAGCCTTGGACTTCTGAGAGATGTAACACAATACAGTAATATGATTAAAACATAGCTTGGTCCTATCTACACTGAAACTCCAAACAGTATTGTAATTGGTTCCCCCAGCATAGTAGACTTGGCCTCAGGACTGGATATGCCTAAACTACATATTCCACTGTGTCAGGGGACCTGGTTACACTACAGTTGTCCCCTGGTATAGTATGAGGAAGTATGATTCCAGCTTATAATGTAGTTGGGACAATAAATGTCCCCAAGCCATACTCAAATGCATGGCACAGTTCAGGGGACACAGTTCCTGGGTGCACTCCAGGATGAAACTGTGCTTTAGTCACGTCTGGTAATCAAGCAAAGCCATGCTGTTAACCAGGATTCCCTGAGAGCTGAATTTTTAGTGAAGGTGGACTCTAAGTGGGAGTCGCTAACAGGAGGCTGTATTCATGGTATCATACTGTTTGGCTAACATATATGGATAATTCAGTGATCTACGAAGCGCTTTTGAAATGATAATAGGCACTTTATAAATTGCTCAAGAGAAAGCCCAATCAAATGTTGATAAGATCAGTTGTGCAGGAGCCTTTGCACATCCACGGTCCTGCTATCCTGCAAATCCCCCAGAATTCACATCAATTGGAAGCCAAATCCTCCACAATCCTTCCATTTTTGGCAAATCTCCCTGTCCTGCCCAATGCACAATTAACCTGTGGAACTCATTGCCACAAGATAGAGAGTCCAAGAGGAGTCACAAAGAATTAGACCTTTATAAGAATAATGAGAATTTCCACAGTTAACATTAGATATAATTTAAAATATGTTTTAGAAGGAATATAAAATCTTGTGCTCCATAAACTAACTACTGACTGAGTTAAGAAGAAAATTCCCTGATGGGCAGGTTATTCCACTATTGTCTGTCCACCTACAAGGATGTTTGCCCCATCCTTCGAAACATCTGATACTAGCCACTGCCAGACACAAGACATTGGACTAGACTGGTCTTCGGTCATTCATATGTGCCAGAGGGTCTGTCGACACCGTATTGTAAACCTGGGTCTGCGTGACCTGGGCTTGTGGACTTGGTGTTTCCTAGCCAGCACTTGAGTGATTGTATTCCATTGTAAACTTGGGCTTATAGTTGCTGGACCTGGCTCCAACAGCTGTGCTACTTATCCATACTGCACCTAGACCTTCTGACTCGGGTCTGCAGCTTGAGCTGTGTCCACCTGCAAAATGACAGGGCAATGACTCGAATCACAGCAGAATTCAGTCTCTGACCCCACCTCCCCCAGCAGGGCCCTACGACCTGGGTCCTGAGTGCTTGCTGACCTGAGTCAGACTGAATTATGTGTGGACAGAAGGAAGTCTTGAGCTAAAACCTGAGTCAGATTCCAGGCTTAGTATGCAGTGTAAACATACCCCAAGTGATTTGCCCCAGGCCACAGGGAGAATCAGTGCCAGAATTAGGATTAAAATTCAGGAACTCCTGAGTCCTATACCCATGTATTGTTTCCTTCATATTTCCAACTCCTGTCACACCAGAAAGAATGCACAGACCTTGGAATTTCAGTGTGGAACTTCTGCTACCAGTGGCAGCTCCAGGCACCAGCGCTCCAAGCGCGTGCCTGGTGTAGCAAGCCATGGGGGGCGTCCCCTGCCAATCCCTGAGAGGGCAGCAGTCAGGCAGCCTTCAGCAGCATGCCTGCGGGAGGTCTGCCGGTCCTGCAATTCGGCGGTGGGTATGCTGGAGCTGCGAGACTGGCGGACCTCCAGCAGACATGCCACCGAATCCGCAGGGCCGGGAACATCCCACAGGCAAGCCGCTGAAGGCAGCCTGCCTGCCGTGCTTGGGACAGCAAAAAAGCTAGAGCCGCCCCTGTCTGCTACTAGACCAGCTGGCCACGATTTGGTCTCTTTATCCCCACTGCTGTCACTGCTAGGCATCAGGAAATATACCCACTAGGAAAGATCCTGCAAGCAGAACTCTTTAGATTAAAGAAGCAAAGCTCATGTCATTTTTTTCGCATGAAATTTCATTGGCAATGTCTGGCACTGCAGCAGCATTTCTGCATTCCACTGAGATTTGGAAGTGCACATGGGTTTCACTACAGCAAAACAAATCACCCCAAGGAACAGAAAACTCTGAAAAGGAGGGGGATAGGGAAGATGAAAGCTTCAGGTCTGTTTGTAAATTATGTATTATCTGCGCCTCTAATGCCTAGAGGTGTAATAAATTTAGAGGTTTCAGCAAAAAAGCCCATCACTGACACCTTACACTCCTAAAATTCATTACTATCCTGGGAGTGAAAATAAAGGAGATAAAACAGTTGAATAAATAATCAAAAAGAGGAAAAGGTTTCATCATTTTCTGAGGCTGTTTTAAGCTTTTCCCAATAGTTTCAAAAGTAGTGGAGGGAAAAACACTGCTTACTAAATTATACTTTTGATTCATATTATTTGTGGCCTTAGAGATTGAAAGAAATCAGTATTTTCTTGTAAGTTTGATTGCAAAATACAAAATTATTTAGTGATTATTACAAGGAGAGATGAGCCAAAACTGAAACCTCAAATCTTTGGAATTTCAACTGGAGAGTGTGGGATTGAATTCAAATTGCCAAATCTCAATTTGCTCCCAAATGTTGCTTCCAGACTGGATCCAAACCCAACAAGTACTATTTGTTATTTCTGGCTTGGATCTTGAAACCTTGCGAGACCTGTTCTTATGACTGGTGTAACGGGGTGGTCACCTGCTCCTGCCCTGAGGGGTTTAAAGACAGCCCTGAAAGAGGGCTGTGGCAGAAGAAAAGCTACTAGGCTGACTGGGAGGCAGCCTCAGTTGCGGCCACGCCCTAATCAAGTCTCAGATGGCCCTATAAAAAGGTTTTGAGCCAGAAGCACAAACAGACTCCCTTCAACTTCTGAGAGGGAGGGACCTGGCTGCAGGAACCTGAACAGAGTACCTGAGTGGAGCAGGGCTGGGGAGCTCCAGCCTGGAAAGCCCCAGGCTGTGGCCTAGCAGAAAGCCAATAAGTACTGAGGATTGCAGAGGACAGTCTGGGTTAGGCAAAGGCAGCAGGTCCAAACCCAACTGATACTGTAGTCTACCTCAAGGTGTGTGGGACTAGACAATGACTGGCAGTAGCCTTATTCTGAGGTGAGGTGGGGCTAGTGGGTGGGGGCTCCCCAGGAAGGGGAGACCCAGAGACAAAAGAGTTACTGCCAAGGGACAGCACCCCAGATAATGGGGCATTGGGTCTGGGAGGGACATGGGGTCCAAGTGCCAGCGGGACACTGACCTGCAGAGGGCACTCCAGAGGCTGGAAAAGAACTAATTCCCTGGATGGCCAGCAGGAGGTGCTGCAGGGGTGAGACTGGGAAAACCAAAGATTGGGTTTCAGAAAAACTTTGCAATATTTTGTGGGATCTAGAGTTTCTATACCGTAAAACAGTGTTCTCCACAGTTTTGTTCTGTAAGTCTCTCTTTTTCAATCTACTCTTTAGCACTCCTCCAGCTTAAAAATCCCTACCGCAGTGTTCTGTGTAGTGAGCAATAAAAGAAAAAGAACCAGTGGTCATTTCAACATGTCCTACTAATTCATAAATCCCAGTTCTGTTGGATTTTAATGTATGTGACAATGAAAGTTTTGTACATTTTTTTTTTCTAGCCCTTCTGTAGGAATTGACCGTTGTAGAACTGCATGGTAATGACCACTACACCACATTTTCCAATGTCTCTGTAAAGCAGGCCATAAAATAATCAGGGCCAGATTCTAGTCCAAGTTGAGTGAGTCCCCTCCACTTGAAAACATGAACCTTAAAAGTATTAAAAAGAACCCTGTTTTTCTATTGTTTTAAAAATCACATGATTTCAGGGCACCTGACTCCATGGTTTTTTAAAGTTCTGTAAGCAGTGCTAGAAATTTTGAAGGAGTTGTGGGGAGGGAGAATCAGGGCCCTGGCCTTACCCCCTACCTATCTTGCCTGCTAGAGGCCTGGAGTTGGCACTGGGAGAAGTACATGCTGCTCTCTTTCTAGTGCACCTGGAGGTATTCTCCCTATTCTCTTCTCCATCGGCAGAACATCTCTGGGAACTGCCACCTATGCAATGCTGTTCTGCTACCCCTATTAAGTAGCTAAAGCATGTCCTTAAAAGTGACTATCTAATAAGAAATAATAATAATCTCTCGTGATTGCTGGGATCAAGCTAGGAGACCAGATGACTGGAGAATGGGATTGATTGTGCCTCTTTGGAAGTGTCAGAGTGATGCAAATGAGCCAAACACTGATCAGGGCATCATGCTGTTACATCAGCCACTCAAAGTTCTTGAGAAAGTTTTGGAGATGACGTTGATGTGCAAAGTGGAGGACAATATTGAGAGAAGCAACATGGCTTTAGGAAGTTAAGGAGTATTATAGATGCAATGTTTGCAATGAGTCAGAAGTCTGAAAGAATGATAAATGGGGGCATAACTGTTATGTAGCATTTTTTGATCCTGAGAGGGCATATGACTTGGTTCCGGAGCTGGTGTTTGAAGTATTGAGATGGATGGGAGGAGCCCTGCAAGAAGATGAAGTGACAGAGGAGATGTATCAAGAGCTAAAGTGCTAAAAATACATGGAATTTCTGAGAGTTTTGAAGTGATGATGGGACTGAGACAAGGTAGTGGTGCTGAGCCCACTTCTCTTCATCCTAGTTATGGAGTTAATGGGTAGGAAAACCAAGCCTGCACAGAGACACAGAGAAAAGTAACATATGCTGACAATCTGGCCTTTTTGGCTAACAGCAAAGAGGAATTGGTGAATATGATATCAAAGTGAGCATCTATGTTTGAAGATCATGGTTTCAAGGTAAACAGAAAGAAAACTGAAATTACCCAAGTAAGGAAGGTGGATGATGAGCTGTTGATTTAAGTTTCAGGAAAGAAGCTGAATCAGAAGAAACAATTTGTGTATGGGGTAAGTACACTTAGTGTCATTGGAGAGAGATGTGGAGATTTGAAAAGAAGAACCCAGTGTGCCCGGGCAGCAATGAAAAAGGTGGCATGAGTGCGGTGGGATGAGCAATCAAGTGAAAAACTGAAAGGAAAAGCGTATGCTGCATGTGTTTGTCCCTGACTGCTCTATGGTTTGGAAACAGTGAGTCTTATGGAGATGGAAGAAAAGAAGATATAGGTAGTAGAAAATAATAGAGTGAGGAGAATGACTGGCAAGTGAAAGGGAGGCAGAATGTCCATGGAAGAAATTAGGAGGAAGATGAACTTGGGACTCGTAGTGATAGACTCGAGAGGGCACCTTTAGGGTGGGCTGGACATGTCAGAAGAATGAGAGAGAACAAAGACAGCTTGGGAGGAAGAGGACAGTGAGAAAGGATGTGAAAGACCAAGGATGCGGTGGAAACTCAGTCAAAAAAAGACTGAAGAGAAAAGGAGTGGAACTCCAAGACCTACAAACCTGTGCCACGGACCAGAAGAAGCAGCAAAGAATTGTGTGCACCTCTGACTGTGCGTAAATGGGGCAAGGAGTTGAGAAGTGAAGTGAATAATATCTAGCTCTAATATAGTGCTTTTCATTTGTGGATCTCAAAGCACTTTACAAAGGAGGTCAGTATAAGTGTTTTACAAGGCTTTGAATTTGGGAGCCTGTGAGGCTCATAAAGGTTCTACATTGTTAGCAATGGATTTCCCCATCTGTGTTATATACACAGCAAAGAGGTGGCCTAAATACAACCACAAAGGAGACATCCAAGCATTTTGTAATGTCGGAACCATGAGATGGTTGCCGGACCTTTATTCATAGATTTTTCCTGCTCTATATTTTCCTTAATAAACCAATCCTTCTTATACCCAGCTGCCTTCCTCCTGCACATCCTCTTATCCACCTCCCCTCCCAGCCTTTTATTGCACTGCCTCCAACTTCTACTTCTTCCATTATATCTCATGGCCAGAAAACTCTGGACTGGAAATTACAATTAGAGAAGGGGATTCATTTCCTCACAAGCTCAACATCAATCAGGATCCTAAGGCTTCTACACTGAGGTACATACATTAAGCAGCCTGACTTACAAAAGTGCTGAGTTTTCAAAAATTAACCTTTGTTTTACTATAAATTAACTAAAACTTGGAAACAAAGTAATTTTCAAACTGGAAAATGAATCTTTGGATTTCGAAAAAGGTCAAAATGGGACCTTTTGACAAGTTCAAAACTTTTTTTTTTAACCCCAAAAATGTGTTGGACTTGGAGATGTGACAAAAGTGACCCTTTCCTGTGAACCATTTCAGTTTAGACTTAAGTGGGTTTTTTTGTCTGAAATGTTGATTAATTGGAAATGTTTCATCAGAAAATTCTCGATCAGCTCTAGAGAGAACTAAGTTGTGTCATCCCTTCTTGTGGAGCACCTTACCCCATCCTGTTTGCCTCACCAGTTATTCTGGCCAGCAAAGTAAAACAGCAGAACTTGGGATTCTTCCACTCACCACTTTTCTCTACTCCACTCCCCATTCCCGCCCCCCCCCCCCCGTTTGCTGACAGGAGGGAATATCAGGCAAATTATTCCTGCTCACCTCACCACAGCCAATATCACAATCTGAACAGGGCCAAGAGAGGGAATAAAAAGTATTTATTCCCCTTAATCCCTTGTATGGCCAAATAAGGACAGTGACCACCCAGCTCTTGATATTTTTAACTCTGGATCAGTCACTGATCACACTTGGAATAATGTTTCTGGGCCTGATCCTGAGGTTCACATTCATTCATTACTCTCATGCACGTCAGTGGGCGTTTTCCTTGAGTGAGGACTAAAGGCTTGGGCTCAGTGGGAGAATGATTCACAGATGATCTTGAAGAGCAATAAAAAATGACTGCACACAAATGAATAACGTGACACTTACGACTGCTGGTATTCCTGCCAATCAAAAGAAGGCCCTAGGAAAACATTCTGAGGAGCTTTACAGACAGGAATGCCCCATGGAAATGGATACATAAATACAAGAGCTTGGCAATACAGTGAAGTGCTGTGTTCCCGCATACCGCAGTTTAGATTGCTCTGAGCTGGTATATTTTTGTATGTCTTGAAGAAAAAACATCTTTCTCATTTGCAGAAGATAAATTTAAACACCAGAGTTGGACGCTAGCGCCTGTGGCCTTTTACACATTGGTTTTTACTATTCTAGTCCATGAGTCATAAATTGGAGCACGTCTCCCATAGGTACTTCTATTCCCAAGGCTACTCACTGAGATTGGCAGATTTTACAAACCAGCATGTTATTCGTAAGAGGTTGAAAATTAAAATGGGATAGGGGCAGTGTAAGAAGAGGCCCCTAGTAAAATAAACAATGGTTGTGGAGACTGCTGTTTATTTGGACTCCATGAAGTGGTTCTTTGCAAAGGAAGAGGTGAACAGGCTGCACTGATTCAACAATGAGAAGCAGATTAGGATGCTGAAACTGCAAGTCAGTGCTAGAAGAGGAATTATAACTGTGCTGTAACTCCTGGGTTCTCGATGATAACATCTCCTACATAAGCAATGCCAAACTGTTCTTCTTTATAAAAGAGCAGTGACAGATCAAGACAGAGCCTTGGAAAATGTTACAGGAAACCATCTGTCCTAGGGTTACATCTCGTTGACCCATGGTTTGCTTTGTCCATGTAAGAGTGTCTGCTCTTTTTTATATATTGACAAAAGCAGCAACTGAGGATGGGCCTGATCCTGCAAAGTGATGTGTTCCTTAATTTCCAATGGGAATAGACAGCAATCAGCATCACGCAGGAGGCACCCAGAACCTCACAGGATCAGGCCCAAAGGATTTAACCAGAGAGAGAAATCTTACCTCATGTGCTATTGTAACCCTGGCTATGGCATATCCATTCTTAGACCTTTTGTTTATTTTCAGCCCTTCCTAAGTTACATTTAAATTTTAGCCAAATTCTGCCCAGTCCTTATGCAAGTATGCGGGGACAAAAACTGTAAGGAGTCTCCCTCCTTTCATGGCTTTTCTGAAGGCTAGGTGGGATTGTAGAACCTGAGCTAACCTGCTGCTCTGACCCTGCTCTTTTAGGAGTGCAAAGTACCCCAAAGGGAGCATAGTGAAAGCAAGGCCCTGGCCCTCCACTACTTCACTGCACCAGCCCACAGAAAAGGACCAGCATGCAGCCTGCTTTGCATCCTAAAGAAGAGCAATAGCAGCTCCACATTGCCCTTTACTCTGGGCTGTGTTTAACAGGAATGATCTAGCTCATAGATGGTATGATCATTGGGGCACAGAACTGACTTTAGCTGTAAAGCACCATGTGTACACAGGACTGGCTTCAGGCACCAGCTAAGGAGGCAGGTGCGTGGGGCGGCCAATATAAAGGGGCAGCACTCCGTCTGGTATCGGGGCGGCAGGTCCGGGTCTTCAGTGGGAATTCAGCGGTGGGTCCCTCAGAGAGGGAGTGAAGGCCCCGCCACCGAACTGCCAACAAAGAATGGAGCGGCACGATTGAGCTGCCGCCGAAGTGCCGCAGATCGGCTTTTCTTTTTTCCCGCTGCTTGGGACAGCAGAAAATCTGAAGCCGGCCGTGTGTGTACACCTCTGACACAATAAAAATCATAAATCCTAACACTCTTCCTATGTTTTGCAAGGGCTATGTAAATCTACGCTGCTGCATACACTCACAGTAATAACAGTTCATAACCCACATTGCTATTTTTTAGTACTGGTGGGTGAACTTCCAAAGATTCCCTTTAGTCTGAGTAAGCCTTGGAAATTGCAGATGTTTTTCTGAACTGCTTTAGTCTGTGAAATCAGACTGGGAATTTCACAAGCACGCTTGAGGGTGCTTGACTTGAATTTGCTTCTTTTCTTGGGCCAGCAAAACCCAAATTTGTTGACCTTCATGCCATGTTTCAAAGCCTATATATTCCCTCAAGTTTGTTCAGGAGTGGAAGGGAGTGAAATTTCTGGGAAGGGTCAAGTTTTTCACTGGAACAGGAGAGTGTTTTTAGATATTTTTGTTAAGATATCAACTTAGATATATATTAGAATACATGGGTCTTTCTGTAAACTCCTTGGAACTTGTATCATGGTGCACATATTGAACAAGTCAACCCAGTGACATCAATGGGACTATTTGTGAGAGTAATTGCTCATCAATGTAAGTAAGGGGCTCCCAGTTCTGGTCCACTGGACAAATAACATATAATAACAATGCACGTAAAACCTTAAGATAGGTGCATTGTATAAGCTGAATAAACGGTCCCACAGTAGCCAAGCTAATATGGAAGGGAAACTAAGTGGCTATGTTTGGTTGAGTAAGTAAAAAAATATGGTGATATTAACACCCTCCAGAATGGCATATGAGAGCTATACATTCTACTGTGTAATAGACAGAATCCCACAGGACTCATACACCTCGTCTGCCAATATGACATTAAGGGTTTTGAATAGAAGCCAGCTAGTTTAAAGTTTCACGCAGTTGGAGATCCTGAGTGTATAGAATATCTAATTTATATAGCCAGAGACGGATTTTCATAACCTGGCCTCCCTTATTCTTCCTACTATTAATTACAGGTGCAGTTTGGACTATTTATATGTCTAGGAAGCTAATTACAACCTCAGATCAGTTAATTAGACATAAGTACCCTACATTACACCTGCAATTATTTGTGCCCACAATATTGTGAGAGTAGAAAAGAAGCCTTGAATAAGCCCATGCTGAATAGGTAATGCAAGAACATTTTGTTGAAAACCATTGTTTCACAGGGTGGTGTTCTAAGTCAGTGGTTCTCAAACTATTGTACTGGTGACCCCTTTCACATAGCAAGCCTCTGAGTGCAACCCCACTTGTTTATATATTCAACACCATTATAAATGCTGCAGGCAAAGCAGGGCTTGGAGGGGAATTTGACAGCTTGCAATCGCCACCCCCCATGTAATAACCTCATGACCCCCTGTGGGGTTCTGACCCCCATTTCGAGAACCCCTGGACTAAGTGATACAGCCATCACTCATCCTCAAGGGAAAGTGAAAATCTATCCGATAGTGGAAAGCAAGCAGCTTTAATCTCCCAGCAGAAGTCTGTTGTAGCAGTTAGTAGCACAGTTTATCTGCAGTTCTCTGTGAGCATGCTAGCAGGGGGATCTTGCTTTCCAAGAATGCCTTCACTGAGAACGTCTACACGGTCTGTGTGCACAGCTATAAGGAGGTCTCTGGTTTCACAACTATTTTCTTACCATGTAACAGAGGGAGCCACTTCAATATCCTGCTATAATATTTAACAGTGAGGGTCAAGAGCAACATGGGAGGAACTGAGACAAACTTAATGAAAAGAGGCTTGAATATCTTGAAAGAGTATGGCCCTGCTGCTCTCTAGATTGAAAAAGGCCATGTCTATGAGATGCCACCTTGTGGCCTGAAAAATCTTGTATGTGAAATACTGAAAAGCAGAGACATTTGCTCTATGATACACTGTGAAAAGGTTCTACCTGCTGCAATCGTCTGCAAATTAGAATTGACGTGGTTTGAAACCACCTCTTCAGCTTGGCTACTCCACCTGTATCATGCAGCTTTTTACCTTGCAATATCTTAGACTAGATCCTTTACTAACTCGGGGCCTGTAGCTGCTTTAGGCAGCTAAAATGAAGATGCACCCATTTTGCTTACGTAGAATTCTGAATTTGCCCATGGTGATGCACACCCCCTAGGCAGTACAGATAGCCGTATCTGTCTTGAATTAAATGCTTTGATTAAAAACATCATTTCAGAGTTCACAGCTTGAGATCTCCATACTGTAGAAGGATTTTGTTTTGTTTTGCAAGAGGAATATCAGAGTCTTAATTAGAAAGATTTTTTTAAAAAACTCTTAATTCTCCTTTAACAATATCCAGAATATTTGTGGACCTTTAAAGGCTTAACTTTAACCTTAAATGTCTGATTTTCAACTGAGTCTCAACCTGGTCTCTGATTTGACAGATACAATATTGACCCTGCAAATAACAGCACCTATATTTTTCCACACCACAGGTAGCGGCAGCAATGGGGTTGAAGTTATTTTCAGGCACTAAATTATACCCACAAAACATAATCTCTGAAAATCAGTCCCACAAGTCAAATTTTCAATCACTGGTCTATAGGTTATGCCCATAAGAACTGCACACACATATACAAAACTAATTATGCACACACCGCACACATTTGCCCCTGTAAAAGGCTAGTTTAGTTGTGTTTGCAAATGCAAGTGTGATTAGTTGGCTGTATATGTACCTGATAGGAAAAACCTAGTCTCAATGTTAAAATGTGAGTCTAACTATTCTGTTAAAATATTTTATAATCAAGGTGCTGATTCCCAGGGCCGGCTCTACAGTTTTCGCTGCCCCAAGCAGCGCACCGAATTGCCGTCGGACAGAGGGGTCAGTCCCTGTGCCCTTAGGGTGGCAGGCGCGTTTCCGCGGTGGCGGCGGAAATTCGGCAGTAGCTTCTATGTTTAGCTGAAGCCGCTGCAGACAGCTAAACCTAGAAGCTACTGCCGAATTGCCACCACCGCGGAAACGCGCCTGCCTCCCTAAGGGCACATGGACTGCCCCCGCCGTCCGCGACGGCAATTCGGCGCGCTGCTTGGGGGCAAAACAACAGGGACTGCCGCCCCTTGCAGATTGCCGCCCCAAGCACCAGCTTGGAATGCTGGAACCTGGAGCCGGCCCTGCTGATTCCATATTAAAATATGAGGCAAACCTGCATTCTCTTTTTTTGATCCTGCATTCCTTGCAGAAAAGAATGCATGATCAAGCCTTTTGACAGTGAGCATTCGATTACTGCTGGCTAGGCTGCCATAATGATAATACTCCTCAGCAAAATGGCAGCTAGTCTGCCATTTTATTTGAATAGCTTCACTTTCTTGTTGAAGTCACTGCTAACAAATGGCAAGAAGTGCTTCTGCCCATATGAACATTCAGACAGAGCACTAAAAAAATGGGGTACAGATTTTAAGGGTTTATTTGCATTTCCATTATAATATAAATCCTAATTTGTAGACGCTTTTATGTCAACAGTAAAAATTCACCATATATGAATAGAGTTAAAAAAAAAATCAGTTCAACCTTTTTTAAGTTATAGATCTGCCTGAAACAATTACTAGCTTGGGGGACTTTTGTGCATTCTGATAGCTCAGAAATTCCTTCTGTTTTCCATATTTTGCTGTCCATGGTGAGGACTAAACCAGGCAGTTTGGCTATTTATTTTTTAAAAATGAATAACTAAGATTATTAACATTTGTAAGAGAACTCTTCACATAATGGTTTTCAATATGCATAAAGGGCCAAGCCGTCTTCCCAGTATCCAGCCCAAGTACCTGGGATGGGCTCTGGAGAACACCAGAGGAACTGTGCTGTTGTTCTTCTCATTAAAGCAAGGACAGCTCAGATGTAATAATTACGGCCCAGATTCACCAAGGTAGTAGGCTGCCAATATGGGGGGTAACCTCCTTGACTTGTGAAGCCACACCCCACTTCATTACATAACACCAACAAGCGCTTCACACAGGGGCAGGTGTGTGCCATCCTCTTCACAAACAAAACTGATTGTAGAATCATAGAATCATAGAATATCAAAGTTGGAAGGGACCTCAGGAGGTCATCTAGTCCAACCCCCGAGCCATTCCACAGCTGCTACTCTAGCCTGAGGAAAGGAATAGACTCTATAGCCCTAATTACTTCCTTCCACACAGGAAAGAGAGTGGAGGAGCCACACAGCAGCAGACTCTCTAGACTTGCTCCATCATTCCCTCACCGCCTCTGTACAAGAGGCCAGGAGCACTCATGGAGCTAGAATCTGTGCTGCACAGGGAGTGTCATTCCCTTTGTGGCCTCCCTCATCCAAATTTTGCCTCTGTTTGGGCATTCAAGCCATTCAGCTGTTGCTGTTTGGGGCGCTTGACAAAAGGTGTATTAACCTTATTACATCTCTGCACTTTGGACCAAGATATGTTCTGCAGTATCCTGAGTCTCACAGAACTTAAATCTAGTTCCTATGGATAGTAAAGCTATCCCTCTGTGGCCAAGAAATGAACTATCATTTACTATCCTTTATGGGAAAGTCCTAAAGAACTGGATAGGGACTAACCCAGTAGTTCTCAAACTTTTGTACTGGTAATCACTTTCACAAAGCAAGCCTCTGAGTGCCACCCCCCCATTAATTAAAAAAACTTTTTTATATATTTAACACCATTATGAATGCTAGAAGCTTGGGGTGGAGGCTGACAGCCCACAAGCCCCCATGTAATAACCTCATGACCCCCTAAGGGGTCCCAACCCCCAGTTTGAGAACTCCTGGACTAACCATTCAGGTCTCATAGAAATACATTTAGGTTCTATAGAAATTATTATAAAAACCTGTATATTTTAATAGAAGATGCTAATCTTTCTGAAGTTTTTTAAACATCCTATACAATTCTGTAGCAGGGATATGCAGTAATTTTCTACTAAAGTCTATAGGTTCATCCAAGAACTCCCACAGAAAAGTTATCATTTTCTATTAACTTTTATAGGACTTTTTCCAGAAGGTTTGCAAGGAAATGAACCCAGGCCAGGGCTGATTTGACTCTCTAGGCACCATCAGATCACTGCCAGGGTTTTGTCTCCTGCCGGCACGTATTATCCAGTAGGGGTTGTTGCTGTAGCAGTACTAAAGGAGACCACTCTGTTTATCCAAGGACATACCCATTTCCTTTAACAGTTCATTCTAAAGCTGTAAATCTTACTAGTCCATGTATTGCTCAGATGCTGATAGAGCACTGTCTGAGCATGCTGATTGCAATCACCCATAGTTAAGGGTTGGCTCTGTTATATAGGCTGAACAGACAATTGCCTAAGGCAGCAACATTTTCTATAACCATTTGTGCCAGTGACTTTGGGCGGGTACAGGTGACTATTTCATGGCTTCTCTGAGGCAGCAGAACTCTAGAACCAGCACCAGTCTCAGCAATGTATAAATTATGCATTGCTCAGAATAAATACAATACAAAGCAGGGTAAGGGGACAGAGAGGAAATGCATTTTAATGCACTGTTAAACACGTTTACTTGGCTTGACTCATGTTTTAGCTCAGTGATACTAAGCTCTCCACTGATTTTCCATGGCTTAGCATATGGAACAGACAGTTTGCTAAATAAGAGTCTGATACAGCCCCCACTACACCCAATGAGAATCTTTCCACTGACTTCAGTGGGCATGGGCTCAGAGCCTCTGTACTTAAAAACAATGGGGAAACAGCAATGAATCTGCAGAGAAATAAATTGATCAAATTAAGAATACAAACCCACATATTCAAGTGCATCCGGAGTAAAAAAAAAAATAGAGGGCCATAGTGAAATAGAATCATTTAGTGTGCAGAATCACAATTTGCCATCTATGTAAACAGGGCATGAGCCTTTTCCTTGGCGGTTTTATAAGAACAGGGCTCATTTGTTTAAATCCGCTTCTCCCACCAAAAAGTCAGAAGAAATAACCAGCCCCTGAAACACAAGGAGAGGATCATTATTCTCATTAGTGCAGCAGTTTCTCATAAAGTGTAGTAAAACATTGGTCCTGTAGTGAATAGGACCAACTGTTCGGGCCCCAAAACAAATCACACAGCAGTCTTAACGTAATAGGTAAGATTAATGGAACGTCATATAATGTGGGGAAACTCAAAAAATTAAGGTAATTCTGCAGAAATGGCTTGGAATCATAGCCCACCTAAATGCATTTCATCCGGAGGATTAGCGTCTCCAGTGTGTTTAGTTAAGAGGTATATTAATTTTAAAGCCATGCCTTATGCAGTTCTATCCTGTGCTTAAAGGTTGGCTTTATGTTAAAAATGCTTAGCATGAAACCTTTGCTGAAAGTTTGCCCAAACATCTCACAGTTGATTGCAATCCAGAGTGTCTGGGGGCTCCAAGCTCCATACTTCAAAATTGTTTATGATTGGTTGACTTTTTGGCTCCAGCACCTGGATTTGTCAGGGCCTCTTAGCTGCTGCTGCTGGGAATGTGCCCTAGTCAGGCCCGGCTGCTCTCCCCTATCACCTCTCTGACAGATGAAAACACAACAGGGTCTGTTGGATGACTGACACATTCCTCCCCTGTCTGACTCTGAAAGGACGTCTTTAACAGCCCTGGAGTTGAGCTTTTGACTGACAGATTGTGAAGGGAAAAAGTCATTCAGTTCCATTAAGCTCAGTAACTGCTGTAGAACAAAACACCTTTTAAAAAAAATTGAATGAAAAAAGAGCTGTGGAAAGTGGGGGCATGAGCTTTAGGGGAAAAAAAAGAAGATTCTTTTCAGGTTCAAAGACAATCTTTCTCTTTGCATTCTGTCTATCAGTGAGGGCAGCATTCCCAGAGGGAATACAGTCCAGCTCTCATTGGTGTCATTCAACTGCCAATCTGCCTGACATGAGCACCAAAGAGCCTCATGTTGCGCTGCGGAAACTGTCTGTCAGGCAATCAACAGCTGCGATGACATCATCTGCTGTGTTTTTCTAGGACTGTTATAGAAAAAAAAGGCTGAGTGAGTCCAAGAACCCTGTGCCAGTTCAGCATTCATATTTTCCTTTTACCCCCAACCTACATTTCTTTATAAAAGGAAACACAGTTCTAGCGGCATGGCTCTATTAGCAAGATAACTAATTCCATACCAAGGAATGTGGACTGCCTGGTTTCAAATAATTCCTTTTCCATTAGAAAATCTATCAGATGAAAGAAGTACAATCGAAAAGACTTACAAAAAAAAATAGTATGGGATTTTTTTAAAAACAACTCTAACTTAAATACCAATCATACATCTATCCATCTGTCTGTTCTCTCGTTATCTATCTTTAATGCACCCACATCACTGTGACATCTCAGTGCCCTCACCGTGGTATCTGAGGCAGTTCTGTCAGAATAGTAATAATACGTTACACTTGTAGAGTAACTGTACAGGCCAGATCCTGATCTTAGGTACATCTCTTGTAAATCAGAAGTAACTCTGGATTTTTCACACCTGTAACTGAGATTGGATTTAAGGTTTACGTTCCTTAAGCCAAAAGCACTACACAACTAAGTCATAATTAAGGCATACTGAATCCTTATAATTATCTTGGGTGGCAGAGACGTAAGTCACTTAACACACAGGTTACTGGTTGACAGGGGAGGCTCCTGGCCCCAGCAAGCCAAGCGCGTGCTTGGGGCGGCAAGCCACAGGGAGCGCTCTGCCAGTCGCCGGGAGGGAGGCAGGCAGCCTTCGGCGGCATGCCTGCAGAGGGTCTGCTGGTCCCGCGGCTTCAGTGGAGCCGCGGGACCAGCGGACCCTCCGCAGGCACACCTGCAGGAGGTCCACCAGAGCCGCGGGACCAGCAACCTGCAGAGCACCCCCCGCGGCATGCCGCTGTGCTTGGGGTGGCGAAATGTCTAGAGCCGCCCCTGCTGGTTGATAACCCCAAGACCACGCTTTGCACTTCAGACAGGGCACTGGGAATCAGGGTACTTTGGCTGGGCTCTGCTTATGACTCTGTCACAGACTTCTGGGCAAGTTACTTAGGGTCCTCTATCATTGAAGTTAATGGAAGCAGGACTGAGACTTGGAGGGCATAACCTCTCTGTGCCTGGGGGTATGTCTACAGAGCAATTAGACACTCATGGCTAGCCCATGATAGCCAACTTGGACTAATGGCTTGGGCTGTGGGGCTGTTCCATTGCTGTGTAGACTTCCAGGCTCAGGCTGGAGCCTGGGGCCTAAGACCCTATTGGGTGGGAGTGTCCCAGAGCTTGGGCCCCAACTCAAGACAGAAAGTCTGCACAGCAATGGAACAGCCCCACAGCCCAAGCCTTGCAAGCCTGAGTTTGCTGGCATGGGACAGCCATGGGTTTTTCTTTGCTTTATAGACATATCCTGAGAGTCCCTGCCTGTAAAATGGCAATCTTAACCTCTTGTGAGGCAGGAACCAGCAGCCAGGCTAAATTCATTCATATTTGTAAAGTGCTTTGAGACTCCTGAGCAGAATGTGCTATAGAAGTGCAAAGTATTACCCAAGAGAAACTCCCACTGACTTCAAAAGAACTTTGCCTGAGTCAGGACTGCATGAAAACTGAAAGCCAGACTGTGAGCGGGTCAAATTCCCTCTTCCTTGCACTACTCGCAGTGGTAGTCCTTGCACTCCCGGGAGTACAGCATGGGTGTTCCTGCTCCCCCATGTGGGATCAAGCTGTGAAAAGCCAGGAGGGAGAACAGCAGGTTTCTAATTCTCCCTACTGATCCATAGTGTGGAACTGGTACATGCTAGAGAGTAGCTTACATCAGCCTAACCTGAACAATCTCCCTGATACTTCTCTGGGTGCAGTGTGGCTCCACACTACCCCCTTTCTCAGGTCTGTGACATTAAAGCTACAGCCTAGACCTGAGCAGTGACTAGGAAAGCACCTTTTACTATTATCCATTCAGAGCTCTTTGGTAATAATTCTCTTGGCTGGTTAATTTTACCATGGTTTTTTAGTTGGGGATTATTAAAGGTCTTAACCTATTAAGGACAGATTGCAAAATGACAACAGCTCAGCTCTACATGGAACTGTGTACTGACTTGTACAGCTGCCAAAGTCCGGTTGTATGAGCCATTTTCGGCTGTTCATACTTCTGTCTTATTTCAATAAAGGATTATCATAAATCTTCACACATTCCTGATGGACCTTACAAGCTGATTAGCCAGACTCTGTATGGACTTGCACACAAAGCTGCCCCGCTGGTGCCAGAGTCACTATGTCTTTCTTTTTTACTTTTTACAGCCCTGCCAAAGTTCTGAAAGCCTGGAACTGCTACCATTTCAGTCCCCTCAGGCAAGATGTAGCCTGATACCCTAGCTATGTTCACTGCCTGCATTTGGGCACTATTCTTTCTAATCTGGAAGTGAACCATGTAAATTAAGACATTCTCCAAGCAAAAAACTGAGAGTTGCTAGTTTTCAAGATTAGTGACATGCATGGGGAGGAGGGGTGAGGACTACCTAGGCTTCCGCCTCCCCAACAAGGAAGAGAAAAGAAGTGATATCGTCCTGTGCCATCTGCAGCAAACAGACTCAGCTGAAGCAATGGAAAGCATAATGGCTCCTTAGTGAGAAAATCTCCAAATTATTCTAATATGGCTACTACCAGTGTGGTTCAACTTCACTGATTTTCATTAACAAAGCATGAAGGCACAAACACTGACAAACAGCAGAGGCCTCATCGAAAAGTGGCAGAACTGCCAAGGTTCCACTGCTTAGTGACCAGATAGGCAGGCCTCAGAGAAGCTGAGTATGGAGACACCTCAGAGCATTGACCATTTGTGACTCTCTCCATACGAGCATAAAAGAAGAGCTTTAGGTAGGCCAATGCAGCATGGCCATTTGGCTAGTGAGTTCACAGCTACATGGAACCACTAAGCAAAAGGGGGGCAAATGGAGGACAGTGGCAGCTGCATTTTTGCACAACTGCTCTGTGTCATGGTTTCAGGCTAGATAGGAGGATTCAATCTCCTTATCCTTTGCACAGAGTGAAGAATTTAGCCCAAAGAAAGAAAACCAAGAGAAAATAAAAGACATGAAGACACATGAGGCCTGGTTCTACTCTGACGCTAGTGTAAGTCAGGAGATACACATTTGAAGTCAATGGAGTTAGGCCAGGGAACATGCAGTGTAAGGGGCAGCAAAATCAGATTCACTTTGTATTCTAATTTTAGTGGCCAAATCCTGGTCCTGGTAAAGTCACTGAGTGAAACCTTCTAATATTTTTAATCTAGCAACCTACTTTAAAAGACTACCTTAAGCATTCTTGTCCTTTTTGTGTTGAATTAACAGCAAGATTGATTTCATTCCCTTGTCAGTGTCCCTGTGGTAAACAACCAGGTTGCCGTTTCAAATCTTTTCCAGCCTGCCGCATATTTTAAACACATATTCCTTCTAGTTTAAAAATGGCTTTGCATGGCATATTTCATTTTCAAACAATTCTGGAATGCTTTTAGCAGTCCAGACTCAATAGCATTCATTCCTTTGCCAGAACATTCAAACCTCTCACTTCTACAGATAGCAGGAGCTTACAATATGTATAAAATTCGTTATTAACATTATCTGAGTTGCGAGGACCCAAAACAGGGTCTCCCAAATAAAGTCAGTCCAAAATTCGATTTAAACTGAAAGAAAGGGAGAAGAGCTTCATTTGGTTTAGAATTTCATAGAGATACAGTGCCGGCACTGAGCAAAGCTACGGAATATGTAGTCTTACAGAGCTCCCTGCCCGAGTTCTTTAGGGTAGAGAATGTCTCTTGAAGAGCACCTAGCCAATCTGGTGGTGGGCTCTAGGTGCTACTGTAATCTAATAATAATGTCCTAATTAATTACCATAATCTACACGTCAACAAGGCATCTTCCTATTCTGGAGGAAGTCACACCTAGCCCTCCACTTTAGAGAGATCACCCATGCACAGAACGTTAATGGGTGAGGGAAATAAATGGAGAAATTTTGCTGGGCCCATTCCCCTGATAAAAGTAGCAGATGTCTATGTCCGAATTATGGCCAATTGTGGAGATGGGGCAGAGACATTTATATTTCTCTCTGTCTCTTCCCAGGGTCTTTTCCTGACGCATTGATATTAAAACACATTAGCAAAGGTTTTGTGTGTGTTAGCTGGTAATCATTTTCCAGTGAATGCAGTTAGCATGCAGTTTTCCAGGTCTAAGCTTAGCACACTCGAGTACACTGCGCAGAGGGAAGGATTTGCTGTGATTTTCTCCAGGGCAAGGCAACAAACCAAACCCAAGCCTGATTATTCACATAGCTGGAGTAGCATAATTTCAGTTGACTTACTCCAGTAGTGAAGACAAGCCTTAAGTACTCAAGTTTGAAAATGTTGCTCTTAACCTTTCTGTGTCTTAGGGTATGTCTACACTACCTGCTGGATCAATCCAGCGGGGCTCGATTTGTCACATCTAGTGTAGACATGATAAATCGACCCCCTAGCACTCTCCCATCAACTCCTGTACTCCACCGCCATGCAAGGCGCAGGCAGAGTCGACGGGGGAGCAGCAGCAGTCAACTCACCGCAGTGAAAACACCATAGTGAGTAGGTCTAAGTACGTCTACTTCAGCTACGTTATTCACATCACTGAAGTTGCATAACTTAGATCGATCCCCTCTCCCCCCTACCCCAGTATAGCCCAGGCCTTAGTTTCCCCATTTTATCCATATCAACCTGAGGGAAGTGTTGTAACTATTAATTAGTAAATAAGTATGCAGAGCTTTGAAGGTGTAAAGCATGGTGTAACTATAATTATATCTTGTAAACAGAAGTATTCTCACACTGTTGTGGCCTCAAAGGCAGTGAGGGGGGCACTCAGTCACAAAAGAAAAAAGCAATGGATCTTGATATTTGCATCAGGAAATCACCTTTTCCCAAGTGACATATAAACACACACATTAGCCACAAGATGCGCAAGTAAGTGAAGTGTCATGGATAAGGATGACTAAGTACACCTGGTTTCTTGACCTTCATGGACAAGAAACTTTAGTACATGAGGATGGAGTATGCTTGTAATTTGTTATAAATCCTAGCTGTTTTTTTCTTGTCAAGAAAGCAAGTCTGGTCCTGAAGCTCTGGGTGTGTACAAGCAGGGCATTCAACCAGGACAAACTACAGTAGTCTACTGTAGGAATCAATGAAAACTTAGGCTGATTCATGTCTGCTTGATTTTACTAACTCCTGATCTACATGATCTGATGCTTCTAGGGCCTAATTCTGCAATCCTTCCTCACTTATTATTCAAATAATCCCACTGAAGTCAATGGGACTAGTGAGGCATTGAGGATTTCTCCTTTCATTCCAAAATATCATGCAGTTTATACATGCAGGATAAGGACACGGGGTGGGGGGAAGTGTTGTAGCTTGTCGCCCATATTAGTGATGATTCATTCATTGAGATGGACAGTTATCAGCTGCAGTAAGAAATTTAAGGAGGACTGAAAATGTAGCTGAGCACAAAAGAAAGTGCACAATGAACGGCTGCTTCTTTCATGGTGTCAGCACTGGGTTAGTGATATGCCAGGAGGAGGAGAATTCACATTCTTCCCCAAAACATGTGTAGGAAATAGATCGCTTTAAAAAGAGGAGGAAAAGTCTTCAAGTAAATAATGTCAGATTTTATTTACTTCAACTTTGAACCCTTATCACTTTTTTAACATTTACAAGGCAACCGTATGTAACTAATCTATCACAGAGTGTTGTTTATCCTTTACCAGTAACATTAAACTTTCAATGACATATACCCAAGCCCCGGGAGATCCAGGCAGCCACAAGGTCTGGAAATCTTGATTTATTTTCACATGCAGCAAACAAATCTATTTAATTAGAAAAACATGTCTGAAATTTTACTCAAAATGAAGCCAACTTTTTTTTAAATGAAATGGTTAAAAAAAATACTTGGCAAAACATCCAGAGCTTTGGAAATTATTTAAAAATGTGGATGAATTATTAACTGTATTACGGTAGCTTCTATGAGCCCCAGTCACAGATCAGGACCCCATTGTGCTAGGCACTGTACAAACGGAGAACAAAAAGACCGTCCCTGCCCCAGAGAGCTCAAAATCCAGTAGCAGATGGATACAGACAGACAGATGGGAAAGTACCATGCTGACCAATATTGTCTCATTGTTTCCTTGTACTTCCCCACCTGTTTGTCTGTCTGCATCTGCTGTCAGAACATTGAAGGTTTAACCGTTTGGGGTAAGGCACCAACCTCCCAGAATTCTCTGCTGCCCAGTTCTTTTGTTTCACCTCCTAGAAGAGTTTACTTCCAAGGCACTATCTCCCCATCTTGAACCTGCCTATTTACATGATCAATATTTCCTACTGGAGTATTTGTAGTTAAAACTATCATAATCATCACTTTCTTCCATTACATGCCAAGGTTCAAATGTGTCAATAAATTAATTTCAAGAGTAATGGCCTACATTTTTGCAAGTGACTGGTGATTCTGGGTGCCTCCATTTTTGGATGCCCACTCTGAGACACCTTGAAGAGATTTTCACACAGTGGGTGCTCAGCACTTTCTGAAAATCAGGCCTCTATCAGGGCTTGTCTACACAGGAAGTTATTCCTGATTAACTCCATTGGTGCATGCTATTATTCCAGAAAGAGTGTTTTATTCAGACTTGCTTGATCTGTTACCTAATTTGGCATAAAGCACACTTATTTGGGAATAAGCACATCAACACATGGAATTAATCAGGAATAGTTAATCCTCTTTAAATTCACGCCCTACCTTATTCCAGATTAATTTTAATGCATAGACAAGGCCCTAAAATGACACAAGCCCTAAACTGTCCCAAGTGAGGCATCCAAAACCAGAGGCACTCAAATTCACTACTCATTTTTTAACATTTAGGCCAACTTGTTTCTTACATTTCTTTAATTAGCTTATTCAAAAAATATTACTGCACTAGTCCCTCTGTGACACTGCATAGTTTTGAATCAGTGTCCAGATTTGTGTTCAACGTCCATCATATTACACACTCAGATCTTTTTTTTTTTTAAATGGTTTAACAAATGATAGCTCTCAGATGTGAAACTACTTGTGCATGGCCCCATGACAGGAATTTTAAAGGCAGCCTTTTCCCTATGTTCTGCCTATTCCCCCACTACCATCCTAAAGGTTCATCTGATTCCTAATCCCTTACCTTGTCTCTGAACTTGCAGGCTGATTTCTGAGCTGGTGGCTGGGTTTCCTGATACCTTTCTCCTCCTGTTTTTTCCCCAGGTGATAGAGTCAGAGAGTTTAAGGCCAGAAGGAACCATCAGATCACCTAGTCTGACCTGAATATCACAGGCCACCAGCACCACCCAGCCACTCACACACTAAACTCAACAAACAAAATGAGACCAAAGTATTACAACCCACAGGCGGAGACTAGACGGGAGTGAAGTGCACCAGGGGCTGAGGTCCCTGCAGTGGCAGGGAAATTATTAAATGAGATACACTCAGATAATCCTGGCAAAGGACCTGCATCCATGTGCTGCAGAGGAAGGTGAAAAAACCCATCCGTGACTGCCAATCTGACCTGAGGGGAAATTCCTTCCCAATCCCACCTATGGTGATCAATTAGACCAGGAATCAGCAACGTTTGGCATGTGGCCTGGCAGAGAAAGCTGCTGGCAACAGGCCAGTTTATTTACGTGCAGTGTCTTCAGGTTCAACGGATCACAGCTCCCACTGGCCACGGTTTGCCGTCATAGGCCAGTGGGGACTGCGGGAAGCAGCATGGGCAGAGGGATGTGCTGGCCACCCTTCCCACAACCCCCATTGGCCTGGGACGGTGAACCGTGGCCAGTGGAAGCTGTGATCAGCCGAACCTGCAGACGCTGCAGGTAAACAAACCAGCCAGGCCAGCCAGTGGCTTTCCCTGGTGGGCCACGTGCCAAAGATTGCCGATCTCTGAATTAGACCCTCCACATGTGAGCAAAAAGCAGCCAGCCAAGAACCTACACTACAGTTAAAAACACATGGCAGAACCATGCCAGGTGATTTGGGCTAAGGGGCTTGGGCTAAGGGGCTGTTTAATTACAGTATAGACATTCAGGCTCTGGCTGGAGCCTGAGCTCTAGGACCCTTCACAGTGGGAAAGTCCCAGAGCTCAGGCTGCAACATGAGCCCGAACATCTACACTGCAGTTAAACAGTCCTTTAGCCCAAGCCCCACAAGCCCCAGTCAGTTGGCATGGGCCAGTCACAGGTGTCTAATTGCAGGATAGACATATCCTCAGAGAATGCTTTGTGCCACCTTAGAGCCCTGGCCCTCCCTGCCCAGCGTCCCATTACCAGCCATGGCCATCCCTGATGCTTCAGAGGAGGGAGATTAAAAAAGCTTCCCAGAAAACATTGAAGGGGGGAGGGCCAATCCCTTCCTGACCCCTGCTAGTGGCTGTCTGAAGCCCTGAAGCATGAACTTTAGCAATATAAGACATAAAGCAGAAGTGAGCCCCAGAGCTGTTGAGCCCTGCCCCCTACCATCACAAGCAAGAGAGAGAGAGATTGTTGTCTGTAAAGAAAAGTAATTTTGTAGGGACAATCAAGTAGACATTAAAAACAAATTCCCTTAGTGTCTAGAGTTTCTTATAGAAAAGTCTGTTAATTAAAGGTACAAGCAAGTTGACTTTTCTTCACAAACAGCAATATTTGTAAATGTCAAGTAAATTTAATTTTTTTCAATTTCAGTTGAACTCATTTAATTAAACTATTAAAAAAACCTAAATGTTCATTTTAAATTCACATGACACTTACAGATACTGCTGATTGCAAAGGAAACTTAGTTTTCATGTACTGTCAAATAAATGTCAAAAAGCCAATGTGAGCTATTAAAAATCACTTGACAATTACAAATAAAACTATTAATGTGGTAATGACATTTAATTGCAGGCTTGAGTGAGCTCTGTTTCTAAATGAAGGTAGCATTTTTATGTCTTTGATAATAAAGGGACTAAATTCTGCCTTGCTTGGGTAATCAAAATTCTTTTGAAGTCAGTGGGACATTTGGGTGTTCAAAGAAAGCCGGATCAGGTCCAAAGCCATTCATACAGAAACATTTACAAGCAAGTCTCCTGCCATGACTTTATGAACATTTGAGAGATTTACTTAAAGCTAAATAGGAATTTAACAGGGGGAAAAGATTTTTTTAAAGATCCCTTCAATCCAAAATGGTGTCTTGAGGTCTTACAAACATTTCTTTTGTGTTTATCAGACTATACTTTTCTTTGCAAATATCAAATGAAGGATATTATTTTAGGCCCTAATCCAGCATATGCTTAACTTTTATAATTGAATGCTTCTATTCAACTTCTTTTGACTTGATGAGACTATTCACAGGCTTAAACTTAAGTAGGGGGTTAAGTGCTTTTCTGGACTGGAGTTTTATTTGTAAGACATAGTGGAGGAAGTAATATCTTTTATTGGACAAACTTCTGCTGATGAGAGAGACAAGCTTTCGAGCTACACAGAGCTCTTCTTCAGGTCAAGGAAATGTACTCAGAATGTTTCAGCTAAATACAAGATGGACTGGACTGTTTTGCATAAGTAGTTAACACATATTTCAAGGCAAGGTGAAGTGACCTGTTAACACCTCTTCAGTCATAGGGGGAAAGGAAAAAAAAGCTGAGTGAGCTGTTAAGTGGGTTATAGATTGTTGTAATAAGCATAAATCCAGTGTCTCTATTCAGTTCATGGTTGTTAGTATCTCTAGCAATGTTATGAACGTAAGGTCCCAGGCTCATCTTTTGAAGGTGTTGTGCAGGTTTCCTTTGAGGATGAGGATTGTGAGGTCAGATATACAGTGATCGCTTTGTGAAAGCAGGTGATATAGTGTTTTTGTCTTTTATCATTCAAGAGCAGAGTGATTTTCTGGTTTCATTCACATAGCTGTTACTGGGGCATTTGATGCACTGGATGAGGTACACCAACATGTTGTGAAAGGCATGTGTAGGACTCAAGGATCTTGAAAGGTGTATTGTGGGGGATGTTGATCATCATAGCAATGAAGATATGTCTACAGGTTTTGCATCTCTTTTGCTGTTGGGATCTGGTGCCGCTTTCAGTTGGTGTATCCTGGTCTGTGGGGATCTTGGTTCTGATTATAAAATTGGCAAGATTGGAGAGTTGTATGAAGGCCAAAACAGGGGGAGCAGAAAAGATTTCTTTCAGGAGATGGTCCCCATCAAGTATGGGTTTTAATTGTTTGATAATATCCTGTATGCGTTTCAGTGTGGGGTAATGTGTGACAACTAGAGGTGTGCAGTCAGAGAAGGGTTTATTTCTGTACTGAAGCAGGTTCTCTTGGGGTATTTGGGTGGCCTGTTCCATGATGTGATCAACTTCTTTGGTGAAGTGTCCTTGTTTGGTGAAGGTGGTTTTAAGTGTGTTAAGGTGTGTACCCTGGACTTTCTCCTTGGAGCATATTCTATGGTATCTGAATGCCTAGATATAGATAGCAAATTTCTTGGTGTGTTTGGGTTGGTTACTGGATCTATGAAAGTAGGTGGTGATCCATGGGTTTCTTGTATCTAGTTGTCTGTAGGGTTCCATTGTTGAAGCTGATCATGGTGTCCAAGAAGTTGATACTAGTGTGGGAGTGTGCTAGAGAGAGTTTAATGTATGAGTGGTAGTTGTTGTTGAAGTTGTGGTGGAAATCTATGAGGGAGTTTAAGTCATCTGTCCAGATCATGAAAATATCATTGGTGTATCTCAGATATATTGGTTTCATGGTGTGTTTGTCCAGAAATACTTTTTCAAGGTGGCCCATGAAGAGGTTAGCATATTGGGGAGTCATCCTAGTAGCTATGGCTGTTCCCAGGGTTTGGACAAAGTGTTTGTTGTTGAATGTAAAATTATTATGGATGAGCACGAAGTGGATGAGCTTGGCAATGTGTTTGGGTTGGACATCTGAGGGTTGTCCAGTATCTTATAAATATCTGGGGCAGACAGCAATGCCATCATTGAGAGGGATGTTGGTGCATAGAAAGGAGACATCCATTGTGGCAAGGATGGGTTTTGAGGGAGGTTGTTAATGTTGTGGCATTTCTGGAGGAAGTCAAATGTCTTCCTGAGGAAGCTAGCCCTTTGTGTGGTGAGTGGTTTGAGGATGGCTTCTCTGAATCCCAATATTCCCTCAGTAAGTGTGTCATGGCAAGATACGATGACTCTGCCTGGATTCCCTTGTTTATGTATTTTGGGACGCATGTAGAAGGTCTCTAGGGTTGGTTCGTGAGGAATGAGGTTGTAAATTTTCTCTTGGAGTTGTTTGGGGAAGGATTTTTTATTATATCCATAAATTCCCTGGATAAATTGTAGTGTGAGGTCTTCTTTGAGTTTTTTTTAGTAGGTGTTATTGGAGAGTTATCAGTTGGTTTCATTAACATAGTAGAGGACTACGATGACACCCCCTTTGTCTGCTGGTTTAATCACTGTTTGGTGGGCTGGATTTTAGGAACTCTATAGCTGAACTCTCATCAGTGGAGAGATTGTGGTGGATGTGATGTTTGTTAAGGATTTCACAGTCAATTTTTTTCCTGAAGCAATCGATGTAATGAACAAAAGTGTGGTTTCATTCACTGTGGGGTGTTGATGGGGACGTGGTAACTGTGGGTGGTGTCATCATTGTGAAAGAATTCTTTGAAGTGGAGTCAGCAGAAGAATTATTCTATTTCTCTGCAGGTTACCATGGTATCAGGTTCTGTGGTGGGCCAGAAGTTCAGTTCTTGGGAGAGTACAGATAATTCAGCTCCGGTTAGGGATAGGCTTGATAAATTGATGATATTGTAGTGCTGTGTAGTATCAATGAGGTGGGCCCTGGTGCCAAGGCTTCTCCTGAAGGTGATGTTCTGTGGGTTGTGGAGTTGTTATAGTTGGTTCCACTTTTTGTTTTTGTGTTGGATGACTGTCATCTGGTGTTGGTTTTTTTAATAGTTGTTTTGGTTTTCTTGCATGATTTTCAGGTAAGTTTCCTGATTTTTTTTCTTCCAGTGTATGGGAGCATGGGATGATTTCTTGGTCCCTTCTGGAGTATCTGAGGTGCAGTTCAGTTTTTCTGAAGTGCTTCTGCGGAGCTATTCAGAATATTTGGAATTGTATGTATTGGTCAAGAGGGTTACAGATGGTGACACCTCTGGAGATTATGTTTTGTTTCTTGCATTTGCTCAGGAAGTAGATGTCACTCTTAAGTTTTCTTCTTTTTTCTTCATGTGGTGGACTTTCCATTTCAGATGGCAAAATTCAATATCTTCCATTGTTGTAGGCAGTGTTGTTGTAGCCATGTTGGTCCCAGGATATTAGAAAGACAAGGTTTATTGGCATTTCTATTCATACTGTAGTTTTGTTCCTCCCTCCCCTTTTTTATTTGCTTTCTCTTTGTCCTTTCATAGCACATATGTATAAAGGGCAAAGTCACGATTAACTTATTGGGAGCAGGGCCAACCAGAGGATTCAGGGGGCCTGGGATCTTTGGCGGTGGGGGGCCCCCGCTTCGGCGGTAATTCGGCAGCGAGGCGTCCTTCCACTCCGGGACCTGCCACTGAAGTACCCCGAAGACCCGCGGCGGGGGCTCCCTGCCACCAAATTGCCGCTGAAGACCTGGCGCTTCGGCGGCGGGTCCCGCTTCGGCGGGAATCTGGCGGTGGGGGGTCCTTCCGCCCCGGAGCGGAAGGACCCCCCACCACTGAATTGCTGCCGAAGACCCAGAGCGGAAGAAGCTCCGGGGGCCCTGGCCCTGTGAGAGTTTTCCAGGCCCCCCGGAGTGACTGAAGGACCCCGCTCCAGGACCCCAAAAAACTCTCATGGGGGCCCCCGTGGGGCCCGGGGCCTGGTGCAAATTGCCCCACTTGCCCCCCCTCCCCCAGGCGGCCCTGATTGGGAGCCTTACTTCTGCATTTCATGACAGCCGCACATTTTTAAATCTCAACCTTTAATTAGTATAGGGATTATTTTTTCCACTGTGTATATATAACAGCTGGATGTCGTATTCCACAAATTATTTACTCACTTTAGAGAATGGCTTTCGTACATTCCTTGAGGTTCCACTTCCTGCAAGCGTTCAGATCATTTCATTATCAATGGAAACAAGCTGTAGTGCGCTACTGCCCACTGTTGCACATTCAGTGAATTAATATCCTCTTCACGCCAACGCTGCACTCTGAGTGTGGGTCTGCAAATCAGTGTGGAATCCATGCAGGGATAGTAGGCCACATTGTTTTCTCTTGGTTACAGGGTTCGTTTCTGTCTACCTTCTAGTGTGATATAAAATTATTAACATTGAGATGACTGTACAGAGACCAGAACCCAAAGCCAATTAGAGAAGCATGATGTAAGGCTGCCAATTTACAGTTACCACAACACCTGCGGCATTTATAAATGTTACCTCACAAAATTCCTGTATCCTTAGGTAAATCCTTAGATTTCAGTCTTATGAAATTAATCGCATATGTTGCCTGCTGCTGAGACTTGACAAGAATCTTTATATAAAGCAAACCATTTAGACTATTTCAGTACTTAAGGCATTTGACATGCACAACTTTTCCCAATGTTTTACCATCGCAATTAGCAATCAGGGCGAAGCTACCAAACTCATGGTCAGGCAAGGACGATAGGTAGGTATATGCATACGTGCACCAACCAACACCGTGGGATGAAATCATATGATCTCAGGGACTAGCAATGATGAAAAGTAAATATGGCCATTGACATTGTTTATATTCTTTGTTTTTAAATTGAATTATATTATTATATTATCATATCATCCTAGTGGTATTGAATGAGTTCACCAGATCAGTTGGTAACCACCTGTAATTCCCCATGGCACCCAAGTTTTGGCCTCAAAGTATTCCAACCTCTTGTTATTTGAAGTCCCAGCTGGGAGAATATAACTGAAATTAGTACTGCAGCAGCAGTGAATGGAATTCATCTTGTCTGAAACTTACCATATGCCAGAAGAGAGACATGCTGAGCCATCTGCTTTAGAGCTGATACCTGAGAACTTGACTACCTGCCAACACCATTCCCTCCCATTTAGGGCCCCATTCCACCAGGTCCTGAGTAACGCCTGCCACATACTGAGCGTCATGCATTCTATTCCTCATTGACAGCAGTGGGAATCTTGCTCTTCTATTGAGGTGAGGGAAGGTTGTGCTCCAGATGAATTGGACTCCTTCTGAAACCCACTTCTTTCCCTTCTTGATACACTGTGATCCATGTCATATCACAGCATGTCACATCAGGTAACCTTATGTTAACAGTATCTGGAGCACATTGCAACCATAGCAGCAGGGAAGGTAAAAAACCTGATGAAAGCATGTTGCTTAGTCTACATTCTGATCACTGCAGCAAAACAGATGAGCTGCCTTCTTAGAATCTTCTCCTGAATGTCCTACATTAGCCATTGAATGAGGAACAGATGACATACAGACTGCACAGTGAGGCTAAATACAGAGGCTATGTGTTTTCTTCTTTGTGCTTTTACTTTAATATTCATAACCAAGTAGGAATAAATGTGAATATCAAGCAGATATTCTGCTGTTGACCTCAGCGGAACTTTGCTTATTTACACTCACTGAAAATCTTGCCCTCTGACTTCAGTTACACTGGGGTAAACCCAGAACAACTTCACTTAAGTTATTCAAAATTTATCCCAGTATAGTGAGAACTGAATCTGGCCCACAGTTTCTTAAAGTAATTCAGCTTCCCTGGATCTCTTTCTTTTTTTCTGGGTATTTTCTTCTTCACTATGCACAATAAAACTCTCCTGTTTTGGTTCTCTCCTCTCCCTCTCACCCACACAATATGCAGCTGCTAACATAAATGGGTATGAGTGGTCATGCCATCTCAAATTATGAAATATTGCCAGGTAGCCTTTTCTGCAATATTTTGAGGGCGCATGTGCTTGAAATACCTGTTAGTCTCATGGTATTTCCTCTCTGGATTCAATTTCCAGACTAAACACGTCAGTTCTGATGTTCATTTCCATGAATATTGGTATGAAAGGGACAAACCTGAGCTGAGCAGTGATTAAACAGACTTGACTGGAGTCAATTATGAGTTGTATTACGTAGAGATATTCACTTATAACCAGCAGAAAAAAATGAACGAGACAAACCCACGAACCAAGAGCCAAATTCTGCCCTCACCTAAACTCTGTGCAATAGTAAGTTCTTTGGGGCAGGAACTGTATTTCATTAAATGTTTGTACAGGTCCTAGAAGAGTGAAACCCTAGCCCCTGATTGGGTCAGTAGGCACTACTGCAATACAAATCACTGCTATGACTAATAATCCATTTGAGTGTGGCCTATGTAAGGAATGCAGATTCGGACACCCAGAGTTTGACAAATACTTACAGTGAAAATTTCACTAAGGCCAATAGACAGTTCCTTGTCTTAGAGGACAAAATTCAGGTGATCCCTAGGTTTCTAGTACAATTTCCAGTGTCTCTAGTTAAAGGCAGTTCCTCTGCTAGACAACAGATTCTTGTTCCTGTGCGTGGTCATTTAAGACAGCCTTCATTTATTATATTTACGCTCAGTTACTAGGGCCCAGATCCTCAGTAGTATTTTGACTCCTAACTTCCATTGATTTCACTGGGAGTTAAACACCTAAATAGCTTTGAGGATTTGGGCCTAAGTGCCTTTCCCAAGTGACATTTTTGCATGGATCACACTATTCACCACATTTCTGAATGAGTTTCCAGTCCCCATCATATTCCCACTGGAATGTCCTGTAGATCGCCAACATCTCTGGCCCTGCTGCCATGTATTGTAGCGGGGTAGGATTACACTCTCTCTGATTTTAATGCAATGTCACTTGCTTCCAGGGGATTTTGGAAACTTTGCAACTCCCTCTTCAAGTTCTCTCCCAGGTTCCTTTCCAAACTGAGGAATTCAGGTGGCTTCATTTGCCCCACAGATTTTAGTTTTTTTCTTACACTATACGGTAAATGTGTGTTGTGCAGAAGTGCTGGTATGAGAGTAATTTTTCCTTAAACCTCAGCAGGATTAATTACTACCCCAATTGCATGACAGGAGTTAGTAGCCATTGACTCCAGTGGCTACTATTATAGTAAGTGGAGAGTGGGTGTGAGGGGCAGGCCAGAGTTGGGTCACTGTCATCCCTGAACCTAGCCCAAACACAAGATTATTCACAATATTCTCCCTGCTGAAATATACATGGATGTATGCATATCTATAATGGAGGAGGGGGGATTGGTGAGGCGTGCCTGAAGATGTTGTCAATCTACTACAGAAGAAACATGTTTCTAATGGCTACATTTACACAACAAGCAGCCACAGTGATTTATGTGGACTGGGGTGATTTTATGTTAATTGTATTATGTATGGTTCTCTAAGGTTAATCCTGGGCTTTGTAGTTGCAGAACATGCTGCCCTATTCCTGTTTACACTGCTATAAATTAAATGACAAACTTTTTGCATGTTCTGAATACATTTCACTCATGATCTGCGCTGTGGCAAGAATGAAGGAAAAGAGTTTCCTATAGCCCTATCAAATGTCTGAGTTTGAAATATATTCCTAAGGCATGCATCAAAGCTTCCATTCCAAATACCTCAGAAAAGACATAGACACCTGAAAATAATACAAGATTATAAGCAGGGTGCACATCTGGCCAGAGATGGAGGGTTGATAATTTTCAATGATGCATGAGTTTCAGCTCTTACCCCAGGCAAATGTGCTCCTATCAGCTAACCATGAAAATTGGTCACATATGTCTGACTCTTCCACTGCTGTGATTTGACAGGTTCCCCCATGCAAACATCACCCTCAAACTTTTTCAGTTCCTTTCACAAACATTTTCAACATGAATAAAAAAGGATAATTGAACCATTTAGGACAGTTTCATACAAGGCCATAAGTAGGAGTAATGGGATGACATTAAGAAAAAGGAAAGTTTAACGAGAATATGAGAGAAGACATCCCAAAAGGGAGTTCTATTATGACCTGAAGTAGTCTTCTCAGGAACATAGCAAAAACTAGACTGCACAAAACACTAGTAAATGTACATATCATAGGAAACAATTCTGGCTTGAACCCAATAGGTTCTTCCATCTCTAACTTCTAAGAGTACAATCTAAACATTTGTGAGGAATGGCATGAAGGCATCTTGTGAGCTGCAGATGCAGGGCCAAATTCTGCATGATGCTTAGCACCTTCTGAAAAGGTGGTGAAAGCCCTTAGTTTCCTCAGATGTCAAACTGAGGCCAGATTTGAGATCAGTGGCAGATGAGGGCATTCTGCACCTCACAGAAGGAGCTCAGAATTTTCCATAATCTGGCTGGCCCATGCATAGTAAATGATTCATCAACAATTTCTGTTTGCTGCAGTACATTTAGATTACTCTCCAGTTCTATAATTCTGTTATCCACACTACAGAAACTGCTAAATCAAATCACCTGTGGCTCTCCCTGGACCAAGCCAGGAAACCCCTGCAAGGCTCCCCTTTGGTTACTGTGAAAAACATTGGGTAAGCTAGTGGTCTAATGCAGGGGTTCTCACAACAAATTTTTGGTAGCCTCATAGTGTGACCATCGACTCTTACTGGTGGTCACTCTGACAAACTTGTCTCTCTGTCCATGTCTCCCATGGCCCTTCAGCGAGGCCTACCTTGGTCAGGTGGGAGCGAGGGAATTACCCAGGGGAGTAACCCAGCTACCGAATGCTGCAGCCGCCTCCACTGACAAGAGCTGCCTCTGGTGCCAGGCACTCCAGGCCCATGAGTCTGCAGAGGCACCTCTCAGAACCCCCAAAGAGGCTACGCACTGCAGGGTGGCAATCCCTGCTGGCAGCACCAGTGCAAACACCAAGGAGGTGCATCTCACTTGTAAGAGCTATTCAGGAGTAACAGCTGTTTGCTGCAGGGAGGGGCTGCTACTTTGTCTCCCCCCACCGCTGTCCTCAATCTCCTCCCAAGCTGTGGAAGCCGTCATGGCTGCAAAAAAATCCACTGTTGGCTGCATGCATCCACAGTGGTCTCATTTGAGAAATGCTGGTTTACTGTGTCTATGGTTCTGCAATTTGCAGTGCACCTGTCAGAAAAATCGTATCAGTTGACAACACTGAAAAATATAAAAAAACAGAACAGAACAAAATAGAAGAAGAAACCTTAAGTAATTAAAGTTGTTTAGTTTTCTGTGAGGAACTGAGCCCAACAGAGCATGCATAATTGTATTTTGAACATACATGCAATCTGCTGTGAGGGGCTTGAGGGCAGAGTTTGGGAAAGTACTTAAGGAGGAGCTTTGGAATGTTTTCCATCTCAGTTGTAGTCCTGACTGTGGAGATGCCCCATACCATGTACACCAGCCTGATGGCCATGTGCTGTAGTAGCAGTGGGGTCATATATAGAAGGAGGTCAGTCTGAATCAGCATTCATCTGAAGCATTAGGCATTACTAGTCACAGCTAGAAACAGGATCCATGGATAGGCAGACCATCTAATCCTGGCAATGGTTATTCTGAGTATAGGCCTTGGCTACACTGGCGCTTTACAGCGCTGCAACTTTCTCGCTCAGGGGTGTGAAAAAAACACCCCCCCTGAGCACTGCAAGATACAGCGCTGTAAAGCGCCAGCGTAAACAGTGCCGGAGCGCTGGGAGCACAGCTCCCAGTGCTGCAAGTTAATCCCCATGAGGAGGTGGAGTACGTGCAGCACTGGTGCTGCGACCACACTCACACTTCAAAGCGCTGCCGCGGCAGCGCTTTGAAGTTTCGAGTGTAGCCAAGCCGACACGCCTACACATTCTATTCATTGTCATTGAATCCTTCCAGTGGCAATATCTCAGCTACCTCTCTTGGGTGTCCGTTCCAAAGCCTATACTGAATTTCAGATATGTTAATTCATACTGTACGTGTGCAGAATATGATTTATTTGAAATGTCAGAAGTAAATTATTTTTGCAGACTGCGTAGAGGGGTTTTTCTTCCTGACAAAATAAATGATTTCCCCCCCAGAATTACTGAGTTTTCTCAGGCCTGGGTTTTCCTCTTCTTTATTTAGAAAACCGCACATATGACTGCACTAAATATTTATAAAAGTAATTTATGAGCTTGGTTGTCTGCTTCTTGCCAAAAGTAAGAAGTATGCCTGTGTGTGGCCTGAAAAATCCCAGCTCTGAGTGGACTGAAAATATGGAGGTGAACAGAAACTTCACATTAATAGAGAAACATGTCGACCTTCACAAAAAAATCCATAAATGACTTACAAACGTGCGTAAACTAGAAAGGCAAAGTATGTCATCTCTGAGCACTCCGTACCGTGTGTTCAGAATATAATATCACACAAATAGGCAAAGTTCTACACTGAGTGTTTATCCACAACACTATAGAGGAAAATAGACCCAATGTAGAAAGTTTGGATAAATAATGCACTATTTTCCTAGCTTTGGTGATATATTTTGCTTATTCCATTTGCTCAGAGTGTGCCCTGTCATCTTTCACACAAGCTTCTTTGAGCTGCTAGGATTTGATCCAACTTTCATTAAAGCCAATGGAAATCTTTCCATTTACTTTACTGGGAGTTAGAGCAGGCCATTAGATTTGATGGAACAGGAATTAACAAATCTAGAATAAATTCCTGAGACAGCTCCAAAATAACCTCTCTTTGCATGCATAGGGTGAAACCCTGGCCCGCCAAAGTAAATGGCAAAATTCCCATTGACTTCAATGAGATCAGGATTTCACCCATGGTCTTCGGACAATGTAAACCAGTGTCTGGATTTTGGCCTTTAAGTATCAGAGTGCCCCAAGTTGTGAATTTCATTGTCTAGCGCAACATCGTTTCTCACTGCCAAAAGGCTTTTTTATCCTAGAAAAATATAAACATATATATAACATTCAAAAAGGTATAAATATTCATTTTTGATAACAGAAAATAAGTAGTAATAAACACGCACAAATTATGAGCATAACTTCTGAACCTGGAGAAATTAGGCTGGGGTGAACCTTAAAACTTAATAAATCAGCAAAAATAAAATAAAATAAAACTTGTGCTTTTAACATTAACAACTATTAATTTCTTTATCTTTGTAAATCTTTAAAATGGTAGGTAGAATTAAAAAAATGATTTTGAATGGACCTTTGAAAGCAATTTACATTTTATTCAGCCAAGGAGTAGAATGGGATTTAACACAATCTGATATCACATGACTACTCTATTTGCATACTTCAGCCTCACTGGTCTCCTAGAACTGGGGAGTTACAGCTTTCTTCTCTCCAATGAATAGTTTTAGAATGTAACTTAGATATTTATAACCATGTCCCTTTTCACATTTTCTGTAGTGCTATGTATCAACTTATTTACAAGCTTTTATTAAACAGCAGAATATACTGTAAATCCAAAATTTGAAATCTATTGGAATTTATCATGTATCAGCCTGAGGCTCTGGAAACTTTGGTAGGTAGCAAAATGTCTACACTACCCATAACTGGGGGACCTTTCCTGTTTACCTCCTGGTAAGAGAAATTACTGATCATAAACTTACAGCTAACAATTTGTTCTGTAGAAATGCAGATTATTCTCTGGATGAGGTAAGTTTCTGAAAGTCTCTGAGGTAAAATTTCTCTTGCATCAGTGGAAAGAAAGAGCTCTCTGGACTCTGGGTGCTTATCCATATGAACAAGGAACAGCCCTCAGTTCTGTCTCCAATATTGTATTATCTGTAGCTACTGTAGGAGGATAACCTTCAACTACCATTAGGGTTTTATTTTTGTTAAACATCAGAATTAAACCCATGGGCACATTTTAAGGGCTTATTTCAGTCCAGTCTTTCAGTGACCCTGAATTTTGACTACAGCAGTCAAAATGTTTCCATGGTGTATGTTATTGATTAGTTAGGTTATGTGTCATTTATTTTAATGGAAATTCAATTAAGTTTTGTGGCCTGTTTGAAGCCAGTTCTGTAGTACTGTGTTAGCCTTTGGAGGCATCTTGGGGCAAAGTGTCTTGAATGTATCTACTCTAAACACATGCAGCACTGACATGTGTGAGTTGAATAAAATTCCTTAATTAGTTCTGTGATAGTGAAGCTAACACTGCGCCATTTGTGCACATTCCACGTCGAGACACTGATCAGAGAGCTGCATTTCACCTCCCTACTCGTTATTTATGAGGTTTAGAAATGCCAGTTAAACAGGCTTGTTGTGCATGCCTAATATCTCAGTCATTTAACACATGCAGAGTTGTTGGCAATGGATTATTTAAAAGAAAATCTGTGTGTTAATTCCTTTTTACATCTGCTACAAATTCTGGCTGGTATGAGCATCTGATAAGGCTTTCATCTCTGTGTAGGCCAAATCTTTGCTCAGGCAAAACTTTCCTTGTTATAAATGAGCGTTTTGCCTGTCTAAGGATTTAGCTGAAGAGTTTTGAACTAAAAATAGATCATACTGTCATAAACAGATAGCTAAGGGTTAATGTCTCTTTCACCTGAAGCACCTGACCAGAGGACCAATCAGGAAACCGGATTTTTTCAACTTTGGGTGGAGGGAATTGTGTGTCTAAGGTCTTTGTTTTCTGTCTGCCTGCTTTCTCTGAGCTTTGGAGAAGTAGTTCTGTTTTCTAATCTTCTGTTTCTAAGTGTAAGGACAAAGAGATCAGATAGTAAGTTATATGGTTTCTTTTCTTTGGTATTTGCATGAATATAAGTGCTGGAGTGCTTTGATTTGTATTCTTTTTGAATAAGGCTGTTTATTCAATATTCTTTTAAGCAATTGACCCTGTATTTCATCACCTTAATACAGAGAGACCATTTGTATGTATTTTTCTTTCTTTTTATATAAAGCTTTCTTTTAAGACCTGTTGAAGTTTTCTTTACTGGGAAATTTCAGGGAAATTGAGTCTGTACTCACCAGGGAATTGGTGGGAGGAAGAAATCGGGGAGATCTGTGTGTTGGATTTGCTAGCCTGATTTTGCATTCCCTCTGGGGGAATAGGAAAGTGCTTTTGGTTTCCAGGACTGGGAACGGAGAGGGGGAGTCACTCTGTTTGGATTCACAGAGCTTGTGTCTGTGTATCTCTCCAGGAGCACCTGGAGGGGGGAAGGGAAAAAGGATTATTTCCCTTGGTTGTGAGACTCAAGGGATTTGGGTCTTGGGGTCCCCAGGGAAGGTTTTTCAGGGGGACCAGAGTGCCCCAAAACACTCTAATTTTTTGGGTGGTGGCAGCAGGTACCAGGTCCAAGCTGGTAACTAAGCTTGGAGGTTTTCATGCTAACCCCCATATTTTGGACGCTAAGGTCCAAATCTGGGACTAAGGTTATGACACATACTAAATATGTTTTTTATTGCTTTACATTTGTGGGTATTTGCTTCTATCACTTTTGATTGGTACCCATTATTTGTTATCCTTGTTTGCCTTTTATCTTTGACTAACCACAGGGACGTTGCATTCTATTTAAGGTGATAGACTCATAGTCTCATAGACTTTGAGGTCAGAAGGGACCATCGTGATCATCTAGTCTGGACAGAACCTCACCCATGAATCCTAGGCTTACTTTCTACAGCTGGGTGGGAAATGGTTTTCCCATCCCATGAACATTTTTTAGATTTCAAAATCCCCCCCCCAAAAAAAATCAGGGTGTAAAATCAAAATCTCAGACATTTGCATAAGCTGAAAAAAATCGTTTGGGTTTTTATTTTGATCATTTCCAAATGTTTCATTTCAATTTCTACCATTTTTAATTTTTTCCTGTAATTAGTTTAAATGTCTAGATTAAAAGTTGTTTCAAACTGTAAACTGAAAATTTTTATTTTGAAAATATCAGGAAATAAACATTGACAATTTCAAACCATTCTTTCTCAAAATGATCTTGAGTCAACAAAATCCTCTAATTTTTCTGACTTCCTGTGGAAAATTTCAGTTTGATAGATCTGCATTTTCCAACAAAAAACATTGTATCAACAAATTCCCAGCCAGCTCTACTAATTTCGTTCTAATGTATTATAGGTGATATTTACTGTGGAGTACATAGTGTCATTTTGGTACAGATCTAATAACGGTAACTGAGTTGTACCACCCCAGAAGAATAACAAGGGGCAGAATGCTCCCAAGCACTGAGCATATAAGCATCTCTTGTAGCACCTCTTTGTTACTACCTCAGGGCATGGATGACTGGCTGTATTGACCAGTGCATGGGGGAGTCGGGCAAGTGGAACGACACACTTACATCCTTCCATCCCCTCTCTACTCCTTCTGGGATAAGGTAACCAGATGTCCTGATTTTATAGGGACAGTCCTGATTTTTGGGTCTTTTTCTTATATAGGCTCCTATTACCCCCCACCCCTTCCCAATTTTTCACATTTGCTGTCAGGTCACCCTATTCTGGGATGCAAAGGAACTGTAATTCTGCTTGGTCCTTATGTGAGCCATGCAAGTAGGAGGAAAGATCCTTACAGCCTTATCCTCAACTATGCATGCACAACAAGGCCAAGCCAGGGGAGGATTTACCATGAAACATACCGTGCCCTGGCACGGGACCCCCCAATGACAGGGGGCCCCAGGGCCAGGCACTTGGGCAGCCCGCTCCATGGGTGGGCACTGAGGGGGCAGGAGAGCAGGGAGGGAGGCTCACCAGCAGCCTCAGGGGAGCAGGCAGGAGGTACGGGTGGCAGCAAGCGCCATGTGATCGTGGGCCAGAGGATGCAGGAGGAGCACAGGTCAGCCTCACAGCCTGCTGGAGAGAAGCAGTGCTTTGAAGGGGAAACTGCTGCTTCTCTCCAGCCTCCGGCTGCATGAATGCACCCTGCTCCTCCTGAGTCCTCCGGCCCGCATTCACGCTGCTCGCCGCTGCCTGGTGAGCAGCAGCTGGGTGCAGCCCACGGAGGGAGGAGGTGGCAGGGGCTTGGGACTGGCTGACAGAATCAGTACAGAGCCCGCGGGCAGGCGGTGCTGACCAGGGGAGGCAAGCAGAGATGAGCGTGCAGGGGCACCAGGGTGCTCAGGTGGCCACCGATGGCACCTTCAGGTGGGTGTTCAGTGGGCCTCTGCCCACTTCTCCGGGCCAGCCAGTGTGTGGCCACATCAAATTCTGAAAAACCACGTGCAAAAACTGAAGCAAAAACCTTAGCAAAAAAGTTTGAAAAGTACAATATTGGTGTGTTTACTCTATTGTGGAACCATTTATTTCAAAGAATTAATGCCATCAGCAAATCGCTGCCAAAGGTTGATACAAATGTATTGAATGATGCACAATTGTTAGCCACAGTTACATGTTTTGTCATGGAAGTTTGAAATGACTATAGTTTGGTGGAAGCAGAGGCACTAACATTAACAGAAAATATAGATTCTTCTGATATATCTGATGAGAAGTGTAAAAAAAAAAAACCAGGAAGTTATTTTTGGATGAAACTAGAGACAATGAAATCAATTCAAAAGGGAAAGGGAAAATCATCATTGAGACAGTCAGCGTTATTTGTGACACAATAATAGTGCAATTGCAGAGTAGAGGTGAATCTCTAAAGAAAACTGTTGATTTATTTTGCATGTTTTTTGACAGAAGTATGGACGAAAATGCTAAAAGCCACTATAGTAAGAAATTAAGTGAATTCTACCGAGAGGACCTAGACATAAATCTTTTTGAAGACGAAGTGAAACATTTCTTTCATTTTATTGAAAATGATGAGGTCTGTGCTTCGAGATCACCAATTAATTTGTATAGACTTGTACATGACAGTTTGCAGGCAACCTTTCCAAATGTAGAAACCATTCTGAAAATATTTTTAACAATACTGTCAGAAATGCTGTTGGTGAACGTTCTTTTTCTGTATTGAAACGAGTTAAAAATTATTTGTGAAATACAATGAGTCAGGAAGATTTGACAAGTTCAACAATATTGGCAATTGATAGTGCCTCTTTACAAAGTATTACTTATGATGACTTAATTGATGGTTTTGTAAAGAAAAAGTGTAGAACAAAAGCTAGCTGAATAAATATTTTTTTCAAATTGAATAAGTTTCTTCAGAGGAAGTTGAGTTTTATTTTTCCATTCATGTATCATCTATACTTTTTATTTTTACACATTTTTCACATCAGCGTAATGCAAATACAAGCTTTCATCTAGACCAGAAGTTCTCGAACTGTGGTCCTAGAACTCCATTCAGATGGACTGAGGAAAGGTTATGATATTTTTTTATAAAGTGCTCTTATCCAAAGCACTTGACAATAGTTAGCTAACAGTACAAACCATATTTTGAAAGATCAGTAAGTGGTCCGCCGAGACCCTCAGCACCTTTCAAGTGGTCTGTGAAAAAAAAGTTAGACTACAAAAACAACCAACATACCTCACTTTATTTTCATTTACTTCCTATTACTTATCATATAAGAGGATGATGAAGAAAAAAAGAATGAAAAATAGGGGGTGGGGGAGATAAGAGAGAATGTTATTTTTCTTGGCTGGGTCCCGTGGAGGGGACCCCAAAAATGAAGCTGAGCATAGGGCCCCACTAACTCTAAATCTGCCATTGGACCAAGCAGAACCCAGCTCAGAACTATTTACTGTCTCTTTCACAATATATATTCATATCCATGGACTCAGTCCTGCAAACACTTATTATCAGGTACAGTGATTACTACCATGAATAATCCTTTTCAAGCCAAGGGGCATTCTGTCTCATATTCAGGATCAGGCACAAGATTGAAGATATCATGAAAACTCGAGAGAGCATTTGGCTGTGAAGGACTAGCAATAATAATCATCATCATCATCACATGCATTTCTATATCATCTTTCAGTCGGGGATCTCAAAGTATTTTGCAAGCCCCCCAACTCCTGTACGAGTTAAGTAAATATTATTATACCCACTTTACACCAAACCTTATGGTAAAGAAGTTTGTTGAAGGGCTCATTCCTGCTGACTTATGTTAAAGCAACAGTTGGTATAAATATACTGATATCTTGAAATGTTTCTTGCATGTAAGATTGAGTTAAGTTTTCCATTAAGGAAGCATATGGAAAAATATATATCTTCCATGTACGGTTTGATTTAAATATATTGTACACACATATATGTATATGAAATTTGGCACAACTGACCAATTTTCAGGCTGTATAAAAGAAGTGATTACTAGTGTAGTATATTTAAAATATATTTGATGATAATATATGTTTTAAATAGCATGCAAACTGGTCAGCTCTGTAATATTTTTGATAGACATGGACTACATTTCATTAGACTTTTAGCCAATGCATAGAAAATATATTTTGTTTTCCACATGGAAAAGCATCTTTCAGAAACAATCCCTGTCCACCCAGGTAGGCTAGTACTGTGCACTAACATGAAGGAGATCTAAGTTTGATTCCTGGCTCTAATGTCTCAATTCTTAGTAGCTGGGTAGGGGCTGTAATGGACCTCTAGAGGTGATGTAGTCTAGCCCCCTGCACTGAGGCAGGACCCAGTAAACCTAGATCATCCCTGACAGATGTTTGTCTAACCCATTCTAAAAACTTCCAGGGATGGAGATTGCACAACCTCCCTTATTCACCTATTCCAGCACTTTACTATCTTTATACTTGGAAAGTTTGTTCTTAATATCTAACCTAAAGCTGCCTTGCTGCAGATTTAAGGCCATTACTTCTTGTCCTACCTTCAGTGGACGTGGAGAACAATTGATCACTGTCCTCTTTATAGGAGACCTTAACATATTTGCAGACTATTATCAGTTCCCACCTCAGTCTTCTTTTCTCAAGACTGAACATGCCCAGTTTTACTTCATCATGCCTCAGAGGTCAGATTTTCTAACCCTTTCATTATTTTTGTTGCTCTCCTCTGGACTCTCTCCAGTTTGGCCCCATCTTTTCTAAAGTGTGACACTCAAAACTAAACTCGACTCCCCCTGTGGCCCCACTTGTGGTGAGTAGAGTGGAACAATTACTTTCTGTGCCTTCCATATGACTCTCCTGTTAATACAACTTAGAATTATATTTGCCTTTTTTGCAACTGTATAACACTGTTGTCTCGTATTCAATTTGTGATTCACTATAACCCCCCCAGATTCTTTTCTGCAATACTGCAGCCTAACTAGTTATTCCCCATTTTGTAATTATGCGTTTGATTTTTTCTTCCTTCTTCAATTTACCAGCATCATTTTGAATTCTAACCCTGTCCTCCAGAGTGCATGCAACCCCTCCCAGCTTGGCGTCATCTGCAGATTTTATAAACATATCCTCCACTCCATTCCCAAGTCATTAATGAAAATATTGCATAGTATCAGACCTAGGATAGACCCCTGCAGGACCCTATTAGATAAGGCCTCCCAGTTTGACAGTGAACCATTGATAACTACTCTTTGAGTAAGTTTTTTCAGCCAGGTGTGCAGCCAATTTATAGTAATTTAATCTAAGCTATATTTGCCTAGTTTGCACAGGAGGATATAATGTTAGAGTGTGTCAAAAGCCTTACTAAAATCAAGATATATCAAGTCTACTGCTATCCCCCATACCATAGGCCACTAACCCTGTCAAAGAAGGAAATTAGGTTGTTTTGGCATGAATTGTTCTTGACAAATCCATGTTGGCTATTACATATCACTCTATTAGCCTCCAGGTGCTTACAAACTGATTTGTTTAATAATTTGTTCCATTATCTTTCCAGGAACCAAAGTTAAGCAAGATGGTTTATAATCTCCTGTGTCCTCTTTGTTCCCCTTATTAAACATAAGTACTATACTTGTCCTTCTCCAGTCTTCTGCGATCTCACCCAGCCTCCATTGTCTTTTCTGAAGATAATCACTAATGGTTCCAAGATTGCTGCAGCTAGATCTTTAAGTACCCTAGGATGAATTTCATCAGACCCTGCCAGCTTGAATGCATCTAACTTATCTAAATATTCTTTCACCTTTTCTTTCCCTATTGTGTTCCTTCCCTCTTGTTATTAATATTAATTTTGTTAAGCATCTGGTCATAATTAACTTTTTTAGAGAAGATAAGCAAAATAGGCATTAAACACCTCAGCTTTCTTGGTGTTGTCCATTATTAGATCGCCTGCCTCACTAAGTAGAGGCCCTACACTTCCCTTCATCTTTCTCTTGCTCCTAATATATATAGAGAACCTTTTCTTATTGCCTTTTATGTTCTTTGCTAGGTGTAAGTCATTGCATGCAACTAGCCTTTCTGATTTTGTCCCTACATGCTTGTACTATCCTTTAGTAATTTGCCTAACTTCCCACTTTTTGCTGGCTTCCTTTCTGATTTTCAGGTCATTAAAGAGCGCCTGTAACACTGAGGCAATACTTTCCTCATTATCTCAGTACAATAAAGCTACATTGCTGAGCTTCCCTTCCAACCACCACAGGAAATGTTTTCTGTCATCTTTTTGTACGTACAGCATCAAAAACAATGAGAATGAAATTCTGACGCCCATTGAAACAATGGGAGTTTTGCCATAGATTTCAGTGGGGCCAGGAGTTCATCCTGAATGTCTAGAGAGCTAGGATCTGTGACAAATAAAATATAAGAAGAAAGAAATCATTGAAATTATGGCCCTGATTCAGCAAAAGCTTTGCTGATTTAAGACTTATATTGGGTCTATTTATAATATTAAGGATCCTTTCCCTGCATGTCAGAATTACAGTACCATTCCGACTTGTTTTACACCAGTGTTTCTCAAACTGGGGTTGCCACTTGTGTAGGGAAAGCCCCTGGCGGGCCGGGCTGGTTTGTTTGCCTGCCCCGTCCACAGATCCGGCCAATCGTGGCTCCCACTGGCCATGGTTTGCTGCTCCAGGCCAATGGGAGGTGCTGGAAGCGGTGGCCAGTAAGTCCCTCAGCCTGCGCCATTTCCAGCAGCTCCCATTGGCCTGCAGCGGCAAACCACAGCCAGTGGGAGCCGCAGTCAGCCAGATCTGCGGACGGGGCAAGTAAACAAACCGGCCTGGTCTGCCAGGGGCTTTCCCTGCACAAGCGGCAACCCCAGTTTGAGAAACACTGTTTTACACTTTGCCTGTATGTTGAACAGCGCATTCTAAGCTGAAAGGCAAGATTCAGGACACACTTCATCTGTGAACTTGTACTCACTCCTTTCATGAACTCGGATGTTTCTCCACATGAGCATACATTTTTTTACATTTGTCATAACAGCATGCATGCCGTAAACCTGCTGAAATCCCTCTCCACCGCAGAGGTTTGTGAGCTGAATCAGTGTTAAGAGATTCATTAAATCTCCTGTAACAAAAATAGTAAGGTTTTAGAGCTAATGTAAAGCTGCCCGCTATCCAGATTTAGCTCCAAGTAACCAATACGTGGGGTTATTTTCATTTTCAGAAACCTCCCATCACAGGAATTACAGGAGCAAGACAGAACACCCACAAACACCTAAATACAGGAGAGAACAATCTTCACAACTATTCCTCCCACAAAGGATAAAATCTCTGGGGGCAATGGTCCTCCTCCCTTTTCCCTTCCACTGCACCTCTTTCCCCAGATGTTTCCAATCAGCTGAGGTAGCTGTTCATGCATTCATGTAACTGATCCCAGGGAGTGTGCCGCATGTGATCAATATTAACTCACCAACGAACAAAGAACTGCAGTTAATCCCTTGTTAAATAAAAAGCAGATTAGCTCAGATTAAATATATTAAGTGATGGGCGAACCTCAAATGGTTTGGAAGTTGGATTTGGTTTGGATAAGCATTCAAAAGTTTTGGTGTGTACCGAAATCCTATCCAGACTTTCTGAAGGTAATATGCAATCAGACTGGGAAACTCATGGAAAGGCTATCTTGTAAGAGTTCAGGTACTTCCTGCTTTCTGCCTGAAATACCACAAAAAACAGACTTCCTCATGGTGTTTTAATTTTTGGCACTATCGCTTCTAATCCTGTTCAGAATCAGGAAGTACTGAGGTACAGAGGGACGTAAACTACTACATGGGGACATAGTTAAAAGAACATTAGCTAACCTCGAAATAGTTTAGGATCAGTTTGCCTTGATTCTTGGGTTAAGGTTTGAATTGGTTCTGAAAATTTATAATTATTACTATATCACCATCAGTGTCCCTGGTGTTCTGCAGAAGGTAAACAGAGCTGCTTGAAACATGGGGTGAAAGATGTTGCATTGTTTTCACAAAAATAAATTCCTGTTTGTTTCATGTTGTTGCAGTCTGAATTATTAAATAGTGACAACATGTAATAGATTTCTGTCCCAAGGCACAAAAGGACTAGAGACCTGATCCAAAGTCCATTGAAGTCAATGAAATGCTTTTCATTGACTACAATGAGCTTTAGATCAGTCCCTTGGAGATAGATTATATTTTTTTAAGAGAAACCTAAATTCCATACTACACAATTACTATGCATTTACATACCTGAATTTGTATGTGCAATTACTTGTACCATAACTGTGCTCACAGGTCATGTTTTTCCACATACATTTGGTCATTCAGATGTCTAAACACAGCTTCTTCTTGCAAATGCCCAAACTTCTGGCCCACTTGGTATACGATAATGTAAATGTTGTCACATATAAACTCTGATTCTGCAAAGACTTACGGCTGTATTGAACTTTAGTCCCACTGATGCCATTGAGATTACACCCATGCATAAAATTAAGCTCATACAGAAACCTTTGCAGAATCAGGGCCGTGTTTTGAAAGCTTTTGATTTTGGATCTAATTTTTTCAATATCGTACCCTAAAGTTTCTATTTTAGCTGAACTAGTCTGGTTCACCCACTCCTAATATGTATTTGTCTCATTAGATCTATTAATGGGTATGTGTGTGTACAAATATGAAAGCATATATACAAAAGTACTGAATCCACAAAAAATCATTTAAAAAATGTCTTTATTAAATATAGGCTCTACTGCCCACTACAGAGCTAGTGCCCAGATATCAGGGTGACAGGCACTCTAGAAAGGAATAAAATTGCTATCTATGTGCTTATTCCACTCTACTGAAGAACCAGATTTAGTTCAAATATGTCTTGAAATGAATCTCTCCCAAGATTTTCTATTTTATTTTCATTCTATACATGGCAGTGAAGTCAGGAAACAGTAAACAAATGCTATTTCCCTGAAACAAAAAATCAAAAATAATAATACCCAAAGACAAAATCAGGAATTTGATTCTGACAGCTCCATCTGAGAATGTTTCTTTCATATCACACATTTTTGTAATGAAATGGCAAGCAGAAATTATTAGAGATTAAAATATATGTACATAAATCACAATATTATCATCTGTGTCTGATTTCACAGGCTTGAGTTGGAACAAGTGAGATGGCAGATAGTCTGGGCCTCTGGTGTTGAACTGGGCATGGCAGGGCTGGAAACTAGCCATTCAGTACACAACACAGTTTGCTCCCATAGTGGATAAAACTAGTTATTAAATCAGGTATATGGAAGTAGATCCAGGTAGCTTAGTTAGCATCAGCTTAGGACAGGGGTCACCAACCTTTCAGAAGTGGTGTGCCAAGTCTTCATTTATTCACTCTAATTTAAGGTTTCACGTGCCAGTAATACATTTTAACATTTTTAGAAGGTCTCTTTCTATAAGTCTATAATATACAACTAAACAATTCTTGTATGTAAAGTAAATAAGGTTTTTAAAATGTTTAAGAAGCTTCATTTAAAATTAAATTAAAATGTAGAGCCTCCCCTGACTGGTGGCCAGGACCTGGGTAATGCGAGTGCCACTGAAAACCAGCTCGCGTGCCTCCTTCGGCATCTGTGCCATAGGTTGCCTACCCCTGGCTTAGGACCTGGTCCTGGGTATTAAGGAAAGTGATCAAATTTCTTTCACCTCTTTCCCATTCTCTAATCAAATATTTCTTCAAGGCTAGATTCATGGATTATAAAGCCAGAAGGGTGCCCCACTGCGATGATTCTGCCTCCCTTATTCATGAGTAGCAGCACCTTGCTCAAGGAGAAGCCCCACTGAAAACAATGGGATTTGGGAAATGAAATACTGATCAACATGAGGGCAGCAGAATCTTAAGTGCTAAAATGTGAATACTTTAGGGTTCTCTGTGCCTAGGCTTGTAATAAACTAAATGAATCCTTTTCTAACCAGAAACTTGCCCTCAGAAAGCTTTTAAAAATATCGTTTGTCAAATACTTCGGGTTTTTTTGGTAATGAAATGCTAATAAACATGTTGAGCAGTAATTTATTTTGTGGTACTGTACTCACTAAGAGTGGGAATAGTTAGTAACTGTGTTCAAGATGAATGTCTTGAAAATACCTTTAAATTCTATCCTGTCCTTTACCGGTTTCGATGCATACTGCCTCAGAGGTTCACAGCCCTAGGGTGACTTCTTAATGCTAAAAGTAAATACAAAAACGAGAGGAAAACATTCCTCATGCATTCTTATTTACCTTTCCTGGCAGAAGGTCATTTCTGTCACTCAAAGCTCACACTGGTCTCCTTTTAATTTGGCATCAGTTCCATGTCTGCTCTTGATAATATTATCAGTGTTGGGTGTGAGCCAAGTCAAGTGCCAGACTTTTCTAACCAATTTGTCCAAAAAAGTTGATCATTTTGTTGGTTAATTTTTCATTCTTTGATTAAAGAAATCTTTAATGGCTTTTTCTTACAAATATTCTGCCATCTCGCCTTTTCTTAAAGCATTTCATTGCACCACTTTAACGCTATTCCATATCGGAAAGCTCACGATGTTCTAACGCATTCACAGAGAATGAGCATCCAGCAGAACTGGTTGAAATATTTTGAACAAAAAAAAATTCATAAACATTTTGGATTTTGTCATGAAATTGTAAAATGAAAAATTTATCATTTTTTTCCAGCTTTTTGGTCCTCCTTTTTTTTTTTTTTTAACTCCAGACCCCTTTTTTCTTTTTCCACCCTTTGTCAGTGGCAAAACAGAAAAAAGAATGCAAGGATGGATATTCTCCTAGTCTCCCCTACCAATATTTTTTGACTTGCTGTAATCTCTAACTCATTTGAAAGTTTCAGTGTTGGATGATGAAACAAGAAAAAAAGAAAGAAAGAAAGAAATTGGGTTAAAAACATTCGTTATCCGCAGCAGAGACTGGGTTTTATACCTTTCATATAGCATGGAACAAATTATAATTCAAAAGTAAACGGGGATGTAAAGTAGAAGCTGTCTGCAGACCAGGTAACTGTTTGCACACAAAGGGTCGTTGAACCTGGAAAGACGTATGTGCAAATGCATACCTGTTTGCTCTCTACACAAAGGAGGCTATTTCCAGGAGCACATGCATATTTCATGTGTATTTTGAGAATGCATATTTTATAAGCAGAATTTAAGCACCTATTTTTCAAAATCAGGCTTTAAATGGCCAATAATTCAATTAAAAGTTAATAAGCTGACTAACAATCCACATGCACTGTTTTAGCATATAAGTCGGTATTGTAAATGAACCTGCATTATTTCCCTAGCTTTCCTACATCTGTTTTTATAAGAGTAATCCGGGTCAGTCAATTTTCCTTTAATAAGGCCCAAACTATGGCCTTGCCTATGCAACCACATGGAGAGTAGGGGTGACTAAAATTCTCCCCTTCTTATTACCTCTGTGTGGCCTCCCTGGATGTTGTGTCCTTGTGTGTATAGGTAAACTGGAGCTGTGCACCCACTAATCCCACTCTCTGAGTGGTGGGGAATGGGCGGAGAGGTGCTCTACGCCTGCCAATGCCCCAGCCAGCAGAGCTCTGACAGTGCAAAGAGTGAGGATTTAGCAGTCCACTACTGACCAGGACCAGGAAGCCAAAGGGGAGCCAGGAAGGAATCCTGCCTCAGCAAGGTTTCTCTCTGTCCTCTCGACTTCCTGGCTCTGTTTCTGAGGCAGCAGAACCACAGTTCGACCCTTATGCAGGACAGATTGTATAATCTGGCCTGCTGAAAATTTAAATTCAGGACTATTTCCTTCCATGTTTGTAGATATAAACAACGAAAGCTTAAGCATGACATCTCTTAATTCAGAGGAAGGGTTTATATAAACATGCATTTGCTTTTCTGTTTTCCTTTGTAACAGAACATTGAGAAATAGACATATTTCAAAATGAGGCAAACTAACATCTTCTCTAACACCACTTACTAATGTTATAAACCATTATAAACACCAGTTAATAATAATATTTTAATCTTGACAGTGAAGTCTGAATTATCTCATGGCATATACACATGGGATGAAGATTTGCCTATGTGAATGCTGATTTCCTATTGGTCAGGAGTGCCTGAGGTCAAAAGGTGAAAGTTGTTTATAATTATCGAATCCCTACACCTGGTGTTCTGGATGGAGTTGTGAAGGGAACAGTGCTGGAAGTTTGGAACAGACTCTGCTCTCTAAACTCCTTGAAAAGTAGTCTTTGATGAAATTAAAGCACTTTATTAAGGAAATCCAGATGGGTGCTTTGATGCGGACACAGTGGCAAAAAGAGGACAGACACATTGAATTAAATGGCAGGCCACAACAACTTTTATTAAACTTGAACAAAGGGGAGGGTCACTAGCCACCCATCACACAGCCTCTCCTATACCAGGCATTTAATTGGTTCCAGTGCAAGGGTTACAGAGCTCCTTTGCCTAACTCGGGTAGGTCCTCCTCAGCCTACTTTCCAGGACACAGGTCTCGGTGAGTCCTACCACCCTCCCTCTGCAAAGTGGACAAAGAATGCAGAAGGGTGGGGACCTCAGCCCACAAAGATCACAAGGTCTATTCCATTAGCCCAAAGCCCATCACCAAAATCCCAGGTCTTTGATCTCTGCCAACCATTCATTTTATTCTCTTAACCACACTGAAAAAGGATTCAGGGGGCCTGGGGTCTTTGGCGGTAATTTGGTGTCGGGGGGTCCTTCCGCTCCGGGACCCACTGCTGAAGTGCCCCGAAGAACCACTGCGGGGGCACCCCACTGCCAAATTGCCACCAAAGACCTGGCACTTTGGCGGCAGATCCCGCTTCAGCGGTAATTCAGTGGCGGGGGGTCCTTCCTCCCCGGAGCAGAAGGACCCCCCACCACCGAATTGCTGCTGAAGACCTGGAGCGGAAGAAGCTCCGGGGGCCCGGGCCCCATGAGAGTTTTCTGGGGCCCCTGGAGCGAGTGAAGGACCCCACTCCAGGGACCCTAAAAAACTCTCGTGGGGGCCACTGTGGGGCCCGGGGCCTGGGGCATATTGCCCCCCCCCCCGGGTGGCCCTGTGCTTCATACTGGAAGGATTCTGTGTTCTAGAAAAGTACTCCATTGAATACGTCTTTGGGTATGTCTACACTGTGTAGTAAACCTGGACTCAGGCTCAGGTTTAAGCCTAAGCCCCCCTGAAGTCAACACACAAAGCCTTCTGACTTGTACCAGAAACTTCTCGGGACTTGGGCTTGTGGACTTGCCTAAAGTTGTGGGTCTGAGCCCAAGTCCTGCTCTGGCATGGGGTCCAAGGCCAATCATTTTGCAGTGTAGATGCAGCTGAAACCCAGGTCACCAGGCTCATATCGGAAGAGTCCACCAAGACTATCCCACAATCCCCTAGGCCTGTATGTCTGAGCCCTCCTATCCACAAACTTCTGAGTCAATTCCCAGAAACCAAAAGCAACCTCCTGGTTCAAATACAGCTGCTTGATGTTTAACCATTCCTTTCCACATGGACTGCTCACCTGTAAACATAGTTAACCTTGTCATGTTTTAGCTATGGGCAGCACTACGAAGCAGCCCTACACCAAGTGTGCTGCTTGCAGGCTAAAGGAACATAGTTAGATTCTGGTAAATCCGTGATCTGAGGCAAGCAAGACATTTGACTTCAGCAAGAGCACAAGAAATGAGCATGTGTGTAAAAGTGTCTCAGAGCAGCTGAGGATCCACCAGATCAACAGTCAGTGCTGGGAGCAAACCAAGTCCCTCAAGACCAATTACCACAAAACCAGAGATGATAACTGCACCTCAGGGAATTCCTCATCTACCTACTACTTCGACAAGGAATTTAATCAGTGCTGGGAACTGCTCAAAGCACTGAGCCCACAGTGGTGCATGATAATCTGCTGAGCAGGGAGGGCACCCTTATAAGACCGCATTCACAGGTACCACCAAAAGACAGCCTACTGATCAAGCACCTGGAGTAACCCTGGTGCTAACACCAGTCCCGGATCAGGCTATGCCATCAAACAGCTACAGCCCATCCTGGGTCTATATTTAGAGGACCTATTTGGGAACGGCTCTGGAGAGTAGCCCATAGCTGAAACTACAGCAGAAAAAGTGCCAAACCAGGGCAGGAGCCTGATATGTTTCTTCTGCCTGCCATATTTGTTGCTATTAGTATAAGAATGGGCGGAATTTCCGGGTTATGTGCAATTACATTATTATTCTAAGCAGGAAGATGTAGTGTGCTTCTGAAGAGGGCAAAAGCTATGCTACTTCCCCAGATCCCAGAGGTGAAAGTAAGCTGATACAGTCAGGTATGGCGTACCAGTAAGAGCTGGTACACAGCCGACCATACTGGTGGCAGCCAGGAGCCCCAGGGCTTCGGCAGCAATTTAAAGGGCCGGAGCACCAGTGATGATTTAAAGGGCCCAGGGTTCCAGCCCTTTAAATTACAGCTGGAGCCCCAGGGGAGCACTAGCAGTGACAGCAGCCAGTAGCCCCGGGCCCTTTAAATTGCCACTGGGCCACACAGAAGGGCTGGCTGGAGGAGTCTGGCCACAGCCCAACCCATTCTGCCTGAGGCCACGCTCCTTCGGGCTAAGCCATCCCCCATTAAGTTACTTTCATCCCTGCCACTGTCCCAGTCACCCTACACCACATGGAATATGGAAAGTGGGAAAAAATTAAACAAGCAGTTAACATGACATTTTTACTAGCTACATGCTTGATGTTAGACAGATAGATTGGGGCATCACACTTAAGAGCTTTACAGTCCCTTTCCTGCAAGTACAACACAATTTAGAAATCATCCCACGGTCCTGGGATCTCTGTATTATGAATCCATAATACAGAGGATGTATTTAGTCCATAGCTGCCTGGATTATGAGTCCACATGGTAGCAGATGTATTTAGTCTCATGCTGCCAGTCAAGTCTGTGCTGGAATTCAGGTGCTTGTAAGGAGGCTGTAATGCATCTCCATCCTATATCAGCATCTTATTGATTTTGCCACAAATTTTCACTCATTCCTCACCGGTGATTCATGCGAACTTCTCATGGAGTAGGAACTTGAGATGGTTGGTTCAATTCTGGGGCAAGGCATACATAATAGGACCGCTCACAAGCCCCCTCCATTTGTAGATGTGATGGTCAGTCACCAGCAGCCTAAAAATCTCCTTAGCATAGATAGATGGCTCTCCTCTTCTGGCTTAGTACAGAAGTTTATTCTTCCACTCAGGCACCTCAAGAACCATAATGTCCTCCCAAGCTTGCCCTACCAGAGAGGAAACCCTCCACCCACCCACTCGGGAAAAATTGTGAGAATTTGATTTTCTATGTGAATCTTATTGTGAGGTGCATTGGCATGAAAGATAACTTGCAGGACCTTTGGAGCTGGGCAATGATTTTTGTGTGAACAAAATAAAACTGAATGATAGAAAGACGTATCTTTTGACTCTGAAGTGACACAACCCCTGAAAATCAATAGAAATATTTGTTTGTTTTTCTCATGGTCAGACAATTAGCCTACTCTTTCAGGTTCCTTCGCAGGCCTTTCCACCTCTGCTGGGCAGAGACAAGAGCCCAGGGAAATGAACTCTCAACTAATGCGCAAAAAGAAAAAGAGTGAGGGATGAAATGACAGTGTACATGTTAGCCAAAGCCAATCAGCACGTTGCGTATCGGAGGGAGAAGAAGACAGAAAGTTTGGAAAGAGAGAACAGTTGCCCAGCATGAGGAGAGATTGGTGGCACAGTTCCTGAAGCATGACCACAGGCTGAGGGAGGAAGTAGAGACAGCATGCAGCACAAGGAGCTTTTCAAGAGGTTACTTGCTCTCATGACCACTAGACTGCAGGCTCCAGCTCCAGCACCTGCTTTATCTCTACGTGCTGAGTCCCACCACACTACCATGTCTTGCAGCATATGCAGCCTTTGCACAGTTGTGGGGGGTAAACTGGTCCTCATCTCAAGCAATGGCCAGTGCAGGGAACAGTCAAATGTACCCTGTAACATTCCTCCACTCCTGTACAGCATGGTCCACATGTGTGAAACACACCAGAAGGGCCAAGGAGAACAAGAGGACAGGAGACACACAGAAACAATGAAACTGCAACGGTAAAAGCATACAGAGTTCTGGGCAGGAGGTCTCTAGCCTCACAAGATGTTACATAACTTTAGCATTAAGTATTTCTAATTAATTATTATTTGTAAGCGTTTGGCCAAGCTGGCAGTTGTAGAAGGGTTGGGACTTGAATCATACTCTAATAAAAGCTGTAGTAAAATTTGTAAGCCAAAGACATGAAGTCAGATGAGGCTATGAGTTAATACATGCCATTGCCTCATCAGCTTCATCCTTCTGCCTGATGCACCAGGAAGATGCTGGGATGACGTAGTTCAATGTTGGCAAGACATTTTCAATAAACTTCTTGAGGCACATTTTTAAATCTGAGTAACTTCATCTGTGATGACTGAGTTTCCTTCAGTCTCTTTTTTCCTTGAGTGAGGGAAGGACATTTCAAAATTTCAAAGTTTTTTTCATTTTACAGGGTTGAAAACTGACCTGTTTTTTCATTTTGTTGAGTTATTTTTGCAAAATTAAAACTCTGTAAATTTTTCTGTTTTTTCCATCATTTCTTTTCTTGTCCTTTCCTTCCTCCTTCCCTCCCCCTTTTCTTCTTTTCTCTCCCCTCCCCATTTGTTTTCAAATATAACCAAAAATAACCGGGAGAAAAAGTAAAGGAGAAGGAAAGTAAAGAAGGGAGGAAAGGAATCTGAGAAAATGAAAATGGAACAACTATTTAGAAAATTGGGGAACATACTGGGGGAAATACAAGGTTTTGTAAAAAAATTTTGAAAATGGACAATTTTTGCCAAAATATTTTATTTAGGAAAAAGGGTTATTTTTTGACATGAAGACTTTTGAAAATTTTCAGCCAGCTCTAGGTTTGTTTGTGTTTTACACATTTAAATAAACTGCCTATTTAGCATTATACAATCAGTTCCAAGTGAAGACCCTCATAGCTCATGCCTGTAGCTGCCAGTCACTCATCTTGGCAGGTGAAGCTCTCAAAACAGTTAATCTGAGGATAATTTGCAACAGCAACAAATTGTTGTCTGTAATGCTTTTGCGGACTCAGTGATAAGGATATTAATTAACATTGTGTTAATTTTAGGGGTGAAAGGTTGTTTTGTTTTGTTTTACCAAAGTGGCTGTTACAAAGAAAAGGCTATTTAAAGTAACAAGACTTTCTTTCGCTTGTAAGGCCTCTCCTTAGATTAATTGATTGATTTTTGGCATTTCCCTGGAATTTGGTTTTGGCTTTTGGTTTCCAACTTGAGATATCAGCCCTGATGCCATGTCACACTGTGCTGTGATCTCATAGCCATTAAGATTCTATTGGGCATGACTGGTCCTGCCCAAAAGAATCTGTGTCCGATGGAAAGCAGTGCTGATGATGCATTAGGGTTGCGCTCCGCTTTGAGCCAGTAAGAGGGAGGTCCTGACCACTTGTGACCATCAAGGGCCAAAGTTTCAGAGCCAGTCTCAGTCTGTGCACCTGTCTAGCCCATGTAGTTTTTGAATGCTATCATTTGTACCTAAATGAAAGAATGGACAATTTCATAAGAACATAGAACTGAAAGGGACCTCCTGAGTCATGGAGTCCAGCTAACACCATCATACGATCACTTTCAATCATGCCCACCCTTCTTAACATATTGGTCTCACTGAAATTTCATGAGTGTCCTCTCCTGATTCCCCATCCCTACTTCTCTGGTCATTCTGTCATTCTCTCTTTCAGTGAGCCCTTTTCGTCTACACTACAGGATTATTCCGATTTTACATAAACCAGTTTTGTAAAACAGATTGTATAAAGTCGAGTGCATGTGGCCACACATAGCATATTAATTCGGTGGTATGCGTCCATATACCGAGGCTAGCGTCGATTTCCAGAGCATTGCACTGTGGGTAGTGATCCCATAGCTATCCCATAGTTCCCGCAGTCTCCCCCACCCCTTGGAATTCTGGGTTGAGATTCCAGTGCCTGATGGGGCAAAAAACATTGTCACGGGTAGTTCTGGGTACAGCCTCATCCCTCCCTCCGTGAAAGCAGCAGACAACCGTTTCGCGCCTTTTTTCCTGGGTGAACTGTGCAACCGCCATACCATAGCACAGCAAGCATGGACCCTGCTCAGATCAAGACCGCAATCGTGGATGTTGTAAACACCTCACGCATTCTCATGCAGTCTATGCTGAACCAGGACCTGCAAAGCCAGGCGAGCAGGAGGCGGCTACGGCAGCGCAGTGACAAGAGTGATGAGGACATGGACGCAGAATTCTCTCAAACAGCGGGCCCCTGCACTTTGTGAACGCCAATTTTGGGCCCGGGAAAAAAGCATAGACTGGTGGGACCGCATAGTTTTGCAGGTTTGGGACAATTCACAGTGACTGCCAAACTTTCGCATGCGTAAGGGCACTTTTATGGAACTTTGTGACTTGCTTTCCCCTGCCCTGAAACGCCAGAATACCAAGATGAGAGCAGCCCTCACAGCGGAGAAGCAAGTGGCAATAGCCCTCTGGAAGCTTGCAATGCCAGACAGCTACCGGTCAGTTAGGAATCAATTTGGAGTGGGGAAATCTACTGTAGGGGCTGCTGTGATGCAAGTAGCCAAAGCAATCATTAAGCTGCTGCTACGAAAGGTTGTGACTCTGGGAAACATGCAGGTCATAATGGATGGTTTTGCTGCAATGGGATTCCCTAACTGTGGGGGGGCGATAGATGGAACCCATATCCCTATCTTGGCACCGGAGCACCAGGGCACCCAGTACGTAAACCGCAAGGGGTACTTTTCAATGGTGCTGCAAGCACTGGTGGATCTCAGGGGACATTTCATCAACATCCATGTGGGATGGCCAGGAAGTGTTCATGATGCTCATGTCTTCAGGAACACTACTCTGTTTAAACAGCTCCAGCAAGGGAATTACTTCCCAGACCAGAAACTAACAGTTGGGGATGTTGAAATGCCTGTAGTTATCCTGGGGGACCCAGCCTACTCCTTGATGCCATAGCTCATAAAACCATACACAGGCAGCCTGGACAGTAGTCAGGAGCTGTTCAACTACAGGCTGAGCAAGTGCAGAATGGTGGTAGAATGTGCATTTGGCCGTTTAAAGGCGCGCTGGTGCACATTACTGACTCACTCAGACCTCAGCCAAACCAATGTCCCCATTGTTATTGCTGCTTGCTGTATGCTCCACAATCTCTGTGAGAGTAAAGGGGGAGACCTTTATGGCGGGGTGGGAGACTGAGGCAAATCACCTGGCCGCTGATTACATGCAGCCAGACACCAGGGCGATTAGAAGAGCACACCACGAAGCGGTGCGCATCAGAGAAGCTTTGAAAACGAGTTTCATCACGGGCCAGAGTACGGTGTGACTGTTGTGTTTGTTTCCCCTTGATGAAACCCCCCCCGCCCCGATTGACTCATTCCCTGTAAGCAACCCACCCTCCCTCTTCGATTACAGCTTGCTTAAGGAAATAAAAAGTCACTATCTTTTAAAAATCATGTATTCTTTATTAAAAAGTCATTATAAAAAGAGAGAGAGAACTGACAAGGTATCCCGGGTGTGGTTTGGGAGGAGGATAGGAGGGAAGGAAAAGGCCACTAAAAATATTTCAAAGTAATGACAGCCTTTTTGTTGGGCTGTCCACGGGAGTGGAGTGGGCGGGTGCACGAAGCCTTCCCCCACGCGTTCTTACACGTCTAAGTGAGGAAGATGTGGAACATGGTGAGTGGTGAGGGTGGTTAAACAGGGGCTGCAGCAGCACTCTGTGACCCTGCTGCTGTTCCTGAAGCTCCACCAGACGTCGGAGGATGTCAGTTTGATCACGCAGCAGCCCCAGCGTTGCATCATGCCTCCTCTGATCTTCCTGCCACCATCTCTCATCACTTTCGTCCCTCCTGTCCTCACGTTCACTGGCATCTTTCCTGTAATTTGATACCACGTCCTTCCACTCATTCAGATGAGCTCTTTCATCGTGGGTTACTTCCATGAATTCTAAGAACATTTCGTCTCGCATCTTCTTTTTCCTCCGCCTTATCTGAGCTAGCCTTCGGGATGGAGTAGAGAGGCTTGAAAAATTTGCAGCCGCATGAGGGAGGTAAAAAAGGGAGAGAAGTATTTAAAAAGATACATTTTACAGAACAATGCTTATACTCTTTCACAGTGAACAACACTATTCACCTTACATAGCACATGTGATTTCACTATAAGGTCGCATTTTGCATCTTAATATTGAGTGCCTGCGGCTCTGGTGTTACAGATCTCACAGACGCAGGTCCGGGCAGCAGAATTCAGCTTGCATGCGGCCATGGTAAGCCATTGTCTTTCGGCTTCTGCAGCCTTCATATACACAGTGCCCTCCTTTCCCAAATACCAAGCAAAGCCCGTTTAGTGCTGCTTCTTTCCTGTTAACATGCAGCAGCAGAAACCACCCCCCGCTCCAATTCTGTGGGATGATTGCTTTACCCCTCCCCCCACCGTGTGGCTGGTATCATGGAAGATCACTGCTAAACACCCGCCTTTCCCCCCCCACCGAGTGGCTGGTAGCAGGGAAGATCCCTGCTAGCCAACCGCGAAAAAGCTCAGACCCATTACCCTCCCTCTCCTCCCCCCGCTTGGCTACCTGCAAGGAAGGATTTCTTTTAAGCAACAGGCAAACAGCCCAGTAGGAATGGCCATCTCTGTCCCCTTAATTAAATTCCTGAATTTCAACCAGGTTACTATGAACGATATCACTCTCCTGAGGATAACACAGCGAGATAAAGAACGGATATTGCTTGAATGCTAGCAACCACCGGGTCCATACGCAGCTAGGCTTTGTCATGCAATGATACCAGATTACTTGCTACATGCATGGTGTGGTAAAGTGTCCTACCATGGGGGACGGAATAAGGCTGCCTTGCCCAGAAACCTTCTGCAAAGGCTTTTGGAGTACCTCCAGGAGAGCTTCATGGAGATGTCCCTGGAGGATTTCCGCTCCATCCCCAGACATATTTCCAATAACTGTACTGGCTGTGAATGCATCCCAAGTCCTCAGGGCAAATCAATCATTAAAAAACGCTTGCTTTTAAACCATGTTTTATATTTACAAAGGTACACTCACCAGAGGTCGCTTCCATGGTTTCATTGTCTGGGCTACTGGCTTGGGAGGGCTGGGATGGTAATTCTGTCTGGGTGAGAAAAAGCTCCTGGCTGTTGGGGAGAACGGAGTGCTGTGTGCTCTCTGCAAGCTCCTCCTCCTCCTCATCTTCCCCATCCGCAGAATCCTCAGCCATGGCTGAGATTATTACCCCCACCTCGGAATCCAGGGACACGGGTGGGGTACTGGTGGCGGACCCCCGTAGAATTGCATGCAGCTCAGCATAGAAGTGGCATGCCCCAGACCTTCCGTTTGCTTCTTTGGTTTTCTGGTAGGCTTGTCTGAGCTCAACTTTCACTCTGCACTGCACTGAGTCCCTGGTGTGGCCTTTCTCCATCATTGCCTTGGAAATTTTTTCAAATTTTTTTTATTTCGTCTTTTGGAACGGAGTTCTGTTAGCACAGAATCCTCTCCTCCTATAGTGATCAGATCCAGTACCTCCCATGCGGTCCATGCTGGAGCTCTTTTTTGATTCTCAGGAGACTGCATTGTTACCTGTGCTGGTGACTCTGCGTGGTCACCTGTGCTGGTGAGCTCTCCATGCTGGACAAACAGGAAATGCAATTCAAAAGTTCGCGGGACTTTTCCTGTCTACCTGGCCAGTGCATCCGAGTTCAGATTGTTTTCCAGAGTAGTCACAGTGGTGCACTGTGGGATACCACCCGGAGGCCAATACCGTCGATTTGCAGCCACACTAACCCTAATCCGATATGGTAATACCGATTTCAGCGCTACTCCTCTTGTCGGGGAGGAGTACAGAAACCGGTTTAAAGAGCCCTTTATATCGATATAAAGGGCCTCGTTGTGTGGAAGGATGCAGCGTTAAATCGGTTTAACACTGCTAAAATCGGTATAAACGCGTAGTGTAGAGCAGGCCTCATTCCTGCTCTCTGAGTCCCACAGGCCTCCAAGCTTGGTCCCTTACTCTCATCCCTTTACACTCTTGCCTTGGTTGATCATCCATTCAATGGTTTCAACTACCGTTTTTATGCCAATGTCTTACAAATCTCCTTTTTCACACCTCATCTGACCGTGACAACTGAATTAACAATTTACAAAACAAATCACAAGATTCTTATTTGTTGTAAACCTGTTCCTCCCCTTAGTTTGGTATAAAACAGTCTCTGCACTGTTGTCCATTGTCATCACTTGCGCTTTTATGTTTTTCTTGTCTACACTGGCATGTTTTGTCACCAAAAACTGCCTTGTGGTGACAAAATAGCGATAACATACACACAACAATGGGACTTTTGTTGTGAAAAATGCCCAGTTTTGGCAACAAAAAACTTTCACCCCATGAGAGACTTTGTCTTTTCCCCTCTATTGTCGACAAACAGTCAATGCAGACAGCAGGCTTTTTTTATTTTATTTTATTGGCCTCCAGAAAGTGTCCCAGAATTCCCATGCTGCCGCTGTGGTCAGCAGTTTGAACTCCACTGCCCAGCAGCCAACTCACCCCTCCCCCTTGCAAGCCCCGGGAATTTTAAATCTCATTTCCTGCTTGCTAGTTTCCCATGTGAGCTTCCCAGCTGAGCATGGCTGGCTATCACATCAAACACGCTCCCACATGGACCACCACTGAGCTGTTGGATTGGATCAGTATATGGGGAGAGGAGTCTGTTCAGTCGCAGTTGCCACTGACCCATAGGAATTTGGACACATATGGGCAAATTTCTCAAGGCTTGTGCGAAAAGGGTTATGATCGGAACATGAAACAGTGCAGAGCGAAGATAAAGGAGCTGAGGCAGGAGTACTATAAGGCACAGGAGGTGAACCATCACTCCGGTGGTGCACCTAAGACCTGCTGCTTCTATAAGGAGCTGAATGCTTTCCTCGGTGGTGACTCTACCTCCATCGCTGATAGCCCCGTGGATACTTCACAGACAGCAGAAAGAGGGAGTAACCCGGAGGCTGAAATTATGGATGAAGAAGTGGAGCTAGAAGAGGATGTGGAGCTCCCAGTGGGTTCGCCTGGGGGGCAGGCAGCCAGGAACTTCTCTCTACTTCAGAAGTGTTCAACAGGGAGCAGGAAGCAGATGAGATGCCGGGTAAGTTGCTGTGGCTTGTGTAGGGAATTGAAAAGTGGGAAGCAGGTAGTGCTTTCTGTGAGCTGAACATTGCCCTGTGTAGCTAATCTGCATGGCCAAGCAGGGTGTCGATGGACATTAAGACCTGTAGGGAATCCTTCAGAGAGAGGCTCTGGAAAGTTTCCAAGAGGTACTTGTTAATCCTCTGCCACAGATTTCATACTAAACCAATGATCCAGAATGGTGTTAGAGGAAGTGCCATCTTTTAAAGCAGTGGTTCTCAACCAGGTATACACATACCCCTAGAGTATGCAGAGGTCATTCCAGGGAGGTTGGTGTATATCAACTCAACTAGATATTTGCCTAGTCTTACACCAAGGTACCTAAAATGCATGAGCAAAGTCATAAACTAAAATTTCATACACACAATGACTTGGTTATACTGCTCTATATACTATACCCTGAAATGTGAGTACAGTATGTATATTCCGATTGATTTATTTTATAATTATATGGTAAAAGTGAGAAAGTAAGCAATTTTTCAGTAATAGTGTGCTGTGACATTTTTGTATTTCTATGTCTGATTTTGTAAGCAAGTAGTTTTTAAGTGAGGTGAAACTTAGGGGTATACAAGACAAATCAGACTCCTGAAAAAGGTACAATAGTCTGGAGAGGTTGAGAGCCACTGTTTTAAAGGAAACCTGAAACCACAGTCCTAACAACTTGTGGTTCATTGAAGATTCAATGGCACTTTTTAAAAAAATGCCTTAGGAATATTAACCTGTGAATCTTGACCAAACTCCAACTTGGGAAACTACATTTTGCCTTCCTAAAATTTCCCCGCACCATTACATTTTGAAGTTTATTCCCCTAGAAATACTGTTGTGTAGTTACAATGGCAACAGACACTCAACAAAAATCAATTAAATAAATAATAAGCAATAAATAGTCTTGCTGATTGCTTTAGGGATTTGGCTGCATTACATATATTTGCACCTGCATACATTATTTTGGATTTGCAGTGATATAATTGTGAGCAGAATTTGGCCCTGTGTATGTGTATAATAGAGCTGTTTGGGAACTTTTTGATGGAACATTTTTTCATCAGGAAGGTTCTGCAGGTCTAGGATGGCATTTCTGGTGAAAAGCAGACACCACATTGTAGGCCAGGAGTAGGCAACCTATGACACGCTTGCCGAAGGAGGCAAGCGAATTGATTTTCAGTGGCACTCACTCTGCCCAGGTCCTGGCTACCAGTCTGGGGGGGCTCTGCATTTTAATTTAATTTTAAATGAAGCTTCTTAAACATTTTAAAAACCTTATTTACTTTACATACAATAATAGTTTAGTTATAGATTATAGACTTATAGAAAGAGAACTTCTAAAAACATTAAATTGTATTACTGACATGCGAAACCTTAAATTAGAGGGAATAAATGAAGACTCGGCACACCACTTCTGAAAGGTTGCCGACCACTGTTGTAGTCAATGGGTTAGGACAGTCTTGGTCTCCAACAGGCAGAGTAGGGATTGGAACCTATATTTCCCATAGCTCAGCTGAGTACTCTGACCACCAGGCTCACAGCGAGGCTGTAATTGGGTTCTGGTTTTGACCAGAAATTCCATTTTTGTGTGAAGTATCAGAGGGGTAGCCGTGTTAGTCTGGATCTGTAAAAGCAGCAAAGAGTCCTGTGGCACCTTATAGACTAACAGACATATTGGAGCATGAGCTTTCATGGGTGAATACTCACTTCATCGGATGCATGATCCCACGAAAGCTCATGCTCCACTACGTCTGTTAGTCTATAAGGTGCCACAGGACTCTTTGCCATTTTTGTGTGAAAATGTTCAAAAGGTCCTGGTTTTCTTGGAACAAAATCAAATGTCAAAGCCTCAATATTTTTCATGACATAGAATTCTCGTTTTCCAGTCAGCTCTAGTAGCTCTGTCTCTTTTCCCTCAATGGCAAATGTGTATGTGACAAAGTGCTAAAGCACTCCAACGTGTGACGAGTTACCAGGTTCCAACCTATCACATGGCTGATGTGAGTGGGGTTATACAAGGAAAAGGTAAGCCGGTGTAAAGGAGGCTGTGACACAAGTGGAGCTGATGAGTGGTAATGTTATGAATACTGTAGGAGCTGCTATGCAAGAATCTAAAATCAGTACTTGTGTTAACACCTGCAACCCATGCAACTGTGGGAGGGCCGAAACAGTGAAATATGTATGCAAAGTGAAACACAAACCTCGCCCCATCTAATGGTACGGGAACACAAACCCTGCCCATCGAGATGGGCAGCAGCAATACTGGTAGAGGCCCCAGAATTCAGCTATGCAGGTGGCCATCATGGGACAAAAGCTGCCACTGTCTAAAATACTGATATTTAACTTAGTTATTTAGTTATTAACTTAGTTAGAGAGTATAGAGCTTATATTCAGGCAAAGGAATGTTTACTATACACCAGAATGTTCAAAGTCAATAAGAGTGGTGGGGAGTACAAATGAGGAGCAACACAGTGGCTTCACAGATATGATCATCTAGGGCAGGGGTTCCCAAACTTGGTTCATGACTTGTTCAGGGTAATCCCCTGGCGGGCTGTGAGACACTTTGTTTACCTAAGCATCCGCCGGTACGGCCACTCGCAGCTCCCAGTGGCCGCAGTTCGCCATTCCTGGCCAATGGGAGCTGCAGGAAGTGGTGGCCCGCCCTGTGCCAGTTCCCGCAGCTCCCACTGGTCGGGAATGGCGAACCACAGTCACTGGGAGCTGCGAGTGGCCATACCTGCAGATGCTCAGATAAACAAAACGTCTCGCGGCCCACCAGGGGCTTACCCTGAGCAAGCCACGAACCAAGTTTGGGAACCCCTGATCTAGGTACATACCTAGGGACCAGAGGGCTGTTGGTTTCAAGAATCCTGTCTTCTTTCTCAAGCCTTGTTTTGCCAGGATGAGAGCTGGGGGATCAAAAGTATGCTAAACAGTTAAAAGTCCTCTTAGGGGAGAGGGGTTGTCAGTCATCCTGGGCTGTCCAGGGGGAACTTGTCAGAAGCTATCTGGGGGAGCAGGATGAGACAGAGAAACAGGCTCTGAGAGGGAGTCTGAAGGATGTAGGCCAGGGATAGGCAACCTATGGCACACGTGCCAAAGACGGCACGCTAGCTGATTTTCAGTGGCACTCACACTGCCAGAGTCCTGGCCACTGGTCTAGGGGGCTCTGCATTTTAATTTACTTTTAAATGAAGCTTCTTAAACATTTTAAAAACCCTATTTACTTTAAATACAACAATTGTTTAGTTATATATTATAGACTTATAGAAAGAGACCTTCAAAAAGGTTAACATGTATTACTGGCGCATGAAACCTTAAATTAGAGGGAATAAATGAAGACTCGGCACACCACTTCTGAAAGGTTGCCGACCGCTGACGGAACAGTTAGCAGTAAAGGAAAGCTAGCATTCTGTGTTTAGGCTGCTGTACTGTTTTTTTGGACATGTTTTCTCTGAACTGCTTTTGTTCTAAATAAATACTTTGCCTTTAAGAAGGCTGTTTGGTTTACTAAATACCACTTTCATAGCCCCATAGGGAACAAACCTGCAGGGTCTGAACCTATGTCAGAGGTGATCACAGCTGATACAGAGGAAACTACAACCCAGCATTCCATCCCAAAGGGTAGAGGTGATGGCCCAAACCCTGAGGCCAAGAGGGGGTGCATTCAGAGAGACCATGTGGGTTCAGAGGTGGAGTTTGCCCAGTAAGTGTGACAGAGGTTACCACAGGGGGAAAGGTGTCTCCTCTCCCCTCCCCTCCCTGATGACTGAACCTGGAAATGCCTTGAGTGGTTATTATCGAGTAGTTTGAGTTGATTTGTTCTGGTTTTGAGTTTTGTTTTGGAAATAAAACAAGCTCAGAGGAAAGAGATGTGAAGTGACCTATAGCTGAAACTTACATTTTTCCTTCCCCAGTGTATATATCTGCACACCAGCTTACAATGTAATAGCGTAATAAATTGAGTACACACAGGACCAAATTCTGCTCAGAATTACACCAGTGTAAATCCAGAATAACTCATTGGCCTCATTGGAAAGTTATTTGAAATGGATTTACACTTGGGTAACTGAGAATTTTATTTAAAACACTGTCTGAAAAGTGTTTCCCCTCCAGGGTGAAAAATGTTACTAACGTCAGTTGTTATTACATTTAAAATAACCAGAACTAATTTCACCTGGATGAAATACAGTCACAATCCATGGCATTACATTAACTTTTTTTCCTGCCTTAGGCTCGGATGATATCAGATATTGATTTACAATGAGCAAATACATTTTGTTTTGAAAAGACTACTCTGCGTCAGATAGAAAAATCAGTCATTACTACGAAGTATCTGTATTTATTACATATTTGTCACTGAGATTCTGCAAGACATTTCTAGCCAGATTTCTGCTGAAACCATTCATGACTCTAATTATCAACACATGAAAAATGGCTTATACTCATGACATCACATGCATACAATACAAGACGCTTAGGGCCAAACTGTGACCTCAATTACATCCATGTAAATCCACAGTAGCACTAAAAACTTGCACTGAGTTATTCCAAATGTATTCTGATGCAAGTGGAATCAGAATCTGGCTCTTGGTGTATACGCTGCTGACACACAGAGGAAAGACTCCTAGAGATTGCCACCTGGTATAAATTAAAAGGTTATGTTGACTTAAGCTGACATCTTTCAAACTAGTTTTACATCCATCCACACCTAAATTTATCTCCCACCGACATAGTCACCCTGTTACATTAACACAATATGATTGACAGACACAGACTGCAGCAGATCACCCTTCAGATATTGTCGGCCAAGCAGAAGACAAAGTACCATGTCTTGCCTGATGGGCATACAGGGATATGGGACAAGCAAGAGGTGTAAGTAAAATAAAACTGGTTATGAAGAGCACAAGCTGGAGTGTCAGGACTGATCCTTTGCATGAGTTGATTGAGATCAGAGCTGGATTCATTTTAAATAAATGAACCACCAGGGGTGGTGTAAAAGGATTTCTGGCTCACTGGATTCAAAAGATAAATGTTGAGGTCTCCCCACCTCCTTTTGGTTCTCTGTGGGAGTCACAGGGAAGGGTATAACACATGTTCCGGCCAGATAGCCGAGTTTCATGAGGATATGGCAGATAGGTCTGTAAGTTTGCTCTATGACCTTATTAGAGTCCCCAGTTATTCCCAAACCAGCTTTGGTAAGAAATACAAAGTTTGTTCTTCCAGTGACCTCAGCCTGAACCCAGTCCCGGAAGGACTATCCTTGAGTTACGGTAATGCAGTACTTAGCAATAATGCTTCCTGAGAACAGAAGACTGCCAAAGTTTAAGTGTATATTTTATTATCTGGATTATTGTCCATTGTGGTACTCAGATGCAAACACAGGCTCATTTCATTTAGGTCTCCAGTTTTGACTTTAACCAGGATCCAAGTTTCTAATAAAATTACCGAAAAAGAAAAACTAGGTCTTTATCCTCTACCTAGTGAGCCTCAATGGCTCTTTTCTAAAGAAACACAGTCATGAAGTCACATGATGTCTGTGTAACAGCATTAATGTTCCACTGAATGTTACCTTCTGCTGTTTCACCTCTTTCAATAGTACAAACCACATACAAAGTCATGTGCTTTATGATTTATCAGAGGTGATAGCTGAACAATGATTGTACAAACAATCAGCAACTGTAGGAACTAGACGGAAAATGTCCAGGATATATTTGTAGAAAAGAAAACATTTCCACAAATGATTTTCTGTAACAAATCTTGAACTACTTCTTGAGAGTATGAGGAGGAATAGTTAGTACAGTAAGTAAATGCCATTTCATCAAAGGAAACGGGAAATTTCATGTACAAGACATGTATCAAAAGGATGAGTGCCTGAATCTCAAAAGTTACACACCTACTAAATGATCAAAACTATGTTTATCCTTTTCCTGCAGGGGGTTAGGCTCACATGAATTGGCTGCAACTTTCCTACCATAAGCAGCCCAAGAGCAAACATCTCTAAAGAATATTGACTAAAACCCACTGCATTCTCTCACTCGTGATGACAAACGGTCTAGTTTTTTCCCAAGGTAGTTAGTCAAACTCTCTTTTAAAATATTCATTGTTGGGTTAAAAACAAATCTTTAAACCTGGGCCGAAACACTAAAAGGAAATAAATAACAAAGCCCCAGTGTTTTATCTCATTTCATCCTACACAAATTGCTAAGAGAAATAAGATGCAATAATCTGTTCGTTAACAAGGAAAAGAAAAGCAACATGTGTGCTTAGCAGAATCAAATGTACATAAAGCCCGAGGGCTAGTTCTGCCTTTAGACTCATTCTGCACTGAGGTAGTGCAGAGCTGCACTGCCCCATGGGAAAACTAGAGGCATTCTAGCTCAGAAAGACAAAACAGCTCCCAGAGCACCCATGTACCCAGAAAGAGCCTCCATAAAGGAGTCCAGCACAGACAAATTGCCCCCCCACTTGCCAACCAGTGAGGCTGCGTCATAGTTCCACCTACGTGCCACTCCGTCCCACGCCTTGAAGGTATGATGCACCCCCCAGAGTAACATGGGACTAGTTTATGGGCTTCCCTGGATTTGGTATATAAAATGCATGGATTCCAGGTCTGTGCAGTCCTGACACAGGTAAAAAAAAAGAGTGGAAGGTGCTCCTTACTCCCTCTATCACTCCCCTGCACATAGGCATAGGGGCTAGCACAACAGAGTGGCTAGGAAGTTTGGATCACTCATAAAAAGAACCTTGATTTCTACAAATGTATTTGTTAGTCTTAAGTATTCACCAAGTAGTTTACCCACACAAATTTTAGCTAATGAGTTGTTTGAATTGATTATTTATTCTTTGTTATTCCTGGCATGTGATCGGTCACCTGTATCTCTTTGTTTTCTTTCTGGATTCCGATTAGAATTTTTTAAACAGTGAATGATGAATAATGGGAAGTTCTGGCTGAGGAAATGCAAACATCCTCACAGCTGCATCAGCAGTTGTCTGAATACGTGTGAGCAACAAATGATGTGACCTGAGAAATAAAAGCAGAGAGAACTTAACATGTTTATTCACACAAGTATTTGTAAATCACTATCCAAGCAGCTCTACTTACCATTCTGTTTTTTGTCACACACAGTTGGTTTCAATTTTTAATAATGAGATTGTTCTACAATGAAAATCAAAATTATGACCTTAATGTGTATTGTTATTAGTTTTGCTTTATTAAAAATCCAGTAATTTGAACTTAATTACTTGCTTTCACAGTTTAAAATAAGACTATACCAATATTTCATTCCTGGTGAGAGTGCTGGTATGTTAATTATTTCTAGAAATTGTGATTCATATGCACTATTATGCCTAGACTAATAAGGATGGAATTTACCCTTTCTCCCACAAAACCAGGGTAAGTGGATTATGTGTAGGGAATTGACATGGGGCTGGGTGAACAGATACATTTCCCCAACCTGCAGTATATCCCCTCCGTGCCCTGTATGTTGAGGTTTGAGGTCAATGATCTACAAGAGTATGGAAATGCATTGTTTGTTATTTACCATTCCCCAGTCTTTATCCCCTTGTTAAAGGTTTCAGTCAACCATGCAGAGATACAAGACATATATGTGACCAATCACAGTCCACAATCTACAAATTGTAAAGACTTCATGGGAAAACCCCATAGACTGAAAATCATTGATCCAAATTCTCTGGTGAATACTTATGAATACATCCTCAGCTAATGTAACTAGTTTGTGGTGGATTCTCTCAAGCTGTTGATTTTACTAATATATGCATGGCTGAATATTTTCTCAATAAAAACATATATTTTAAATGTCATCTGTATAGAAGTTATACAAATCCGCCACTTTTCTGTTCACAACCTCTCTAAATCTCTTTTCAGAAGATCCCAGACCTCAGCTGCATTCCTCGAGGATTTACAGGGCACAAGAGAAGCAGAAATCAGCTCAAAACGAATATGTGTATTCAGAAATATATTGAGGCTTTTCCAGCTTTTCAGCTACCTCACTCAAATTAATCTTCTTGAAGGCACTAGAACTATTTGCAATACCACTTTAACTATTTCTTCATTTCATCACTTTTTCAGCACATCCATTATATTCTCTTGATGGGAATAACTGCAATGTAACCAGATATGAAAGGGATATTGAGTCAGAGTACTGGAGGGAACCCACAAAATCAGGAAGAAAATGCAGTTTGTTTAAGATTTACCATCTCTGTAAATATTATGAACCATGGAACAGATTCTGATCTTAGTTACTCTGGTGTTATTCTGGAATAACTGCATTGACTTCAGTGGTGTCATCTCAGCTGACTTCAATGATCTATAATCATCTATGCCAATCTCTGTGGGCCAAACTAGGATGATCCCAATTTTTTTCAAAAAATTGTTATGAGTATAAATGACATGGGCCATTACCATGGAATGACATAACCATTACCATAGCTGGAGTCTTTAACAAAACTCTAGACCAGTCCTTGATAAATCTTCTCCATCTCCTCATTAGAACACTAATGTTCATCAGATACTTCATACATACATGGCTGATTTAGGCATACATACATGGCTGATTTGGGAGACTGGGAAATCCTATTGCCAGAGGCTATAGGTTTATTCTGCAGCTAATTTAACATATTCAAGCATGAACTATTTCTTAATTTCACAAAACTTGATAAATTCTGTCACTGATTGCAACATTGGTACTATTGCTATATCTGATCATATTCCTATACATCAAAGGCTGTATCATCTCTTATGCCACCTTTAAAAAGAAATGGGAAGAACATGAAATTGATACCCTTGCAAAGGAAATTAAGACCTTGGATGTAGACTATGCTTCTGGTCCCTCCCCACACATACTCAGAACCTTCAAGAATCTAAGGTATGAAATCAACAAACTTCTATTCCAAACGGCTGCCTTTGCTTTATTCAGTTTGAAATAAAACTATTGGGACTCTGGCAAGAGAGCTGGCAAGCTGTTGCCATATAGCCTTAAGCAAAAAGCTAACAGAAATAAGATCACTGCTATTCACAATAGCAGCAATAAATTATATACAACACAGTCCAATATTAATAAACAATTTCAACAGTTTTATTCAAAATGTATTTAGCTGAAGAGGGAATCAATAAAGACACCCTAGGTAACATTTTAGTGTATTGTCTCTCCCACACATCTCTGACTCTCAGAAGGAACTTCTGGCTGCCCCTCTATAAATCGCGAAACTGGCTCTGTCTATAAAAGAAATGAAGTTCAAAAAACTCATAGCACAGATAGGTTCCCTACTGAATTTTACCAAAAGTTCTCTGAAACTTTAGCACCTAGATTACTGAATATATTCAGCGAGGCCAAGAATGAACAAACTCTCCAGCCTATGCTAACAAAAGTTGTAATGTTTCTTATGCATAAATTTGGGAAATACCTTGGACTCTGTAGTAATTACAGACCAACTTCCTTAATTATTTGTGATGATAAGATTGTAGCTATAGCTCTTGCTATGTGATTGAACAAAGTTCTCTCACACATTATACAAATAAATCAGGTAGGCTTCCTTTATAATAGACATGGCTCAAATAATTTGCATCAACTGATTGAAATTATTGCCACTTTGAGAGATTTGTCATTTCTTTAGATGCCAAAAAGGCCTTTGAACATATAGCCTGGGACCATCTTTTTCATGTGATAGCAAAATTCAGATTTGATAACCAATGTGTTGCTTGCATTAAGCTTTTATACTCTAACCCAGATTTCAGAGCAGTTACCAACGGTATGATTTCCACCCCTTTCCATTACAGAGAAGTATGAGGCAGGGCTGCCCCCTTTCTCCTCTTCTGTTTGATTTAGCTCTAGAACCTTTAGCCATTGCCATCCGAGCAAATCAACAGATTAATGGTATCACCAAACAGAGCACACAATGTATGCACATGATGCTCTTGGTATTTGTATCTAAGCCTGAGGTTACCGTTCTTAACCTTCTAGCCACTAATAAATGTGGACATCTCTCGGGGTATAAAATTAGTTGAGGTAAATCAGAAATCTTAGGCATTAACAAAGATGCCCACAAAGACCTTTTCTCAAATTGGGATTTTCAATGGCAACCCTCTTACATAAAATATTTAGGAATACTAATTCCTAAGAACATTCAGGACATACCTACGACACACAAAGAACCAATTATTGCCAAGTGGCTATCGATTTGGAGAGATGGAATTTGTTAAGCCTCAGTCTGCGGAGTAAAATTAATATACTGGAAATGAATATCCTTCCCAGAATTTTGGATGTCCTCAGGGGATCTCCCTATTCCTAGTCCTCAAACTTATTTTAAGAAATTCAATAATATTTTCAGAATGTTGTTCGGGCGGGGGGCATGTAAGAAACCTTGACACTCTTGGGAAAAAATGATAGCTCTGCTTATCTCATTTTCACAACCTGTAAAATTATCATTTCTCCTTTTTGCTACTCCAGGCATCTTAGTGGCTGTCAGATATGACTGCACAGATGCCACTTTAGGTTCAGATTAAATATGAATTGGTGTATCATCTCCCCGCTCTCAGGCACTGTAGGATCGAATTATCATAGATTTGATGGCTCCAGAGTTCCCACAATAGCAGCTGTGAGGCAAGCTTGGTCAAACTTGGCCAAAAAGTTCTGCTTCCATCCATTCTTCCATGTAGAGGTAGTTGTATGGCGCAATCCTATCCTTAAAACCAGTGGCAAAACCTTGATGTGGAGGGATTGGATGGAAAGAGAAATCATGACTGTGTCGCAGCTAATTGACAATGATAAATTTAAACCACTTGTTGATCTTCAGCAACAATTTGGCTTGGCCTGCTCCAGAGCATGCAAGTGTCTCCAATTCAAACATTTACTATGAATGTATTTGCACCGGATGCACTGGGAGCTCCAGAGCCTATAGAACGTTCATTATTTTGGAGGAAACTTCATGGATTTACTCGTCCAGTGGTATTCTATGATTTTCTGGCCCAAAAAATCTCAACTGATAATTTGAGAGTTGCTTGGAATAGAGATTTGGATACACAAATATCTCTTACCCAATGGAATGCAATTATATCTAATGTTAAAAAAGCAACTATAGACCTAAGACTCTCTCTTATTCACTGAAACACATGTTTTAAAATATACTGGTTCCCACATAAACTAATGATAATGGGTCTCATAAATGCTTAATACTGTGAGAAATGTAACTCCCTTGATGCTACATCACCTCATAAGTTTTGGGAGTGACCCGTATCAAGAATTTCTTGTATAAAGCAGGTTAAAGGGCCTGTTTGATATTAGATGCTAAATTGGAGCCATACTCCTTAAAATTTAATTCTTGGGTATATTCCTGATACCTGGAAGTTACCTGGTAACACAGCAACCTGGTTCCAATGTGCAGCTTTGGTTGCTAAAAATTAATCTGCAAAAATGTAAAAGTCAATCCCCACCAATCACTTAATTTAAATGCAATTCTCCCATGTACGGCTAAGCCAAACAGTGTGGTTTCATTTTATGCAACTGTAAGCATGGAGTTTTGTTGGCTGACAGCACCTGTGGATAAAGTGTGGATTTTATTACCCAATATGAGCTGATGACCCATGAGCAGTCAACTTTTGCCTCTTGTAAAGTCAGCCATTGTAAAGGTGCCACCAAATGAGGAAAAGTATTTAGAGAGCAGCTTCCAGACAAGAACAACTGAGCACAGTTCTCACTGGCTTGGCCATTGCTAGGCTCCTCCTGAGCTCCCAGAGTAACTACACACAGAGTCTACATGTTCCAGCTTCAGCCTGAGTTGTTGTGGTGTGGACACCCCAGGCCCATGCATGCTACTCAAGAGTTCAGCGCATCGGCTCAAGTGCTCCATTTATTGGCTAAGTCCATTCAGGTGTCTGACCATTTAGCAGACTTGGCAAAACTAAAGGCTCTTTCAGACTGAAAATAAAGTTAAGCCTTGAGTTCCCAGTCCAAGGTATTTCACAACTCTGGCATCTCCAAATCATTCCAGTCTCACAAGAAGGTGCAGTCTTGTGAGTTTTCAAAATCCAACACAAACTTTTTCTCTGGGCATGTTGCTAGGATCAGTTGTTATGGCCTCTATATTGTTAGTTTAAAAAAAGAAACCTCATTCTCCCTTTCATTTATGAAGCCCCTGATGCCCACATTAAAAATCACACTTATGAAACTATATCTTTATATAGCGCCAAGAGGGTTCCAGTGATGGGATAATAGATGGGAAGGGCTCTGAGTTACTATGGAGAGGCTCTGGCCTGCCACTCTCACTAGGCAGCATGGAGAGCGCAGCTGGCTCTGGCCGTGTGTCGCAGCTGCAAGCTCCTGCTGCTGGTAAGGGGGCGGGGAGCTGGGACGTTGGGTAAGGTAGCGAGGGGTTCTGGAGGGCAGTCAGGGAGGAGGGGGTGGTTGGATGGGGAGGCAGTTCTGGGAGGGTGGTATTTCACAACTCTGGCATCTCCAAATCATTCCAGTCTCACAAGAAGATGCAGTCTTGTAAGTTTTGGGGAACAGGGAGGTTTAGGAGTGGGAGTCCCAGGGTACCTGTCGGGGGGCCTGTCAGGGGGTGAGGATGTGGATACGGGTTGGGAGGGCAGTCAGAGGACAGGGAGCAGGGGGAGTTGGATAAAGGGGTGGGATCCAGGGGGGCAGTTAGGGGCAAGGGACCTTGGGAGGGGGCTGTCAGGAGACGAAGATCAGAGGCAGTTGGATGGGGGTGGGAGTCCCGGGGGGGCGCTGTTGGGGGAGGGGATGTGGATAGGGGTTGGGGCAGTTAGGTGACAGGGAATTGGGGGTTGAATAAAGGGGTGGGATCCAGGGGGGCAGTTGGGGCAGGGGATACTGGGAGGGGGTGGTCAGGAGACAAGGAGCAGAGGGCAGTTGGATAGGGGGTGGGAGTCCCGGGGGGCTGTCAGGGGAGGGGGTGTGGATAGGGGTTGGGCAGTCAGGAGACAGGGAGCAAGGGAGTTGGATAGCGGGCAGGGGTCCTGGGAGAAGGCAGTCAAGGGACAAGGAGCAGGGGGCGTTGGATTGGTTGGGGGTTCTGAGGGGGGCAGTCAAGGGGCGGGAAGTGGGAGGGGGCAGATAGGGGGTGGGAGCCAGGCTATTTGGGGAGGCACAGCTTTCTGTACCTGGCCCTCCATACAGTTGTGCAACCCTGATGTGGCCCTCAGGCCAAAAAGTTTGCCCACCCCAGCTTAGATGTTTAGAATTGACACCCAAGAGATCCTTTCTATTCAGTCACTCCCAAATGCCAACACAAGAAACCAGCCAGTCTTATTTGTTTCAAGTTAGTAGCAGCAATTAATACTACTGAATCACACCTCATTAGCTGCAACAAAACTCTCCATCTAATCGCCCTATGTAAATGATGGACTAGAGAAAGATATTCAAACCGCATTGAAGAGCAGACCCCTAGAAGGGCTCCCTGTCCTCATTGCAACAAGCCAACCAGCACCTCCTTGCTTTCTCAACATCTCACCAAACAATTCAAGGGTAGCCTATAAACCACCAGACAACCCTCAGGCAACTAGACCCTCAGTGAGCAAAACGCTTAAGCACACAAGTAAATTAAGATATTATGATATTGTCTGCACATCCAAAACAACAGAACAACCAACATTGTGTTTTCGGTTCTTTAAGCTGGCTTCTGAAATGGCTGTGCCAAACTTCCAGCAGACAGTTGAAGTGGGAAGAACTAAAGCCAATACTTGGGCTCTAATGGAGGTAATATCCTCAGGCAACATAAGATTAAGGAATGAGGTCAGCAGAAGCCCCCCTCACCAGGAACTTTCGACTCATTCATTAGTCTAGCTAGTAAATCTCCTTATTTAGAACTTGAAATTCTCCCTTATTAAGCACTCTTCTGACACTGGGAAATAAAACCTCATTTGCAGATCCTGGGAATTCTGCTTAGGCTCTCTCTCGCTCTCTCTCTTTCTTTCTTCCTTTTTGTTTCAAAATCCAGTCACTAGAGAGAAGTTTCCTGAAATCCCCAGTGGAGCTCCTAGAAACAGGGCTGGCTCCAGGCACCAACGTAGGAAGCAGGTGCTTGGGGCGGCAAATTCAAAGGGAAGGCATGTCCAGGTCTTCAGTGGCAAATCAGCGGTGGGTCCCTCATTCCCTCTCTTCCTCTTTGAGCTTCCGCCGAACTGCCGCCACTCATCTTTTTTTTTTTTTTTTTTTTTTGCCACTTGGGATGGAAGAAAAGCCAGAGCCGGCCCTGCCTAGAAATCTGCAGCATTTTAATTGTTCTTTTTTCACATCATTAACATAGGACACTTAAGGTCTTTTTGAGGGCAGTGGGGTGGTCTTCTTTTAAAAGTCTGTTAACACAAACACAAAATCTCACCTTTATTTAAAACTGTAACTCCATCTCCTTTTCTGTCTGCTTCATTCATTGCTACTTACAGTAATATATTGTTGCTCCTTTTCACCCCAGCAGCTAGTCAATGTTTAGGGCCCTATGATTATTCCAGGTAGCTTCTTTCGCTCCGAGCACCAAGAGCACTCTTTTCAGCGCACATCCTTCACCCAAAAACCTCGCCCCAGGTGTCTCGTAGGGTCAGCCGCCATGTTTTCAGCTGTTCCTTCAGCTGTCTCTTTCTGTCTTTCTTGAGTATTCTTAGCTTCTTTGAGTTCTGCCTTCACATATACCCCTACCCAAAACAATACTCAGCAGAAAGTCTCCGGCTGACCTCACACACTCTTTTTGTCTTGGTTGGAGTTTATGTTTGCAGTTATGTTAATTGAAGGGCAAGTTCATGCCTATTAGTCTCAATTCCATAACAAGGTTTCACCCAGCACATAACGCTATATTTGGGGAGTAAGGCCAAGATTTTCATCAATGGATGCCAAAAGCTAAACTCTTAAATCCGTATTTAGGCTTCTCAAGGGGAGCTACTGAGTGCTTAGCACGTTCGTAAACAGACCACTTATTTAGGAGACTAATTACAGACTTGGAAGCTTCACTTTAAGCCCCCATGTTTGAAAACCTTGGTCCTAATTTATCTTTTAACTCCTCTTTCAACACAAACTCTGATCAGTGCAGAATCTCCCTTTTCCCTGCTACGCCTCCTGTCCATGAAATCTCAAACCACAGTCCCAGTTCTCTTTAATGAGAACTGTGACATCTTGCTCAGGATACGCAGAACTGCAAGGCACTGTGTCACTACTCTGCCCTATCAGTAGGAAGCTTTGCTGCTGCTAAGCTGTGTGTCAATTCCCTAACACACCAACTTGTCTATCGGTGCAATGAAATTTGAGAACTGCTGCTCATAGGGTTGGGGGAGCTCTGCCCACTTTCCTGATTCCAGATGGCCCAAAGATGCTGGACAACCCAAGGGCAGGGGCAGCTCCAGGCACCAGCACTCCAAGCGCATGCCTGGGGTGGCAAGCTGCAGGGGGTGCTCTGCCGGTCGCCATGAGGGCAACAGGCAGGGTGCCTTCAGCAGCTTGCCTGCGAACGGTCCGCAGATCCTGCGACTTTGGTGGACCTCCCACTGGCTTGGACCCTTCATGCTTGGGGCGGCAAAATGTCTAGAGCTGCCCCTGCCCAAGGGACTTGGACCCTAGCCCAATGAATGCCCTGGAGTGGTGAGGAAACTGAGACAGGGACATGTGTTTAATGTTTATTTTTTTGTATGATCTCTACATTCCTGTGCTTTACAAGATAAAGTACAAAAAAGGATGAATGCATTAGACTCTGAGCAAAGTCTCTCTCTCTCTGGTCACTGCTTCACAGCTACTGGGTGGCCCTGAAAGCGTTAAGCTGCAAACCAGAAGCTTTATAGCTTTGGGGTGGAATTCTGGGAGAGGGGGTGTTTAAGTGCCAGGGAATCTGAAGGGACAGTGCTGCGGCCAGAGGGGCTAGGCAACCGGACAATGGATCCCAACCCTCAGAGAGGGGTGACAGAGAGCAGGTCTGTGCCCTGGGAGTGAGCCTTAGGACCCTGAGTTTGGGGCAGTGGCTGGACTCTGTTCAAGCTCCAGAAGCTTAACACATCCCTGGGGATGCAGAGCACAGAGGTTTGGGTTCCCCTCATAGTAATCCTGGTGGATGGCCAGGAAGGGGAACTCATTAGGATCTGTGAGAACTAGTCACTTCAGAAAATCTTGGTCAGTGGATACTTGGCAGCCCCAATTGTTCATACAACGAAGTCAACAGCAGAACTAATTTTGAGCTCTGTGCTTTCCTTTACTCAACTAACACTGTCAGCAAACTTTTGTCCCAATTATATCTACCTCCCTTTCTGAAGTCCTTCATTTGTGTATCACTGTGACTGTGAGTAAACCTCCCCACTTCTCTGGGGTAAATACTGCCCCCAGGCTTCCACTGATGTCAACGCAAGTCATGCATATGCATCTGAGGCCTGAGGGCAGCATTTGTCCTGCTGCTCTCAAACAGAGAGATCCGCAGGGCTGTGCCTGGGCTAATCTGTTGAGGGTGTAGGTCATATACCCAGCATAATCATTTCATCAGCCCTACCAGCTGCTGTAATAATGGGAATAAATTGTGTGGTTCAGCCTTGTGAATTTGGCTATATCATCCTGGGAGTGAGATAATGGTCACAGAGTCAGGGAGATAGCCAGCAGAATAAGCTGATGGTGGACAGAGCACCCAGGCTCCAAGGATTGTACTGAGCTGCTCACTCAGCTGTTGAGCTGTAGTGAGCAATCTCCCTGCTGGTCTCACACTGGTCTCCAGAGGGAAAACAAGCCTGAGAAATACATTTTCAGATTCAAGGTCAAAGCCTGTTTCTATTGGAGTCAGTGGCAAAACTCTCATTGACTTCAATGGGGCCAGGATTTCACTCTCATTTGTTAGATAAAAGTCCTGAAACCAGAGAGAGACTGAGGCTATGTCCACACTTAAAATACTACAGCATAGACACTTGCTACAGCGATGGAGGAAGCATCACTGGAGTAAATCCACAGCTGTGGGAGAAGGTAGCTAGGCTGATGGAAGAATTCTTCCATCAACCTAGCACTGTCTACACAGATCAGCTTAACTATGTCAGTCAATGATGGGACATAAGGAACCCTCTTAGTCCCCTGTGTAGGTTACCTGCATCGAGGGTCAGCAGGCGACAGCATAGTCATCTCAGAAGGGACTAACAATCACCTTAAACTCCTACCAGAGCTGAAGTCCCCTGACACAGCTCTAACTAGATCTGGGGGTATGTATAAGTAAGCTTTGTGACCAGTCCATATCTGGTACGGAAGAACATAACATGGCCTATTCCACCTCCAAGTTTACTTCCTTGCACCAATTGAGTATAGCAAGTGTTCATTCTTGAAACCAGCTTAATTTACAAGTCAGTTTACTCAGTATCTCATAACTCTAATTGCTGCACTGGAAATCTTTACATTAACTAGGTGGATAGTGATGATAATTTAATGCTGCATGTTATACCCTGAATAATTCCAGAAGTGCTTCTTAAACAAAATACATAAAACACCACTGAAACACAACCACCTCATGCACAGCAGACTATGTAACTGTGGGATGGAGGGGAGGGGAGGGGAATTTTTTTTCAAATGACACTAAGCAAGCCAGTGTCCTTATCAAAATTGCCACAGGATCCATGCAAAGCAGACAGGCCCATTTGTTTTCCAAGGTCTCATCCAAAAGATCCCGTCACAGTAAATGACATGTTAAGTTCAGTTTAGCCACCTTGGCTGAAGGAAACTCTGATCTGACCCTGCTGGAATTTGAAAGGAGGGTGGAAAACCAATATCCTGCGGTAAAGCTTCAGCCTTACGCTTGGCTTTTATTACAAATCATCATTTCTGAATCCCAGCATTACTGAGCTCTGTTTTACATGAGCCCTTGACAAGCCAATGTTAGCAGCAGTTAATAAACAAGGTCCTTATATAGAGACTCAACAATATTATAAAAGTAATGCATCATTTAGTGTGGCACATTAAAAATGTATGTAGCTGAGGCATAAGACAACTGCCATTCATCTGAAAAGCTCTTCAGTCCCAAATAACAATGATTAATATGCAAGTACATTCTACACTGAGTGCCTACGTTCATGAGAGAAAACTCATGGATGAAAATTATCTCCTCCCAACATCAACTGAGAAGAAAAATGAGTCATGGAATTTGTGTGGGGAATTATGTGGGGATGGAATCCCACAAAACCATGCACAGGACAAGAGAGGTACAACTTCTATTTGGCCAGTCTTCCACATCCTGGGTTGGAATAGGGTCTCCCTGTGTTGGGTTGTGGCCAATGAATTTACCTAACTGTGGACCCAGAGGCCATAGCCTGGCCTATCCTCCACACCAGTTCACTAAGTGCTTGGAAGGGGGATGGAATCCAGCACTGCCATGAGCAGAGTTTGTGGCATCCTCTATATACCTACTCCTTGTTGTCTTTTCCTTCCTGTGCAGTGAAGCTGTTATAGTTCCACTTCATTTGGGTGCCTTCTGCAATTCTGGGTGAATTTACCCTATATGGATGTTCTACACTGTATGGTCTCTAAAGAAACCCCAATCTGGGCAAACTGAAGGTAACTGAATGATAGTTGGAGATATGGAATAAGTCTACTCTTCAGGAGAATCTGTTTGATGGGACATATAGTACATTCAAATGCTTTGCTTTGTGACTTTTGTGGGCAAAGAACTGACACATTATTAAAAAACAAACTCAGTTAGCATGTTTGGAAATCATGTGGTAGGTTGGCTTGAGACCTCATAAGCATGACATCCCTGCCTAGTATATCTGGAGGGAAGGGAAATTTTGGGTGAGAAACCAGATCCACAGGGCTCTTTCAGAAAGATGCATGGTCAGAGCTGCTCTATACACCCAATGTATCTCCCATCAACTAACAGCACATAAAGGCCACCACATAAGGGCTGCAGTCATGTGTCCGCAAAGTGGGGGGGTTACTAAAATGTATTTGTAGGAGAGGGCTCCTGCTTGAGCACTGACTGGGGCAGGGTCCCTCAGAAATAATGGCATGTAATAATGACTGGGTCATAATTACAGCAGTGTGAATAATTGACTTTCTGTTTTGCTGGCATTTCTGAAAAATAAAAAAAATTCATTGCAGATCTAGAAAAAAATAGTTTTCAGCTTATTTGTCAGTGAATCGAAAAATCAAATAATAAATCGTTTCAAAAGTCAAATTAAATGTTACGTTTGACCTGAAACAAAACATTGCATTTTGATTTCAAGCTTTTTTTTAATATTTTCCTTTTTTTTATTTCAAAACAGAAAGTCCTTTTGAATTGAAAAATCAAAATGTCTTATTTTCAAAGCATCAGAATAAAATATTTTGACTTTTTCAGACTATTTATTGTTGTTGTTATTGTTATTGAGGGTTTTTCAACCACAGCAATCTAGTGAATTCAACATGAATTCAGTCAACCAGAATTTGCATTTTTCACCAAAAAATATTTTGGTGGAAAAATGTTGCCAGCTCTTGTCATAATAGATATGCATACAGTGGTAGAGTGAAGGTAGCACAAACAACTTTGAGATTGGTATTTCCTGATTTTTGAAGGCTTTTACTTTGCCAACTCTATGGCCTTTTAACATTGCTACACACACAAAGACATTTTTAGTTTCAGGATAGTGTACTCTGCAAAGAAACAGATGGGTTCAAGTATCTAGTGAGGTAAACCAGCAGAAAAAAAGCCTTGAGGCTGAACAGGAGACTATGGAATATAGGATTAAAATATCACTACTTGAGATTCCGTGCATACCTTACGCTAGAGACAGCTGCAAAGCTTCTATTTGTCATTAGGTTCTAACCCACCTTATTACAGAGCTAAGCCCACTTCCTTTTTAGAGCACTTTTTAAATGGCCATATTTAAATTGTCAAAAGATGTCAACAAGCTGTGAGGGCCAGCCTCACACTGGCAGTAATTACTAGAGGGCAATGATAAATGGGGGTCTTTTGTTAGCATTGCAGGATGACTGTTGACGCAGGAAGTGAGTGCCCCCATGATTTAGACTGAAGCTGAAATGGACAGCCAGCCTTGTCCTTGGCTGCTCACAAGCCACTAACCTACACTAGTCCATTAATTATTCCTGTCCCAATGGCAGCAATCCTTATGATCCACAATCAGCTGAGGAAAAGGAGGTCACAGGCAAACACAGAGGCTCCATTGACAGAACCAGGAAGTGCATCCTTCCTCCCATGTGCAGCAGGACTATTGTTTGACTCCAGAGTGGTTCCTTTCATAAACAGATACCAACACACGACAACCCCATCAGCTCCTGCTAAATTGAACATTTGGATACATTTGACATGTTTTTTCTACTTTTAAGATTAAATGTACATGGCACAGTAACCCAACTAATTGTATAGATGTGAGGAAAAATACTCATCACATTCCAGTGCATCCACATTGCCAGTGCCTGGATCATCACATGGTCTGCTACTCTAAGCCATGGGCAAAGCCTGTAACTATTTACAAGGAACTTTACTCCACATTGCTTCAGCGATACTACTTGTGTGAGCAAAGTGATGTGCAAAAGTATTTGCAGGATTGAGCCCTATAGATTTAGGGACTGATTCTCATTTACATAAAGTCCTTTTACATTGCTCTGGTGTAAATTACATTTATACCCAATTAACCTTCCTTGATTCTGTCAGAAGGAAGTAAAACAGTCTTTGTGAAAATGGGAATCAGGCTTGTTATCCATTTAAAAACACCACATTGTATTAAACTTTTCCTTTACATTTCATTGCCCAAAGGGCAGCACTTTAAGTTGATTTGTTTTTTTTACGTGGGGGGAGACATTAAAGAAAGAGAATATACAGAATAAAATAAGCACCAGCAACTCTTAGCCCAATCCTGCCCTTTAAAGTTTTGCCATTGACTTCACAGAGAAAAGGATCACGAGTTTGCAAAGTGTAATTGGCATGGGTATTTGGGAGGGAAAAGCTCATCTGCGTATTGATTTAATATGTGCAGCTCTCAGAGGTATTGTGTTTGCAAAAGGTTTGCTTCACTATGGCTCCTCCCTCTGAGAAACTGGGCAGCAGCTCTCAGCCAGGGAGTTCAAAAATACACAGAAAAGTCCCTGCCAGGGAGCCATTTCCTTCTGTAAATTGCCTTTGTGGAAAAGGATTTTTTTTTCTTCCCCCAAAGGTGGATGACATATGAAAAGAGGCCACTTTCAACATCTGCTGTAGCTTGGTGTTTGCCTTATGAGCCTACTGATTTTTTTTCAAGATGCATATATAGCTCTTATAACACACATGAATTTCTTGTAGCTTAATCAGGCAGGATTTTCATGAGACTATGCAATTATAAGATTTTGTATTGTTTATATAATGTAGATGCTCTCGGGGCTTCCATATGTGTAGCTCCATGTTTTTTCATCTAGATTTGTGCCAAACACCGGTATACTAAAGTTCACAAGATGTAAGACCTGGTAAGTGGTAGGAGAAACCATTTAACTCCATGTCTGAATGGCATTTCCAGTAGACAAACCTCAACAGTGAACCTTTCGGGAGACAGAAAAATCTGGCAATAATAATATTCCACTGGATTCTCTTTTTAAAGACTCCCAACTCCACACTGCCTGTAATAATTGAATGACAAGCTTTTTGGAGGCCATTTACCATACTTCAAGCAGGTATTCTCATTTTTGTCCATATCAAAATGGCTCAGGAACCATTTCTGTCTAGCCAGGACCCACTCTCTCATTTAGCAACAAGTCATGTCCCCCTGATGCCTGTTTGCAAGCCCAAGTTTGCAAACCTCTGACTTAGAGGGCCACACTTTCAGTGGCCCTCTAAAAACTATCCAGCAATGTCTGTGGATGTATCAAGGAACACATGCAGGAACTTGCAAGTTCAGGGGTACTGGTGAGCATAATTAAGTGGGGGTTTTGAAAGGAAATCACTCTGCCCCCATCAAGCCTGTGTGATCTGGCCGGATGGGGGTAGAGGGCAGTGGAGATGCAGAGGTGAAGTCAGACATCCCCCATATGACACCAGTGAGCAGGGCTCCTGGGCAGCTTCCTCTCATGTCAGTTGCGCAGGGTGCTGGGATCACGAAGTTCACATTATTCTTGATATTACTGGTAATGCCTAGAAGCCCCAGTTGAGACTGGAGCCCCATTGTGTTAGACACTGTACACACAGTACAAGATAGTCCCTGCCCCCAAAGGCATGACACTCTGTATAGACCTGGCAGGTGAAAGGTCTGAAGGAAAGAGATGCACAAGAAAGTGAAGTACCTTGCCCAGGTACCTGGCATATTTTGAATATTATGGTTGAAATGATGTCAGATGAAGATCATTACTGTATTTGTTTCTGTAAGTGATGTGTGAGCTTCATGATATTGACAGGTGTGGTGTATATCCTTTGCAACTGAACACTTGACATAGCATGAGGAGTTGCGTATGGGTGATTACAACAATGGCTTTGAAAGTAAAGTATAATGGCTAATGGAGAGCATCACATAGTCAGGAATAAAGCAATCAATTCAGAATGATCAACTTCATCCTGCCAAATCCCTCCAGACTCCGATGAGTAGACCAGATTTGCCCCAGTATTACCAAACATTTAAGGCCAGAGTTTGCCACCCTTATCACATGGTAAAATAAGTGGGGCTATTCACAGAGCACTCACTCCCCTAGGGTGACCAGTCAGCAAATGTGAAAAATCAGGAGAGGGGGTAATAGGATCCTATATAAGAAAAAGTCCCAAAACCCGGGACTGTCCCTATAAAATCGGGCCATCTGGTCACCCTAACTGCCCCAAAGGTCTTACAATAAGATTCTCTGTTAAACTACCCCAAGAACACTCTTGTATACTTTACCTCCAACTTTCTGCATGTCATAGTGATTTCTTAACCAATGTTTAATCAATGGTACATCAAGTCAAACAACCGAAAAGGCTGTGACTTACTGGGGGAAGTGGGTACTTAAGTGTCACTTAAGAATCACTAAACAAGTTGCAGAAAGACAGCAAACAGCAAAAGTCCTTGATCAATTGGCAGCCTGGGTGAACGCATGCTGATTAGCAAACAAGAATGTCGCTTCACAAATTCCCAGTGTAGAGAAGATCAACAGCACATTAGTCTTCCAGGGAACTCCTGGAAAACCTCAAGAAGGTAGCATTTGAATTAGCTTTCCTGGGAATCTGTTGGGTTTTCATTGCAATTTCTGCACCAGCAGATAGGGGGCTCTACCTAAGCAGATATGTTTTATATCTAGGGGCTCTACTCCAGAGACCCTTATCTGGGCTTCCTTGAGATTAGATCAAATTCTTGCAAGAATGAAAAGGATTCTTGAGCTATTGTGTTATCTGAGAGGAAGGATGGTCTTGTAGCTAAGACACTGGATGGGAGATTTGGGTTCAATTTCTGGCTCTGCCATGGACTTCCTGTTTGACTTTGGGCAAGTCACTTAACCTCTCTGTGCCTTAGGTCCCCCTCCGTAGAATGAGAAGAACAGTATTTTATTTGTAAGCTCTTTGGGGCAGGGCTGTCTCTGACCACGTGACTGTACAGAGCCTTTCTAGGGACCTCTGGGCACTACTGCCCAACAAAGAATAATAACCAGAATGGAAAACATTATCCATCTGTTTGATTGTAAATCACCAGAATCCACATCACAGGGTAGCTGGTCCCTGTGAGTAGGCCAGGCCCAGCTTCTCTGTGTCAGAGCAGGTGGGCCCAACTGAGCCATGAAAAGGGGGCAGGGCTACATCTATGGGTATAAAGGCCTGTCAGGGGCAGGAAGAGGAGGCGTGATTGGGGTAGGCTGTGCCTGGGGAGAAGAATGACAGCTCCTGAGACGGGTCCCTGGAACAAGAGGCCAGGTGAACAGGAAGATTGCCCTGGAACTGCTGTTCCAGAAGAGTAACAGAGCTGGCTGAGAGCAGAGCTGGCTGACCAAGGACTGACAGAGAAGGTGAAGGAAGCACGATTACCAGTCCCCTGAGAAGGGAGGCTCTGAAACCCTGGAACAAAGGGCGAGCTGACAGACTGTTTTGTTTGGTTTATTTGCTTGTGTTTGGCCAGCAAACCTACTTAAAGGAGACTGGGCATGGCAGTGTATGCTTGAAAGCTGGAGTAGAAACCCTGCCAGGTCACATCATGTTAAAAATACACACATACATACCACCCAAAATGGGAATCATTGTGCTCACCCAGCGTTGTGCTATTTCTTTAAAACAAATGACCAATCCTACTCTTCAAACATTACATCCACCCACTCAGAAAGTTGTCTCTAAGTCTGGAATAGTTGTTCAGTCTTTTCCTATCTAGTCAATGGTTCTGAGCCCACAAAATTACATGGAAGCGTGTACCAGGCCAATCGTTTCACTCTGAATGCTTTCTTAATTTCTCATAGGATCTACAGCAAGCTCATTATTCAAACAGAATTTGCACTTTTCCAAAGATATTTACAATTTGGAGTCTTTTCAAGATCTCTCTGTGGACAGCAATTCCACTGTTGCACGTGTTTGTTCCTCCCAGAAGGGGAAGGGTATCGAGAACAATTCCAGGGATGGCAGGAGGAGGAGGGGAGAGTATTTTGCAGAGAGGAACTTAGCTGCAAAAGCTAAGGACTCAGGCACACCTTCAAAGCCTTGTTATTCTGCGCTATTCATACCACTTCGCTTGTTTATATAAAACACTTTTTGTTTTCTTTTCCAGAAAGCACGCTGCCAATCGCTAGAGGCAGACATGTTTATCAAGCTGTGTATCTTGAAGTCTGACATAAAATCTGTGGCCTTTGGTACAGCTGAAAAACATTCTGTCAACACCTTGGAGAGAGCAAGTCAGTGGAGCTGGCTGGAGACCAGGCAGTTCAGGGGAATGGACAAGAATTTGACTCCAAGCCAAGAATTACAAGATGGGGGAAAGTCAAACTCAAGCCGAACAAACCTTTTCCATCCACTCTGTTTAATATCTGGGGGAGGCATCCAAACCACAAATGGGTCAGTTCTTAGGTGAAAAGAGAGGAGAAGAAGGCAGGGGTGAGAGAGTTCCTCCTAGCTGGAGAACTACTTTGCCTGCAGGCCCATGAATATATCATTATATTAGACTTGCAAGTTTGTCAGTGGGAACTTAAAATCCAACCACGTTTAAGACTGCCACTTCAGAAACAAAACACTCTTCAAGGGATCTCTGCACTCGATGATCAAACTGATTAAATAAAAAAAAACACAGCATGAAGTTTTCAAGGCAAGGGGAAGGAGGAGGGGTGTGAGCCAGAGGTTAAAGGAACTTTTGTTAACATTTTCAGACTTACTAACGTTCCCACAGAATGTGCCTTTGACTATGGCAATGGTGAAGACTGTGTGTATGACAAATGGATCTCTTGAGGCAAGAGGTGTGGGTTTCACTGATGAACAGCCCTTGGCAGCCTTTGGAGACTGTGCAGGTTGGTCTCTTTCAGTGCGTAGCGTTTCCTCCTGCCGTGATGCTGTCCCCTTGTTTTCCAGAAGCACCATGGCTCTGGGCGCTACAGTAAGGAACAGATCATCTTCGGGGGATTCATCAGACATGAGGCTGTAAGGAAAAAAGCAAGATCTCCTGCAGAAGGCAGTTAGTACAGAAGCCTTTTCCTAGTCCATGGAAAACATGACCTGTGTCTGTGCAAAGTTCCAATAGACTTCTTGCTTATCTGTCAATTACATTCACACTCAGCCCAACTTCCAGAATTGGAGCAATCTCCAGACTGTCATTTTCATAAATCACTCTTTCTTTTCTACAGCCCTTCTCCCCTCCCCCAACACATGCTCCATCGCTTGCATTGGGCACTGTGCCCATGGTGGGTGAGATTGCATCTCTCATGCTGTATATACGTAGCCAGCATTCCACGAGATTTATGTCTTTAAAGCCTGTGAAAATGACAAATGGTGGGAAAATGCACACACACCAAAAATGCTAGAACAACTTTAACTGCTATTTAACTGAGAGTCACTTGGGGCCACAGATGAACAGGCACTTTATCTGCTCCCTAGCATTTAGGAGACATCTTTAAAATAGGAATTAAACCCACCTTTCAAAACCCACCATAAAGCCTGATTTCACTTCAGAGCAGCTCGTTCTGCCCTTAGCCTGCCCCCTTGTGCCTACTTGTTGCAAGCACAAGCCTGTTCTTCACAATCACATCCAGGCCTTCTTCCACACAATCCCCTACAAGTAAGTGCTCCCTGCCTTTGAGCTCATCCACAAGACCCTTACTCTGTCCATATGTATGTTAACGTAGTACAAGTAGCATAGCATAGGTGTGTTCATGTGCATTAGGGAACTTTTAGTGCATGCCAGCAGGGTCCGCACAGACCAGTTAGTGAGCAACACATTAGTAAATTCACACTCCTCTGCTGCATATTGCCACAGTGTGTGGTTAAGCCCTTACACACAGTTCGAGGTGTAGACATCATTCAAAACACTCACACTGAGTGTCTATTAACTGTGCCCAAGTCTGATATTTCCAAAGTATATGTCAAATTAATTCTCTTACAAAACTCTGGGTTTATTCGCGTTGGAAGGTGCTTCTTACCTTCATCTGTGTTTCCATTTAACTAGCAGGAAAAATATAGGAGCAGGATTATATTTGTTCCAAATGATGAAAAAAACATTAAACAAATTTCCCAGAGATGGTCCCCAAATCCACACAGTTTTTGTGTTAGTGTTTCCATTGAAACCTTTACATTAGCACATTGGTGAAAAAATAAAAACAGGCAGTTCCTCACCATCTCAAAATTGGTGACGCTACCTTGACTTCATTTAGACCATTTGAGAAACTAGCTCAATATATCTGAGCCATCTGCATGGTAATCAGAAGAGAACGACTTCCAATGTTACTCTCATCTCTGTTGGTGGAAGGTCTGCAGAACAGTGCTTTTTAAGGAATAACATTTGTAAATACTATAAGCCATGCTGATAAACATGCCTATAAACTTGCACCTGCAATTTTGCGTTTCCCCATTTTTGCACGCCACTCTTATATTTGCTTGTACACTTGAGCACCCGGGTACCACTTGAGTACCTGTGCATCCAACTGCTTGCTTTAAATGTGAAGATACGTGTTTGGTGTATAAAATCAGAGTGTGTAAAATGTCTGGTTATGTTTAGTTGGCTAGTTGAAAATGTAGCCTTATATGTTTTGCCTAAAATATGTCCCCTTTGAGGGAAATCGCATCACAGATACTGTTTTTTGTCTGCTCTGTTTGGTGCAGAGGCAGCTCTCAGCTCTTACATCCCATGATATATTTGATCAGACACTTTGCTAAAAGCTCCCCTATGGCTCTCATGGTAGAATCGTGTCCATGCTGTTTTACACTAGACCCCTCAGACCAGTGCAGCACGAATAGCCACAACAGGATGGTGGGAAAACACTGGGATTTCTTTGCCTTGGATTTCCTGTTTCATTAGTTTCTTTGTTTTCAGAAAGAAAAAAGACAATCGGTCTTGCATATCATGTATGAGAGACACTAGCTCTGAAACTGCTGCAGTCCTTCTATTCAAATCCAAGCATCTCCAGTCTCAGTGGCCTTTTATCTGCTGATCATTGACGTGATAGAGACTGCAGTTACCATGTCACTGCCAGCTATCGCAAACTGTTAAGGATCAGGCCCTGAACCAGCAGGTTATAGCCTCCCTACACATTCACAGAGTCCTCCTAATTATGAATACTATAGAGTAACAGTGTGCATGGATTTAATTATACATTGTTGTATTTGAATTATACAAATTGAATGAAATCCAGATACTTGGCCTTCTTTCTACATATTTGAAGAAACAAGTTAAGTATCCAGTATTGTTTCTTTTGTGTGCATGTTTATGAACCTATATTTTTATTAGAGTCCAGTGAATGACTTGTAATGAACAACTGATTTGATGAACTTGGTCTGTTTTACCCATTCTCAGATTTAGTCATTTTTTGAACATATTCCATTTATTTTTTCTCTTAGTTATGTTTCATCTACAGCTAACTGTGTTGCTTCATTGTAATTGGGTACATAAGTCACCTGGTATTGTTTGTGTGTCTTGACTGGATAAGCATAACTCATGATCAGGTTCCTCATGTGAGTACTCACAGAAAGCAAATTTAAAATTCATCTTTTGTGAGAATTTAAGCTTAAAATTTGCTTTTTCACAAGTATTTTAGGTAGCAAAACTCAATCACATAGATGTTTGTGGAAAGCAAACAAAAGAGACATCAAATTGGCTGAAGTAAATTCCTTTAAACTTTCAAAAGGATATCCATGGAAAATATTTTGTACTGTTCATCCAGGTCTAATTTATATGTAGCTAATTCCTGCTTTGTATCCTGACTGATCTTGTGAATTAAAAACAGATATTTTTCCCAGGAGTTAGCAGTACCCCAATCCTTTTTGCACTTATACATTAAAACAGCCCTCTGTTTCCTTTAAGTGAGCTACTGTAAATACCTCTGCAGTTATCCAAAATCAGTTCTAAAACTTGCGCCACTATCTTACAAGCTGTAGGAATATATTGTAGTAGAATGTTCTCTCTGGAGCTGCTTGCAAATTTTTTGTTGTAACTTTGTTTCAACAAATTCTTTTTATTTCTTTTTTTTTTTTCAGTTTAAACTGACCAATTTGGGGTTTCAGTTGCCAAAAGGCTTTTTGACTAAAATAAAATATTTTCATATTTTTCAATATTTTTCATAAGAAAAGAATTCCCTAATAGCCTACGAGTTTCGTTTTAACTCCAAAACCAGAAAATGTAGGAAAATAAAATGTTACTTAGGATTTTCAACTGATGCAAAATTAAGGTTTAAACAATTCCTGTTCATATGAAAAAATAATGTCATTTTTATGAGGAGTTTACTTTCAGGCATGCACTTTTTAATGAATAGCTTTTTTAAAACAGCTGACACTATTATACTCTATAATCCTGGAATTAGGGAGACTCTGTGAAAGTGTAATGGGTCTATAAACTGCAGAAGTAAAGCTTGCTCCCTAATACTTTGAAAGCTGAAATTTTGTTTGGCAACTTTAAGCTGAGGGCAAATATTTAGTGCTAAGTAATAGGGATCTATAAATGGAAATGCTGACAGACCCTAAGCTGTGCCCATGTGTCTACGTGCATTCCCACTGATAGAATTTAATAACTATTCTAAGTTTTGAAAGCAAACCTGCTCCAGCAGGATCACACATGCAAACAAAGTTGATATTTCATGTTTGCTCTCACTCTGCTGCAAAGGGAAAGAAATAGAGAATTTTTCTCCCCAAGACCCAGTTGGACAAGTGAAACCCATACAGAGTCACATCAGCGTGGCACCATGTATCTGTTTTTTTGTCCCCAGTTTATATGATGAAAATATTGTCTTGATTTCCTTGCAAGCCTCACTCTAAGACACTACCCTAGTGCTCAATCTCTGGTCCCCTTCCTTTGTTCTGTTTCAGGTCTAGGCTGTTCTCCACTGAGCGGAGTCTTCCTCTTACCCAAATAGAGCGATCGAGCAACATTGCCTCTCTTTTTTTTAATCTAAATACAGTTAGTACCTGTAAGAGGCTGGGATTTAATGGCATTAGCCTGTTTCGACAGAAAATGTGCAAGTTTACAGAGTGAAAATGAAAGAACATCCGATTCATGAGTGAATTTGCCTGGTTCTCATGAATAGGTCATTTAGTCCATTCCTTGAGCTGCCGACCAAATCGAGCTGCCTTTCTGTTGATAATCGAATGGACCTTTTTTAAAGCAATACTTCTACGGGCCATTTACAACTCACACAAACTGCAGAAAGGAATCAACGTTCCTTGTAAGATTAGCTGCCTTTGTACAGAATGAAGCCTTTAACAGACACGTTTTTCCTTCGCCTTCTAGTGCGGTGTTTGTTGCCCCCTAGCGGCCCCATGGAGTCAGACAGCGCTTTTGAAAGGGTTGAGCAGAAGAGTTGAAGAGAGGATTAAACAACAGGACAGGTACCTGGCGTGCATCTACACCTCTCCCTCTCCTCACCCAGGCAACTAATGAATCATTTGACATGGCAGGAAAATGGTTGATGTAAAGCGAGACATTTTTAAATGGGTGGAAACAGAAGTTCTAGCAGCTACGAAAAGCAAAAGGCACAGACTGTTTCTCTTGACCTGACCGAACAGAAATCATTGACTAACATAAACCAGCATGTATCTGTGAAAATGATACTCGTTCACGTAAACTGTGTTTTGTAAACTGTGTTTAACTTTAATGACCGTACATAATGCTCTGTAATCAGAGCCAAAGCATTAACCCATGTCCCCAGCCAAACAAACAAACTCTTCTTCTTACGGACTTAGATGGTAAATGCTCTGGTGAGCAGAAGCAGCCTCTGAAAATTGTTTTTAAGAACTTTGAATTTTAAACTCAAAAGAACCTGATTCCTCCCCATTTTATAGCAGTTAAATCTGTGGGCAATATTCTGATTCTTGTCTATTGTTTTGCCTCCTTTAAGGGGCCGAGTTGTGTTATTTACAACATTTGTCTGAAATTATATAAAACGTCCTGGAAACTGAAAATCCAGGTGCTTTGATTTCAGGCTTTTCCCATTTCAGACAGACAGGTTCATACTGTACCAGCAAAATAAGGACATTACTAGGTTGAAACAATCGTTCTGCACTCAGATACAACCAGAAGAGAGAAGGAGAGGCACAGATATGGTAGTCAAAAACCTTGTGGTGGGATCTAGCTGAACAGAAGTCCAAAAAGATTGGGGGGGAAGTGTGATAGGGTCTTTAGCAAGACCAGAAAGTATCACCAAAACCAGTACTTAGTTGGGAAAGGCTGGGATACTGGAGATTGACTGGAAAGGCCCCAGAAACAAGGGGTTGGCTAAGAAAGATTTGAACGTGACTCGAAGAGCTGGAGCACTGGGGACTGTGAACCAAAAGAATGCTGGGAACCACCACAGGGGTCTATATGAATCCATATGCTGTCTGTCGGAGTGGCCCAATACACCGGGAAGATGACGAAAAGACCAATTTTGCATAGATCAATTGTTTAACATTATTTGGGGTGGGAGGATTTTTCCTCAAGCCCCCTGGGTAATCAAGCTTATATGCTGAGGCATAAAAAGTTTGCTTCTCTTTGTCACGATAGCAGATACCTTCCAGTGCATTTATAGATTATACTTATTCATAGGCACCCAAGCCTGTTTCAAATCCCCGAAGCAATTTAACTCAGTAATTTTTGGGGAGAGGGAAAGCAAGCCACAGATTTATTCTCTAGGGAACTTTCTTCAGCTCGAAACCGCCCAGACCCGGACCCGGGAGATCTGGGGGAAACAGAGAGAAGGAGAGAGAGATCAGGCTTGTTTGGAGGCAGGCAGCTAAACAGCTGAGAGATCTGTCACTTTGTTTATATTTCCAGCTCTGTTTTGGTATTGCTTTACAACCTCCAGTGAAAACAACTCCGGATTGTTTCCCTCTTCTTGGAAAGCCTGTTTATGATTTTAAAAGGGAAAAACTCCCCCTGGTTTCCAAATCCCCCCGCCCTATAACACACACACACCCCGCAACTGACGTTTGGTGAAGCAGGCTCTTGGTTGTTGCACGAGCGGCTCTCTTGTCCTTTCTTGTGAAAAGAAACATGTGTCTTTCCCCTGTATTGGCTCATTTCAGCGCTTTGAAGAATGGCAGATTGTATGATAAGCTGCTGTTTTTCTCCACTAACATAAATAGTGTTCACTTAACTTGGTCTCGGTAACAGAGCTAGCGTCCAAATGTCCCCATCCTCTCACCCATTCGACATGAGTGCCAAAGTTTACTTTGTTTTCTTGCAAATATTTCTACATTTTTTCGGTGCATGTATATATTACATCGTGTATACTATTTGTTTTATATTTTTATATATTTCTGTATTATTTATATCCCGGACAGACAGACAGCGGGTGTTTCTTGGTCCACTTAAGGTTGTTTAACTTGGGCAATATTTGCCTTAGTCTCCAGTGCCTGGTCTGCTAAACAAACTTCAACAAACGAAGGAAGAGAGTAAAATCCCATGGGAAAAAATGCAAACACAGGGAAAGGGAGAATAAAACACTGCTAGATTCAACGCGAAACGGAGGGGGTCACACTCCGAGTTTACTAAGGAAAGAGATGGGAATAAAGATTTAAATCTGTATGCAGGATGATGATATTTTTAAACTGATTGAGATTCTTCGATTTCTTCTGGTTTGGCTGAAAAATTCCTCTGGTAGGTTCTGACATGCTGGTGCCTCACTAATGCAAGTACATTATGGAGTTATCTCCCTTCCCGCACATAATGTCCTGCTGCCTTTGAGTTCCCAGCAATAACTGCTGAAGTATCTGTTCCCCTCAGGGCCACCCTGGAGAACTGGGAGTACAACTGGGAGTACCCAGGCAGTAAATCCTCATTCAGGCAAATTATTACCACTGCTCTTTGTGCAAAAAGAAGTAAAAGTGGGGTGTCCTGAACCTCTTGTGACGAAAACACCCGAAATCCTTGGCAAGGGTGGGATTCGGCTCTGCAATTCAGCTGGTTTTCCGTTTAGGTCTCGCACAGATGGGAAGCAAAGGGTGTTTTGCCTGGGTAAGGATTACAGTATCTTTCTGGCCCTTAGAGAGATGCATCAGAACCTCACTCAGCTCTGGCCCACAGTTATGTTGGAGACAAGCCATATGCCGAGGGGCTGGTCTTGCTTCCACTGAAATCAACAGCAACATTCGTAATGAATTCAGTGAGAGCGACAGCAGGACGCTGTGCTGCTTTGTGTGGTTTTCCCCAGTGTGTGTATTTTTGAATCCATAGTCCCTGAACTACCAGATATTTATTGAGGTTGGGATTCATTAGGCTTGATAGCACAAATCCTATTTGTAAGAGATCTAACAGGAAGACGAACTGCGAGGCAGCTCCAAATCTCCCATACACTGCAAGGACCACCTCGACTCCCACCCCTACAAAACAAAACAAAAACAAAAAACTTGAATGTTCTAGTCAAACAAAGGCTTAAGACACAACTTTTATTTTACTTATTTTTCCACAGGGAGGTTATTAAGATCCACCCTGAATGTCAGTGTGTCATCAGGAATCAGTGGATTAACTGAAATCAATGTTTTTGTAGACTGATCGTTTCAAATCTATTTCCTTTTGAAAAAATATAAATAATAGACTAGTTTATTTAAAATTTTCCTTTGTTTAACTAACTTCCACTCGCAATAGAAACGTGTATAAGCAAAATCCAGAGCAGAAGTTGTTGAACAGATAGGGAGTGGAGTGGTAACAAAGTAAACACAGAAGTGGGGAGTGTTTGTTTCGGGGGAGTTGTTTTGTTTATTTGTTAGAAGAACCTCTACAATAAGTGTACCTCACATCTAATCAACTAATTAATTTTTAAAACTTTTATCAACCATAATGAATTTAATTGGATAATTGTGAAGTAGCTTATACATTTATGTTTTTTAATCTTTTTTAAAACAGTATCAACGGAAATATTTTCATGCAATTAAAAAGAGTGAAAGCTTTAAGATTGCTTTAACTACAGAGCTTGAAACTCACAAACAGTATTGTGCTAGTGCATAAGAATCAGAAAGTGAAATAGACTAGGCTATTTTCATTGCCCACGGGAAAAGAAACACAAAAACGTACAGCGTGAATTATGAAAAGTGAATTCGATTTTTAAATGTCTCGTAGTTTTAATCAGAGACTGGTAACAGTTATACAAGTAAGGAAGTCTCTGTGTGTATGATAATACATTTATGTTTTACAAAGTGGTTCTTATTTTTAGGGTTAGATTCTGCTCCCCTTGACTTCATAGGGAAAACTCCGTTTGATTTAAATGGTGAAGAATCGGGCCCTTAAACGGTGCACCATCTGGTGGTGCAGAATTGAACTTCCATGCAATCTCAGCCCTGGAAACGTAGCCCTTTAATAACCGGACAGAGTGGCTAGTTAATATCAAGGCTTTAATACCCAGCAAACACACTGACACCTACACCATAAATAATCAAAGAATGTGTGTCTCATATTACCAAAAGGCCAGGATTTTCATTTGCCTTCTGTATGCCCTTGCAGGATCTCCTAAGGAAACAAATGATAGTCTTCTTAGATACCTCAAAGTAAGAGAGAGAGAGAGAGAGAGAGAGAGAGTGTGTGTGTGCTCGCGCTTCTTGATAGAGGGAGACTCCCTCCTTTGGACAACGGAAGGGCAGCCTCAAAAATCTCTCCCACCGGAGATGGGTGTTGGGATTTGGTTTTGTTTCACTGAGACATTTAAAATCTCATGGGTCTTTGTTATTAACTCTTTATTCTCACTCATCTTGACCAGCGCCTTGTGACAACACTAAAAACCCCGTGCAGTGCACATCTTAACTTCATGTTAAATGTGAACTGTGAAGGAAGCACCCTGAGCGTTAGCCCTGGACTATGCGAAGTGAAAGCACATTTCTACAGTCGATCAGCCCTTATTCGGCGCAGGGGCAGCGAACGATGCAACATTCTCCACTGAACACAGCGCGGCGCCCGCGAGTAGCCTAGGTTTTCCCAAGAAACACGATCCCCTTCCTTTTTTGCATACGCGGCAGTGATTGGTTGCTTACTTTAGTAACGTTATTAATGACGTCTAAAAATTTGTCACCCAATGGCTAGCCAGGTCCCCTGTGATTGGTTTCCTTGACGGACATCAATCAGCCGTAATTTGCATACTGAACCTGCAAGAGCGAGCAGGGTTCCAGTTTGTAGCTGCAGCCGGAGCCGAGAGCAAGGGACGGAGAGAAGCAAAAATCGCCGGCACTCAAGTCAGTGCCCTCGAGGAGAGGCAAAAAATGCTGGGCGGAAATAGGTGGAAGAATAATAAAATAGTCATGGTCGTGACTGATAAATAACAGCAAATAGCCCCTCTGCATGAATCTGCATTGGCAAATCACTTAACGGCCCCAGCGCAACTAATAAGAATCCCTTCCTCATTAAAACATTGGGGTTTTCCAAAACTGCATAAAATGCTTTAGAGCCAAAATGTACCGTATAGGGTTACACATATAAATATTACATATTTGTATATTACATTTGGCTATATGTACATAAGCATAAATTATATGCAACCTATATAAGTATATACATGTATGTGCAGTCTTTACAGAAAAACTAAATTCATATGCGGTCTAATAATCCATATAAAATGTATCGTTATAGTTACATGTAGAGCCTTCCTCTACCACTCTTTTCAATACTTAGATTTCAAATATATATACAAAGCCAGGAGGAAATTGTAACGCTTGATCTCACGTCAGTCACGGAAGTGATTCTTTAATATATTAGACAATTTTTCTTCTCTCTCCTTCAGTTAAAAGGTTATTCTTAGGGGGCTTTACACACACGGGGACGGAAAGACAGTCCCTCCCTGTCTGGCCTCAACCGCTTTCCACCAGAACGGTGAAACGCAATCAATCCGTCTAATAACCAAGAGCTATGCTCACGTTGTGATATTTGTCCGTCGGGAGCACTGAGATGATCGTGGTTGTAACGTTTGCAGGAAATCTGAGTTTCCCGGGGACAACACGGGAAGAAAGCAATCGCTCACCATGCGGTCATTCATTGTGCCACCCTCATTCAATACCATATAACAGACCGCGGGGTGTTTATTTTTTGCTGGGGGCTCTCCTGGCTGTCTGCCGGGTGGGGGGCGCTTAGACATGGTTTCCCTTCTTGCACCGAGGCCTTTTGTCCCCCACTCCCTCTGGTTTCACGCGCTAAAAACGCAGAGCCTCCCGCAGGCCGTGCATCCCGCACGCTTGCGTGCCGTGCCCGTGTGCTGGCTGGGGTGTTCCTCAGGGCTGTGAGATTTCCCCGCGCGCCTCTTCCGGTTGCTGGGCTGCTGCGGAGCCACCCCGCCCTTCTGACTCAGCGGGAAATGCCTGCACACCCTCCCCTCGCCCCGCGAGCCCGGCGGCGGCTCCAACTCGGAAATGTCAATCATTCCCCCCTCCCTTACGGCTTTGTCACGTCATCGGGGCCCAGCGACCAATGGCCGGGCGGGGCAGGGCGGACGCGAGGGAGGTGTGTTTGGGTGGAAGTGGGCTGGGGAGCCTTGCAGAGGGAGTAAATCCATCCTGCGGGTGCCGCAGCCTGGGATGATTTATACGCTTGTTTTATTATTTGTAACACTTTGGGAAGTTATTAAAAGAAAGATCTACAGCTTCCTTTCCTGAGCTGGAATTGCCCGTGAGCCTTCCTCGCTGAGCCAAGTGGCAGAGGCGACTGTATATGTATAAAAAACAGGCAGGATTTGCTTTTCTCCCGTTTCGGACGGCCGTGATCACGTTTCGCGACGAGACATGAGCCTTACAATCGACCCAGCAGTCTAGTCTGCCTAGCTTCATATCTAGCACTGGGCAAAAACAATGAGCGAGGGACTGTTGTAAACCTCACCACAGCGTACGATTGGCAGCGCATTTCACATTCTCTCTGCGGTTAGAAACAAGTTTGATGGTTTAATTTTTTTTTTTTTAAATCTGCCTTCCTCTTCCATGGGTGCTGCCGCACCCTCTGGCATGAAGTGGTTTCCTTTATAGACAGGCTTTACAGTTTGGTTCAATGGCTCTCAGTATCCACACCATACTAATTGTTCCAGCGGCCCCCCAGTCCTCTCCCCATGAAATAACTTTTCGGCAGAAACCCGAAGACATGGAGAATTACAGCTGCCTAAAAAAAAATCTGTTTTGTCTGTGTCTGGAGGGTTGGGCAGAGCAGCTAATTAAGGAAGGCTCCTGGTGTTGCTATTTGGCAGCTGGATATAGAACTCACTATAAAATAGGTGCGATCAGTGGAAGTTCATATAATAAAACGGGGGATACTTTGTTCCTTTTGCCAACATCACAAATGAGAAAAATGCCTCAAGTCTATTGTGGTTTTTTGGGGGGAGTAGGTGGGGGGGTTCCAGCTCTTTAATAAATCTTCCCGACTCTCCTACACGAAGTGGGGGGCAATACAGATTCAGCTCTCAGAAACAAAACGCAGATAGCATCTCACAAACAGCTTTCCAAAGGTCATCTAATGGATTTTATCTTCCACTGAATATTCGGTTTCGGAGGCCTTGCTTGCTGATAACTCTAATTGCCTTATAGATGTTTTCAAATAAAACAAACACAAGAGGGCGCGTTAAGCGTTTGATCGCCGATCTGTACAGTAAGGAAAACAAACCGTGAACTTCAAAGCAAAGAAACAAGAGGCATTCTGGTGTTAATTTTATTTCCTAAATTACTGAGCATGATAATAAATCATAAGTGTCCCCCTTCTATGCCCTCAGCTCCTTAATCGGTGGAAAATGTGTCCTTCGCTATTTTGGTGGCAGTTTAAGAAACCGGGTAGGGTTATAATCTAACAGGTCACTGTTCAGGAATATGATATTATAAATCAACAGGTTTAATAAATCTTTACAGGAGGCGGCTGTGCGTAAGGAGAGAACAGGGTTCGCAATGCTTGAAGGCACGGTGGAAATATACTTTCGAACAATAACCTCAGCGAGTAAACCCAACACCGAAATGTTGTCCGGCAATCTGGCGTGAAAAGGTTACCGTGTGTTAAAGATTTGACAAGCTCCATGAAAGCCGTAAAGATTATGAAGTGCAGTTTAAAGTTTATCAAATGACTTCCCGTGCAGGAGACCTCTTTAAACTGAAGGCAAAACCTGACGTCTGTGATCTTTGCGGCCTTAGCCCATAAATGTGTTTGAAGAGGGATTCTGTTTTCTGGTGGTTTATAGTGTCACTTCTGTAACACGTAATTTAAATCTTTAAACTAATGCTATGGAATTAGACATGGTCTTTTAAAACCATCGAGGTGAACGCAGTTGGGGGTGGGGAGGGACTATAACGTGAACTTGGATTTGGAGATTAGGGTTATGGAGAGACAGGAAATGTTTTGTAAATCCAAGTACTTAGTTTTCGAGGCTCTCCTGCATTACGTTTATGGTTAGGAAAGGAAAACAAAGACCAGGGTTCTCAGTAGGAAAAGGAATTAGTTTACAGTGAGAGGCTTGCACGCCCAGAATGTATTTGGGGCCCGATTCTGCGTTCGTGACTCAGGCAAAACTCTCCTTAACACAATGGGAGTTCAGCTGAGATGGGGATACAGGATCGGGCCCCAAACTGGCATTACTCCAAAAATCGTACCCGCCTCCGAAATCTTCACAGAGCTCATATTGGTTGCTTGACTGGAAATGACTTTTTTTTTCTTTAGAGACTAGGATGCAGAATATCAAAGTGGCATTGAATGCAGGCAAAGTATATTTTTTTCAGGATTGTAATTTTGCACGACTCTTTCGCTGCACTGATATCCGGTGGTCGCATCGCTTTGTTTTTGCTTCTCTGTTTTTGATTCATTAGGTTCCGCACGCACACAAATCGGATCACACGACGTTTTAAGAGGGAAATCGCCATGGAACTGGTATACCAGAGGGACTCTTTGATCTGATAAATTGTCAGTGCGCTGACATCCATGGCTCAAATAACACGTCGTTATGCCTAACAAATTTCTGCGCAGTCAACTTCATGGTTTTATTGTCTACGGCAAGAATTAACTAAAGGAATTAATAAATTGGGGGGAGGGAGGAACCAGAAATATCTCTTGAAAAAAAAAACACATTTGTTTCTGGCAGAAAATATTATAAGCCAATGTGTAGCAGCCTCCGGCAGTGGAGAAAAATAAGAAGTGTAGAAGACACTTTAGTATTTGCTGTCTAATAAGCGGTCGAGTCAGGGTTTGCACCTGTGCATATTTTTTATAATTTGTATTAATATACTCCAGATTTTATACATTGAACTTCAGTGTCCAGGTTGGGAAAGCAATGCATAACTTCTGACATTTCAGCAAGTGGACATTTTTATGTCTTACAAATTCTAGAAGGTATTAAGTGCTCCAGGACTAAACCGGTGGAAATAATGGATTTCGTAGTAGATAAAAAGTTCCTCCACAAGTTTTTCGCAAAAATAAATCTCTTTGAGACTAAACGAATTGAAAAAAAAAAAGCCCGAGATCCATATGTGGGTATTAAATAGGTGCATTTCGCACAAAAACGCATAAGCGTGTTCCCTGTTTGGCATGGATTGCAATCACATGAAATTGTAGTGATCTGTGTTAACTGAGCTGGAATGGGGGCTTTTCTCTGCAGAGGTTATTCTAGTCCGAAAACTTGGAAAATGAGTTTCAGTTTAGACACATGGAACAAAATAGCGGCCACAGAAATAACAGTGGAAAACAACCAGATGCTGTTAGCCAAAAACCTGTCATCACGAGTTAGAATTATGTATTGCTGCCTAATTCCTCAAAATGCAACGGGACAATCATCTCATAAAATTAAAGAGTGGTAATAAGAAGTGGTTTTAATAAACAGATCTGTTCAGTTTCAGGAGGAAAAGATTTGCTACAAGTCACAGCTTAACCGCAGGAGGAACAGGCGAGGGAAAATATCTGTATTTACATATATTCCTATAACGTAAAAGGGGCACGTGTACGTGGAAATGCTAACAGCGATCAATACTTGTTCTGCTTTCCTCTTGCGAACCCTAGTGCAAGGAAAAATGTCCAAGTAACTGAGGCATCAATCAAGACACCGTGCCACTTTTACTCATTTCTGTAACTCACAACTTTCAAAGTGTATCAAATGTAATATTTATATCCATTTAATTTGGACAAATATTTACCATCTATATAAATACTTTATGTGGCTATATGAAGGTCAGTAACCTTTGATAGGGGCCGTCACATAACACTCCCTTGTAATGGACCACAGTGCATGTATCTTTAATTCACTGTGGTGGAAGTTATTGCGGGGGCTAAAAGGGGGGGGGGGGCGATTTTCCAGCCTACAAATAAGCGTTTTGCCACTAAACTAAAAAAAGCAGCCCCAGGTCAACCTTTCATAGCGATTGTAATATCCAATTCTAGCCGCTGAACACAATCATTGATCCTATTTAATATTGCTTTCATGTTTTTAGTAAAAATACAGGATAATGGAAGGGGATACGCTGATAATGTGCAAGTCAATACATGGAATGCATGTTTAAGATTCAAGTATCTGATAAATTGCAATGCTTTATACATGATCTGGAAAGGAAGTCGTTTGAAATTAAATAGACCACATGGAGAGAACGTTAACATTCTTTCCAAATAGTGTGATTATTATGCCAACAATTGGAAATGACTATATGTTCGTTGTACTTTTTATACCTTTGCATCAGATCATTTTCATTAGGTCTGGTGAAAGAGCGCTCGAGTCGGGACATTGATATGAGGCACGTAAATATGTAGTGGTGCTGTTACAGAAGATGCACGGAAGTATCCTGATGGAATCATAGCAATGGTGAGAGTCCTCTTTAAAAACCCGGAATAACATATCTTAATAAGCAGAGTATTTTCAAAGTGCTAACAATTTCACACAATAGCTTCACACGAACTAGTCAGGGAATAGAGTGGAGGAAACCCAATGGGATATTATCCTGTTTTGTTTTCTCTTTGATCCATAGGAAATAGGTCCTGCACTGCGTGACCCATTAAACTAATAAGATTATAAAGCTCAGCAAAAGGGCTGGGGGTCGGTAATTGTTTCCATGTGTGCACGATTTTTGCATTATTAGACATGATGAGGAAGGGGGTTGGGATTACATAGCTGAGGGTGAAAGCTGAGAGCCGAGCGGTTCGGACCACACATCAAATCAATTAACGTGGCGCGGAGGGAAGGAAATGGTCTGGTCATGTGGAGGGGGGTGGGGGGGGGGAAATGGGCCGCTATAAAACAAAGGAAGGACATTTATGGTGCCCGCCTCCTGTTCGTTCTAGCCAGAAATGCATGGCGGGCGGGGGCCGGGGGGGGGGGGGCGATACGCGGCCAATGGTAGGCTCCTCCCGCTGTCACGCGGCAGTGAGCGGCCCACGCCCAGCCCACTGATGAATATACAATTCGATCTCCGCCGTATGTAAATCACCCTTGTGACTCACCGAGGCCGGATTGGAGATTCCGCTCAGGGGGCGGGGCACAGACCCGCCCGCTGCTTTACCTAGTCCCACCTCCTCCCTGAGCCAATTGCGCAGTTTACCAATCAAGGGGGCTGCGGACTCTGGTTACCGTGACACATCCGCCCTTGCAATAGCTCGCCCCCTCGCTTTGAAGCTGATCCAATCACAAGGCCCCATGCAAATAAGGCAGGGGGAGGAGCCCTCCAGTTTGGATTACAAAGTGCCTTGCCGCTCGGTTTTACATGGGCGGTAGCAGCAGCCTTTCCAATCTTGCGCGGCGATTGGCTCACGTGATTGGAGTGCCTGAAACAGCCGCTCGCGGGGTTCGCCCGTGGCCTTTAAATCTTGCGTAAAGGGCTTTTTAAAGGCAAATTCGCTCCGCTCGGGAAAGGGAGATCCCACCCCATCCTCTCTCTCCTCCCCAGGGAGGAGCATTAGCAGGGATGGGAGGAGATTGTAGAGAAGTGAGTCAGTCACAGATCTCATGGTTCATCGGAGCTGGCATTATAAACGGTCTAACCCTCATCACAGATTTATCTTTTATATTAATTAGATATGATTACATCATAGAGGTATAAACATCGCAAGCTGTACGCACATTCCTAAAGATCACTCTAGCCACATAAAATAGCATTCCCCAAAGATATATCCATTTCCTAAAACGTAGTCATGTAGTTACACTGCTTCTCAATGTCTGTTCTAGTAGTTTAGAATGTAATAGTGAAGTACTACAAAAGGGAAACTATTAAAATATTTGAAGAAGACACACAATCTTTTTTTCACATCATAATGCCTGCTTTGGCATCCTTAATTATCATTTGCCTGAAACTCTTAAATGTAGCAAACAAAATAATGAAAAGTATTGTAGAAACAAAACTGTGTTAAACCAAATTCTCTTTTTAGAAAACTTTGAATACTTGTAAAAAGCAACAAAGAGTCCTGCGGCACCTTAAAGACTAACATATGTATTAGAGCCTAAGCTTTCCTGGGTGAATGCCCACTTCGTCAGACGCATGGGATTATAATACTGAATAATTGGATTATAATAAAATTACACCAGAATGTTTTACACTTATAAAGTTAGCATTCTATCAGACATAATTTGTGCATTTTATTATGCTATGCAGGATTTGTTAGGGTTCGTTTTATTACTAGTAGTAGTATTCTTGTTAGATAGATTAGGAAGATTCTTGAGTCCTAAAATACTGTCAAATAATATGTGTATACATATGTGTAATGTTTATCTTGATGTATGGATAGTGACAATTTCTGTTTGCCCTTGCAAGAGACTTTTTATTAGCAGTTTCAACCACACTCATCATTTTAAGTAATAAACTGTAATTTCCCTAGTACTAGTTGAAAACATTGGAATCAAAGTGCTATGTTGAAACAGTGCTATATTGAAAGAGACAATGGAATATTAATGAGACATGTAAACTATAAAATACATATAAGTATCATTAGGGCTGGGAATTATAGAGATACCGTCAAGATAAAACATATTTTAAATCATTTCTATATTTGTATTACTGCCAGTATCTTTGATTTATTAAAAGAAAAAAAACCTAATTGAATTAAAATCCTTTTTTTTTTTTATCATTTGCATTTTACTCAGCTTGGCCAATAACAATAAGATAGTTAGGTTCAGATTCTGGTTCCCCTTTATTTGCAATTCAGGAATTGGTTAATGTTTTACAAAGTTTTAATTGGAAAAAAGTTTATTTTGAATTGTTTAAAATTTAAACTCTGAATCTAAACTATTTGACATGCACACATTTTAGAAACATGAAAATGCCCGTTCTGGTTGTTGTATTTTGTCTAACTTAGTTTTCTTCTATCAAGAGACTGGAAAGAGAGGAATATTTAGAACTATAGATTCAGAGGGATGAGATGTGTACGAATGACTCTAGTCAAAGTACTTGTAAGAGACCAAATAACCTACACATCAGTTGAAAATGGCTGAGAATTAGTAGGGATTGAGGAAATAGATCAAGTGAGAAGAAACAATATAAGGCAGCAAGGACAGCCCCTCTTGTTTATATATATATGCACTCAAACCTCAGTACAGTGGGAAATACATTTTTAGTGTTTTGTGTGTGTTTGTGATGCCACTATTTGCATCATTCACCTTACATACTGCTGAAAATTTCACAAGTATACCATAAATAGCTTTAGGATGTCTGCCTTGTTTTCTTGAATAAAATCAGATATTTAATGGAAAGGAGAGCCTCAAAATAACACTAAGCTGTTGCTTAAGGACTAATTTACACATTCCAATAACTTTCCCATTGCCGTAACTTGAATGACAAAACATAGTATTAAATTATGCTAAGCACATTACTGGACTTTTTAAGTCCCCAAAGTTCATCTCTGTCCTAGATACAGCTTTTCAGTATTTTTGTTCAAGCAGTTTAGACCCTGCAAAGACTTATATGTGTTACTATAAATAGTTACATTTATAGTAACACATATAAGACTTATACTTTTGTTACTATGAATAGTTACATTGATTGGGGACTACTCAGAGTGCATAAAGCTAAAGATATGCATAAATGTTTGTGGAATTGGAATCTGAAATAAATTAACAGATTAATATAGCTCCATTTTGAAAGTCTATTTTAATTTATTTTCCTTGTTATGGGGAGAAAAACATTCTCTGCTTTGGGGTTTTTACAAATTTCTGTTAATAAACTGGATGCATAGGATTTACTTGATCCCTGGGAAGCTCCATTGAGGAACATTACTAGGTAATGATTTGGCCCATATCCTAGAAAATAAAATGTACTAAAATATTTGATCCTGAAAAACTAAAATTAGAAGTAAGCACACAAATTATACCAAGATATTTTGATCTTTTAAAATCACAGTCATACTAGCAAACATTTTTGTATACTGCACATTACGATAATGCACAAGATTTGTACATTGTGGTGGTTTGTGTTATACTTGTCTCTATTCTGATAGGCTGCTAGGAATCTCAATTATAAAAACTAAGCAAATAAACAGCAATTTGACAATTTAAGACGTATTCATGCATTTATGGTTTTTCATGCTGTGTGTAAGTCAGGGTAAAGTGTTTTGGCTCTGATCCTCTACGCACACATCATCAGACTTAGGCCAAGATATACAAAAATATTTAGACTCCCAACTTCCAATGAAATCAATGTAAGTGAGGAGCCTAAATACCTTTGTGGTTCTGGGCCTTACTGCTTACAATTTGTGACCACTTTTCACATTAGTGCCTTATCCCAGAGGCAGTCCACAACAAAAACATTTATCCTGATAATGTCCTATAATTTCTAGAATTTATTTAGACATTAAAAATCAAGGGATATACTCATGGAGTAAGATGCTACTGAGCTTCAGAATGGCAGAACTGGGCCCTTAAATTGTAAGCACTACATCTCAATAGTTGTTTGCAAGATGGAAAACTTAGAACCTAATGATGCAAACAGCAAGGCACGCGGTTACGTTTACTTTACAAGAGGAAAGTTACTCTTGGTGCCTAAGTGTTGACAGGATCAGGCCCTTATTCATATTTTTTCTCCAACTAGTTACCCTTGTACCGTATGTATTCAGTTTTCTGAATGCTAAATTTAAAATCTGAATTTTATTTTACTTTAGAGTAGGTTAAAAACTCTTTTCAGTGTCTATTTTAAATTGTGCAGAGTATTTCCTTGTGATTTGATTGTTCCTGTGTCTAGTGTAAGATTTGTGTATGTCTATTATAGTCATTGCTAAATTACTCACATGGCATGGAAAACCATTGAAACCAGAGAGAAATTACCTGGCTCGATTACAAATTACTGGGTTGCTTTTTAATTTAATTGTTTTTTCTCAACAATATCTGCTTCTAATGATTCTGCACATTAGAGGTATTAGAAAATGTGCAAACAATTCAGTGACCACTTGTGGAGATGAAAATATTTTGCAGTTTTCCATTGGATATGTAAAAAGACAAAAAGAAATGTGAACCATAAAAATGCAGTTTATTTGCTGCTAGCTCCTTTGACTTCAGTCAAGATAAAACATTTTACCAGTTGAAGATCTGTCCCAGTAAATTAGCAAACACCTTAAATATTGATGTTATGTACAATTTTTGATGATAGCCAAATATACCTTAATTGTTGTTTGTTACTATTCAGAATATGCATGTAAGTAAGAGAACTGAGGCTTAATTCACTTTAACTTTAGCAGGAGTTTAAGTGCATAGAGATTATAGTATCAGGCCCACCAAAGAATAATAATAATTCTACTACTGGCCAACTGATGTGCAATCCGAATCTCATCCTATCTTGTTTTAGTTTTGCTGCCTAGATTATATTTTTACGCACGAGAGGATTAACCCGTGGAACTCATTGATACAAGATACTATTTTTGAGGCCGAGTTTGGTAGGATTTTAAAAAGTTTTAGACATATATATGGATATTAAAAACATCAACAGTTAAAATGGGTAGTAAAAGAATGTATAAGGGATATAAACATTCATACTTCAGGGTGCAAACCTAGGACATATACAGGATTCATGTGGTTAGAAAGAAATGTCCCTTGTAGGCAGGTTATTCCATAACTGTAAAGTTACTTGCCCCTTTCTCTGAAGCATCTGGAACCGGCCCATGTCCAAGGCAGAACATTGGGCTACATAAATCACTGTTATGATTTGTTATGGCAATTCTAATGTTCCTACGACTACAATTTCAGTCTGGAATATCATAAATCACTGCATTCCATTATTCATTCCGAGTCTGGTGCAAAGCCCACTGAAGTTAATGGGAGTCTTTCCACCGACTCCAAAGGGCATCTGATCAGACCCTAAAAGAATTATGCATTATACTTAAAGTAATGCCAGAGCGTAATTAAGCATATCAACCATTGAGATTTTTTTGCCTCCATGTTACAGTTATTGCAATTTGCCCAAATGCTGAATATACTGAATCTTCCTGGCTGAGGGACAGTGATTAAATGTGTATTTAAAAAGTAGGTGGGAGGGATAGCTCAGTGGTTTGAGCATTAGCCTGCTAAACCCAGGGTTGTGAGTTCAATCCTTGAGGGGGCCATCTGGGGCAAAAATTGGTCCTGCTAGTGAAGGGACTTTGAAAGGTCATCAAGTCCAGCCCCCTGCCTTCACTAGCAGGACCAATTCAGTATGTATACTTTCACCGCACACACATAATTCTCTTTCCATGTCCACCTACAGTCATTCTGTAACCACAAGGATAGGCAATCTCTTGTAAGGCTGTAGTACTACTATGCACTGTGTGTTAAGGAAAAGCACAAAAAATATGCTTGCGTCATTAGCTTCCAGAGAATAACATCACTTCCTGCAGGACTGGCTCCAGGCCCCAGAGCGCCAAGCGCATGCTTGGGGCAGCAGGCGGGGGGTGTTCTGCCGGTTGCCGGGAGGGTGGCAGGCTGCTCCGGTGAACCTCCCATAGGCGTGCCTGTGAAGGGAGGGCTGGTCCCGCGGCTCTGGTGGAGCATCCACAAGCACGCCTGCGGGAGGTCCACTGGAGCCGCGGGACCGTTCCCTGCGGTGTGCCACGGTGCTTGGGGCAGCAAAATGACTAGAGCCAGCCCTGACTTCCTGCATGGCAGCAGAGAACATTAATGAAAATACTGTCAGCTTTGGAGAATATTTGTTTCAACCCCCAAAATACAAATCTAAAAAGAATGAAGATTAAAAATCATTTTTACAGTTCACTTGAAACTACCAGTTGTTCCAGGAGACAATATCACCTACTGGTTAGAGCATGAGAAAAGTGTAACCCCTTGTGGCCTGAAACAACTCATAACCTCTCTGTCTCAGTTTACAAGCTTGTAAAGCGGGTACACGAATACCTACCCCACAGGTGTTAGCTGGTTAACAGATTTATTTGTACAGTTCTGAGATCCACCACTGAAAGATGCTATATAAGTACACAGTAATATTGAACAACACTGGAGTCTTGAATGGGGGACTGTTACAAAAGGACAGACCTAAGGATAAGTGGGCCTGCATACATAGGGATTCTGTTTTGTGGGGTTTATTAATTTCATTTTTCAGGGTATATTTTTAGAAATTGTTGAGTTTCATATAGGTGCCCAAAAATCAGGGTTTTTCCGGAGGGTGAGGGTGGGGTGTTCTTTATAAATACTATCATGAGTAATGTATATTATATATATTACTCATTAGAGTAGTATAAACTCTTTGTAAGTTCCCTAGGATGCTTTAATGTAGTACTTCTCAAATAACATTACATTAAAGCGCACTAGGGAACATTTAGTGCACACCAGCAGTGTCTACACAGAACAATTACTGCTCAATAAGTGAGAAATCCCAGCCCCGTAGTCTGCATTTCTGTTCTGTGTAGATAAGCCCTTAGGTACAAACAACCATTTCCAAAGTTTATTGGAGAAACACCGGTTTCTTCTTTTTAATCGGGGTGCTTTATTCATGCTTATTGATTGAAACCTAAACTCAGAAACCCTATGCATATGCTACCAAATAACCATGTGTATGTTACATAAGAGAATCATAGATAAACTCAAACTTACAAAAGGATGCTGATTTTTCCCCACATTAACCACGGAAGAGGTAGTTTGAAGAGAGAAAGTGCAGAAAACCTGAAGTACAATGGGTTTGTGGAAAACACATCATAGAAATTGTTCAATAAGTTTACTTTTTCATCTTGAAGTACTTTCAAGGGCAACAAAAGGTCCTTCTATTCAAATCAGCAAAATAAGCTAGATGCACTGGCGTCTTATCTGTGAATGTGATTTTTCAAAGCTATTTCTAAGCTTTAGGGGATAGATTAGACCTGTTTTATTCTCCATCAATGAAGGCATAAGTCAGGGTAGAATTCTGTTCTAATTCTATTGGCAATGGAATTGCACCCACTTACATCAAGTTTACAAATTGATTTCACTTACTTTGTGCCATTCCACTCTCTTTTGTCTTCCTCATTTTATATTCCCTTTTGGAGTTGCTCATCCATCCACCCATCCAGATGTTCTTCAATGAATATGTCTTTCCACCTCTTGCATGAAGTCCCTGTCTCACTTATGGAGGCAAAAAATGTCTTTATGCTGAGACAAAGTTCAGGATCTATCAAACCTGTATGCTATCTGCATTGCTATATGGGTCAGAAACCTGGACCCTCTTTACAGGTAAACTGGAGTGGCTAGAGGCATTCCATTCATACTGTCAGCATCAAATTTTTAGCATAAAGTGATTTGACTTTGTGCAGAATGTCAGTCTTGCAGAGATCTGGCCTTCCTTCCAATCGGTCACTATAGCCAAAAGTGGCATTGCATGCTCTTTAACTATGTTGCAATGGTGGGAAAAAAACACTCCAACAGACACTGCTCTCAAACTCTCCATCAACATGTGAAGGGGTGCACATCTTGACCCTAACTGGAACTACCCACGGGAACATCCAAAAGATTCCAGGATTTGTAGGATTAAGCTACATCACTACATAATGCCTAGTGTTATGCCATCAGCTGTGGCATTGTGGCTGGCATAGTGCTCCTCAGTAGACTATTCATGTTTGATTTTGATGCATCCACATAATGCTAAAATATGAATCAAACAAAGAGCTGACTGTTGTCTGGGAACCCCACCATGTTACCTCTCAAGGTACCTTCCATAATACTGATTGTCCTGTTACCTTTCCAGATTGATAGATACAATATACCAAAATTCCTTCACAAGCATCATCTACCTTATGAATAAAATACTTAATAAGCTCTTTGCATTGTGATGTATTCCAGAAAGAGGCTTGGGGTATTGTATGATAAAGTGTTTAAGACAGTCAGTAGCCCTTTGTGTTAAAGCATAAAACTAGAAGTAGTTCACATGGCAGTGTTAGCTTCTGTATATTTTGTGTAGAAATCTCATCTAACTTCCTGGGACTGTTTTGAGGCTTGAATGCTGGTTTATAGCTGACTCTGCCTTCCATAGCAACAGAGTTTTATTGTAACTTGGTGCTGAAGGAGTGAGGCATTACATGCAGTCCCTTAATTCTTTAATATGTATGGTGTATTGTGTGGTGTAAATACTTGGGGGGTTTCTGGGTACTGCTTGCAGGCTAGGGAATTCTCTGTGGAAGCATGGGCCTAGCAACAATCAGTCAGCCTACAAACAGCCTATACTAAAGTCGGGGTGAGCTGTGCCTCTCTATTTTAGGAAGCAGCCTGCTTTGTTCCTCTCTGATTTGGGGTTCTTATGTTTTATCATCTGGCATTCTAAGAAATAAAGTAGTTTTACATTTCAGCCTTCCAGGACAAATATTATATGTTTTTATCGAACTTCTCTGTTTGCATGCCATGAAACAGGTGTCTTTAGTGAATACACCAATGCTGGAATGCAGCTTCTGAGGGCTGGTCCACTTAAATCACATGGCAACAGGAGAAACAAGAAAGTGGCGCAGAAGAAGCAAGTGGTACCTTGCCTTAGAGATGCACTCATCACATTATTTCATTTCAGCATCTCCCTCCATATGAATAGGAGGTGACCTTAACCTGGTCATGAGTCATTTTTCTTGGTTACAGAACAGCTCCACAGTGTGTGTGTATATATAGCTTCCACGAAGCTTAACATTTATATTTCTGTCCGCTTTGTTAGCATATCTCTCAAGTCATCCAAATTATTTTGTGTTGTGCTATGTTTCAATCCTCTTGCTCATATTATTTTAGTCTGTGCTCAGAGAACCCAAAGCTATAAGACTGATTATCTGGATTAAAATCCATGTGGGATGCTGTATCAAATAGAACCTACTTGCACTTACAGAGAAATAGATCAAACAACGAGGAGTCCTTGTGGCACCTTAGAGACTAACACATTTATTTGGGCATAAGCTTTCGTGGGCTAAAACCCACTTCATCAGATGCTTGGAGTGAAAAATACAGTAAGCAGAACATATATGAAAAGATGGGAGTTGCTTTACCAAGTGGGGGGTCAGTGCCAACAAGGCCAATTCAATTAAGATGGAAGTGGCCTATTCTCAACAGTTGATTACTTTTATAGTGCTAACAAAGCCAATGCAATCAAAGTGGACGTCACCCATTTCCAACGGTTGACAAGCAGAGGGAAAATTACTCTTTGTAGTGATCCGTGAAGACAAAAGGGCAAACCCCGTCCCCCATCTGCTACCTCAAACACACACTCAACACCCAAGGCCCAATGGAACCAGCGTGTTCTGGTTGCAAAAGGGGAGGCAGGGATGTTGGACCCCTGCACAGGGATCCCTACCTTCTGCAGTTCATTGAACTATGCCCCATGTAGTCTCCCTGCAAGGGTCTTTGGGGGTCAGGAAAAAGTGAGGTCAGCAGGGCTGGTGGTTTTACTACTAAAATGAATCCACTAGCTACTTTCCTCCTACGGCGGGTTGCAGTAGCAGCCACAGACTGTATCGAAATTCATGGGAATTAGGTGTCTAGGCAACTTTGAAAATTCCATGAGGTGGCTATCTGCATCTTTAGGCACCTAAATATCTTTAAAAATCTGTCCCTCAATAGCCAAGGGAGAGAATTCTTTCCACCTCAACAGTAGCTCCCATGAAACTCCCTAGAACCCCTCAGCAGTGAGCCTGCCTAAGGATTTGGCCTACCGAATCATCGGTCAAAAACCTGCTTTCTGCTAGGCAGGCCCTCTACTGGGGGGCGAGGGCATGGGGGAGAGAGCACAGGGAGTCTTTCCCTTCAAGCAGTAGCAGGATATGTTTCTAACCTTGAACTAAAACAAGTACTGAGTTGAGAGATCAGCTACCACTCTGGTTGGTACATCATGGCCCCAAAAGGATGTGCTCAAACTGGCGACATAATCAGTTTCCTCCCACTATGCTTGTATGCAGTATTTTGCAGCGCATGTCAGGTAGAGGTCTGGGCTTCTCATAAGAAGAATAGTAGCAAAGTGAGCCTCCTTCCTCACAGCACGCTTCCCTTCCTGCTTGCCTTGAGTCACGGTGCCATTAACCAGCAGGATGACTCGGATCCACCACACTCTGCTCCTTCAGCCTTTACAGCTCCAGATAGTCAGGGTAGGATTTTCCTATAAGGAAGAAAGAGAAAAGTGTAAGACTTTTAAAGTCATTCAGTCCATCCCTGGCCAACACAAGGTTGGTCCCTCTTGTATATTCTCCAGTGCTTTACCCATGACTCAGATATTGTTACTTCCATCATTCAGCTTGGAGAATATTACATATTTCAACAGTGCTCACTCTTAGAAGTACAAGAGTACAGATTTTAAATTACAGCGATTAATGACTTTTCCCTGCAGGTACAGCTTGTGTTAATAGTGAATCAAATCTTCAATACACAATACAAACTTATCAGCAACATAGTGAAGTATGATAATTATTGGACCTGTTAAGTCTGTTACAGCAATAAATTTGCTATGGACCAATATTTCCACCATATGTTTCACAGAGACACTAAGCCTTCTGCTGTCATTGAATTAATTTACTAAAAGAGGCTGTAATTCATATATAAATCTTGAGATTATTTCTCATTTACATAGTAGCTGAGCACTTAAGCATGGTGCTATTCGCTTGACGTACCTGGGGACACTTTGGAAAACAGTATGAATCATCTGGTATGTAAAAATTAGGCTGAAATTTAAATAAAAGTCCCGGTACTACAATTTTTGTTAAGATTGGTTTTCTCTATAATGGTCCTTATGATGACTTTAATTATCCAGCACGGTATGCTTAGTATCCTAGAATACATTTTGCATTAGTCTGTTTTTGGGGAATGCTTGCAGAAAGCTTTCTGTGTTGTGACTCATTCATTATGTGTTATTTCAAAAACAGCTGATGATATTTGGTGTGATACTGTGGATCAGGCATGGATTTTTTTTTTTTGTTATCATTTATAAAGAAGAAACTAGGTCACATGCATAACTGAAACCAGGGCCAGCTTACTTGTACTTCCTATTTCCTGTGGAGTCCCCAGAGCACTAGTTTGAGACCATTACTGTTGTTAATTAATGATTTGCCAGCTGCCTGCCCTCATTTTATAGCATTTATGCTTGCAGAGCTGTTGTGTTTTAGATTCCTGTTTTGAAGTTCTTTACCCTAAAAACAATAAATTTGCATTTATTTATTAGCTTGACTGTGGTCTGTTCTTGGACGATTTCACTTTAGCTTTCTGAATTTGAAGGCTAGTGCAAAACAGGTTGAAAATAATCAGCAAGGATCTCCTGTTAGGTGCTGTTTTTTCCTGAATTTTCTGAATTTTTCCTGATTTAAGTCACCAGTAGAACATGGCAAAAGTAAAATGGTCTTTTCTTGGTTCTAATTTCAGGGAAGCACATTTAGTTTTAAAAATGGAGCAACTGTTTGTGCTACCATCTGAAATTCTGGTTATCGGCTTGTAAACCGATACTTTCCAAACTTGTAAACCGTCTGTATGTTTTGTTGTTCCTTTGCTCTCTGCATGACTACACTCAACCCATATGCATATATGTGGTCCTCTGTCTCTTCCCATTAGCTCTCCATATATCCTCAATTACTTTTCTTGCAGATGTGGAACACAAATAGACTGTGCTGGCCCATTTCAAACTGAACAATTGCATTCTGCCCTAACGAAACCAGCCTGTAGATAAACTTTGGATAATATTTTCTTTTAATCCTGTCCTTTAAATATTTGAGTTGATGAGTGCTACTAAAAATCTGTGGCATTTTACCCAGAAGTGGCTGAATTTCAGTGGTGGGTAACTGGAATAGTTAATATTTCAGTTTAAGGCCTGGATCCTGCTCCCATGGGAATCAATGGTAAAACTTCCATTAAAATTAAATGGGAGCAGAATCAGGACATAAGTTTGCACTGTGTTTTCGGATCCTTTGCAGTAAAGGATGCTGTATAAATGTAGTATTATTGTAACACAGTATGGTACTACTTGGTAGATCAAATACATGGCGCCAGTGAAAGTCAGCAGCACAGGTCTAATATGAGCAAGTCTGGGGTTCCCTGAAAAGCCAGATTTTGTTTCTGTTCTCACAGTTTCTGGGCCACCCCCTTTCCTGACCCAGAATTCCTCCCTGCTGCTGTGGCTTTAGCCATTTCTATCTGATCGTCATGCATTAGCATTTGGTTACCTCTTAAAGAAACACCTTAAACTATACATCTTTATTTCAGGAAATTATGAAGCAGAAAGAGGTATGACAGCAAAAGGCCCTGAGATTTCAAAGGGGCACGTAATATGACAGAAGGATTTTTCCCCCCTAAACAATTCTTTTCAGTAATGAACAGGTTTGAGAACAATCCAATCCACAAGGTCATGAGAGGGTCAGATTTCCTGGCCCACTTGCTCTCACATCTTGATAATCTAGAAATGAAAATCAATTCTTGTCTTAGAGTTTGTGAGGAGCTCATAATTGCTTTAGACCAAAGCACAGAATGGCTGCTGTTTCTGCCACCTTTCAATTCTTGGCGATGGGGATGTCATTTTTCAAGTCTGGTGCACTGTCAGGATTAGATTGCGTGGTAACCAAGTAGAAAGCTTTCTACTTGGAATGAGATTTCTTCTCATCACTGTTCCCTTTACTCAGAACAAAATTCCTTTCTTTACTATTATCTATGGAGATATCGTGTGCTTTGAACAGACTATTTATGGAAAACACATTTCTCTTCTCTGGGACAAATTCTGTGCTGATTTATACCTCATGCAACCCAGCTGGAAGTAGTGGGACTGCATGGGTATAACTCAGTGCAGAATTTGGCCCTAGATCTTCAATTTACTTTACAAATTCTGCTGCAAATTACGTTGGTGTAACTCTAAGGAGAATTGGGACTCACTTGTTTGAAGGTTAGCTTTTTAGCCAATGAGGTTAAAACCTGTGTATTCCTCCGCCTTATTATAGTGACTTTTTAGAACTTCTTTTGAACATTCTGAATTAGCTTAAACAGAATTGACTTTTATCTCTATGTTTGTGCCCAGTTGATCGCGGGACTGGGGCCTAAGGCAGTATGGTCTGGCTGTCTAGATTGAATCAGCAGACGTGGCTTGAAATTAGGATGACCAGATGTCCCGATTTTATAGGAACAGTCCCGATTTCTGGGTCTTTTTCTTATATAGGCTCCTATTACTTCCCACCCCCGTCCCGATTTTTCATATTTGCTGTCTGGTCACCCTACTTGAAATCCTGGCTGCCTGGGAGTCTATAGTAAAATGCCTATTGACTTCAACTGTAGTAAGATTTCACCCTAGGGTTCTAGTCCCAGTTCTGATGATGATGCAATACATGACCCTCAACCAGTCACTTCACCTCTATAATGCCTCAGCTTCACCCATCTATAAAAGGGCATTTATGGAGACACTGCATTTCTTTGTAAAGTATTTTCAGATCTATATGAAAAGTGCAAAATAGGAGCGAGGCATTACTACATTTTTGGCTGTCTTCTCTTTTCTTCTTCCCCTTCCTTCTGTCCCATTTCTACCTGCACTGATTCAAAACCAATTAATATATCCTGACATTTGTGATTCCAATGAGAACTTGACTTCTACAAATCTGTTCATGTCACCTATTTGTTCATATCTCTATTATCATCATTATTATCCAGTGAAAGATTTTTCTCATCTTTAGGAAAAAGGCATCCTTCTCCCCCCACCTTTTTTTTTAAACAAGGCCTTTGTCATTGGAGAGTCTCCAAGATCCAGGGAATGTGTGCTGTTAAACAGCTGTGGCAGTATGGAGGTATCCTTAAATACTTATGTGATGACTGCTCTTTTGGCTGGCACATCAGGGATTGCACTGGAAACCTCCAGAGCAAAAAGTGTGAACTATTTACAGCTTGAACTTAAGAGCCAAGGTGCTATGGCTGGGGTTGTACCAACTCACAGCCTGTGTGAATCGACACCTATATTTAAATTAAATATGCAGCTAGTTCCCCCCACCCAACCTCTGGTAAGATTTGTGGTCTGGTCGTAAGAGCCATTTAGATGATGACAGGGACCAAAGGAAAGATTGTGATTGATTGCTAGAATGATTTTTTTAATATATACAGAATTAATATTTTCCTATCTGTTTTTAACTAGTCTGCCAGTTTAGCATTTCATTGTGAGGAGGGTGCCAGACCTTCATAGTCAAATCAGGCCTAACTAATCAATTCTCTCAGCAAATGAGAATGCAAGTGATTTCTAACCATTATTTTTTTTTCTTAAAAAAAAAAACAATTTTTTGCTTTAGATCCAGCCAGGATCCACAGAGGAAAGAGTGATCATTTTGAAACCACATGCGCTCTTTGTGCTGGTATCAATGAAAACAGCTTTTCAGCAAATAAACTCCTGACACAATTGTTATTCGTAAATCACCTCATGTTTTATGTGCCAATAACAATGCAGGATCAGGCTCTCTATTTCAGCGACAGACCAGAAGCAAAACAAAAGGGCATCTTTTAAAAACCAAGGGACAAATTCTGTTAGTTTAAATTGGCACAGTTATATTGAGGTCCATGGAGATGCACCAGTTTGAGCCAGCAGAGAATTAGGCCACAGATCTTTCTTTTCTTAGAATCATAGAATATCAGGGTTGGAAGGGACCTCAGGAGGTCATCTAGTCCAACTCCCTGCTCAAAACAGGACCAATCACCAACTAAATCATCACAGCCAGCTCCTTTAGCACCCTCGCATGCAGCGTATCCGGCCCTATGGACTTGTGCTCATCCAGCTTTTCTAAAGCTCTTCTCATCCATTAACTTTTCCCAGGAGTTTCTCTCCTGGCAGCTGGTTGGACTCAGCTTCAATCAGCACTACCTTTTATAAACAAGTAGTCTGGGACTGCCAACAACAGCCTGGGCAGCTCTTACCACAGCCCAGCTTCCAGCCTAGCTAGGGGGCGGAGTCTTGGGGAGAGGGGAAGAGAAGGAGCAGGGGGTGGAACCCTGTGGCAAGGTGAGGGATAAGGCCCACCTCTGCTCACTGCTGCAAAGTGCAGCACCTGTTGTTGCCATTCAATGCCTGGTCAAGGCTATCAGCCCACGTCAAAAAGTGGGTGGCATGACCCTCTTGTTCCATTCCCCTCCCCCCAGTTCTGAGGCTGCTGAGGTGGGGGGGGGAATGTTCTTTGTGTACAGGACCCTAATAAATCTTAATCCGTCTCTGATTGTAGAGATGTGAGGGTCCAGTCATGCATGCTATCCTCATGTGGAACTCCAGCAATCTCTGTCCCATAGTGACACCATGAAGGAAAAAACGAAGAAAAAAAAATCTAAAATTCTTTAAAAGCCAGTTTCATGTAAGCTGGGACCAAAAACACTAAAATGCCCTAACCATAATTATGTGGTCAGTATAGGGCAAAGTTAAGCTTGTTTGGGTGATCCACCTGCATTTCTACATCTTAGCATAGTTGTGTTTCTTCTAAGATTAACCTTAATTTTCGATTTCCTGGGATTATAAATAGAACTGGTCAAAAACTTTCCAGAATGGGATTTCAGTTACAAAAAGTGTCTGTGTTCTGTGGAAAATGTTGTTTCCATTGAAAATGCAAAAAATGGAATGTTTTGGTGGACAATTTTTTTTTCCGACCAGATCTAATTATAAAGTTTGTGTTTTGGTTGAGGGGGAGGTTGTTTGTTTGTTTTGTTTTTTAAATAATTACAACATCCCGGTAATATATTTTATGCTGTATTAATTATCTGCAGTCTCCAGTCCAGCTCCATTCTAGCATAAATATTTATACCTGGGAATAAGTAAAAATGCCTCCCTCTTTAAAGTGTAGATCTACTCCAATAAGAGACTATGTGAAAATACTACCCTACTACCTATTAGATCTGTTCCTTCTCTGCTTTCAGAGTCATATCTGCTGACTTTAGATATCAACATTAATTTTTACTACTTTTTTACTCCTATTAGCTGCGTGAAGCCAACACAGCAGCAAACTGGGTTCTGTTCCTTCTTGGGCATTGTCAAAAGAATGGTTATTAAGATCTAAAGAGTTCCAGCTGTGTGAACCTAGTAAAGGTAATGGGATTGCACAGGTGTCACCAGAAGCCTAATTTGGCCTGCAGAACCAACCTTACTGTGATGGCACATGAGAGAGAAAGAAAGCCCCAGGTTAGCTTTCAGAGCCCTTGCTGAGTTTGCAGGTCGGCAGCTGGGAAGAAAACTACCCAAACTTTCTACTTGTAACACATTGGAAATGGAGTTATTAAAGACCATAAGTATGGAACTCTTACGCTATTTTGATAGTCCTTTTTGGAGTAGAAGTGCATTTGAGTAATGGCAGCAGGCTGAAATCTTGGGACATAGATTGTCTGAGTCAGATTTTCTGATACTTTTTTTAAAAAATGTGATTTTTGATGCCCCATGTTTGGGTGTCCATTTTGGGAAATGTAGGCCTCTGTTTATAACACTTCAGTCATATCTGCTTGGCTGCTTCATGTGGAAAGTATGCTCCAAAAACTTGGTAGGTTGTGGGGGTTGTGATTACTGAATAATAAATTGGATTCGAAAGCACAATTTCACAAGCAGCCATTTCATAAAGAATGAAACAATCCCTTTAAAGATCTCTACTCAGCAGGTATAATATATACTTTTTATATCTTGTTTACAGAATACAACATTGTGTGTTATATGTGAAGTCTCAATAGTATATAAAGCTAGAGTCTTGTCCTGATGCGTGATGGCATCTCCAATAAAGGAAAAAACATCTCAGACTACTTGCTTTTAAATCATGGTTACTTTAACTGAAGATTGAAACAATAATTTGGCCCCTCAGGATATTCATGAACACAAGAAATATTACCAATGAGGCTTAAATGTTATTTAAATCTGCAGTGTGTCCCCACAATGAAGAAATACAAACCATGAGCTATGTCCATGAAAGGACTGTGGGGACTTTACTGTATACCAGGACTAAGTGCAGAGATATGGCTTAGGACTAGATAGTGACTATATGACCCACCCAGAGCAAGGGGCAGTGTGTTGCTGCACTGATCATGGAAGAACCCAGGAGGAAGACTGGAACTGGGAAAGTCGCAACCTCCCCTCTTAGACTCATAGACTTTATGGTCACAAGGGACCATCATGATCATCTAGCCTGACCTTCTCCTGCACATTGCAAGTCATAGAATCTCACCCACCCACTCCTTTAACAGACCCTACTCTCTGGCTGAGTTACTGAAGTCGTCAAATCATCATTTAAAGACATCAAGTTACAGAGAATCCACCATTTACACTCGTTTAAACCTGCATTTCCCCACTGCTCTGGGAACGGTTAATGTGCATGAGCAATAAACAGCATACACTGTCCAATGTGCTGGCACAGGTATGCCATGGGTTGGACCGGGTGGCAGAGCAAAGGTGATATATACATCCCTACCCAGGCCTCTCATCATCTGTATGTGTGTTGGGAGTGGGCTCTGTGGAGTCTGCTTCCCTTCTCACACTGCTAACCATGATGTGGGCAGATGGCACAAACCAGACAACAATTTGTTCCTTCATTTTATACGAATTACATCCAAAGTGAGGAGCACACTGGTTCCCAACCACTGTGATATTTAGGTCTGCTGATATGACAGGCTTTAAAGACAAGGATTTTAAGGCCTGATCCTGCAAAGAGCACATCTTCAAATGCAGGCTGCTCTTTCTTCTCCGCCATCAGGATAACTAGAAATCCCTCTCATCTATTACAAAACTCAACCCTTAATGAGAGGAAGTGACAAGAAAATGCCTGAGCCTCTAAGGAAACCTTCTTAGCTTTCCTGTATTTATTTTATTATAAAATGCATTGTTATTCCTGAAAGATCCTATCTGGCCATATTCATGAAACACTTCAAGTGTGAGACAGCACGTGGTCTAGTGATTAAAACAGGGGAATGGGAGGCATGACTCCGGAGGGCAGTCGCTGACTAATGCAAAACTTGAGAAAAATCATGAAGGTCCACAATTTTCAGGCTTGGGTGCCCATAGGTACTAGTGAGCATGAGGCAGGAGCAGGTTCTTAGTAATTAATAATATTTTACACTTAAGGCTAAATGTTTAAAGATGCCTAAAAATGTAGCAGCAGGTGCATCTAGTGAAATTTTCAAAAGCACCCAAGTGCCTAACTCTTATTGATTTTAATGGGAGTAATATGCCAATGTGCTTCTGAAAATCCCATTTTGTACCTAGCTTCATCTTTAGGTGCCTAAATACCTTTAAAAATCTGGCCCTTAGGACTTTCATGTATGGATCTCGCAGCACTTTGCAAACATTAATTATGACTCTCAGAATGTATTCTCCCACCCCACCCCTTTTTTTAACTGGTGGGTTAATTAAAACAGACATCCAGATTTTCAACTCGGGTGCCTAAAATTAGTTAGGGTTTTGGCACATATGTTATTGTTCAATATGCTAAGTTAAACTAAAATGGAAGTCATTTCAGTTACATCAGTGCTGCCTATGGCCCTCACACTTAAAAGCATTAACATTAATCCAAACTCTGTGCTCCAGAAAATCTATAGGAGTTAAATGGTTATTCTGAAGTCTGTGTGATACAATCTTTACAAGCACTGTAAAGTGCTTTATCCCCTAATGCATTACAAGATTATTTTTTTAAATCAATGAAATGCTACATTATGGTCAATTTACTATTTTAAGTAATAAGGACATCTGGCAATGTTGTGACATCACTGGGTAGGGTGCTAAAAAACGTTGTAGTTGCTAGTAACTCTAATATGCACCAGAGGGCACCATACTACCATATATTGCATCTTTTGTTACTGTGCATCTATTTTAGAAGCATGAAAGGACACAAATCCATTCTCACACAGCTATGCAATAACAATTGTTTTCCCAAAGAAATTCTTGCAAAGAGGGGAAAGCTGCTCCATTCTCCCTTCCCCCAGTCTTGCTGTTGTTCTTGTGCAGTACCTGTCTAACAGATGGCAATCTCCTTGTGAAAAGGACTTTTCCTTCTTATGTGTGTTGATAAAGCACATGCACACCAATGGTTTTTATATACATATGTTCATATTCCTAGTCTTTTTTCTTGGCTGTATTAAGAGAGAAGAAGAAAGTAAGTTGCGTTCTTTGGGGATATTTTCACTTTCTGAGTCTGAATCCTCCCTGTGCTGTCAGACATCACTTAGGACATAAACAAGCTCTGGCATTCCTATGGATCAGGCTGTTTGCCAGAACAGCCACCTTGTTGCGATTCCATAACTTCCGAGGCTAGGTTGTTGGCCTGTTGCTCAATTCACACCGGGGGGATCTGTACACTGCTTTTTGTCCGATCCCTTCCCTTTGACCCTGTCTGGCTTGGGTGGCCATAGCAGGAGTTAAAACTCACACCTGTGTAGTTCAAAAAATCTTCCCACTGCCTCAAGGTGAATTCCCTGGGAAGGATTTTCACTTCACTTATGAAATTATACATTTTTGTACAATTTCAGTGGCAGTCTCCCTCCTTCCTGAACTGTATTTAGATTTGTATTCCACATGTCAGATCCACTGGCTGGTGTCAGTGTATGGAGACCAGTGCATTGCTTTAGCATAGCCTTTCAATATGATCTTGTGCAAACATGAAGTAATGCAAGAAAGTCCCATGGCCTGTGTCGTACGGGAGATCAGGGTAGATGATCACAGTGGTCCCTTCTGGCCTTAAACACTATTAATCTTTTTTGAAAGTGAGTTCTGCTGCTGCTGGGCAAAGCAATCCTCATGATACTGCTGACAGTTGTTAAGATCTGCTGAGCAGCACTGCTGTAGGAAACTGCATTTCAGCAAAATACATAGAGGGACTCACAGAAGATACAATGAAACGATGTAGAAAACCATTGTGGTTTCCTGTTTTAGTTCTGGTGAAACACAAATAATTGAGCACAGAAAATTAAGGGCCACATCTGCAAGCCGTCCAAGTGTACAGTTCCTCTCAGAGACCAAAGAAGTTCTGTACATAGAAAACTTTTTCAAGACTGGATATACAGGTTGAGTTTCACAAGCCCTCATCATTGCCCTAATTCCGCTCCCACTGAAGTCAGTAGAGTAGGATTAGGCCATTACAGCATTTTAGTCACATTAAAATAAAAATCAGTGCAGATCCATTGGGCCAAATGCTGCTATAAATGTTGATGTAAATTAGAAGAAAACCTATTGACTTTAATGGAGTTACTCCAATATTATACTGGTGTGACTAAGAGTAGAATTTGGCCACTTGACTCTTGCCATTTCTTTTATCTTCCATTTCATATCTTCATGTGAGTGCTGACTTGCTAAAGGGAAAGATGAGGAGTTACTCACATCCTGCAGTGGACCAATCAGACCCTCTGCTGTTGCTAGTATATGTAGTAACAGGGAGCCATATTGTGCAACCAGCTTTTAAACAGAACTCTCTGTTGCCTTTGGTGGCAAGTTCTTGAATATACATCTGTAAATTGGCACATCTTCCCCATTATAAGTATTTTATTCTAGTACAAACTGTGGTATGAATACTCCTGGGGGCACGAGACATCTCTGGGTGGTACACAGCAGAAATTGTGTAATGATGGATTTTATTTATTAATTATTCTATTTATTGCATTTTCATAATAGGCTACTCAGAGGAAGATTTAAAACTGAGGGAATTTGCTATATAAAATAGGGTAGTTAATTTAATTCAGGATGTACCAACAAAATATAGATACACAGACAGATGTACAGAGCCCTCACCTCCAGTCAGTGTACAGTGGGCCAGGAGTATTTTTTTCAGTTGTCTACACCACACTAACTATATCTGTATGTAACGGTGAAATATGGACAGATGGCTAAAGACAGGTAGTGGTAAGGAGAACACACAGTATCAATGATGAGAAAGGTAGGGGTATGCTGGTAGAATAGGATGGGAGTACACAATAAGAAAAGTTTGGGAACCTCTGCTCTAGTAGTTTATAATCTTCAGATAAAGAACGTTTATGGAACTAAACAAATGCCTTTATCAGCATTTGGGTTTATTAGTATTTGTGGGAAAATGCTGGAATAAAAATGAAATAAGCAAACACAAATAGCAGCCCTGACTACCTACACTAGGAACATAAAAAGAACCTAGGGTAAGATCATACTTTGGGATGCAAGACTTATGAATGTAACTGCATCTTCAAAATTGCTCCCAACCCATTTCTGCTGAAGGTCTGCCCTAAAATCAAGGCCTACATTTTCAAAGGCGACTAGTGATTTTGAATGCCCAGTTTGCAACATATCAGTGGGGTTTTCATTGGCCCCTTTAAGATGTCCATAGGCTGGTAGGCTTAAACATCAGCCTGGGGAAATCAAGCCACTATGCTCAGTTCAATGTGTAGACCTTACTTCAAGGCCCTATTTATTCTCTCACATTAAAAAAAAGGAAACATGGAACAACAGAAAGTAATAGCCCTGTTCCCCACCTATCTTGTGGGGCTCTCTGGCCCTCAGCAGCTTACTGGTCAGACCCTTTCCAGTTGGGGGGGAGGGAGGAGTCTCATCCTCTCATAGAGCTTTGTTGTAGCCCCAAGACAGCCCTCTCCTGTCTACGCCCAGGCTCCCTCATTGTTATCCTCCAGCTGATACTCATCAGCCCCAATTCCTTGATGTTGTCCATCTGGGTCAAATGATTCCCAGCATCTGTCTGTTTGACTCCTCTCCAGACCAGGGCTGGATGCTCCCCAGGCCCTTAAAGGAGCAGACCACTCTGTGATGTGTCTCGGTTTTTGGGTACCCAAACAGAGACACTGTGGCATCACTAGTCATTTTTGAAAATGTATTCCTAAGTGTTTGTTGTCATTAATAAAATACATCGCCTGAGTCTGACCACCTGCAAATGGCCAGTCTTTGATAACTAATTAAACATCAAGCTGGGCTGTGGTTCCTTTCTACATCCTTTGAGATTCTGCTGCTATGATAGAAAGAGCCAAATAAGTGTTTCTGGGTGCTGTTACTTTGATTGATGATGAGGAGAGTGTTGGGTGCCTGGAATAGACCACACTGAGAATGCCACACTCATAGCAGACTACAAGAATCAGGGCAGACAATTCCCACATGTGATGGTTTATTCTATAATTAAATTATCCAAACCTGTAACAAAAGAGCTTCTGCAGTACCACACTGGTAAACCAGAAACCAAACAGTCCCCTTTAGGCATTCCAGCCATTGGCTCTCAGCCAGATAAACAGATCTAATATAGTGAGGGGTTACTGAAAACCTAATTCACCATATGTGAGGTTCTACAAGTCCCAAGAGATCAGACACTTACCCCCAGATCAATATACATTTCAGATCTTTCTCAGATATCATGCTGTCAGCCAATCCTTGGTAAACTAGCTAAAGATTTATTAATGAAAAAAGAAGTTATACATGTTTAATAAATCATATACATACAAATGATTGCAAAGTCCTTAGCTCAGGTTTGTAGCAGTGATGGAATAGTCTGCTGGTTTGCAAAAAGTCTCACTGGTAACTCTTCAGTCCATAATTCAAAATATTCCTTTTTTATTGTAAGTTGGCAGTCCAGAGAAGTTAAAGCCTGAAGTGGCAAAATGGAAGCTTGGGCATCTTTTGGATCCTTTGCCATGTGCCGGGAAATTTACAGTCCAAAATAAAGCTCACACTCCTGGTGAATGGAAAGTTACTGGCCCAAGATGGAACCCAGGGTCACATGTGTTTTGCTGAATTACAGGGGATGGCCATTGGCTCCTCTCTGTCTGAGGCAGTGGTGGATAGCCTCCAGCCTGCATGCAGCCTGTCAGGGTAATCTCCTGGTGGGCCTTAACACAGTTTGTTTACATTGACCCTCTGCAGGCATGGCTGCCAGCAGCTTCCAGTGGCTGCAGTTCGCCATTCTTGGCCAATGGGATCCGTGGGAAGCAGTGGCCAGCCTGTGCCTCTCCCCTCAGCTCCCATTAGCCGGGAACAGCAAACCAGGGCCACTGGCAGCTGCAGGCAGCCATGCCTGCGGACAGTCAAGGTAAACAAACTGTCTTGCAGCCTGCCAGCAGGTTACCCTGACAGGCGGCAGGTTGCCTACCACTGGTCTGAGGCATCCACAGGAAGACCTACGGGCGGGATGAGATTCTTCAATGGCCCATTGTGAGAGTGGAATGTCCTTAATGGGCCATCAACACGTAGCTTTCCAGCCCTGATGTAAATCTATGAGGGGGAGGGGGCTCACCCAGGAATACAACACAAGTTTAAGATACAAGTACATAGCCAATATTCATAACTTCCGACACAAAGATGATACATGCATATGAACAAGATGATCATACCTAGCAAATCATAACTTTTCTATTAATACCTTATGTGCCATACACAATTACCAAAAATCTTGTACAAAATAACAGTAGTGATATAAATGGTCACCTTTCTTATACACAGCATCAGAGACATTTAACATTTTTAATATTCAGAATGCTGTATTATCCAGGAGTACATTAATTTGTACAGTGCAATTAAGTTACCAATAGTTCATTACCTAGTAGCAAAATAATCTTGAATTTTACCTGAAATGCTTTTTAAAAAAAAATAAGAGCACAATTCTTCTGATATCCCAAACTTTTCAGTTTGTAGAGAAAAATCTGCTCTAAATTACACCCATGAAATTCCAGAGCAGGCAATGAAGTTATTCCAGATTCAAAATGGTATAACCGGGAGTTACAAACAAACACACTTAAAATGACAAATATATTTTAAAACAATGTTGCTTAAAATTAATTTCTCTTTCATCTACCTGCCAAAACCTGAGCTCAGACCATTAGTATTCTGTATATTTCATGCTATGGAAAGTTGCATTATTAACACAGCAGCGTACAGGTTACTGATGTAAGCAATGCTTACAGGATAAATGAAGACTTTTGGGAAGGAAATATGACCGCAGGTCCTAACAGGTAAAACACTTTCAGTTTTACCTTAACATAAAACATCTAAACTCCCTTTCTGATACCGGCCAAACAGTACAATGGAAATTTTACATAATCAGATGTTCTCAGGCCAGTGTTTCCAAAGGAACCCAAAGGATTTAGACACCTAAATCATTTATCTTGGTGGTTTGGGGGCCCTTAATTCCTATAGACTCTTTCAACAATCCCCCAGCCTGTGCAGTTCCCACTGAGTTAGCAAAGATATGGGCACATCAGATCGACAAACAAATGGAGAGAGCACTAATAATTCAAGTGTGTAATATTTCCTAGCGGTTGGATGGCAGCTCCCATTTTGAGAACTGAAAGGTATAGGCCTGACTTTTCCAGATCCTGCTTGTGCCAATGGCAGACCCCTCTAGGTAATGTGCTGGGTATGCTCAGACATTTCAGAATTAGAGGAGGAGAAAAGGATGGTTAGGAAAGGAAGGGAGGAAAGGCCCAACTCCACTGAACTTTTCGTTCTTCTGGAGAGCTCATGACATTGAGAAATTTGTGTTGTAACCCTGAGAAATACAAAATAAACAGAAAATGTGCCAGTTGCTTGTTTTCATGCTGATAAATTCCCCAGGCTAATATTGGAAGCCTTCCAACTACTGTGTATGCCTCAGAAATGTATAGAGAAATCTGTTAAACCTAAATTACCTGGCCTGAGGTTCCTGCAAGCACTCAGTCCTTCTCACCGAGAAAAACAATGGATGAGAAATACTCAGCTAGTTGGGGGCTGGCAGCATCCCTCTGATCAGTCTACTACTCACCATTAACAGTATCTATCCAAGCAGTCTGATTGGCAGTGGGACTGGCTGTACAGCAGCCAGCTAGGGAATTTAATACATAAACCTTTGGAACTCTCTCCCCTTGCTGTCTGCCAGCACCAGAGTTTGGAGAGCTTCAGATTACAGGGCAAGGGTGTTTCTATTCAGTTAGACCTTTGACTGAATAGTCAGAACCAGATTTCTACTCTCTGTTAACTGGTGTAAGCATGGGCTCTGGAGCAACTAGCTTCAGGCCAGAGCATCTCCTCTGGTCATTCTCCCCTCCCTAGAAGAAGGCCTGGGAATTCTGGTGTGATGTTTGTAGTGTTAGGAATCATTCTGAATTGGTTTCCTCTCTACTGCACCTTTACTTTTCTAAGGAGTCTGCCTGCCTGCAGGGGTAGCTGCTAATTTGCAAGGCAGAGCCGCTGCAGCTTGTTCCAGGGGGGAGACACTCATCTTGCTCTCAGATGGAGACTTATTTTTGTTCTCTCTTGTTCTGTCTCACTTAATCTAACAAACAAACTAGGCTAACAGCATATGGCTGCTCACTGTGTATGGAAATACATAACAGCCAGCTCGAAAGCCTCAGCCTCCCTCCCTAGAACCCAATGGAAGCCCCCCTGTTGGAGCTCCTGGTTTCAGGGCTCAGTTTTGGAGAGCAAAACAGGAAAGGGACAGTCCTCTGCAGCACCGTTCCATGCAGTATTTCCATTGTATCAACACTACCTGCTCCCTCTCTACTGTTGCTTCCAGGAACCCTGCTGCAGATGTGCTGCCAAGGGGGGAGAGGAGGACAGTATCGGTGCAAGTGGCTCCTGCCCCCACAGCCATGAAAGGTTCCTCCCTCATAGAGCTGCAGGCCTTCCCCCTTTCTAAACCCATAAACCCCCACCCCCATACACCTCCCCCTGATGGAAACAGTAAGCAGAAAACTCTGAGGGGAACCTTTTTCCTGCATAAGTCTTTACAGGATCAGCAACTACTTAAAAAAAGTGATTCACCCTCACTTGGTAAGGCTGCCAACAAGGGTGCTTGTCACATTCCAGGGTGCAATCCAGACCAGTGAGGGGCTGTGTCACAACCTATCCTGCAATCTTGGGTGCTTCATAATGCCTTGCTGCTGTAGTTCCCACCCTGGACCACTCAAACAGCCTAACAGCATGCAGGTCTCAGCCTGGGTATCTATGTATAGTGTGGCAAAGTACCTGCTTCTCTTCTGCTGGCTCAGTCCCTTGCAGCCTTGGAGCCACAGGCTTGGGCAAAGCAAAAGCCCTTCCCGGTCACACAGGGTCTGGCTGATCCCTTCTCAGTCAGTCCCTTGCTCAATTTTTCTCTCCTTCTGGGGAGAGTGCAATCTGCCTTGCAGGAAGAGTTTCAGAGTCCTGCTGCACCTACTCACTGACAGCTACTCTACTTCTCTCCTCCTTCCCTGCCAGGGAGGGTTTAAAAAGGTCCCCAGCAACTGGGGCCAGCTGAAGCTAATTAGTTCCCTGGTAACCCCTGTTCCAGCTGAACCTTATTTCTCCATGGCTATCTCTCCTCAATGGATAGGGAGGGGCCTTTTAACCTCTCTGGGACTAATTACTACCCCTCTCCTGGTAGCTATTTGTCCTGAGTTTGCCACAATAGTTATAGTCCTGGTCCAGCAACTCTGACCCCAGCAGCCCGTGAGCAAAACTCCAGGCACTCTCCGGCTTCCACCAGCCTTGGTTACCACTTGCAGGGTGACCCAAAACACTCCCAGTCCTGAATTTCCCCCCCAAAATGTGTTCTGCACTGTCTAGCTCTGTCCTGGGCAGTTCAGATATTGAAGATCTGTTGCCCCTGTAAAGGGTCAATATCCAACAGTTTGCTACTTTAATTGGAGTTACCAAACAGCTCAGTTTAAACACAACGCTGGATTAGTTTAGATTAAAAATAAAACAAGTTTAACTACAAAGAGAGAAGTTTTAAGTGAGTCCAGGTATAAAGTATTAAAGTAAAAAATAGTTACAAGAAAAATAAAACTAACATGCTTCCTTAACTTAACAAGCCAGTCCTGGTACAAGGTAAAATCCTTACCACATGTTCCCAGTAACATTGCTGACCAAATTCTCAGGTCAGGATCCCCTGCCAAATCAAAGGACTGGTTTCTTTATCTTAGGTTAAAAAGAGAAGTAAAGAGATAGGATGAGAGAGATTGGGATTGTTTTTGCCCCTTACTTTTACAGCCCAGTCTCCCTTTGAAATGCATTTTTTCTGAGGGGCACCCCTAGATAACGTTCATTCCAGCTATGTGGGTGGAGACATGGAGTCTCACGGTGAAAGAGGTTCCATGTTGTTGTTTGCTAAAATGCAGATCGAGATCGATCTGTTCCTGCCCCACTTTGTTGTCAAAGAATGGCCACTTGGCAGAGGATTGTCAAATCAACTTTGGTGGTACCTGGCTGGAGGCATCAGCTTGTCCCATGTCTTTGAGAAACCGGTTTACCGACTCCCAGACTGTAATTTGAAATATAGTATGTAGGGCATGGGAGGAGGGGCCACCAGCTGACTCAGGGCCCTAGAAAAGGAATGCAGTCTTTCCTCTCTAGGTAACTCATGTCGCTGTAACTAAAACTTGTTACTGTGAAGCAGCTGTTTGGTGGCTGGTATGAAAAGATTTAGTGATTTTAGCTCAGTTACTGGTGAAGAGGTGTAGATCACCAAATCATCTCGACCATTGACAATAGGGGCCCAATCCAATTCCCACTGAAGTCATTTGGAGTCTTTCCAACAGGTGTTGGATCAGGCCCTAAATGACAGTTTCAGCAGCAAAGAGAGAAAAAAGACTGGATAAGTACTTCTCTGACCTACTTGCTTCCCCCTAGCAAATATCCCTCTAGCTCAGGGATCAGGCACATTATCATGGCAGTATGGAGAAGTTTGCACAGCTGTGACCCATGTTTAACCTCTTCTGTGAATAGTCAGAGGACTTCATTCTCCAGTATGTCCAATAAGATGTCTTGTACAGTTACCAAATCCAGTACAAATTTAAAAGAAGAACTGAAAAAGTCAACAACCCTTCAGAGTTTCAATTAGAGCTGGGGAAAGAGAGTGTTCACTGAGCTGAATAGCTGCCAAATTCTGATCTTTCCTGGTGTACAAATCATCCCTGATACCTGAGAATGTGTTGGCATTATTTACAGGTATATATGAGTAATTTGGATGGATGATTTTCAGACTGTGTCGCTCACCAATTGTTCACTACAACTATTAGTTATTGTACAATTTGTGGTGGATGACTGACCACATGGTTATCGTTTCTGTTCCCTGCTTGAATGTCTGACACTTTGCGACAGGAAAGTGATGAATAGTGGATAATTAATAACCCTTCTGGTGTGAATTCTGGTTTCCCAGATAGTTATATGAATACTAGCAATCATCTGAATATTCACAAATAACAAACAAAACAATCTCATAAATAGCAGCAAATTAAATCCAAGTCATTTATTTGTGATTATATTTGCCTATCTACTTTGTCATTACACATCCAGCTCTAGCTTTTACTAAGATTTAGGATTCCATTTCCATATTTCAAGTTCGGAAACTGCAAAAGACAAATTTAGGACATACAATTAGTTTTGAATAAAAATTGACAAAGCAGTTATCTTTTATATGGAGTCCAGTGGAGGCATATTTTAAGACAAATAAGCTACCAGTAGATGGAAGAGGTCTGAAATCCTAAAGTACACATGCTCAGAAACAGATATTCCAGACTGAGACTTGAATTCATGGCTAATCAGGAATATAATAGTTATTGTTATCTTTGCTTTGGGCTCATATACAGTATTAGCCAAGAAGATTGCTACCGTATCTCTCACAAAATATTGGCTTAAAAATTGAAAAGGCACCTAATGGACCATGAGTTTTGCAAGGTGCATCTACCTCTTCCATGGCAGAGTTTGAGATTTTTTTTCCTCAAGTCTAGTTATCTCTGAAAACCTAAATTTTAAGATCTAGCTCTTCTGAGTTAAGCAGAGGACAATTGTGTTAGGTAACAGCTTTATTGATTGTTCTTAAATTTATTATCAAATCCCCTCATAATCATATTTCAGAAGCATGGAGAGGAGCGTTGTCCATTTGTACAGACCTATATTTAGCAATGGCACTCTTCTTTTTACCTCAAAGATCAGAAATTACAATAACTGGAACTGAGATAAGGAAAGAGTGCATTTTGGGCCCGATAGAAGAGAATGTAAGAAAAATTGCTCATGTAGAGTGACATACTCTTGAACAGGGGCGGCTCCAGGCATCAGCATGCCAAGTGCGGTCTTGGGGCGGCAAGCCACTGGGGGTACCCTGCCGGTCACCGCGAGGGTGGCAGGCAGGCTGCCTTTGGTGGCATGCCTGCGGAGGGTCCGCTGGTCCCGAAGGCAGCCTGCCTGCAGTGCTTGGGGCAGCAAAATGCCTAGAGCCTCCTCTGCTCTTGAACTTGCCAAGAAAAGAATTACCATCAATGACCCACAAAGCTTTGAAATCAATTTACAATGCTTTATTCTGGAGATATGAAAACCTCTAGGCAATCAGTTGTGTAACACTGGCAGGATACATAGCTGGAATCAGTCTCACTCACCTGTATTAGTATTGTTAAAATAGGTATTAGAATTACTGGAAGAGTTTGCACTTAGTGCAGTTGGTTGGTGAAATCTAAGTTCAGATCTCACACCCAATTTGAGGTTTGTGCCCTGGTTTTTGACAGTCTGAGGTTGGTACTCACATTCTTGCACACCATGGGAAGTGTCACAAGTTGTCGGAAAAGAAGTCAAATACCAAAGCTCATCCTGCCAGTCACATTCAGTTCCTTTGTCAAGCTTTGCAAGTTTGATTGTAAAAGCAAACAGTAGGGAGGATATCAGTACAACCCATAGTGTTCCTCTGAGACTTAACATTCTGATATTCCTGTTCTAATGGTCAGGATGTACTGTACTTACTGGTCCCTCATTGTCTACTCCCAAAGTTATGAGATGTTGCTCAATGAAAACTAGTACACAGGGCTGGGAATGTAATCAATTAGTTCTTAGATTTCCTTAGGAAGTAGATTCAGTGCTGTTTTTGAGAGCTTTCAGGGAGGACTTTTTAAAATTCTGCAAAATTTTTGTCTTTTGTTCTCACAGGTGTCTTACTGATACTGAGCAGCAGTATGCTAGGAGAGGGGGTAGTAGTAAAGGAACGCAAGACAGCAGGGGTTTGAATTTAACAATATTCTCATACATGGAAAGAATTGAAAACTCAGTATGTTTTGATCCTCAGGCAAGTTGAGGATCCCTCTCAGACGTTCCTCCCATTTAAACTTTGATGTCATTATGGGCCTCCATGGACTAGATGATGGAAGGGAGTCCAATTAGATTAAAACCACCCCGAAAACAATCAAATAATCTCCACTGCCTTCCCAGACCCAGTTGCTCCACTAAGTAAGAAACTGGCTCAAAGACTTGAATCCAGGGAATAAGAGGGTAGGTGTCTGTAACTATGTGGATCAGGTTTCAGAGTAGCAGCCATGTTAGCCTGTATCCACAAAAAGAACAGGAGAACTAATAAATTTATTTTAGCATAAGTTTCCATGGGCTACAGCCCACTTCACTGAATGCATAGAATGGAACATATAGTAAGAAGATACACCTCTACCTCAATATAACGCTGTCCGTGGGAGCCAAAAAAATCTTATCGTGTTATAGGTGAAACCGTGTTATACTGAACTTTCTTTGATCTACCAGGGTGCACAGCCCCCCCCCGCACCCCCCCCCCCCGGAGCACTGCTTTACGGCGTTATATCCGAATTCGTGTTCTATCGGGTGGCATTATATTGAGGTAGCAGTGTATATATACATACAGAAAACATGAAAAGGTGCAACTTCCACCTTTTCATGTTCTCTGTATGTATATATATCTTCTTACCATATGTTCCATTCTATGCACCCGATGAAGTGGGCTGTAGCTCACGAAAGCGCATGCTCAAATAAATGTGTTAGTCTCTAAGGTGCCACAAGTACTCCTGTTCTTTTTATGTGGATCAGATAACTCAGTTTATAAAGAGTTATCCTCCCTCATGAAAAAAGCAACATATAATAATTTCTCATTCAGTCTCATGCAACAAACATAGGATTGTTCTCCATTGCTGATTGTGTAGAACCATTAAGAGGACTCAGAGTAAACCTGGCTAGTATTTCTCATTAGATCTGAGATTAAAAGTACCATGTCAACAAAATTGGTATAGCAATCACTCTACTGCAATACGCCATCCAATACTCCTGCCACTAACAAGATGGAAAGAAGACAGTACTGCAATTGATCATACTATTGGCCTAGCTTCGTTAGTTTGTAGCGTGGCTTGCTTTTTGGAAGTCACTATTACAGAATGACTTCCTGATTTTAAATTAACGTCACTTAGCAGAAAGTTTGCTAAAGCTGAGCTTTTGTTATAAATCTATAATTTTTAAAGAATACTTTGATATGGAAGCCCTATGCCAACCATATTAGATAAGATCAGATACCTCCATTTAATATTATTGTGGAAAGTTAAGCAATGACTTTCTGTGAGATATTTTCCATGACAGCTACAATATGTAATACTGTAGATGTCAAAAGCTGATGGATGACTGAAATAAGGTTGTTTTAGAAGCCTGCTTTTTTTGTTTGTGCACCGGAGGGATTAATCAGATTGGTTTTATCTCAGAAAACAAGATCCAATTAAATACATTCAACCTGTGGTCCTCCAAATTAGGATAGTGACTGCTTTAAAGTAAGGGAAACTTGGCACAATGACATTAGCCTTGTATCTCTACAACCCAAGATAGTTTATCTGAATTGTATTTTAAGAGAAAAAACTACATTTCAGAGCATTCCCCTTGTTTAAAGTTAAAGTTACCCATGATGTCTCCCGCCAGCACTGGCCTTCAGAGGAAGGTTTTGGTCTCTGTAGAGGTTGAATATTTAATTCTACAGAAGAAACAATACCTTGTCCAATGTTGCCAGCGTTCATAATATAGAGAGGAAAGCAGAGTAGGAATACAAGGTGGGTTTTTCCAAAGGATTGAGGGCTGGGCTGCTTCTATTTTCATTCAGTTCAATAGGAGCACTCTGGCTGAAGCTGAGAGCTTTTGAAAATCCCACTCTAAAGCTCTTTTACCGCCCCTTTCTGATGCTTGAGGTGTTTTAACTTAAAAGACTGTCTTCTTCTCTCTCTGTCCAATCCTGTCTACTCAGCAATTGAGCCAGTGGGGGGAAAAGGAAGCTGGTTGACTAAATAAAAATATCTCAGTGAGCACTAATAATTGAGATCTTACATGTATACCCTAGGGTATTAGCATTCCAGCCCCTCTGGGCCAATCCTGCATGAATTCTTCTCCAAAAGCATTATTCCATTTCCATACATATTAATCCAGATCCTCTGCTGCAGCTGAGGAGCACATAGTGCGACATCAAGGAGGTGCAAAAGTGGCTATCAGACAACATTGTGTTTCCACAATCTAGGGCCAGCTTCATGCTGGCCATCCCTACCCCCCAGAGCAGCCTCTAAATTACTGACAGCCGTTATGGCAGTGGAGGATTATTAGGGTGCAGAGAGGCCTTGACCACAACCCCTTCCCTGAACGTGCCCCTATGTCAGCTACAAGGATAAGCTGGAATATAAACCACTGGAACATCCTCCTACAAAGGAGTAATACTCCTGTGGCTGGTTATTCAAGTTTCTGGGCTGTTATGCACAGCAAAGCCTCACAAAGCAGCCTGAACTGAATATGGAACATTGAGAGGAGGGTGTAGTTCGCCAAATTTGTCAATAATACCATTTTTCTGGTACCATCAAATAGAACTGACTGATATAAATAATTGATCTCTTTTAATGCTCAGTTCAAAGGGGATGGTGGGATATTATTGTGACTGTTATTCTGCCTCTGAAGAGGTAGTTGTACTATGTCATTAGAAGTACATGAATACAGAATGAATAAAAAAGATCCACAGAAAAGCAGCCCAGAAGCAAATGCAGTTTCAGTAAGAAATGGCAATAGCAAAATTTTTCTTTAGACAAAATGTTGGTATCATACAGCTGTATAATTTATATCACTGAGTGCCAAGCTATTCTTCATGTTGGAGCCATAAGGAGAAATGATATTTTATCCCTTGCCAATACTTCGCTGGATGAGGGAGTTCTCAAACAGTACTGTTACACCAAAGAAGCAGGAACCTACAAAAGATACTGTGTTAACTATGCCAACCTGCATTTAACTGTACATAAAATTTTGATAAATTTTGAATGTTGATAGGTATTATTATCAGAGGCACTTTTAGATGCTTGCCCCAAAAATATAACTAGATTATAAACCAGGGATCGGCAACCTTTGGCACGCAGCCCACCAGGGTAAGCACCCTGGCAGACCGGGCCAGTTTGTTTACCGGCCATGTCCGCAGGTCCGGCCGATTGCGGCTCCCAGTGGCCGCAGTTCGCTGCTCCAGGCCCATGGGAGCTGCTAGAAGCGGCGTGGGCCGAGGGATGTGCTGGCCGCTGCTTCCCACAGCCCCCATTGGCCTGGAGAAGTGAACGGCAGCCAGTGGCAGCCAAGATCGGCGGAGCCAGCGGACGTGGCAGATAAACAAACCAGCCCGGCCTGCCCTGGCGAGTCACATGCCAAAGGTTGCTGATCCCTGTTATAAACCAATCACAGATAGGGGAAGGTTTTCCATATAACTAGATTCACTAAGAACAAATTTTGCCTAACAGGGAAGGTCCAAGCTATTGTTAAACCTTGCAAGTTCCAGATCTAAAATCAGCATCACTGAATTTAATCATCTCAAAATGCATTTAAACAAAACCTTTACCCTGTGAAATTCCTTGACCCCATCCAGCTGTCTTTTAACCTGAATAAAGCAAGTGACCACAGTAGATTTGCTGGGTGAACTCCAAGCAATGGAAGAAAGACAAACATCTCTTCCAATTCTTTTAGCTCTGCAAGGTTCTGTTTAGCCCCCTGTTGATCCTGGTAGAGGTAATAAAGGCTGTGTGTTAATGAACCTTCTCTTTCCTCTGCTACAGCTCCAAGAGAGTTTCTGAGGAGCAGTCCAGGCACCTTGAGGGTCCCCTCTTGCAAGGTTTCACAGGTTCTATTCAGTCACCCCTCCTGCTCAGCCTGTGAAATTATTTGAACTGCAGTGTCTTCAGTCTACGTTTTTTTCATCAGACCCACTTCGTGCAATTGTTCAATTGCCCCAGTGTTTGAGATAGAGGCATGGGTAAAAGTGATCTGACTGAAGTGTAACCCAAATAAACTGGAGGTGCCGCTGATCCGTCAATGTTTCTAAAGAGAGAGATGTTGTTTGCGCCTTGTGATGGAATAGGTATGTCCATCTCCTGCCAGTGAGGATCACACATGGTGTTTCAAGAGCCCCATTTGCTCCCTGAATCCCAAACAACATTGGAGGTGAAAATCATGATCCATCTGTACATCTCCATACACCATCTGTGTCTGGTTAAATGACTACAACCGTTTCTCACTAAACCAGATCTTTTCATAACTTGTTTGACTTCCAGATTGGATTACTGCAATGAGCTGTACATGAGTGTGTCTTTGAAGACTGTTGGGAAGAAATAGCTACTGTCAAATTTAGCTACCCACTTACTTAGAGGAGCTAGCCAGAGGGAACATATGTACCACAGCTATTCTCTGAAGTCTGCACTAGTTTCTAATATGCGATTAAAAGGGCTGATTTGATCTATGAAGCTCGATTAGCTTTGGATGCTGGCTACCAAAGAGACTTTTTCTTTATATGCATTCTTATATCAACTAAGCTTAACTGTGGCTCTTTTAGTCACATTCTCTAGATTTGAAGGTATGGATAGGAGGGGCAAAATCTTCTCAAAAGAAGGCCTTCAGCTCTAGACTTCACTGTCTCCAAATTATCTCTAATATGGCTCAGTATGAATGAATGAATGAATGAATGAAATGTAAAAGACTTCCCATATTTCTGTCCTCACAGCGGCTGATCAATGCCTGCATTCTCGTATCCGAACAAAATTTCCTCCCAGTGGACTTTGTGTATTAGCTGCAATTGATTAATAGCTTCTGGGCTACTGTTCATGTTTTCTAATCCCTACGGGTTCAAAAAACTCTAGTTTGGATAGATCCGTACTAGATGTTGTTATAATTAGAATTGTTCATTCTCATGCTCTGCCCATTTTTCCAAAGTGCCCACTGTAAGTATTTCTCCCCCTCCCACCCGCAGCAGTAACTTGTATCATTTCATAATCTTTGTAGGTCATATAAAACTAACTACTGCATATTGGCTTATTGGCTCTAAAAGAACAAGAGTCTCTGAGAATACCAAATGTTATACAAATAGATATAAAAGGAAAACTGTATTATACCATAATATACTCAAGTCCAGATCTACAGCTGTCCCATATCTTACTGCAGCTGTGGAGCTGACCCTATGTATATGAATGCTTATTTTTGCCTCTTTACAAATTAATAATATTTTTGTATAGTAACTAAAAGTTCTAAACAACAAACTTTCTCTGACATCCATCTAATCTTCACTATAAATCTGAATACCATAATAATAATTAATATCTTGAGCAACAAACTGATTGACTTGAACATATGTCAGGTTTTTTAGAATCTTAAGTGATAATCAGTTGACTGATCCTTTACTAAAGTCCCATGATATTATTAGTATATATTTTCTCCAAAGTTTATAGAAGGTTTGTTTGGTAATGTTAATCCTGTGTGTTTTCAGTAGGATAAGGTAGTTTAGATTTCACATTGTCATACTGACAATGTGTGCTCTGTTGATACAGTGAGTAGATTTAGGACAAACTTTTTGCTCAGAGGCATTGTGTTCTGTACTCTTAAGTCAGTGTCAGAGACTTGGTCTTGTGGATCATTTCCCAGAATGCATAATAAAGAGTTAAACACTTGGAACACATGAAATAGTGGCTCGATACCCCAAATCAGTGTACATGATAGCAACCACATAAGCAATGTATGAATGAAGGCATTTGATAATCCCATTTTGAGCATCTGAAATGTAAACCTGAGTTTGTTTTGTTCCAAACAGAAGCTAAATAGTAATGTTTATGCAGTACACCTCTACCTTGATATAATGCTGTCCTCAGGAGCCAAAAAATCTTACCACGTTATAGGTGGAACCGCCTTATATCTAATTTGCTTTATCCACCAGAGTGCGCAGCTCCACCTCCTCCTGAAGCGCTGCTTTACTGTGTTATATCCGAATTCATGTTATATCAGGTAGCGTTATATTGAGGTAGAGGTGTATAAGGTATTGCATTTGCTTGTAAGTGTTGCAAAGGGGTATTCAAGAGGCTTCAAAAGACTATTCAAATGCTTTTGCCATTGATTATCCTTCAGAGAAATTTTGAGATTTCAAGTCCAAAGTGGGAAGCTTGGGATATACACTTGCAAGTTTCTCGACTAAGAAGTTGTACAAAAAAGGAAGATTATTTAGTGAGGCCACTGTCTGAGTGTTTCTTCTAATTAGTTTTTCCCCAGTTATGAAGTTTCTTCTTTTATTAACCACATTAAGTACCTATTTTATGGGTACATATAGAAATCCCTAGAAGGCTAATTATTAAATTTAATTAGGTGTTCTTCAAATTTCAGTAGTATTATACCCTAGAAAAAGTATCCAATAGATCATAGTGCTTGAGCATCACATCTTTTAGTCAGCATTTTTCTGTCCTGAAGGAAAACCTGGTATCCTGTATATTGAAATAATGGTATTTATACCAATGCACACAATTGCCTATTTACCGAGAAGTGCCTCGGATAAGATGCTGTCTGACTTCCTGAGGGAGAAAAGTATCTTCACCACAAATCAGGTTAGAAAGAATAAAAGGGGAGCAATACGTTACTTCAGTGCTTTTAAGTGGAGGGTTAATTTGAGTTTCTGTAAAATGGTACCAGTGTCAAACATATCAAACTACAGTTGCCTAGTTCCAGATTTTCCAGCTGGGAAAGTCAGTACCTCCTTTTGTTTTCTGTCTTCGGAGCTTCCACAAGCCGATTCTCAGTCTCTTGCCATATAAATTGCTGCATATTCTTTCCAGGAGTTTTGGGGGGAGTTTTTTTATACTAAATAGATAGAAATACTGGGAGGACTTGTACTGTACAAGAACTTTTTTTTTTTTGTTTAATCAAGTTGATTAAGCCAAGCAGAAAGAATGAGAAACGATGCCATTGCTAAAGCTCTTGACTCAAGGTACATAATTAAAGAGCCTCCCACTGAGTGGGTAGATATGGGTATCAACTCTGACTTTGTCATATCTTCACAAACATAAAATATAATTCCAGAGGCTAAGATTTCTTCAAGGCCTTGGAGAAGAATGGAGGTGTGCATTCAATTGGGATAAAGCAGGATTTATCTTCAAAAAGAGCAATTTTATGTTATTTATTGTGGATTGTGATGACCTGAATGACTGGAGAATCTGTGATTGTTGTTGCAAGTCGTTCAGTGGTTAGAGAAAATAGAAGAAATAACAAAAGACACATTTACCTTGTGCCATTCTTTAAGGAGAATGTCTCTGATGTGGATCTATTTAAAAAAAAGAAAGAATGCAACTGGAGAACAGTAACTGTTCGATGGCAGTTATAAAAGTGATGTCTGCAATTAAATTTCTCCAGTATGACAAAAAGATCAATCCAAAGAACTCTTTCAAAGACCCTTTTCTCAAACTACTTCTACGAGAAATTGCTTTTATTCATTTGTTTTATGTGATTATTAATGCTTAATATTCACCTATTATCATTATTTGTGTACCCCAAGGAATATAGACTGATTAGTAATAATTAGTACTAGGGCTAGAGGTAAATTGTTTTCTAAGAATTTTTGCCATATTCTATTGTCTAAGATAATTAATGATATTGTTATTATTTGTATTATAGTAGTACTTAAGAGATCCAGTCATAGACCATTTTGAAATGCATTTGTACAGTGTCTAACACAAACATTTTCCCTGTCCCAAAGAGTTTGCAATGTTAGAATATTAACTGGTGAGATTTACAGTCTTCTGGATATATATATTTTTAGGAGTTGTTATTATAACACAGGCTTTCAAACTAAAACAGGGCAGTTTCCCTGTTCAAGGCAGTGATAGAACAAATGAAATATTTGAGGCACTAAAAGCTCCTGAAAAGCCATCGGAAATTGCCATTTGAAAGGCTCCTTATACTGCGTTGAACTTCATCTGATCTCTATTCTTCAAACTATACATTTTGTTCTTCAGTGATCTGTGTAATTTTTTTAGGTTTTCAAAACAATTATGTAATTGTATTGTATTAGGAGCTTATGTGGGTGAATACTCTTTTTCCCCCCACAGAACTCAGAAAATATTGTAATTACTTTGCTATCATTTTGAGTTTTTTTAAATATTCTTCCATTGCAATTATGGGTATAAGTCAGTATGAATGGGAGAGTATATTTTTAAAGCATAGGACTGGTTTTATTTTCAAATTTACACAATGATTTTTAGGCATATGAGAGAGCTGTTTATGTCCTTGCGATGATGATGATGTCAGCATGGAATGGAATTTCTTCAAGTTGAGCTTCTGTTTCCGGAAAGCAGCAGTTGTTAGATTTTATTTTTTCCCCCTCCAAGTCCAATTGCTTTGGTAAAAAGATTTTTGATTTGTGTCATTTATTAATGAGCATTATTCTAATGTAGGCCTTAGCTGCCTTGCACAAAGCTCATAGGGAGACTGTCCTGTTGTGATTTATTTCAAAATATTTCTGTCTAATCATAGATTTGTAGGACTGGAAGGAACCTCAAGAGGTCATTTAGTCCATCTTCCTATGCTGAGGTAGTATTAAGTATGCCTAGACCATCCCTGACCGGCGTTTGTCTAACCTGTTCTTAAAAACCACCAGTGACAGTTATTCCACAATCTCCTTTGATAGCTTGTTCTAATGCTTAACTCTTCTTAGAATTTGCACATTGTTCCTGATAGTCAGCCTAAAACTCTCTCACTGCAAACTAAACTAGTTACTTCTTGTCCTGCCCTCAGTAGACATGGAAAACAGTTGATCACCCGTCTTAATTATAACAATCTTTCACGTATCTGAAGACTGTTTATCATGTTCCCCTCTCAGTTTTTACTTCTATAGACTAAACATGCTCAGTTCTTTCAACCTTTCCTTGTAGGTCATGTTTTCTAAACCTCTTATCAAGCTCTCCTCTGGACCTCTCCAGTAATGTCATTGAGCATATAAAAAGGAAATTTTCATTTGGGTATCTGGTCCTTGACAGCTCTTGCTCTTAATCAAGGGCAGAGCAGTGCATTATATGTGATGAATATTACACTTATCTTAGAAGCTACATATTTCAAAATGAGGAGTCATGAACTTTGGAGTGGAAAGTAAAGTTATTATTTGGAATTAGCTTCCTCCAGATGTCAACTAAGTCTTGTTCTCTGAGACAAGAATTGAAGGTTTTAGATGTTTTTGTTTATCTGGAAATATGAATGGAGGAGAGACTTCTAATACAGCATTAAACATCCCTGCAGAAAGAAGAGAGTCTGTAACCATGAATCTCGATAAATATAACAGTAGTAGTACATCCAAGGGGCCTCATCCAAATAGCACTTTTTTTTCTGCATAACATTTTAATTGAGAAACACTTGCAATTGTACAGCCCAAGAGCCACACTCTGGATTGGAGATCTATAAATTCCTCTTTAGTATGATTGTGGTTAGTGAAGACTATTGAAGTACTGCTCCATTCTCGGCTTACAATTTAGCATCTCCCTTAAAGTAGGGGCACATGATCTTAAATCTTCCCTTCACAGTACTTTGTCCCATAAATAACCCTTATCTCCTCAGATGAGCTGCTTTTTCCCCTACTAGTCACTTAATTCCTGTGTTGAAATTTGCATGTGTCACATCTCTTGGATGACAGAGTTGAAATCAAGTACATTGACCCTGCTGTTTTAAAGGGGGTATTTAAGACAAGCTGAAGGAGGGTGGGTTGCAGTTCATTCTTCCCCTCTCCTAAAGAATATACTGCTAACTGATGCTAGGGGTAAATACTTCTAGCACACAAAGACATTTACATATCCGTACTACATAGAAGAGGAGACCTACAAGAGGTTGCACAACACTCAGCTAACCAGCCCACCCTTCCTTTGTCCCAGCTTAGCTCTATGATTTCCCCACATGTCAGGCTTGCACTCTTATAGTGACTATTTTCCCAGCATGCCTTTCTGGGTGTGGCCCTTTAAACTGGGCAGAGTCAAGCAGCTGCAGCTCTAAAGTAGCCATTTTGCATTTGACTGCTGCTTGTTGCACTTCCGATTCCTCTAGCTGTAAGTGTCTTGATTCCTTCTAGAGCATGTTTGGTTTTAGATTTCCTGTTCATTTTTCTCTTTCAAACAGGCTAAGCTTTGAAGTTTTTCAAGGTTCAATGAAAAAGTACTATTGTCCAAAAGGCAAACCTTTGTGGCCATAGAGTAGCCTAGACTAAACTATAAAATAGGCTTTTCTATGGAGAGACAGCTGAATGACATTTGTAATTATTGTGCAAGGTAAAAGTTTAGAGCTATGTGATCTAGTCAGTCCATAGCAGAACTCCCATTGATGGGACTGTGATGATAGATAAAAAGAGTAACAAATATAAGAGTAATGATATGTTTCTGCCCATTCTCTGTATCCTTCCCTATTCCCTGTGTTTGTGTATTGTCTCGCTGCAGGGAAGCAAACTAGTAATTCCACTGCTCATCTGTGGACTTCACACCTACTTTTACTGTTCATATAAGCAATTAAGTGGTTAGAAAGAGAAACTCATACTTCTATCAGTATTTTAAGCAGTCAGCAGACAATACTGCCTCTGTGTCTAGCCTCTTCATATTTGGGAGATTTTTTTCAAACCTTTTTTAAAATGTGGGTCAGATCCAGTCTGCAAGCCGTGCATGGGACATTGCTGAGATAGATGTATCTTTTTAAAAAGGTTAATTCTGGAGTTTGTGATGGCAGTCAGAATCCAGGAGTCTATAATGTCAATACCTTGCTTTGTCCCTGTATACACCAGCATCTTCTTTCAATCATTTTCCCTTCTGGAGGCATTTCTAAGCTTGACCTAATCACTAGAAACAATAGTAAAGCTACTTCTTTTACAGCTGCTGTGTATTAAAGCCTCATAGTTAAATATAAACTGCATTGTAACCTTATTGATGAACTAGAGGTGGGAAATATTAATGTGAACTCTATGAAATCTGTGGCAAAATGACAATAATACATTTTCTCTTACCAGATAAAATCAAGCCTGGAGAAACACACTTACAGCATTGGAAATAGTGGAAAAAATACAAACATTGTATTATAAAGATGCCACAATTATATTTTGCAGCTCCTTCCTACATCAGTATTTCCATATAATAACTTAAAGTACCAGATGCTAGAGTATTTTTTGTAATAGTGCCTTCTAACCTGGAATGAGCACCAGCATTTTGATACCAAGTATGTTCAAATAGCAACAAATTTCTCACCAAAGCATTTTTTCCCCACTGGGTTATGTCCAGCCATTACCTAAGAGATTTCACCCAAATAAATCACATTACAAAATAAGGTATTTGGTTAAGAAAGGAAAGATGGTCCAGGGAGTCAAGGTAGCAATTGTTTGATGGAAAGGGAAACCATCTGAAGACTTGATTATAACTGGTATTTGTTAAGGGCTTACGTTGATTGAGGTTCTTTTTTGTATTTAGTAATTTTGTATGTGATTTTAAGTAATGGCAGATTGCCTACATTTAAGCTTTGGATAGACACTTATTTTGTTTTAGATACTGAAATAAAGCCAATGTTTGGGGTGCTACTATCTAAAACCAACATGTATAGCTCTTTGTGTCAAGGACTATGTGTGTTATGTGTTTGTACAATACATTTGGAGCACCACTCCATTAAATAGGCTGCATTTTAACATATTGTCTGGAAATATGTGGATTTCAAAAAGGTTGGAGATTTGGATAAGAAATTAGGGCTTTGTCTACAGTACAAACTTTCACATATTTAGGATGTTAGTGAACTATCCTGCTACCTGCCATGCTGCTGCTCATGATTTAGGTGTCTTCAGGGACCAGGGCAAATTGTGTTCAGCATTATTAAACTTGAGAGTTTAATATGTTAGTTGAGACAATGCTGAATATGACTTGTTTTTGTCTACACCAACCAACTGCTCAGTATGGTCAATATCGGTTCATCTAATTTGATTGTTCACAATTTTGTTCAACCATGGTAAATTTTGTAGTAACTGAACTTCTATATTGAGCAACACCTTGACTGATAAAGCACTTTACCACTTGCTTAACTTTAAGCATGTGAGTAGTCTCATCAATCAGAGACCAAGCCCAAGAGCCAAATAAACGTGCAACATTTGAAATGAGCACAACTGTTACATCCTTCTATAGGCAGGTGTGATGCACGACCAGAAAGGCTTAAGCATCCTGCAGGATGAATGACTCAAATGCAACCCTTAAAGACATATGGGGAGATAATGTTTGTGTTTTTGTGTATTTACATATATATTGGTAGTGGTCAACAATGTAATCAAACAGTCCCTGTCTGTGCTATATTCTGTTAATTCAGAGCGCAAAGGGACATAAATGTACTGTAAACATAGGCTATTGCTGTATTCATTTCTCTTTGAAATGTAGAGCAAATCATCTGCGAATGCTGGAAAAACAGGAATTTGCCTTATGTTAATCTGTGTGAATAATTACTGGGTATTTGTGATAAATGAAAGGGGGGCAACAGCTGATTAAACAACATGTGCACAAACCTCTTAAGACACAAAAATCCTATTCTGTTCTTAAAAAAGGTAAATTTCATTAATGAAAAAAATACTTCTGGGAACTCAGGCTATTGCTAGACTTTAAAAGAGCAACTACAACAATTAAGCACCAAATTTAGCTTTCTTGAGGTCCAGCTTAAAGGTAACAAGCAAAACAAAAGTACCTGTGGTTAGCACAGAGGAATCCACAAGCCAGAACGAAATAAAAGGGATAAACCTAATTGCGTCTTCCTAGACATTTCCTGATCTTCTTACATATCTGGATTTTTTAATGAGTAGTTTCTAGGTATGATACCGATAATTTTTCATACTTGGCCCAAGCTTCTTACAGCATGGCTGCAGTCCTGTCCACCAATCTCCAGGAGAACAACAACAGACAGACAAAAGGGGAGTCTTTTCCCAATTTTAAAAAGTTCTAGGCTTCCCCTTGGTTCTTTTGGCCAGGTGCCCACTCACTTCCTTTTACCTATGCATAGCAGTAAGACTTTTTAACCCTTTCCAGGTAGAGCAATTAGAGTACAGCTACTAAGAGGGATTTTATAGCTATTGGCTGGCTGGGTGTCCGTAAAAAGGAGTTCTCCCCATGCCCATTTCATTTATCACAGAGATGCTTAGGAAGTGAGGGCCTATTGTTGGCCTAGGGACTCGAACCTGTCAAAGAAGGCCTAAATTGTATAAAATATGTTTGGGTTCCAATCCTTTTTATCTCATATCTGCTTAAGCTTCATCAGGGAAAGTTTGAGTCACAAGATTGAGATCCCAGTTCTAAGTTGGAACACCCTGACTATGATATTGGACATTGGACTATAACCTATGGACTAAATTCTAAAAGAACTCTTTGCAACTACAAAGCTCATCATCTGTGCTATGAATCTGAACCTCAATAATTGAACTCATGCCTGTATATATATTGATCTTTTAACCATACTCTCTCTTTTCTTTTTTAATAAATTTTAGTTTAGTTATTAAGAATTGGCTGTATGCATGTATTTGGGTAAAGATCTGGAATATTCATTAACCTGGGAGGTAATGTGTCCGATCCTTTGGGATTGGTAGAACTTTTTTATATGATGAATAAGATTTTCATTAATCCTTATCATATCTGACTTGGGTATCTGGATGGAGGCCTGAGGCTGGGTTACTTTAAGAGAATTGTGTTGTTGGCTTCTGGGCAACCAGTGAGGTAATAAAGAAGCTGTTTTATGCTGGGTTGGTAAATCTAAATATTGGAATCCACCTACTTTGGGTATTGTCTGCCCCATTCTTTGCAGTTCACCCTAACTGAGTGACCTCAGCTGGCTCCGGTCACAGCAGGAGTCAGTTTTTATTTTCTTGCCCCTTTTCTTAATTAAATTCTGGTGGAGGACACTGTGATCACTTTGCAATTAAAGTAAGTGTTTGAAAACTATTGGAGACTTGCCTGTTCTTATCTTTAAAATTGCCAGTTAAGTATGTTGGTTGAATATCCTTACATGATGTGTATTAGCTGATTTATAATACTGCTGTTCAGTTATTGTCTTTTGTAGGTGAGGAAATATCTTTGCCCTTGAATCCAAATCCATTATTCTTCTAGAACCTGATCCAAAGCCACTGAAGATTCCATTGACTTCAGTGGACTTTGGATCAGGCTTCTATTGCCTATTGGTCAATGCTCTCTGGAACCTGACTAGTGGAACATGCCTCTGGTTAGGAACCAGAACCTTTTCTTATCAGCAAGATATTTCCTTTAACAATTTCCTGTGGAGTTTTATTCTCATCTCAACCTTGGACTCCTGTGAAATTTTCCATTTTGTTTAGTGTTTCTTTTATTGGTATTGATGCCATGCGTGGATTAAGAATCTTTGTTTTCTTGGCCTTGTTTCTTATACTTTTCCACTTTCCCACTGAAGAAGATATTCATTTAATTACAGAGTTTGTTTTTAAAAGTTAAATGCTAGATTCCTGTGGTTTTTGGTTTTCTTACTGATACAACAAATTCAAATGCACATTTCACAGAATCATAGAATATCAGGGTTGGAAGGGACCTCAGGAGGTCATCTAGTCCAATCCCCTGCTCAAAGCAAGACAAACCACAACTAAATCATCCCAGCCAGGGCTTTGTCAAGCCTGACCTTAAAAACCTCTAAGGAAGGAGATTCCACCACCTCTCTAAACCCATTCCAGTGCTTCACCACTCTCTGAGTGAAAAAGTTTTTCCTAATATCCAACCTAAACTTCCCCCACTGCAACTTGAGACCATTACTCTTTGTTCTGTCATCTGGTACCACTGAGAACAGTCTAGATTCATCCTCTTTAGACCCCTCTTTCAGGTAGCTGAAAGCAGCTATCAAATCCCCCCTCATCCTTCTCTTCTGCAGACTACACAATCCCAGTTCCCTCAGCCTCTCATAAGTCATGTGCTCCACCCCCCTAATCATTTTTCTTGCCTCCGCTGGACTTTTTCCAATTTTTCCACATCCTTCCTGTAGTGTGGGGCCCAAAACTGGACACAGTACTCCAGATGAGGCCTCACCAATGTCAAATAGAGGGAAATGATCACATCCCTCAATCTGCTGGCAATTCTCCTACTTATATAGCCCAAAATGCCGTTAGCCCAAGGGCACACTGTTGACTCATATCCAGCTTCTCGTCCACTGTAACCCCTAGGTCCTTTTCTGCAGAACTGCTTCCTAGCCATTCAGTCCCTAGTTTGTAACAGTGAATGGAATTCTTCTGTCCTAAGTGCAGGACTCTGCACTTGTCCTTGTAGAATCTCATCGAGTTTCTTTTGGCCCAATCCTCTAATTTGTCTAGGTCCCTCTGTATCCTATCCCTACCCTCCAGCATATCTACCACTCCTCCCAGTTTAGTGTCATCTGCAAACTTGCTGAGAGTGCAGTCCATGCCATCCTCCAGATCATTAATGAAGATATTGAACAAAACCGACCCCAGGACCGACCTTTGGATCACTCTGCTTGAAACTGGCTGCCAACTAGACATGGAGCCGTTGATTGCTACCCGTTGAGCCCAACGATATAGCCAGCTTTCTATCCACCTTATAGTCCATTCATCTAGCCCATACTTTAACTTGCTGGCAAGAATACTGTGGGAGACTGTATCAAAAACTTTGCTAAAGTGAAGGAATAACACATCCACTGCTTTCCCCTCATCCTCAGACCTAGTTATCTCCCCATAGAAGGCAATTAGGTTAGTCAGGCATGACTTGCCCTTGGTGAGTCCATGCTGACTGTTCCTGATCACTTTCCTCTCCTCTAAGTGCTTCAGAATTGATTCCTTGAGGACCTGCTTCATGATTTTTCCAGGGACTGAGGTGAGGCTGACTGGCCTGTAGTTCTCCAGATCCTCCTCCTTCCCTTTTTTAAAGATGGGAACTACATTAGCCTTTTTCTAGTCATCTGGTACCTCCCCCGATCACCATGCTTTTTCAAAGATAATGGCCAATGGCTCTGCAATCACATTTGCCAACTCCTTTAGCACCCTCGGAACTCCTTTAGCACCCTTTGTTTTCCTACAGGGATATTCAAGAGTTATAGATAAACATACATATAGATAAATGTAAATAATCCAATGTACAGTGCAAAAGGAAAAATGCTTTACTAGACAAGTTAAAATATTTTTAAACATTAAAGTATTTCATAGCTCTTAAACATTTCTACAGGCAGAGGCTTCTTTCATAAAGCATAACTTTAAGTGTAAAGCTTCTGGATTAAATTCCTCTGTTACACCAGTGTAAATCCTTAAATCATTTTCTAGTAGTTAAATTAACACATCTAAATAAGATTTGCCAAATTTTAAGCTCAAGTAAACACTGGATTCAAAATTTAATTTAACATGTTCCATTTAGGCACCTGAAACTACTTATTCCACCATCTCTCTTCATTCTCCCTTCCCCCGTTCTCTCATCTCATCTTTGTATCTGGGTTCCCCTCCTCATCCTCTTTCCTCCAGTCTCTCAGGCCATGACTTCACTAGGAGGAAGTTTTTTTTAACATAGGTTAACAGACATGTATTAAAATCCTAGTGAAGTCAAGACAACTGTAGTTTTAACACATCTTTGCTGGATGAGGTAAATTCCAGTGAGGAGTCTAAGGGTATGTCTACATCTACAATTTTGCAGCGCTGGTTGTTACAGCTGTATTAGTACAGCTCTATAGGGCCAGTGCTGCAGAGTGGCCACACTTACAGCAACCAGCGCTGCAAGTGGTGTTAGATGTGGCCACACTGCAGCGCTGTTGGGCGGCTTCAGGGGGGGTTCGGGGAACGCGAGAGCAAACCGGGGAAGGAGACCAGCTTCGCCGCGGTTTGCTCTCGCGTTCCCCGAACCACCCTGCAAACTGCAGGAAAGGAGACCTGCTTGCTCGGGGGTTCGGGGAACGCGAGAGCAAACCGGGGAAGGAGACCAGCTTCGCCGCGGTTTGCTATCGCGTTCCCCGAACCACCCTGCAAACCGCAGGGAAGGAGACCTGCTTGCTCGGGGGTTCGGGGAACACGAGAGCAAACCGGGGAAGGAGACCAGCTTCGCCGCGGTTTGCTATCGCGTTCCCGGAACCACCCAGCAAACCGCAGGGAAGGAGACCTGCTTGTTCGGGGAACGCGAGAGCAAACCGGGGAAGGAGACCAGCTTGATTACCAGAGGCTTCCTCAGGTATGCTGGGATACCTGCTTATTCCACGGAGGTCAAGAAAAGCGCTGGTAAGTGTCTATACTTGATTACCAGCGCTGGATCACCAGCGCTGGATCCTCTACACCCGAGACAAAACGGGAGTACGGCCAGCGCTGCAAACAGGGAGTTGCAGCGCTGGTGATGCCCTGCAGATGTGTACACCTCCTAAGTTGCAGCACTGTAACCCTCTCACCAGCGCTGCAACTTTGTGATGTAGACAAGCCCTAAGATTTACTTCAAGCAGCTAAGGGCTTGTCTACATTTAAAATACTTCAGCTGCACAGCTTTGCCACTTCAGTGAAGATAGTACCTACGCTGACAGGAGGGCTTCTCCCATTGGCATAGGTAGTCCACCTCCCCGAGACGTGGTAGCTAGATCGATGAGAGAATTCTCCCACAAACCTAGTGCTGTCTACGTTGGGTTTAGGTCAGTTTAACTGCATCACCTAGAGGGGTGGATTTTCCATACTTATAGTTACATGGTTATACCAACATAATTTCCTAGTATACACCAGTCCTAATAAATGTTAAAAATGCACTTTGTTTTTTTGGAAGGCAAAGTCTGCACTACAAGCTTTGTTGGTCAGGAGTGTGGTGAACTGTGATCTGAGACTAACTGACAGACATAGGGCATGTCTACACTACAAATTTAAGACAATATACAGCCACTGTAACTACTGCATTTTTTCATGTCCACACTGCCCTGTTGTGCACGTCCTCGCCATGAGTGCTTGCACCGATTTAGGAAGGGCAGTGTGGGGGGATGACAGTAATGCCTCTCAGCTCCTGGTGGAGCCCCCAGCTCCTCGCCCACCTGCCCACCTGGGTGGGCAGCAGGACTCCTTGCAGGAAGCTGGGCTCCAGCTGGAGCTCCCCACCCATGCCAGGGAAACACCCCCTGCTGAGAGTCACATGGGGTTCACAGCAGGGAGCCTACCAGCCTTTCTTGTCAATTTCACAACTCCAGGGCAGAGCTGTGAAATTGACAAGAATGACAGCCAACAGCTGATGTAAGTGACCAAGTGTCTACAGGGACACTGCATCACCCTAACTACACTGACATAAGCCCTACACCTCTCATGGAGGTGGAGTATTATGTCGGTGTAGTAGGGCACTTACATCAGCGGGAGCAAGGCTGTAGTGTGTACACTGACATAAGTAGGTTGATGTAAGCTGCCTTCTGTCAACCTAACTCTGTAGTGTAGACTAGGCTATAGTGATACTGGCAAAACTGTGCTTTTGCTGATATAGCTTATTTTGCTGGGGTGTGCAGGAGGAGGAGGAGCTGGAATAAACTATGCTGGCAAAAACTCAGCTCTGCCAGTATAAACTGCATCCTCACTAGGAGCACTCTGCTGGTATAATACAACAGTTTAGTTACATGAACAACCTGCTCCTAATATGAATCTGACCTTAAAGAACACACAGTTCTCAGGGTCTTCCGATTAGAGTTTCTGTTCCTAGCCTAAGCAGTCACTGACACACCTAATCAGCTTAGTTCCTTTGAACTGTAAACCGTTCAAGGCAGCACGTGTCTCTTTTTTTTGTTTGTACAGCACCCATACAATGGGGCTCCGATCTCAATGAAGGTGGTACCATACTATAACTATTTACTACTGGTTTTGCCAATTCAGTAGGGAGATGGAGTCTCACTGTAGGATACAAATATTTGTGTTTTACTGGAGCAAATCTAAGGGGAATGTACATGCTAGCCTTTACAGGTTTATTAACTAACTTGAGTTAGTTGGAAATCAAATAACTCGAGACTTAAAAAGGCAAGTGTAGACAATGCTCTTGAAGCAAAGCCCATTGATATAGTGTCAATGGTAGGAAGGCTGGTCTGGAAACAAGCAGCAAAGGCAGCAACTGTTGAAATCAGGTAGAAGACCCTGCTGCTGAAGGTGGGAGGGATGACTGCTTTTCCAAGTGTCAGGTTAATGCATAGCAGTACAAAATTAATGGGAGTTCTACCCACTTACACTAGAGCTCAATTTATCCCTACCTCCAATGGGACTTCAGACACGAGGTAAGCAATTTCACCGTAGTGGGGTATGTCTACACTAGAAACACTAAGGCCTTGTCTACACTGGCAACTTTCTGTGCTGTAACTTCCAAGGTGTATACACTGCCAAGCCACTTAGTGCGCAGAAACTGTGCAGTTGTAGCACTCTAAAAAAATCACCCTGATGAGAGGTGTAGAGCTTTCTGCTACAGTGCTGTGGTGCCAGTGTAGACACCATGGCTATTACAGCACTGCAACTGGCCTCCAGGAGGTGTCCCACAATGCCTGTTCTCATCTCTCTGGTCATTGGTTTGAACTCTACTGCCCTGCCCTCAGGTGACCAACCGTTATCCCCACGCCATACATTTCTTTGCAAATTTGAAAGTCCCCTTCCTGTTTGCTAGCTGTTGCAGGCAGTAGTCTCAGTCAAGGTGGCCATTAATGGTAACTTTCCCATGCCACTGTGTGTCCCAGGGTGGGGTGGATGGGGAGACCATTCTGCACATAGGCGAGCTGCACAGACGCCAGGGCAGAAGCCACAGGCTTAGAGAAGATGACCTTCCCTTGATTCCCTGCTCACCCTCAGCAGCGAGGTATCGTCCATAATGATCCACATCCTGTGGAAAGTGTGGGGACAGGAATGATTATTAGGCCTGCCCTACAGTGCTGGCTCTCCCCAAGAGCCATATGCCCAGTGTACAGCAAGGTCCAGGAAGAGTGATTTCCCCTGGCCCTGCGACTACTCACCATTTTGAGGGTCTTGTGGCTCATGTGTGCTTGCCCGGGGTCAGCCAGTTAGTGACAGGTGTGTGAGTACTGGCTGTGTTTTAAAGCACTGAATCAGTGTTGTCTGTGCTGCAAACAATACTGCTTCTGTAAAATGTTGCATTTAAACTTCACAGAGATGATCTTGGGAGCCAAGCCCCTCTTGTTAGCGGCAGCAGAACGGCTGCGCAGAATTAGAAAATGGCCAAGAAGAACGAAGGAGGACTTTCTCTGTGAGGTTATGATGCACTCCATGGCCAAGAAAAAGGAATTGAAGGAGTGGTGGGACAGCGAGAAGAGGGACAAAGGAGAACGCGGCATGCCGGAATGAAGCCACAGAGTGACTCTTAAACTTTATGGAGTGCCAAGTGGACACGCTCCAGGCAATACTAGCTCTTCAAACCAAGCAGCTCCGTGCCTGCCCTCCCCTGCAGCTGCTGTTGCAAAACTCTTTCCCATGCTCCCCCCAGATACATCAACACACTTATCAACGTCCTGGCTCCACTCTCTACCTGCAGCATTCCACTCCTCCCTCCTCACAGTCCAGCACTGAGGACTCCCACTGCAGTCAACACCCATCCCTCTGCAGTTTGGCCCTGCTGAAGTACAGCACCCGCTGCATTGTACTCCAAAGGAGAAGGCTGAGTATGATCCCTGGACATACACATATCTGTAGCAACCCCAGGACCTCTCCTCCTCTAGAGACCTTCCCTTCCCACCTCCCCCAGACTCCTCCCTACTGATGAATTTTTTTGTTAGACCCTCTCCTTCTGTTGTCTTTTATTAAAAGAATTGTGTTGGTTTGAAAGCACTCCTTATTCTATTGAGTGAAAGCAAAAAGAGCATGCAAAGCAACATACAATTATATTAAGCCCCCTTCTTGCATCATGTGCACCAATCACCTCTTAGCATTACAAGCACTGCAATCCTGAGCATAGCAACAAATATTAGTGGCTTTCAGCTTCAAATTGCTGCCCCAAGGCATCCCTGATCCTTATGACCCCACGCTGTGCCCCTCTAATAGCCTTGGTCTCTGGCTGTTCAAACTCAGCCTCCAGGCCCTAAGCCTCAGCAGTCCAGCCCCGAGTGAAGCTTTCACCCTTCCCTTCACAAATATGGAGCATGCAGCACGCGGCTATAAGGATAGGAATATTGTCATAGGCCATGTCCAGCTTTCCAGACAGGCATCACCAGCGGGCTTTTTAGAGGCCAAATGAACACTCAGTCATTCTGCACTTGCTCAGCCTATTGTTGAACCGCTCCTTGCTTCTGTCAAGTTGCCTCATGAATGGTTTCATAAATCATGGCATTAAGGAGTAGGCGGGGTCTCCCAGGATCACAATGAGCATTTTGACTTCCCCTATGGTGGTGATCTGCTCCATGAAGAAAGTCCCTGTTTGCAGCTTCTTGAACAGGCCAGTGTTCTGAAAGATGTGTGCGTCATACACATTTCCGGATCAGCCTGCATTAATGTTTGTGAAATGCCCACGGTGATCCACAAGTGCCTGGAGAACCATTGAGAAATACCCCGTGATTAATGTACTCGGTGGGTCTTGTGCCAGAACTGGAATATGCGTGCCATCTATTGCCCCTCCACAGTTAGGGAAGCCCATTTGTGCAAAGCCATCCACAATGTCATGCACATTGCCCAGAGTCAGTGTCTTTTGGAGCAGGATGTGATTAATGGCCCTGCACACTTCCCTCAATACGAGTCCAATGGTCGACTTTCCCACTCCAAACTGGTTAGTGAGTGATCAATAGCAGTCTGGAGTAGCCAGCTTCCATAGTGCACTCACCATGCGTTTCTCCAGCGACAGGGTAGCTCTCATTGTCGTGTCCTTGTGCTGCAGGGATGGGGCGAGCTCATCACACTGTCCCATGAACGTGGCTTTCCTCATGCAAAAGTTCTGCAGCCACTGCTCATCATCCCAGACGTGCATCATGATGTGACCCAACCACTTGTTTCCCGAGCCCAAAAGCAGCGTTCCACTGTGGTCAGCACCTCTGTGAAAGCCACAAGCAATCTTTTTTCACAGCTACTACACATGGTGAGATCAATGTTGCACTCCTCTTCACTTTGTAGTTAAAGGAATAACTTCACTGCCACTTGTGATGTGTTGGTCAGAGCGAGCAGCATACTGGTCAGCAGTTCAAGATCCATTCCTGCAGCCTGAAAGACGCAGGGCGTGCAGTACACAAATCATTGAAAGATGGCGCCAAATGCAGATGGAAGCACAGGGATTGCTGGGATGCGAGGCAATGCATCACGGGGCATTGGGACTGGAATCAGGATGCCCTGCAACCCGCTCTGCCTTTCCATAAGTATTAGCGGCAAAAGAGAAAGAAGTGCTCTGTGGGATAGCTGTGTGATAGCTGCCCAGAGTGCACCACTTTGAATATCGCTGCAAGTGCCATAAGCGTGAATACACTATTGTGCAGGCAGCTGTCAGTGTGATACACAACAGCAGTTTTCCTTCTGCACTCTCTGAGCCGCGCTGTAACTTTGTCAGTGTAGACATGCTCTAAAGCAGCACAGCTGTAGCACTATACTGTAGACACCACAGTGATAGCAGGGGTTCTTCCATTACTGTACTAAATCCACTTCTCTGAGAGGCAGGAACTAAGTTGTTTGAAGAATTCTTCTATCATCCCAGCAGTTTCTACACTGGGGCTTAGGGCAGCTTAACATCATTGCACGGAGGGTGAAAATTTTTATTGCCCTCAGCGATGCAATTAAGCCAACTTAACTTTGCAGCATGGACCAGCCAATAGTCCTGGTCTACACTAGAAAATTAGGTCAGTTTAACTATGTCAGTCAAAGGTTGAAAAATCCACACACTGAGCAACATCATTGAACCAGCCCAACTCCTCCTGTAGACCTAACTACCGACTCTGGGGGAGGTGGATTACCTGCACTAATGTTGGGCATAGGTAGTATCTACATTGAAGTGCTACAGCAGTGCAGCTGTAGTGTTTTAAGTGTAGACAAACCCTTAAAGCAAGGGTTCTCAAACTGGAAGTCATGACCCCTGAAGGGGGGGTCACAAGGTTATTACATGGGAGGTCACAAGCTGTCAGCCTCCATTCCCAACCCCTGATTTGCCTCCAGCATTTATTAAAATGTTCAATATAAAAAAGTGTTTTTAATGTAGAAAGGGAAGGGTTTATGTCTCAGAGGCTTGCTGTGTGAAAGGAGTAACCAGTACAACGTTTGAGAACCACTGCCTTAGAGGCTATTTATATTCAGCAGACATACCCTTAAATTGTGAGCCATAGCTGGTTATCTCTACACTTCAGGCACTATGGTGGCACAGCAGCACCTACACTGCTGTATTGTAGGCACTGCAGTGATGGAAAGGGTTTTTCCGATGCTGTAGTAAACCCACCCGCTCAAGAGGCAGTAGCTAGGTTGACAGAATTCCTCCGTGGACCCAGCTGCATCTATGGTGGGGGTTAGGTTGACATAACTACATGGCATAGGGCATGAAATTTTTCACAGCCCTGAGCAATGTAGCTAGGTCGACCTAAGAGCTGGTTTAGACTACAAAGTTAGGTCGGCTTAACTACATCACTAAGGGGTGTGAAATTTTTCACACCCCATGCAATGTTATTTAGCTGACCTAAACCCTGGTGTAGACACTGCTAGGTTGACAGAAGAATTCTTTCATTGACCTAGCTACCACCTCTGAGGGGTGGGTTTACTACAGCAATGGCAGAACCCCTTCTATCACAGTAGTGTTTATACTACAGCAGCTCAGCTAGAGAAACATTTCTAGTGTAGGCCAGGCCTAAAGTTTGCCACTAATTGCTCTACTTCAAGCTTTACAAGATGTGAAAAGAAGTTAGCATGGACAGACCAAACCTAGCTTTGAACACAAATCATGCAGGACTTCACCCCTGCTTTCCATACAACTTGTGGTTGAAGCAAGTCCATGCAGATTTAGGACTTGCAACATAAAGCAAACTAACTTCTTTGTGGTGATGGAGTGGGTGGGGAGTACTACAAAGGGGAGATATTCCACATAGATGCCACGAGGTCTATACAGTAAGAGCAGATTTTTCTCATCATTGGGCTCTGTATGATTGTCCATGCCCTGGTCTATCCATGTGACCAGTGTTCCTTCCCTTCTCTCCCTGTGTGTAGAATGTATGGTTGCTACATGGTAACTTACCAGTATCCTCAGTGCTCTAGCAGTACTTTCCCTCCTAAGGGTTATGCCTCTTCATATTTTTAAAGTAATAAGAGGTTTCATAAAACCAGTGTTACTCATAGTTCTCACCTTTCTGTTAATGGTAATACTAAAGCACAACACTACTGTTTTTGCTAAACACAGAGGAGTGTTAGTTGACATAAGAGGGGGATCTGGCTGCCATTTTCAAATATGGGGGCCTATAATTAGGCTCCTCAATCCATATTTAGGTGTGCAAATACAGGGTCTGACATTCAAAATGCTAAGCTCCTAGTGGAGGGGTCCTCAAACTGTAGGGCATGTCTCCCTAAAGGGATGCAGAGGAAAGTTCAAGGGGGCACAAAGGCTTGGCCAGCCCCCACATGAGATGGGGAGGGAGCACCACCCAGCTTGGCTCCCAACTCTGCTCTGGCCCTGCCTCCAGCTCCTGACCACAGCTCAACTGCAGCTCTATCCCCAGCAGCATCCCTCTCATCCCCAATCTTTCAGAGCCAAGGCCCCACTCCAGGCCTTGGGGGAGGTGGGGGTGGTAATGACCCTGAAAAGTTGGGGGACTACTGCCCTAGTGACATCAATAGGACTACTTATGTAGGTTATGAACAACTTTACAAATCTGTGCTTAGTGTGTAGTTTAAAAGATTTTTTTTTATCCCCAGAATTTGTATTTTATAACATGCAAGATAACATTAAATACTGAGTATACAACTGGTATTTGCAGTGGTGGTGGAACTGTGTTGGGCCTAGATACAAGAGAAAAAAAGGTGGGGGATATAACCCTTTATTAGGTCACCTGCTGTTGACAGAAATGCCCAGCTTCCAAGTTTCACAAAGCTCTTCCTCAAGTCTAGGGGAAGGTAAGCAGTGTTCACACTAAGTCTACATATACCACTACAGTTGTGCTGCTGTAAGGTCTCCCCTGTAGACCTCTTTGCTGGCAGGTGAGAGCTCACCTGCCAGCATAATTAGACCACCCCCCACCCCTCCCCAATAAGCAGTGTTAGGTATGATAGCAGGAGAATTTCTTCTGAGAGTGCTGTCCACACCAGCACTTGTACTGGTAAAACTTAGATCTGTCAGGGGTGCGGTTTTTTCCCCTCCATACCCCTTATCAACAAAAGTGGTAGTGTAGACAAAGCCTAAATACCAAGTCAGACCGATTAAGCAGCAGAATAGGTTCACCTATGGTGTAGGACACCACTTAAAATGAAAAACTCTGCAGTTACAGAACAAAGGAAGGTTAATGGGCAGCAGGGTGGGTTACAAATGTTAGAATAAGCCATTAAAAAAAAGTATCTTAAGTCCATGATTTTTAGAGTCCAGTAGAATTACAAATTTGTTTCTAAGCATCTTTTAGAGGAGTGGTTGCAGTTGCATTTGAGGAGGAGTGAGGTCAGCTGTAGAGTGACTGCTTGGTGAAAAGTGCTTGCCTAGAGGTAGTAGGGTGTTTTGTCCTTTTTCTGTATGACTTCATTCAAAAGTATAATGCTGGTCTGGTTTCACTCACATAGTAGTTGCATAATTAGCTGTATTTAAAGACGACTTATTTAGTGCACAGGAAAAACACATCCCAGTGTGCAGAAAGAATAGTAAATAAGCCAAGCTGGGCGCCTGCCATAACAGAGAAATCTTCAGTGAGTTTAAACACAAAAAGGAAGCTTACAAGAAGTAGAAACTTGGACAGATAAACTTGGGAGGAGTATAAAAATATTGCCCAAGCATGTAGGAGTGTAATCAGGAAGGCCAAAGCACAACTGGAGTTGCAGCTGGCAAGGGATGTGAAGAGTAACAAGAAGGGTTTCCACAGATATGTTAGCTACAAGAAGGTAAGGGAAAAGTGTGGAACCCTTACTGGATGGGGAAGCAACCTAGTGAGAGGATGTGGAAAAAGCTGAAGTACTTAATTTTTTTTGCCTTGGTCTTCAAAGACAAGGTGAGCTCCCAGACTGCTGCACTGGGCAGCACAGTATAGGAAGGAGATGAGTAGCCCTCAATGGTGAAAGAACAGGTTAAGGACTATTTATAAGAACTGGACATGCACAAATCCATGGGTCTGGATTAATGCATCTGAGGGTGCTGAGAGAGTTGGCTGATCTGATTGCAGAGCCATTGGCCATTATCTTTGAAAACTCATGGTGATCAGGGGAGGTCCTGGATGATTTGAAAAAAGCAAATATAGTGCCCATCTTTTGAAAAGGGAAGGAGAATCTGGGGAACTACAGGCCAGTCAGCCTCCCCAGTCCCTAGAAAAATCATGGAGCAGGTCCTCAAGGAATTCATTTTGAAGCACTTGGAGGAGAGGAAGATGATCAGGAACAGTTAACATGGATTCACCAAGGGCAAGTCATGCCTGACCAACCTAATTGCCTTCTGTGAGGAGATAACTGGCTCTGTAGATATAGGGAAAGCAGTGGACATGATATTCCTTCACTTTAGCAAAGATTTTGATACAGTCTCCCACAGTTTTCTTGCTAGCAAGTTAAAGTAGTATGGATTGGAAGAATGGACTATAAGGAGGACAGAAAGCTGGCTAGATCATCAGACTCAATGGGCAGTGATCAATGGCTCGATGTCTAGTTGGCAGCGGAGTGCTCCAAGGGTCAGTCCTGGGGTCGGTTTTGATCAACATCTTCATTAATGATCTGGATGATGGGACGGATTGCACCCCCAGCAAGTTTGCAGAGGACACTAAGCTGGGAGGAGAGGTAGATAAACTAGAGGGTCGGGATAGGTTCCAGATTGACCTAGACAAATTGGAGGATTGGGCCAAAAGAAATCTGATGCAGTTCAACAAGGACAAGTGCAGTTAGGACAGAAGAATCCCATGCACTGCTACAGGCTGGGGACTGACTGGCTAAGCAGCAGTTCTGGAGAAAGAGACCTAGTGATTACAGTGGATGAGAAGCTGGATCTGAGTCAACAGTGTGCCCTTGTTACCAAGAAGGCTAACGGCATATTGGACTGCACTAGTAGGAGCATTGCCAGAAGATTGAGGGAAGTAGTTATTCCCTTCTATTCGGCACTGGTGAGGCCACATCTGGAGTATTGCATCCAGTTTTATGTCCCCCCACCCAGGATGTGAACAAATTGGAGAGAGAGTCCAGTAAAGGGCAACAAAAATTATTAGGCGGGCTGGGGAACATGACTTACAAGAAGAGGCTGAGGGAAACTGGTCTTAGCCTACCAAAGAGTAAGGGGTAGCCTTGAACTACCTGAAGGGAGGGTTCCAAAGAGAACGGACCTCAGCTGTTCTCAGTGGTGGCAAATGACAGAACAAGGAGCAATGGTCTCAAGTTGCAGTGGGGGAGGTCTAGGTTGGATACTAGGAAACACTATTTCACTAGGAGGGTAGTGAAGCCCTGGAATGGGTTACCTGTGGAGATGGTGGAATCTCCATCCTTAGAGGTTTAAGGCCCAACTTGACAAAGCCCTGGCTGGGATGATTTAGTTGGGGTTGGTCCCACTTTGAGCAGGGGGTTGGATTAGATAACCCACTAAGGTCTTTCCCAACCCTAATCTTCTATGATATAAAGTAGGCAGAGCTTATTTCAAAGACATTTGTAATCAATCTTATAGCTTTTCTATTTCCCTCCCAAAAGAAAATATACAGACTATTAAAAGCAACTTTTCAAATGGCTCTCTCTCCACAAGAATTCACTTATTCCAACTGTTTCAGCATCTTGTCTCCCACAGTCTGACTTTATCTGAGGGTCAGATTTTGCACTCTATTAGACTAACACTACTGACTTGTCTAATTTCAGGTGCCTACAATTGCCCTAGCAGAATAGAGGCCCAGTGTACTTGACTTGAGAGTAATGCAAGAAACTCGTGGTCTTTCCTGAAGAATTTGGGGAAAGACAGACAGTTTCAATCACCCAGAGCCACAAAAACAAATCAGATCCAGAAATTCACTATTTCTAACTGCAGCTTTTGAGTCTGCGCTGAAGTGACTGTCATGGGATATCTGCCTCAGTAAGAAGATCAGGAATAGCCCCTTGCCATGAATTCACACACTTGGGGAGCATAGCCAGAGCAATATAAACATGTCAAGAATTAAACAGAGCTTTCTGAAGTCAGGTATGTTGTGTTTATTGAACACTTATTTTGTTCGTTTTAAACACCATTTCTGCTTACACTTTAACTCAATAGTTGATTACCAATTATTTCTGAAGATTAATCTGTGGGAATTTATCCCAGCCATTAAAAATTAATCTGAGCAATCACTTCATGCCAAATCCTTTATTGAAACAGAAGTCAACTTATTAAAATTCTGTAAAAACCATACATAGAAAATGTCTGACTTTCACTATGTGTCATTCCGAGGCTTCTAGAATATTAAAATTCTTAGTTCTTTCCCTTCCCCTCACTTCTGCTATACTAAAATTTTGCCTATAGTCTCAAAAGAAAAAACCTTTTGACACTTACACAAGCATGCAGAATGGGGTGCTCTCCCCGTTATGAGGAAGAGCCCCATACATTTAAATAGCCGCTTTCCTTTTTTTTTTTTTTAATAGCACTTGGTTTTGAAATGCTAGAGTAGTATCAGTTTAGAGTATTCTATCTACAATCTATATTGTCCGATAACCTACAGCAGAAACTGCCCTACCTAGAAGCCAACCTCAAAACAAGTTATTTTGATGCAAGTATATAGTTTAACAGTCAGATTTTATTAAACAGAAGCAGAATAAATAAAAAGCTATTAGATAAATTAATCCCCATATCTCGATCAAATGTTATTCTCAAATTGTTAAAGAATGAACCCAGTGGTAGGCCCTCATGGCTCTATGGGACTTTTTAAATTTTATTCTTAAGTCACAGACGTATTATACTCTATTCTGAAGATTTAGAAAATGTACCTTATGAAAATCTAATGTACAATAAGCGAATTGTTATATGAACTTTTTTAAAAGCAGTTTTGAATGACCAAGAAAGTGCAAAAGTGAACTGTAAAGCTTATCACACTAAATGACTAGCAGAACCTGCATACCTTAGCACAAGTATTAGACTTCTTGAACTGTGTGTTTTATTTTTTCCCCAGAGCTGCCTCAGGTCACCTGACCACCTGCTATCAAAACCTAAGGAAGTGCCATTTAAAATACACTATGCAAGTATTACTCCCATCTGAAAACTGGCATGTATTGTGTGTCACATGCACTACCAAGCTAAAATGCACATTGTAAGAAAGTGGCAGGGACAAATGAAAACATCTCTACAGCAGAGGTCATGGTTATTATGTGGGGGGTTTGAGCTGTCAGCCTCCATCCCAACCCCCTCTTTGCCTCCAGCATTTATAATGGTTTTAAATAAATTAAAAAAAACACTCTTTTTATATATAAGGGGGGTTGCACTCAGAGGCTTGCTATGTGAAAGGGGTCACCAATACAAAAGTTTGAGAATCACTGAAATAAAGTATGTTCCACTTGCCCTAAAAAAGTCAACTTCAGTCTATGCCTCCTCACAGCAATGAAGATTGAAAAACTAAGAACTAATATTTAGATGTTAAAACTAGGGAGCCCTTTTTGCTGAAGGCCTGCTGCTTTTGAACATGTACAAAACATGGAAAAATAGTAACTCCCAGTGTGTATTTTATATAGGGGCAGAAGCCACTCCTAAGTTAAATAAGCAGTGGGACTTTAGCCCTTACAATAAAAGGTGTTGCCCCATAGCCATGCTGATAAACAGCTGCACAGAGTAGTAGCCAAGCCTTCTCTTAAAAGAGCTGCATAGTGTACAATTTAAAACAGCAGGCAATTGCCAAAAACTGGTCTAGAAAAAGCATTTCCTGAACCCCCCACAATACAACCATAACATGGACCGCACAGACTACCACACACTAAATGCTCTTCACTTTACTTACCCTTTGATGAAATAAGTTGGCCAAAAGAAATTATACGTATTTAGAATAGCTTTTCATGTTGCAGCCCAACGCAGTGTGAATTGATACTCTTGCTTCACTTTTCAGGTATGGACTGACAGGAAGAGTTGATTTAGGTGTCTAGGGTAGTGGAAGATCATTAGTCAAAGAAACTAATGAACAAAAAACCACTATCAGAAAAATACTGTTACTATATATTCCATACTACAGTGCAACTATTTGTTGAAGAGGCTACTGTTGCTGAAGGGCTATCTGAAGTCATTACTTAAAATTTGTAATAAATAGTCAATGGCCAAAACACCCTCATTTGTTTTGATTGCTACTGAAACAATTGCCTCAGCTACCTTAAGAACAATAATCTTTTGATTAAATCCACATTCAAATACAAATGCAAAATTTCTTTAAATTGTGAAGTATTTCTGAAGGGAACAAGTGGATGTTACACTGTCACAAGTTTCAGATCTCAGCTTAAGTCTGGACCTGATTAGACATCTGTTCACATTCAAAACCAACTCAGCCATTGCTGTGAGCAGCAACATCCATTAGTGTAGTAGTCTGTGTCAGATTATATGCTGAAGACACTATCTTTTTTACTATTAAAGATTATTTAGGTTTGTCCTTCAAAAACCTTCTCCTCAAAAGGAGGATTTCTGCAAGTACTTAAATATAAATGTTGACAGTAGTCCAATGACTTTAAAAACACAGGAACAAAGTTGAGTTGGACTCAAGTAGCCAATAGCAGTTCACATTTTTAAGTGAAGACAACTCATTGCTTTACAATGCAGCACATTACAAAATATGCAAATTGCAGATAGTGGTAACAGTTTGAGTGGAACATTTCCTAGATCTTGCTAATGAAGAGTACCAAGTCATTTATTCAACTCTGTTTAACTGAAAGCTATTTTAACGAATGACAATAGTTAACCAAAATGCTAAGGTTTTTGCACTGTAACTTTTATACATCTACAGAGATTAAGCAAATAGGAATAGTGCCTAACATGTTAACATAACCACCAATTGGTAGCATTTAGCACCACATTTATACTTGCAGTCAAATTGGTCTCATTTAAATAACTAATACCCAGATGTTGTGCTATTTTTAATCTAAAATCTTCAGAAACTAAGAGGCCACTAGATTATAAAAGCGAAGTCTTTATTTCAGGCCCAAAGCAGAGTTACTGAAGTGAACCCTGATCTGCTCTCCCACTCCCATTTCATTCTGTTCTCTGATCCCACCTCCTTTTGGAAGGAGGTTGTAGTGACGTGTCCACCTGAGCCTTTCAGGACTGATGCATTAACCCCTTCGCTGCTACAGCCCCCAAAGACAAAGTTCTGTAGTGCACTGACTTCTATCATAATCAGAGTCTGAGTGTCACAGAACTTTGCTTCAAGAGACTAAATCCTCCCAAGTTACTGGTCCCAAGAGTTTCTTCAAGCGGAAGGCTCCCTTTCTGGAAATGGAGAATAAAGACAGTTAGAGGGGAACACCTTTGATTAATCAATTAATTCAGCATAGAATCCGAGCACCAAGACTAAGGAAAGGAACAGCCCCAAAGCTAAACGGCTGCTCCAGTCTATGCAAGTTGCAGTGGCCCCCACCAGCAGCTGGCTTGAGTAACAGACTGAAATAATTTAGGAACAGCTGGTTGTATGACTAGTCCAGCTGCTGGTGCCTTCCTGCTCGCCAGGGAAAGCCATTATTCTAGTGTCCCAGGAAAGGTGACCACCCCGGGGGCTGCCAGCACACCACAGTGCACACAGATACTAGACATGCCACGGGACTTGGGACAAGTTGGCACCTTCAACACAAGGCTGGGGGTGAAGAAGCAGGGCCCTGACCAGCACAAGCAAGCTACCCTCCCCATAATAGCAGTAAGTAATCCTGGGCAGTTCCCCAGCCATCCATGGAGAACAGAACCCCTTCCACGAGGGCCAGAGACTCCCCCCAGGCAGCTAGTCACGCATCCCCTCCTCTTGCACGAAGGCCAGAGACGCCCCCCGGCCGCGCACCCCTTGCATGACGATCATTCACCCTCCTCCCCTTGCACGAGGACCTGAGGCTCCCCCCAGGCAGGCAGCCATGCACCCCTTCCCCATGCACGAGGGCCAGAGACATCCCCCGGCCCTGCACCCCCCCCTTCCCCTTGCACGAGGGTCATTTACCCTCCTCCCCTTGCACGGGGACAGGAGACTCCCCAGCCACGCACCCTTCCCTCTCCTTGCACGAGGGCAGAGCTATGCCCCCCGCCCGCACCTGGAGCGGCCGCGGCTCCCAACGCAACAGGTCCCGCGCAGCGCCTCGCGCTCCGGCCGCCGCACCAGCCCCGCTGCAGCCGAAGGAGCCGCGCCGGCGGCGGTCCCCCGGGCTGGGGGGAGCAATGGGGGCTGCAGCCTGCGGCCTGGCTACGTCCCCGCGGCGCCCCAGTGCTGCCGCCGGCCGCCCCCAGCCCTGCTCCGCTCCGCTCCGCTCCATCTTGACTTTTGCCGACGTGGAAATTTTAGGTTCGGAGACGAGCTGCGCTCTTATTGGCTGGCGGCGGCCGGGGTCGGAGGTCACGGCTGCTGTAGCTGCTCGCGCCAAGCCGCCTCGCAAGCGGAGAGAGGGGGCGTGGCAGCCTCCGGGCCCCGCCCATCTCGGGGTAGAGGCGGCTGGGAGCCGCTGAGCTGGCTGGGTGGGTGCGGCAGGGCGCCGATGGCTGACAGAGCCTGGCGGGGGGGCCGCGCGGGGCTGTCCCTTAGCGCGGGGGGTGCGTGGTTGGGGGCCGCGCAGGGCTCTCTCCTAGCGCGGGGGGGCCTGGCTGGGGGGCCGCGCGGGGCTCTCCCGTAGCACAATGTTGTGCATGGCTTAAGCGCTGCATAAGCGCTTTTCTTAGTCCAATTAAGTGCACACTTGGAGTTGTATGGTTGCTTTCCCTTGTGAAATGGTGCATGGCTGGGGTGCTGCATAGAGTGCTCTTTCTTAGCACAATGGGGTTCTTTATCCTAGTGGAAGATCATGTTGGATCTGCTTTCAGCAGAAGCTGCTGTTTGTTTCCCTTTGCACTATTAACAAGTAAGCTTAAGCAATACATTTTTCTTCTACATGATTTGCCCTCAAGCTGCTTCTATAGCTGTTGGTTGTTAAAAGTATGGAGAACCCAGTACATGAATAAGGTTCCTATATTAGCCTATAAATAATGTACAGTATGTTAAAGTTTTCAAAAGATACGTAAACAGAGAACAGAAATAAAGTGTTTATATTAAAAAGAAACTGGATTCATTTCAGTCAATAGAACAATAGTAGGATAGCTAAATGGTAACCCTGTCATGTGGCCAAACTTCCATTACTTACTAAGGCAAAACTGCTAATGAAGTTAATAGGAGTTTTGTCTGGATAAGGAATGGAAGGTTAAGTTTGTGGTTGTTCAGGCCTCAATCCTGAGTACTCATGCACATGCTTAACTTCAGGCAACGGAGTAAGTCCCATGGAACACAATGGGACCATCAATGTGTATGTTTGCAAGTGCAGGTATAAGGCCCCAGTCCTGCATTAGATCATTGTAGGGATAGCATCCTGTACCCGTGTAGCTCCCTAAAGACTTTGTGTAGAATCAAGGCAATAGCTGTTAATCCAGATAAATTTGTCACTGCCTGTAAAAGCTCCAGAGGAAAAATACTCAATGGAAAAAAATTAAAGTGCTCCAATATTAGTTTATATTATGTAATTAAAAAATGGTTGTTTTTATTATATTTACAATATATTTGTGAATTTTTGGGGAGGAAAGGGGTCTTACCTTTAAATACCTAATTTCCTTTTCTTCCACTCCTTTGACATCAAAACCAGAAATCCTATTTCCTTCCATCTGTCTCTTTTATCCATAAGGCACACTTCCTCACCTGTCTTTTCATACTTGCCTTCACGTTGCTTTTCCTTGTCCATTTCTGGTTTTGCTGCTTCTTTCCGCATGCTCTTTCTTTCTTTTTTCCTTCTCATTCCCAGTCTAGCCCCAGTCTCTAGGCATGGACCCATTATGTGATGCCAGTCAGCCTCAGCTATGCTGTTGTCGATCTGCTGTGTGTATGGGAATATTGATTTTACAGCGTGTGTGCTCTGTTAAAAAAAAAATCAATATTTCAGTAGATTGAGCAGAGCGTGCAGCAGTGTAATGGAGCCCAGCCTGCTAATGTAACATACAGAGGTCTTCATTCAGAGATTGAGGTCAGTCAGAAAATGGAAATATGTTTTCTTATTTTATTGTCTGTTTCAGATTTAATGTAGGTGTTTATATTCTAGTGTTTAACTTACAGCAGGGCATGGAGTAACTTTAAAGTCATGTCTAACAATATCACACATTTTCAAGCTATATAGACAAAAATCAACAAATAAAGCCTCAGGCATAAATCCATTTCTTAGAGCTTAACCTCTTCTTCCTGCTATTTATTATATATCAATAATGTCTAATATGCAATAGTCATTGAAAAAATGAACAGTTTTAGTTCCTTAAGTTTCTGGAACTGAATGACATGATATAAAAATGACATAGGGGACCTGATATAAAAGCTTTACCAAGGAGCTGAGGGTGCTTAGCATGCTATCATTAAAATAATTAATTTGGTACAACTGTCAATCTTTGCGTAGGAGATACCAAGGTCTGGAGTAGCAGTTGCCTTTCGAATGAGAACTATCTGGTTCCAATCAGAAAGCAGGTTTCCATATGCAAAACGTTGCCTGGGCATGGTTGCCATCCTGCAGTTTCTTGAAAACCCAGACATTTTTCTTAAACAACTGAACATTGGTTTCAAGGGCCATCATATAGCTCTTTAAGTTACAACAAAGCAGTTTCCACTGTTTTCAAATACGGACATTGTTTCCTGAAAGAAAGCTGATAAGTTAAATGTATCTGAATTTTGTACAGAAATTAATTCAAAGAAACTAATAGAATAGTTTTTATGTACATGAACCCCTTTTATTTTCTGAAATAGACCAGTTTTTAGGAACCTGTGCAAACTCTGGTATAAAAACATTTTGGTACACAGTGTCTATGTGTTGTAAAATACTATAATTATAGGGTCACTAATAATGACACCATGATATATAATGCAAAAATATACTATGCAAACTCTGTTGTTATTTTGTGCAACTATAGAGTTCTTTCCACAATATAACCACCAGTATGATATGCTACTGTAAAATAGCAGATTTTAATTGCAAGCTAAAACACATGAGCTAAGATTAAGTGAAGAAGAAATGAGATTTAAAAAAATAACCTTAAAAAGTTAAGCTGACTAAGCAATTACTGCATAAGTAGCTTCATTAAGCTGATGACTGTGTAAGATGGAACATTATTTTTTTTAATTTTAAAACAATTAGCATGTTACAAGAGGTAATAATTGGAGATATACCAATCTCCTAGAGCTGGAAGGGGCCTTGAAAGGTCATTGAGTCCAGCCCCCTACCTTCACTAGGAGGACCAATTTTTGCCCCTGATCACTAAGTGGCCCCCTCAAGGATTGAACTCACAACCCTAGGTTTAGCAGGCCAGTGCTCAAGCCACTGAGCTATCCCTTTCCTTTTATTTTTCAAATACACATTTAATCACTGTCCCACAGTCAGGAAGATTCAGTATATTTATTATTTATAATTCATAAATCAAAGTTATTCAAGATGAGAAACTAATTCTCATTAGAGAGATGGCTTTTAGAATAGTAATATCAATTAAAAAAACTCAACCATAGACAATATTATAGTACATTTAAAAATGAATTAAAAGAATTATATTAAGACAATTTGTTGCACTGTTTACTGATAAAAGAAAATGATACATAGGAACTGCATGACACCTTTAATTCTTAGTTGAATCGTATTTGAGATTGTTTTCTCTGGATCAAATGTGATTTTTATTGTATTTCTGTAATTCTGTACTTTGTTTTAATACTATTTTTAAAAAGAACTGCATTATAATAGTCTAGTTCTGAAATTGCTGCTGAATAAACTAAGGTTAAGAACACTGCAGTGTAGTATTTTTAAAAATGCTATATTTTATGTTAATACTTACCACTTATAGTACCTTGCATCTGAGGATCATAAAGTGCTTTACAAAGGTTCCATATATTTATTTTTATGTTGCAGATGGGATCACTGAGCAAGTCAATGACAGAGTAGGGAATAGAACTGCAATCTCTGGTCTCCCAATCACCAGCTCTAAACCCTTAACTATGCTTATTCCTTTTACCATAATCTTAGATATTAAACAGTTATAATTTTCAAACTACAACCATATATTTAATGGTAGTTGAAAATGTCAAAAGATAAAGCCGAATTAAATAGCACCCCTATCCTCTCAATTACATGGATACGTGGCCTGATCCATCTTCCGATTGCCTTCAGTGTCAGATGGATCAAGTCCATACTGTACAGTAAAGGCTCAATGCTGCACTTAGGCCACAGTTATGCAACCCACTTGAGCAGTTACTTACATGAGTGAGTCTCAATGAATTCAGCCTGGCCCTAAAAATGCCCTTCTTTTGCTTCAACATTTTTTAAAGGAAGCAAATCAACAGAACAATACTTAGACAATGTGGGTGAGGCAATATCTTTTATTGAACCCAACTTCTGTTGGTGAAAGAGACAGAAATAAAGGAGACAAGCTTTCCAGCTTACACAGAGCTCTTCTTCAGACTCTATGCAAGCTTCAAAGCGTATCTCTCTCCCCAACAGAAGTTGGTCCAATAAAAGATACTACCTCATCCACCTTGTCTCTCTAATACCTCGAGACCAACAAAGCTACAACAACACTGCAAAGGACAATAGTTACTCAGTAGTTGGAGTTTTGTTTTCTCAAGCCTAGTGAATCAGGATTTATGACCTTCAAACTGACTGAAAAAATTCCATGCGGCAAAGCTTAATGAATACATGTCAGTAATGGAGTTGATAACCTGGGAGGAAAGAGCAGGACAAAAAGTTTTACTTGGGTCTTGTTCAGAGTTTTTCCTTAGATACATCTCATAGTCCTGTGAGCATATGAGAGCAGAACACCCTAAAATAATAACTGGCACTGGCTTGCTGCATAACCGAAGAGGGAACAGAATGGTGGAATAGGACTATATTATGCAATGCTGTCTTTCCCATCCTTCTCCCAAACTGTAAATCTGCAGGAGTGAAAGGATGTGAAAAGCAGTTAAAAAGTGAATGAGAGTATATTGTAGACATTAAAGATCATTCAAAATCCTGCCCGGAAAGTCTATTCTTAATTCTGTATGTCTGTTTAATTTGTAAAGGCTGTTTACTCCCAAGAGTAATAAAGCAAGTATCAAAGTGATACCTGTTTGCTAAGGCTCCTGAGCAATAAGATCACAGAAAGGTATTACTATTTAAGCAAAAAAGTCTCAAAACAGGAATTTTTAAGAATATTTGCCTAACTTAGGAATTGTCACACAGGAGGGGAACATTTATTTTGTGAAAAAAAAAATCTTTATAATTCTCTTCATTTCATTTCTGCCTTTGCACATCAAAACATTAATTATACCACTGAACATTCATTATAACCCAAGAAACGTGGATTGAATTGAATACATGTGACAAGAAAAATCTTTGTCTCCTGCAACCATGTTCATTGTAAGTGGAAGGCATGGAATATGGATGGAGCACATCACACAAGTGCAATCACGGTACAACAGTACTCATATACATTTCATTTAATTTATTGGAGGGAATGTCATCTGCAAATTGACATTACAGAAATAACCACAAGACAAGTTATACATGTCCAAGTAAGTTTGGATAAATATCTCAACATTTGGGGGGAAATGCCTTTTTTTGGGCCACAGTACATGCTGATGTATTTCTAGTGATTTTTTGGTGAGATATGCCACTTTCAGATGCCTCACGAAGGTATATATGCACAACACAAAAAATTGTACTTTTCTGAATGGCCAAACAAGAGACCTTGATTTTGGTTTTGCATGTCCCTTCTACAAAAGATGCTGCCTGAGTAGTGTATCAGTCACTTTTGAATAGCACTTCTGGAATTTCGCAGAAATGTGTGATACTTTCTAGGAATCTTGAACCATAATTATAGTGTGTGTCTTCCTTTTTAAAAAGAAGGTATACTTATGTATAGCCTTTCTATCTGGCTACCTTTGCCTTTCATACAGTTCTTTGTATATATGTTGTCAATTTCAAAGAAAGATATGATTTGCTATGCAATTGAATTTTTTTTAATCTCAGTATCTGAACAGTACATTTTAAAAGATTAATTATGAACTTTGAAGAGTAGATAAAAAGTATGGTGGGCCCACACAAGCCATTCCACTAGTTTGAAAGATTCTACCAGTTCCAATGATATTTCCTGTCTTTAAAATAGAGAAATCCACTAGAACCAGTGGGACACAAGTTTGTTGACTTGAAAAATATTTATGGAAATAATATGTGGTCAATTGCTTTCAAGTAAATGATTTATGATTTGTCAAGATTGATCCTTCTCCCAGTGAAATCTCTGGCAAAACTTCCACTAACTTCACTGGGAGCAGGACTTTCTTTATAAAGTTTCCAGTTTAAGGTGGTTATCTTGAGTCTAATATTGTAGTGTAAAATTTGCTCTCTAGTTTGCACTGTGGATCTCTTACTTTCAGTTCTTTCTTGCATATGCTGCAACTGTCCTTATACAGAAGCTCTGGTGCATGCAGAAGATACAATAGATCGAAGGTGCGGATTAGAGGAATAATTTTGCCAATAAGTAATAAAATTGCTATTTTTACAAACCTAGGAGTCTTCCCGCTAATTCTCAAAGTACACTGGGGTCCTAATCATGAACCACTTGCACTCCAAGAAACTCTAATTTCATATATTGCAAGGGAGGTCGGAAAGAACCTCATTTGCACAACACACAAAAATGGTATATTTTTTTCTCAGCATAATACAACAGCACATTCATCTGGCTCACCCTTAGGAAGGGCCCTCGGTAAAGAACAAGGAGCAGAGCTGGCACCAGCAAGCACACACTGATTCATGAATGAAACAACACTTTCTAAAATAAAATCAGCTAGTTCAGTTACAATACCTGTTGGATAGGTCTAACTTGAGTGACTAGAACTAAAAAGAGAGGCAACTTAAATTGATGCTGACTTTCCTGTAGTTCCAAGGGTAATATTATCATTATGATAAAATGTTCTTTAGCAATTTCTGCAGTGAATTAGGCACAAACCTGCTTTTCTTCTACATCAGTCCTGCCTGTCTTCCTGTTTCTCCTATTTTTACACCACTAAAAAAATATTTGTTTTAGCCAATGCAAACAAAATCCCACTCTCTCACGTGTTTGAGTTCCCTTGCCATCTACGAAGACACAGCACAAGACCAGTGAGAGACTACAGAACTTTGTTTCAAACCAATTGGCTGGTTTTGTCTACTTTTTAGTCCCTTTTAAAGAAAAATATTTGTCCATTTTTTTGAATACACATTGGACACAACCCCCGCAGCCAAAACACACACACACACACACAATTGGACTTATACTCACAACAATCTGTTTTGTCCAAGCAATTACCTATTTTGTACATGCAGATTTGCTGACACAATGGGTGCACATGAAAATTTTGCAGGAGCTATTTTACCAGCCATTTCTTAAACAGTTTCCAACAATCAATGAAGAGACACTAGTTAAAAATCAAACAAAAACAGGGCAGATTTTCATCTGGCATAAATGGATATGCCTCCATTGACTACAATGGAATTATGCCAGTTTACACTGGCTGATCATCTGGCCCATTAAATTAACTTGCGTGCCTTTTAACATCTCCAAGATTGTGCAGCAGCATTAAAGCAGAGGACGTATAGGCAGCAGCTACCTGGCTATTATTTATTATTTTAGAGCACCAGTGTGTCAAGCTGCTACAAAACACAGGGTCTCTGCTTAAAGGTGCATACAGCCTACATGAAGATTTATGGGATTTTCTGCAACTGTGATGCTGTATGGAATATGTGGGACACTTTATGATATTGTTGATGCCAATGTTATAAAATTGCAATGAATCATGCCAGATATGCTGTGTGAGGTATCTGTGAAAATGTTATAATTTGCTAAGTATGACGATCTCATTGATATGTTTGTATCACCTTTGTATTACGAGTTACAGCTATGTAGGTATATCTGTATTTCCAAACGTGCTGTGTTTCTGGGTGATACCCCCAGACAGATTGGCATCAGCACTCTGTTCGATGGCCCATCAAGGGTCATCAACTGTACAATGAACCCATTGAAAGGAACCAGGGAATACACCTTTTATGAGTCATCAAGGCATGTGGTATGCCTGGGGACAGAGACATTTCCACGCCATGTGCTGGGCAGCTTGTGTTTGGGACAAAGGAAGTGCAAACCACGTCTAAAGATTATAACAGGCAGCTGCATCTTCTCCATTTTGTCTTCATTCCTGCTTCTTACCTCCAGAGTAACTTTTTTACAAACAAAGCTCTGAACAAAGGACTGAAGGACCCAGGGCCAGCTCTAGCATTTTTGCCACTCCAAGCAGAAAAAAAAAGAAACCCGCAATTGGAGGCAGCTCTACCACCACTTCTTCTACGGCGGCAATTCGGTGGCAGGTCCTTAGCTCCGAGAGGGAGTGATGGCCCCGCCGTCGAATTGCGGCTGAACGGCCACACGTGCCCCCCCTCTCTTCATTGGCTGCCCCAGGCACCTGCTTGCTACACTGGTGCCTGGAGCCAGCCCTGGAAGGACCCATCCAAGCTGTGGATGTGTTCCAGGGGGACTTTCAAGCCAGCAAACTGCTAAGAACCTGATATATGGACTTTGAAGTCTCTGTATGTACCTGACTGCTTTACCATTTAACAACTCTCTTCTTGTTCTTTCTTTTTCCTGCATAATAAACCCTTAGCTTTAGACACTAAAGGATTGGTGGCAGCATAGTATTTTGGGTATGATCCAACCTAATATTGATCTGGTAATGTGGCTGGCCCTTTGGGGTTCGGAAGAACATTTTGTATAGTGAGCAGAGTTTTTAAAATAACTTCTCACTGTACTGGACCCAAGTGCTCACTAGGAGCCAGAGAACTGGAATGCAATAAAGAGGGGGTGTGATTTCTCTTTTTAACTTCTTGATGACCAGCGTGGTACATCAGAAATATAGTCCGTGACTGGTTGGTGAGTTTAACTTCAGTGATACCAACCAGTTTTGGGAGTATCTGTTCTCCCTTTTGCAGCCTGCCCTGCCCTGGGCATTTTCAGTGAGGGCTACCCAGGCATCCTGGGTCACAGGCACAATGACTGGGCAGCACTTTGTTTGACACATGAAAATGATTCTGTTCTTTAGATTATGTTCTCATGCTTCAGGCAATTAGGGTGACCAGACAGCAAGTGTGAAAAATCAGGACAGGAGGTGGAGGGTAATAGGAGCCTATACCACACACAGCTGATGTTCAGGAGGTGTTTTTACACTGCTCAGAGCAGGAAAGGGCATGTAAAGAACTCAGTTATAATTGGATACTAGCTTGAATAATAGTATATTGAAAAAAATAGGCAATTGTGTGTACGCAGTGACATGTATCCTGTATTCTGCTCTATTTGGGCAGATCTGTGGATGTGGATCTGGTTGTGGGCAGGTTTCTCAAATCCATATTTTCAGCAAAAATGATCATTTAACCCATACCCATGGCCATGTATAATAGAAACGGCTATTTCTTAGTGCTCACTTAGCAGTGTTTTGTGCTGGGAATACACTGTTCCAGAAATTGCCCTGGCTTATAATGTGTTTGCAGGGCCAATTCAAGGTTTGGATCTTCGAAACATTTTATGAGTTTGTCCTTGTCCCAAGTATCTTAGAAACCTCTCTTTGTGCTTTGACCCAACAGTTAGGTTGGGATGCCCAAGCTAATGGTTCCTAGACTGGTATATCTTGAGGGCTAGGACATAGCATTCGTAGTAGAAGGCCCTTGATTTCTTGTCCCTGTTTGTGCCAATAGTGTCTTAATTTGTTATTCTTCCAGCCACATTGCAAACCTTGGAAACTTTTGAGAAGGTAGGTTCAGAAGGAAGGTTTTGGTTAGATGGAGATCTTTTCTTCTGCTTGTCCTTGTTAACATTAAGAAATACAAACAGCAATAATCTGTGTGTGCGTAGTGTGACTGTGATAGGCCCACTATATTAACTGAAAACAAATAAATACAATGGTGTTTACATTTTTGTCTACTTACCATATACTGCTTTCTGTCCAATCCAGAATAGACTTCCTAGTCATTTCTTTCCGGATAAGATATAGAACAGCATGAACATAGAGCATTACATGAGGACTAGGCCATCTTTATCTGAAACTGTAGAATCCAAACAGCAGACCCAGCATGCATATGATCAAGAAAATACAAGTTCTGTAAGAGCTGGTTAGAAAACAAAAAAGCATTATGAATGGTTTTACATATTCCCTCCTTACCTTAATTTGTTGATCAGCTTTAACATCTTACTGATGTATAGCACTATCTGTATCTATACAGCACTTGCCATAATTTCTCATGTCTTTGTGACTTGAATTAACAAATGACCAAAAATACACATGTATCTTTAAGTACGTGACTAGTTTCACTGAGTACTTCACTGGTGCTTCTTCATACCCGTAAAGTTAAGCATGTGAGTAAATGTTTATAGGATCAGGACCATACTGTATATACCCTAGTAATTCTATAGAACTGATCAAAGTATATTGCCATGTTTTGCAGTGAGGGATGTGGAATTTTTTTACATGAGGCATATTTCTCAGAGAAGTGCAAGCATATTAATAGCTGCCTTTCCAATTGTGACATGCCACCTACACTGCAGTATGCCTCCTTTGAAAAAACAGTGATGTGACACTTCATTGAGAGGCATGTCACATGTCAGGAAATGCAGAGGTCGATCTCACATTTTGAATAAGCAATTTTTATTTTATTGTATTCTTTATACATGGTGCCGGGAAACAGTTAAATAAAACATATTTCTTACTTATATCAGTATTTGCATTGAATTATACTTGTATTAATTACTTGATTAAATATATTAGACATATTATTTCTATCAAAAGGGTTTTCTTTTTTAAATCTGTGGGCAATCTAGTCACTGGTTCTTGACCCAGATATCCCCAGGGAGTATCAGAGATCCCTGACTGCTAGATTTTGTATGGATCTCTGATTTAGCCAGTAGGTTGGTAAAGTCACGTACAGGCAAGGTGCTCCCGACTAGCTTGATTGTTACTGACTGTTTTTTCATCCGGAATTTGTTCAGTGGTTTATGTGAAATACAGTAAGTTGCAGCTTCAGTCCAGTTCCTAATTGACAAGGGAGTATCCACATCACAAAACTACCATCATCATGTTCCCACGTAGTCAGAGGTGAAAGTAAGCTGGTATGACTAGGTACAGCATACTGGACTGGCGTCCCCAGGTGGCAATTTAAAGTGACTGGAGCCCTGGGCCCTTTAAATTGCCGCAGAGCCCCGCTGCCAGAGTCCCTGGGTAGCGGAGGTGGTCAGGGCCCCTGGGTCTCTGGCAGTGATTTAAAGGGCCTGGGGCTTCGCTGCGGTAGCGGTGGCTGGGAGATCTTGGCTCTTTAGATCATCGCTGGAGCCCTGCCACTGCTACCCCAGGGCTCCGGCAGCAGGGCTCAGGCGACGATTGAAAGGGCCTGGGGCTTCAGCCACTGCTACCGCCCCAGGCTCTTTAAATCTCCGCCAGCTCTGGCGGCAGGGTTCTGACGGCAATTTAAAGGGCCCGGGGCGGTAGCAGTGGCCAGAGCCCCGGGCCCTTTCAATTGCTGCCCAAGCCCCGCTGCTGGAGCCCCGGGGTAGCAGTGGCAGCTGGAACCCCTGGGGCTCCTTTGGCAATTTAAAAGGCCCAGGGCTCCGCTGCGATAGCAGCAGCTAGGAGCCCCTGGCCCTTTAAATCACCACTGGAGCCCCCAGCCGCCAGTGCTACCCCAGAGCTCCAGGAGCAGGGCTCAGGCAGCAATTTAAAGGGCCTGGGGCTCCGCTGCAGGAGCAGCGGCCAGAGCTCCGGGCCCTTTAAATGGCCCCTGAGCCCTGGGGCTCCCAGCCGCCTCTGCAGCTGGTAGCTCTGGCAGTGATTTAAAGGCCCCGGAGCTCCATGCTGCCACTACCGCAGCCAGAGCCCAGGCCCTTTTAAATCTGGATTTAAAGGGCCTGGGGCTCTAAAGGCCCCACCTCTTCTGGTTGAGGCCCCGCCCCCTGCTCAGGACTCCAGTGTACCGGTAAGTCCTTTAAGTTACTTTCACCCCTGCACATAGTAGTAAGTATCCTCTTTGTTAACATCCGCAGCAGGGGAGCTGTCAGTAGAGAGTGGAGCACTGAATGGGCATTGAGCATGAACTATTTTCATTCTGTTGTAGGTACTTATATGGCCATCATAGATCTAAGCGCCTCATAGTCTTTACCACACCCCTGTGAGAGAGGGAAGTATTAACACTCCCCTTTTACAGACGTGGAACTAGTCACATGGAGAATAAGGGACTTGCCCCAGACCACTGAGGAAGTCTATGGTGAAGCAAGGGACTGAATGCAGCTCTCTCTAGTCCCAGGTTAGCACCCTAACTATGGTGTTCAGTGATTGCTCAGGGTGTAAAGCAGGTGCAAGAGACCTGCTTTATTTTGTGCCTGACTCCCTCCATCTGGGTTTGCATAATAACAACAAGAGCTTCACAGTGCCCTGCCCAGATGGCTGTGTCTACACTGCCACATTCCACGCTAAAACTTTAGTCATTCAGGGATGTGAAAAAACACACCCGAGCGATAAAAGTTTTAGTGCCAAAAAGCGCCAGTATAGACAGCACTTTATTGCCAGGAGCTGTGCTCCCGGCGACAAAGCTACCACTCCTTGTTCGGGGTGTTTGTTTTTTTTTTAATCGCTGGGAGAGCTCTCCTCCAGAGATAAAGCGTGTCTCTACTGCTCGCATCACAGCGCTGCCGCAGCCGCGCTGTAACATGGGCAGTGTAGACATACCTGGGAAGCTCAGCCCTTAACAATACAGCCTCCAATACCAATACCACACTAACCACTGAAACATCCTTCCTCTCACTGCTAGAGGTCATCCCGCTGATCAGGGCTTAGTTTGCATTCAGACTGTAAGCTTTTGCGGGGGACTATCTCCTACTATGTGTCTGTACAGTGCCTCGTGCAGTGGGGTCCAAATCTCAGCTGGGCCTCTAACCAACACTGTAATACAAAGAACAACAAAAGAGTTGAGGCACGCTGATGGGGAGGTGTGTAACACATAGGCCCTCCCAGCATAAACTTCAGCTTTCATTCAAATAGGTGGAGGACCTGAGATTTCAGTATTGCAGTAAAGCATATTTCATGAGTACTATTGTGGCAAAAGGTGCTAATGTCATCCACATTCAGTCACTGATGTGCTAGCACCCAGGAAGAAACTGCACAGAAAGAGCTAACCATGTAGTAGCTGCCTCTAGCCAGTTGTTAGGGGGATTGTGTGGATTAGTGAATGCTCCGGATGGGTAGTCAAAGCCTTTTTAAAGTGTCTTTGTGTTGCAGTGCAACTGCACAAAAGCACAGAATGCCCAAACCGCCTTTGAAGACTATGTGATCAATAGAAGCACTAATAGGAGAGAAGGCAACTACCCCTTCAGCCTCCCCCTCCCTTTTGCATTTAGGTGTATATGTTCTGCCTTTATACACAGGACTCTCCCAGCGGTGGCAATTCCTGTCCTGCAGGGCTGCACCTGACTCCTTGCTCCAGGCATTGTGCCATGGCTCAGTGTTGCCAACTCTCATGAGTTTGTCATGAGTCTCATGATAAGTGTTGTTTTCCTTAAAGCCCCAGTTCCTGGGATCAAGTGGATACGTGATGATTTCAGCCTTCCTTCTTAAAGAAAAAGTAAGTTTCTAGCCCTCGTGCCTGTGGAGAAAGCTTCAGAACGTGACCCCCATGCACCCTAAAGGCTCAAAAAGCAGAAGTAAAAAAAAATCAATTATTTTTTACATAATCTCATGAGTTTAAAGCCAAGCTCACGATGAGCCTGACTCATGATTTTTGAACATTTGGGGTTGGCAATACTGGTGATCCCAGGCACCAGGTCTCAACACTGCTCACTCAAATTTGGCCCAGCCACCTCTCTGGCATGACAGAGGGACAGCCACACCAAACCTAAGCAGCACTGCAACCCCATGAGACAGGTTGCAGCAGCTGGAGTGCAGAGCTGGGACCAGCCTCATAGGACAGGAGCTGCTGCCAGGTGAACGCAGGGTGAACTCATTCTTCAGCCCCCTGCGTCCTCTTGGGGACTCTCCTCCACACCAGGCTGGAGTTAGGGTTGCAGTGCTTGGAATGGAAGGTGTTGCAGTGGGTGGTCAGTGTCCTGTTGGTGGGGTGGGGAGGAGGAGGAAGTGGAAGAGAGGGAATGCACCCACTGACTGAGGCACCACCAATGACCCATCACCACTCTGGTTGCAAAACCTAGCTCCACCACTGCATGTGAGTACAGGTGTGGAGCCTTGGACCAGGGTTTCCCATGTGTAAAGCCCAGGGACTGAGCCAGGAACAAGGATCTGTGGGTGAAATTCTGACCTTGGTGAAGCCAAAGGCAAAACTTCTATTGACTTCAGTAGAACTGGGATTTCACCCTTTGTTTTTAGAAGTTAGATTCCAGAAAAGACTGGGAAAAACATAGGCCCAACAGAGATTTTTCTTGGTGAAAGAGCTTTCCCTGAGGTTTCTGCAAGAAGGGAGTTGCCTGCGTGCTGTTTGCGACTACCTCTGCTCACGGAATCGGGATTTGTGCTCATTCTGTAAATAAACAAATTATATTAAAATACCTGCTTCCGCATCACTTATTTCTCTTCCAAAGGGAAAGACTCAAAATTTGGCTACTGTTTACTAACAATACAATGTTCACATAAAAAAATAGTTCTATTGTAACAAATATCCATTGAATTCTTCTTTGACCAGTGGTGCATTTAATCCAGCATTTTGTTTCTGATAATGACAAATACCATTTGTTCCAGAGAAAGGTGCTAGAATCCCATTAAGTGCCCCCAGCTGGTCCCAGGACCAGGAGATGGTAAAGATTACTTCAAACCACTTTTGCTTCCTCCCTCCTCTTCACTTGACACTGGTCACAGCTTGGCCAGCAGAGAATCTGGCTCTTTATTAGAAAATCTCACCAGGCAAAAAAATTACAATTCTTCCCCCCCGCACACACACACCTCTATCGTGTTATAGCAGCAGATGCCCTCAACCTAGGGGGACCAGACAGCAAATGTGAAAAATCAGGACAGGGGGTGGAGGGTAATAGGAGCCTATATAAGAAAAAGATCCAAAAATCGGGACTGTCCCTATAAAATCGGGACATCTGGCCACCCTACTTCAACCAAAGGGTTAATGAATCCACAAAGTGGCACCCATTCTCAAGACGCAAGGAGGAGGATCATCGTGTCCCAAAAGGACACCTTAATATCTGGTTTCATGTTCTGTGACAGTAGGAACAATGGTGGGCTTTATAGCAGAGGGTGATGATGACACGAGCTACAGTTATCAGTGTGCTGAGATGGTGGAAACATCCTCTATTAATAGTTACATGAGAGTTCAGGTCATCTGAAATCTCTCCCTGTTTCAAGGGGAAAGTGGCTAAAGGAATGCAGGAATTAATGGAATGCAGGGACACAGCCCGGATTTACAAGACACAGTGGATCTTCCTAAACTGCCTGATTTGTTGTTTTCTTCCAGCTCCCACTTTGCCCATTGACATTTTTTTCAAGAGAGCCCCCTGACCCCATCCTCTGATGTGTTTTGTTTTGTTCATACCATTACTTTATGGATGAAGTAGTAAAATGATGAGTCCTGCAGCATGGCCCTTGAGCAAGGGTGTTTTGTTTTGTTTTTTGTTGAGATGGAACAGTTCACTTGTCACCACTAACTAAGGGCCCTAGCTCCCTGCCATTCCCATCTGCTTGTGTTCATACTCCTTCTTGAACACATTACGTTATGTCACTCTTGGAAAATGTTGTATAGTTCTATTGATCAGCCCCCAGCTATTTCTTCCATGTGTAAGTGAGTCTAATCAGCCTCTTCACTGATTGGAGAGATGCACTCATCCTTGAGGCCCCTTCCAAGCACTGGGACGAAGTCTGTACATACCGTCACTTCCACACTGGTGGCATTGCTCATCTGTCCTGGGCTAAACTGGTCTCAGGGTCCCTTTATGTTTCTTTGACAATGACACCCTTTTGTAAATGGCGACTTTTATGATATACAGAATGGTGGCCGAGATTTACAAAGTACGGGTAGCCAGACATCTCCCTAGTGAATATAGATATATGGAGGCTAGACATAACAGGCCTAAAAAATTCATTTAAATATTTACCTGTTTTGGATAATTTAATGCAATTTAATGTTGTCTGTTGGCAAATATCAACCATTTTGGGTCAAACCACTTCCTGTTATATGAACCTCCCACATCACAAACACGGATGACATGGGCATCTGAATAGTCACCTGTTTCCAGGGATGATATCATCCCACTGGAGTCAAAATGGGATGCAGAAGCCACTCTTCAGCTTCAAACATATGCACCACCAAATTCCAGAGATCTGAATGCACGTATCTAATGGCATCTTATGGCCTGCCCTTGGTTTGACTTTTGACTATGATTAGTATTTATATCACAAGCAAGAAAGACTCCAGATAAGCAAGCCAGCCATCTCTGTTCTACTATCTCTTATGCATAAGGCCCTACCAAATTCACAGCCATGAAAAATGTCACAGACCGTGAAATCTGGTCTTTCGTGTGCTTTTACCCTATACTATACAGATGTCATGGGGGAGACCAGCATTTCTCAAATTGGGGGTCCTGACCCAAAAGGAAGTTTCAGGGGACTCACAAGGTTATTTTAGGGGGGTCGTGGTATTGCCACCCTTACTTCTGTGCTGCCTTCAGAGCTGGGTGGCTGGAGAGCGGCTGCTGTTGGCCATGTGCCCAGGTCTAAAGGCAGCACCCAGCCAGCAGCAACACAGAAGGGTGGCAATACAATATCATGTCACCCTTACTTCTGCATTTCTGCCTTCAGAGTTGGTGGCTGGAGAGCAGCAGCTGCTGACTGATGGCCCAGTTCTGCAGGCAGCAGCGCAGTAGTAAGGGTTGCAATACCATACCAGGCCATCCTTACTTCTGCGCTGCTGTTGGCGGCGGCTCTGCCTTCAGAACTGGGCTCCTGGCCAGCAGCTGTCACTCTCCAAATGCCCAGCTCTGAAGACAGCAGCAGCACAGAAGTTAGGGTAGCAGTACTGCAAACCCCTCTACAATAATCTTGTGACCCACTCCCACAACTCCTTTTTGGGTCAGGTCCCTTACAATTACAACACCATGAAATTTCAGATTTAAATAGCTGAAATCATGAAATTAATTATTTTTAAAATCCTTTGACTGTGAAATTGACCAAAATGGACCGTGAATTTGGTAGGGCTCTCCTTATGCATTTCACCAATAGGTGGCAAGATGGCGGCATGCACACACATAGAGACAGACTCATACATCGTCCTCCATTTTAAATATATTCTACACAGAGCCCAATAAATATTAATGTCAAAAATACATGAAGACACTTAGAAGAAACTTAAAGCATTCTAACTATTTAGCAAAAAAAAACAAACTAGGCAAACAATGGGAAAATATATTCAAATATCACCATTTCAGTGAACCAAAAACCAAATTTCAGTTTGCCATATTTGCATTGCTCTTGTGCACAAATACACCCAGACCATAATTATAATGATAACTGGAGGGAACAGTGATCAGCTACAGAGAAAGGGAGACCAGTAAATTAAATAATATTGTTGTGTGTTTGGTATGTATAGTACACAAAAGACAGTTCCAATATTCAGTCTATTGAGTGTCCCATATGTACGCAGAACTTTCAGCTGCATCTTGTAGTACCTCGAAATGATTATTTAAAAGAGGGTCATGTTTCATTACCAACTCTATCAAAGCATTGCACTTTCTCCCTGCTGGTTAAGTTCTCCCCATGAACTATACACATAACTTGGACTAACTTTAATGAGGGAAATGTATGCATATGAAAACAAGAATAGACTTATAATTCTTCAAGTTAATCATGATCCAATCCTGCCAAGTATAAAATGAATTTTGTTTTAATCAGAGTGGTTAAACAGTGAGTAACCTCAAAGGTAAATCTTTGTTCTAAATAATCAAAGGGCATTATTGTGTCTCTTTACAATTTGGTATAATGATAGTCACTTACATTTATATAGCAGCTTTCATCGAGAAGGATCCCCAAACGGTTTTCGAGTCTAGCCGCTGAAAGACAAACTATCCAGGAATCATTTTGCCTAGTGCTGATGTGCAGCCACCCCTGGGGTGGAGCACAGTAGCTGCTCGCATCAGTACACTGCAACAACAGTTTAGGGTAGGAAGCGAAGATTATATTATCCAACTGAAATTAAGGTTGCAATATTAGGTAGCCAGAATATAGTTGCCCTAGGTGGAAACTGACTAGGACATTATCTATTCTTGCATGAATATCCATGGAATATTTAATGGCAACAAAGTGGTCAAGACCTCTGCTGTCTATCACATCCTAAACATGGCACCTCGTGCAGCACATCATTTCCTGAACAGCATTTTGGGACATTGGTTTGGTACTAATGCAGTGGGCAGAATGCTACCTGCTGAATCACCAACGCTTTCTTTCTGTAGCAAATGAGCCAATGTTGATGATCTCCCATCCACATACTGACCAGGCCCCCCATGGTAATGTATTAAATCAGACAAGGTCACAGCCCAGGATGCTATGGCGACATGGCATACTGTTGAATACAGATTAGGATTATTTCAGCAATAAAATAAACTAGTGCTTTTATGAAATGAAGATCTATTTACCATGTCTCCAGCCAGAGAACTCTCATTAACATGATAACACCAGTGAACTATCATGGGAAAGGCTGCAGAGTTACAGGAAAATTTCCCTAAGATAGCTGGAGAAGGAGGTCCACTCTGGTTGAGCTAAGAAGAGATGGAACATCTGAGCTATAAACCGTTACAATATGAGAAAAAACAACAATACCTTAACCGTATACTGAAATACTAAGGGATTGATCCAAAGCCCATTATAGTTAATTAAAAGATTTCCTGGGCTTTGGATCAGGCCCACTTTTGGAGTGAGGAAGAATCAAAGCTGAGGAGTGAGCATGAAACTAGTTCAGGAAACAGCCATTTGCAGGCAATGCTATTAATCATTCCTAAAACTCTTCAGAGCTAGATGCTGTATAAACTGGATGTAGCTCCTTATCGGTACATAGGTAACTTATACAAAAGATCCACAACATGCACCCTTTCTAAAGAATACTTGAACTAGGTAAACATCCTTTACAGTCTGATCAAAAGCATCTCTCCGTTCTACAATTTATTATATTTCTAAGGAGGTTTATTTTTAGAAAACTTACAAATGAAAATTTAATTGTGGCATTCTTGTAGGTTTAGTCTTAACCAAGACTAACATAGTCTTTCTGTATCTAAAACAATGTGTTAAAGAAGCAGAAGTGAAATAATTATCATACAAAAGTTGCTTCACCAAACATATGGCAATTGGGAAGAAAGCTGGACTAACTTTTGAGGCTGAATCCTTTCCTTTACATTATAGTTGCCAGTAGCAAGGTGTTTCTGGAAATGCTGTCATTTTTAATCATGACACACAATATGTGTCAAGTTTGTTAAGATAATCCACTGAATGACAAGAAAAGAGGTAGTAATTTAAGACTATATTTGAAACATCTGAGGCTCACAAAAATGATTAATAATTTAAAAAAAAAGACATATGAGTTACAGTTTCCATAAACTAGCACCTATTAAATTGATGGGCCAAATTTTTTCATGGTATAATGCCAATGAGTTCAACAGGAATTCATCTGGCCCATTGTTTTAATGCTCCTTCAGGACATTAATCTAACTGAAAATGAACATTCAGAGGTTAAATAGGCAAAACCAAGGTGTGTTTCTCATGAAAATACACTAGGAGCCAGTTCACAGGTCAGATCAAGGACTTTTCTCCAAATCCAATATAGTTTTTTGTGACCCAGAGGCCAATGGATGGTTCACTACTCTTGCGTCAGCAACTCTTGTCAGATCTGACATGCTCATAGACTTCAAGGCCAGAGGGAGCATCATGATCATCTAGTCTGACCTCCTGCACTTTGCAGGTCATAGAACCTCACCTATCCACTCCTGCTCACTACACCTAACACATTGTCATGATATATGCCCGAAATCGGCATGTACTACATCATTAGAAAACTAATAACTCACTGATCATAAATATTCGTGTGTGATGTATGTACAAGGTGTGCATAAAGAGTTATGGATATGTGCTAGAATTAAATTCTGAAAAACTGTTTGGCAAACCATGCATAATCCCAGATTGCCCTAGACAAAGGAATGTGTATTTGCTTCTCATCAGGCACAGATAATGAAGGCATGTTTACATAAAAGGTAAACAACGCCATCAATCTAGTGAGTGAGAGAGTATCTTGCTAGGGTCTGAACCTGAAATGATAATTAATTGAATCAACTGATTGTATACAATATTACCATACTATAAAAGTGTATCAAGTAAGGTCTTTTCTGAAATCTAATGGCACCCCGGGTGATTGAAATCATTGTGAAATGTATGTACTCATACTAAATCTGGAAATATGGATATTTAATTATATTATACTTCATAGTCTCTGAATAAACACAGGGAACAGGTTTCTCCCAGACATGAGGGAAGGGAGCTATCTACCCATCTCCAATGAAATTAAGCAAAAAGTGTGACCAACCAACGGAAGCCCCATTTATATACTGATCAACAAGGGGATGGGAAATCCACAGGAAGGGAAAAACAGCATGAGCTCATCCTGAGTCTGGGGACAAAAGAGTGAGCTTGGGAAGATATAAGGAGAGAGAAGAAGCCATCTTGGCATCCATCACTGGACAGACACAAGGGGCCAGAGCTCTTGCAAGCTGAGAAAGATGGGTCCTTCAACCAAGGGGGCTGAAGTCTTTGGGAACTGAATATAGTGAGAAACCTGGTTAGGCAAAGATCTTTCACCTAGGAAGACAAGGGAACCCAGGACCTTGTGCTTCTGTGGAAGGTCCTGACTGAGAGAAAATCAGCTATGGCTGGAAAGAAAAAGATTAATAAGAAATCTACCTTGAACCAACTCTGTAAGTCTTAGCCCCTAGAAAGCATATTCTACTTTTATTTGCTTGTAGCCATTTTGTCTTTATCCCTCATACTTGAACTCACCTAAAACCTCTCTCTTTTTGGTTAAATAACTTGTTTTACTTTTATTCTAAATAAACCTAGTGCTGTATTTGAATGGAAGTGATGATTAACCCCAGCGAAAGCAACAAGGCTACTGTACTTTTGAGCAATGGACCTCAGGACTCCTCTGAATGTTTCAGGAGAGGGCCGGACATTTTACGGCAGATAGTATTGGGGACATTCAGAACTGGGGGGTGGGGTGCTGCTGGGGTCACTTGGCTAGGAGTAACCTGGGCTGTTGGAGACCAGAGTGTGGCTGTGGTGTAACAAGCAGTTCTGGAGTCGATATTGCTGAACCAGGGCTGAGACAGACAGACATGGCTTGTCTACACCACACAGCTTTTAGCGACAAGGCTGTGTCGACACAGCTTTGTCACTAAAAGTCAGCGTGTGTAAATGCTCTTTTTCAGTACTTTGTTGGCACTTTTGCCGACAAAATACTTCCAGCCCCGCTAGCAGCGTTAACTTTGTTGGCTGGAGAGCGCTTACTCAGGTTCCTAAATGTGGATTTAGGTGCCTATCCTTTACCCCGAGTGGATTCTACAGATTAGTCCTCCATGGTAGCTGTCTCTGTGACTTTTGGGGTGAGACAGAGGGTGGGCTGGGGGAGGAATGAGATCATGACCAGTGAGTCTGCGACAACATAGAACCACTAGCTAAGCCCCCTCTCACCCCAAGAACGCAAGTGCAGGGCCATGAACACTGCTGTTGCCTGACATTTCAGTAGCAGCTGTGGAGTAACTCCACAGGGAGGGGGGGTTACATAGATAAAATACAGGCAAAGGGCACAATATGAAAAACAAAGTGACTGAATTGTCACTTTTCCTTCCCTTTTTAGCAATTTTGTTTCCTTTGTCTTACATTTTACTCTACTTTTTATTTATTTATAATGTAAACTACAGACACTGCCATTTCCTGACTTAGTTTTAGAGGGAAAAAAAAAAGTAACACATCCCCTAACATGTCTGACTAGTTTGCTTTTCCAACTGCTCTGCTCAGGTGCATTTAAATCCGTGTATGTTATCTTATACCCCCATAAAATTAGTTCAGGTTTTGCTTTCACCTATTGGGTGTGAAACTCAATACTAAAAAGTCAAAACATCCACAACACTGTTTTTCTTATCTCTGTGGGCAATTAGTAGACATCTCCAGAGAAGGGTAGGTTTTATTATAGTTATCAGTGCAAACCACACAATTCAGGGGCACTTTGCTGTAGAGTTTATATTCCCAAGGGACAACTATTTTGCCATAGAAAGCAAGATCCTTTGCAGTCAAGCATGCCTGACATTGTTTAAAGTAATTTTAGCCATTTGCTCTCTTCATAAATCTGTAACTCAGATTCTAAATCAAGCAATCTGGATTAAATCGATAACTGCTTTATTTCTCAAGTTGAAATAAGACTCACCACTGTAGCAATCTCTACTGTAACTTCATAACTGATTATCATCATTCATATTCATACTGAAGTTAGATATACGCAGTTTGCATTTATGACCAAGCATGCTTCAGAGTAATGTATATAAATTGAGTTTTATTGATCATAGAACATCTGCTGGCACTTAAATATGTGGACATATAAGCATGAACATAAGCTTTGCAAGTTTGCATTTTCTGATGCTCATAAAATTATAATTTATAATCTAGTGCACTGTGTTATGTTTTCTTTATCACCTTCATAAAGATAAAGTAATGTAAGCAGAGGTTTTTGGATTATAAAACCATTACAAGATTGCAGTCTTACAGTTTTTATGAGTTATGGAAGAAAAGCTTCATTATTTTTCCCTTACATCTGACACCATTTAATTGCATTTTGCTTGCTGTGCCAAACCGTAACTATTGAAATCAGATCCGGAAATGTTATGAAAAACTATTTTCTTACATTTATTGTTAAAGTTAGTGAGCAAACCGATTTTTGAAGATTTCAGAATCTGATCAAATAGTTTTGGCCCCAGATTTCAAACAGATTGATTGGTTGATTTTGACTACAAGCACCTGAGTAGGTGGAAGTGTGGACCCATGTATAGTCACATGCACTTTGGCACTCATCTGAAATGGACAACTAACCCCTTCAGTGAAGGAATGCAGCTCAGGGAGTTCTCACACCTACAGCATGAGCAAAAATAGTTACCCTGACTTGCACATGCACATCAAAGGAGGCAACATACATAAGGTGAATGCTCATAATAAGGCCTGAGCAATTATGCACCTGCTTGAAAATTTGGGTGTAAGTAACAAAAAAATGTACCTGGAAATGAAAGGCCTTGTATCTAATTACCATTCTCCAGAGCTATCAAGTTCCCTCTCATCCACCTCCAAAATTATAAAATTATCTCCCTTTCATTGCACAGTCAACACTGAGCTAAGACAATTACCTTGGCTGAATGTCAAGTTCTCTAAGGCAGTGATTTGAGCACCTCTGGGTTTAGGGGCCAGACCTTTAGCTGGTGTAGATCAGTATATCTCCATTGATTTCCACAAGTCTACTAGTGTCAAAATATTAATACCTAGTTCTTTTCATCAGTAGATCTCAAAGCACTTTACAAAGGAGGTTATCATTGTTCTTGCTTTACAGATGGAGAAACTGGAGCACAGCGCAGTGAAGTGACTTGCCCCGGGTCACCCAGCAGACAGAGCCAAGAACTGAACCCAGCACTCCTGAATACCAGTCTAGTGCTGGACCCACTACTTTGATTAAGCATATGCTTAAGTGTCATGTTGCAGTAAGGCCCTGAAAAACACACCAGTTGTGTGCAGCCTTTGGGGACTGGAAGTAAAGAAGGAAGAGGAGATGTAGGGAAGGAGGCTCAGTAAATAAATGTAGGAAGCTGGAAAAGGACAGTTCACTGAAATGAAAATTAAACCTAAACATCAGGCAGAGGACGACGCACCTGATCTCCAATAGTGAGCACAACTCTATCATTGATTTGCAGACCTACAATAATTATGAAAATCTAGCCTATACTAGTCCCCAAAGTATTAAAACACTGAGTTTTTACTTTCAGTCAATAACATGACTATGCTGACAAATCCCTTCCCCTGCCCTCCCCTCTTTCATCCAGAGCCTAGCTACTGTTTACTGGGAATTAAAGACTGCACCTTTATTTACAATAAAACAAGCTACACAAGTTAAAAGCGTACAAGTGTGGACTCATACACCAAGGTTACAGAGTGCATCACTAAATTATCAGAGGGCAGCTTTATTGACTTTGGGGAATAATATTGCCCAAAGGAGATTGCCTCATTCCTCAATACGGAGTGGTGGTGAGATATAGGGTATAGTCTTCTGAAATTACTCTCAATATTTCCTCAGTCCCCATTAATAATAATACCACCTACCTTTACAAGGGAGGTCAGTATCATCATCCTCATTTTACAGTTGGGGAAACTGAGGCACAGAGCAGGGAAGTAACACTTGCCCAATGTCAACTGGCAGCAGAGCTAGTAATTGAACGAGGTCTCTTGAGTCTCAGTCCAGTGACCTATTCACTAGGCACTCTTGGATTACTAGGGCTTGGCTCCAAGCAAAAACTGAAGTAGTGACTGAAGCCTTTGGATCAGCTGACCCTGCACATGTGTAGACCTGAACCTATGGTGGAGTCAGAGAAATCTCAGTCTCCTCTGGAAAATATAAAGGTGTGCACACGATCCTAAACAGGAGTCAGAATCAAAACTTCGCTTCCTCTGTTTCTCTTTCTGAGCATATCTGAAAACATCCCAGCAATTCATAATATTTATTTCATGTACATATTTTGTTGTATTCTGAGTTATTAGCCACAAAATAACTTTTTAAATAGTTATAAGCACTCAGATGTTCCACAAATCCTTCCATTTTTTTTCTGCAGCTCCTAAAATAAATAATAATCTCACGTGTCTTCAGGTTCTATCATCTCCAGGTTCATAAATGCCTTGCATGTCCTATTAAGCCAAAAATGTGCTAAATTTCTTACAGAGAAACAAGAGAGCAAGATCCCAAGAACGTCCAATCAAAATAAATTCCTTAAATTCCATATGCTCATCATGTAATTTTTTGTAAGGCCAAAAATATTCTTTCACCGTTTTGTAGGGCTGTGAGTTGAGATACAGTTTCTATCCACATATAAATGTCTTATTTACATGGTAGTTTATTGCACTGGCATACGAACAGGGTTTAGGCACACATTTTGAACAGACAAGTCCTATCTTTCATGTTTATCAAAACTAGTGCTTGAAAACAAACATGTTCAGACCCAAATACCACTTGGATGTTTGTAAAGTACACTCCTCTGACAGCAGCTGCTAAACCTTTTGCGTGATGTAAGCATTCACATGTTAAATAGTTCTGAGTTTACAAGGCAACTGTATTAAGTTTGGTGTAATATCCCATGCCCAAAGCTGTATTTATGCTGTCAAAATTCCCATTGTCTTTAAAGGGAATGATGGCTATACAAACAATGCAAGGCTGAGCCCCTGACAGGTCAGTGTTCAGCTGAAAATCTTGTTGATGAAATAGAACTATCTGTAGACATTAATGGTATGTGCTCTTCAGTAACCACTAATAGAATCGAGTGGGAATAATTCGCCATCAGTTTATTCAATGCATCAGGGGGGGTTTTATGCTTGCATAATGTCTGCATGCAGATTGTGATTTCACCAGATATATTAATTACCTATATTTACTCACTGAATGTTTGTTTTTGAGGGTTTTGTTCCTTTCTGAACTGATTTGGAAAAGCTCACTGCAAGCATTTAAGAGTATATATATTTGAAATTCAAACAGTGCTGATTACTTGTGATTGGGCAGAAAAGTAACATGGTATTATTTCTGTTCTCTGATTGTAGGAATATAACTTGTAGACAAGAGGATGGCCTGAAGAAGCAATTAAGGCTTCGACTCTCTCAGCAAAAGGGAGCAGTTTATAGAGCAGTAGCAAATAAAACATGCTTTAGAAAACTATATGCTCCTCCCCCACTCCTTTCTGGGTGCACAGGGCTTCTTCAAAGCATCACCCTTAGCGAAATCAGGCAACCCCAAGTTTTGTTGGCTGGAAAAAAAGACAAAATACATTTTTACTCCTCTTTTGCAGTCACATAAAATAATTGAGAGTCTGATTCTGAGGGACAGATTCAGACCCTTATCTGGTTCATTCAGCTGCTTCTGTGATAGGGCACTGGTAATGGGTTTTGGAAACCTTGTACCGGTGCTTATGTCAAGCAGTGTCCCATCCCCAGGCCAGGTGGAGTCACAGGGGAAGGGTTAAGATTATGGAATATACGATGTGATATTTTACGTGTGTATTTATCAGACTATAAAATTGAGGGCGTTTGAATACTGTAATCATTTATTTTCATATTTAAAATGCTAGGTTCTTGCTAACTGTAGCATTGCTTTGGTAATATATCTCTTTCAGACTTAATGTTAACTAGAAACTGTAACTTAAAGGAAATGGAGATTTTTGTTTAATTTCCTTGGCTTTTAAGAAGATGGGGCTAATGTGGAATTTAGGGCTTAGCAACGTCTCTGCTCCATCTACCACCTGTAGCAGGTGTAATAGCCCTTGGGGCATAAAACACACAGATTTAGGAAATCGGCAGGCTCTGTATCCGCCTTCCCAGCTGCTCAACAATGTGAAGTTTAGAATTTTCATGTGGGCTCTGGTAGAACTAGCTGAACTATGTAATCGGCTTACAGATTTGGGGATTTTTTTTTCAAATAATAATTTTTGTCTACATTGTTTTCATTATTTGACCAGCATTAGTCTAACCCTAGCTCATGTCGTTTTATGAGGGTTTGGAGTTCTAGAGAGAATGCCAAAGATTCACGGCTGGCTCCAGGCACCAGCCCAGCAAGTAGGTGCTTGGGGCGGCCCAGTGGAAGGGGTGGCATGTCAGGCTCTTTGGCAGTAATTCAGCGGTGGGTCCCTCAGTCCCTCTCAGAGGGAACGACCTGCAGCTGAATTGCCGCTGAAGAAGAAAGTGGCGCGGTGGAGATGCCGCCGATAGCGGTTTTATTTATTTTTTTCCCCGCTGCCTGAGGTGGCAAAAACCCTGGAGCCAGCCCTGCAAAGATTTCTCCATGCCAGGGGAATCCCCATCTGACTGTTTACAGCATCTTCAGAGCCTCTTTATGTCACTAGAGCAATGCAAAGCGGCCATTGCATGGATCAGGATAATTTTAGATTCCAGTCGAATTTCCCAAACATGTCATTTTTCAACACCCTAATTTAGAAATGATTTGCCTTTGATCTTTCAAAATAAGATTCCAATGTACCTGGAACCTGTTCACTTTTTAACTGAAAGTACTTTTCAAAGTTACAAGGGATATGAAAATAAACTTTTGTTGGAATTCTGGCTGTAAGTTCTGTTCTAGGCCTGCTGATTAATTGCTTCATAATCAGGGTAATTTATTGACCTGTAACTCAAAAACAGTTTGACCTGTTTTCTTAAAGAAGTATACATATGAGCAAAATGAAATATGGGACACAATTTTCAAAAGCATCTCAAAGACATATGATCCTAAATCACTTTAGTGCCAGATTATTAAAGATATTTAAGCACCTACAATCAATCACTTAGCACTTAAATATCTTTACAAATCTGCCCTTTAGCACTCTAGGGCTCAATGAAGCTCCATGCAACTTAGGCTTTCTAAGTCACTTTAGTGCTTCTGAAAATTTGCCCCATATGCACGTGCCCGAAGCACGTCAGTGAAAATGGGAAACAACTCAGGAGTCTTGACCACTAGGCCCTGGTCAGGAAAGCACTTAATGTGCTTAAACATTTTCCTGAATAGGGACCTTAGTCCCATCTTGAAGCACTAGGCAACACCACCTCCCATTCTTAGTAAGAGAAAAGGAATTGTTATTATCTAAGTATTGCATTAGCTGAGAACAAAAGGTGGAGTTTATCTAAATCATATGGGCATATTTTATTGCATTTTATACAACTGAGGCCACTACAAATGCTTGCCCTGCTTCTTTGCATATTTTAGTTTCCCGAAGCAATTTCCTCCGCTTAAGTTTTTTTTAATCTTCCACAAAAATGCTTTGTTAATTATAGAAGTGGGTTTTATGCAGTAAGCTGTTTTTCTTTTGCACTCTCATTTCTTAACAAATGTCTGCTGTGAAATGTCTGTATTATATCTATGAGCCATTAGAAATATAATCTTTTAATTAATCATTCATTAAGGCCCCATTCTGCAAATCACATGCTTAACTTTCAACTCGTAAGCAATCTCTTCCCTATTCAGCAAAACACTTCAGCATTGGCTTATGTCCCTTTCATTTAACAGGAGTACTTAAAGTTAAGCATGGGCTAAGGTACTTGTGACAGGGTGCTGGGCAAAGGGTTGCTGATTCAGCCCTCTGTCACCAGGGATGGCAGGTTTGTATAATTTTTGGTGGTGCCCAGAATGAGTCCAAATCCCTCCCCCCGCCAGACACCCCCCCCCCCCACCAGCCTAAGGCTCTGGGAGAGAGTTTGGGTGTGGGAGGGGTCAACCTCTGGGAGGGAGTTGGGGGGTATGCGGGCTCTGGGCTGGAGGTCGGGGTGCAGGAGAGGGTGCAGGGGGCAGGCTTTAGGAGGGAGTAAGGTTGGGGGTGCAGGTGCTGGGCTGGGGTTGGGGTGCGGGAGAGAGTGCAGGGGTGGGCTCTGGAAGGGAGTTGGGGTGCGGGGTCTGGGCTAGGGCTGGCAGTTGGGGTGCAGGAGGGGGTGTGGCATGTAGTGCTTACCCTGGGCGGCTCCCGAAAGTGACCTGCACCCCCCTCTGGCAGCAGCACCTAGGTAGGGTCCCAGAGAGGTCTCCGCACACCGCTGCCCACAGGCACCACCCCCGCAGCTCCCCTTGGGCACAGTTGGCAGAGTCAGGACTGGGGGCGGGGGTAGTACATGGAGATACTGCCCCTCCCCAGGGGCTGCAGGGACTTGCCGGCTGCTTCCAGAAGCAGAGCAGGCGGGCAGAAAGCCACCTTAGCCCCACTGTGCTGCCAGTGGTGGCGGTGGGGGCCCAGGGCCCTTTTAAATCGCCTGGGGGTGGCAGGCAGGGCCAGGGGGACACTCTGGGGGAGGTGTGTCCAGGTGCCAGGGGAGGGGCGAGGGGAGAGACCCGGCCCCAAACTTTAGTGGAGCCGGGCCTCCGTGCTCTCATATTGGTAGAGCACCGACACCATGGGCCCATACAACTCACCACCCTTGTCTGTCAGGCCAGTTCCCATTTAGGGGTATAGATTAGAGCTGGCTAGAGATAACCTGGCCTTAAGTGAGGAAGCTGAGACAGCTGCCACGTAATTAGCCTGGGACTATATAAAAGCCTCAGGAGAAGGAAGCCAAAGGGGGAGCAGAAAGAAAGGGAAAAGGCTGGGACTGACAGCAGGGAGGTAGCAGTCCTCTCCCACTGACAGTGAAGGGCTAACTGTACACGGTGAAACGGTGTTTGGAACAAACCTATGAATAAACTGCACCAGTGGTTATTAACCCCAGGGTCTCAGAGTGACTTTGTGGATTTAGCAGAGGCAGGAGCCAAGGGGGCCCTGCCGTGCTCTACTGCAGTACTGTATCAAGCTCAAAAGCCAAATCTTCATGCCACTGAAATCAACAGTAAATCTCCCAAGCATTAGGACCTAATCAATCTCCATGTCTATTTGCAACCAGCCCTGATTGTGGTGGGTTTTGTAATTTGGACATATGTCCATTAGGAACTGAATAGAGACTCCCAAACTAATTTCACAGAGAACACTGAACCACCATCCCATGGTAATCATTTTAAATCAACTGCCTGCCGGAATTGGATTTGAACAGGTAACAGAGAGCTGAAAGACTATACAATCTATAACCAATTCCCCGATTATTACAATCCCCCAGACCTTATTTTTGAGATGATGAATTGTGCTGCTGCTTATATGTCTATGCTATACTCCAGTAAGAAATTAGCTGCATACAGTGGTACAGGTAGGAAAGTGTGAGATCATGAATAGAAGACCAGTGGTCAAATCCAGAGCCAGGAGGTGCAATGGCTTGAATCCACTGATCCCAGGTCTATTCCCTGGGATCAGATGCACATGAAATTTTTTCTCACTCTTATAAAATATTTACCAACTCCCTTCCTTTGCTCAACAGTCATTTATCCACAAATATCATCTTAAAACTAAAACTAGGAGAAGAGCCTGTGGTTAACAAGATAGGCTGCAATTCCTCGGTATCTTACTCAGGGCAAGCTGAAGGGAAACTAAACTGGGAAAGCTCTAATTAGAGGATTGCAGTCCAGATTCTCCTTTACTCTGCACTGTATGTGGTCATTCACACCACTGCACCAGAGTTTTCATCTAGCTGAGTTTTGCAGTGGCATAAAAGATTACACAAAGCCTGGGGCCAGAGAATCTGGTCCAAGAGACTTTTAAAATCTGGTTTTAAAAAAAGCCATGAGAATTACTCCATGACATGACTTTATTTTTCTAGCCCCCTTCATTATACACCTGTCTAGAACAGAGCCACGGTCATAAATTGTATTTGTTACTAAATAAAAGTTAATAGCTGCCATATATTTGAAATCAATCCCCTATCTATATCTATATATAGATATTTATATAATGCTACAAGCATACATGTTGCTATATTAGGGTTGCCAACCCTTCAGGATTGTCCTGGAGTCTCCAGGAATTAAAGATTTATCTTTAATTAAAGATTATGTCATGTGATGAAATCTCCAGGAATTTGTCCAACCAAAGTTAGCCTACTATATATATAGGGTTGCCAACGATGTCGAACAAAGTGCCAGTCCTAAAGAGCTTACAGTCTAAAGACACAAATGGGTACAGGACAACAGAGGACAAATACAAAGAGGGTGTGGTCATTATTGCTAGAATCCAGACCTGGACTGCCAGATAAAGAGGCCCAGGCAACATATTTTGATGAGCCTACACAGAATCGTCCCAATCAAGTTTTCTGATCTCTCTTTGTCTAGTCTGAACCAGGAATCCAGTGCTGCCTCCTGAGTCTTAATCATCCTTTCCTCTGCCCCCAGCCCAACCTCCCTTCTTTTCAGGCACTATTTTTTGTGCTATTTACAAAATTCTACCTGGAATCCCCTACATCTAGCAGAACATTGGGATATAATATACAACGGCAAAAAAAAGGGGAAAGTTACCGTGAAAATAAGACATTTCAGAGACTCCATTAAGTCCACAAGGACTTCACCTTCTCAGGCACTCAGCTGATGGGCACAGGATATTAGACAGACAATTCTACACGAATGGCAGTGGTGAACTAAGGGGAGTTATGGCAGAATGTTGTGGGCTACTCAAAAGGTTGATTTACACACGTACAAACATTTGCTTTTTGTTGCAACATTTTGGCATCTGACTTTACTAAATAAGAATATCAAATCATTTCCCCCAGTATCCAATTGGACGCAGTTGGCAGAGTCAGCACTGGGGCAGGGGCAGCACACGGAGACACCACCCCTCCCCTGGGGCCGCAGGGACTTGCCGGCTGCTTCCGAAAGCAGAGTGGGCAGGCAGAAAGCCACCTTAGCCCCTCTGCACTGCTGGGGTTGGGGGTGGGCTGGGACCTTTTAAATCACCTGGGGGCAGCAGGCAGAGCCGGGGGACGCTCCGGGGGAGGCGCGTGGGGACGGCAGGTGGGGCCGGGGGAGAGACCCGGTCCCGAACTTTGATGGAGACAGGCCTCCGCCGTGCTTCTTCCTACTATAAGTGGTGTTGCTTTTCCTTCACTAGTTTCCATGTTCACTCCCCTCCTGCCTCTTCTTCATTATCCCCAGTCTCTTTCCCTGTTTCCCCCTGTACCTCTCCTTCTTGCTCAAACTCTAACACTTTCCCACCAGTCACCCCCACCCCACCCACCGGCACAGTGAGCTCACATTCTCAGTATCACACCCTCTGTTACCCACACACTCCCAAACTTCTCACCCATACTTACGCTGGTGCCCACATACTCCACCCATCACTCACAAGCCTAGGGACCTTCTCACCTCTCCTCGGCCCTGGATGGTCATTTCCTCCCCCCTCAGGCCACCATATGTCAGGAAAGAGCTCTGACCTGGGCTCCACTTGTTCTGCTTGTTCTGACATTAGAGCAATCAGGGCTCAGATCAAAGCTCCCACTCTCTACCAGTGCAACTGGCCCTGTAGATTATGAATGAGCCTGGCCCATTAGGCAAATACCTGGTTGAACAGCAATCCAGTCAGGCCTGCTGGGATGCTTCATGAAACAAGACTGCTTACAGCCGGTTTTAGGGAGACGATTGGCAGCTGGCACCTGTTAGCCAGGAGGTCATGGGCAGCTGCCAGATGCCTAGGTGCAGGTTTGGCAGGGGGGAAGTTTTTGCTTTATTATGCCCCATGCAGGTTCCAAGGTATCTGAGAAGGCGGTATGTACTATTCAGCTTCCTGGGTTCATCCGTAATCTCCCTGGAGTCCAGGGAGATTACGGATGAACCCAGGAAGCAGAATAATACATATCACCTCCTCAGTTGCCCCAGAATGTGCACAGGGCATATCAGAGGCTCAGGTTCTTCTTTGGGAAGAGAAACTGTCATGCTGTGGCTTTTCCCGAACAGCTTGGGGTCTGAGGAGGGGAGGTGCAGCGCAGCTGTGGGTGGCCCAGGGCTCCTCCAGGCAGGAGCAGGGGGGCTTCTCCGGCTGAAGGGGGGCACTCGGGGCTCTGGCCTGTGGGGATACAGGCAGAAGGGGCAGAGCCAGAGGCTAGCCTCCCCGAAGGGGGGCTCCACCTGTCATCCATGCAGCAGGTGATTTCAAGCAGAAGGGTTGGTGTGAAAGAAGGCATGAAGGCAGGAGTGGGCAAAGGAAACAAAGGGCACAGTCATGGAAGATTTGGGGCAGAGCACAGGGAGTGGAAGGGATCAGGGCCGGTGCAAGGATGTTTCGTGCCCTAGGCGAAACTTCCAGCTTGCGCCCTCCCCCGTCCCCGAGCCTCCGCCCTGAGGCGCGCCCCTCCCCACGGCAGCTCCCCCCCTCTGCCATGAGGCACCCCCCCTGTGGCAGCTCCCCACCACCCACCCTCCGCCCTGAGGCACCCCCTCCCGCCCCAGCTCACCCCTGCTCCGCCTCCTCCCCGAGCACGCTGTTGCTGCTTCACTTCTCCCGCCTCCCAGGCTTGCGGCGCCAATCAGCTTAGGTGCCGCAAGCCTGGGAGGCGTGAGAAGTGAAGCAGCCACGGCGTGCTCGGGGAGGAAGCAGGGCAGGGGTGAGCTGGGGCGGGGAGTTCCCCTGCGTGCCCCCTCTTTACTTACTGCAGGCAGCCCTCTCCACACTCCCCTGCCCCAGCTCCCTCCACCTAAATGCCGGCGGTGACCAGGGCAGCCAAAGATCCAGCCACCGCGGTCGCTGCTGAAGAAAATGCCACCCCCCAAATCCCAGCGGTCGCCTAAATGATTGCACCAGCCCTGGAAGGGATGAAGGCAGAGAGGAGGGCAGAAATGTAGGCAGGTGAAGAGGTAGAGAGAACTTGGAAAGTGACACATTCCAGTTCTCTTGTTTTTCATTATAGTCTTCGTTATGTACAGTACCAACGCAGCGTGTTGAGAATGTAATTGTTACATTTCCTAAGAGGCAAGCATAATCGTCAAACTCTGATTGCCAGTGTTGAAACACTACCAATTGCGTGCATCTGGAGGCATGTCAAATCAGATTTGTTTTGTATCCACCAACTTCCAAACTCACTTCCCTCTCCTGCACTTAGTCCAGAGCGTTCTTACCAACATATCTAGCCAAGATTTTCAAAGCAGCAGAGGAAGACATGTATCTATATCCCCGAGGCTGTTTTGAAAAATGTCAACCATCTATAGATCATCTCAGGCATTTAAATGTGCCCATCACAGTCTCTAGGTGCCAGCCCAGTAAAAAGCACTAGAAGATCATGACTGGAATGAGGAAATCTGGGTTAGAAGGACACTGATTTAGCATCTCATCCCAACCCCATGACAGTCTGTACTCTGGAGGAGTTAACGCTCAGAGATGGAAGAGCCTTGTGGGTTTCAGGCATTAAATGACCAGGCCAGTCTTTACACTTTCCTTTTGAAATTCCTCTGTCCGTGAAGCATTCCAGCAGACCTGGACTGGAGACTGCTACAAACAGCTTTTAAACCTGTAGTAGAGTTCATTTGGGCCAGAGGCCATAATCAGCTCTTATTTACATCATGGTAAATATGGATTCATTCTAGTAAACTCAAATGACGGTAACTAAGAGCAGAATCAGGACTCAGGGGTGCAGCCAGGAACAGCTGTTTCTCCCTGCCAAGGCTTATCTCCATGATAAAGCAAATTTAGTCTGAAGCACTAGAGTAGATGCACCCAGAGCTGGTACTGAGCCCAGTCAACATGTGCATTACCTTGTCCTCTTCATGATTTCCCATAAAGAAATTGCTCACTACTTTGCCAATAAACTGGTGACCTTTAGGCACTTTTCACAAATCCTCAGAAAAGTTGACAAACCAGCTTTGGCTGAAACTAGGTATAATCCCTACTCACTGCAGCCCAGAGGCTGGAAGAGGTAAAAAGCTTGTGTATTTTTGGCTCACAAAGCAAACAGGAAAAAACTTTGTGTGCCTGCAAACATGCCCGAACCTTGTTCCCAGAGCTCAATCACCACACTTGCTAGGCTGTAGCTCTCAAGTGAAAACGTGTTTCTCAGAGCTTGAATGAAAACTGCAACATGGCTAAAACACTACATTCTGCTCATACAGACAACTGGGTACTCCACTCCTGGAACACCACTCCTGGAACACACAAGTGACTACAGAAAGCTGCTACTCAATGGTATCTTTTTTGTAGTTGTCAGTGCTGAGTAGGCAGGTTATTTGTCTTTCATTAAAGAATATAAACTAGATCTAATCTGTCTGATCAGTTATGATCAGCACTGGGTTCATTAACTCATCAATTTCATGTTCTGACATGATACAATGTTGTAGTGAAGACAAGTTCTAAGGCTCAGAGCCTGAAAGGGATTTAGCTGCCTAATTCCCACTGATTTCAATGGACAGGAGGTACCTAAATCCTTTGAGGGCCTAAATCACTTGCCCAAGATCAAGAATGATTCATTTGGAGAGCAGAGATTAGAACTCAGAATTAGCCCCTGGGACCAGAAATTCCTGTTCACAGAGAAGCCTCACAGTCAGATGTCAAGTAATCAATATTTCCATCAGAGTCTTTATTCTGTGATTCATTCTGTGTTTATGTGACCCAAGAACCTCTTTATGCCATCTGAAAAGGGAGTGCAGAGGGTCGGATACAGGTATCTCCTGATTCTGGTATGTATGCTCTGGTTCTCCAAGGAATGTCACGTGAAGTCTCAAATGAAAGCTGGTGTCACACTGGTCTTCAGTATCATTGTGAAATGTACATGTATTATGCAAGGAGTTAAGTATCTGTACCAGAAAATTATGTTCTTAAGCATGTAAGGAAAAAGCAAGTCACCCAAAGGTGACACGCCTTAGACCCATTCCTCTAAACAGGAGGTGAGAATCGTATCGCTCTGTCAGGATGTAAATTAAGCATTGTAGATTAACACAATGTTAACAAACAGAAGTGATGTCAACAGGAAAGGAGCACACAGGAAAAAACAAGCCACAGGGGGTTATCGTGTCTAGGAGTAAAGACAATGAATTTTGGGGGGTATTTAGAAGGCAAAGACAACACCCTGTCACCTGCACTTAGGTAGTAAACAGACAATGTGTCCATTCATGAAAATGGAGTCTCAGGCAACTTTGGTTGAAAATGCTGAAGCAGACATTGGGTGAGATAAAATCTTTAACCTGTTAGTTAAGTTTAGCCTCTAGAAAGCACGTTATGATTTTATTTTATATGTAACCATTTGTTTCCAATATTCTTACTCACTATCTCCTGAATCGCCAGTCTTAGGTAATAAATTTATTCTCATTTTCACCATAAATATATCTCAGTGCTGTGGGATTGAGCAAAATGATTATCCTGGCTTGAGTTTTACAAGCTGCTGTGTACTGTGCCTTTGGGAACAGCAGGCCTGGCAATTCTGTGAGTGTTCAGTGGCAAAGGAGCTGGATACTGCAAGGAACACTCCAAGGATTCGGGGTTGGTGTGTAGCTATCACTATCTGAACTGAGACAGGGAGGCCTGTGCAGGTCTCGAAGGCAGCGCTTGTGCTGCCACAGGCCTGTAGTTTCAGGAAACTGATCACAGCAGGCACAGAGAACACAAATTCACACTAAGGGCAAGTAGTAGTGAGGTGCCTCACAACTCTGGGTACTGTCTCAGGTTAATATATTTATTCTACTAGTCAGTATTTATTTATGTTATTCTGGAGAGATTTTCAACTAAGAATCAATTTAAATAGAAAAAATATTTTGGGTGCTTCCATTTTTCAGCATTGAAATTGATATGCTTTAAGGGGCCTGATTTTCAAAAAGACCTGAGCACCCACCTTCTGAAAATCAGGCCCTTTAAAAACCTGAGTCACCCAAAATCACAAGTCCCTTTTGAAACTCTTGGCCTGAATTCTTAATGTAAAAAAACGCCTTCTAAAAAAGTCCTTCAGGCTGTCTTTCTGATAAAAAGCAAAAAAGGGAACAAATACTTTTTTCTCCCCCTTTGGAGATCACCTGCCTGAGGGTTTTCCCCTCCTTCACATGGTGTGCAGCAGCAGAGCTGTTAGTTTCTGAGATGTTTATTTTTGGAGCAGCAGCAGTTTCTCTGAGTTTTATTCTGCACATTTTAGTTTCATTGGCTATATAATCTGAATAAATTACAACCAAAAAAAGTCAATGTTTAAAAAAAGAAAACCATAATAATTTAGAAGATTCCTATTTCCTGTTACATTTTTACTATTAAAAGTTTTTTAATTTTTCACCAGCTTTTTTCTTTTTGCAGTCTGTTGAAAACAGTAGTGAGCTATGAACAGACTCATATACTGCTGCTCCCATGTGCAATGTTCACTGATTCCGCTGCTTCAGAGGAGATATGAGGTTGTTGAAGAGAAGCTCAAATTTATACACACACACACCACTCCTTACTAAATCACTTAGGAACAACATCTGTTCTAGTATCACCACTGTTTGTTACAAGCCATAAATAATATGTTTAAATAAAGCTAAAATCTGCTTCTTTCACCCCATTTTTACTATCTTAGCCCACCTGTTTCCTTGCACCTGTTTTTGTTTTGAATAGTTTGCACACCAGTCATCCATTACTTTAAGAAACCTCTCCCCTTCGAAGAAAAAAAAAATGTAATCGTTTTGACAACCTGTGTTCACAGCCTGATCTCTCACATTCAATAGTGTTTTATTGGTATCTTCAGCAAAAGTTACAGAGAACATGGCAGGTACTTAAATAAGAAACAAGATGTAGTCTTTTTCTCAAATGTCCCTTCACTTTAGAGGGCATAGAAGTGTTCTCTGACCTGTTGATTACTTTAACTAAACTAAAATGTCATAGTATGTCCAATGACAACAAAGTGTTTTCACACATTTTGCTTTTCTGTTAGGGATTAATATATCCCATTCCTCTCAGTGTACATATGATTGTGTTTGCAACTTGTGGCACTCTGCCAAGGCATTGGTCTGAAGCTGTAATTACAGGGTTTGTTCCAGGCTAGAAGAGAAAAACAAAACTTCAAAGTATAGAGCCTACCCCAGAGTCATTCAGACTCTGTGATCCAGACAGATTGGGCAGGTCTCTTGCTGCCTGATAAAACTGTCCAGATCCAAGTTCAACACACAGTGCCAAAACTGAAACTGGATCTGGAGATTTGCATAAACCAGTGAAAGATCTGTCACAGTTGGGAGCACAGATTCTGAACAGATCCCAGAATGGTAAAATAGTCTGGGAAACTATTAACTATTAACAGAACCTCAACTCCAGTAGTACAATTTGGCATTATACAGATGAGAACCATTAATACATCTGCAAACAATACCAATGAAAGAATTCTACCACTGCTGAGCTTTCAGTGATAATCCTTTTCATGCAGAAACATGGCCTAACATCAGGGATAGATTGTGTTAAGAAGACTCAGGACTAGAAAAAAGGAGTAAGATTCAGGGAAAAAATGAAACAAAAATATGGGTGAGCATAAGAAACTGAATGGGACAAAATAAAAGAAAAAGAAACGAAATGCAAAGGCTTGGATTCTCCATTACTTTACACCATGTGGACTCATTTGCACCCATGCAAACTGAGTACCAAGTGGGGGCAAAACATTCCCATTCTGATGTAGTGGCATCTTACTCTCACTTTGAACAGGTCTAAATGCCTACCCATGGGGAAAGGCAGAGGAGAATAGGACACAACACGTGGCACAAGAACCTAATGAAACACAGCATATGCCAAAAGCTAGAAGGTGATACAGACAGTACATGTGGAGAGAGTCTGGAGAACAACAAAGGGAAGAAAAAGAATGACAAACGAGGGGGAAAGGGAAACTGAAGAGGAGACCAGTGAAAAACTGCAAATAAATAAGACAGGAAATTGTTGAAATCAATGGAAATTCGGAGCCTAAATATCTTTGAGGATCTGGGCCCCACTCACTGCAGAAAAATGTGTGGATGCAATTTTGCCCTGTAACAATGGAAAATTATGTCCCTTTCACTGGGTTTAAATTTGTTAATTAATTACTAATTAGAGATTACAAATTACCCAATAATCCAATTACTAGGTCATAACAATTGTCTGCCTGTACCTCAAATAAAAAAAAAACAAACATGCTAGATAATTTCAATTCTTTTTAAAACTGAATCGGGGTAACGGGATGGCTCAGGAGCAATGGGATCTATGGTTGAAATAACCTTTCACTCAAGCAGGGCCCAGTTCCATAGTGACCCCAGTTCCTTCCATTAGAAGTCTCTTTTTAAAATGAGCTGATGGTCACAATCCAGTTTCTTGATAGTTACCTCCTAAAACCTAAAAAAATCGCTATTATTAATCTCTCCAGAGATACAGAGGATTGTCAAGGCAGAGGTTACCGACCCCTGGACTAAATTACTAATTACCTCTAGACTTGGTCCCTCCAGAACAGGACTGACGTACTAACAGGGCAAATGGGGAATCCTTGCACTGTTGACCTCTGGTCTTTACTATTCTGTGGATAGAGGACTTCAGTCTTCCAGGCTATCAGTCTGGTGCCTATTGCTACTAGATCTGTCCATGGAGGAATTGTGTATACAAGTGTTCCCAATAAGCTGTTTTGCATTCACATTTGTACAAACAAGTGTGATAATTGCAATCAGACTCACAATGGCTCTTGCCTTTTGCAGATGCAGTTGTTCTCCCAACTTGTTTGACAATCTGGTCCTAAATCCCTATAGCAAAAATTCCATTCTACACGCAAAAAAGGAAAGCTTTTAGATGTCTACTCTTCTCCATCACACCATGAGAGTCTCAAGATATATTGTGACAAATATGCTAATACTGTCAGGAAAGAAAGCAGCAGAACATGTTAAATCCTGTAATTAAAACATGTTAGTTAAAAACAAGTTAGCTGACACCTATTTAGACATGTCCTGTGTCCTAGACCAGACATATCTTAAGGTTATAAGAGAGGAGACACAGGGCCATCAGCAAAGGCAATATGAATAACATGGATACAAACCTTAGGTAAGGGACCAGGTGCCTAGTGGATAGTGTAGCCACAGTCACAGCTATGCAGATGCCCTGCCCTGACACCTGGCCTACACACATATTTCATACCTACTAGCGTAACCAGTTCAGTTCCAGGTGTGTATTTTTTTTTATCGTAATAGTTATAAAGCTACAACATCTACTGTGAACACAGTTAATGCTAGTATAAAGGTTTGCCATAGAGTGACTAGTCCCTGTAAATGAAGTAGCACTGGTGCCCCTGTGCCAGAACAAGAGGTCCCAATTTGGTCAGTTAAGGGTGAGACAACACCTGGGACTATAAAGGGTTGGATAGGTGGGGGAGGAAGAGAAACTAGAGAGAGAGTGAGTGCAATTGATCTGAGTTAGGGCTGAAATGGTCTCCGGGGAAAGCTGCAGAGAGCCTTCTGCAGGCTTTTCCTGGAAGGAGGGAAGAATGATGAGGAAGCCAGCGGAGGGGCTAGCCTGCTGCCTTTCCTGAGTAAAGCCAGGGAAGCTTAAAAGGGCTGAGGGAGGGCTACAAAGCCAGGGAAAGGGCTGGTCAGTTGTCCTTCCTGAGACAGAGATCCAGGGCTGAAGGCTAAGAGCTGCAGAGGGAGATACTCGCTAGTTCTTGGAGCTGGAGCATGATGACCAGTACCACTGGGGCTGCTCTGGAGAGCTGGGATGTGGTGAGGGAGGCTGGGGTTTTACCTGTTGCACTGTCTAGACTATAGCTGTGGGACTCATTCTTGTGGTTTATGTGTATAAGACTTTTATAATACATAAATGAAGCCCACAAGGGCTGTATTTATACTCAGGGAGACTGCGTGGGCTATTTCTGGGGACTCTGAAAGGAGGCAGGGGCAGGGGCACCTGATATGCCATGGCCTGCTGCAGGAGGGTGCTCCAGGTGGAACTGCCTCATCACAGGTGCCTCATGCTGGTGTAGCTTATTTCCCTTCCCACATGGGAACATGCTACACTGGTATATCTGAGTCAACACTTAAGAGCTGGTACCATTTAACTGTACTTGAATTGATAAAGCAGTACAACTTGGGAGAGAGTTCTGTTCTGCCCTAATCCCAGTTATGTGTACTCAAGCTTCGAAATGGAGATGAGAATTCACCCCAAAGACTCTGATTCAGGAAAATACTTCTCCAACATGCTTTACTTTAAGCACGAGTATGCCTATGCAGGTTAATGGGGGTGCTTGTGTATGTACCTTCTTGAACATGGCCTTAGTTATTATGTCTTGTAAGTGAGCTATAGCAGAAAAGGCTAGAAAAACTACAGTTTCATTTTTCTTTGCACAGTTGTACATTCTATTTATACAGCTCCTATATTTTTAGTTGATAGATGTACTAACTCTAGAGGTGATAATAAAATACAATTGGGATTGTGCTGAATTTTACTCCTTTAGAATATAGGCAGAAGGCCTGAAAGGTTTGGTTTTACATTTTTCATGAGGGGGTTTTTACTGCTTCTCTTTTACATTGAAAAATTCAAACTGGTTGAGTGCATTATAGTAAAAGGGAAGGGAAGTTTTCCTTCCCTTGGAGCATCATATATTGATTACTGCAGGACACAAGATGTAGGTGTACCAAGTAGTTCGATTCCAGGTGACGGTTGTTGGGTTTTTAATACTTAAGCTGATCTTCTAAATAAGTGAGTTTCCCCCATAAGGTGACCAGGGACTGCACAAGGAGAACACGCCCTGGAAGAAAACAATGTTCTATTGTTATATGGGAAGGAAGCTAAGAAGCTCTCTATAAAGAAATGCCTATCATATGGATATAAGATTTTTAAAAGGGTGCATAATTAAAGGATTACAGTTCTTGACATGCATCTTTTTCTTAGATTTCTTGTAAATCAGAAGTGCATTTAGTGGATTTAGCTGTTAAATTAGTGTGAATTAACTATTCATTTCTGCATCTAGATAAATCTTTCTTTGCATATCACAACACATTTATGGCAGGCAATCTTCTCCCATTTACTGAGTGTTTCTCTGTTTATACGGATTACATGGATGGATTTCAAATGGTGTTATCAGTGTGTTTAGGCTAGAACCAAACTGAATCTGAAATTTGAGAAGGAACTTATTGCAGAGCTTGGGTGTGGATTATTTTCCTCCACTTCTCTTCCATTTTATATAGCACGTTGCTGCAGGCAGCTGTATGCTGTCCAAATTTTATATGCTAGTGTTGTTAATTATTTATATAGCACTAGAGGTGAATAAATCCCTTTCCAAAGATGTAACAAGCGAGATCCCTGCCTCCGGGACACTATAATTTAATACAGACAAAACTGATGAAAACAAAAGGCTCAGACACAAGGATGAATGAAGACAGGGCCAGAGGGTAGATTAAACTGTGCCGGCTATGTGGAAAAAATATGTTTTTCAGGAAGGATTTGAAGACCGAGAAGGAATTAGTTTGGTGCAAAAGCAGAGGATGGCTGTTCCTACCTTTTCTCAGGGAACCGTTTGCTCTTGGAATTCAGACAGGATGCAAAACATAAGAGTTGTTAATCAGACGGTACCAAGAGTGGAAGAGGGAGACAAAGAGAGCACTAAAGTGAGAGAACTGGGTGGAGTGGAAGCACTAGTATACGCTAAGAAAGGGTTGCAGTTACGGCTTTACTGGTATGCCAGCTATATTAGATACAGCTTATATGGCCCCCCCAAAAAGGGCTACTTCTGGCATAGTTTATACCAGTTCAAAAAGTGAAAAACTATATCAGCAAAGTATCAGAGGGGTAGCCGTGGTAATCTGGATCTGTAAACAGCAACAAAGAGTCCTATTGCACCTTATAGACTAATAGAAGTACTGGAGCATAAGCTTTCGTGGGTGAATACCCACTTCATCAGACGCAGAAGCTTATGCTCCAATACTTCTGTTAGTCTATAAAGTGCCATAGGATTCTTTGTTGCTATATTAGCAAAGTCATTTTTATGCTGGTATAACTATAGCTACACTCGAGCTTTTGCTGGTAAAGAAATGTTGCTCATGCTGCCCCAATAACACACACCACCCACACGCCTCTAACTGACCTTGCTGTACCAGAAAAATCTTCTAGTGTAGACCTGGCCTAAGTCAAGCCAGGAAAAAGATCCTCAGTTGCTGTAAACTGTCATAGCTCCACTGAAGTTAATGGAGGTATTCTATCTTACACCAGCTACAGATTTGCCCCACAAGGTAAAGATATAGGCAGGAAGAGAGCAAGGCAGAAAGGATCAGTTGTTTGAATTTAATATAGAAGAAGAGAGGAAACCAGTAAACGAGAGAATGATGTTATCAGAAGGGCAATTGAAGAAGAATGAGTATGCTGCAAAGTTCATGCTCCATACTGTTTTTGTTACACTACAGCCAGCATTAGACACACATTTCATGATTTAACCTACTCAGAAAGGTACTTAATTCCTACAACTGCAGGTAAGAAAGCAATGTATGGGTGAGAGGGCAGCTTTAGATCTTGCATTCAGTCTGATAGCCTATTAATAGCCCTTTTGTTTACAAAATTAAATTACAAATTGCCATTTTTATACATTCCTTTTTGTAACACTCCTAGAAAGAGTCTCAGCTTTGTTACTGTTCTCAAAAGACATTAACTCACATTTATGGCACACCTGAGTGATAGGGTGATAACTCTGGGTACCGTTGGGGAACATTAGGTACCGCATCACTACCTGCCCTTAGCATGAAGCAGTCTTGTCTGCACCTGCTGTAGATCAGCTCCTTGAGGGATAACTCAGTGGTTTTAGCATTAGCCTGCTAATCCCAAAGTTGTGAGCTCAACCCTTGAGGGGGCCATGTAGGGATCTGGGGCAAAAATCTGCCTGGGGATTGGTCTTGCTTTGCAGGAGGATGGATTAGATGACCTCTTGAGGTCCCTTCCAACCCTGATATTCTATGAATCTATAAATTCTATGAATCTAACACCAATCTCTGGAGCCCAACCACTGCCTGCTGGCCTCAGTCTCTGTACGAGTAGCAATAGGTATATACCAATCCTCAAGTGCTCCCTGCAGTTTCCAGCCTCTTATCCTCTGAACGATCACAGAATTACCAGGCCAGCTGTTCCCAAAGGAACAGTACACACCAGCTTGCAAGATTCAATACAGGACCATCACTCTGCTTAATCCCACAGAACTGAGATGTTTATAGTGAAAACAAGAATAAGCTGATTATCAAAAAACAGAGATTCAAGTGACTGTGAGTAGGAAACAAATGGTTACATATAAAACAAAATCATAACACACTTTTTAGAAGAGACTAGACTAACCTCACAGCTTAACCTCCTATCTAAAGTTTTCTCACCCAAACTTCTCTTCAGCATTTTCAGACAAGCTGTGCTGAGACCCCTTTTTCCCTTTCTCAGTGAAGGGGTCCCAGGTGTCTTCCTTGCCTCCCAAGTATAGTCAAACAAACCTTTGAATTGCACCCACCAGATAGGGTTCCCTCCCCCTGCTGCTTCTCTTGTTCAGTTAGCTCCCTTCTGAAGCACCCACTGTCCTTCAATTGCATTCAGTTCAAAGTGGTGATGAAGACCTATTATGAACAAGACCACACTCAACAGACATGTAAACAAGTAGATGGATGTGCATTTCTCATCTGATGGAAACCTGTTTTTTCACCTTTGCTGGTGACCAAGCTCCTAGACCGACTTTAACAACATTTTCAGCATGTATACACAAAACTCCTTACATAGTGTCTGTACATATATTGATGTTAAGTGCATCACCAGCTTTCATTCAACAACTCACATAACATTCTTTGGTAACCTGGAATGTATGTATCAGACCCAAGAAATCCCAGTAGCCCCTCTGCACTCCTGTTGCCAGGTGACATTAAGAGGTTTTCGGATCACTGACACTACATGTTCAGCCCTCCCCTCTGCCCTATTTCCCTGTCAGTAAAAACTCTTTAAGACTTTATCCAACCTTGGCAAAAAATTCAAAAATATCCAGCCCCTCACCTGTTTCCTTTCCTGAGTTCCTAAATAAACTCCACATGCGGGGGAGAGGAGGGAGGTTACCAGTCAATCACAACAGTTCTCCTTAGGGTCCAATTCATTAACTTAAAGTTCAAAACTAAAAGTCTTTCCTCTAGTCTTCAGCTAGGCACAGCCCAGATTCCTCTAGTTTGGTCAGAGTCATTCATGGTTTAGCAGGCTACTCCCAGCCCTTCCTAACTGAAGCAATTTCTCTGGTCTCAAGGTCTTTCCTGCAGGAATCTCACTTACTCACTGCAGTTTTACTACACCTTCCTGCACACCCCCATACCTTACTGCAGCTGTCTTCTGTTCTTTGTAGGAAACTATCTAATTCCCCTCAGTGGGGCTCTCTAGCCCAAGGGCAAGACACCCGGTTACATACCCTCTTCCTTTAGCAAAGGAAGCATCTGATTTGGAAACATATCTAGAAAATACGTCAACAGCAGTGCTTTTCATACCATAAAGTTTTCATACCATCTAGTGGATTTACGATATTCTTGTATTTTAACCTGCTGGATCTAAGGACTTAAAATAATAATCTAATAATATTTATTAATTATTAGTAGTATTTGTATTACTTTACTTACTAGGGATATAAATCAACATACTACACCGTTTAGAATCTGAATAGAATCGAATCAAGGATCAGGGCCACACTGTGTGAGGCACCACTGTCATAAACAGATAGCTAAGGGTTAATGTCTCTTTCACCTGAAGCACCTGACCAGAGGACCAATCAGGAAACCGGATTTTTTCAACTTTGGGTGGAGGGAATTGAGTGTCTGAGTCTTTTGTCGGTCTGCCTGCTTTCTCTGAGCTTTGGAGAAGCAGTTTCTACTTTCTAGTCTTCTGTTTCTAAGTGTAAGGACAAAGAGATCAGATAGTAAGTTATATGGTTTCTTTTCTTTGGTATTTGCATGAATATAAGTGCTGAAGTGCTTTGATTTGTATTCTTTTTGAATAAGGCTGTTTATTCAATATTCTTTTAAGCAATTGACCCTGTATTGTATCATCTTAATACAGAGAGACCATTGGTATGTATTTTTCTTTCTTTTTTTATATAAAGCTTTCTTTTAAGACCTGTTGGAGTTTTTCTTTACTTCAGGGAAATTGAGTCTGTACTCACCAGGGAATTGGTGGGAGGAAGAAATCAAGGGGAGATCTGTGTGTTGGATTGCTAGCCTGATTTTGCATTCCCTCTGGGGGAATAGGAAAGTACTTTTTGTTTCCAGGACTGGAAACAGAGAGGGGGAGTCACTCTGTGTAGTTTCACAGAGCTTGTGTCTATGTATCTCTCCAGGAGCACCTGGAGGGGGGAAGGGAAAAAGGATTATTTCCCTTTGTTGTGAGACTCAAGGGATTTGGGTCTTGGGGTCCCCAGGGAAGGTTTTTCAGGGGGACCAGAGTGCCCCAAAACACTCTAATTTTTTGGGTGGTGGCAGCAGGTACCAGGTCCAAGCTGGTAACTAAGCTTGGAGGTTTTCATGCTAACCCCCATATTTTGGACGCTAAGGTCCAAATCTGGGACTAAGGTTATGATATGGTGTAGCAGCGGTGGGATATAGACAGAATCCAGAAGCCAATAGGAATATTATATTTTTCTTTTCTCTGCTAAGGGCTTTTTAGCAGAGAGAAACAGTTGGTTTTAAAAGGGAACCAGAGAGAATTTTTTTTTTCTGCTCTCTCTGGCAGTTTGTGGCTTGCATGTTAAGCGAGAAGCCATTAAGAGACTGTTGAGGGTCTTTTGTCACACAATAGCACTCCCATTGAGAGTCATTACCAGAACTATATGAATGCAAATAAAGTGGTTTTTCAGGTTTACTTAACATTGAAAATTAGCTAAAGGCACTGTTGCTAGGCAGACTTCAGGAGGCAACAGAGAACCTGCAGTTCAGAAGATAAACACCGGAGGGCACCCCAACACAAGAAAACAGGAACCATGACTTCTAAGGCAAAAATTGAGGCCGAAGAACAAATCAAAGAAGCTGAACACAGGCGAGAGATGGAAAAACACAAACAGGAACTGGAAATAAAACAAAAAGACATGGAGATGAAAGAAAAGGAAGAAAGCATCAAACTGGCAGCCTTCCAAAGAGAACAGGCAGCCCAAGAGGCAGCACACAAAAGAAAACTAGAAGAAAAAGAGGTGGCCTACCAAAGGAAACAAGCAGAAGAAGAGGCGGCCCACCGCCGAGACATGGAAAAACACCAAAAAGAAATGGAAAAACAACAAAAAGACAATGAAGAGAAGGAAAAACAGAGAAAACATGAACTGCAGTTGGCAAAAGCTGGGCTGCATGTGCCAGCCAACCCTAACAACCCGGCGCCAATTATTGCTCCACAGCACAGGAAATTTCCCACCTACAAGGCAGGTGATGACACCGAGGCCTTCTTGGAAAATTTTGAAAGAGCCTGTCTTGGGTACAGCATTCCCGAAGACCAGTACATGGTAGAATTGAGGTCACAGCTCAGTGGACCTTTAGCAGAGGTGGCAGCTGAAATGCCTAAGCAGCAAATGAATGACTATAAACTTTTTCAAACCAAGGCCAGATACAGAATGGGGATAACCCCAGATCATGCCCGTCGGCGCTTCAGAACCCAAAAGTGGAAACCAGAGGTGTCATTTCCCAAACACGCCTACTACATTGCAAAAAACTATGAGGCCTGGATAACAGGAAACAACATTCAAACCTTGGAAGAACTGCACCTCCTCATACAAATGGAGCAGTTCTTGGATGGTGTTCCTGAAGACATCACACGGTACATACAAGATGGAAATCCCAAAGATATCGCTGAGGCGGGGGAAATTGGAGCCAAATGGATGGAACTGGCAGAAAGCTACTGTCAAGGGGAACGATTACCCCAGGGGGCACACAGACCATAAACCCTACAACCGAGGACAGCCAAAGACCCCACATAGCACCCAAGTAAAGCCACAGATACCCTACCCTTCAACCTCACCAGTCTCCAGTAACTCACCTCAGCCCAGTGACCCATCAGATGGAAGATGCTTTAAGTGTAATGAACTGGGACATATCAAGGCCAACTGTCCCAAGAACACCATGCGAGTGCAATTCATTACACCACCATCACCCCAAAGATCCCCAGGCCCGGATGCCTCTCAAATACCCTTGGAGCGAAGGAAAAATTTGAGAGTGGGCGGAAAGAAGGTTACTGCGTGGAGAGACACGGGGGCACAAGTGTCAGCTATCCACCAATCCTTCGTTGACCCCAAATTCATCAACCCAAAGGCCAAAGTTACAATTTACCCCTTCATGTCACAAGCTGTAGACTTGCCTACAGCTCAACTGCCTGTCCAGTACAAAGGCTGGTCAGGAATGTGGACTTTTGCAATCTATGACAATTATCCTATCCCCATGCTACTGGGGGAAGACTTGGCCAACCAGGTGAGGCGGGCCAAGAGAGTAGGAATGGTTACACGTAGCCAAACCAGGCAAGCTTCCAGACCCATTCCTGTTCCTGAGCCGTCCACAGAGGCCCCGCCTGTGTTACCAGAGACCCAGACAGAGGTAGTGGACCCGGATTCCATGCCTACCACTGAAACAGCCACAGCATCTCCAGTCCCAGGCCCGGAACTGGAACAGCAACCAGCACCAGCAAGTGCAACCACATCTTCAAACTCAACGCCAGAGGGCGCCAGCAAGCCAGAACTGGCAGAAGCAAAAGACAGCCATACCCAAAAGGCTCAGCCAGAGCCTGAAATACCCTCAGGTGCACCAGCGGAGAGCGGTTCACCAGCAACGGAAACAACCCCATCACCTACATCGCTTCCAGAGGGACCAAGCCCAAGTCCACAGTCTGAGGAAGAACTGGTGACCCCAGCCTCAAGGGAACAGTTCCAGACTGAGCAGGAAGCGGATGACAGCCTTCAGAAAGCTTGGGCGGCGGCACGGAGCACCCCACCGCCTCTCAGCTCTTCTAATCGATCCCGGTTTTTTATAAACCAAGGACTTTTATACAAGGAAATTCTTTCTGGTGGACACCGGGAAGAATGGCAGCCGCAAAAACAGTTGGTGGTTCCAACTAAGTACCGGGGGAAGCTCTTAAGCTTAGCCCATGATCATCCCAGTGGCCATGCTGGGGTGAACAGAACCAAGGACCGGTTGGGGAAGTCCTTCCACTGGGAGGGGATGGGCAAGGACGTTGCCAAGTATGTCCGGTCTTGTGAGGTATGCCAAACAGTGGGAAAGCCTCGAGACCAGGTCAAGGCCCCTCTCCAGCCACTCCCCATAATTGAGGTCCCATTTCAGCGAGTAGCTGTGGATATTCTGGGCCCTTTCCCAAAAAAGATGCCCAGAGGAAAGCAGTACGTACTGACTTTAGTGGACTTTGCTACCCGATGGCCAGAAGCAGTCGCTCTAGGCAACACCAGGGCTAACACTGTGTGCCTGGCCCTAACAGACATCTTTGCCAGGGTAGGTTGGCCCTCTGACATCCTTACAGATTCAGGGTCTAATTTCCTGGCAGGGACCATGGAAAAACTGTGGGAAACTCATGGGGTGAATCACTTGGTTGCCACCCCGTACCACCATCAAACCAATGGCCTGGTGGAAAGGTTCAATGGAACTTTGGGGGCCATGATACGAAAATTCATCAACGAATTCTCCAATAATTGGGACCTAGTGTTGCAGCAGTTGCTGTTTGCCTACAGGGCTGTACCACATCCCAGTTTAGGGTTTTCACCATTTGAACTTGTGTATGGTCACGAGGTTAAGGGGCCATTACAGTTGGTAAAGCAGCAATGGGAGGGGTTTACGCCTTCTCCAGGAACTAACATTCTGGACTTTGTAAGCAACCTACAAAGCACCCTCCAACACTCTTTAGCCCTTGCTAAAGAGAACCTAAAGGATGCTCAGGAAGAGCAAAAGGCCTGGTATGACAGACATGCCAGAGATCGGTCCTTCAAGGTAGGAGACCAGGTTATGGTCTTGAAGGCGCAACAGGCCCATAATATGGAAGCATCATGGGAAGGGCCATTCACGGTCCAAGAGCGCCTGGGAGCTGTAAACTACCTCATAGCATTTCCCAATTCCTCACTAAAGCCTAAAGTGTACCATGTTAATTCTCTCAAGCCTTTCTATTCCAGAGACTTACAGGTTTGTCAGTTTACAGTCCAGGGAGATGATGCTGAGTGGCCTGACGGTGTCTACTACGACGGGAAAAAAGACGGTGGCGTGGAAGAGGTGAACCTCTCAACCACCCTGGAACGTCTGCAGCGGCAACAAATCAAGAAGCTGTGCACTAGCTTCGCCCCATTGTTCTCAGCCACCCCAGGACGGACTGAACGGGCATACCACTCCATTGATACAGGTAATGCTCACCCAATCAGAACCCCACCCTACCGAGTGTCTCCTCATGCCCAAGCTGCTATAGAACGGGACATCCAGAACATGCTACAGATGGGTATAATCCGCTCATCTACTAGTGCATGGGCATCTCCAGTGGTTCTGGTACCCAAACCAGACGGGGAAATACGCTTTTGCGTGGACTACCGTAAGCTAAATGCGGTAACTCGTCCGGACAACTATCCAATGCCACGCACCGATGAGCTATTGGAAAAGTTGGGACATGCCCAGTTCATCTCTACAATAGACTTAACCAAGGGGTACTGGCAAGTACCGCTAGATGAACCTGCCAAGGAGAGGTCAGCATTCGTCACCCATGCGGGGGTGTATGAATTCAATGTCCTTCCTTTCGGCCTTCGAAATGCACCCGCCACCTTCCAGAGGCTGGTAGATGGTCTACTAGCTGGACTGGGAGAATTTGCAGTTGCCTACCTTGATCATGTGGCCATTTTTTCAGACTCCTGGCCCGAACACCTACTACACCTGGAAAAGGTCTTTGAGCGCATCAGGCAGGCAGGACTAACTGTTAAGGCCAAAAAGTGTCAAATAGGCCAAAACAGAGTGACTTACCTGGGGCACCAGGTGGGTCGAGGAACCATAAACCCCCTACAGGCCAAGGTGGATGCTATCCAAAAGTGGCCTGTCCCACGGTCCAAGAAGCAGGTCCAATCCTTCTTAGGCTTGGCCGGATACTACAGGCGATTTGTACCCCACTACAGCCAAATCGCTGCCCCACTGACCGACCTGACCAAAAAGACCCAGCCAAATGCAGTTAAGTGGACTAATGAGTGTCAAAAGGCCTTTACCCAGCTTAAGGCGACGCTCATGTCTGACCCTGTGCTCAGGGCCCCGGACTTTGACAAGCCATTCCTAGTAACCACAGATGCATCTGAGCGTGGTATAGAAGCAGTGCTCATGCAGGAAGCAACAGATCACAACTTCCATCCTGTCGTGTTTCTCAGCAAGAAACTGTCTGAGAGGGAAAGTCACTGGTCAGTCAGTGAAAAGGAATGCTATGCCATTGTGTACGTCCTGGAAAAGCTACGCCCATATGTTTGGGGACGGCGGTTCCAACTACAAACTGACCATGCTGCACTAAAGTGGCTTCATGCTGCCAAGGGGAACAACAAGAAACTTCTTCGTTGGAGTTTAGCTCTCCAAGATTTTGATTTTGAAATTCAACACATCACAGGAGCTTCTAACAAAGTAGCTGATGCCCTCTCCCATGAGAGTTTCCCAGAACTCAGTAGTTAAAAAGTGTTCTTAAAATGTAGAAGTCTGTTAGTTATATACTTAGGAGTATATGTAAAGGTCTATGTGTTGTATTAATCTGTTTATTTTCAAGTTCTAGAAGGAAATCGCCGCCAGTGAGCTTCCCCACTGTCTGCAATTTGGGGGGCGTGTCATAAACAGATAGCTAAGGGTTAATGTCTCTTTCACCTGAAGCACCTGACCAGAGGACCAATCAGGAAACCGGATTTTTTCAACTTTGGGTGGAGGGAATTGAGTGTCTGAGTCTTTTGTCGGTCTGCCTGCTTTCTCTGAGCTTTGGAGAAGCAGTTTCTACTTTCTAGTCTTCTGTTTCTAAGTGTAAGGACAAAGAGATCAGATAGTAAGTTATATGGTTTCTTTTCTTTGGTATTTGCATGAATATAAGTGCTGAAGTGCTTTGATTTGTATTCTTTTTGAATAAGGCTGTTTATTCAATATTCTTTTAAGCAATTGACCCTGTATTGTATCATCTTAATACAGAGAGACCATTGGTATGTATTTTTCTTTCTTTTTTTATATAAAGCTTTCTTTTAAGACCTGTTGGAGTTTTTCTTTACTTCAGGGAAATTGAGTCTGTACTCACCAGGGAATTGGTGGGAGGAAGAAATCAAGGGGAGATCTGTGTGTTGGATTGCTAGCCTGATTTTGCATTCCCTCTGGGGGAATAGGAAAGTACTTTTTGTTTCCAGGACTGGAAACAGAGAGGGGGAGTCACTCTGTGTAGTTTCACAGAGCTTGTGTCTATGTATCTCTCCAGGAGCACCTGGAGGGGGGAAGGGAAAAAGGATTATTTCCCTTTGTTGTGAGACTCAAGGGATTTGGGTCTTGGGGTCCCCAGGGAAGGTTTTTCAGGGGGACCAGAGTGCCCCAAAACACTCTAATTTTTTGGGTGGTGGCAGCAGGTACCAGGTCCAAGCTGGTAACTAAGCTTGGAGGTTTTCATGCTAACCCCCATATTTTGGACGCTAAGGTCCAAATCTGGGACTAAGGTTATGATAACCACACACAGACGTTCAATCAAAAGATAGTCTTTGTCTCAAACAGCTCATAATCTAGATTGTGCATTTAATAATAGTCACATCCTGTAGATTATGATGGATGTCCAGGAAACCGCTTCACAAGTGAGTCTTCCTGCAAGCTATCATCAAATATCAGTATTATCATTTATTTATACAGGTCTCAAAAGTATGTTAGGCGTTTGAGTGCACAATGTGCAGAAACAGGATAGAAAAGAGATTTCAAATCTGACATTACCAGGAGCCATCCGTTAATTTTATCATGAGCCACAATTCCTCTTTGTCTCTTGGCTGTGAAAACTGCAAGATCTTGCCAGATACTACTTTGAAGGTAGCAACTAAGAAAAAATAAGTCAATCCAAAAGCATTCACCATCTCTTCTGTAGGGGCTTTCCCAGTTTTTCAACTGAGACAAACATGAATGAGTCCAAAAGATTCCATAGAAATGGTTGTGTTCATAGATCATCGTTCTGCAAACCCATCCACCAAGGCTGTGTTTTTCTGCCACAACATTAAGATATTTTTTCAAAGTTTGTGGTTGGTTGTAAAACAAGCGAGGATAACAGAAGTCTTTCACCTTTAAACCAAGGCATCCTGCTGATACTGTAATTGATTGTATTTGTTCACTCACCTAGATCATTTGTTTTTATTCATGTAGCAGCATAGCACATCTTACAGAAAGTTTACTACTGACACTAAGACACATCAGCTGGTTTAAAAGATTGTATTTGTTACAGTGTGTCACTTCACTACTTTTGCTAAATTTGAATGACTGTATTATAAAAATCTTGACTGACCCACCAATCACCACCACAAACATACCCTGGGGTAAATTAAAACTTAATTGGCTAAAATATTTTGTGAGGTGATTCAGCTGCCATCAGTGGAGTTAAACAAGAGATGATTTATTTCAATTTTATAAATTCCTAATATATGATGATGATCATCATCAGTGAAATCAAAGTCAAAGGGCCAATGTTTCCTGGCGGGACAGCAGTGGAACAGGGAGCTAGGCTGGAAGTAGCTCAGTAGCTTGGACAGAGCAGTCCACAGGGCCAGGCAGGGTTGCCAGGCATCCGCTTTTTGACCAGAGCGCCCAGTCAAAAAGGGACCACGGCAGCTCTCGTCAGCACCGCTTACTGGGCCATTAGAAGTCCAGTCGGCAGCACAGCAGGACTTAAACCGGCTCCCTGCCTGCCCTGGCTCTGTATGGCTCCTGGAAGTGAATGGCATGTCCCTGCAGCCCCTTGGTGCAGGGGCAAAAAGAGAAGCTCCACACCCTGCCCGGCCCTGAGTGCTGCCCCCGCAGCTCCCATTGGCTGGAAACCGTACCCCAATACCCCCTCTGTAGCCCAACCCTCTCCCCCAGGCCTGAGTCCCCTCCTACAGTACACCCCAAACCCTTCATCCTCTGCCCGTCCTGCACCAGCCCAGTGAAAGTGAGCGAGGGTGGGGGAGAGTGAGCAATGAAGGGAGGGGGGATGGAGTGGGTGGGGGCAGGGCCTTGGAGAAGGAGTGGAGCAGGGGCAGGGCCTTGAGGAAGGTGCACGGCAGGGGTGGGGCAAAGGTGTTCGGTTTTGTGCAATTAGAAAGTTGGCAACCCTATCTACAGGGTTTAATAAAGTTCCATTTGTTCAACTTTAACCTGCATTCAGCTTCACACTTCATGAATGAAACATGGTGACAGCGTGTGGTAACTTGTAATGGTTGGCAATAACTCCCAGAGAGAAAGCAATGCACAGGCACTGGCCTTTTGCTCACAGATATCACAGTGTAGGGCAGGGAGTTGTGCAGCCTTAAAACCCTGGTCAGAAGGGAGAGAGACCCAGTGTCTACCCAAGAGAGATGATGTCCGGGAGCTGGAAACCTTACATGGGTGCCCTTGAGGGATCATGGAGCATAGCACAGGAACTAGAGGTGCGGGGCGTGCCGCAGCAACCCCAGATTTTGCGTGGGGCTTAGGCTGATGGCCCTGCAGCCAGGCTCTTCTCCTCCTGACCCCACACATGGGTCCCGGCTGCCGGCCCCGCACCTGAGGCTCCGCTCCCAGTGCTGCATGCCAGTCCCGGCTGCCAGCCCTGTGCCCAGGGCTCTGCTTTTTGCCTTGGAAGAATTCAAGGAATTTGCATGCAAACAGGAGTCTGATCATGACACCTCCTCCCTGGCATACCCACAGAGTAATGGTAAATTGGAATCAGCTGTGAAAACAGTTAAGAGGCTGTTGCACAAAGCTTTTTCTGCTGGATCAGACCTCGTTAGCATTTTTGGCACACAGGAATACCCCATCACAGGGGTGCCAAAACAGTGCAGCACAGGCACTCATGGGACAAAGGACCAAAACCCTGATAGCAGTGATGGGAGACCTGTTACAACCAGAAGGATGGCGATGGCAAACAATTGGAGAAAGCAGGCACTAGAGTACAACAGGTTAGCCTTCCGGCCCTGGAGACAGGCACTCCTGTGAGGAACCAGCCATTAGAAATACCAGGAGTGGACTAAAGGAGTCATGCGGGGTGTAGTGGCACCCAAGGTGACTACACAAGAGATACAAGTGAGCTAAAGGAGCAGAAGGCACTTACAAGCTAGTAGACGTGATTCTCAGAGAGAGCCTACAGAGGCCACCAGAGAACGGAGAGACAGAAAACCATCCAGAGGCCAATCCCACAGGGAGGGAGGAAACTCAACAGAGAGAGTTTGCTAGACTGGAGAAAGGTGACAGGGAGAAAGAGAGAGATCACTCCTACTTCGGTCTCTTCAACAGGCAATCACACCATTTCAAAGACTATGTAATCAGCTGAGTCTGTGGTAAAGACAAGACTAACTTGGCTACACGATAGCAACCTCTGTCCAAAGGGATACAAGGTAGGGGTTTGGGCATCAATTTATTTGTTTTTAATGCTTATATTAATATATTTGTAAGATTGGGAAGATATATCATGATCAGTGGAACTAGAGTCACAGGGCCAATATTCCCTGGAGGGACTATTATTGACGGCACACCAGTGGAACAGGGCACATAGGAGGTTAGACTGGAAACAACTCAGTCATGTGGACAGAGCAGTCTACAGGACGTAGTAAAGTTCCAGAGTTATACTTTATGAATGAAACATAAGGGAGGGAATGAGTAAAGATTTGGGAGCTTTTTTCACCGGTATCAAAGGAATTGACTGGTGCTGTAAAAGTGACAAAATTGGGTCCAGAGGAGGGCAAGTAAATAGCTTCTCGCTACACAAGAGCCCCCTTCTGGCTGATCTATGGAGAAGTATTATCCACCTCAAAAATGTTATATGGCCAACATTTTCAACATGGCTTCAAATTTGACGGGCCTCAGTTTTTGGGTGCTCATTAGGCTCAAGATGGACTCACAAAACTAATGGACACTTGAAAATGTCGGCCTACATAACCAACTAGAGGCTTGTTATGTACAAAAGAAAGTTAGTCTTTAAAATAGGGGATACAGAACAATAAGCCAGTGTTCCCCGAGACTCAACATTTTAACTAGGAGCAAGCATAGTAAGGGAGATAAGCCTATGTAGCTGGAGGGAAGGCACAACACACAAAAGGAGGAAGGAAGGAATATTGTGAAGAAGAAAGGCCTATTGTGGTAGCAGACTGTGTAACACTGCAACAGACAATGTTGTTTAGTGGTTAAAACGCACAAATGTGTCTGAACTCTGCTTCTGATTTTCTCACTGATCTACTGTGAGATACTAGGCATATCATTTAACCTCCCTGTAGCTCAGTTTGGCCATCAGTAAAATTCAAATGCTTTTTGTCAAAGATACTTGTTCTCACTGAATATTAAATTCATGTCAACTTTGGACAGCAAAAATAAATGTGTTTTTGAGATAGATGAATGCAAAATGTGTCTTATTTTTAAGGGGAGACTTTTCTTTTAATCATGCTCGCATAACTCAGAATGGATTACCAGAGCTCAAGTTACCATAAAGACTCTATGGACAAATGAAATTCTATCGAAAGTAGATTCCAGCGTGACATATCAGAGGTAACAATATCAGAAGACATTTTAAAAAAATCAGATCCAACCGAGGTTAAAATTCAGCCATTTCAGAAGTGCCGTAAACGAACTTAGGACCTAATTCTGCACTGGGATTCACTACACTGCATACTTCTTTTGGTGGCATGTAGTGTACATACCCCTCTAGCATGGGTATAAAGAGCCATGTAGATGGTAAAGTACAGCTCAGGTGAGCAGAGTAAAGCCACACCTGAAGGGTGTGGGGATGTAGTTGAATACATACCCTACATGGCTTTCTACTTGCCCAAGCCAGGCTTTCCCTTCCATACTGCTATTTATAGCAGTGCAGTGCCTTGCTGCCTCCCCGCTGCTGGAGTCTTTCCCTGAAAAAGACTCAGGCAACAGGAAAAGGCTTTAGTAGCTCCCCGTTGCTGGAGCCCTTCCCTGGCGCAGGGAAAGGCCCTGGCAGTGGAGAAAAGTTCCAAGAGTGGACAAAGGCTTTGGCAGAAGAAGGCAGCGGGGAAAGGCTCAGCCTCTGCTTTTCCCCACTGTCAGAGCCTTTCCTTGCCACAGTGAAAGGCTCCAGCAACGGGGAGCTGTTGAAGCCTTTCCCCCACTGCCTCGCCTCTGCCAGAGCCTTTCACTGACATGTGTAGCTACACGCCACAGAGTGGATGGACACAGTGTGCTTTCCACTGCGGTGTGTAGCTACACATATACACACCACCGAAAGTTGTGTGCGGTGTAGCTGTACCCTTACTGTCCTATTGACTTGGATGGGACTTCACTCAGGTGCTGGAGTCCACACTAGTAACTCTGACTCTTCTATACAAAGTTCAGTTACATAGGAAAAGGCAGGCAGGGAATTGGAACGTGATTGGATGAAGTAGAACACAAAGTTCCATGGAAAGAAAAATAAATGAAAAAATAGTAAAAATCTACAGCGCCTAAGGCAAATATCTTATAACGAAGTTAAAAGAATACGCTTAAAAAAAAGAGGGAGAGTCTTGAAAACTGTATGGAAAAGTCCTACAGGATTCAATAGGATGGAAGATAATAGGGTTCTGGAGAAATTACAGAATTCTATATACTTGACTTCAGAAGGGGCCATACAACTTAATACAGAATTCTCTCCATGCTATAAAATGTTATAGTCTGGTTTAAACGTTCTATAGGAAGCTTCATTCTTTACTACATTCTACAGGGCTTTTCCATAAAGGATAACCCACCAAACCGTAATAATTTAAGAATTCTGGGATTACAAGTAACGGGCGCAAGAGGCTGTGTGGCAGGTCAAACAGACAGAAAGGGCTAGACCCTTGGAATTTTGGAAGATGGAGAAAAAAAAGCTAGGTTTTTATCTCAACCACATTGACAGTGTTGCCCATATACTGTTCTATGAGGTGAAGAAAAACACTTCTCCATGGATCAGCCAGCAAAGAGCTCTTGTGTAGGGAGAAGCAATCTGATTGGCTTAGTCCCTTGCCAAAAAGGTTTGCCTCAAAGTAAATACAAAAAAACAAGTGAGCTGTTTGCTCAAACTCTGGCGATACCTCTTAACATAACTGGCTCCTTCCAAGTCTCTCCCCAATCTTTTGGGAAGGCTCCATATACATCCACCCCAATTTTCTGGCAGATCTTGCCAGAATCCCATGCTACCAGCTCAGCTACCCTGGAAACTGCAATTCCCAGTAGCCTCTGAGCTAATTTTCTTCCTCACTGGCCATGAAAAACATGTCACGAACCGTGAAATCTGGTCTCCCTCTTTGAAATTTGGGCTTTTGTGTGCATTTATCCTATACTACACAGATTTCATGGGGGAGACCAGTGTTTCTCAAATTGGGGGTCCTGACCCAAAAGGGAGTTGCAGGGGGACTGCAAGATTGTTTTAGGGGGTGTCGCGGTATTGCCACCCTTACTTCTGTACTGCCTTCAGAGCTGGGCAGCTGGACAGTGGCAACTATTGGCCAGGTACCCAGCCAGCAACAACACAGAAGAGTGGCAATACCATACAACGCCTTACTTCTGTGCTGCTGCCTTCAGAGCTGGGTGGCCAGAGAGCGGTGGCTGCTGACTGATAGCCCAGTTCTGCAGGCAGCAGCGCAGTAGTAAGGGTTGCAATACCATACCAGGCCATCCTTACTTCTGCACTGCTGCTGGTGGCGGCGGCTCTGCCATCAGAGCTGGGCTCCCAGGCAGCAGCCACCACTCTCCAGCTGCCCAGCTCTGAAGGCAGGGCCTCTGCCAGCATCAGCGCAGAAGTAAGGGTAGCAGTGCTGCAGCTCCCCCCTACAATAACCTTGTGACCCCCTCCATAACTCCTTTTTGGGTCAGGACCCCAATAATTGCAAAACCTGTGACATTTCAGATTTAAATAGCTGAAATTTTGAAATTAACAATTTTTAAAATCTTGTGACCATGAAATTGACCAAAATGGACCATGAATTTGGTAGGGCCCTACTAAGTGGAAACGGAAGTTCAGCCAGTCTGATCATGCAGTTCCAATTTCAGGGCCTTAAAGGAGTTAGGAACATGGGGCTTCCCAGATTGCCTTCCCAACATCACTTCCTCTCCCTGGAGACCACATCGTCTATTTTAGAGGTATTATTCCTGTAACTGGGTGGTACTGGTCCAGGAGAGTTCTCCTAATCTTCAAAGGGTCAGAACACCTTGCTACAGAGGCCAATTTTTTTTAATTGACTGTTTGAAAAATTGCCCTATAGAAAGTAGGTCTGCCCTATACCAAGTAGCAGTCATGGACTCATAACGTCCCAGTATAGTGATCAGGCAAATACACAGATGGCATAATGGGGGTGGGGAAGGTTTCTTGGGCTTCATTCCCTCCCTTGAGCACCAGGCCCATTGTTGGTAAATCACTTCCAGATCTGTTGTGATGAAAGACACTAAAATAACATGTTGGTTATTTATTTTCTCTCTGTGTTAGCATTTTCAAAGGCCTAGAGAATGCCAGTGTCTCAGAAGAAATAATGAAAACACAAAAGCAAGTAAGATTTTTCTCAGGGTCAATATGACCTGCTTACAAAACAAGCATCATCCCATCCAGTGTAGATTAGTAAGGTATTTATACCCGTATCTCATTTGGCTATACTGCTAGCATGCTTGTGTGATAAATGGGAGATATAAGAAGTACTTCATGCTCTCCAGAAAGGCCCAGGGTTTCCCCACAGTGACTTCATGCAAAGTGTCTTCATGTCCTTGTTTTATGTTGCGCAGGAGTTTTCTTAACATTTGACAGATTGTAGTTCTAACAATCTGGTCAAAATGAACTGAAGGAAGGTAGAGCTTGGTGCTTTGCTATAGTGTTGGGTTATCAGAACATCTTCATTTACATAACAGAAATGTTGCTATTCTTATGCATGTTTTTCCACCTATTGTGGAATGTTATGCTCTTATATAACTAATAAAACAGAGCAGAATCTCATTAATCCATTCTCCAATGAACTGCATATTTTGTAACCTGCACAAAAATGTGGCGGTCCCTCCCACTCTCTCTAGAAAGATTTAATAGCAGACACTATTCTAAAGTCTCATCACTAAAATTTAATTATTTTACAAAATATATTATGTGGTACCGTATTTACCAGTATATAGTGGTCACCACTAAAATTTTGACAGTCATTGTCAGAAAGTAATTAGAGCTACTGCAGTATTATAGGAATTCCCTATACCACTGTGCAAAGGCTACATACTTTACATTTGCAACCACACTGTACTATGAAGTTTTATGAATAATTAAATCCAAAGTACAGTTGGCAAAATAAATGAACAAATAATGTTTTGTGATGTATCATCCTTGTGGAGTTTTTTTGTGTTTCTTTTTTTAAACCCTGTTTGTTCATTTCTGGCTAATTCAAAAATTTCAGTAACTTGTAATAGGTTGTCATTAGTGTAAATTAGTAAGATCATGCCGGAGTCATTAATCTGAGACAAAGATGCATAAATGCAACCTATGCTGACTCGTTTTGATTTGGCTCTTACAAACTTCATTGAATTGGGGAACTATATGTTCAAAGTTCTTGGAAGTCTGAAGACACTTAGCACCCACCACCATGGTAACTGTGTAATAGTCAAGATTGGGGACCTACAGTGTTAAGTGCAGTCGCTGACCCAATTTACAACAAGGCCTGGTCTACACTGGGGGGGTGGGGGAATCGACCTAAAATACGCAACTTCAGCAACGAAAATAGCGTAGCTGAAGTCGACGCATCTTAGTTTGACTTACCTTGCATCCTCACGGTACGGGGTTGATTGCAGCAGCTCCCCCATCGACTTTGCTTCTGCCTCTCTCCAAGCTGGAGTTCAGCAGTTGACAGGAGAGTGATTGAGGATCGATTTATCGCATCTACACTACACGTGATATCGCATCTACACTACACGTGTCTACACTCCCCGACAGATCAATCGCTAACCCCTGATCCAGTGGGTAATGTAGACATAAAAACAAGGCTCAACAAGTGGCTGTAACAGACAAAAAGTGGAACAGTGATACTAACTAGATAGATACACAGCAAAGGAATATAGAGCCTCACATCTAAATTGTAACTTCAAATCCATCTCAGATCAGTAAAGTCCAAAAGCTCTGATCAACCAGTTATCATTAACTAGCCTATCTGATGAGACTCAGATGCTCCCACTGCTGCTGTAGTTTTAGTTCTTTCCTCCTGACCCATAGGACGTAGGTTGACAACATTCAGTTTGCTAAACACAAGAGACCAAATTGTGCTCTATTACGCTGATACAATCTGAATAGAAGGGGTTACAGCCATGGTATTTCCAAACAATCCTTAGAAATGTGTATCCCTCATAGTGTCATTATTTCAGATGCACACTAGTTTGGGCTCCAAAATGTTTGCAAGTGTTATTTATCCTATCGCAGAATGTTGAGTGTACAAACTGCTTGGATGGCACCAAAAATTTAATGCAAATTGGAGGAGTTGGGGTGAGCAAATCAGGGAGACCTGCTCACAGTTCATTAGAAATGAAGGTTAGGATAGTCACGGTTCAGATGGCTGGGAGTCTACTGTATTTTGGGCTATGGAATCACCCAGTTCTCCATTTCTGCAACAAAAACTTCTGTGCTTTCTCCCAAGCTGCCCTTCATGTTCACAAGTTGGAAAAGCTCTCAGTTAAAATCTGTAAGACACCAACCTGTCTTCCTTCAAGTCTTTCCTCAAAACTCACCTCTTCTGGAATGCATGGAATGGAGTACAACCTGATAATGGCTAGGCAGGTGAAGAGCAGTGGTCATTACTACTGGACAGCTAAGACTTGTGTACATCCAATTATTTGTCACCTCATCTCTCCCACCCCCACTTCTTGTGTCTTCTGTTATGTTTTGTCTCTTAGACTGTACGTTTGGGGAAAGGACTGTCATTTATTATATGTTTGTACAGTGCCTAGCATAATGGGTCCAAATGTGGTTGAGGCCTTAAGGTGCTATTCCAACACAAATGTTGTTAATAAATAATAATACTAATTATGAATAATACATCGTTAATTATTAATAGGTGGATGCCCATCTTGAAAGAGTGTACATTTAAAACAGCAGAAAGTAAGTGAATTAAAATGGACATGACTCATTTTGTCAGGGATCTAGAGTATCTTTTTTGGGAGAACAAAATTTCATCCACATATTACGGATGTGGTGTCCAGGCTAGAACTGGGCAGAATTTTTTGAACAAACTTTTTTTTCTACTGAAGAATGCACATTTGGGTCAACTGAAACATTTTGCTCATTCCTGTAGAATCCGCTCAATTCTTTCAGCTGAAAAAAAAAAAAATCAGAACATAGAAAGCATTTCATTTTGACATTGTTGAAATGAAATGTTTCGTTTTCAGTTCAAAATGACTTTTCATTTCAAATTGTGCTTCACTTTTATTTTTTTAAAGGTTAAAAAAACACAAAAAAACCACCTTAAATGAAACAAAATATTATGGTTTGGGACAAATGAAACATTGTTTTTAGACCAAAATAAATTTTTTGACTTTTTCATTTTGCTGAAATATTTTGAAAAAAAAAAATAATAATTTGGAGTCAACCTGAATCTTTTTTTTTTAATTCAGTCACTGAACCAGAAAATTGGCTATTAACACAGCTCTTCTCTAAGAACTTTCCAGCTATTTTCAAGATACATGCAATCAGTCATTGATTGTTGTTTGTATGATTATAGTGCCTAGGAGCCCCAGTCAGAGACCAGGACCCCATTGTGGTAGGCAGGCTACCAACACAGAACCAAAAGGTCAATCCTTCCCAAAAGAGTTTACAATCTAAGTATGAGACTAGAGACAACAGATGGGTACAGACAGACCAGGGAGAAAAAGAAAACAATGCAATAATATTGGTCAGCATGATGAGAGGCAGTGATCTTGACACTCCAGCAGCCTAACCATTGTAGGCATCATGTCAATGGAAAGTTTTGAGGAGGGATTTGAAGGTGGCTAATGGGTAAATTAGTTGATATTTTTAGGGAGTAACTCCCAAGCTTGAGGGGCAGTATGGGAGAATGCAAAAAGGTGTTTGTTTGAAAATTTAACAAGTAGGTAATGGAGGCTGACTTTATGGGCCAAACAGAGGTCAGTGTCAATGGGTCAATAGCAAATGAAAGTGGGGATCGACCATGAAGAACCTTGGAAGTAAAGACAAACAGATTATATTTGATGTAATAAAGGGGGAGTCAGTGCAGGGATGCAAATAGGATGACCAGATCACCACACTAAAATACTGGGATGACATCAGCCCTGCCCACAGTCCACCCCTGCTCCTCCCAGGTTCCTCCCAGGGGTGGAGGAGCGGGGATGCAGTGCGCTGTGGGGAGGGGAAGAGAAGGAGGTGAGGAGCAGGGACCTTGGCTGCAATTTTTCCCTGTGAGTGCTCCAACCCTGGAGCACCCATGGAGTTGGCACCTCCCTCCCACTCACCTCCTTACCTGAGTATCAGGACAAATGGCCTCCCAATCATACATTGATCGGGACGTGGGACAAAGGGTTAAATATCGAGACAGTCCCAATTTTATCAGGGCATCTGGTCACCCTAGATGCAAAGAAAGGACTGACATGGTCAAAACAACAGGCTAGGAAAATGACCTTGGCAGAGCATTCTGAAGGGATATGACTGGGACAAGACTGCATTTGTCAAGTCCAGCGAGAAGGATGTTGCAGTAAGTGAGACATGAAATGATAAGAGTTTGGGTCACTGGAGAAAATAAAGACTTTAAGAAAGTCTCTAAAGCAGGGATCAGCAATCTTTGGCCTGCGGCCTGCCAGGGTAAGCCCTCTGGCAGGCAAGCTGGTTTGTTTACATGCCGCGTCCACAGGTTTGGCCAATCACAGCTCCCACTGGCCGCAGTTCACTGCTCCAGGCCAAAGGGGGCTGCTCTAAAGCAAACATGTAATTTTTTTTCTAGCAAACAGCTCTCTTGCCATTCTTTTTATGTCTGAATATTTTAGATGAATAACCTGTTGCTCGTAAGATAGCTCTTGATCACTTAAGTTATCCTTTTTACACTTTTAAATAATCATTATATTTTGCATTTTAATGGGACTTGCCACTTTAGGGGGCCAGTTCTGCCAGTGAGACTATTTACAGGTTTTAATGGGAGCATGTGATGGGGTTTACAGACCCCAGGCTCAGATAAAAGGAGTGATTGAACAGTATTGGGCCAAGAAGGCTCCAATCTTCAGTAGCTGCCGGGCATGCTCTCTATGGAAGAACTGCTTAAAAGGGAGCTCTGGCAGTCCAGCATGGGGGAGCATGGAGGAAAGACTGGCTTCAAGAAAGCAGACAGGCTGTAGCCACTGAGGCAGAGCAATTTACAGGGGAAGGACTGCGACTGTGAGTAAGACTAGGCTGGGATCCCCCTCCCCCTGACTAAGTGGGGGACAACTGGACTTGGAGAGTGAGCTAAGAAGCATCCCCACCATCCCCTTCAGCTGAAGCCCTGCACTACTGAGACAGTAAGCAGAAGGTTGGACCATGCCCCAAACTGAAGGGAAACAGGGGAGGTAGGAAGCGGCTCAGGGGAGGTTTAGAGAGGCAGCCAGAAGGAACTGAGCCACCCCTCACCTCTTTTCCCTTGGGCCCTGGGTCAGACCCGGTGGAGAGGGAGGGCCTGGGTCCCCCTACCCCTCCCTCTTCCCCCTACTTTCGAGAGATCCTGGACCAGGAAGACTCTGGGGGGGTGGCTGCCAGGTCCCCAGACTGCCTGGAAGAGCCACCTCAAGGCTCAGAGAGACTGTCTGGCTGCAGCCTGACTAGAAGGCCTGCTGGCCCATAAGCAAAGCCTGCTACAAAGTGGTGATGAATGTGGGCACTGTATAAAAGATGAGTAAAAGATGGATTTGGACAAGCCATTGAAATGGGTTATGGAACAGCAGCAGCAGCAGATCCAGTTACAGTTGCCCAGCAACACCAGCAGCAACAACTCATCAAGGAATTAACAGCCCAGCAAAGAGACCAACAGCAACATCTTGTGCAGCAGATGGCCACACTGTTTCACTCACAGGGTGTGCTGGGGAGTTCGGCAGCAGGCAGCTCTGGCCCAAGCCTGGACCTGAGTCCTCCGCTGAAGCTAACAAAAATGGCACAAGAGAACAACCTGGAGGTATTCTTGGTAACCTTTGAAAGTGTGGCCACACTGGCTTGCTGGCCTGCAGAGAGCTGGGCTACTCTGCTAGTGCCGTGCTTGACAGAAGTGGCCCAGGCTGTGTACTGGGGTCTTGATATGATAGCTGCACCCCCGACTGAAGGCGGCCATCCTAGACATGTTTTGATATTTCCACCAAGATGTACCACAAGTGATGGGGGAAGGGGAGGTTCACACCCAGGACATGACCACAGGTTGTGGCCCAGTGCCTAAGAGAACATTGCCTGTGGTGGCTCCAGCCTAGCAAAAGTTGGGAGCCTAAGTATCCAAAAGAATTGTCCTAGAACAGTTCACACCGATTCTCTCTCCTGGTGGATGGGAATGGGTGACATGCCACTGTCCTGAAATCCACTCTGATAACCAGGGCTGCCCAGAGGATTCAGGGGGCCTGGGGCAAAGAAATTTTGGGGGCTCCTTGCATAAAAAAAGTTCCAATACTATAGAATACTATATTCTTGTGGGGGCCCCTGTGGGGCTCAGGGCCTGGAGCAAATTGCCCCACTTGCCCCCCCCCCGAGGCAGCCCTGCTGATAACCTGGAGCAGGGGTCCTCAACTCAGTGCCCGCAGGGGCATCTAAATGCACCCACATCCTGGCTGGCGGTGGAGCATCCGCTGAAATGCTGCTAAATTTCTGCGGCATTTCAGTGGTGACGCCTCTTGATGATGTCACTTGTCGGCGGCAAGTGATGTCATCGAGAGGCGTCGCCGCTGAAATGCCACAGAAATTCGGCGGCATTTTGACGGGTGCTCCACCGCCGCCACGGTCCTTTGTCTGGCACCCGCCAGACAAAAAGGTTGGGGACTACTGACCTGGAGAATTACCAGTTCCTCAGAAGGCCCAGAGCAGAAACCTCTCAGGCCAGGCCAGTCCCGCCTCAGCTGATCCAGGCAACAGAAAAGACAGCAAGAAAAAGGTGGGCCAGAAGGACCAGGCTATCTCAGCTTAGCAAGGATGGGGGGAGGCAGATCAAGAATGGCAGGTGGGCATGTGCAGTTCCAGGTGGCACCCCATCAGCACAGGGGTTTGTTTCACATATGGGGAGCCTGGACATTTCCATTGCAACTGCCTGTACATGCACTGACTCTATGGCCAGATATGAGGCCAAATCCAAGTCCCGTAAGAGGAGGCCAAGGCCAACAAAACTAGTAGTGACCATACAGGTCAATGGCATGGATGTGCAAGGACTAATTGACCCAGGGTGCTGCCAGACTCTGGTGAAAGCGAGCCTAGCAGGGCCTGAAACAGTTCCCACAGGCACTGTCTATTTGCAATGCATTCATGGGAATGTGCTGTGCTTCCTTACTCCACGGAGAAAGTGCCACTAAGCATGCAGAACCATCGGATCTGTGTGGCAGTAGCCCTGAATTTGGCATATCTGGTAATAATCGGGCAAGACTGGAGGTTTTTTAGAGACCTGATGCAGTCTGAGAATGGGGAGCCTCTGCGTGGGACTGACAGTGACACTGGAAACAAGGAGACAGCGGAGCCACAAGCCTTAGCAGGCGAAGGCAAGGAGGAAGACCCAGGACAAGGAGCATGGGCCCCCGCAGATGGCATCTTGGCTGAAGTGGGACGGACTTTCCCCAAGGGGGACAAACAGAAGAAATTAAGTGAGCCGACAGTGACCAACATATTTTTGGACAAAATGGATTTTGTTGAAGAATAAAGAAACTACTCAACATTGGGATGAGCCTATGAACAGCTCACCTGGGTCAATGGTGAGGTGGTAGAATGTTGATTCCAGAAACAATGGCCTCACTTCAAGCTAGAGAACAGAGAAGGACCACCAGATAGGAAATGTTAAAATGCAATTGCTTGTCCCAAAGAAGTACCTCAGGGAAATACTATGACTGCCACATCCTGTGGGGGATCCCTTAGTCAGGAGAAAACTCTCAACCAGGTGATACTTTGTCCACCAGGAGGTACAAGAGTACTGTGCCTCCTGGCCAGAATGCCAGTGGGCAAGTCAAGGGAAGGTAACCTGGACCCCGCTGTTACCCCTCCCTGTGGTAAGGGAACACATTTGAGGGGATCAGCCTGGACCTAGTGGGCCCATTGGAAAAGAGTGCAGCTGGATTCCAGCACAGACTAGTCCTATTAGTCTATGCCACATGGTACCCCTAGGTGATTGCACTACACTCCACAAAGGCAAAAACCCTTGCCCTGGAACCCCTGAAAGTGTTCGCCCAGGTGGGGATCCCTTGGGAAATAATCATAGATCAGGGCACCAACTTTATGTCCCAACTTATGAGGGAACTGTGTAGCTTGTTGATGCTAAAAGCAGTTAGGACATCAGTGTACCACTCCCAATTCTATGGTCTGGTAGAGAGATTAAAGTAGGCTGCAGAATTTTGTAGCCTTGGAACCCTGCCCCTGGGACCAATTACTTCCACCACTCCTGTTCCCCATCCATGAAGTCTGTCAGGCATCAACAGGGTTCTCCCCATTCAAATTACTATGCAGGAGACAGCTGAGGGGAGTACTAGACTTCCTCTGGGAGACATGGGGTGAACTAAGTTCCACAGCTAGGAACTCAGTACACTATGTGCTATAACTAAAAGAGAAGGCAAAGGCAATAGGAGAGTTTGTGAGAGAAAAATCTACCCAAGGCATAACAGGGCAAGTTCAAGTGTACAATAAGAGAACCAATGTCCGTAAGTTCCAACAGAGGGACTGGATGTTACTCCTGCTCCCCACCTTGGAATCCAAATTTTGGGTAGATGGCAAGGCCCCTTTGAAGTGATCAGATGAATTGGGGCAGTAAATTATGAGGTTCATCAACCCAGAAAAAGGAAAGACATTAAGATATACCATGTCAACCTGCTAAAGGCCTACAAATATTGAGATGGGCTCCTGGTAATGCCATATCCTCCAGAACTCAGGCCCCAGGCTCCCATAGCCCCCAGCTCTGACTAAATCCTGGTCAGAGAAGACCTGCAGATGTAGCAAAAGTGGCAGATCCAAAAACTTGCCCAGTCCTTCTTGGCAGTCTTTTCCACAGTTGCAGAACAAGCTCATCTAGTGTTCCATCACAGAAAGACTGAAACAGGGAAAAAGGTAAGCGAGAACTTTTGGGTATTGCTGAGGCACATATGGGAAATGGTATAGATGAACTGCAAGTTATATTAGACCTTAGGGTAGTCGAAGAGTCACATGGTGAGTGGTGAAGCCCTGTTGTGTTGGTATCTAAATAGGATGGGTTGACCAGATTCTTCAGAGACTTCCGGAAGGTCAAAGGAGTATCCAGATTGGAGGCCTACCTGATGATGAAGGTTGACAAATCATGAGAGAGGTTAGGGGCCGCCAAGTATATCTTCACCCTCAACCTAACCAGGGGTCATTGGCAGATCCCTTGATTCTGGAGTCCTGAGAAAAGACAGCCTTCCACACGCTGTTTGGCCTGTACCAATTTCAGACAATACTGTTTGCTCTACATGGAGCAACAGCTACCTTCCAAAAGCTGATTCATAGTTTCATAGACTCTAGGACTGGAAGGGACCTCGAGAGGTCATCGAGTCCAGTCCCCTGCCCTCATGGCAGGACCAAATACTGTCTAGACCATCCCTGATAGACATTTATCTAACCTACTCTTAAATGGGCAAGGTGCTTCAGCCTCATGATCAGGATGCAGCTGTGTGCATCGATGATATCGTCATCTACAGCAAGTCCTGGAATGAGCATTTAAAACATATTGCAAGAGTCTTGCAGGCCCTCCAGAACTGCTGGATTTAGAGCTAATCCTGCCAAGTGCCACATGGCTAATTGAGAGGTGATGTACCTGGGGTATGCAGTGGGGAGGGGGCAGACAGATGCCTCCAATATCAGCCTGGGAGCCATATTGTCCCAAGAGGTGGAGGGAGAAGAACACCCAATCCTTTACCTCAGCTGGAAATTGTTCCCATGGGAAGTGGCATACTCAGTGATAGAGAAGGATTCCTTGCCAGTAAAATGGGCCATTGAAGTACTCTGCTCTTACTTATGGAGCCAGCCATTCCATCGCATGACGGATCATGCAGCTCTCCAGTAGCAGAACACCACAAAAGATCATAACTTGAGGATTATGCTCTGGTACCTCTCACTGTACCTGAACAAGCTTGAGATACTGCATTGAGTGGCATGTGACCACAAGAATGTGGACTTCTTTTTGCAGAGACCTATCCATACAGATCAACCCTGCAGCACTCAGACTGAGGGGATGGGTGTGTGATGGGGCTTACAGACCCCACACTATGGAAAAAAGAAGTGGCGGAACAGTATAGGGCCAAAAAGGCCCTGTTTCTGAGCTGGGCATGCTCCCTATGGAGGTCCTGCTTAAAAGGGAGCTCTGGTAGTCTGGCGGAAGGAGCACGGAGGACAGCGTGGCTGCAAGTAAGCAGACAGGCTGCAGCCACTGAGGCAGAGCAATCTATAGGGGATGTACTGTGATTGTGAGTAAGACTTGGCTGGGATCCCCCTTCCCTCTGACTAAGGTGTGAGGGGGGACAACTGGATTCTGAGGATGAGCTGGGAAACAGCCCCACCATCCCCTGCATCTGAAGCCCTGAACTTTCTAGGCTGTAAGCAGAAGGCTGGAGGCCAGGCCCCAAACCGAAAGGAAACATGAAGTAGGAAGAGGTTCAGGGGGAGGTTGATCTAGTGTGGCAGCCTAAAAGGGCTGAGACACCCCTCACCTCTCTCCCTTTGGGCCCTGGGCCAGAACTCAGTGGTGAGGGAAGGCCCAGGTCCCCCTATCCTTCCCTCTTTCCCCAGACTCCTGAGAGATCCTGGAGGATTCCAGGCGGGTATGACGAACTGTGGCTTGGCCACTGGAGCCACAGACTGTCCGGAAGAGCCATCTCAAGGTTTGGGGAGATTATTTGGCTGTGGCCTCACCAAAAGGCCTGCTGGCCCCCAACCAAAGCCCACTACAGACCACTTCTGGAGGAAGGTGCTACCTATGGTGAGTGAAGACATCCAAATCAGCCCAGTGTGAGCAAGGGTGGCAAAATCTGGCCCTGGGTGTGCAAATTGGTTTAGAATTCCCAACAAGTATTTTCCTCCACACCTTAAAATGGGTTTGCTCCTAGTGTTATGATTTTTAACACCATGTCTATTCAGACTTTAGGTGTTGCATTAAAGCCTTTACAGAATTACATACAAATGCAGTTCATAAATAGAAATGTTTAGGAAAGTGGGTTGATTCTTCAATTAAGGTAGGGCATATGCACTAGTGTGGTGATAAATAGTACATGCACATTCAGGCTCTCTGGTTAGGCCCAATGTTTGCCTGATTCAGCATAGCATGCTTTAATAATATAATTCAATTCTTCCTCATTTTTAATATTATTTGAGCCTGTTAATATAATTTGGTGAGCTATTACAGTTGTTACAGCTGCTAGTTTTGCCCTTAATACTGATTTCACTTATGACCTCAGTCAGAACAAGATTTAAAGTTTGGGATGATGTAAGTGAATAAGGATTATTAGATTTATTCATATGGCAATTTAAATAAGAAACTGCCTGGCTTAAAATAAACGATAAATGAAAAATGCATGTGATTTATAGACCCATCCATTCTAAAGATTTATAAGTGGAGGAGGACGATTAAGTAAGAGACAGACCTGATTACATGAAATATGTAATTTTTATAATGCAATATTGGAAGCAAGCTGCTAAACAGCACCAGCATAACAATGATTGGCTAAACAGTTTATTACAATATTACTGTACAGCTGGTATGCAGTGGACATGCAGACCACTGAGCATTTTTATTCCCTTTACCTCACAACTGGGGGATAATATGTTTGATGAAGAGGCTCTTCCTTTCCGTCACTGCAATGGAGTCTCTCTCAGAGCATGCTATGAAATTTGTGTCCCTTTTAAGCTTTGTTTATTCCACCCCCATTTCAGAGCCCCGATGAATTTTCTCTTTTTTTCCCCACTTTCCTACAAACAGAAATGCAGGCATCCTCAAGGCCACATGCCATGATTTCTACCCTGTCCTCTGCAGTCCACCAGCTTTCCAGAATCAGCTACAGAAGAGGATTGCTGCAGGGCTCTGCATTGGCATTCACTCCTTCACAGGAGTGGAGCATGCTCAGACACACTGTTGCAGAAACTAGAGGACCAAAAATAATTGTTCAGCTTTTCTACTAGTTATCAGATAAGAGCAAACTAGTTTGTTCCCTGCATTAAGCTTATATTATATTGCATGTCACAGACTTTAAGGACAGAAAGGACCTTTATGATCATCTAGTCCAGGGGTCAGCAACCTTTCAGAAGTGGTGTGCCGAGTCTTCATTTATTCTCTCTAATTTAAGGTTTCACGTGCCGGTAATACATTTTAACGTTTTTAGAAGGTCTCTTTCTACAAGTCTATAATATATAACTAAACTATGGTGATATGTAAAGTAAATAAGGTTTTTAAAATGTTTAAGCAGCTTCATTTAAAATTAAATTGAAATGCAGAGCCCCCTGGAACAGTGGCCAGGACCCGGGCAGTGTGAGTGCCACTGAAAATCAGCTCATGTGCTGTTTTTGGTACACGTGCCATAGGTTGCCTACCCCTGAACTAGTCTGACATTCTGCATAACAGGCCACAAAATTTTACTGAGTGCTTCCTGAATTTTATCATCTTTATTTTAGCACTGAATAGGTGCCATTGAAGGACAACATTTCTTTCTGTGAATACTTACTCCTGATTAATGTACTATAAGGCCTCATGGATTACATAGATCAGGGGTCAGCAACCTTTCAGAGGTGGTGTGCCGAGTCTTTAATCATTCACTCTAATTTAAGGTTTCAGGTGCCAGCAATACATTTCAACATTCTTAGAAGGTCTCCTTCTGTAAGTCTATAATACAACAATAGTTTAGTTATGTATGTAAAGTAAATAAGGTTTTTAAAATGTTTAAGAAGCTTAATTTAAAATTAAATAAAATGCAGAGCCCCCTGGATCCCCAGTGGCCAGGACCCAGATACCGTGAGCACCACTGAAAGTCAGCTTGCGTGCCGCCTTCGGCACCCGTGCCATAGGTTGCCTACCCCTGACATAGATTAATAGTAATTTAACATCTCTAAATCCTAGAGCCCTATTGTGAACTGCAGCTTGAAGTGTGTGCAATCTGATCACAAACAAATAAAAAATAATGCACTGTCTGATGATTGTGACTAGGCAATGCAAACTCACCTGCAGCTTTGGTTAAGGGTACCAGCCTATGCCACGGTAGAGGAATTAATAAACTTTTTATCAGGAAAAGTAACATATGCATTCAAAATGAGGGAGTCTTCAATAACATAATTTGCATGAAACAGAGTTGACCCAGAAAATTCTAATCTAAATCCCAACCTGATTTGTATAGAGTAATTTAATTTCCTCCCTACTAGTTATATGGATTTTATCAATTATACCAATTAAATTGTCAAGCAGATTTATTGACCAGTCATCCTCATGACACTTTCTTTGATATACTATTCTGGTATCATCAACTGGTCATGCATGTCTAATTTCAGGTTTTGGTGTCATTATGTGCATTTGAAAAGCAATCAGAATTCTCAAAAGGAAGGCTTGTAATAAATTACTGCTATGAGCCAAACTTTCAAAAGGGGTCGCTACATTATTCACCTACAATTTTGTGCCTGCAATTAATGGAAGGTGCAATCAATTTAGATGCCTGACAGTCTGATTTGTGGGATATATGACAATTCTGACTACAAATCAGGCAGTTAGGGATCTGTATGTTAACAGCTAGATTCCAAAATAGATTGCTCTTGCAAGAATGCACATGCAATTTACTGTGGATGCAAAATTTCAAGTAAAAAAATTAGAGGCCCCTTTTAAATTTGTCAACCTCAGTTTCTTTTTACACTGAATTCTTTCTATTCCTTGGTGTGCCGGTCAGTTGATAATATTTTCTGAAATAACCTTGTTATCCACTGTGATTAATTTGACTAATAAAATAAATTTGAATTTGACAGAATGAATTAGTAGAATCAGACACCTCATTTCCATGAAACTAGTTGCAAAAAATATATTTGTATGTGTTGCAACTCTGGATTTCTTTTTAACCTGTTCTAAAACATTACACACAGGCTTGCCAAGACAAAAGAAAAATGTCAGGAAAGTCAGCCATTACCTGCTAGTTGCAGTCAAAGAGAAATAAAGGTGCAAAATGGAGACCATCACCCTGGAGAAGATTCGCTAGTCAAACAGAAAAGAGCAAATCTAAGTAACAAGTAATCCATTCATTAGAATGTGCTTCCCCTCCCACTAGATGGGTTGCTGTAGTGGGAGTAAGAGCAAAGCTGACAGTCAGTGGAAAGTGAAAGTAAAAGTATTCTGGGGTGTGGTGCAGCCATTAGACAGTTCTAGGGCAGACCAACACTTTCTAAAGTTAGGGATGCCAACTTTCTAATCACTCAAAACTGAACACCCTAGCCCTCCCCCCCCCCCACTACATTCCCCTTCCCTTGGTGGTTCACTCTCCTCCACCCTCACTCAGTGTCGCTGGGGTGATGCAGGGGGTTGGGTGGGGTGGGTGAAGGCTCTAAATGGGAGTGCAGGCTCCAGTGTGGGGCCTGAAATGAGGGGTTCAAGGTGCAGGAGGGGGCTGTGGGTTGAGGCAGGGCGGTGGAGGTGCAGGAGGGGGTACAGGCTCTGGAATGGAGATGTGGGCTCTGCGGTGGGGCTGAGGATGAGGGGCTTGGGGTGGAGAAGTGGGCTCTGGGCTGGGGCACGGGCTTACCTTGGCAGTTCCTGATCAGCACCACGCTGTGCCCCAGAAGCAGCCAGCAGGTCTGGCTCCTAGGTGGCAGGGCCAGGAGGCTCCGTGTGCTGCTCTCACCCACTGGCTCTCAGCCACAGTTCCTGGCCAATGGGAGTGTGGAACTGGTGCTTGGGGCGGGGGCAGCATGCGGAGCCCCATGGTCCCCCTGCCTAGGAGCCGGACCTGCTGACCACTTCCAAGGCACAGCACAGCGCCAGGACAGGTAGGGACTAGCTGCTTTAGCCCTGCAGCACTGCTGACCAGACTTTTACCTACCCGGTTGGCAGTGCTGACTGGAGATGCCAGGGTCCCTTTTCCATTGGGCATTCCGGTCAAAAACCGAACACCTGGCAACCCTAAGTTGTATTAAAGGATTGTTGGTGTTGAAGACAATGTGGACTCATCCTGTTCCTTAGGAGATCCCTGGTCCTATAGTATCATCGTGGCACATTTCAGAGCTGGTCTCTGTATTTCCCACCCCAAGCATTCAAAAATCATGAGTCAGGTCCCTCACCCCAGCCCACCCCAAATCATAAGATTTGCTTTAAAGGAGCTTTTTAAAAAATACACTGGGGGAGGGAGGCTGTGTAATTTGCCTTCTAGTTACTGAGCTTTTAAGGTACACTCTGGTCATGTTGTCAAGCTTTTTCTTTCCAACCATGAAGACTAGAAACTCTTTTTTTTTTCCAAATGGAAGATGAGATTCTCACCCACTCACATGCTTCCACAAGCTAGAATTTAAGAAAAACACCCCCCAAAAAAATCATGACACTTGGCAACACTATTGGGATTAGCTCCTAAATAGTACATTAGCAGATAAAACTGCAAAGTGCTTTTAAACCAGATTACAAAGAAGTCAGATTTTAGACAGTTTTACATGCCACTTGCCATTAATGTGTGTTATAAAATAAATCGATCAATCAGGAGCAGGCAAGTTGACAGACACTGAGGTGACAGTGATAGGTCGCACTCTTATTGAACCCCTATGACAGTGATTGGCAACCTTTGGCATGTGGCCTGCTAGGGTAAGCATCCTGGCGAGCCGGGCCAGTTTGTTTACCTGCCACATCTGTCTGCAGGTTCAGCCAATTGTGGCTCCTACTGGCTGTGGTTCGCCGCTCCAGGCCAATGGGGGCAGCGGGAAGGATGGCCAGCCCATCCCTCGGCCCACACCGCTTCCCGCAGCCCTCATTGACCTGGAGCGGTGAACCGCGGCCAGTGGGAGCCGTGATCGGCCGAACCTGCAGATGGACCTGGCAGGTAAACAAACCAGCCTGTCCCGCCAGGGTGCTTACCCTGGCAGGCCGCATGCCAAAGGTTGCCAATCCCTGCCCTATGATTAGTGTAAAGGTCTGATGGTCTCTTCAAAATTAACTCGTGTCATCCAGATGGGCCATTTCATCTTTAGTCACTGAAAGTCAAAGTTCCATAAGTGCTATACCTACCCTGAGCCAGAATCCCACTATTGACTGACTGTCTTTCGCATTGCAATATTTATTCTGATGGGTCATGCTAGTACAGAACTATCATCAGCTGAAATGTTCTTTATGGAACAGATTAGCCACAGCTGCAATGAAAATTAACCACCTGGTCTAGGGTCAGTCAGCATGTTATGATGAAAAGTGCCCAGTGAGATAAACATGCTAAGCTGAAATGACTTGTTAGCAGAATTTACAACAATCCCTACAACATTGGCATTTTCCAGCCAAAGGCATGCAGGTGAGCATGTGTATGTATTTGCAGCACCCAGAAGGTACAGAGCCAAACACCACTAGCCTCCGTGCCAATGTCCTTTCCCAGAATTCCCATGCATGAAGCAGCTACAGCCAGCACATACTGAGCATGAGCAGTAGGGTGCTGCTAGTGTTGCCAGCAGCACTAAACACTACACAAGAAGTTGTTTTACTGGGTGTGTGGTATGGCCATGGAACAGTCTCCCCTGTTCACTAAGTCACCAGGAGCCCTCTACTGGAGGCAGCATAGGGCTACATCCTTTCTAAAGCTGGCTGTTACCTTCAGCACCTCCCGAGACATTCTGCCCAGCTCCTCTCCCATCCACTGCCACACCATTACTGTGCCTCCACTCCAAAATATAGCTCTGGTTGTTAGGACCCTTACATGTGCCCCAAAATCCCTTTCCTCCTGAGGCTGTGCAAGAATATAAGACTAAGAACCTTGATCAAAGGATGCTTGTGCAAGAAACAAGCAGATCCACCTCAGACCAAGATGTGGAACAGGAATGCTTTTAAAACAACAGAAAGGAAAAGGGTTTTTTAAAGTGTTTGAAGACATTTGTGAAATGGTTTTATTTCTTTATGCACAATAACCTCAAGCTAACAGATAGTTAGTAACGGAGACAGATATCAAGAACTATTGCATTGGAGAATGGTCCTGACACTAGTACGATCATGGATACATAAATAGGAGAATTTCAAGTAGGAGTAGAGAGGTTATTTCTCCTCTGTATTTGGCACTGGTGTGATTGCTGCTGTGACTGTGTCCTATCCTGGTGCCCACAATTCAAGAAGGATGTTGATAAACTGGAGGGAGTTCAGAGAAGAGCCATGAAAATGAGTAAAGGTTTAGAAAACATGCTTTTTAGCGATTGAGGTCTTTGAGCCTATCTATTTAGCTGATTAAAGAGGTTAGGGGTGACTTGATTGCAGTCTATAAGTATATAAACAGGAAACAAATATTTAATAATGGTCTCTTCAATCAAGCAGAAAAAGGTGCAACATGATCCAATGGCTAGAAGACGAACCTAGACAAATTCAGACTGGAAATAAGGTGTAAAATTTTGACTGTGTGGATAATTAACCTTTGAAACAATTTGCCAAGGGTCGTGGTGGATTCTCCATCACTGACAATTTTTAAAACAAGATTGAAAGTTTTTCTAAAAGCTCTGCTCTAGGAAGAATTTTGGGGAAGTCTTATGGCCTGTGTTATAGAGAATTTCAGAATAAGTAATCACATTAGATGATTCTGGCCTTGGAATCTAGGACTATGAATTAAATATATTACCTGTAAAAATATTGAAAAAAACAAACAAACTTAGGAAACTATGTAGACATCAATAATCATGTACTCTATTAAAAGGGCTTAATAGAGAGAAGTTAATGGTCCTGAACTATTAATATGGAATCCTAAATGAAACTAAAAACTAGTATTCTTGGCAATCGCTAAAGGGGAATCTCCAGGCCACAAATGCAAAGCGCATTAAGAATTATGGGAACTAAAAACCAGCCCAGAGCTACTGTACAAGGACTGGAAAAAATTAAAGAAAAGTTTCATCTTGCACACAAGTTCAGAATAGTCATACATCATTCTAGGTTACATCAAGAGCAAGACAATCACATTTTGCTTAACATATTGGAAACGTAATTTCTTCCAGTTCACTATCATAGTACAGATAAAAAGTCATCTCCATGCAAAAATGTTTCTGTGCATTTTTTCTTCATTTCACAGAAGCAGGGCCCATGTCATGGCGGGGGTGTGGGGGGGAATCACCTTACAAGCAGGTTTAACTTATATATTTGTACTGATTTGTAATATATATTTATAAATGTGATACTGCATTGAACCCAGGTGTTACAGAATGGAGAATATGCTCCTTCATTCCCATTTTAAAGTCATTTGATAATTGTGGGCCTGATTTTCCCATCACACTAGTTTTACACTGACTTCAGTGAAGTTACTCCTGATTAACCCCAGTGTCGGAGCAGAATCAATCTCTATAGGACAAATTCTGATCTTGCTGACACCTCTAAATCTGGAGTAATTCCACTGAAGCCAATGGAGTTCCTCCTTGGCCTTCCAGCCACCTTTGATAGAGCTGACTGCTGTTCTTGAAATTCTTTCCTCCCTTGGCTTCTGTGTCCCTGCCCTTTCTTGGCTCTACTCTTACCTCTCTAAATGCTCCTTCGGTGTCCTCTGGATGCTCCTCCTCATCCACCCCCCAGTTTTCTGTGAGAGACCCACAGGGCCCTGTCCTTGATCCCCTTCTCTTCCCTATACATCTTATCTCTAGGTAATCTCATCTGCAAACACTAATTCAACTATCATATCTGTGCTGACAACTCACAGATCTACCTTTCTACTCCAGACTTATCTCCTGTACAAACTAAAAGCTTGACCTGTCTGTCTCTGCCAGTTCAAGCTGAATATGGCTAGACAGAGCTCTGAATCTCCCTCCCACCGAAGTCCTCCCTCTTTTCTAGATCACCATGGACACCACCACCATCCTGCCTGACCTGTCACTCAGACCATAATCTGAGTGTCTTCTTGGACTCTGACCTCTCTCTAGGTCCTCATAGCCAGGCTATGTCTAAATTTTGCTGATCCTTTCTGCATACCAGCTCTTTCCTACTCATCCACACAGCTAAAACTCTTGTCCAGACTAATCTCTCATCTTGATTACTGCATCATCCCTCTCTCTGGCCATGAGAAATGCAATCTTATCCCACTCCTATTAATTTAAAATGCTGTTCAAAGCTCATTTTCATAGCTCATCACTTTGACCACATCAGCCCTCTCTCTGCATCCTTCCACTGGCTTCCTCTTCTTCATTGTATCAAACAAACTGATGGTATTCATTTTCAAGGCCCCTCATAGTCCATCTCTACCCTAGCTATCTTTTCTTATTGGTAACAAGCTGTCGATTCTCAACTCCAATCAACCTGGGATGGCAGCGTTCACTGCCCAATTGTTAAACTCTCAAATACACACCTTCATGCTTTCTCATGCTGCCCCATGCTCTTGGGAAGCACATCCCACAAACATCCACAAAGCCATCTCAAATCCTTCCACAAACCTCTCCTTTGCCATGATGCCTGCAAAAAACTTGAGAAGTTAGTCTACTGGTGTGCTGAGACCACAGCCTGTCATGCTGCCCAGTAGTGTCTCATTGTTTCCTTGTCCTCCTCCACCTGTTTGTAGTCATCTGTTATTTCTCATTTCTGCTTAGATTGTCAACCCCTTTGGGCAGGAGGTCTTTGTTCTGTGTTTGTACATCACCTTGTACGATGGCCTAAGTCATAGAGGTTGATCCCTCTAGGCCAGCGGTGGGCAACCTTCAGGCCTGGCCGCCGCTTCCTGCAGCTCCCATTGGCCAGGAACAGCAAACCACAGCCATTGGGAGCTGCGGGAGGCCGTGCAAATGTAAACAAATGGTCTGGCGGCTCACATGCGGCCTGTGGGCCACAGGTTGCCCACCACTGCTCTAGGCACTATGGTAATACAAGTTATTAATAAATAATAATAATAAAAAAAACTAGAATGCGATCAGAATCTGGCTGTACAGTATTGGTCTGTCTTTTAGAGATGCTAAACACCTGCAACCAACGTCAATGGGAGACGCAAATATCCAGCCCCTCTAATATTGAGCCATATGGACTTAGCTATTGGGCCCCAGAATCTGGTGTTCTGTGCCTCAGCTGTGTTCTGTTGTTATAACCAGACTGAAGACTTATCTGTTGTCTTTGACTCAAATTTTGTTTCATGTCGTAATTTTAAAACTGTTTTTAAAATGCTTCAGGACACATTAGTCAAAAGCATAAATGACATTGTATTATAAACATGGGTTGACAAAAATAATTAGATAGAGCTTTCTGTATGGCAAAGATACCAGGACAGTGATTAAATGATTTTCAAAGGAGTCAGCTATGAATAGTTCATAGGCCGCTTCCAAAAAATCAGCAGAAGACTATTTAAAATATAGAATTAAAATATAAGTTGAGTGATCATTAAGAAGGGAGAAAACTTCATGAATTATTTGCAAATGGTCATACTGTGAATGAGACAACAATGAATTGTTGAGCTTTGCCAAAAAGTATTATGAATTACTACTCTTTTGATACTTACTGAATAAAGTTATAAGCTATAAATTTCAGGGACCAAATCCTGTTCTCTGGCATAGATTGGTGGCAACATACTGAAGGAAATGGAGTTATTTTGGATTTATACTTGTATGACCAATAGCAGAATAAGGCCACAAGTGAATTAGATTAATTAGGTGGAGTAGTTACACATTAAAGACCCAAGTCCTTTTGGAAAGAAAATTACTTTTCAAAGCACTGAAAAAGTCATTTGAAAACTTAATGAAAAAAACTTAACTAAAGGTTCCCAATATTACTGGTAGCTGGGTACGTGTATTAGGGAATATTCAGGTTAGCAAACAGCGATCATAAACTGCAATGTCACACGGTCACTAAAATACAAATAATCATCAACTATTCCAGTGCTGCCTTACATACCTGATACTATATGTGGGCAAAATGTACCCATATCCCTGCCCCCTGTAATGGGTACCGTACTTTAGGTTTAAGTTCAGATGGAAGTTTGCCATGTTCTACCCTCACACACAGGCTCCTCTGGTTTAATGTTGCCGCCTAGTTCCAATAGTAGTTTAAAACCTAAGGCAAGTCAGACCACCTCTAATTAAAAGGGTTAGGAAGAAACTTTCCCTTTGAGCAGGTCCTCCCATAATTGCTAATTTCAGTGCTTCTTGCTCCTTCCTATCGGCCATTGTCAGAGTCAGGATCTTAGATTAGATCGACCACAGATTCAGTAAAGCAATTCCAATGTGCTTGCATAAATGTGCTGAAGCCCAGATTTTAGGTAGCATCCAAGCTATGCTCAGCATAGCTCAGGAAGTGGGGGCCATTAAGCAATCTTTACACCAAATGGTCACCAGTTTGGTCCCCAGCATGAAGTAGAGTAGCTACTCTATTTTTCACCAGGTACCCATGTCTTTTAAAGGCCATTGTGGCAGCTAGGGAGATCTGGAGTATAGCGAAGATCTAGCTATCCCTCCTCCCGCCCGAACAAGCCTCCTACCCCAAGGGGTGGCTTAGGAGCCACTAGGGCAGACCTACTCCATCTGGGGATTCCCCTGTCTATATAGGGAAGCAGTGTGGTGAGCTGCAGGGGATACAAAATACCTGGCATTATTCAAATGACACAAAAAGTGGCAATGACTGACTAGAAGGAAGGATAAGCAGGTGACCTCTTCCAGAGGACAGTCACTACAGCGCAGAGTCTTTGACATAATGAGAAAGTAGAAATAAAGGGGAGAACGAGGGTCTCCTGTTGGAGTACAGGATCCCACAAAAGACTGCTGCATCTTGTTCCATTTATGACAAAGCAACAGACTCAGGCTGAATGCCATTAGTTGACAGCAACTCCTACCTCATCTTCTTCCAGCTCCTTTCTGTAATAAATGCTGATGGTTTCATATTAAAAAGACAGATTCACACTGCCTTATGGACATAAATAGTACAACATAGACCATGCAATAGCAAAAGCACAGATATGTGCATCAGCTAAAAGAGTAACTCCACAAGTCGGCCAGCAGATGTCTCTGTATTTCTTGTATGTACTACGTAATAGAATCGTTTTTTATTGCTTTCTGTGAAGAACGGTAAAATTCAGACATTTAAACGCACATTAGATTAGGGGACCAGGCAAAGCTCCAGACTCAAAATGGTGTCCATTTCTTTTATTTAAATTTCTCTTTGGATTAATCTTGAAAGCCTTTTTGGAAGAAAGGGATGGGGCTAAGGACAGAGGTTGAGCAAGATATGGGATACTAAATTAGGATAGTAAATTTATCATTTACATTTAAAAATTAAGAATAGATTTGAGACTCAGCAGTAACTTTATTATATTCTTACTAAGGCTTAATCGCACAGCCGGAGAGGCATGACATGAAAAACACCTTTATTCACATAAAAACATATTTTAAATGTTATAAAATTGCAATCTAGACACAGAAAGACACCAATTAAATAAAACAAAGTCCCTCTTAAGTGAGCATTAAGCATGGATCACTAAAACATCACCACCAAGTTCACTCAGGCTATTGTTAATACACCAAGCTGACCGAAAAGTGTCCAGATTCCAAGTCAATTTAGAGGAGGTGTAATCAGTCTGAAGACTGGCCACAATCAGTGCCTGGAACAGCCCTAACACATCACACCCCTCTACCGAGACCCCTCTGTTCTCGTGAGATATTAAAATAGCTAGATTTGCCTGACCTAGGAACCAGTTAGCCAGGTGGGAAAAAATGCAATCACTGCATCTCGCTCCCAGAACAAGCAGAAGCTTGGAGAAAGCCAATTCCAGATTCCTGAAAAGCTGCTGCAGAAAATAAAAGGGGATTCAGATGGGGGAGGTAAAGGAAAAAAATAAACATTATGTCTGAGGACTAACAGAAAGGGCACTGTGCAGACACCTTCACAAAATGACTGGTTGCTAGGATGCTATGCAGGACCCTCCTCTGAAAGTAACAAGTGCTTAGAAAGAGGAGGTTTGAACAGCATCCTCCAAGCCAGGGACGTGTAGAGTCACCCAGGGACAGAGCCATGCTTCAGGTTGTATAAGGGTGATCAGAGATGCTGGGATAATGCTGCACCTTGACACACATCATAGAGCTCCTTCTTAGTCATGGCAACAAAAGGAACATTTACCAGGACAATAATCTGCCTGAGAGCGCAACGATCTCATCTGTGGAAGGGGAGACCACCAGTGAGGGGAACACAGAATTTCACCCTGTAAGAACAGTCCCTGCAAAAATTTTCTGCAGATGCTGTGCAGTCCACTGAGGGAGCACCGCCTGAAATTCAGCGAGAACCTTATCCAAAAAATGTAAGAGCTGCCACTATTTCCAGTGTGACTGACAATGAACAATCAGGTGGGACAGGTTGGTCAATCCAGGCTGAGTAAAGGCAGAAAACAGGCTCCTGCAGGGAAGATCTTCAGCGGGGAAAAAGTGGGTTAAAAAAACAGAGGCTTTTTCAAGAGTCACAGTCTTAAAAAAAGTCGGGTCAGGCTGTATGCTGTATAGAAGCTGTTAAAAAGGCCACTATAGAATGGAGGCAAATCTAAACTCTAATTGACCGGGTGCAAGCCAAGGCCCATCCACACAACACAACAGAGGACAGAAAGGGCAAGGGACCTCCAGGCCAGACGGGAGTCTGAGTACAGCAACCACTGAACAATGTGGAGGCGAAAAGCTGCCATCCTACTGACCAGGCCAATGAGCCCCCAGCCACCCTCAATTAGTGGCAGGAACAATAAAGCATGGCACAACCAGTGGTAACCACCCAAAAAAAAAATGGTTAATGTTCTTCTGAATCTGGTCCAGGAGGCTTATGGGAGAATCCAGGCACTCCAGTTGGTGCCACAACATTGAGGTCACAAGGTTATTAGCGATCAAAACCCATTCTCAAAAAGAAAATCCAGGAAGGAGCTAGCGCCATCTCTGAAGCCAGTTCTGCACCTTCTCCTCAGCCCCCTCCCAGTTCCTTAACATGCATTGTTCAGATCTAAAAAAGAAAAAAAGAAAAAACCTAGCACCTAAATCCCAGAGGTACGCCATTGTACTTCTTGGGGCAACAATAGGGGAGCACTGCAGAGCCAAGAGCTAATAAGATCCAATTACTCTTTGCCCAGTTAATTCAGGTAGAGGACACTTGTTCATATACTTGTAAACAGGCACAAGCTGCCTGCACGTCACCTTCAAACATCATGAATGCAGATGTCATCCTCATAGGCTGACAGATAAAAAGGGAAAGCATCTAGCAACCCTGGCACAAACAGGCCAGTCAAATGGCTTCTTGGGAGATGCACGAATGGCTCCAGACTCAGGGCATACAACATCCCAGACAGAGGGCAGCCTGACGTATGCAGACTGGGAAGAAGCAGCTAACACCCCATTAATCTTTAAGAAACTAAAAATGTTATGGTAAAGAAATATATGAAGTGAACATTGCCCCAATCCCAAAGGCTTCTAACATTTTGAAAAGATAGCTATGGTTAAATCGATAAAAGGCCGCCTTTTGAGCCATTGAAATAAGTCGCACAGCCAGATTTAAAAGTTTGCTGACAGTATAAACGTCACAAATTAAGAACAAGTATACAGCAGTTGGAATACATTATGTTTGGTCAGGATGTAGCAGAGTCCAGACAGTCCTTTAGCTGCCTGGCTAAGACCCTGATATAATCTTATAATTAGAGCAGAGAAGAGAAATAGGTCTCCAATTCCTTAAATTGCAGAGGTCTCCTTTTCTGTGAAACAGGATGATCTCTGCCCTACAGCCACTGATGGGTAGCTCTTTCTCCTGGCTCCATTACAGCACCACTAGAAAAAAGTCAGCCAATAAGATACCAGAAAGGTTTGTTGAATTCAGGTACAGAAGCCCTGCTTGTAGAGAGCTGCTGGTCTGCAACAGAGAGCTCCTGTAATGGCAGCAGGATGTCCGGTAAGCAGACCACTCATCTGGTTTTAAACCAGATGAACTTGTCTAATGTGTGTCCCTCGCCTGGCACTGAGACAAAAACCAGACATGGTTTTATCCAGTTCCACACATAGGACGCCACAATGGGGAGCATGCTGCTCCATCCCTGCTGGTATGACTTCACACACACTATGTATGCGAGGTCATGCCAGGGCAGGGCAGCATGTTCTTCAAAATGGTGCTCCCTCCACCCCCATGCAGCACACTAGTGTGGGTGGGATCACGTTGACGGAGGCAGGCCCAAGCTGTTCCCAGAATGTCCAGTGTTCTAGGATTGTGCAAGTGACCACCCTAGCATCCAGGCACTGCGGCGCCTCACCAGCTAGACAGGGTAACCCCTGGTGTGGTTCTGCCATTGCCAGCACTTCACAGGCTTTGGGTGATTACAGGGTACTGTAAAAGGAAAGAGCTGCTGTCTGGATCTCAGCAGGGTCAGGTTCAAACGACCATTCGGCAGCCAGAGACAAGAGACCTGCCAATGGTCCGTAGTCTTTCTCCAACAAGAAAGAAAGAAAGAACTCACCTGGAAGCATCTATGTCATGTAGCTGGATAAGATGGCTCAAACCAGGACTCCCTGCACCTCCTCTTCCAACAAGGATCTCAGGGGTCAAAGTTTCTCAGTTACAATTTGAGGAATGGGCACTGAATTCCCTCCATCAAGGTTGCCATGAGGTCCAAGATATATCTCAAACCAGGGTGCTCATGGCCTGATGCAAGGCCTACCTGGCAACCTGGGTTTACTGGTGGCAGACCAGTTGGACCTGGACCTTCCCATATCCCACCACTGTCTCAGGGATTCATACAGTGGCTTTTGCAGCCACCAATGCTCCCAAGCCACAGGGAATATTTGAGTGAAATTTGAGTCCTGTAATAATTTGGTATTAAAGTACCAGTTGGAAGCACTGGAGGAAGAGGGACAGACACACTGACAGAGCCATAATGATGATCAGATAAATCAAAGGGAAACAGAGAAGACAAAATATATTCACACTGGCCTTGGGGTATAAAAGTGATCTAATCTACCCCCTGAGACCTGGTTGGGAGTAACCTTCAAGAGTACTGCCTAACAGCAGGTGAGAGAACCTTCAAACATCTACTAACCCAAAGGTCTGCAGGAGACACAGTTCCCTGGCTGACCGAGCGTGTGGCTCCTCATGTTTCCTGCCTAAAATAGCCTACAGTGCAATTGAAATCCCCTTCCAGGACAATAACAGTATCAGAGTCACATCCAAGCATAGCACAGGCAAATGTCTGCAAAAAGGAGACAAGGTCTCGCCCTAGCATGGGGGCATACACTCTAAAAACCAATAGTGCCAATACCTCGAGGAGCCAGCCAAATCTCCTTCACAGACAGGATCTGTGCTCCTGCATCCCGGGGAAAAAAAAACAGCTCCCCCAGCAGTGATACTGGGCACAGGCACCGACTTTTCAATGTGCCAGAGGAGATGGGGGGGTCGACCCCTGGCTCTGCCCCCACTCCACGCCTTCCTCCAAGGCCTCACCCCTTCCCCACCCTGCCTCTTCCCACCTCTACCCCCTCCCCCAAGCACACCACATCCTCCCCAGCGCCTCCTGCACACCGTGAAACAGCTGATCTGGCAGGCATGAGGAGGGTGGGGGAGACGCTGATTGGCAGGGCTACCGGTGGGCAGGAGGCATTGTGTGGGAACTGATGGGGGGCTGCCGGCTGGTGCTCAGCACCCACCATTTTTTCTCCCATCTTTGCTCCAGCCCTGAAACACCCACAGAGTCGACGTCTTTGACATTGGTGCCATGGCTCAAGAAAGGTTTTTCCCTTCCCTTTCTTTCAACTAGTTCCCCGATTATCAGGGTCTGAGTTAGTCTCTTGCAAAAGGACAACATCAGCCTGCGTTTGTGTGAGAAATTCAAAAAATGATGCTTTTTTATGACCATACTGACCTAAAAGTCCTTTCTGTCCTGAAAGTCTATGAAATGCAATATACTATAAGCTATGCTTAGAGAGCCAGAATTGAGCAGCACCATGGAGACTAGAAGGGGAGAGCCAAGAAGCAAAAAGAAATGAAGGAAAGTGGATTTTTTTTTAATCAAAAATGAGCCATGGGGAGGCCTGTGTATTTTGTACAGTTCCCGCACATATCCTGACCTTGCTCAACAACTTTTTGAGACAGAAATGTTTTACGATCAACCGAGGTCTCTCTCAAGACAAGGGCAGCTGAGTGATCAAAGCGCTGTAAATCAGAGAAACGGGCCTCAGACTCAACTCCCTACTTCCCTTTAGTGCTGTCCAAAAAGCCACTAATCTCTTGCACACTGTACCCACCCTTCCTGGCTAGCTGACTGACTGAGACATCGGGAACCAGTGAGGAGTCACACAGCTCATCATTGTGCTCCTCATCTCCTTCAGATCGCCAGCTCAGAAAAAACACTGAGGGCTATTACAGTCTCATTATTCATGAAAGAAAGAGATTCAGTGGGAGCAGCTGGCATATCTATTTTTCCAGAGTGGCAGGCAATGCAGGCCCAGGCTGGGACCTAGCATCATCACTGCAGTATGCAGGATCAGGGACATGAGGGCTCGCCATGCCGGGGGAAAACAGCAACCCACTGGGACAGGGGCAGACAAACTTTTTGGCCCGAGAGCCACATTGGGTTTTGGAAATTGTATGGAGGGCCAGTTAAGGGAGGGGGTCGTGGCCCAGCCCCCACCTCCTATCTGCCCCATCCCCAGGAGTCATGCCCCATCCTTCCCTGATGGCCCTCCCCGGGACACCTGCCCCATCCACACACACCCACTCCCTGTCCCGACCACCCCTGGATCCCCGCCACCCCATCCAACCCCTCCTCTCATTGCTGATAGCCCCTCTGGAACCCCTGCCCCATCCAACCATCCCTTCTCCCTGTCCCCTGACTGCCCCCTGCCCCCCCATCCAACTCACCTCTCCTTCCTGTCTGCTTCCCCCATGACCCCTGCCCCCATTCAATCCCCTGTTTCCCCCCCGACCACCCTGACCCCTATCCACACCCTCGCCCCTGACCACCACCCCAAACTCGCCTCCCTTTATCCAACTCCCCCTGCTCCATGCCCCTTACCGTGCTGCCTGGAGATGCAGTAGCTGGCGGCGCTACAGACAGGCCACGCCACTGCTGCTGCCGGCACCACGCGGCACAGAGACTGGGTCAGGCTTGGTTCCACAACTGCGCTGCCCCAGGAGCTCACAGCCCCACCGCCCAGAGCATTGCACCAGCGGCGGAGTGAGCGAGCTGAGGCTGCAGGGGAGGGGGGACAGCAAGGGAGGGGCCAGGGGCTAGCCTCCCGGGCCAGGAACTCAGGGGCCAGATAGGATGGTCCTGTGGGCCAGATGTGGCCCATGGGATGTAATTTGCCCACCCCTGCACTGAGAGCACCAGTCATGGAGCTAATACCCAGTGCAACACTCCATCTCAGAGCACAGAGCTGCGCCCTCAGCTACTGCATTTCAGCTTAGGACTTTCTCAAGTCTTAGCCCTTTATGACTAGACCTGCATAAATCTATGTTGTCGATCTGTTCTTCACCCCCTTGTCTAGAACCTCTCTTTGTAAGTATGTGCTCCTCAACTTCCAGGACTCACTTCTGTCCAAGCACAAGTGATGGGGTCACAACAGATGATTCCTCGGGTGGGGGCACATAAGCGAAGGGAGGGATGAAACCTAGCAGTGCAGATGCAGGCTGTCTTCTTCCCAGCCCTCTCAGGCAATCCTGGGGTCCCACCTTGTTACCAGGGACAACCACCTTCCCATAATGGGAGAGAACAGACTCATTGAGAACAAGGGGTAATACTGGAAAAAAATATTTTAGTAGCAGGAGTAAACAAAGGAAAAACTGGAACAAAAGAATCCTTGACCCAAAGTCCCTCCTGTACTAACCAATTCACAAACTGCTTTTGGGCAAGGAAAATCACTATGGATTTACCTATTTGACAGGCAGATTTTATATTAGCACAGTTAATAACCTTACCTACATTCAGCAACACTTTCCCCAAAATGCAGGACAGTAGGCACACACCAAATGCCATGCTTGCGGGTCAAGTCACTAAACCCATCTGCAGTGGACCCCATGGAGAACCTTCCCACCCCACAAGGAAAAAGGGGAGTGTAACGAGGTCCACTGACCACTATGGCACCTCCTCATGACCGATACAGGAATTAGCTCTGGTAACCATTGCATCCTGCTCTGGTGGTGTTCTGCCCATTACCTCTTCTGCTCCTGGACCCACAGCGTTCTCTTCAGTGAGAGAGCCCTCCAGATGTGCCACACACTGTACTCCCCCTTCCGGGGAACATCTCTGCAATTCCTGTCCAGCCACTGCTCTCAGTTGCAATTGCAGTCTGTCTAGCCACTTCCCCAGGGACAAGGGAGGCAGAGGGGTGAGACTCTGTGGAAGGTCACTGCTTGCTGCACCCCTTCTGATCCTCAGTAGATTTCTCTGAGCCACATCCCCACAGCCCCAGCACCCTTTTTGCCCTTGCCTTAGGGCCTTAGCCTGCAGATCCCTATAGCCCACCAGGAGCTACCTTTAGCTCCCTGGGTCTCTGTCTGTGGTACTGCTTTGTCCAGGGGTCCAGCTTTCCTCAGTCTGCAAGGCAGCCAGTCCTTCTCCCTCCTCAAGCTCCCGGGAGTAAGTGAAGCTGCTCTGCCCTGCAGCTCTTCTTATAGGGGTCTGCCAGGACTTGATTAGCAGCTCCCCTCAGCCCTTCTCTGATTGGCTGGCTCCTGAGCAGCCTCCCTAAGGCTCTATTAACCCCTTAGAGCCCAGTCTGGGGCAGGCACTGCATCACGGGGGGGAACAACAACAGCCCGAAAACAAAAAGCAAGTTACAAAAAAAGAAGACACACAGACTAACAGAAATCCAGCTAGTGCCCACAGCATGTACCAAACACAGTCTCACACCCAGGAACTCTCACAATCCCGAGAGAGAGAGAGAGAGAGAGAGACCAGCATTCACACACACAGTTAGCAACTTCAGTCACAAGTCACTCCATCAGCACTTCTTCATTATTATAATCATTGCTTATTACTTTATAGAACCACACCCAGGCTAAGAACTTCACAGAAACACAAAGAAGACAGGTCCCTACCCTGAGGAGCGTACAGCCTTCTAAGCGATGTATTTGGCAGTTCAGCGAGGATATAACATCCACTAAGACAGGTGGCATGCAGAAGGATGTGGGCTACAGAAGTATGATTCTGTGCTTACTCATTTTAGGCACACATACATTTTAGTGGTTGATCTATCATGTTTGTTTTTTAACGTACTCACTGTTTGCAGGCAGTCTGCAGAAGAGAGTTTTTAGGAGTGGTTTGAATTAGGCAAAGGTGGAGGCTTGGTGAACAGATCTGGAAAGGGCATTCCAATCATCAGGGATGGCTTGGAAGAAACAGGGAAGGCACCGAGATGTCTGTAAGAGACAAAGGGGGCAGGGCCGGCTTTAGGCCTATTCCACCAATTCCCCCGAATCAGGCCCCACGCCTAAGAGGGCCCCGCGCCCAGTGAGAATCCCTTTCCTGGCTAGAGGCACCCTTTTAATTTTTACTCACCTGGAGGCACTTCGGGTCTTCAGCGGCACTTCGGTGGCGGGTCCTTCGCTTGCTCTGGGTCTTTGGCAGCATTTCGGCGGGGGGTCCTTCAATGCTGCCGAAGACCTGGAGCGAGTTAAGGACCCACCGCCAAAGTGCTGCCGAAGACTCGGAGCACCGCCCGGTGAGTACAAGCCTCATGTGGTTTTTTGTTTTCTTTTAGTCATCCCTGCAGGGGCCCACTCGAAACTGTTCGAATTGGGCCCCACACTTCCTAAAGCCAGCCCTAAAATGGGGTACTGATGCTGGCATTGTAAGAGCAGACAATGGAGACCATGCAAGAGGAGGCCAGGCCAGAAATATAGATAGAAACTGCTTTTCTCTGCAAACTGCCTTTTAGGAACCCAGATACTATGATGATGTGAGCCCTATAGATATGTACATACAAACATAGCACCAGTTTCCACACACACTCGTGGACATATAGAGTCCATTTCTCCTCTCATGGCAAGGCAGTCAGATGCTAAGATGATAGGTGTGCTTAAGAACCTAGATTGATAAGACAAACATTGATATCATCATAGTCTACACTCTCTTTGCTAAAGTGCCTTGGTGGGTCATAGGGCCATACAAATAATTAGGATACTTTGACCCTCCGGCACACAGCAATCAGACAAGGGTGAACTGTGAGTCTGGGACTCAGATATCAATAAGGGAAAAGAGACAGAAATTAATATTAAAACTATAGGGAGGAAATATACTTTTTTTAAAAATGTATGTTCTAGAAGAAATCAAATAAATTACAAAAATTAGCATAGTAGCTTCAGAACAGTATAGCTCCCAGCTAAAATAAATAACCTCAGAGCTAAAATAAGCCTTTGTCCAGGACTCCAGACTAAACAAAATCTTTTCTGATTAGTTTAGCTTTCTGCCAGGCTACCAAGGCCCTCCAGAGCAAGACAAATGTCCTCCCAATGAAGGAGGAATAGTAAGATGGGTCCTGTCCAGGCAGACCATAAAGGAGACAATGTGTGAGATCAGAGGTCCACTACTGTCAAGACTCATGTAAAGTAGGAAATCGAACATCTTCCTGATTTTGAAAGGAATCTACTGGGTCTTTCTTTTCTTTTCCCCAGATGGCAGAGAGAAATTGGAGTTGGGTCACTGGAGAGGAAAATCTCAGGCTGTTCAGTTTCCTGCTGGAGGCAGCTGTGCATGAGAGCATGCATGGAGCACCAGAAGGGAGTTTTGAGGAGGGATTTGGAGACAGAGAGTAAGTTGATAGCTAGTCTGTCATTTGAGGATGAACTCAGGGATTGCCTTGCATAGTGTAGGAGCATGACAGCTTTTTACTGTTCTATAAACTGGCTCCACACAGGGCCCATTGATCCTGTGGACAGTTGGCCTGGTGTGCAAGTGAGAGATCTCTCTATTTTTGAAGGAACTTCCTCTGCTGTAAGGGCAGCAAGCATGGCAAAGCAATTGCTTTCCCCTTCTCAATCCCTTAGCAGCCTGCTGTGGCTATATATATCTCAGTTGATTACCTCCCTCCTGCTGGGGCAACAGGAATTACCATAGCCCTAGGGATCCATACACCATATGGGCCAGTCAGGCTTAGCAGGGTAACAGATAGGGGTAAGGATGGGAGGGTGAGTGGTCATATAAGCATCACATGGCTGCCTGTGGATAACCTAATGCCCCACTCCCTCATGATTTGCCTCCATCTCTATAGTTATGGAGCCCAGCAGCACTGTGCAGCAATTTCAAGTTCCACAGACACAGGGGTAATTAAGGACTCTCTCCATCAAGGATTCATGAGGATCTAATCACTGAAATATCTGATACCTGACATACAGGAGGGCTGGCTCCAGTCACATGATAAGGGTCAAGATCCTAAACACACCATGACAGAAGTCAGCATCCTCCGATTCCAGTAACTGCAGTTACATCCTCCCTTTAAAAGAATCAAATTAAAATAAAGGGCAGAGCCAGATTTTGACAATACATTAATGAAGGAGATTATTATATTTTTGCATTTAGGAGTTTTGTTTTGATAACTGGCTGTGGCAGGAATGGGAAGTACTATAAGGACTTACATGGGAATGACTTACAAACAGTAGATGCGGTAATATCTCTTATGCTGGAAGAAGCTTAGGATCAACAAAAAGTAAGACAGCGGTGCCACAAGCACCAGGGGAGAGGGTTCTAAAAAGTGTGCCAGTTGGTCAGAGTCAGACTGACAAGCTAATCAGCAGGACAGAAGTCAGTCAGCTAATAGGCTAGCAAAGCTAAGAGGCTAGCACAGCCTTGGAGACAAGTTTTTGAAATCTATAATCTTGTGAGTGTGAACACCTCTTTCCCAAACTGCTCTGAAATAACACAGTGTATAGAACAGGAGGGAGGGATAGCTCAGTGGTTTGAGCATTGGCTTGCTAAAGCCAGGGTTGTGAGCTCAATCCTTGAGGGAGCCATTTAGGGATCTGGGGATTAGTCCTGCTTTTTGAGCAGGGGGTTGAACTAGATGACCTCTTGAGGTCCCTTCCAACTCTGATATTCTATGATTCAAACACTTGCTCCCTTACTGGGGTTTGGCTTCAGTAACCTTGACTGCTGCAAAGGTTCCTACTTCAGTACTACTTATCTCACACCATAAATCTGCTTTCTCTAAAGAGCCACTCCCTGCCTCCTTTATATCTGGGTGAGGTAAAGTAGCATCTGAATGAGTCAGTAGAACCCACTTAACCCTTTATCAGCAGGATCAACAACTGATAACAGAGTGAGATGTTCGTTAACACTTCTCTGGGGGAACATTAGGCATTTCTGAACATCTTGATAGAAAAAAAGTGTGCTTATGTTTATACGGAGGAATAATGGACCAAATAATGGAGGTATAAAGCATAGGGAATTGCATTGAAGAAGATATGCTGATACGGTATTACAGAAAGTAAATGATGATCTGAATTTAGTAGCAGAAGAAATAGCAAAACTCTTTCTGATAATGATATGCATCAGATAAAACTAGACTGAAACTGTCAGCAAGTTTCTCTGAGGAAAAAAAAAAGGCTGGCTTCGAAGAACTTAGGCCATGTCTACATCTAAAATTTTGCAGCGCTGGTTGTTACAGCTGTATTAGTACAGCTGTATAGGGCCAGCGCTGCAGAGTGGCCACACTTACAGCAACCAGCGCTGCAAGTGGTGTTAGATGTGGCCACACTACAGCGCTGTTGGGCGGCTTCAAGGGAGGTTCGGGGAACGCGAGAGCAAACCGCGGCGAAGCTGGTCTCCTTTCCCGGTTTGCTCTCTCGTTCCCCGAACCCCCGAACAAGCAGGTCTCCTTCCCTGCGGTTTGCTGGGTGGTTCGGGGAACGCGAGAGCAAACCCGGGAAAGGAGACCAGCTTCGCCGCGGTTTGCTCTCGCGTTCCCCGAACAAGCAGGTCTCCTTCCCTGCGGTTTGCAGGGTGGTTCCGGGAAACGCGAGAGCAAACCGCGGCGAAGCTGGTCTCCTTTCCCGGTTTGCTCTCGCGTTCCCGGAACCACCCAGCAAACCTCAGGGAAGGAGACCTGCTTGCTCGGGGTTCGGGGAACGCGAGAGCAAACCGGGGAAGGAGACCAGCTTGATTACCAGAGGCTTCCTCAGGTATGCTGGGATACCTGCTTATTCCACGGAGGTCAAGAAAAGCGCTGGTAAGTGTCTATATTTGATTACCAGCGCTGGATCACCAGCGCTGGATCCTCTACACCCGAGACAAAACGGGAGTACGGCCAGCGCTGTAAACAGGGAGTTGCAGCGCTGGTGGTGCCCTGCAGATGTGTACACCTCCTAAGTTGCAGCGCTGTAACTCCCTCACCAGCGCTGCAACTTTCTGATGTAGACAAGCCCTTAGATGTCTAGAGTCCATTTCTCCTTTGACTTGCACTGGTGTAAATCAAGGGAAACTCTGCTAAACTCAATGGAGTTACATCAGTACAAAATCAAAGAGGTGAATAAGATCCAAAGTATCAGCCTCCTTTGTTTACCTCATAAATGTTCACCAAGTAACTAAACTATTGACTCATTGGAACAATAATCTTCAAGCTCCCAAGAGAGCAAGCGTTCAGTCAGAATCAAAGACAGATGTGCTCCCTGTGACAAATGAGCTCCTGGGAGCAGACAAACTGATATAAATGATCACTGTTATGCAGTCCTTGCTTAAGAGGCAATGAAACTGATTTATGGTAACAGAATCTCATATGAAGGGCTCTGCGGTGCCCTGGCAATGACCACACTTGCAGTTAACTTCCCCAGATAGACAAATGAAAGTGACACTTCAGTAATAGGCTCAATAACTGCTGAAATAACAAACCTTGGTGAGGATGACAGTGTTTTTTAACAGCTTGGGAGTCTTTCGTGAGAACATCACCTCTGTACCGGTCTTGGACTAATTCACGAATCATATCTGTGCATAAACAAGAAAAAAAATGCTCAGTTGCCTAATAGATAATAATGAAGGGGGTAGGACCTACCATTGTAATAGGAGGTAGTAACAGACACCCACCAGAGCTGCTGCACTGTTGGTTTAAGACAGAATACCCAAACTTGTGGACACCAAAGCCTATCTTACGTGTGATGCTGGCAGACCAGGTGCCAGCTCATGCCAAGGTCCCCAGGCCTCACTAAACACTGACAAATGCATAGCTGGAAACCAGTCTGGCTTGCCTTTGTGAAAGTACTGTTAAAATAAGTATTAGATTTATAAAAATATACTCAGTGTTTAGGCTTCCTAAAATGCTTGAGAGTTGCTACATGCATTCATCTCACTTATACTATCTGTATCCCACTTTATAAGACAGTATTTAAGTGTTTCCCCTGAAACTGTAAACTCCCTTTCCCCCCGCCCCCTCCAGCCAGGAGAGAAGCATAGACACCAGACAAGCCATTGTGGAACATCAGAGGACAAAAGACTTTGTTGATTGCTTCCCTCCTCCCCACCCCACTCAAGAAGAGGAGATGTGCAGGTACACTCATACCATCATCTTGAACTGTGGGGGAGAGGAATAAAAATCCCTGACAAGAAGGAACTGTATCTCTTTATGCTGCTTCAGCTCTACAGGGCAAAGATTTACAAGCAAAAGCAAGGGGTCCCCAGCTGCTTAGCCTGGGTTAGTCCTAAAAGACACACAGAGCAAACATGTCACAGCAGCTTCTTTCACCTTTTGAAACCTAAGGCTACGTCTAGACTACCCACCGTATCGGTGGGTTAAAATCGATTGCTCGGGGATCGATATATCATGTCTCATCTAGACACGATATATTGATCCCCAAGCACGCTTATATCGATTCCGGAACCACACCAGAGTTGCGGAATCGACAGGGGGAGCCGCGGACATCGATCCCGCGCGGTGAGGACGGGTGAGTAATGCGATCTTAGATATTCGACTTCAGCTACGTTATTCACGTAGCTGAAGTTGCGTATCTAAGATCGATTTCCCCCGTAGTGTAGACCAGCCTTAAGATTGTAACTCATTTGAGTGTGTATGTTTGTCCTTTGACCTTGTAAATAAATGATTTATTTTTCTTATTTGATAAATCTTTAATTAATTTATTATTGGATTAGCTACAAGCGTTGTCTTTGGTGGAGGATCCAAGGTGCAATTCACCTGGGGTAAGTGGCTGGTCCTTTGGGACTGGCAGTAACCTGAATACTATTGTGATTTTTGGTGTAAGGAACCATTTATCATAGAGGCAAGCTTACCTAGGTGGCAAGATATACCAGAGCACCCAAAAGGACTGTCTGTGAATCTATGTTAAGGATGTTATATTGCTTGAGGAGTTTACACTTGGTGACATCTAAGCATAGGACTCATAACCAGCTTGGGGTTTGTGCACTGCTTCTTCACAATCTGCTCTGAGGTTGGTACTCGCACTCGTGTGCCACTCCAGACAGTTTGACAGAGGGGGTCAAACTTACCTTTGTAATATGAGGAAGTAACAAAGACACCCACCATAGCAGCACTATTGGTTTAAGACAGGATGCTCAATCTTGTTGGTACCAAAGCCTATCTTGTGTCACTCCTAAAGGAGCATTTCCTGGTTTTCCAACAGTTGGGTTTCAGGGTCTGAAGTCCCACATTCTGGAGGGATTTGGGGAGCATAAAGCACTTGTGACAGCAACTTTAACTCCATTTTAATGAGTGGCTGGCAGGGGGCTCCAATTTCTCTCTCCACAATCTCAGTAGATTTACTCTCTCATGGCTAGGCCATTGCTTTGAGCCTCAGGGAGTTGAATTCAAGGGTCATCCTTGACAACAGTGCTCCAAAAACAGCAGCCACAAGAGAGTCTGTGCACAAAGAGAGTCTCTAAAGAGCTACCGTCTTGCCAAAGGAAAGAGATTAATCACTACTGAGAATTTAAAATATGCTACAGTAAGCACTGCACTGGCCCACATTTTCCCCAAACATACATTATTTCCTCTGGGGTGTGCAGTGATAAGATAACTATGATGAGCAACACACAGAATGCTCAGGCACAGAAAATGCCACAAACCCTGCTGAGATTATGTTCCAAGTATTTCTGGAGCTGCACTCACTAGTGGCGATAAAAGAAAACGTTACACAAAGCCTAACACTGGTTCCTAGTCCTGAAAGATGTCCAAAACATCATCCCTACGGATGTTTCCCTAGGATGTACCAACCAGGACCTCCAGAGTGCCTGCCTCTTTCCCTCTGCCCCTCACAAGGCAAGTTTACTTGTGGCGTCTTTGGAAGCCTCACAAGACTTCAAAGATCCAAAATAGCCTATTGGGGCTCATGGGGAAGGTCAGGGGTGTGCAATTAATGACGCAAGGACATCCTGATCACTGACATTGCTGCAGCCTGGAGAAGGTTGCAGGGATGGACGCCGATTCCATGGGTACTCTGGGGCTGAAGCACCCCTGGAGAAAAACAGTGGATGCTCAGCCTCCACAATCAGCTCCTCCTCCTCCATCCCAGCACCTCCCATCCGCCTCGATCAGCTGTTCAGTGATGTGCAGGAAGCTCTGGGGGGAGAGGGGAAGGAACAAGGGTGGAGCACACTGGGGGAGGGGGATGGGGTGGAGCAGGAGCAAGAAAATGTGGGGCAGGTGGGGTCTTGGGGGAAGGGCCTCAGGTGGAGATCCCCAGCAACTCAGAAAGATGGCGCCTCTGGTAGTAGGCCCAGTACAGGTTAGGGGATGCCAACATTCCAGGATTGTCCTGGAGTGTCGAGGAATTAAAGACTAATCTTTAATTAAAGATTATGTCATGTTATGAAACCTCCAGGAATATGTCCAAGCAGAACTGTCAACCCAAAGTTGAGGTACACTTTCTTTTGGGGGATAGTGAGCACATGAGTGACAATCACTGGGCTAACAAGCCATTTGGAGAGACTATAAGGGGAAAAAAACAGGAAGCAAGGACAGCACATGAGGGGCTCAGAAGGTGGGCCTGGGCTGGGGAGTGAGGGCTGCAGGGAAGCCTACCTTGTTGTAAGCCTGTATTGCATGGCATTTATGTAAGAGAGGAATAAGCACTCATCTTTCTGAAAGATAAACAGCCCAGTGTGTGTTTGGGAACTAGCCAGGTAGCACCAGAGGTGACATGGTCACGTAATTAAAGACTGTGTCATAATACATACACATCTCCTAACTTTTGAGGGCTGTTTGTAATGCAAAAAAGTTAACAGCAAATACTAACGTACAATGTAAGGAGCTATTATTTTCAATGTTCTATCTTTTCTGTGTTTACAGTCTGAACATAATGATAAAGTTCTTACTTTTGTCGTAATACTCTTGAACATTCTAGTTTACATGAGGCGTACAGGGCATATAACTATTATGAAGGAAAGCTATAAAGGTAGTTAAATGTGAATGCAGCCAATGACACTGCAGAATTTAGAGGAATGGTGGGGAACCTGTGGCCCGTCAGGGTAATCCGCTGGCAGGCCGCAAGACAGTTTGTTTACATTGACTATCATCAGGCATGCCCCCCTGCAGCTTCCAGTGGCCGTGGTTCGCCATTCCTGGCCAATGGGAGCTGCGGAAAGTGGCATGGGCCACAGGGACATGCTGACTGCTGCTTCCCGCAGCTCCCATTGGCCGGGAACGGCTAACCACGGCCACTGGGAGCTATGGATGGCCATGCCTGCAGACAGTCAATGTAAACAAACTGTCTTGCAGCCCACCAGCGTATTACTCTGACAGGCCCCATGCGACCCGCGGGCCACAGGTTGCACACCACTGCTCTAGAGACAATAAACTGGTTAAATGGTTTTTTTAGATAGCAACAACACATTATGCTGTCCAGAATGAGGACAGATTGCATTGCAATGAAGCTGGTTCTTTCAGCTTTGTATAGATCTTTCCATAATTTATTTCTTTGCAGCAACAATGTGAACCGTAGATGAACTTAAATGAACCTACTCGGGAATGAAGTCATCAGTCTCATCATACCAAGAAAAATGTAATAGGTAGTTAGTACATGGTTCTATTAGATCAGGGGTTCTCAAACTGGGGGTTTTGGCCCCTCAGGGGGTCACAAGGTTATTTCTTGGGGGTCACGAGCTGTCAGCCTCCATCCCAAACCCCGCTTCACCTCCAGCATTTATAATAGTGTTAAATATAAAAAAATGTGTAGGCTCGCTGTGTGAAAGGGGTCACCAATACAAAAGTTTGAGAACCACTGTATTAGATGGACTTTTCCTTTGGTTTACTGAAAAAAGTCAAGGACAACAGGGTATCACTAGTTATAGTGAGGATATTTTTAGATGCTTATGTTGAGTAATAGCATATAATTAGCAGAACTGAAAAAGGGAAATATCACCACTGCCAAAAGAAAAATGAGAAATATTACCCATTACTGGCAGAAATTTCTGTTTAGGAAATGTCACTTTCAGTGTCTGTCCAGCAAGGTATTGTCCCTCTTAGGCCACATCCACACTACAGAGTAAAATCGAAATTATTAAAATCGATTTTATAAAACAGGTTTTATAAAATTGATTTTACGCGTCCACACTACAGCACATTACTTCGGTGGTGTGCGTCCATGGTCCCAGGCGTCCATCGATTTCCGGAGCGTTGCACTGTGGGTACCTATCCCATAGTTCCTGCAGTGTTCCCTGACCCTTGGAATTATGGGTTACTACCCCAGTGCCTGATGGGGCAAAAATCACTGTCGTGGGTGGTTCTGGGTACAGCCTCACCCCCTCCCTTCCTGAAAGCAGCAGACAGCCATTTCGCGCGTTTTTTACTGGGTGAAGTGAGCAAACGCCATAGCACAGCAAGCATGGACCCTGCTCTGATCAGTACCGCGATCGTGGATGTTGTAAACAGCTCACGCATTCTCGTGCTGTCTATACTGAACCATGAACTGCAAACGCAGGAGAGGAGGAGGCAGCTACGGCAGCGCGGCGATGAGAGTGATGAGGACCTGGAGACTGATTTCTCCGAAACCGCGGCCCCCGTGCTTTGGAGCTCCTGATGGTAATGGGGGAGGTTCTACCCATTGCTCGCCGATTTTGGGCCCGGGAAACAAGCACAGACTGGTGGGACCGCATAGTTTTGCAAGTGTGGGACAATTTGCAGTGGCTGCGGAACTTTTGCATGCGTAAGAGCACTTTCTTTGAACTTTGTGACTTGCTTTCCCCTGTCCTGAAACGCCATAATATCAGGATGAGAGCAGCCCTCACAGTGGAGAAACGAGTGGCAATAGCCCTCTGGAAGCTTGCAATGCCAGACAGCTACTGGTCAGTCGGGAATCAGTTTGGAGTGGGAAAATCTACTGTGGGGGCTGCTGTGTTGCAAGTAGCCAAAGCAATCATTAAGCTGCTGCTACGAAAGGTTGTGACTCTGGGAAACGTGCAGGTCATAGTGGATGGCTTTGCTGCAATGATATTCCCTAACTGTGGGGGGGCCATAGATGGAACCCATATCCCTATCTTGGCACCGGAGCACCAGGGCACCCAGTACATAAATCGCAAGGGGTACTTTTCAATGGTGCTGCAAGCACTGGTGGATCACAAGGGACGTTTCACCAACATCCACGTGGGATGGCCAGGAAGGGTTCATGACGCTCGTGTCTTCAGAAGCACTACTCTGTTTAAACGGCTGCAGCAAGGGACTTACTTCCCAGACCAGAAAATAACAGTTGGGGATGTTGAAATGCCTGTAGTTATCCTGGGGGACCCAGCCTACCCCTTGATGCCATGGCTCATGAAGCCATACACAGGCAGCCTGGACAGTGGTCAGGAGCTGTTTAACTACAGGCTGAGCAAGTGCAGAATGGTGGTAGAATGTGCATTTGGCCGTCTAAAAGGTCGCTGGAGAACTTTACTTACTCGCTCAGACCTCAGCCAAACCAATGTCTCCTTTGTTATTGCTGCTTGCTGTGTGCTCCACAATCTCTGTGAGAGTAAGGGGGAGACCTTTATGGCGGGGTGGGAGGCTGAGGCAAATCACCTGGCTGCTGATTACGCGCAGCCAGATACCAGGGCGATTAGAAGATCACAGCAGGAAGCGGTGCGCATCAGAGAAGCCTTGAAAACGAGTTTCATCATGGGCCAGGGTACGGTGTGACTGCTGTGTTTCTTTCCCCTTCATGAACCTCCCCCCTGTATTGACTCCTGCTGCAAGCAACCTACCCTCCACCCTTCCATAACAGTTTGCTTATGGAAATAAAGTCATTCCCTGTAACAAACCCACTCTCCCACTTGCTTTGAATAGCATGTAATTATAAGAAGAGTAAGAGAAATAAAAAGGTACCCCGGGAGTGGTTTGGGAGGAGTATAGGAGGGAAGAAAAAGGCCATTAAGGACATTTCAATGTAATGACAGCCTTTTGGTTGGACTGTCCATGGGGGTGGAGTGGGCAGGTGCAGAAAGCCTTCCCCCACGCGTTCTTACACGTCTGGGTGTGGAAGATATGGAACACGGTGAGTACTGAGGGAGGTTAAACATGGGCTGGAGTGGCACTCTGTGACCCCGCAGCTCTTCCACCAGACTTCGGAGGATGTCAGTTTGATCGCGCAGCAGCTCCAGCATTGCATCCCGCCACCGCTGATCTTCCTGCCTACACCTCTGATCTTCCTGCCGCCACTTCTCATCTCAAGCGTCCCTCCTGTCCTCACGTTGGTCCCTCCTGTCCTCACGTTCACTGGCATCTTTCCTGTACTTTGCTACCACGTCTTTCCACTCCCCCAGATGAGCTCTTTCATTGCGGGTTACTGCCATGATTTCTGTGAACATCTCATCCCGTGTCCTCTTCTTCCTCCTCCTTATCTGAGCTAGCCTTCGGACTGGAGTAGGGAGGCTTGAAAAATTTGCAGCTGCATGAGTGGGGGAAAAGAGTGATAGAAGGATCATAAGAGATACATTTCACAGAACAATGGTTATACTCTTTCACAGTGAACTACACTATTCACCGTACGTAGCACATGTCACTTCACTACAAGGTCGCCTTTGGATTCTTTTAGTATTTAGTGCCTGCGGCTGTGGTGTAACAGATCAACACAGACGCAGGTCCGGGGATTACAATTCAGCTTGCAGGCGGTCATGGTAAGGCCTACATCTAATGGCAGATCACCCTACAACCTCCCCCTTCCCCCCCCCCCCCCCCCGGCTATTAGCAGGTAAAATTCATGCTGGGCAGCCAAACTGCTAAAAAGCACATCTTTTGCTTTTTTTCTTATGCCTTCAGAAAGGTTAAGCACTAAAGGAAATTGTGAATTGTTTTCCCCCCCACTCTGCATGTCTGCTGTAATGGCAGGTCACTGAAACCTTACCCCCTCCCCCTTTTCCCCACTCCCTTGGCTATTAGCAGCGAAAATTCCTGCTGCCCAAATGCTAAAAAGCTCAGTGCCATTAGAGACACCTCCCCGTAGGAATGGGCAGCTTTTTCCCTTCCCCCCGCATGGCTAACTGCAAGGGAAGGATTTCTTTTAAGCCGCAGGAAATTATCACCGTAGGAATGGTCATCTCTGTCCCCTTAATAAAATACATTAATTTTTACCAGGTGACCATGAACGATATCACTCTCCTGAGGATTACAGACAGAGAAAAAGAAATTATGCTTCTTGAATGCCAGCAATCCCCGGGACCATACGCAGCTAGGCTTTGTCATGCAATGATACCCGATTACGTGCTCCAGGCATGGCGTGGTAAAGTTTCGTACCATGGTGGACGGAATAAGGCTGCCCTGCCCAGAAACCTTCTGAAAAGGCTTTTGGGGTACCTCCAGGAGTGCTTCATAGAGATGTCCCTGGAGGATTTCCGCTCCATCCCCAGACATGTTAACAGACTTTTCCAGTAACTTTAATGCCAGCTAATGCATGCAAGCCCTCATGGCAAATCAATCATTAAAAAACGCTTGCTTTTAAACCATGTTTTATATTTATAAAGGTACACTCACCAGAGGTCGCTTCCATGGCTTCACTGTCTGGGCTAGTGGCTTGGGAGGGCTGGGAGTTTAATTCTGTCTGGGTCACGAAAAGCTCCTGGCTGTTGAGGAGAATGGAATGCTGTGTGCTTTCAGCAAGGTCTTCTTCCTCTTCCTCCTCGTAATCTTCCCCCTCCGCTGAATCCTCAGCCATGGCTGAGATTACTACCCCCACCTCGGAATCCACAGACAAGGGGGGGCTTGTCGTGGCGCAGCCCCCTAAAATTGCATGCAGCTCCACGTAGAAGCGGCATGTTTTTGGCCCAGATCCGGATCTGCCATTTGCTGCTTTGGTTTTCTGGTACGCTTGTCTGAGCTCCTTCACTTTAACTCTGCATTGCACTGAGTTCCTGGTGTGGCCTCTCTGCCTCATGGCATTAGAAATTTTTTTCAAAAGTTTTTTCATTTCATCTACTGGAATGCAGTTCTGATAGCACAGAATCTTCTCCCCATACAGCGATCAGATCCAATAACTCCTGTGTGGTCCACGCTGGAGCTCTTTTCCTATTCTCAGGAGACTGCATTGTTACCTGTGCTGCTGAGAGCTCCACGCTGGCCAAACAGGAAATGCAATTCAAAAGTTCCCGGGGCTTTTCCTGTATACCTGGCCAGTGCAGTAGAGTTCATTTGCCTGTCCAGAGTGGCCACTGGTGCACTGTGGGATACCTCCCGGAGGCCATTAACTTCGATTTCCGTCCACACTAACCCTAAATCGATTTAGTAATATCGATTTTAGGGTTACTCCTCTCGTTGAGCTGGAGTACAGAAAGACCCCTTAAAATCGATTTTAAGTGCCTTGTAGTGTGGACGGGTACAGCGTTAAATCGATTTAACGCTGTTTAAATCGATTTAACGCTGTAGTGTGGACCAGGCCTGAGTGTAGCAAAATCCTTTTAATAAAGGAGAGAAACAATCAGGACCGGCGCTAGGGGTTTGAGCGCCCTAGGCGGACAGCAATTTTGCTGCCCCGCGCGCTGGTCCCGCGGCTCCAGTGGGGCTGCCGCAGTGGTTCCTGCAGGAGGTCCACCGGAGCCCCACGAGGAGCCGACCGTCCGCAGGGACGACTGCAGCAGCTCCACTGGAGCCGCGGACCAATGGACCCTCTGCAGGCACCACTGCGGCAGCTCCACCGGAGCTGCCTGCTGCCCCCTCCGGCAAAATGCCGCCCACCAATTATTCTGGCGCCCTAGGCAATTGCCTAGGCTGCCTAAATGGTAGCGCCGGGCCTGGAAACAATGCGGCATTATGTTGAGGAAACACCACAAACAGGATTCATAACCCAAACCATGCGCAAAAGACACGCCCCTCCCCCCCGAAGCAAGTTTGGCAGTATCCTTTTCCCTTCAGGGTCTCAAGTCCAGCAACCCAAAAAATCACCCAAAAATCCAACAACCCAAAAGTCTCTGTCCCTGGTCAGTGCAGCTCCAGAGTTGAAAAGTTTATCTGCAGAGTCTTACCTCCCAGCCCAGGGCAGGGGAGAACAGCGGTGTTAAGGGGCACCTTACGTGGTCTGAGGCTGACTGTCCAGCCTCTCTATGGGGTTCTGCTGCAGCCTTCACCACAAGCCACTCCACCAACCATCCCACAAATCACTCTGCTCAACCAGCTGTCCTGCAAACTGCTTTGCTCCACCACCTGCCCAGCAACATATCTTCAGTCCACCCCACCAGTGATTTCAGCTTACAGCAGGGTAACCTCACTGCTGATACACCACTAGCCCAAAGTGAATTCAGCTCAGCAGTCTATACCTAAACTCCTAATGAATTTAAGATTAGCTCAGATATACCATAGTAAATAGAAAAGGCAATTACAATTGATATTTCACATCTTCATACAATCAAATATAACTATCTCTCTCAATTCATTGGGTTTTGGAACCCATGTCCCTTGTCTAGCAAGTGCTCCTTAGTTGATGGTGAGTCCCTCTGTCATAAAACAGTTTCCTTGTCCTTGATTCACATAATCAGGGTAACAACACTTTATTCTTCCTGCCCCAATAACAGAGAAACTGGGGATCCCACAGCACCCAAAGTGACCATTTGGGCTCATGCTAGGCAGGGTGGGTGTGCCTATGCAAACATGATCAGCCCCTGAAGTTCTTTTCCACAGCTCACCACCAGATGTAAGGGTAGAGCTCATCCTGACTGCTTACTTTTAAAAACAGAAATGCAATGCATAAAATCCTTTAGTGCAATCTTAAGCGTGCAATCCTAGCATCTGTCAGAAAATGAAAGTGTTACGCAACAAGAGTGGTCATTCTGTTTCATTAAATTCACACAGTGTTTGCTCTTCCTGGTTAAATCAATGTGTATACAGCGCTATGGGTGTGGGTATGAATTCAACATGGAACATACAAAACCTGCAATATGGCTGAACCAATTAGCACTACCAATGGGAATTGGAAAAGTGACTTTTAGCCACGCCTTCTTAGACTGGCTCCTCTGTCTCTGTCCGGTAATACAGGAAGTACAAGGACTGGGGGAGGTGACCGAGGCACACGAGCAGCGAGTAGCCGGTGAAGATCGGCACACTAACAACCCCACTGGGTCGCTGCTGAAGGGGTGATGCAGAGTAAGAAGGGGAGGGGGAACTTCAATCCCCAGAAAGCTTTGCGTGTCTTTCCCCGATCGCCGACCTGTTCCGGCTCCTCCTTTTATTAGACTATGCAGACAGGAGGCACGTTTATTTCCCCCCCTCCCCCCGCAGCTCCTCCAGAGCCCCACCCGTTTAACCTGCCCCGGGTGCTAACTTGCTCCTGGAGCCGTGCCAGCAAGCGGAGTTAAAGTGACAGGAGAACAACAAAGCGCCCGACTGCGGAATAGCCTCTCGCGCGAAGTCGTGGAGCCCGGCCTGGAAAATGACTGGGAGCGGCCGAGGGCCGCCTGGCTCTTGGCAGCGCGCTGCGGGGGCCAGAATGACTGAGTGCCGCTGCTGCCGGGCTGGCCGGGCCGTGGGCGGGGCACGTCCCGTCCCCACTTCTGAGCACATGCTCCCGGGCGCCAGGGGCTGCGGCCCGGCCTGGAGGCTCCACCCCGCTCTCCGGCTGCCTCTCTCCGCGGCTAGGGCTGGAGGGTGGGACCCAGGGGCAGGTGGCCCGGCCCAGCTCGCTGTAGCGGCGGGCGGGCATAGGGGGGCGGCAGCACCCCAGCAGCGGGTGCCCCCGGCCCGCCCCCTAGCACTCGCCGCCCTAGGGAAGGGCCGGTCCCTTCGTGGCTCGCTGCGGGAGCCGGAGCGGCAGCGGCGCGCTGGGCTCTTTGGTTTCTCCTTCCCTTCCCGGCAGAGACACACACACGTGCTGCCCGGCCTCCCGGGGGCGGGTCGCGGGCGGCGGGAGCCAGAGGCCGGCTGCTGGCGAGCCGCGGTGGGAGCTGCGTGAGCGGAGATGAAGCCCCTGACGAGGCGCTGCTGCTCCGAGGAGGGGCTGTTGCTGCAGGTCACCCTCCTGCGGCTGGACCTGGATCTCCGCCGGCTCCGAGGCCCGGACATTTTCCCTCCGCAGCCCAAGTGCCCAGAGCGGGGGCCCGGCTGCTGCTGCTCCGGGAGCTGCGGGCGCTGGGGGGCCCTTACATCCCCAGCACCCGCCTGGATGCCTGGCTGGTGCACGCCGTGGCCGGCGAGGAGAATGGGGCGCTCCCCTCCTCGCCTGTCAGTGGCGTCGGCGGAGATGGCCCCAGCGAGAGCGGTCCCCAAGAGGGCCCCGGCCACCCCCGCTCCGCCCGGGGGAGCAGCCTGCAGCAGCAGGCCCAGGAGGAAGGGGATGGAGGAGTTGCAGCGGCCCCCGGAGCCGAGCCCAGCCCTGGGGGGAGTGACTGCCCTACCCTAGAGGTGAGGAGCAGGGGAGGACACAAGAGCATCGGTCCCCGCCTGGGGTTTGGAGTCCGGGGGTAGCTTGGGGACCCACAGGGTTGGGGAGGTGGGGAGAAGACCTGCCTCCCCTTCGCGCACCTTCTGCAGGTGAAAGCGGGTATATGCAGATCGGAGAGGAGGAGGAGTCTCCCATGCCAAGGGGATACCCCAAGCATGGAGCGGGGGAGATTCACACATGCCCACCCTGCCTTGAGGATGCATCCAGGGGGAGATGCTCCTCACACTTTCCCCTTTTCTGGTTATGAAATAACTGGGTGTTACACCGTGTTGCAGAACTACAGGGGACAGGCCAGGAATGCTGGGACCAGCTGGCCTCCCCACCCTCTACCACAAAACAAAAGTTTGGCAAAAGGAGATTCAGGATTGGATCTGAATTCCCCAACTTGCACTTGTCCCTGTAATGGGACAAATCCTAAATGTCGAGCGGCTGACATACCCATGCCGAACTTCCAGGAAGCTTGGATCTCAAAACATTGCTTTCTTTCATGATTCCCTGGCTGAGGAGGACGCAGATGCTGCCCTCATTCCTTGGAGACAGAGTTTTAATCCGAACCTATTACTGTGTATCCTGTAAAAAAAAGGAGGAAGGGGAAGGAAAAGGAGGCAGCTTAAACTGTCAGAGCTTCTTCAAGAAGTGAGGACACAGCTTGACTTTTCTGCTATCTGTAAAAAGACCTCCAAAACCAAATGATTTCATCTTGAGTGTGTGCTAAAAAAGTCTATACAGATAACAAGGTGCCATTATCTGTTTTATTCACTCTAGCACCATAACTTTACTCACTGATTATAAGTAATGTAGACCAAATAAATAAGTAATTTTGGCTCTGAAGAGGTTATAATCTAACAAAAGCAGGTGAACAACTGGGTCATCAAGCAGACTACAGTTTTTAATTAACTAAGCAGGGACACTATGAGTCTATGAGACACATGACTATAGGACCCAATCCTGCAGAGATTTAACTATGTGTTTAACTTTTCTCATTTTAAATTCTGTTGAAATCAGGGTTGCACGATTAAGCCTTAGCTGTAAGTATTTTCTTAATGTGTGCACAAGGGCACTTTTAAAAAGTAATTTATCCATGATCCATCAAATTGGGACTGCACTACATCGAGCTACTTGTGGTAGACCCACTATCTGATACCATGTTGGCGGTGATACATAGATGAATAATAACATTGAGTTGTGCAAACATACACCTCTACTTCTATATAACGCTGTCCTTGAGAGCCAAAAAATCGTACTGTGTTATAGGTGAAACCGCGTTATATCGAACTTGCTTTGATCCACTGGAATGCGCAGCCACGCCCCCTCGGAACACTACTTTACCGTGTTATATCCAATTTCGTGTTATATTGGGTGGCATTATATCGAGGTGGTGGTGTATTTGACATATTTGGAAATCTCAAGTAAAATAATGCTTAGATGACCATACTTTTGCATACTAGATTGTAATCTCTGAGGGCTAAGATTTTTTCAATAACTCGAGTTCAGTGGTCAGCTGCAACTGATGCTATCTAATTATTAAGAATACTTATTGTAAAAAACCTCTTCTAATTTTTCTTAATATTAGGATTTTGCACAAGGATTAGCTTGGTTATGATTCTGTACTGTATTGATATTATTTGTGTAGGTAATTGCAGAACTAGTTTCTCCACCCTAACCAAAAAGGATTGCTGTACTGGAGGGAGGACTGATTCATTTTCTGTGCTAATTTAGCTCTGGACCTCTCTGGAGCCCTACTTCCCTAAAGTATAGAATATGAGACAGAGACAGACAAGTACATGAAATCCCAAATCTCAATACTCTTGAGCTGAAACATAAATGGATTCCTAGAATGAAAAAAATCCCATGTCTTCTCCAACAAATTATCTAGCTTCCTTATAAATTAACAGGCATAAAATGCATTGTAGTTGGAAACTCATAGGATTGAAGACCCTTTCTTTTTATATTTATTCTATTATGGTAGTTACCTTACCAAACAGACAGATCTGGGGGATATTCTCACATATTGAAAATAGTTTGTATGGTTATTTTCTCTTTTGTTAATGTGTTTTTGTGTAATCCTCTAGGGAAATTCCTGCTGTCTTTTCAACGCCAGAACTTGTGCACAAGGTGAAAGACAGAAGGGAAGTTTCAGCCTTTTTAAAAAAGATGATCTCCATACCATTAAAGGCCACCTGATTTGTAAAAATGTGTCTGCAGTAATAAATAAGATTACAAGGCACTTCAGCTAATTTGTAGCTTTTAGTTCTGCCTTTCATGAAAAGTAGTCCAGTGCTATTGCCAGCTTCCCACTCTTAGGTTGTGTCTACACTGCCCACATTACAGTGTGGCTGTGGCACTGTAAATGAAAAGTACAGCGGCTGGTGTGTCCTATCTGAGCATTTACAATTACAATACAGTTTGACCTGTTTTTCTCTTTAGTCCTCTCAGAGAAGACACAGTAGTGTTATGAAAGCTTGTCAGTCTTTAAGAACAAGAAGAGCTATATAGGTGTTTCTGCATTAGATTGTTACACAACAAATTGAGATCAGCGTAGCCTTGGTATTTACTGTAATGGAACCAGACTGTGATTAAATGGATTTTTGAAATAAAATGTAGGCTTCACAATAATGTTTTGTTGCCTTACTAATCAAACCAATCAAATATTAGCCCTAGTGAAAATATGGCTTGTAAAGTTAAAAAAATGGTATACATGACTAATAGCCTTGTACAATTAATGGAACTATGTTTAGCATGTTAAAAGTGACATTATTTATGTGAGTAGGCTGTTCACTGCATAATACTACTCACATGAGTAAAGTTAAACATGTACATCTTTTTTTCCTGGATCAAACACACAAGATTATATTATATAGGCAGAAGACTTGAAATTGTAGCAATGCAAAAATTATAAATTGGTGTCCCATGGATTCTTACTGAAAATTGCTCAAGAAATAAGTAAGGAGGTGTTTGAATGCAGAGAGGGAGAAAAGTCAATGTTGGAAAAGTGACCAAGACAAGGGTAGAAAAAGAATATAATATTTTAGGTTGTGCTAGATATAGCGAATGAGTGGGACCTGTTTTCTAAAAACACCTTAAAAGGTGTGACTATGGAGTTTTAAAGATCTCAACACTGTAACCATGCCTTTGTGAGTCACAACTGAGAATACCAAATTCAGGACAAACTGCTGAGAAATACACCCCAGAACTGGTGGTTATTCCCCCATAAGATATACCAAACCAGCAACAAAAGTAAACTTCTGTTTCACCACACTGGCTAACAAGAAATCAGAAAAACAGTTTCCCTAGGCATTCCAGTTCTTGTATTACCACCAAAGAAACTGGATTTAAAGATGAGTGGTTCTTTACAATGAATCTCATCAGATAAAAGGTTCTTCTGATCCCGAAGGACCAGCCACACATCCAGGTCAGTATATAACTCAGATCTTACCCAAAAATCACACTGATGCCAATCCTTGAATATCTAAAATCTAAAGATTTATTTATAAAAAGAAAAAAGGGTGAGAGTTAAATTGGTTAAAGGAATCAAATACATAAAATAAATGCAAAGTTCTTGCATCAGGCTTGTAGCAGTGATGGAATAAACTGTGGGCTTGATAAGTCTCTGGTTGCTTCCAAATCCTTGGAAAGACCTCAGTCCCTTGGTTAGAATGCTCCCGTTTGTATAAGTCCATAGTTCAGAGGCTTGAGCAGGAAAGAGACAAAAGGAGGTGTTTGCTGGGCCTTTTATAGCTTCTGCCATGTGAAGGGATACCCATTGTTTCAGCAGCTAATGGAAAATTACAGGTAAAAGATGGGGTTTGGAGTCACATGGGCAAGTCACATGTCCATGCATAATTTTGCTTAGTTTTTGCAGGAAACTATTACCCATACTTCAAATGGAAAGTTCACAGAAAAGTCCATTCAGTGTAGATGGGTGTCTCCCATGGTCCATTGTGAGTTGTGTCCTTTTGATAGGCCATCTAATTTACATAGTCCCACCAAGATGTGCAGCTAACTACCTTATGGGCGTTACCCCAGGAGCAAACATTTGAAATCCAGGTATAGAGCCAATATTCATAACTTCAAATACAAAAACAATACATGCATACAGATAGCATAATCATAACCAGCAAATCATAACCCGGGGTAGGCAACCTATGGCACGCATGCCGCCTTCAGCACGTGAGCTGATTTTCAGTGGCACTCACACTGCCCAGGTCCTGGCCACTGGTCCGGGGGGCTCTGCATTTTAATTTAATTTTAAATTAAGCTTCTTAAACATTTTTAAAACCTTATTTACTTTACATACAACAATAGTTTAGTTATATATTATAGACTTATAAAAAGAGACCTTTTAAAAATGTTAAAATGTATTACTGGCACGCGAAACCTTAAATTAGAGTGAACAAATGAAAACTTGGCACACCACTTCTGAAAGGTTGCCAGTCCCTTTCATAACCTTTTTATAGACATCTTACATGCCACGTTTTGTATAAGATTTGTTGCAAATATATAACAGTGGTTTCAACAAAGATCTATATGGTCATATTTTAATCAGATAACGCCACAGACCCGTTTTTCAAAAACAACTTAAAAGGTGTGAATATGGAGTTTTAAAGATCTTAGCACAGCACATTATGATTTTATTCTTATTATTCATGTTGCAATAGCATCTGTCCTCCAACACACAGGAAGACACAATCCTTGCCTCAAGGAGCTTACAGTCCAAGAAAGAAGTTCACAGTCTAAGGCCCTGTTCTGCAAAGATTTATGCGAGAGAGTTGTCCCATTGAATTCAGTGGGGACTGTGTACATTCATAAGGTACTTACGTGTAAGCATTTGCAGGAGTGGGATGTAAGAATTGGAGTAGAACTTTCCTTTCAGAGGCATTGGGGTTTGCTGCTTTTCATTCAAGAGAAACAGTTGGGGACTTCTTGGGTCAGAAGACTAGTAATGGGATATGGAGCCTTGTGATGGCTGCATTACTTGCTTATGTGGTCAACATCTCAGCAACCAGTATTACAACTGGCATTAATCAGCACCTGGCTGGCAGTCTTGGCCGAAATGCCGAATACCTGAGTGAGCATTGAAGCTGAACTCCTGACTCTGTCCAACTCAGGAGTGAGACACATTGGCAGTGCTGAGGAAAGCTATGTCCCCCACCCAAGCTGGATTTGCTGTGTAGCTTAGCTCCATTTTCCAGGACTGTGTTTGTCTGGTACCTTGTGCAAGTACTGAATTCACACACACAACTACAAAATGCCTGCTTTAATTATTAATTTAATTACATTGTTTATAAATCATGAAAGTCAGGGAAGCAAGGGCTAATTCAATACTGTTATTGTTTGTTTTCATTACTGTCTACAAGTCCATGGTTGGGGATCTTATTTTAGGGGAGTTATATACGGCCTGTGAATAGTGCCCAGTAAATTCTGCTATCTTTTTTTAAGACAAGAGCAGTTGAGGGAGCTAAGATACTATAAGGATATAACCTGACCCCTAATTTTAAACTTGTTGAAAGTCTTTACATGGAATTAGAACTATTTGAATTGTACAGTATAATTGCTTTTTCCAATGAGTGTTGTCTTTTCAGTGAAGTAATGCAGATTTAGTTTTTGTAATGCAATTCTTAAACTCATATTGCTGTTAACAATATATGATCATAGAAATGTAGGGCTGGAAGGGACTCAAGAGGTCATCAAGTCCAGCCCACTGCACCAAGTAAACTTAGACCATCCCTGACAGGTGTTTGTCCAGCTGGTTCTTGAAAACCTCCAATGATGGGGATTTCACGACCTCCTTTGCAAGCCTATTCCAGAGTTTAACTACCCTTGTAGTTAGATATTAGGAAAAATGTTCTAACTTAAATCTCCCTTGCTGCAGATTTGGCTCATTACTTTTTGTCCTACCTTCAGTGGACATGGAGAACAGGTGAGTGTCATCTTCTTTATAGCAGCCATTAACATATTTGAAGACTGTTTTCATCCCCCCATTTCCCCTCCCCTCCCAGTCCTCCTTTCTCAAGACTAACATACCATTTTTAACCTTTCCTCATAGGCCAGATTTTTCTGAACTTTTTATCATTTTCATTGCTCTCCTCTGGACTCTCTTTAGTTTGTCCACATCTTTCCTAAAGTATGGCACCCAGAATTGGACACAGAACTTCACCTGTGCTGAATGGAGCAGGACAGTTACCTCCCCTGTCTTACATATGACACTCCTGTTAATACACCTCAGAATATTCGCTGTTTTACAACTGCATCACATTGTTGGCTCATATTCAATTTGTGATCCACTATAACCCCTAGATCCTTTTCAGCAGAACTACAGCCTAGCCAGCTATTCCCCATTTTGTAGCTGTGCATTTGATGTTTCCCCCCGAGTGAAGTACTTTGCATTTTCTTTATTGAATTTCATCTTGTTGAATTCAGACCAATTCTCCAGTTTGTCAAGGTTCTTTTGAATTCTAATCCTGTCCTCCAAAGTGCTTGCAACCCTCTGTTAGCTTAGTGTTATCTGCAGATTTTATAAGCATGCTCTCCATGCCATGAATGAAAATATTGACTAATGCTGGACCCTAAACTGAGTGATGGTGTGTTCTGACTGTGTGTTATACAGCATGCTGCAGTGTGCCTAGGGTTTGAAAGAGCCAAGTGAAGCAAGAAGGCCAGAACAATAGAGTGTGGGTCAGACTTGGACGGCTAAACCTTGAGAAGCGTCTTGACATGTGCAATGCAATCTCAAACGTGTGGGAGGGCACTCTGGGTGTAGGATGTGCATAAGAGGCATTTATGGGAGAGAGTCAGAGGCATGCCAGGGAGGCAGAGGCTAGGAGGTGAATTGCAGGAAATGAAAGGCAGACAGGAGCAAAGGTGAGGTCAAAGAAGTCTGAATTTGATGTAGAAACAGATCAGCAGTCAGGACCAGTGATTCAAAGAGAAAGTGACCCAGTCAGAGCAGTGGTCAGGGAAGACTTTTCTACAGCAAGTTAGATGGACTTGGGAGGATACACTGCTAATTGGGAAGGATCAAAAGAAAGAGACTTCAGTAGACGACATGAGAAATTACCAGGGTTTTAGCAGTAGGGATGGTAAGGACAGATGTTTTTCTAATAGAGAAAGTACTGACAGGATGAGAGTAGTGGAAAAGGAGAGAGAGGAGTCAAATATAGCACCAAGGTTGTGTGATTTACCAACTGTGAGAACAGGGGCATTGTTGACCATGATAAAGAGGGGAGTGGTGAAATGGGTATTTTTGGGGAGGAGGACAGGTGAAAGAGAAAAGGAGTTCCTTGTTCACTATGGTCAGCCTGAGGGAGGGACTATATTTCTTCCTGGATGTCTAGAGACACTTGCAGATGTAAGACTGAACAGAGAGGGAGAGGATAGGGAACAGAGATAGGTATGGGAGTTGTCAGCATAGAGACTTTAATTAACACCATGACAATGGATGAGGTTGCCCAGGGGTATGGTGGTGTAGGAGAAGAAGAAGAGGAGGGAGCCCTGGAGACTCTATTAGAGAGGAGAAGCTACCAAGGGGAATCCTGTCAAGAACAGAATTACAAAAGCTCAAAGAGGCGGGAATAACTGATAGTCAAAGGCAGCAGACAGCTTGAGCAGGATGAGGCTAGAGAAAAGGCCCTTGAATTTGGCAGAGAACTTAGTGAGAATGGCCGTAGACAAGTCAACAGGATGGAAGTCAAAGTGCAGATTGATGAGAAAGATGGAGGAGAGGAAACTGAGGAAATGGGAGAAGACGACTTGCAGAAGGAGTGTGGAGGTGGAGAGAGGAGGGCGATGAGGCTGTAGGTAGGAAAGTGGGAGGAGGGATAGCTCAGTGGTTTGAGTATTGGCCTGCTAAACCCAAGGTTGTGAGCCCAGACCTTGAGGGGACCACCTAGGGATCTGAGGCAAAATCAACACTTGGTCCTGCTACTGAAGGCAGGGGGCTGTATTCAATGACTTCAGGGTCCCTTCGAGTTCTATGAGATAGGTATATCTCCAAATATGTATATAATGATCTACACTAGAAATGTAGACACAGCTTATGCTGGCAAAAAAGTCCGTGTAGAAGCCTGTATAACTTAAACCAGCTTGGTGAGCAAAATAAACTATAGCCACAAAAACACTCTTATGCTGGTATAACTGCAACTACATGAGAGTTTTTGTTAGTATAGAAATGTTGTAAAAAATCAACACCTTAACTGACATTGCTATATTAGCAAAAGTTTCTATTGTAGATTTGGTCATAGGTAGTGGATGAAGAGAACTCAGGAGGGAATACAGTTCAAAGGGAATAAGGAAGAGAATAGTAAATAAACAAGCTGCTGTGTTGTACAGTTCACTAGGTTTATTATTTAGTATTTGTATTAATGTAGCACCTGGCTTCCTGGCCCATGACTCCTATTGGGCTAGGCACTGCACAAACACAGAACAAAATCCATTTTACAAATCACTTTGTCCTTTCTATTAATAGTTCTTCCTTCAGGAAGAAATTAATTCCTGGTGTAGAGGGCCAATGCAAGGCCAAACGCTTTGACTGAAAACCTAAAGGTCTATTAAATATTTTCTAGAAATGCTTTAAAAGGCTATTTTTTGAATGTTTTAAAGGGATGTCAGTGATTTTTCAAGTTATGAACTATACAGTAATTGAACCTGTGTAGTTTCCACATCTGTAGTAAGTTAATAAAAATAGCATAGCACTATGTATTTTGCTTCTAATTCTGTCCATCACTACTTGCATTCTAAGGGAAGAGTCATATGTATAAATGCGTGTGATATATTGCATACACACACTTAACAGCGTGTTTTCAAGTAAACATGATGGTTGACATAGTAGACCCAGTGCTGTGTAAATACTTCCCCCCGCTATCCCGTGTCTGTTTGATCCAACAGGCTGTCATGACTGTTCTGAAGCCAACAACGGTATCTTCAATAGTATGTGCCTATTTGCAACCCAGAGTAAATGTTCAGGATTGAGATATTGGAAATAATAATAGATGTTAGACAGGTGCAGCATTTGAAGCCACAGATATAATATTCAGTTAACCTAAATAACTAACTTGACTAATTTTAGCAATCTTAATAAAATGCCTAGACATGGCATTACATAAAATATGTAATCCAAAGCAGCCTGATTGTCATAATCCTGATACTTCCAGTTCTACTGTTTTATCTTCCAAACTTTTTAAATTGTGATTATATTTCAAAGGATAATGGCCCTTTCAGAGGACTTTAAATGTCTGTGTGAGGGGAAAAAAGGATGTTTTGTTTCATTAAGAATGAAGAGGACTGACTTGATACATGTTCCTTTTTAGTCCAGATTAAGCAGATGTCAAACAATTTGTAGAATTAATTATATGTAGCCTTATTTATTTATTTATTTTTGTTTTTGTTTTTGATAAAGTTGTCTATAGTTTTACAAAGGAAAAGGGACAAAAAACCCATAGCAAAGCAACACACAGATTAACAGCAACAATGTAGTGAGTATTTCTAGTCCAGGCTTAAAACTAAATATAATGGGAAGTGAATAACCAGCAATAAAAACAATGTCCACACCTAACCAAGGGTCAAATTTGGAGCGTCTGACTCACTGTGAAATGCATGTTCTGAAGCAATGATGGGTAGAAAGGCAGCGAATGCTGGTTTGTAATGTCTGCTCCTTCTAGAGATGAGACCTCTTTCCCACCTGTGTCTTAATACTTTGCACTCTTTAAACATTAGTTATGAACTAAGTCCATATCGTTACTTCAGTGTTAGAGATTGGTAAACTGAAGCTGAGAGTTAAGTGATTTCTCCTAGATTGCACACGAAGCAAATGCCGTAACCAGGATTAAGGACCCAGACCTCCTAGATGCAAGGCTGATGCCTAATCTACTAACCAGATTTACTCCCAAATGCTATTGTCTAGTGCAGGGGTAGGCAATCTATGGCACACAAGCTGATTTTCAGTGGCACTCACACTGCCTGGGTCCTGGCCACCGGTCCAGGGGGCTCTGTGTGTTAATTTAATTTTAAATGAAGCTTCTTAAACATTTAAAAAACCTTATTTACTTTACATACCACCATAATTTAGTTATATATTATAGATTTATAGAACGAGACCTTCTAAAAATGTTAAAATGTATTACTGGCATGTGAAACCTTAAATTAGAATAAGTGAAGACTCAGCTCACTACTTCTGAAAGGTTGCCGACTCCTGTTCTAGTGTAATTAAAATCAACAAGTGTCAGAGGTGAGAATAGAATTTGGGATTCCCTGGCTCTCAGCATTGTGCTTAGTGCACTAATCCAGAGTTGTCAAACATGCAGCCTGTTCAACATGATGCGGCATTTTCAGAACCTACAGATCTTAAGTTTTTTGTTTGTTTGTTTTGTTTTTTTAGAGTAAGTCTCTACATAAGAACGGTCACTCTGGGTCAGATCATGGTCTATCTAGCCCAAATGGTTCTCAACCCGCAGCCTGTGGGCCACTTACAGCTCAATCAGTACACAGCTGCAGCCCATGTGACATCCTCAGGGCCATAGCATATGTATTGTGTAGATGCAGCCTAATAATACACAGAGAGCTGCATATGTGGCCCACAATGGTAAATAGGATCAGAACCACTGATCTTGCCAAGTATCCTATCTTCTGACAGTGGCCAATGTCAGGTGCTTCAGATGGAATGAACAGAACAGGTAATGGTCAAGTGATCCAACCCCTGTCTCCCATTTCCAGATTCTGGCAAACAGAGGCTAAGAACACTTCAGGTTTTGCATCCCTGCCCATCCTGGCTAATAGCCATCGATGGCCCTATCCTCCATGAACTTTAGTTCTTTTTTGAACCCTGTTATAGTCTTGGCCTTCACAACATCCTCTGGCAAAGAGTTCCACAGGTTGACTGTGAGTAGTGTAAAGAAATACTGCTTTTTGTTTGTTTTAAACCTGCTGCCTATGAATTTCATTTGGTGACCCCTAGTTCTTGTGTTATGAGAAGGTGTAAAAGACGGTTACTCACCTTTGTAACTGTTGTTCTTCGAGATGTGTTGCTCACATCCATTCCAGTTAGGTGTGCGCGCCGTGCGTGCACGTTCGTCGGAAGCTTTTTACCCTAGCAACTCCAGTGGGCCGGCAGGTCACCCCCTGGAGTGGCGCCGCCATGGCGCTCAATATATATCCCTGCCGGCCCACCCGCTCCTCAGTTCCTTCTTGCCGGCTACTCCGACAGTGGGGAAGGAGGGCGGGTGTGGAATGGATGTGAGCAACACATCTCGAAGAACAACAGTTACAAAGGTGAGTAACCGTCTTTTCTTCTTCGAGTGATTGCTCACATCCATTCCAGTTAGGTGAATCCCAAGCCATACCTAGGCGGTGGGGTCGGAGTGAGAAATTGCGGCATGGAGCACTGCAGATCCGAAGGCCGCGTCCTCTCTTGACTGCTGGACCAGGGCGTAGTGGGAAGCAAAGGTGTGGACCGATGACCAGGTCGCTGCCCGACAGATTTCCTGGATGGGCACACGGGCGAGGAAAGCCAGCGACGACGCCTGCGCCCTGGTAGAATGCGCAGTCACCCGGCCCGTAGGGACGTGGGCCAAGTCATAGCAGGTCCTGATACAGGACGTTACCCATGAGGATAACCTCTGTGAGGAGATAGGAAGCCCCTTCATGCGGTCCGCTACTGCCACGAAAAGCTGGGGGGATTTGCGGAACGGTTTGGTCCTCTCCACATAGAACGCGAGAGCCCTACAGACATCAAGCGAGTGGAGCTGCTGCTCCCTGCCTGAGGAGTGAGGTTTCGGGAAAAAAAACGGAAGGAATATCTCTTGGTTGATGTGGAAGGACGAGACTACCTTGGGGAGAAAGGCAGGGTGTGGCCTCAGCTGCACCTTATCTTTGTGGAAGACTGTATACGGGGGGTCTACCACAAGAGCCCGGAGTTCCGACACCCGCCTAGCTGAGGTGATAGCTACTAAAAAGGCAGTCTTCCAAGAGAGATAAAGTAGGGAGCAAGTAGCTAACGGCTCAAAGGGGGGCCCCATGAGCCGAGACAACACCAGGTTAAGATCCCAGGTTGGAGTAGGGAGTCTGACGTTAGGGTATAAACGTTCCAGCCCCTTAAGGAATCTAGTCACCGTCGGGTGAGAAAAAACGGAGCGACCATCCCCACCCGGGTGAAAGGTGGAGATAGCTGCTAGGTGGACCCGCAACGACGATATCGCCAGACCCTGTTGTTTGAGGGACCAAACATAGTCTAAGATATTGGCCACCAAAACTTCCATAGGGCGGAGACCTTTCTCCACGCACCAACAGGAGAAACGCTTCCACTTGGCCGAGTATGTCGCTCTAGTGGAAGGCTTCCTGCTGCCCAAAAGTACCTCCCGTACCGGGGTGGAGCAGCGCAGTTCAGAATCGGTCAGCCACGCAGGAACCACGCCGCTAGGTGCAGCGACTGCAGGTCCGGGTGACAGAGAGTCCCGTGTTCCTGGGTAATCAGGTCCGGGTGAAGGGGCAGGGGAACTGGGTCGGCTATGGCCAGGTCCAGCAGCATGGGGTACCAATGTTGCCTGGGCCACGCCGGGGCTACCATGATCACGCGAGCCCTGTCCCTGCGCACCTTCAGAAGGACCCTGTGGACCAGAGGGAACGGGGGAAACGCGTAGTACAAGTGGGTCGTCCACGGAATAAGGAAGGCATCCACTATAGACCCGGGCTCCTTGCCCTGAAAGGAGCAGAACGCCTGGCACTTCTTGTTCCCCCCGGACGCGAAGAGGTCCACACGGGGATAACCCCACCTCTGGAAGATTGAGAGGGCGACGTCCGGGCGAAGGGACCACTCGTGTGATAGGAAGGATCTGCTCAGGCGATCCGCCAGCGTGTTCCGTACTCCGGGGAGGAAGGAAGCCGTGAGGTGAATGGAGTGGGCTACACAAAAGTCCCAGAGTCGCATCGCCTCGAGACATAGGGGAGAGGATCTGGTGCCGCCCTGCTTGTTGATATAGTACATGGTCGTCGTGTTGTCGGTAAACACCGCGACACAACGGCCTCGAAGCTGGTGACAGAATGTTTGACAAGCAAGGCGGACCGCTCTCAACTCCCGCATGTTGATGTGCAGCTTCACCTCCTGCGGGGACCACAGGCCCTGTGTTCTCAGGGTTCCCAGGTGGGCCCCCCAGCCGAGATCTGAGGCATCCGTTGTTAGGGACACCGAAGGCTGAGGTGGGTGGAAAGGGAGCCCCGCACACACTACGGACTGGTCTAGCCACCAGCCGAGAGAATCTAACACCCCCTGGGGGATTGTGATCAGCATGTCTAGCGGTTGCCTTGCCGGCCGGTAATGTGCGATGAGCCACAACTGGAGGGGCCTCATGCGGAGCCGAGCGTAACCGGTCACAAATGTGCATGCTGCCATGTGGCCTAACAGGGTTAGACATGTCCGTATTGATGTCAAGGGGGCTGCCCGCAATCGCTGAACGATCGCCGACAACGCCTGGAACCTCGGTAATGGCAGAAGAGCCCTGGCCACGGTGGAGTCCAGGACGGCCCCGATGAACTCCACCCTCTGCGTGGGGAGCAGGGTGGACTTGTCTATGTTGATCATGAGGCCCAAGGCAGCAAACAGGCCGGTGATCCTGCGGACGTGGCTGCAAACCTGTAGTTCTGACGTGCCCCGAATTAACCAATCGTCTAGGTAAGGGAACACGTGGATACGACTGCGCCGAAGATGTGCCACAACGACTGCCATGCATTTTGTAAATACCCTCGGGGCCGTAGAAAGGCCAAATGGGAGGACTGCAAATTGGTAGTGAAGGGGGCCCACCACGAATCGAAGGAAACGTCTGTGGTGTGGCCAAATGGCAATGTGAAAATAAGCGTCCTGCATGTCGAGGGCGGCGTACCAGTCTCCCGGATCCAGGGATGGGATAATTTTCCCCAGGGATACCATGCGGAACTTCAGCTTCACTAGGTATTTGTTGAGCTCTCGCAGGTCGAGGATAGGCCTGAGGCCTCCCTTGGCCTTGGGGATCAGAAAGTAGCGGGAATAAAACCCCTTGCCTTTCTCGTTTTCCGGAACCACCTCTATAGCTCCTTTGCTGAGGAGCGTCTGTACCTCCTGTAGAAGGAATTGCTCGTGAGAGGGGTCCCTGAAGAGGGACGAGGAAGGGGGGCGGGAAGGAGGAAACTATATAAACTGCAGGCGGTATCCCGTCTGCACCGTGCGCAAGACCCAGAGGTCCGATGTTATTTGGGACCACGCCAGGAGGAAAAACGAAAGGCGGTTGGAAAACGGGGGGGAAGGATCCGTGGGGGAAACTGTTACTGCGCCCTCGGGCGCACCTTCAAAACAAAGGCTTGGGTCCAGGCGGGGGCTTAGAGGAGCTTTGATTCTGCCCCCCTTGGTTCCCCGAATGCCTACGCCTTCCATTCCTGCCACGGCACCTATTGAGGTCCTGCCGTTGGCGGAACTGGGGGTATGGCCTGCGCTGCTGCTGCTGCTGTGGCCGGAAGGGTCTGCGCTGCGTTCCCGGTGTGTGCATCCCGAGGGAGCGCATAATGACCCGATTGTCTTTGAGACTCTCAAGTCTGGGGTCTGTCTTTTCCGAAAACAGGCCCTGGCCTTCGAACGGGAGGTCCTGGATGGTATATTGGAGCTCCGGTGGAAGGCCAGAGACCTGCAGCCAGGAGATACGGCGCATCGTTACCCCCGAGGCGAGGGTGCGGGCAGCCGAGTCTGCAGCGTCTAAAGAAGCTTGCAACGAGGTTCGTGCAACCTTCTTGCCCTCGTCCAGAATGGCCGCAAATTCTTGGCGGGCCTCTTGTGGCAGCAGCTCTTTGAATTTGTCCGCTGCCACCCACGAGTTAAAAGCGTATCTGCTGAGCAGGGCTTGTTGGTTTGAAACCCTGAGCTGAAGGGCCCCAGCCGAGTAGACCTTGCGGCCAAGGAGGTCCATACGTCTGGCCTCCTTGGATTTGGGGGCTGGAGCTTCCTGCCCATGACGCTCCCTCTCGTTCACCGACTGCACCACCAGGGAACACGGTGTCGGGTGGACGTGGAGGTACTCGTAGCCCTTGGAGGGGGCCATGTACTTCCTCTCGACGCCCCTCGCCGTAGGGGGGATGGAGGCCGGTGACTGCCAGATTGTATTGGCGTTGGCCTGGATCGTCCTAATGAAGGGTAGGGCGACCCTAGTGGGAGCATCAGACGAGAGGATGGTGACGATAGGGTCCTCGATCTCAGAGACCTCCTCGGCTTGCAGGCTCAGATTCTGAGCTACTCACCTAAGGAGGTCTTGGTGCGCCCTGAGATCCAACGGGGGAGGGCTACTGGAGGAGGTGCCAGCCACCGCTTCATCAGGGGAGGAGGATGAGGAGACCCCCGGCAAGAAAGTGTCCAGTGGGGGGTCTCCCTCGGCCCTCGCCTCTGTCTCAGGAGCCAGAGCAGGGTCTTGCTGCTTGGATCCTTCCTCTCCATCCGGGGAGGGAGGGGGGCGAGACAATGAAGCTTCCGGCACTCTGTGCTCCGTCGTTGCAGGCCTAGCAGGAAGCTGTTGGGGGCCCTGGGCTTGATGGTATGCCCAGGGGGTCCAAAACCCCCACTGCTGCGGACCTTGGTCCTGTTGCGGAGGGTCTTGAAATAATGCCGCCTGCCTGTCGGTGCCCAGCGCATACACGCTGTCTGTTTGAGAAGACACCGACGGCTGCCTAGAAGGCCATGGCGGGGCCGACCCCGGCTGGTAAGGGTCTGCACGGGTCGGCACCGAAGATCTTCTCGGTGCCGGGGATCGGTACCGGGAGTCATAGCGGTGCCGGGATCGGGAACGGGTTCTGTCTCGGTGCCGGGATCTGGAACGGTACCGGCCGCTGCTTCGGTGCCGGGATTGGGACCGGGACCTGCCACCGACGTGGTGCCGGGAGGTCGACCGGGACCGGGACCTGCCACCAGCTCGGTGCCGGGAGGTCGACCGGCGCGGTGAGTGACGGCGGGACTGGCTCCTGGAGTCACGGTGCCGGTATCGACGGCTGGAGTCAGACCGCGACCGTCTGGAGGTCGATCGGTGCCGCGAGTGCGACCGGTACCGCCGAGGGGAGCGGTGCCAGGACTGCGAGCGGCGGTGGGATCTTGATCGACTGTGGCGTCGGGACCTGGATCGCGAGCGCGAGTCCCGAGACGGTGCCGACATCATGGGCTTGCCTCTAGATGCGACCCGCACCGGAGGTACCGGGGGGTGGCAGCTGAGTAGACTCAGTTAGAGCGATAAGGTCCCGTGCCGAGGCGAAGGTCTCCGGCGTGGATGGGACCAGTAGCTCAACCCCAGATCTTATGGGGGAGCTTGGCGGCACCGGACTCGACGGACCCACCGGGCCCGGAGTCGACGGTGCCGGTGGTGCCGCAGCCGATGTCGATGCCGGGCGCTCCAATCGGGTCTGCCTGGCTGGAGTAGCAGACGCTGACGGTCTCGCCTCTGCACCCGGTGCCAGGGAAGGTCGGTGCCGGGGAGTCTTCCCGGTGCCGGTGCGATCCGGTGCCGGCGCCGAGATCACGGCCTGTGAAGCTGCCGGGTCAAGTGCCGCCTCCATGAGGAGAGTCCTGAGTCTTTGGTCTCTCTCCTTCTTTGTCATGGGCTTAAAAGCCTTGCAGATGCGGCACTTGTCCGACCTGTGCGATTCCCCCAGGCACTTCAGACACGCGTCGTGGGGGTCGCTGGTAGGCATAGGCTTCTTACAGACCGCACACTGCTTAAAGCCCGGCGAACCAGGCATGAGCCCGGTGCCGGGTGCCGGGAAGGGCTACAGCCCAGACCGGCGAATAACTATCTACAATACTATTTACACCTAATTACTTAACTACACTTAACGATCTAACAACTGTAACAATAACGGTAGTTAACAAGGAGAGCTAGGGACCAAGGAGAGCTAGGGACGTGGAGGACAGCTATGCTGCGCTCCACAGTTCCAACGACCGACACGGCGGTAAGAAGGAACTGAGGAGCGGGTGGGCTGGCAAGGGTATATATCGAGCGCCATGGCGGCGGCACTCCAGGGGGCGACCTGCCGGCCCACTGGAGTTGCTAGGGTAAAAAGTTTCCGACGAACGTGCACGCGCGGCGCGTACACCTACCTGGAATGGATGTGAGCAATCACTCGAAGAAGAACTTATTATTTGAAAACTGTTTAAAAATTCCAGTTCTTCCCAGTGCCCCTCGATGATATTCAACCAAGCAGTTTGTCTATGTGAAATAGATAAACTCATGCTTTTATTACCAAACGTTGACAGTATTTTCACAGTCTGTGTTTAGCAACCATGGGCCTTTTAATTGCTAGCAGTTTAAAAAAACAACAACAGATCTTGAAAAATGTCTGTGTTTCTTTTCAGAGCAGAATTGAAAACACCAGCTCTACCTCCCAGTCTACAGCGGGGCTAGTACGTGATAACTCCATAGAAGAAGTATGGCAAGACTTTCTTCTGTCACCTGAGCTACAGGTAAGTGTAGTAGAGAACTTTAGGTATATATATCATTCTTCTAAAAATATACACACATCTGACTTGTGCAAGTGCATCTGAGATTATTTGCTTAATGAGCTGCAGTCTGATAAGCTCATTTGGAAGTGAAAATATGTAGGATTTAACTATGTGGACATCTTGCCATACACTTTACAGTTGGTGAGGCAGAGAACATCGTTGGCTCCCTCTAGATGATGGAGCCAAGTATATGTCATCTGACTTTAAACAAATCCTTCCTGCCATCCCCCTAAATAACCAGTGGACAGAACTTCATAACCTAACATTTTTCTGTTCTGATAGAGATGACGTGTTATATACTCGTTGGTTTATTCATAATACTCTTCTGTTTCAAATTCAGCTTCTGGCTCCAGACTTGGTTCTGTAACTGGACCAGTCTGTAGGTCTAATTTTGCTCTGTTATGTGTTTGTAAATCCCACTGTTTGCAAAGGGGGTTGCAGTTGCATAACTGAAAGCAGAAATAGGCCCTCACAATATGCAAAATATTGGGACAAGCATAGTTTCAGAATATAAACAGATAAATCTGAATATCAGATTACATAAATCTGCAAAATAGTAAAACCTTATTATTTGATAAAGGGTCTCTCCCCACTTCCTAGCTCATTTTGAATGCTTTAGAAATCCTATGTTACTAAAGTGTTATCTTTATGTACTGTGATATATTCACAATGAAGCATTGTACATAAACTAAGCTGTAAAGGAATCAGAGTTTATCTAAATTCTCAAACCTTACTTTATATTTCAAAGTATGTTTTGTGTCTAACTTTCCATAAATGTTACTAACATTTGGTACATCACAGGGATTAAAGGGGGAAAATATTTCTTCTTTTTTTAATTTGTGCATTTGATAATATTTTGTGTGCAGTGAGGTCTTTTGTCTGTTTGCCCTAGTCTTTTGCGCAGCAATTTTTTTTTCTTTCCAAAAGTAAGAAAATGTGGCTTAAAATGACATTTTCCAGATTTTGTCAGGGGCACATATAATACTTGAAACTACTTCATTTAAAAAAAAAAAAAAAGACCAGCTTCTAGTTAGTCTTAAGACTATTTTTTGAACATTGGACTTGATAGGAATCAGAGCAGCTACACTGAGTGCTAGAGACTGAGTCAACAATTGACATTACAATCTGTTGTAATTATTTTGTACTGTTAAGAGCTACAAAATATAACCAAGGCCTGTGTACTCTGCAACAGAGTGGATCTAAATGCCATGACAAGGTCCCTGGATTCTTTGGTACTCTAGCACTTGGAAATTGGAGGTTATGCTAGCAGCTTCATTTATATTGAAAGATAAAATAATAATAATGAATTCAATATGATAATGAATAATACAATCTTGCTTCCCCATATTTTGCGTTAGCTGGAAATGCTAGAAGTTTTATATATAAATGTTGAAGGTGTTGATGGAGATAGTAACCTGGAGATTTTGACAGCAGGAGAGAGAACAGTTGGTGGTTTTAGTGGATGAGAAGGCGGCAGTTTAAAGGTGTGTCTTTACTGTACAGTTAATCCATGCTGTTACTCAGGTGTTGCCCCTAGCACCTTTCCAATCCACACACAAATATCTGACCCGAGTGTGATGGTGTTTTCAAACCAGGCTAGCTGTCCATCCTTCTGTATAGGCTAAAGTCCAAGTGACACTTTCACTTAGTCTGCTCCCCTGCCCAGGGAGGACTCAGGCTAACCACTAGAATGCTGGCAGTCATTCAGTGCCTTCTCACAACTCCCCTCATCTGCCCAGAATGGCAGACATGTTCTCCCACCATTCACTGGGAATGACTCAGAGTAGCTCAGCTTGGTAAAGCACAAAGAACTATGGGACATGTCCCCAGAAGTCCTAGCAACACACATGGGTGAGTGCAGCACCAGTAAGGACACAGTAATTTGATTAAAGCTTTGCAGTGTGGCTGCTCTTGCCTGGGCTAGGCTATATTGGGTACTAATCATGAATTATCTCTGCAGTGAGGACATACCCTGAGAAGCACATTGACTGGATAGGTCTTCCAGAACGAGCAGTAGAATAGCTAATGTTGACATCTTTAAATGGACAATTTATCAAGCCATTATGCTGAATGTGGTAGTTCATAACTCGCATAGCTTGTTTCAAGCTGTCAGTAGATTTGGGAAGACAGCACTATAGTGGTTGGACTCTGCTTATGTTTTTAAATGGTTAGTTTCACAATGATGAGGGCTAAAAACATTTGTTTTTAATCTCTTAAATTTTAGAGGACAATTCTGTGCTAAGGGATGAAGGCTATGAGAAATTCTACAGTTGTAGACTAGATAGACCCTATGTGTAAGTAGGAAATAGTTCTTCCAGACCAGGTAATATAGAAAAGTTTAGTGCTACTGTGGATTCTAATAGGAGGGAGAACATTGAAAGAAGAAAGAAAAAAGTGTGTATATGTATGGGTAAGGAATTTAGAAGTATTTAATTAGAAAAGTTGCTGATTCTGTGTATTTTTTTCCATTTCCTTTTAGGAGATTTCACTAGGAGATACTCAACCTGTAGCTAGTAGTAGCAGAGGCATGAATTCATTATCATCTCACTACACTGTAAATTTGACCCACGCTATTAGCCATGATGTTTGCCTCCGTGAAGCTACATTACTGAGATCAAACCACAGCATTAGAGTAAATCCAGAAATAAGGACTGTACAGAGACAAGAGTCCTTTCTGCAGTTAAATTCTAGCATCACAAACCCCGAATCATTACTTAATGGGACTAATTTGGGGTTATTTCCATCTGTTGACATTAGGAACCTAACACACCAAGATCTTCTTTCAGATCTTGATGAGAACATCTTTGATGAGGTAAATCTAATGGCATTAGCATTGGAGGAAGGTTTTGATCCTATATAAGTCTCTCATAGCTTTTTCAAGAACCTGACTCAGTTTCTGGACTTTCTTTAAATTCAAGCCAGAGCACAACCTCTTCAAACAATTCTGATTCGTCATCTGTTTCAACCTGCAGTGAAGGTGCCATTGGATACAGTAGTGATTTAGAATATACTTCCCACAATGGCTTAGGAGGTGTAGGGGGTCATTACCCAGAGCGTAGTAAACACTGCCATGTGGACTATCAAAGCGATTCAGACTATTGTGAGGAATCCACACTTCAATATATTCTTCATAACCACACTTACAATCACCTGCCAAATGAATTAGCATCCACTTCTAAGCATTATTCTTCATCATCTGAGAAATCAAACAAAGTAAAGGGCAGGTGCCTCAATAGCACAGATAATCTTAGCCATGATGAACGCCATGTGAAAGCCCTGAGAATTCTGTTTTCTGTACAATAAATTGTGAGCATGCCTATTGATATGTTCAGCAACATGTTATCGAAGATCTGACAGATACTCAAATATCACTTATACGTGACATAAGGCGAAGAGGGAGAAACAAGGTTGCTGCTCAGAACTGCTGCAAACGTAAACTAGATGTGATCCTGAGCTTGGAAGATGATGTGTGTAAGCTTCAAGCCCAAAAAGAAAGCCTTAAGAAGCAGAAATCTCAGTGCAATAAATCAATTAGCCTTTTGAAGCAAAAACTAAATGACCTTTATTATTTACTTTTTAGTAGGTTAAGGGATGACCAGGGCAGACCTGTTAATCCAAGCCAGTATGCTCTTCATTGCAGGAGTAATGGCAGTGTTTTGATAATACCTAAGAGACTGGTCACATCAGAACAGAAACAAAAATAAATAATATTAAAATCACTACATTATTTAGAACTCATTCTGCTGACAGTGTGGTCAATATAGTGGCATAAATGCTGGAGGCTAAGAATGCTTATGAACATGTTAAAGACCCAAACAGTAGTATTTTGAGACTTGTGCATATGGCCTGCATCCTTAATTATTGGGATGGTTTTTTATATATAAATATAATAAATTGTCAACACATAGAAGCTACAGCAGTAAAAACCTGCTAGTTTGACTGAGCTGCTGAAATTTAATTGGAGTTATTGGAGGATGCCAGGCTGTCATAAACAGATAGCTAAGGGTTAATGTCTCTTCCACCTGAAGCACCTGACCAGAGGACCAATCAGGAAACCGGATTTTTTCAACTCTGGGTGGAGGGAGTTTGTATCTGAGTCTTTGTTTTCTGCCTGCCTGCTTTCTCTGAGCTTTGGAGAAGTAGTTCTACTTTCTAATCTTCTGTTTCTAAGTGTAAGGACAAAGAGATCAGATAGTAAGTTCTATGGTTTCTTTTCTTTGGTATTTGCATGAATATAAGTGCTGGAGTGCTTTGATTTGTCTTCTTTTTGAATAAGGCTGTTTATTCAAAATTCTTTTAAGCAATTGACCCTGTGTTGTATCATCTTAATACAGAGAGCACATTTGGATGTATTTTTCTTTCTTTTTATATAAAGCTTTCTTTTAAGACCTGTTGGAGTTTTTCTTTACTTCAGGGAAATTGAGTCTGTACTCACCAGGGAATTGGTGGGAGGAAGAAGTCAAGGGGAGATCTGTGTGTTGGATTGCTAGCCTAATTTTGCATTCCCTCTGGGGGAATAGGAAAGTACTTTTTGTTTCCAGGAGTGGGAACAGAGAGGGAGATTCACTCTGTTTGGATTCACAGAGCTTGTGTCTGTGTATCTCTCCAGGAGCACCTGGAGGGGGGAAGGGAAAAAGGATTATTTCCCTTTGTTGTGAGACTCAAGGGATTTGGGTCTTGGGGTCCCCAGGGAAGGTTTTTCAGAGGGACCAGAGTGCCCCAAAACACTCTAATTTTTGGGTGGTGGCAGCAGGTACCAGGTCCAGGCTGGTGGCTAAGCTTGGAGGTTTTCATGCTAACCCCCATATTTTGGACGCTAAGGTCCAAAACTGGGACTAAGGTTATTACATGAGTGGCAGCTGGTGGGATATAGACAGAATCCACAAGCCAGTAGGAATATTATATTTTTCTTTTCTCTGCTAAGGGCTTTTTAGCAGAGAGAAACAGTTGGTTTTAAAAGGGAACCAGAGAGAATTTTTTTTTCTGCTCTCTCTGGCAGTTTGTGGCTTGCATGTTAAGCGAGAAGCCATTACCAAACTGTTGAGGGTCTTTTGTCATGCAATAGCCCTCCCATTAGGAGGCAAGTACCAGCACTTATATGCATGCAAATAAAGTGGTTTTTCTGGTTTCCCTTCATTGAACATTAGCTAGAGAGAGAAAAGGAAAATTAGCTAAAGGCACTGTTGCTAGGCAGACTTCAGGAGGCAACAGAGAACCTGCAGTTCAGAAGATAAACACCGGAGGGCACCCCAACACAAGAAAACAGGAATCATGACTTCTAAGGCAAAAATTGAGGCCGAAGAACAAATCAAAGAAGCTGAACACAGGCGACAACTGGAAATAAAACAAAAAGAGATGGAGATGAAAGAAAGAGAAGAACAGATCAAAGAGGCAGCCTACCAAAGAGAACATGCAGCCTACCAAAGAGAACAAGCAGCCCAAGAGGCAGCACACAAAAGAAAACTAGAGGAAGAAGAGTTCGCCCACCGAAGGAAACAAGAAGAAGAAGAGTTGGCCCACCGCCGAGAAATGGAAAAGCACCAAAAAGAAATGGAAAAACAACAAAAAGAGAATGAAGAGAAGGAAAAACAGAGAAAACATGAACTGGAGTTGGCAAAAGCTGGGCTGCATGTGCCAGCCAACCCTAACAACCCGGCGCCAAATATTGCTCCACAGCACAGGAAATTTCCCACCTACAAGGCAGGTGATGACACCGAGGCCTTCTTGGAAAATTTTGAAAGAGCCTGTCTTGGGTACAGCATTCCCGAAGACCAGTACATGGTAGAATTGAGGTCACAGCTCAGTGGACCTTTAGCAGAGGTGGCAGCTGAAATGCCTAAGCTGCAAATGAATGACTATAAACTTTTTCAAACCAAGGCCAGATACCGAATGGGGATAACTCCAGATCATGCCCGTCGGCGCTTCAGAACCCAAAAGTGGAAACCCGAGGTGTCATTTCCCAAACACGCCTACTGCATTGCAAAAAACTATGAGGCCTGGATAACAGGAAACAACATTCAAACCTTGGAAGAACTGAACCTCCTCATACAAATGGAGCAGTTCTTGGATGGTGTTCCTGAAGACATCACACGGTACATACAAGATGGAAATCCCAAAGATATCGTTGAGGCGGGGGAGATTGGAGCCAAATGGATGGAACTGGCAGAAAGCAAGAAAGCTACTGTCAAGGGGAACGATTACCCCAGGGGGCACACAGACCATAAACCCTACAACCGAGGACAGCCAAAGACCCCACATACCACCCAAGTAAAGCCACAGATACCCTACCCTTCAACCTCACCAGTCTCCAGTAACTCACCTCAGCCCAGTGACCCATCAGATGGAAGATGCTTTAAGTGTAATGAACTGGGACATATCAAGGCCAAGTGTCCCAAAAACACCATGCGAGTGCAATTCATTACACCACCATCACACCAAAGATCCCCAGGCCCGGATGCCTCTCAAATACCCTTGGAGCGAAGGGAAAATTTGAGAGTGGGCGGAAAGAAGGTTACTGCGTGGAGAGACACGGGGGCACAAGTGTCAGCTATCCACCAATCCTTCGTTGACCCCAAATTCATCAACCCAAAGGCCAAAGTTACAATTTACCCCTTCATGTCACAAGCTGTAGACTTGCCTACAGCTCAACTGCCTGTCCAGTACAAAGGCTGGTCAGGAATGTGGACTTTTGCAGTCTATGACAATTATCCTATCCCCATGCTACTGGGGGAAGACTTGGCCAACCAGGTGAGGCGGGCCAAGAGAGTGGGAATGGTTACACGTAGCCAAACCAGGCAAGCTTCCAGACCCATTCCTGTTCCTGAGCCGTCCACAGAGGCCCCGTCTGTGTTACCAGAGACCCAGGCAGAGGTAGTGGACCCGGATTCCATGCCTACCACTGAAACAGACCCAGCATCTCCAGTCCCAGGCCCGGAACTGGAACAGCAACCAGCACCAGCAAGTGCAACCCCATCTTCAAACTCAACGCCAGAGGGCGCCAGCGAGCCAAAACTGGCAGAAGCAACAGACAGCCATACCCAAAAGGTGCACCAGCGGAGAGCGGTTCACCAGCAACGGAAACAACCCCATCACCTACATCGCTTCCAGAGGGACCAAGCCCAAGTCCACAGTCTGAGGAAGAACTGGTGACCCCAGCCTCAAGGGAACAGTTCCAGGCTGAGCAGGAAGCGGATGACAGTCTTCAGAAAGCTTGGGCGGCGGCACGGAGCACCCCACCGCCTCTCAGCTCTTCTAATCGATCCCGGTTTGTTATAGACCAAGGACTTTTATACAAGGAAATTCTTTCTGGTGGACACCGGGAAGAATGGCAGCCGCAAAAACAGTTGGTGGTTCCAACTAAGTACCGGGGGAAGCTCTTAAGCTTAGCCCATGATCATCCCAGTGGCCATGCTGGGGTGAACAGAACCAAGGACCGGTTGGGGAAGTCCTTCCACTGGGAGGGGATGGGCAAGGACGTTGCCAAGTATGTCCGGTCTTGTGAGGTATGCCAAAGAGTGGGAAAGCCCCAAGACCAGGTCAAGGCCCCTCTCCAGCCACTCCCCATAATTGAGGTCCCATTTCAGCGAGTAGCTGTGGATATTCTGGGCCCTTTCCCAAAAAAGACGCCCAGAGGAAAGCAGTACGTACTGACTTTAGTGGACTTTGCTACCCGATGGCCGGAAGCAGTAGCTCTAGGCAACACCAGGGCTAACACTGTGTGCCTGGCCTTAACAGACATCTTTGCCAGGGTAGGTTGGCCCTCCGACATCCTTACAGATTCAGGGTCTAATTTCCTGGCAGGGACCATGGAAAAACTGTGGGAAACTCATGGGGTGAATCACTTGGTTGCCACCCCGTACCACCATCAAACCAATGGCCTGGTGGAAAGGTTCAATGGAACTTTGGGGGCCATGATACGAAAATTCATCAACGAATTCTCCAATAATTGGGACCTAGTGTTGCAGCAGTTGCTGTTTGCCTACAGGGCTGTACCACATCCCAGTTTAGGGTTTTCACCATTTGAACTTGTGTATGGTCACGAGGTTAAGGGGCCATTACAGTTGGTGAAGCAGCAATGGGAGGGGTTTACGCCTTCTCCAGGAACTAACATTCTGGACTTTGTAAGCAACCTACAAAGCACCCTCCGACACTCTTTAGCCCTTGCTAGAGAGAACCTAAAGGATGCTCAAGAAGAGCAAAAGGCCTGGTATGACAGACATGCCAGAAATCGGTCCTTCAAGGTAGGAGACCAGGTTATGGTCTTGAAGGCGCAACAGGCCCATAAGATGGAAGCATCATGAAAAGGGCCATTCACGGTCCAAGAGCGCCTGGGAGCTGTAAACTACCTCATAGCATTTCCCAATTCCTCACTAAAGCCTAAAGTGTACCATGTTAATTCTCTCAAGCCTTTCTATTCCAGAGACTTACAGGTTTGTCAGTTTACAGTCCAGGGAGATGATGCTGAGTGGCCTGACGGTGTCTACTACGACGGGAAAAAAGACGGTGGCGTGGAAGAGGTGAACCTCTCAACCACCCTGGAACGTCTGCAACGGCAACAAATCAAGAAGCTGTGCACTAGCTTCGCCCCATTGTTCTCAGCCACCCCAGGACGGACTGAACGGGCATACCACTCCATTAATACAGGTAATGCTCACCCAATCAGAACCCCACCCTACCGGGTGTCTCCTCATGCCCAAGCTGCTATAGAACGGGAGATCCAGAACATGCTACAAATGGGTATAATCCGCTCATCTACCAGTGCATGGGCATCTCCAGTGGTTCTGGTACCCAAACCAGATGGGGAAATACGCTTTTGCGTGAACTACCGTAAGCTAAATGCTGTAACTCGTCCGGACAACTATCCAATGCCACGTACCGATGAGCTATTGGAAAAGTTGGGACGTGCCCAGTTCATCTCTACAATAGACTTAAACCAAGGGGTACTGGCAAGTACCGCTAGATGAACCTGCCAAGGAGAGGTCAGCATTCGTCACCCATGCGGGGGTGTATGAATTCAATGTCCTTCCTTTCGGCCTTCGAAATGCACCCGCCACCTTCCAGAGGCTGGTAGATGGTCTACTAGCTGGACTGGGAGAATTTGCAGTTGCCTACCTCGATGATGTGGCCATTTTTTCAGACTCCTGGCCCGAACACCTACTACACCTGGAAAAGGTCTTTGAGCGCATCAGGCAGGCAGGACTAACTGTTAAGGCCAAAAAGTGTCAAATAGGCCAAAACAGAGTGACTTACCTGGGGCACCAGGTGGGTCGAGGAACCATAAACCCCCTACAGGCCAAGGTGGATGCTATCCAAAAGTGGCCTGTCCCACGGTCCAAGAAGCAGGTCCAATCCTTCTTAGGCTTGGCCGGATACTACAGGCGATTTGTACCACACTACAGCCAAATCGCTGCCCCACTGACCAACCTGACCAAAAAGACCCAGCCAAATGCCGTTAAGTGAACTAATGAGTGTCAAAAGGCCTTTACCCAGCTTAAGGCGATGCTCATGTCTGACCCTGTGCTCAGGGCCCCGGATTTTGACAAGCCATTCCTAGTAACCACAGATGCATCTGAGCGTGGTATAGGAGCAGTGCTCATGCAGGAAGCAACAGATCACAACTTCCATCCTGTCGTGTTTCTCAGCAAGAAACTGTCTGAGAGGGAAAGTCACTGGTCAGTCAGTAAAAAGGAATGCTATGCCATTGTGTACGCCCTGGAAAAGCTACGCCCATATGTTTGGGAACGGCGGTTCCAACTACAAACTAACCATGCTGCACTAAAGTGGCTTCATACTGCCAAGGGGAACAACAAGAAACTTCTCGTTGGAGTTTAGCTCTCCAAGATTTTGATTTTAAAATTCAGCACATCACAGGAGCTTCTAACAAAGTAGCTGATGCACTCTCCCGTGAGAGTTTCCCAGAATTCAGTAGTTAAAAAGTGTTCTTAAAATGTAGAAGTCTGTTAGTTATATACTTAGGGGTATATGTAAAGGTGCATGTGTTGTATTAATCTGTTTATTTTAAAGTTCTAGAAGGAAATCGCCGCCAGTGAGCTTCCCCACTGTCTGCAATTTGGGGGGCGTGTCATAAACAGATAGCTAAGGGTTAATGTCTCTTCCACCTGAAGCACCTGACCAGAGGACCAATCAGGAAACCGGATTTTTTCAACTCTGGGTGGAGGGAGTTTGTATCTGAGTCTTTGTTTTCTGCCTGCCTGCTTTCTCTGAGCTTTGGAGAAGTAGTTCTACTTTCTAATCTTCTGTTTCTAAGTGTAAGGACAAAGAGATCAGATAGTAAGTTCTATGGTTTCTTTTCTTTGGTATTTGCATGAATATAAGTGCTGGAGTGCTTTGATTTGTCTTCTTTTTGAATAAGGCTGTTTATTCAAAATTCTTTTAAGCAATTGACCCTGTGTTGTATCATCTTAATACAGAGAGCACATTTGGATGTATTTTTCTTTCTTTTTATATAAAGCTTTCTTTTAAGACCTGTTGGAGTTTTTCTTTACTTCAGGGAAATTGAGTCTGTACTCACCAGGGAATTGGTGGGAGGAAGAAGTCAAGGGGAGATCTGTGTGTTGGATTGCTAGCCTAATTTTGCATTCCCTCTGGGGGAATAGGAAAGTACTTTTTGTTTCCAGGAGTGGGAACAGAGAGGGAGATTCACTCTGTTTGGATTCACAGAGCTTGTGTCTGTGTATCTCTCCAGGAGCACCTGGAGGGGGGAAGGGAAAAAGGATTATTTCCCTTTGTTGTGAGACTCAAGGGATTTGGGTCTTGGGGTCCCCAGGGAAGGTTTTTCAGAGGGACCAGAGTGCCCCAAAACACTCTAATTTTTGGGTGGTGGCAGCAGGTACCAGGTCCAGGCTGGTGGCTAAGCTTGGAGGTTTTCATGCTAACCCCCATATTTTGGACGCTAAGGTCCAAAACTGGGACTAAGGTTATTACACAGGCCACAAGCAGAAGTAAAATTTCTACTTAGTGTGGAGTTATTGCCTTTAAATGAGTTTGCGCACGGTATTTGCAAATACATATTTCACTGATATAATTGTATGGAAAAAGGGTTAGAGGGAGCAGACAGGTATATAAGTTGTCACACATGGAATTAGGAGACTTCTCCCTATTTTGTAGAGAAATTGAAGGATTAATGCAAAAAAAAAAATTTGAGACCAGATGGAGAGGAAAAAAGTATTTCCTTCCTAACTACAAAACTCTTGGAAGGTAAAGTGGCCTTAGATTTTGATTTAGTCTGTTAGCACTGGCATAATTTTATAAAAAGCAAAAAAAGGCTTAGATTTGCAAAGGTTTGGCTTAAATTCCAGGTGGTTTTATGTATTTTTCCCTTTTTAGGGATGTAAATTATTATTTTTGTACTAGTTTTCTGAAGAGGTCCTGGAGTAGGGTGACCAGATGTCCCGATTTTATAGGGACAGTCCTGATTTTTAGGTCCATTTCTTATTACCTCCCACCCCATCCCAATTTTTCACACTTGCTTTGACATTTTTTCCTCTAAATACATATTGAAATAGATTGTATCTGCTTCAACACTGTATTACACTATAGTCTTATGCCACTAACTTTTCTATGTAAACATGAAAGAATGCAGTGGTGAATCAGACACTTCCTATGATTTGTATGTTTTCAAATATGTGATGTACTATCTACTGTCTTTTTTCAGTCTAAATAACAATTTTCCTTTGGATAAAAGAGAAAAGTTGCTTATTTTTCTTACATTTTTAGGTTGTTTTAAATTAATCTTTTGTAAGCAAGCACCTTTAATTTGTTTTTAAACAGAATTTTTAAAGTCTGATTTGCCAAGAGTTCTCAAATGTTCCAGGTAAAATCAACTGTACTATATTAGTTGCCTTATGATTGCTTAGAGTGAAGATATACTAGCTTTAGCTTAGGATGTGGATTTATATGTGCCATGAAATCTGCAAAGGCATTTACATCCTTATTCACAATAGATCATTTTCTCTCTTTTATACATATCCTAAAATAGGTCTGAAAAGATATAAGAAATAAGTATGTAATGATGAGAAGAACTTACACCAAAATATGTTCCCTTTTAAGTATTATAAGCATCAGATACAGAATGTAGCTATGTGGCTATCTGGTATCCTAACACAAAAATTGGGACGTGGTTTAAAAAAAAAAAAAAAAGAAGCTTTAGTATAAGCACACCCCAGCAACACTGTCCAGTAACTCAGAAGAGTGCTATACGAAACATGTAAGATGTTGTACACACAAAGGAAATGCCAAGATGACTTGTATTTCAAAGAAAAATTGGATGAAATATGCCATTTATCATGGCATGAGTTAAATTTGCTGCACCTGTGTTTACAGTAATTAGAGCAGCAGATGCAAGACTATATTTTGTATAACCCAGTACCTACTTTCCTCATAATGCAAGAAGTTACCTGACAGAGTAATAATCTGCTCCTATACAATATTCCATTCACACTGTGTTTGTACATTAAAAGATTTCTTTCTATATATGTCTAAGTTTTTTTAGTAGTCACATCTCCTAGAACAGTGGTTTTCAAACTTTTTTCCTGGGGACCCAGTTGAAGAAAATTGTTGATGCCTGCGACTCAACGGAGCTGGGGATGAGGTGTTGGGTGTGGGAGGGGCTCTGGGGTTGTGCCAGGAATGAGGGGGCCAGGGCTCTGGGTGCAAGTTTTGGGATGAGGGGTTTGGGGTGGGCTCAAAGCTGGGGGTGAGGGCTCTGGGGTGGGGCCGTTGATGAGGGGTTTTGGGGGGCTCAGAGTGGTGCAGGGGATTGGGGCTCTGCCTTACCTCCAGTGGCTCCCCAGTCAGCAACACAGCCAGGGTGCAGAGGCAGGCTTAGCACCTGTCCTGGCACTACAGACCGTGCTGTGCCCTGGAAGCAGCCAGCAGCAGGTTCATCTCTTAGGCAAGATCTAACATTAAAGACAAAACAAGCCTCTTCCTCCTATGTAAGTATTTTCCATTTCTCAAAAGGTGACTTATTAGCTGAGTCCCATTCTGCATCTCTGATGGAATGATTAAGATTTGATCCAGTGTTTAAGACAAAAAACTTTGGAGGATTGGAATATGTTAGGAAGATTAAATCTTAGTCTCTGCTAATCACTGACATTGATCACAGCAAAACGAGCTTAATTGGCACCCCGTCCAATTGAATAATAGCTGTATGCAGACTCACAACTTTTACCCTTTTAGATCTTTACGTTTGCCATTCTAGTCTGGAACCCATATTAACATTTAAGAGGATAGATGACTGAAGTCTCTCACGGTTTTTTATTTCATACCACATATACAAAACTCTCTCTGGGCTTCAACTACTTGCACTGAGAACTACCTTTTCCCCTAGTATAATTCAATAGAATACCACAAAAAAAAGCAAACGCCAAGCTCACTACAAAACACAAACATCAGTAACCCTGTGACGATTACTTTGCCAAGTTCATTGTTTATTACTTGGTTTCTCTTTTTAAAGAGTTATCAGTAGTACTTACAATATTGTAGTTTTTATCTGACTTGCCCTTTGGAAAACACTTATTACTGGAGGGGGGAGGGGAAGCAGGCAAAGGATGAGAGAGAAGGCAAGGCAATTTACAAGTTACTCAGGTGGCGAAGCCTGTGCTGAAGTAAGTGAAGGGGCAGGGGGAAGAGAAGAGAATCACTCATTTCAGATGAAAATCAAAGCAAGAGTGTATAGATCAGTTTCTCCACGGTTACTGGTGGTAACATATAGATGAAATCACTGTAGGACTAATTCCTTTTAATAGCTGTTCAAAAAAGTACCCGTTGAAGGCTACGGCTAGTTCAGAAAATAGTTTATTGACAACAGACATCAGTGCATAAGGAACAATAGTGTGTATAAAAGATGAACTTCAACGTTATGGGTTTCACTACAATTGCATAAGGCTCCATTTTGTTAACAATGGCATCTTATTATATAATCACATAATACATATGCACTTCTAATGAATATGGTCAACAGTGCTTTAGTATTGTGCTATTTGAAGAGTGTTTGTGTAGAACAGGTTTATAGGTCCCACAAGTTTACAGAACAAACCAACAAGGTCCTGCCCCAAAGAGCTTACAATCTAGTTTTAGAGCAGACATAGAAAATATGAGTAATAACATTAGAAGGAACACAGCAACTTCAGGAGGATCAAGCAGTTAATTCAGTTTAGGCATTTTCCTAACTTGGTGGCTCCATTACCTTTTAAAATAAAGTTAAATTCACTTGTAGACATCCAAAAAGAAAGAAATCTTAATAAAAGGGAGAATTTAGTTGCTTGCCAAACTCAGACTGGCAGGTATTCTATACCTGGGAGTTTTATGGAAAATGGCAAGGCTATTAAGTTCTAAAATAGCTTATTTGACCTGACCCACTGCTGTTTAAGAAAAAGTGCAAGCTTCTGTAAAAGTTTGCCCGTGCACCTCAAATCTAACTAACTTGCTTCTCCCTACCCCATAAATCTTTAACCCCTTCTTGACCAGGTAGTGACATCTCTTGTGGTAGATAACTGATGCATTTGGTAGCTATGATTTAATCTAGGTTAGTATGGTTATTTGAAATCTGTTTTTACAAGTATACTACAGTGTTCATAGATTCCATGTCCTCACCTTCCCACTGTTTCTAGCCTATTCCCTTATAGCTCCTCTCCCGCTAGTGCCCATCTTGGATGCCTCATTTGTTCACTTCTGCAACAAAGGAGTATTGAGTTGAAGAGGTCATACAGATATTTGAAATAAAGTGCTGACTACCTATATCACTTTTAGAAGAGGTTAATCTTAGGGTATGTCTTTGCTACCGGCCGGATCAGTGGGCAGTGATCGATCCCCAAGCACTCTCTCATTGACTCCTGTACTCCAGGTCAGCAAGAGGTGCAGGCAGTCGACAGGGAAGAGCAGCGGCAGTCGACTCACCATAGTGAAGACACCACAGTAAGTCGATCTTCACATAGCTGAAGTTGCATAACTTAGATCAGTGGTTCCCAAACTGGGGTTCACAAAATGTTACAGGGGGTTCTCTGCAAAAACTACCTAATGGCAGACAGAGCTGTCCCTGCGGACCCTGGGCAGCATGGGGCTAGCAGCCAAGCCCCTGGACTTCCAAGAGCTAAGCAGATCAAAGCATAATTATCACACTGAGATTTATGCTTCAAGGACCCTTTATAAGAAATGGAAAGGGACGTGGATATATTTTGCTGTTTTAGAAAAATTAAATAGGCAATTAAGCTTTGTTATAATGTGTGTTTGCCTGGACTGCTCAAGACTTGAATGCTTGTGTAGAAGGAACTCTTTGAATACCTTCATGCTGTTTTACATCTGATACTCCTTGATAAAACATAGGAGCCTTGTCTTATAACAGGCTTATTCAAAGTGGTACAAGCTACAAAAGTGAGATCTTGGAAGAGTGTTGCCATTTTCATAATGTAATACAAATACTGTAATGATAAATAATTAATAAAGTGTAGTAAGCATGTCATAAAAACAAATTTTATATTTCCAAGATCACTGCTTTTATCATTTATACTCAGGTAAAGGAGAAAATCCCTGGAAATATTCATTTTTAGGATGGGGTTCATGAGGCAACATTTTAGTTAAAGGGGTTCACAGGTTGTTAAAGTTTGGGAACCACTAACTTAGATCAATCTCCACCCCCTGCAGTGCAGACCAGGCCTTAGCCCCTTTCTTAAATTTCAACTTTAGTAATTTCTTTTCCCTACTTAGTACCTTCAGGTTCAGTTTATAGTAATAGTCACTGATTTGACAAATTGAAGGTATGTTGAGTCTCTAATGGGGAACAGTATTTCAAATATCAGTGTGATAATTTTATAGTGAAGTACATGACTTATTTCCATCCCAAAGTGCACTGGAAGTGCCTCTACTTGCAGACACTTTGCTCCACACTTTAAGAACAGTTTACAGAGCACCTGCTGCCTCACTGCATTCTCATCCAATATCTGCCTCTCCTGATCAATCAATCAGGTGCCAGAATATTAGCCTAGATAGAAATGTAGTGCACCTAAAAAGGAACAGATGTGAAATCTGAGTTGTCACTAACATATTCCAATGTGCATATGCCATACATAGTACAATAGACTTGAATTTTGCAGCAAACTCCCTACCCAAACTCACCATTTACAGGCAAAAATTCACCCCCCTTGGATTGGGGTTGCAGCTATTTCAACCCCTGTACTGGAACAACCACAGAACCTTCACCACAGGGGCCTGTGGGATGCATACAAAAGCAGACCCATGGGCTGAGAATTCCCAGCTGACCTTCTCCAGAGGCCCAGACCAACTCAACACCCCATTTGTGCTGCTGCTCAACCAACCAGCTTATGTGCTGCAGAGGGTCCTGGGTCAGGACTCCCCATTGTAAGTGTCATCTTCTAAGAGCAGGGTAGTTGAGAAACTGAAAAATCCCACTCATCTTTTCTGTGTACCTAAGGAGGCTGGAAAGAGAGGGGCCAACTGGTCAGAAATTCCTGCCTCAATGCCTACACACTAGGCTCTGCCTCAATTGTAATTTTGATCACTCTGCTATGCCACACTCCTGCACAAGTTAGGAGTTTACTTGCCTTTGGTCCATGGCTGGAGGCCATCCATCCAAAGTAATGTACTCATTCACCTCGACCCTGAAGAATGAAGGAGGGGGCGGAGGGAAGACTTACTCTTGACCATTTTAAGATTAAAATGCCTCCTGTTCTGTGGGGTAACCTACTCCCAATATCTATAGCCAGGTCCTCAGTGGTCTGCAGCATATTGGAAGTTTCTTGGCTGACACAGGTGATTTCAGAAATTGATGTTTAAGTGACTGAACATGATTTTGTCTTATTCTTTATTGCACAATTTTATGAAAGCTAAGTACCAGCTGTAATATTCACTTTTACTGAGGCAAAGCATGCATCCTGAATAGCAAAATAACTTTTTAAATGAAGATTTACTCTGCAAAAGTGGCTCCATATTAGTTTGAAGGAAAAAAAGGAAGACAAGTTACTTAAAGACAGAGGAGCAACAACTGCACATTGCAGGACTTAGAGAATTCTAGAATCAATATCATGTTGACTAAACCACAACTTTCCACTAAGTTCACCAATGAACAACAACAATCTGGACAAGCAGCATTCTTAAGAATGTGTCCCTAAATAAATGAGGAAGTAGTATGCTACAGTGAGACACCTTAAAACCTATTAAAATGTTGCAGCTTTCCACAGCTTTAGCATTGTTTCCCATTTTTGTCGCCACTCCCTTCCCCACCTTATAGGGAGGGAAGGTGGCGTAGCCTTAGAGAAAAAACAGATTATGCTTTTTGCCTTTGCTATTTTCTTTTAAATGTTAAACACAAAAGGCACAAGAATTCCTCCCCAACTGTTTTTCTTCCAATTTGCACCTTACCCTACCAAGTGAGTTGAGATGTGAATACAGAATTGCTAAACATAAAAGTTTTTGTAAACTGGACCTGGCTCAAATCACGTTACATGTCCAAACAGGGGAAGAAGCCTCCTGAGTAATTAGAAAACATACCAAAGAGACTACTGGTCTGGCTCTAGGTCACTCATGATTAGCGGTTGTCTCCTGTGCGGCCCCCAGATTAATTATGCAATTCAAGGTTTGCTACATTGGTTTTACCAAAGGAATTTTATACTAAAGCCTCAAAAAACATTTTATTTTCAAGAATGAATAAAGACATGAGTGTCTATTACTATACAAAAGCTAAGCATAATAGCTTCCAGCTTTGTTTTAAACTCAATGTAACAGGCAGTCAAACAATACTTGGCTGAAATGCTTTGGCTTTCCAAGTAACTTCTAAACTAGAATGTATCTCAACCTCTTGTGTAATTCAGAGAATACACCATATACTTATGGGGAAATTCCATGCTCAGTATTTTAAAACTCTGCATATTTTGTCAATAAATAAAAAGGTGGAGGCTCCAGCATGACAGTGGAAAGCACAGACCACTGGCTACAAAAGGTGACAGATCACCCTGCAGCTCCGCCATGGTGACTCTGAGGCTGCACCCAAGCCGGATACGTTGCAGTGGCTGGCCCTGCCCCAGAAACACAACAGGGCCCTTCCTCTCCACACCAAGTGCACCAGAAGAGAAAGAGAGGGGCAGTCTCTTGCATGCATGCCCAGCCCTGACCTGATCCAGGGGTAGGGCAAACAGGCTCAGCCTGGAAGGATCCATGTGTGGAGGAATCCAAGGCTGGGGCAATCTGGGTACAGGCAGTTCAGGAGGGAGATCTGGATGCACAAAGGTTAATTGGGGATTCTGGGTGTAAGGGGCCCAGGTGAAGATAGTTGGAGATCAGCATAGTCTCAGCAGGGTGGTGTGGGTGATTGGGATGGGGGGGAGGGTCCAAGCACTGGGGAGGGGAGGGGAGGGGAATTCAGAGGCCCAGATGCAGGGGGTGGAGCTAGATGGGGTAATATGGGTGCAAGGGGACTCTTGATACAGAGGGTGAGCCTCAGCAGGGGGTAGGGGTCCTGCATGCGTAAGAGTTGCACCTCCCCATACAGACAACTCCTCCTGCAGCTGAGGAACCATGGGGACAGGGATGCGGGGAGGAGAAGGAAGAGGGAGGGAGAAGAGGGTGTGTGTGCACAGAGCTTCATGCTGTTGTAGGATTCTGGGGCTGGGTCTCACCTGGCCCCAGCCCCTCCTCACAAGGGAAGAGGAAGTCCCATGCAGCCCAGCCAGGACTAGCAGCTGAGCCTGGGACAGGGGAGGAGCCACCACCTGGGGAATCCCCAGCCCCACAGTGATTTCTCTCTCCAGTGGCTGCTCTGGGTGCCTGAAACAATAAGACCTAGTTGTTGGGGAGGGGTCAGGTGACAGTTCTTGCAGCTTCCTATTGCTTCCCCATCAGAAAGTAGTTTTTCCTGCAGTGAAACAGACTGACAGGAGACATGAATTCTGCATTCACACAGTGGCACAGAATTCCCCCAGCTGTAATATTAAGACACAGAAAGCAAAAAAAGAAGGAGTCATCTTGGGTTTTGGCAGATAAGTTTTGCATTGCATCTTACATGCTAAATGCAAAGCTGTTTCTCAATAAGACAGCTAATGTTTAACAAGTTTTGACTAATCTGAATTGTCTTAAGCAATTAGTTTTCAAAGACAATGAGAAGAAATTTTCATATAGTGATAAAAATTGCAGCCAATAAGCTACTTGTTTAGAAAAATACATTTGTCCAAAATCAAAGCAGCTTCCTGAATGTGTCATGCTGTTTCTTCCAGCAGAAAAAAAAGTATGTGGGTGAATGATTACTCAGATAGCCATACTGATAAAATTTGCATCATCAAATTGTTTTAATCTCCCTCAAAATGAAATGTATGTTTTCAAAAGGATCCAAAGGCACAACTAAGTTTTATATAAACTATTACCAGCACACACTACAGTTTATTAATCATTACACTAGAACTACTTTGGTATAAAATATTTTATTTTAAAGCTATGAATACTTAAAAATATATATTTAATGTTTCTCTTCACAGAAGATTTGCTATTTCATAACATTAGAGGTCTGCTTTTCCTAGCCCACCTGAATTTTATTCGAGAGATTTACAGACAGTTCTTATTACTATCATTTTAAAAAAACCCAGCATTACAGGACGCTGCACTAACTGAGATGTTTTATTATCAGGATTCATTTAACCTATAGATTTTTAATGAAGCCAGAAAAAGCAATTATTTTCTGATGATTCAGAATTTCTTATTTCTTGAAGCATGTCTGTGGTTGACCACTTCTTCATTTGTTACCTGCAGCATGGCACCTTCCTGCCAAAGGGAAAAAAAAAAGTGTATCTGAAGAGGTTTATCATGTATGTCTATCCATATTACCTATGGGAACTTCAGCAGTTTCAAAAATTATAATCAATTCATTAGTTACAGAACACAAAAGGAACACACCTTTGGTTACTTGTATATCTGTTCTTTGGATGTGCAGCCTGTTTCAGGCAAGGAAACCAATACAAACCAATACAAAAAAATAACCTAGGGACTATATTCTACCAATTAACACATGCTGAATAGCATGATATCATGTAAAATCTTTCTGATTTCAATGAGAAGAGTCTAAGGGTGACAGAATCTGACACTAAGATTTATTAGCTGTAAGAACTAAAAAAGAGACAGTGGAAACCTCAGTATCCTAGCCAAATTCCAATTTAGGTAATAAAATTATGCAGAATGTTGTATCTAAAATTCCACCTGTAGTTACAACTGAAGACATTTTCACTTGTCCTCCTAAAGAAATACTATGCAGCGTTAACGAAGAATGGATGTCATATTCCTTACTAGAGGTAGAGAATTTTTTTCACTACTGAAATGCATCTATTACATGAACAATCTAAAGTTACTTGGGATCCTTCAGGGTGCAATGTGCTATATAAAATACTGAAGCCAGAATAGAAAGATGCAGTACATTTCACTTCCAGCTGCATAACACTACTGTACAACTGTTCTATCTTCACTGCATTTGTAACCATCAAAATCCCAAAGAAAAATAAAAAGGATGCGGAGTGTAAAGGAAGTTTTATAATTTAATTAACTTGTGACCTACCATTTTAACTACCAACACGGGGTATGGAACCCTTGCAAAAACTTTACTAACGGACACTTGCAGGTCTCATTTGTTCAACTGTAGCAGTGTACAGTAGCAGCAGTCTATGCTTGTCGATGGCTCATATCAAAGCTAGATTCCAGTAGGAAAAAAATATGTTAAGTAGCTGAAATTTAAAAAAAAACATGTCAAAATTTAATACAAGAAAAAAGATAGGATTCACAACACTCTCTTCAGTTGGTAATGGTTAACTCAATTCATTGCTATGTTAAACTACATATGATAACCACTATACTGAAAGAGACTGTCATATAGTATTAGTTTCTTGTTTTTGGAACATTAAGAAAGGAAAAGTAAATAAGATCTTACCTAAAGAAGTTTAACTGAAGCTTAGAACTATTTTGCTCTACACCCCTCAGCCTTCGTTGGCATCCTTATAAAACTACGGTAGTTAAAGCTTTGCAGAAATACAGCGCAGCTTTTTAAGACTGGCTGAACTTAGTGCCGTTTTCAAGAGTTCTCTTGTACTAGACCTGTGTCCCTGGAAGAGTACCTCGCTGGGGATATTTCCTTTCCTTGCCATTGAAGAAGCAGCATCTAAAAGATCTAAAAAGGTGTTTCTCCTTGCAGAGATATCCCTTAAGTTATCTAGATATTTTAAACCTGATAATTTACAGACAACATACTTTTTCTGACCAGCATTTAATTTTACATGTACAACAACAGCTTTGTATTATTTGTGGGACCTTATACTACCCACTCCTTGCCTTATTTTACAATATATATATATATATATATTTTTTTAAAAAAAATCTATAATTACACAGTATTTCCTTTAGAATTATTTTATTAAATCAAATGTACAACAGCTTCTTAACTCTACACACGCACTTAAATTTTTTTAAAAGGAAAACGTTATGTCTGTCTTATTACACCATGATCCTGGCTAATAGCTTTTCAAAACTTTGAGAAAAATCTTAAAAAAGGTTTCACATGTCACCTGAAACTTACAAATTTAACATTATCAAAGGAATGCTTCTACACTCTTACAAAGACCACTAGAAAGAAACAACAATTAAAAAGCTAAGAAACTGTCTCAGGCATTTTTACAGTCCTTCCTCCACAGTAAGGTAATGTTATTAAATAATCCAATCCATTCACAAAATGGCTCTCTGCATCTGCTCTGGTGTCTTCTGCCATATCACTGCATATTTATGCATGACTGAGTAAGTGTTTCCTTAACATTGTTATTTCGATAACCTGAAGCTGTTCTGTTACCTCTGGGCTCTCATCCTCTCCTATTTATACAGTGAAGCCTGTTTCAACAGAAGTAAAGAGTAAAAAATAGGTTATGAAATTATCCATCTAATGAATTTTTAAAGGAAAGATAATATGATCCTAAAAAGCTTTTACTCCTGCAGCTAAGTCTCAAGAAACACTGCAATTTTTGCGCTTATAAAGATACTTACCCATGGCAAGTTTGCAGAAGCTCAGTAACGGCTCCTCCCTCCATATCCACCACTTCCTCCACTGCCTCCTGGACCATAGTTTCCTGCATTTGTGGAACAGGAAGAGGACATTTACATCTTTATTTTTTAAATCCAGGCACATATACTGTATATTTACAAGATTATAATATTCAGTTTAATTCATGATGACAATGTGCACACCACCTTGAATATAAAGCTAACATGTAATTGTCCTCAGAGATTATCCCAAGAACTGACATGATAATCACATTTTGAAAACAAAACAAGCTTCTTGCAGCAAGAGAAATTCCAATGGTTTAAACATATAATCAAATAAGGAAATTAATGCTTCACACTCTTGGGGCCTGATCCTGCAACCTGTATTATGTGGGTACATGAGTCCACCCACATACTACACCTTGCAAAAAACTGGTCTGAAGTAAATTTCCCTGTGTGTGCTTTGCACATGTAAAGCATTACTACTTAGAAGCTGATGACCAAAAAGGAAAAAAGGCAGAAATATTATAGTGACCCTAATATGGGAGAGAGAAAGAACAAAAAGTTTAGCTGAGAGTAGGGAGTTGGTGGTAATTACTACTATAGTAAATAATTTGTTCACATCGCTCTAACTAATGCTAAGGGATGTAAAGAGGAGGCTTATTTGATAAAAAATTAACCCCCATTGCCAAAACTAACAATTGTCTGACTGATATCCCTATGACATTTACCAACATTAAAATTTGTGAGGAGCAGGGAAGAAGTGTGATATTACATCATATTTTACAAAACAGACAGACTTCACGTGCATGAACTTAGTATCCCAAAACTCTATATTGACCAGATCACTGAAGAGTTCATACCTGACCCAAGTACAATCAGCAAACAAACACACACACACACACACACACACACACCACAAAAACCTAATTGTTCCTACTTCGAGAAAACTGGTCTTCACACCAAATAGTGATATTGCGGTTTGAAATCATACTATTTTAATGCTGACAATTTATGGTTTTTTTGGGCGCATTCACAGAACCACTACCACTCTTTGCACTATTGCTTATTAGCTCTAAAATTTTGCTGGCAAGTGGGATTTATAAAAAAAAACTATGCAGCAATTCTCTACAGAGGTTAACTGGTTCGTGTCCCCTGGTCTCTACAAAAGGATCAAAAGGCTACTGAAAAGTTTGGTCCCAATTCAACCCATGACATATACAATACCTCCACCATATGGTCCCCCCATGTTCCTGCTACCACCAAAATTTCCACTCTTCATTGGACCATAGTTTGAGGGCTGTTGGTTATAGTTTCCAAAATCATTGTAGTTTCCACTTCCATAATTGCCTATATTATTGACACAAAAAGAGCTATATGTAAGAATTTCTCTGTTATTACAAACCTAACAAATCAAGACTCAAAAAAAGGGTAAGAGGAATGTCTGTCACTAAAGTCAATTATTTTTCTTCACTGACCATAGAAAATAGCATACTGGTTTTGACAACACTTATGAAGTAAAATGTTCTCAAGTCAATCTTGCTCAGGCTAATCCAAAACTAAAACAAAAACTTTCAGTTAAATGTTTTAAGCAAATGTATTACCTCCTCCATAGTTGTCATAACCACCTCCGTAGCCCCCACCCTGGTTGCCATATCCAGGTCCTCCACCACCATATCCTCCTCTTCCTCCTCCATAACCAGGACTACCTCCAAAATTGCCACCTATTATGAAATAAGTCTTTAAATAGTAACTTTACATTATAAATATCAGTTGTACTATTCCTCAGATCACAGAGCGTTCTGCTAAGACTTAAGATTTTAGTTTTCTTCAGCATCAGTCTACTGAAGGACAAAAACGCCAACAGGAAGTTTTGAAAGGCGATTTCTACAAATAGAAAATTTTAAAGCTATATACTCCCCCTTAACTGTTTAGTCTGACTGCAGTTTTTGCCTAAGGTTAAAATAGAAATGTTACCAATGCATGATATTTAGATCTAAAGAGACATGGTTTTTCTTTATATAAATCCTGAATTTTTCAGAAAGCTGATTGGTTTAGGAAAGCGCTGCTGAGTGACACTGAGCTGCAGTTAATACTAAATTTTCAAGTTTCTAAAAAGTCACTAACTTTCTTTACCAGTTCTTTTGACAGACTTTCTGCACAAAGTCATAAAAGGAACACAAAACATTAGTATAGAAAGGAAAAACTCAGTGCAAAATGTGATTTTTTACTAGGGTGAAGGCTTTGAGTGTGTGGTTCAGGAGTGGGGGGGGGAGGAAATTGTACATAAAAATGAGCCATCAGGATGAACGAATTACTTGGAGTAGTGTGGCAAAAATATTATATACTTCCAAATGAGAAACATGGATTTGAATGCAAGAAGGCCTTAGGGAAAACCACCAGACCGGCTATGCTTGCATACACTTATCAGCAAGTGCAGGTCTTTAGGTGTAGCATAATCTAGCACTCGAGTGAGATAGCCAAAAATAGGGCTGAAAAAGAGAATGAGAAAAACCTGCAGATAGAAACCAGGTTTTCAGGGGCAGGAGATGAGGGACATATGGCAAACCACACAGTTAAAGACCAAGGATTAAAACAAATCAGCAGTTATTTATTGTTCTTGAACCATATCAATATGGCTCTACTGCTTAAGATAATTAGTAACAGAAAATATAGAACCTTTTCCAAGTATGAGAAGTTACAAAAACCCACTAGCCTATACTAACCTCCTGGTCCTCCACCATATCCATTGTATCCATCACCAAATCCACGACCACTTCCATATCCATCTGTTGAAAATAAGTATTTGTTTTAGTTCATCTGTACAGGACTAGAAAAAGTTTACTTTCAATAATGAGCTGGAGTTTAAAAATATATAAAGATACTTTAAATTTTTAAAATTGAGATGACAAATTATATTAAAAACCCTCACAAAAACCAGTTTATTTTTAAACCTACAAATACAAGCAGATGCTGTGTGTATGACCCTTTCAAAAACTGGTGTCTCTCTTGCAGGAGAAACATAATACCCTAAACACAGATCATGAAATTTCAGCATTATAAACAGCTGTACTCATCTGACATAGCAATTTCAAAATCTTACAGTAGTTTCCAAACTGCAACTGATCTTCTTTAAGGATAAATAAAATCACTTTGAGGACTGGTATTTCTTGTACTTAATTTGCGCCTCCCCCCTCATCCCTTTTTAAAGAGAGGGGCCCACAGCCATTTCTAAGGGAGTATATATTAGAAAAAGTATAATGGATTTAAACTAGTTTAAGCTTTCTGTTCATTTGGATTATTTGAATGTAAAAACTTCAGACATATGCACCCTAAACCAAGAAATATGCACACGTCAGAAACAAGGCATACAACCATCACCTTAAATAATCTTCTCTTAAAGAAGAGTTGTATTTCTGAACTTGAACTGAAGATTGGCAACCAGGAAGCTACCACCTTGACAATTATCTATACCTAAAAGCCCACTTTAAAATAATTTACTCTAGCAATGTTCTATTACTTTGTATACATTCTCTAAAATGGACCATTTTTGCTTTTTTCTTTACAAAACAACTTCTGATTACTTCAGACAAGGTCACAACGCTTCTTTGTATTGTGTACTAACATCAATAACACTGACTTCATACATTTACTCTGATTAGAAATAACAAAATAGAAACTAATCACAAAAGGTTAGTTTTGTCATATTAAGAGGTTTGTTATTAGTCTTTCCTAAAAGAAGTTTTTTTTGTTGCCAATAATGCAGTCGATGGTAGTAACCTACAGAGCAAACTGAAATCCAAAACACATATGATAAGCCTGGCAGCCTTACCAGATCCTCCTCTGAAGTTGCTTCCTGGTCCCGGACCAAAGTTGCCACCACCTCCACGTGAATCCCCAAAGCCAAAGTTACCTAGGATGATTTTAGATTCCTGTTAAGTATGTACCATAGGAAAACTGAACCTAAGAGCATAAAGTGAAACTCAAATACCTCCTCTTCCACTCCTAGAACTTTGAACTTCTTGCATTTCTTGTCTAGATAAAGCTTTTCTTACTTCTGCATTATGGCCATTGATGGTGTGGTATTTCTGCACTGTAAATCAAAAAAAAATTAAGAAATTACATGCAATAAACATTGCTTCTAGAGTTTAACTCAGGAATGGCTAAATTGTCGAAGAAAATTAATTTTTCCTCCTCACATTTTTGCAATACCAATTCCAATCATCCAGAAGTCTAAGTTATAAAGATGACATGATAATTTCAGGTAGTATTATTGCATGCTCCATCAAATTTATTAATGGAAGATTCAAAACTAAGGCCTTGTTCCTACAAACGTTTATGCATGTAAGTAATCCAATTAAATTTAAATTTAAAAACTTACTCACATGCTTAAGTGTTCTCTATATCAAGTCCTTAAGTAGCAATATTGTAAGATTAAATTGTGGAATGAAGTTTACTTACATACAATTTTATCCACAGGATCATGGTCATCAAATGTAACAAAGCCAAAACCTCTCTTTTTACCAGACTGTCTATCTGTAATTATTTCAATAGTGTCAATTTTCCCATATTCCTCAAAGTAATCTCGAAGGTGGTGTTCCTCAGTATCTTCCTTAATTCCACCAACAAACAGCTTTTTCACAGTAACATGAGCACCAGGTTTTCCAGATTCCTTGAAAGAATTTAAAAAAATATTGTTTTCAAAACTACTAAGATAGTGAAGAGAATTTTGCATATGAACTCTTTATCATGATCTTAAAGACAGTCAACTTGAAATCTAATCAATTTTAAGAAGTGAGTTTATAATGTCTTTAGGTAAACCATATTATCTGGAATGCCTCTGCCTTTTTTTTTTATTTTACAATCATTTTACTATTTTTTAAAGCAACTACCTCTGGTTGCTACATGAAAAGCTCTAAACAAAGAGGAACAGACTATGCTACAGAAAGAATGAAAATGATTTATATATGAAGTGTAATCAAAGTATAAAGTTAAACATATTACATATAGATAGATAAAACTGAATTAGGAGAAATCTCACATTTACTTGCAAGAATAGCAAGTAACAAATTTTCAGGCAGAACTGTGATCTATAAACTGACTGGGTCCTTTTAATTTTAACCAACTGTATTCAAATTCCAGACAACTTCACCTAATTTGTCTGCCTATTTTTTAAGTGACAGATAACTTTAGGTGAAATCCTGGCCCCACTGAAGTCACCAGCAAAACTCCCATTGTCTTCAGTGGTGCCAGAATCTCATCCTTTATCTCTAGTCCCTAAAAGAACAGCTCCCCAAACGCTTCTTCTTTGACTAGGAAATCCAACCTGAAACAGTAGGGATTGAACAGTAGGGATCTTTGATATTTAAGACCCCACCAATAGAGCACTCACTCAACCTAAAAAGCTGAAATGGCTTCTGTCAATCAAGTCCTAAATTCAAACTGGCAGAAGTCAACCTCTGCAATGTGTACTGCTGTAAAGCTTTTAAAAATGGAAAGAAAGAAGAAAGAGGAAAAAGGCATGTGTCCATAACTATGAGCCTCTTAATTACATTAGTAAGCACTGAAATGTCTATCAGTAAGAATAAGCTAGTTTCTCACCAAATCAGAGACATTAATCTTTCATAACGTAAAGCCTCTTGGCTTTTCAGTACTTTGCTCACCTCTCTGGCTACTGCTCGTTTTGGCTCAACTACCCTTCCATCAATTGAGTGAGGTCTTGCAGCCATGGCTGCATCAACTTCAGCCATGGAGGAGAATGTTACAAAACCAAATCCTCTTGATCGTTTGCTTGCAGGATCCCTCATCACCTGCAAAAGCAAATCAGGAAGTTTTATTGTTCCCCTACTAAGTTTTCATACTACCGCTACAGCCAAGTATAAGTAAGGCCCTTAATTTTCAGTTTGACAAATTTTTACAGAAAAATTTCCCAGTTTTACGAACGCTATTAGGTTTTTAATCAATTTTCACCTAAATTTTGGACCACTCAAGTACATGAAAATATTCATTACGTTAAGAAAATGTAATACATTACATTAAGTAGATGTGTTACTAATAAAAAATGTCTAAGGGTAGGTCTACCCTATAGGGACACAGCTATAGTGCTATAGCTGTGCTACTATAATGCCTTAGTGCAGATGCTTCCTACCAAACCAAAGGATTTTTCCATCTATGTTGTTAATAGACCTCTCCAAAAAAGGGGTAGCTAGGTTGATGAAAGAATTCTTCCATTGACCTACCTGCATCTACAGTGGAGGTTAGGTCATTGTTTCACAGGGTGTCAAATTTCACACACTCTGAGCAATGTAGTTAAGTTGATCTAATTTTTAGACCTAGACCAGACCTAAATGTAAATGTGAAGCTGTCTGTTAAAGTAAGGCAATGTAGTGGAAGATTAACACGTGTGTGTGTGTGTGTGTGTGTGTGTGTTCAAGTCCTAAAAAAAAGCACGCCAGAACATCCGGCTCCACCAACCCGCTCAATGGAGACTAAACCTGCTTTTACTTTAGAGACAAACATGTGTCTCTATTTGTTCCTCCCCACACCCCCATCCTCCTATCCTGCAAAGTTAACCCAAAAACCTGAAGTTAGAGGGTAAAAATTAGTGCAAAAGACTATTTTTTTGTAATGGACATCAGATTTCTGGGAAATTTAAAACAAGATAAAAACCAAAAGTAATGGGCCGTGAGCATGCGTCTTCATATTTTTAATTTAGATTTTCTTTGCTTTATACACAAATGCAGGTGTTTGAACCCAGTTACCCATATTGATTAAATTAAGTATTTGAATTGTATAATTCTGCATTACAAAAGTGAAAACTTGGCATTACCCTCCATCATGCATATTGTTCATGAAATTGTTGACTTCAACTGCAATTTATACATAAAGCTTTTTAAAGATTTCACATGAAGCATACAGGGATCAACTAGATGCTTCCATTTGCCCTCAAAAAAATTAAAGACAGTACAGTTAAGACAAAAGAATGCTACCCTTCCCAACATACATAATACGAAATCAACTTGTGGACCTCCTGCAAAAAGACAAGGCTGAGGCAATGAGCCTCAAGTATCTGGGTTATGTAAGTACTCACCAATTTATATTTTCATTAAAAATTATAAATACATCACAACAGTAACCTACTGCTATTACAAGTACTTCAGAAAATGGAAAGCAATTTTTACGAAGTCCACATTATCAGCATAGGTTAGCACATGCAACTTACCACACAGTCTGTAAGTTTCCCCCATTGCTCATAGTAGTTCCTCAAACTTTCTTCTGTTGTTTCAAAGCTCAAGCCACCAATGAACAGTTTGCGAAACTGCTCCTTTTCTCTCTAATTCAGAGAATATAGTATTAATGTCATTTGCAATTCTCCCATAGTACTGTCTGAGAAGACAGTCTGACATTACACATGTTCACAAATGTCAATGAATACTCATTTTCAACAAAAAAAATTGTGATTTGAAGTTGTATTGTTGCCATTCATTCAATACAGACCCATAAATTATATTGTCAAGAGCTACCTTTATAATTTCTGTTTTTCAAAATTACCTTCCTTCACCTCAGAAATATATTAAAAATGAAAATTAGGTTTTAAGTAATCTTAGAACTGGAGAAGTGCCCTCTGAAACACCATCAAGTTTTCCTCCCTGCAATAGCATCTTCGTTAAAAAAAGATTATAATTGATGAGCTGTGTTCTCTTTACAGTAACTCCTCAGTTAACATAGTTATGTTCCTGAAAAATGCAACTTTAGGCAAAACGACGTTAAGCAAATCCAATTTCCCCATAAGAATTAACGTAAGTGAGGGGGTTAGGTTCCAGGGAAATTTTTTTCACCAGACGATATACATACATACACACTCTCACACGCTATAAGTTTTAAACAAACAATTTAACACTGGTACACAGTGATGATGATTGAGAAGCTTGGCTGAGGTGGAGGAGTCAGCGGGTGGGATATTTCCCAGGGAATGCCTTACTGGGAAATGATGAACTAGCAATTGGCTGAGCCCTCAAGGGTTCACTCTCTCTACAAGGCAGCAGGAATGGAGGGAGGGGAGACAGCATCGCAGACAGAAAGATTCACACACACGCAGTGTGTGTGAGAGTGAGTGAGCGTGAGAGAGTGAGGTGCATTTCCCCTTTAAGTATGCTGACCCTACTCTTAAGTACACTGCCTTGTGTATTAGATCAGCTTGTGAGACCGCTGCTGCTGTCAAAAAGCTCTCTCCATCCTAAGCCCTGTCGTGTGTGTCCCCTGCTCTGTGGAAGATGGGGTAAGTGGGGTGCAGGAGCAGGGGGACATACTGACATTAGCCCCCCTCTTCCTTCCCTCCCCCCTGCACAGCAAAGCAGGAGTCTTGGGAAGAAGTTCCAAGGCAGAGAGAGTAGGAGCAGCACAGGATCAGGCCCCAAGTGGGAAGCAGAATACTATTTCTTTCCTCATTTTATCTGAAGTACTCTTCAAAGAAACAGATACATGTCTAATTTCAACATTTGCTGTTGAGGTCTATTTTGTAATCAAAAGAGGTTTTAAAGTTGCAGCCATGCCTATCCCAGGCAAAACTTATACAAAACAAATAAAACTTAGAAAAGGAGACTACATATTCTGAACTAGCGTTTTAAACATAGGCCAACTCTTACTTGACACATACTCAGTTTAAAGAAAAAACTCACCCCACTTTTAAAAATCAGGCATACAATAAAGGAAGTGGCTATTTTAGAGTAAGATACAGGTGCTGTTTTCTAGGGAAATTATATAAAGGACACAGATTTTATGTGTTGCAGTTCTAAGCAACAGTAAGTGGTCATACAATATGTTTTTTTTTTTTTCCAAAAACTACTTACACCTACTTTTCAATAAAGATCTAGTCTTTAGAAAGGCAAATTTATCTTCTGCTAGTTAGCTGATTAAGGCTATCAGAAAACTAAGGTATGTACCAGGGGTGGCCAAACCAAGGGTACATCCACACCACCCGCCGGCTAGCAATCGATTTATCAGGGATCGATTTATCGCGTGGATCCCCGAACACGCTCCCTGTCGACTCCAGAACTCGACCAGGGCTAGAGGTGGAAGCAGAGTCAACAGGGGAGCCACAGCCATCGATTCAGAGCCATGAGGAAGGGAGGTAAGTCGATCTAAGATATGCAACTTCAGCTATGAGAGGAGCGCAGCTGAAGCTGACGCATCTTAGATTGATTCCCGCCCCCCAGTGTAGACCAGGCTCAAGGGTTGCAAGCTGCATGCATCTCTTCTGCACTAAGGGCAGCTTGCTGAGAGCTGCCTATCCTCCACCTACCAGACTAGGGCTTCAGCCTTGCAGGAAACACATGCCAAGGCTCAGGGCTTCAGTAGGAGTGGAGTTCAAGCAGGTGTGCCTGGCTCTTGAACTTCTGAAAATTATAGTATGTGACTTGGAGGGTCAGAAAGTTTGGCCACTCCAGTACATAGTACATTAAATATTGTATGACACTGAAGCAGCAATATATGAAGAATAAAAGCAAATTATCTTAAAATGGCCAACAGCTGAAGTTTATTGAATCAGGGACAATTTTCACTGTGTGTACTATGTCAAGCATGATGGTACCATGATCCTGACTGAGGTGTCAAGATGCTACCATAATACAAATAGCCAAAAGTTAGAAAGAGCTCAATTAACAGCGGAAGAGTTTATTATGAAACGGGAGAAGAATCACTACCTTGGAAAGGAAGCAGTTATTAACACAATTAGAAATTTCGAGTCAGTAAAAGTTTCCAGAGCAGTTTACACCATCAAAAAGATGGAATGAATGCCTTGTCGCATTTGTTTGCCCCAATATTGGATACTTAATTTCCCTTGCAAAATTCTGCTTACCCACTCACTTGGGTAAGTAATTTTGAAAGGCTAGATCCTTTTTCCTTTAGAATCTTCATGTTTGGCATGAAGAGACACTTACTAATGATAAATTTTGGGAATACCGACCCATTTTAGTGGGTTACTTTTCAAGTCTTCAAAAACATGTCAAAAAAAAAAAAAGCACACTGGCTTGGTCAAATTTGTTCCAATACAGAATTTGTAAAAAACTGAGGTTTTACATAAACAAAAAATTGAAGTATTTATGTATGTATTTTAAAGGAAATAACTTCAAAAAAATTCCTGCATATTTCATACCACTAACACTGGAGCATTGGACTAGGGTACAATAACCTAATAATACTGACCAGAACCAGACTATTAACAAAAGCGTAGCTGGCTAATCTGTTTCACTATTCATGTTGAGAGAAAGAAAAGTCAGTCTAACAGGTAATCAGAAACTAATACTGAGCATTTGAAAAAATACTTAAGGCACTACACAATTTTTTTTTTGCTTAGTTTTAAAAGCAGTATCCCCTTCAATTTATTTTCCAGTTAAATTTTCTCATTGAGCAATAAATGCTTCTTGATCTTGCCTAAAGACTTCCAAAGTGTGCCCCAATAGCTAAAAGAAATTAGAGAAAACACCAAACCTGCTTTTGATATAGCTGCATATCTTGCTGCCTCTCTCAGGCTCAGTTTGCAACAATGATGTAAAAAGTTACACTATTCAATTTTATCATTCTAGTTCCTTTACTGCACTGCTGCAAAGCCTGAAGAAAGCAGCAGCCACACACAGTCTTATCAAAAGCTGAGTCAGTACTAAACCATATACAGACCCCCAAAAATCCCAATTTAAAAAAACAAAAGCCACAATATTCAAGTTGCTAACAACCAAAAGAAAAGGAATGGGAACATAAAGGACCTGGATCTACCATTAGTCAATGGGAATAACTGGGCCACTGCATGGTATGAGATATTTGCATAAACATTTTATTTTTCACAAAGAACTCTCACTTCAAACTCTTAACTGGAGTGGGGGAAAGCAGAGCCAGTGTTTGGCAGAAACAGACTGCTAATGAAACTTAGATCAAATAGCTATCGTTTGGCATGTAAGCAGACTACCAAAGCAGGTATTTTTAAATTACATATAATGGCAACAGATGATCTTCAGAAAGTATTTCAAGCCATGTAAATAATTACTATAATAAGCAGCATTGTTGTAGCCGTGTTGGTCCTAGGACATCAGAGAGACAAGACGACAGAAGTTGGTCCAATAAAAGATAGTCCCTCCCCACTTGGTCTACCTACTAGACTCTAGGCTATGAAACTTCTGGTGATCTGCAGAACACTTGGTAACTAGTTTCTTGCAAGACAGCTAAAATATATATATGTAATTTTGTAATATTTTCACAACACGAGCAATATGCTACTGAGACAAGAGGCAGCAGCATGACCAGGAAAGAAAAACGGGTAGCCAAGTGAACAGCCTAATCCCCCTGTTATATTGATGTTTACACTAAGAAAGTTTGAGAACATTATATGCAAAGAACTGTTTCAGGAAGGGAAGAAGGCAGCAGCAAAAAGGCATCCTGTGACCTAAAAATAAATTAAGTTGCAGTGTTAAAGTTTTCATACTGTGACTACATGCTTCAGAATATTATTTCTGTAGCTCATCCTTGACTGAAGTTTGCCATTGGAGTCTCAACTTTTAATTACTATATGGTACATCAAAAATAGCATGTCCCAAAGTACAGTACTGACTTGTTGAAGTACTTGACCCCATGCCATGCCTTGGATGGCACATGGACTCAGTTTTGAGACTTCTAGCAGGAAGAAGGGCAGAGATTACTCTGATGACAGAAACACACTTTCCACTAGGGAGCTGTCGGCATAGCTACACTGGTCTAATGTAAAATCAAGGCCTAAGTGCCTCATATGGCAACTTAAAAGAAATCCTCCAGGTAAAATCAAATACCACCAATTAATACCGAAGTTAACATTAATTGGCATAAAATACACATGACATAAGCCATCCGATGGTTTTCCCACCTTCTATTATAATCTTGGTGAAAACTCTATTTTTGTACAAAATTATAATAAAAGAATAGGGTATAAGCGGTCTTTAGAGCTCTCCATAACGCATCTTCCCTGCACACGAATGATGGGTAAGATTTTGATGAGTAACTAGGAGTCTCCCTCATGTCGTTGGACATTGTCTTAGAGTGGGCAATCTCCAAAGAGTGGGGAAACGTGAAACCTCTATTTGAGAAGACAGCGTCTAAATACAAGAAATGTGTTTTACAGAATATCTGCAGAGGCACGGAAAGAATGGCTCTAAACTGTTGCGAACTCGAGCAGGTTAAGACCGTAATAAGCAAAAATGGCGGCCAGAGTTAGAAGAACTGGAGCTTCAGATCAGCATCCGAGAACTGCTGCCCGCCAAAAAAAATGGAGCGCCGAGGGATGAGGCCCCTACGGGGCCGGGGGGGACAGATTCCCCGGTCCCCCAACACCGCGCAACCTCTACTCAAAAGGAGCTAGTCATATTCGTATGCGACCCCACGAGTCCTCCTCAGCGTCCCCACCCAACGCGGCAGCAGGACTGGCGCCGAAAAGGCCCGAGATCATCAAGCGCCGCGCCCGCCATGTGGCGATGCCGGGAGACTGGGGCAGCCGCGAGGGGACAGAGAAGGAAAATGGTCGCTGCTTGGGAGCGCGCGCCTACTCTGGGGAGTGCGATGCCGCAGGGGAGGGGAGGGGAAAAACTCCGGCCGGCCGCCAAGGGTCGGCTACGGCAGCTCCACCAGGCCCCCGCCCTCGGACGAGGGCCCCGGCTACCCCAGCCCCAGCAGCGCCTCTCCCTCGAGCCGGAACAGAACTAGCTACCGCCCTTCTCAGCCAGACCCCCTGCTCCCAGACACCCCCCAACCCTTCCCGCCACGGAGAGGTGCTGCGCCAGGGAACTGGGCCGCTCCTCTGCATCGTTTCAAGGCGGAGTTTCATTGCCGCAGGGCCCGGCCGCCTTGCCTCGCCTCCCCTCCCCGGCCCGGGACCATTCACCCCCCTCCGCCCCCGCCATTACCATCTGTGCCTCCCCGGCCTGATCCCGGCGCTTCGCGGGGCCAGAGAGAGACCCGGTTCGCTTACTGCCCTCCATGGTCACCCCTAGGGCGCACGCGGCTCGCTAGCGCAACGGGAGCTCGGTTAAACGGTCTGTCAGGCGGCTCTAGGACTCGCCTCCGCTTGCGCTGTTGCCGCAGCGTAGACCCCCGCCTCCCTGTGCTGCGCACCAGCAAAACCGCCGCCGGCGCTTCCAGAACCTTCCTCCCCTCTAACGTCTCTGCTACGGAAAACCACCAAGTCTCGCCCACTGCGCCACCAAGCGCATCAACTAACGGGGAAAGTTCCAACTACTAGAGCTGCGCTAAAACCGTACAGTTTTACGAATAAGTCTTTCATTACGCAAATGTACTAACTACTGCGAACCAAAACGCACCTTTCGCAGCTGTACAAGCTAAATTTGCACTATTTGCGTACCATACACCTCGTGGTCTACGTAACCCTGTTTGAGAATAGGACTCAACCTTTCTAGTAATGGCTGCCTTAACTGTTACGTACTTTTAAATGCATCGTCACGCAGTGGTCTGCCCCTCGCTCCCCTTCCCACTCATAACTGTCTTCAACTGTTTTGATCTCGAGTGGAATTAAACACCCCCCGAGATGGCCCGCAGTTCTGCGGAACGCTTCTTTGTGTTTTAAAGCATAGTAAAAACTCAGTAACGGCTTTCTCCGGAAAGAGCCGAAACAGGCGTCGTCATGACCTACTCCACTTCGGCACTTATCGGAAAAAAACGAACTGCGGAGGACCGTGACCCGATCCACTTCGACAGTTTCCGGAAAGAGCCGAAATAGGAATCATCACCTAAAATGGCCTCTTCGGCAATTTCCGGCAAAAAAGTCGGAAAACCTGTCGTGTCCGAGCAGAGCCGAAGCTTCTCGGCTCGGAGTCTGCTCCCGCTTCGGGGTTTTCCCGGAAATTGCCGAAGCTGCCCGGAGACTGATCCTCGCAGCAAAAGAGAGATAATTAGCCAAAGGCCTCCTTTTCCCCACCTGTGCTGCAGGCAGGGACCAGGGGGGCAAACCCGGAGCGCGGTGAGTGCGCGCCCCTGAGATCTCCTTTGTCGGTAGGCTGGTCCCTTTGCCTCGGGCCGCCTGGGAGGAAGTGATAAGTGGCCAAATTTTGGCGCCAGCACCGAGACGCCGCCAGCTGGGCCCAAGATCGAGCGAGAAGGGCAGACCACCCGGTAGCCAGCTCCGCGCACAGCGACCCCGCAACAAAGGGTAAGTGCTGTCCCCGGCGCGCCGGGGAAATGGCGCTTCGGCGGCCCCCCTCGCCGAGCTCAGTAGGGAAATGGCCGCGCTCTCCCGCCCGCCCTCGGTAAAGAGGCCGCGTGGCCCCATCCTCCCCCTCCCCCACTAGGCAAAGGAGTGAAGCGCCCCGAGCTCTTCTGCTGCCTCCCCTCACGCTCCCGCGCGGGAGCCAACTCGCCCCGACCAGCCCCATGTTCTCCTCCCCAACCGAGCTCCCAACCTCCGGTAACAGCCCCCCCGGCCGACGCGGGGACTCTTCCCCGCCGGCTCCGCGCTCGGGCGCTGGGCCCGTCCCGGCTCGGAGCCGCGCCCAGGCAGAGGCCGGCAGTGGCCATTCGCCAGGCGGCCATAGCGCGCGCTCCTGGGCCCCGGGACTCACCCAGTCGCTCTCTCTGTCTCCGCGAGGCATCTTGCTTCGCCCAGGCGCTCGCTGAGGCCGCGTCCCCGTGTTTCAAGCTGCCCTCTCGGAGAGAAGCCCTGGCTGGCCCCCCTCTCGCTCCCGCACTGGCGACACGGCAGCAGCAGTGGCAGCGGCAGGAGGCTGCAGCTAGCGTGTAGGCGGCGTTGTGCGCTGTGCCCCGCCGCCAGCTAGCGCGCAGTTCAGCGCTCACACCCCGCAGTAGCCGCCCCAGCCTCTGCCCCCACCCCCCTCAGATGTCGCTGCTGCTCAGTGCGCGCAGGGAGCAAGGAGGAGACGGGAAACCCGAGCCACCGGGCACCATTGAAGTCTGTATCCTTCTCTCTTTCTCTCGCTTCCAATTTAACCTCGCCGTGAATTGGGCAGCGCCCCAAATCCCTTGCAGCTGGGCTCGTGTTTGGTGTAATTGCAGAAGTCCTGCCCCCCGCCCAGCGCCGCCACCGCTGCCCGCCTTTAGCAGCCACCCCAGCTGAAGGGAAGTGGCGGCATTGGGCGGGAGAAAAGGGAGCTGAGCCCTGGGATCTCTAGTGGGTGCCTTTCCCCCGAGGTAGGCGGAAGGCTCCTGGGCTTCAGCGTGGTACAATGCGGGGGGGGGGGGGGGGGAGTGGTTTGGGGCTGGGGGGCAGCTTGGGGAGATGCGGCAGCACCCAGCGCGGAGTCTCTGGGCGCGTTCACTGCACAAAGCGGAGCCAGCCGCGTGGAGGGTGTTTTTTTCCGCGGTTCGCCTTGGGGCGCAGTGGTCGTGCCTGGCGAGGGGGCAACGTGGCGCTGGGAAGGGGCCGTCGCTCGCTTTCCAGAGCGGCTGTGTGAAATGGTGGAGGGCGGCTTTGGGCAACGCACATGACTTGCTGGGGCTGGCTGTCGTGTGGCCGCAGCTGTTCCCACCCCCCACAAGGGGAAGGGCACGCAGGGCTTCCCCCTCTGTGTTGGGCTGTGGCTTGGCCCTACTCCGTGTTCGCCTAGTCCCGTTAGGACACCCAGGCCTTTTATGTGCACCCACCACAGGCCTGTCGCGCAGTCTTACCCTTCATCCCTCTACCACGGGCCTTTGTTTCCCTCCCTTCATCTCAGTGGAGACGAGATGAGATGCCCAAGCGTAGCCCTCTGCCCATCCCCCCGCCGGACTTGGTACAATACCACCTCTCTGCCTGCTAGGGGATGAGAATTGGGTGGGACTGCTGAGTCAAAGGCCTCTTCTGGCCTTTAATGAAGGTTTCCCTTTGCCTTGCTCATTTTGTAGTTTGCAGGGATGGGTGGTGAAATCTGTGCCCAGAGGTGATTAGTGTGAGAAACTGGGGGGGAAAGGGGATGAGTTTGCTTCATCCAGACCATATGTTTATATAATCTATTTAGGTTAATAAAATGTATATTTCTTAATTAAGTATTTCAGTCTTCAGTGTACAATGTGTGCAATTTGGCGGAGTTAATGTCTGCATTAGCCTTAACTCTTGCCTTCTGATCCTTAAGTTTGCAACATTACAGTTTTAACATAATCTGCAGTTTATATGTATTTCCTGCTGTGTCAGGGTTACTGGTAACTCAGTACTATATTATACTACAGATTCTTAGCTGTTGCTAATTAAAATCTAACTTTTTTGCATCTTGAAAATGCTTTTAAATATCTCTTGGTTAACTGCTAGAATCTGAACACTTTTCCCATTGGGTTTGAGGAAATGTACATCTTAATGGTTCTCCCCACCTCTCTCTGAAATATCTCTGCCGTATGCTGCTGGAAGGACATTCTTGTAACCCTTCATACACAATCAGTAGCAAGAGTGATGACTAGCATAATGGTGTGTTTGTGGGTTGACAAGGAAACTAGTAATCTACTTCTCTGGATTTAATCCACTCTTGAAATGTTATGTGCAGTGAACACATGGGGGGTTGGAACAAGGACCATGATTGTGTTGGGATGCCTTTCTCTGAGTAATGTAAACTTCCTTTTAATTGTCATGCATTTTTCTAGTAAAAGCTCTGCAAGTCTGCAATAAAAATGGCCTCCAATAAAACTACATTGGTAAGTTCATGAGCACCTAAAAATATATAAGGATTTAACCGAAGTATTTTTCTTCAAAATTATAACTTGGCATCTCCATGTAGAAGGTACATCCACATCTTTCCTCCCCAGCATTATTCTGACTAAATTCTCAGATCCAGAAAGTAAGGCTAATAGAAAGGACATTAACTTTGACTTAAATAAAACTGCCATCTTAAAAACAAAACAAAACACCTTTTTAATGGAGGCCTGTGCTCTGTTTCGGCTCTCTGTAAGTGAAAATTGTTTAATAACCTTTAACAGAAAATGCTTTGAATTTTTTAGCCTCCTTTCAGCACCCCATGTAATTCATTGTGTATTTTAAAAGGGCAAAAACATATTCATTTTAACTTCTCTCTAGCCGTTCAGGGGAAAATGATTGCAACTACAGGCACAGTACAGAATGTGATGGGGCATAGTTAATATTGCTGTTGGAACTATTACTAGTAAATAACAATTTGCTTGGATTTCATTAGAGCGGAGTTTATTACATGTCTCCCCCACCTGGACCATTGTAACAGGGCTTTGACAGATATCCAGTTACCGTTAAACTTATTGATATTAAATTTTGGGCCAAAAACCTCTGAAATTAAGGACAAATGTATGTCACAGTAGTTACTCTAATATTCATTTAACTAATGGCAATATATGTTGGTAAAAGACAGAAGTGCAGAAGCCTGGTGCTAGGTTTATTTGGTGGGAAAATAATAGGCAAGGAGATTTTTATATAGGAAAGGAGGGAAAATTGTGTGCTCTTGTGACATTTACTTACAAAAAAAAAAGCCTGCTATTAAACTTACTGGTCAGTACTAGTCACTAATTTATCCCATATCCAGACAAATTAAATACTAATATCATCTCCTGTCCCTTTACTGCCTCATTATTTTTCACTGGACTGTGACAGTGTAAGCAATAACATTGCAAACACTTTATCAAGCTACAGACCTTCCATTAGAAGTTAGTGCCCCAACTCTCTAACATACGTGAAAGTAATGTCAGGCCCAAAATGCTCAGAGAAGGGGAAAGAGAACCTATTAATGCAGTTAATATTTCTTTAGGAATTTAGTTGCACAGGTCAGGAAAATCAGTTAATGGTTCCCATAGGAACCGTGCTTCTCCCAATGTATGAAGAGGACAGTTAGTGTTTCTCTTGAAATTGTAACTTTGATGTTTCTGACTTCTGTATATCTGAACTATCTGCCACAATGCTACATTAATGTTTCACTTGTATAGAATTAAAAAGGTGAGTGATCGTACACTGAAGGTAATATGTGTGCAACTTCTTATGTGAATTTTGAATGTGGGAAAGAGAAGCAAAGTACACTTTATTTGAACATGCAACATTAAAATGTCCAGGATATGGTGTTCTCAAATATGGGACTCGGAAAAAGGAGCCAAATGGGTCTAGTGACTCTTCTTCCCATTAACAACTCCAAATACTGTGTTTCTGTTGGGTGAAGTGCATGTAGAAGCATGCATCCAAAATTTGAGCTGAATGCACGATTTTCTTCAGGCCATGCAGTCAGACATGCATAATAGAATGTAGTGAGGGGCAAAAAGAAAAGTTTGAATATCTGTCCTTGTGTACATATGAGGCATGCTTAAATCAGTAGTGTCCAATAAATTTCAAGTGTTCATGATGGTTTTTCAAGCAAACTTTTTTTTTTTTAAACAAATCTGGTATTCTTCCATGCAAGGCTTTGTACATGCCAATTTTTTAAATTGACTTAGCGGCCTAAAAAGCATTTGTACTTAAATTATGAGAATAAGAGGTGAATTAATTTTTTCGCTTTCTCAAAATAATTCACTGTGGTACTGAGTCAAAGCCCAAAGGAGAATCTTTCAGAAAGTTGTATTAATTTGAATACATATTTACTCATCAACTATAACTATAGGGTTGCTACTGTTGTGCTATGAGCATTATGTCACTTGTTCTTCACTTTTTGCGGTTTTTCCATCTCTACCTATTTCTCTGTTCTGTCCTTCACTCCTTTTTTTTCTTTCTTTTAAAGGAAGCTGCCTTCACAGTATAGCTTGACATCTTTATCTTGTTCTCTAAAATACCTGTGATTTAAGTTAGCACTGTTCAGACATTGGTGCTTTGCTCAAAATATCATCTTGGACATACAAATAAATATTTAAATAATATTGTAAATGCTTTCTCTACTTTAAATCACTCTGTCCCCCAAACAAGCACCACATTTGGTATCTTTATATGTATAAGCTCACTGTTTAGAATAGAAATCTTGAAACCTGTTTCCTTTTTTGTATTTTGCTGTATGAACGTTCAATTTGTAGGTTTCTAACCAGGAATCTGAAGTTGGTGGCACTTGGGAAGGACTAATTAGGAAAAGGAGCCTCAAGGATTATGTATCTTTTTTAAAAGAAGTACAAAAAACCTTGAAAATCTTAAATTATAGAAAGTGGAAAGAACTAACTTTGAGCCTGACCGACCTGATGATATCTCCTTTAAAAAACAGAACACCCACCTTTCCCCAAACACTGGAAAGTGTATCTAAAACTTACATGGAGTTTCAAAACAAACTGCTTCGTTACTTTCTCAAAATGTCAGTGTTCATTGCAGATAGTACTCATGACAAACACTATAATAGCAGGCCAGTGCTCAGTAGGAAAATAGTTTGGTAAGGAAAATGTGACAGCACTAATTAATTTAATGCTCCCATAGAACTACAGTCCATAGTGGGAGTTTCAAAGTCCTGCTGCCATTTTGAATGCTTTCCCATAAGGAGCACATCCAAAATGGCAACCAAAACTCTGCACTTAGTCCCATAGAGCTCCAAACACTCAATGTGACAGTACTAGACGTGTTTCAAGCCTTCTAGGATTATGAACAAGGAAATTTTGAAATATATCTTGTCCTTCTAATACATTTAACTGTGCCTTATTAAACTTGGAATGCCTTGAGGATGATGTGGATGTAATTAATTTTATTTTAAGCATTTAAAGGATGTTCTACAACAATGTATCTAATGTACACTTAAATACAACATCTCTGTTAAGTTTTAGAGAAATTTTATACATTAAGTGCTGTTCTTTAAGTGTAGCTATCTTAGGTTTTTGAACCTCTGTAACATCTGTTTGAGTGAAAGTTACATTGGTGCATGGGTAAAGATGGAGCATGGCAGCTATGGAATATTACAAGTAACACATCCTGCTGGCAGCTATCAGTTATTGTTGGGCATCCAGCTTGGTATAGCAATATGACTTTAGCTCTTTTTCACTCCATGCTTTCTCTTTTTTTGGAGAGTGTGGGAGGAAAGTAGTAATTAATTGCCTTCAGTTTTCTCTGTTAGTAGCCAGAATATCATCCTCTTTCTGTTTTGTCCGCCTCCCCACAATTCCTTTAATGTTTTGTTCTTTATATATGCCTTTATGCTGTTCCTAATACACTGCCTTTTTTGTGGGTGTTCAGTTACATTTACTCTAGATGTTCTTGTAAATTTTGAGTCTTTGGCACTAGAGGAAGGAGTGCAATGACAATTAAGGGAAAGGAGGCATTGATTGCATGGGCAAAAACATTTTGCCTTTTAAAAAAGACTGTTTCTCAGTGTTGGGTATTTTATTAAGCAACTTACAAAAAATGGCACTCACGTTACCTGCACTAACTTAATAGGAATTTGAGCCCTGGACCCAGTATGAATAAATTGCCATTTCTCTGCTATGTAGTGAGTAAAGGTTGTGCTTGGCCATTGAAGTAGCTACATAAAGCAATATAAAACATATTATAAATATATTTTTTAATTTTTTATAGCACAAAATGGGAAAGAAACAGAATGGCAAAGGTAAAAAAGTTGAAGAAGCAGAACCTGAAGAATTTGTTGTGGAGAAAGTCCTGGACAGACGTGTAGTGAATGGGAAGGTTGAATACTTCTTGAAATGGAAAGGATTTACAGAGTAAGGAATTCCAAATGTTTTATTTTTCTGGTATTTTTCTAAAATCCATTAGATACTTTCCACTGTATTGCCTGTAGAAGTAAAAGCTTTTCTGTGTGTCAAACACTGCACTGGTGCAGCTTCAGTGACTATCTATGCTGATGGAAAAATGCCACTTCACAGAGGGGTGGTTGCTAAGTTGATGGGGGTGGGGGAGAACCTTACACTGTATATGCTGGGAGTTAGGTCAGTTTAACTGCGTTGCTTGGGGTGTGGATTTTTCACAACCCTGAGTAACATAGTTATACCAGCATAAGTTTGTAGTGTAGACTATGCCTAAGAGTGAATAGCTTTCATTTAGAATTACTTGATATTTTAAACTTGTAAAAGGGAAAGGGATGTTGGTTGTTCATCAGACTTTAGTAGCCCATAGCACTTCAAAACAAGCAGATCTCTTTTAAGTATGTATTCACTCTTCTGACTAACCTCTTAGGGATTTTTTTTTTTTTTTTTGAGACCATGGTGGAAGAAAATCTGAAGAAACTAGTATTCAATAAGGCCTCACTAATAGTTGTACTCTGCCACTTTCTCAGTATAAATGTACACATAAACACCTTTTATTGATATAACTGTATCCACATTAGATGTTGCACTGATTTTAACTTTTTTTTTTTTTTTTTTTTAAAGATAGCTAATTGGTGCTAAACAAATCCTGACCCCATATAGTTAAGATATGGGTAACTAAGCTTACTTCACTCAAGAGGAACTCGGGGCTTGCTTGACTAGCGAATCACTCTGCTGAATGTTAATTGTGGGAGATTACACTTCATCAGTTGCAAAAAAAAAAAAAAAAAAAAATCCCTTAAACATATCTCCTACCTACTGTTAGAACACATCCACAGTCTTGCACACCTTACGCCTAGGGGAATTCTGCACCACTGCACGCACACAGAATTCATGTCCCTTTGTAGATTTATTTGCTTCCCTGCAGAAAATGATGGGGAAGCTGGGGCAAGGTGGGTGCCTGGGGATGTCCATGGGCATAGTTCACTGAGGCATTTCCCCCCCAAACAGAGATGGGGGGGTCATGTGCCACTGCCTCCCCCCATTTCTGCGAGCGCACAAGTGGACGGGTGAAGGAGGGTGCCTCTTGGCTCTGCTGACTCGGCAGCTGGACACTGCCTCCTGGGTTCTAGTGCTAGTCATGCTCCCCTTCTGTGTGCTGGGAGCCATCCTATTTTCTGTACAACGGTGAGTGCCCATGGGGAAAGAGGATGGGGTAGGAGGAAGGAACAGGGGCATAGTGCAGGGGGAGGGGCATGAGAGAAGGGGAGGGGATGGGAAAGAGTAAGGGAATAGGGGGAGGAAGTGGGAGCCCTGCATGGGTTGTCCCCTTGGCAGCAGCTAGTGCTCCCCTTTTAAGCAGGCCTATTGAACCCCTACCCCTCCGTGCACCTGGACCACCCCAAAAAGCCCCCTCAGACTTCTATCCCACTGACTCCAACTAGCTGCACCCAAGCCATTCCTGCCGAGCACCCCACACCTAGCATCCACCTGCCAAGTCCCATTCCCACACATCCAGACTACCCCGGCTGAGCCCCAACCACCTTCACCTGGACCATCCTGTAGAGTCCCGTTGCCTCTCTGCCTGGAACTCCCGAATGAGCCCCTGTGCATCCAGATCCCTCCCCTGCACCTGGGCCCCCCAGTGAGCTGCTTGCACCCAGATTGCCCCACACAAAATCCTCTCGCCCCTCTACACTTGGATCCTGCTGGGCTGAGCCTGCCTGCCCACACCTAGTGCAGAGGGGCAGGGTCCCATGGTGTTTTTGGGGCAGGCCTGGCACTTGTGCTGTGTCAGGGTTGAGTGCAGCCTCATGACTGAGTCCTTGTCCTGGGAGAGGGGGCGCTGAAGAATGATATATCTCTGTGCAGCCAGTGGCCTGTGCTCCTCGCTGCCATGCTAGAACCTCCACATTTATTAATACAAATTTGCAGAATTTTAAATTGTGCACAGATTTTTTATTTTTTAGCCCAAAATTCCCTCAGGAATTTGTTATAATTGCACATTGCTCCAAATAGTCACACTATGGTTGCCCATGTATTATCTCCTAAAGTGCATATTCTGCTCAGATGTACGTAGCAATAACTTGTTTAGTCTGAATGTTTATGGGACTTGCCTCAAGATACCCAATTATATATCTTGGATTCCCTGTTTATGCAGTGTTTGGTACTGGTGCATATGATCAACTGAGAAGGCACTTATCCTTTGTAGGGACACAGTTGATATACTTGACATTAAGTAGCAAATAAAACTAAGCACACTTGGATAGTTCTCGGACTTACTTAGTTTCTCCTCGTGCCCCCAGGCAGTTTATTTATATAGTTTCCTATCTGTATTTGAAGATCTTTAAATAGGAAGGGATTAGATCTTCAAGGGCCAGCAGCTTCTACAGTTTGGGTGGGTAGAGGTTTTAAAAACAAAAAAAAAATTTTGGGATAGGGATGTCTGTACCGTATCTTCTGTCAGCAGTTGTTCTGCAGCAGTAACCGAATAGAGCATAACTCTAAGTGCGTATCTGATGATTGCAAGGTAATTTAAGAAAATAAAGTAGACTCATCTCCAGTTTAAGAAGCCTGTTTTATGTAATGGAGAAGAAGCTTTTGCTTACTGTGAGCTACATGGCTAAATTAGGTTTCTGGGCTTTTGATAGTCTTTCATGAGCTAGCTGTATGTGTGTTTCAGTGCTGACAACACATGGGAGCCTGAAGAAAACTTAGATTGTCCAGAATTAATCGAAGCCTTTCTGAACTCCCAGAAAGCCGGTAAAGAAAAAACAGATGGTGGTAAAAGAAAATCTTTATCAGATAGTGAATCTGATGACAGTAAATCAAAGAAAAAGAGGGATTCTGTAAGTATGTTAAAGTTGTTGCTACACAAATGCTTTTTCTTACGTTGAATGTTTGTACCTAATATTTAAAAAAATTCTAGGGGTGATCCAGGGAATTACAGACAAGCCATACATCTATACCTAGAAAATTGGTTTAGAACAATAATTTTAAAACGGAATAACAAAACACCTGGAAGCTCATGATGTGATAGTCTAACCAGCGTGGCTTCTGCAAAAGAAAGTTGTCTCACTAATATATTTGAACATGACAAAGTAGTGAATAAATATAATCAATCAATGGGGTACGGTGCCTCAAGGTTTTGTCTTAGGTCCAGTGTTTTAATATATTAATGATTTGGAAAGGGGGGTGAGTATTGCTACTAACATTTGCAGATGAAAAAGATGTTTAGGTTAGTCATGACCAGAGGGGGCTGAAGAATTTCAGAAAGACCTAAACAAACTAGATAAATAGGCAACGTGATGGTGAATGATTTCATTGTTGACAAGTGCAAAATAATGCATATTGGAGGGGAAAAACTTAAATGTCTTGCAGGATTCTAAAGTAACTATTCATTCAGGCAAGGGACCTGGGTGTCATTTATTGAAAAAAATTTTGTTCAGCTGTGGTATGTATGTATGTATTTATTTATTTTAAAAGTTAGGATTCATAGGGCAGTGGTTTTCAAACTGTGGGTCGTGACCTGCCGTTGCACCCCGGCTGTGACACTGACTGGGAGTTGCCAGAGGTTAGCCTGTGCCCCAAGCCCTGAACCTCTCCCAAACCCAGAGCCCCCTCCTACGCCCCAAACCCCTCACCCCAGAGCATTTACCCAGAGACCTGCCCCAGCCCTGAGCACTCCCCAAACCTGGAGTACACTCCTGCACCCCAACCCTCTGAACCAGCTATGAGCCCCTCCCACACTCCAAACCCCTCATCCCCAGCTCTGTTGGGTTGTGGGCATCAACAATTTTCTTCAACTGGGTCACCAGAAAAAAAAAATTTGAAAACCACTGGCATTGGTGATAGGATGGTAAATAATACACTGATTTATATAAAGGAATTATAATATTTGTATGGCCTCATATGGAATACTGTATATAGTATTGATCACCCCATCTCAGAAAGGATATTGTACAACTGCGGGGGGAGGGCCTCAGAGAAGAGCACTGGGACCAATCAAAGGCATAGATAAACTCATATGAAGAGAAATTGAAAGATTGGGATTATTTACTTTAGAAAGGAGACAACTAAAAGGGAACATGATAAAAGTATATACATTAGGTAATGGTATAGAAAGGGTAGATTGGGAACTCCTGTTTCCTAGTCTCATAGCACAATGACAAAGGGACATTCAATGAAATTTAAAAGGTGGGAAATTTAAAAACAGTAAAAGGAAATACTTTTCACCCAATGGATAATTAAACTGTTGAATTCATTACAATAGGAAATCACTCAGGCCAAATACTTAAGATACTAACTTGGGTCCTGAAGTATTAGTGTCCCTTACAAAATTTGTCATTAATCTGGATATTCCCGATACCCATGTCCAACCCCCTTTTTAAATCTTAGCAATTAGAGATCTGGCTGAGACCTCTGGGGGCATATTATCCCATGTCTGCCTACTGTGGGGATTTTACACCTTCCTCTGAAGCATCGAGTATTGGCCATTGTCCGATAGCATACTGGACTAGATGGATCTTGGATCTGACCTAGTATGGCAATTCCTTTTTCCTATGAACTAAAACAGTAAAAGTTGATGACTCTTGAAAGTCAAAGAAATCAACTCCTGTATCTGTTCTCACATCTTCTAAATGTACGGTACTTTAAAGGGATGGTGTTGATTCGTTTAGGCCTTAAATGACTTAACTTCAAAGTAATTATCTCATGGGTAATGACTGGACTAAAATCCTTCCATGTCTGCATCTGAAAATAGGGGTAGGGGAAAAGATATCATTGCCATTTAAGACCATCAAAAGGAGGAAAAAGGTATCTTGTCATCTCTAGAGCTGTTCTGTACCTTTTATTACTGATGCACAAAAGTAGACAGTGTCCATTAGTTAAAAAAACAAAATTTGACAGACACTTAAGTTGGTAGAACTGTCTACATTGTAGGTCTTATAAATAAGGCAACGAATCTTTCATGGAGGTCTTGGAAGTCATGGATTCCTTGAGTTTCTGGGACCTCCATGTCCTCTGCAGCAGCTGGTGCAGCTGACCCTACAGCTGCCTGAGCTGCTGGGGTGGCCCTGGGGCGAGCCACACCAGCCGCTGTTCTGGGAGCAGTGAAGTCAGGGATCAGTCATAGGGGGTGACTTTTTGTTTACTGCCAATGACCCATCCATGACTTTTACCAAAAATACTTGTGACTAAACTGTAGCCTTCCTTATAAAGTGATACAGTCTTCTTAAATTTGAATGTTAAGCAAATTAAATTATTCTAAAAATTATAATCTAAAATAAGAGGGATTATTTTGTTTAGTCTTAAGGGTATGGTCCTGTAAACAATGACTGCATACTTTTAGTTATTCCTGCATGGTACTATTGACATGACTGATTTTTTTTCAAGAGGAAGTAACTGTTTGCAGGCTTGGATTTTGATTTCTCTGCAGAAATCACTCCTAACTTGGAGCTATTGCCGTGCTCCTCAACTCAGGAAATTGGCTGCAGTTTGCATGTCGCTGATACAATCATACAGGTGAACTAAAGGATGCTATGATGTTCCCTGACCTTTACACTAAGCTTCCACTAGAAAGATGCTTCCTGCCTTATTTATTTCAGAAAACTAGATATGAATTTACATCATTAATATACATCTCTTTTGCTAAATTTAACTAATTCAATGGCTCATTGTAAAGCGGTGGTTCTTAACCTGGGGTGCATGCACCCCCTGGGGGTGCGAGATGCCCTTTTGGGGGTGCGAGACATGGCAGGTTTTTTAGACTGTAAATCATCAGAAACAAATTAAGCACAGGCACGTAAGTACAACTACTTGGGTTTGATGAAACAATGTATTTATTAACATTATGCATTTTTTAACTATTACCATTTTAAATGTTAACTGCAAAATTAAAATGTGTAATTCTCTTTCATTCTGTAGTTATGATATATCTAGGTTTAAAGAACTCACCTACCGTATATACTCGTTCCTAAGCAGTATTTTTTTAGTAAAAAAGGGAAGCACCAGAGAAGGGGGTTGGCTTATGAATGGCTATAGAGAGAGAGAGGTGGGACACTGCCCTTCCCCCCACTAGAAGGAGCAAGGTGAGGCAGCACAGCCAGAAGGGAAGAAGCGGGGCCAGAGTCTCTCCGCTTCTGGCCAGGCTTCTCTTCCCCCCCCAAGCCTCTTCTGCAGCTGTGCTGCTTGGCCCCACCACCTGGAGCAGGCTTTGGCCTCCTAGCCCAGCCTGCTGGAACATGCTGCGGCCACGCCGCCCAGTCTGGCCTACCAGAGCAGGCTGCAGCCACGCTGCCCAGCCTGCTGGAGCAGCTCTAGCCAGGCCAGAGACATCCTTCCCAGATAAAGTGGGAAGGGATGGGGAGAGTGTGGGGGTCCCAGGCTAGGGGTAACCCCTGTGGCCACCCCCCATGACTCCCAACTTCTCCCTCTCCGCCTCCCCCCCTACCCCCAAATTCCCCACCAGTTGTTGTCCTGGCTCGTCAGGGTAAGCAGCTGGCATGCCGGGATACTTTGTTTACTTAGGTTTACCTCTGTACCTGCAAACACTCAAGGTAAACAAACCATCTCGGCCCCCCAGCAGCTTATCCTCATGGCAAGTTTGCTGACCCCTGCATTATAGGATCGGCTTATGAACGGGTCATAAAATTTTCCATTTTTACTTATCCATCTGGGGGTCGGGGAGTGTCGGCTAATAAATAAATCAGCTTATGATCGAATATATACAGTACTTCAGCGATTTTTAATAGGGGATGCGAGAACATATTTTTGAGCACCAAAGGGGTCCAGGCTGCAGTAGAGCTTAAGAACCACTGTTCTAAAGAGTAAAATGACAAAATAAATATTGACTCGATGTAAGCGATAACTTTTCTGACACTTGCCTTAAAATGATGTAAAGTTAATGTTAAATAGATGCGACTTTCAACCTTTTTAATAGGTTGATAAACCAAGGGGGTTTGCAAGAGGTCTTGATCCTGAGCGGATAATTGGAGCCACAGATAGCAGCGGAGAACTTATGTTTCTCATGAAATGGTAAGTGATGTACAGACACCTCTGATCCATAGTGTTTAAACTGGTGAGAAACTATTTCCTTTTTGGGGTGAGACAGAAAGATGACAATTTACTTGTTTCTGTGTTTGGGAATACCTGTCCTGAGCAAATAGTAAGTAGAGTAAGATTGGAATCTCATTTCTAATATTCATTGGTCAACTAATGAGGGACTGAATTCATGCTTTTTGGCGCAGGAGTGTGGACAGTGCAATGGTAGCTTCCATCCCTTTATTTAAATGTCTAATTTTGCTCCCAATGAAGTCTAACTGAGTTCTCCCCAAAATATCAGTCTCACCTGTTTGCCATGTTGAGACACTTTAAAGATTTGCACTTTAGAAGACTCTGTTACTCATCCTCTTAAAAACCTGAGTATGGATATGTCACGTTTGGGATGTATATAAAATTCAGGTTGTTGCAATTTGGAATTTCTTTAGCGTTATTAAATGATGAAGTGAAACAGCAGAGAAAAATACAACAAAAGTGAGAGAACTTGTTCTTTATTTCCTGTCTTTGTGGCTAGCTTATATTATACTTTATATGCAACAAGCCTACTTCTAATATGCAGGTGTGCAGCAGGCATATGAAATCAGTAAAAGCTTTTAAAATACAGAGGCATCAACTGTCTTGCATTTTCTTTCTCTCTGACACAGGTTCAGAAGTTGCAATCTGATAAAAAAAATTATTGCATGTGTTCCAATTGGATTTAATAGTTTGTGATTGTCAGATTTACCCAGAGTGACACTGTCAATTAACTGTCCGTGACACCTGAAAAGTTTTACACAAAATTAGAAGCAATACATAATACTAGACAGGCTATCCTTTGTTACTGTGCAATCAGTTTTCTTTGTGCAGTGTTTCCCTTTTTGTCTGTGTGGATCTCTCAGGAAAGAGAAACATTTTTTTAATTGAGGGGAAATGTGACTGTAAGACACAAATTGGCAGGGAAAACTGGGGACTGCTGCATTGAAACGATTAACTAGAAATTGTGATCTTTAATTGACGTCCTTTTAAGAGGACCTTCTCAGTGTGATGGCCTCTGAAAAGTTGCTAGTGGTGATTAACAAGGATAGATTTGTCTAAAATTAAAACTCATACCTATGCTTTTTGATCATGAAATATATTCTAATATCAATTTCAAACATGTCTGGTTTAGTAATAGCTCTTAAACTCAAGACTTGTTTGTTTTTTAAACCCTTCCCTCTTAGGAAAGACTCAGATGAGGCAGACTTGGTGCTGGCCAAAGAAGCTAACATGAAATGTCCTCAGATTGTAATTGCTTTTTATGAAGAGCGACTAACTTGGCATTCGTGTCCGGAAGATGAAGCACAATAATCATTTACATTGCTTTTTTATATATATATGAATATTAAAACCTGGATTTTGATTTTAGTCTGATTTATTAGCAATGTGAGAAACCTCTACATTCTAATGAGAATTGAGTTTGATATGTTTGTTTTTTGAAGTAGTGTGTTTTGCATCAACAGCAAGTAAATAAAGGCTTTCTGCAACTGGCTTCATTAATGACAGGACAGCATTTGATACTACTTCCTCCATATTCGGTAAAGTCTTTTATAAACCTTCATGATCCTCCATAGTTATTACTGAATCATAACAAATGTTTAAACAAACTCACAGATGTTTTATAGTCTTCTATGCTATTGATGTGCATGTATCTTCTTTACCCCAACCTAGCCTTGTAACATGTAGAACCATTCTTTTTAGTATTTGAGGTAATGTAGTCCCAAAGAGACCAGGTAAAAAAACTTTGTAGTAATTTGAATGTTATCATACTGTATATTGTTTACTTTATTGTAAATACTGGTGAACAGTGGTCAATAAAATAGTTTTATATTCTTCCTTTATACTGATACTCTGATTTTCTTTTCTTTTAAACTGTAGTACATAATATGAAGTAGTGTGATTGAGCTTTGAGTTAGTCTTCAGTTCATCAAAATATTTCACTGGAAGTTGTCCCAGTAGACTTGTGTCTAACATTTACAGTTTCCCTTTTAAAAAGAGACCTGATTTTGACTATTCTTCTGACTTAATAAACAAGGGCTGAGTATTGTGCAGGAAGGATTGTTGTTGTTCTCCTAACAGCTACAATGATTAAACTGGCATCTTTCCTCTTGTTTCATCCTTTCCTCTACCACACTCTCCCTCTCCCACCATGCTCTCAGTTGTCTGTATTCAGTGAACTGTCTTCAGACTCACCCTGAATGTATGTCCCTGTTTCCCTTGCTGCCCTTCAGTCTTTGCCCATGCACATCTCCAGTTTCCTATCTTGTCCCCCACTCATTCTCCTGCTCCTCATGCTAACCATCTCTTGAAAGCATAAGCAGTTGTCAACTTCCCTGAGGGAAACTTGATTTCGCTCTCTTTGGCCTTTCTTTACTAAGGGGAACCTGAGCGTCCTGCACAGATCGAAGGGAAATGGTCATACTCTTAATTAAGGGTAGCCTGTGGCCTCAGTCCCATGGAGAAAATGGGAGATAGTGGCCAGTTTGGAAGTGCCATTCTTTGATTTTTCTCTGAAAGAAGAATTGGCTTGAAAGAATTATCCTCTAGCCTCTGCTGAAAGATAATCTTTCAGTTATGAGAATAGTTAGTAAAATAAAAAAATGTAGTTTTTAAAAATTCTCAGTCCAATCTACCTGTTTTACCAGATATTAGAGAAAATGAAAATATCTTTCCTTTTTACTTGTGTAGATAGCAGTCTGTCATAGATAAGTTTCAATCAGACCAGTTTTAAACACTCTTTAAATTTGAGAAGAAACCAAAGTAACTATACAGAAAAATAGTCTTTGTGCCCTAACACTGTCAAAAGGCTACATATAGAGAAACTATTTACTTAATGCCCCATTTCAAACCTGTTTCAGATTCCAGTTCTAGCTGTGAGTTGCTGCCAATACTTCTATAATATTAAGCTTCCATAAAATAGTAATACAGAACACTCAAATTAGACCCATAGATCATAAAAAGAATAGAGATCATCTATAATATCTTCCCAAACATTTTCCTTTGATGCCTGTGGGAAAAACAGGTCTTCCAGGATGTTCTGGAGGTCACTAAATGCGAGCTCTGATGAAACAGGAAGAGGGCTTTATGCTTGGGAATGGGAGAATTAGAAATTAGGAGTTTCCCTTGATGGCATCTATTAAAATACAAACACATGGGCATTTGAATTCTAGTTGTGGGAATTGGAAGACCATGTAGGTCAGTCTACCAAAACTGAAAATTTTCAGTTTAATGTTGATGTGATTTTGTATTCATTCTTTAAAGCTGCCTCTTCCACCCCCTCCACTGTCTCTAATGTACTTCCATCTGCCATTTTATTTCTTAATCACTTTCTTTTGTCTTCTGCGTCCTCCTATGTTTCATTTTCTGTCCCCTGAATGAGTTTATTTTGGAGGAGCTGTGGAGTGCAGAAATATTTAGGCCTCTAGATACAGGGCTGATAAACAATTCCTGCCCATCATGATGGAGAACATTTAGAGGGAGTACTAGATTTTTCACTCTACCTTAATTTAATGTTTGTGGTGAAGTTAAGTAGCTTTGTCAGCTGGTCCTGCTAGTGTCAGCTTCTTATCACAACAATTTAGTTGTTGAGCTCTGGAATTTGAAACCCTACAAATTCACAGTGAGCTACAAAAGAAGTAGAGGCATCAATGCAGTGACATGCACAGCACAACTGGGCCTGGGATTCTCCATTAAAATGGAAGAGGGGCTACAGGAGCTTTTGAATCCACACTTTGACATGGGTAAGAGCTAGATATCTCACTATCACTGGCTGCTTTAAAGTCTCCTGAAGTGGAAACGCAAGCTCCCAAAATGCCTTTCAGGGTCCTGCAAAACATTTTGGGTTAGGTAGTTCTAGACTAGAAGTAGCATTTGGGTGAGTGTTTTTGAAGTTGACTTTACATAAAGCAGACTATTAGTACATGCTTAATTTCAAATGTCTAGGACAGCTACTTCAAAATCCATACGTTCATTGAAATCTGCAGCCTCTCTCTGTTTTTCCTACTGGCTAGCGTTACCTACATTTTACCTTTTGGGGTATGTCCGTTTCAGATTGGTTTTTTTTTTCTCTCTCTCTCCCCCTCCCCCCTTTCCAACTTGGCCTCAGTACTTTACCAAAAGCTTCGTGTTAATTATAGCCACCTTCCTTCAGAAGGGGAGTTGTATTTACCCCTACCTCAAGGACATCTGATCCTTTTCCTGAAAACATCAGGGATAACCTATGTAAGTACCTTTAGAACTATTCTTAATAAAATTGGACGCATTCAGACATCTTTCACTGAAGTTTATCCACTTGTCTGTACCTGGACAGAGAGTGAGTGAGAACGTCTTTTTGGAAGACTTCTTGCTCTGCAGCATTTCCTTGCTCTCGTTTTGAACTTCACTCTGTGCCTAATGTGGACTGTCCTTCATTGCCTTGGCCACTTTGCAACCTGTTTGGTATTGCTAATGTGTCTCAGACCTATTTTTAAAAGTGATTTAGGCATCTAGGAGTCTAAATCTCAGAAAATCACTTGGGATTTAAGGATCTTTAGGCACTCTTGGACACTTTACCTTTAATCTTATTTACAGTACTGCACTTCTGTCCCCCAAGGCTTATTGGAAGGTCATATTTTAGCCTGCTTTGAAGATACTTTCTGTAGTCTCCTGCAGGGTAATTCTATCCACTGAATGGCACAGCACATCCTGAATTTTCTTCCACACCCCAACTTCTCACAATTTACTTATTCCTTGAGAAGGAATCAGTTGAGGACCTGCCTACCTTAAGGATTTTTGCACATTGATATAGTTATGTTGGTGCAAATCCCTATGTAGATGTACTATGACTTGCACTGTATTGGTGCAACTGAGGCCCTGTCTACACTGACAAGTTTCTGCACAGTAACTCCCAAGGTGTGCACATGCCACTTCGTGCACAGAAACTTAAAAAAAAAAAAAAAAAAAAAAAAAGCCCCTACCCTGATGAGAGGCTTTCTGCACCGGGGCTACAGCGGTGTTTTGCCAGTGTAGACACTGGCGATTACAGCACTGCATCTGGCCTCTGGGAGGTGTCCCACAATGCCTGTTCTCACCTTTCTGGTCATTGTTTTGAACTCTACTGCCCTGCTGTCATGTGACCAATCATCATCCCCACCCCATACATTCCTTTGTAAATTTAAAAGTCCACTTCCTGTTTGTTCAGTGACATGTGCAATGGTCTCCACACATCTTTCCAAGTGGCCATGCCTGCTGCACACACCAGGCAATCCCCCATTTTGAGCAGTGCTGAGTTGCTAGACCTCATCAGCATTTGCGAAGAGGAGGCTGTGCAGTCTCAGCTGCGCTCCAGCCACAGGAATTACAATACCAATGGACAGATTTCAGGATGTATGACAGAAAGGGGCCATGACCAGGACACATTGCAGTGTAGGGTAAAAGTGAAGGAGCTGCAAAACGCCTACCCCAAGGTGCAGGAGGCAAACCGCTGCTCCAGTGCTGTGCCCGCAAGCTGCTGGTTCTACAAAGAGCTGGAGCGACACTTGGTGGTGACCCTACCTCCACTGCTAAGGCACCTGTGGATACTTTGTTGGCTCACATGGCAGTCAAGAGTGGACTGAGCCAGGAGAAGGAAATCTTCGATAAAGAAAGGAGGGGGAACCCAGAGGCAGGGGATGATTTGGAGGCCAGAGATGCATGCAGTCAGAAGCTCTTTTCTACCCTGGAGGAGCCTAGCCAGTCACAGCAGTCAGATCTTGGCGAAGCACAAACAGGAGAGGAGGCCCCTGGTAAGTGGATTTGATTTTTGGGAATTGATGAAGCGAGTTGTTGGGGGCAGGAGGGTTGCAGAAAGCCCCCTTGTCTCCCACTGCATGCCTAGTCTGAGTGGTGGAACAGGCTGTTGATTGATTCCCTCGCATCACGGGACTCTCCCTCAGAGCTCTCGAGGAAACTCTCAAGGAGATGCTGGGCAATCCGCTGCTGCAGTTTCCTCTTCAGAACTGCTTTGTTTCTTGCCCCATTAACGGTAACTTTCCTGGACCACTTTGCCATCACAGGGAGAAGAGAATTGTTGCATACAGGCAAGCCGCACAGGGGCCAGGGCGGAAGCCGCAGGCTTGGAGAAGTCCCTTGATTCCCTGCTCACCCTCAGCGGTGAGCGAGATTCCATAATGATCACATACTGTGGAAAGTGTAGGGACAGGAATGATTATCAGTCCTGCCCTACAATGCTGGCTGTCCCCAAGAGCCACATGCCCAGTGTACAGCAGGGTCCGGGAAGAGTGATTTCCCCTGGCCCTGCAGCTACTCACCATTTTGAGGGTCTTGTGGGTCATGTGTGCTTGCCTGGGGTCAGCCAGTTAGTGACAGCTGTGCGAGTACTGGCTGTGTTTTAAAGAACTGAATTAGTGTTACCTGTGTTGCAAACAATATTGCTTCTGTAAAATGTTGCATTTAAACTTCACAGAGATGATCTTGGGAGCCCAGCCTCCCTCTTTGTTATCGGCGGCAGAATGGCTGCGCAGAATTAAAAAACGGCTAAGAAGAACGAAGGAGGACTTTCTCTGTGAGGTTATGATGCACTCTACCACCAAGAAACAGGAATTGGAGTGGTGGGATAGCAAGAAGAGGGACCAAAAGGAGAACACAGCACACTAGAAAGAAGCCCTGGAGCATCTCTTAATCATTATGGAGCACCAATTGGACATGCTCCATGTGATCTCTTCTATTAAGTGAAAGCAAAAAGAGCATGCAAAGCAACATATAATTAGGTTAAGGCCCCTTCATGCATCATGTGCACCAATCACCTTCTAGCATTACAAGCACTGCAATCCCGAGCATAGCAACAAATATTAGTGGCTTTCAGCATCAAGTTGCTGCCTCAAGGCATCCTTGATCCTTATGGCCTCACACTGTGCCCCTCTAATAGCCCTGGTCTCTGGCTGTACAAACACAGCCTCTGCAGTCCAGCCCTGAGTGAAGCTTTCACCTTTCCCTTCACAAATACGGAGTGTACAGCACGTGGCTATAAGCATAGGACTATTCTCACTGGCTGTGTCTAGCTTCCCATATAGGTATCAGCAGCAGACTGCTAAATGCATACTCAACAGTCATTCGCACTTGTTCAGCCTGTTGTTGAGCCTCTCCTTGCTGCTGTCAAGTTGTCCCATGTTTGGCTTCATAAGCCATGGCATTAAGGGGTAGACGGGGTCTCCTGGGATCACAATGGGCATTTCAACTTTCGCTACAATGGTCTTCTGGTCTGGGAAGAAAGTCCCTGCTTGCAGCTTCTTGAACAGGCCAGTGTTCCAAAAGATGTGTGTGTCATGCCCCTTTCCAGACCAGCCTGCGTTAAAGTCTGTGAAATGCCCACGGTGATCCACAAGTGCTTGGAGAACCATTGAGAAATACCCCTTGCGATTAATGTACTTGGGGGCTAGGTGATCTGGTGCCAGACGTGGAATACGCATGCCATCTATCACCCCTCTGTAGTTAGGGAAGCCCATTTGTGCAAAGCCATCCACAATGTCACGCTTGTTGCCCAGAGTCATGGTCTTTTGGAGCAGGATGTGATTAATGGCCCTGCACACTTCTATCAACACAAGTCTAACAGTTGACTTTCCCACTCTGAACTGACAGATCGGTAGTAGTCTGGAGTAGCCAGCTTCCACAGTGCAGTCGCCACACGCTTCTCCAGCGACAGGGCAACTCTCATTCTCATGTCCTTGCACCGCGGGGCTAGGACAAGCTTATCACACAATCCCATGAACGTGGCTTTCCTCATGTGAAAGTTCTGCAGCCACTGCTCATCATCCCAGATCTGCATCACGATCCAATCCCATCACGCAGTGCTTGTTTCCTGAGCCCAAAAGCAGCATTCCACAGTGGTCAGTGTCTCTTTGAATGCCACAAGCAATCTCATGTCGTAGCTACTGCATGTGGTGAGATCAATGTCATGCTCCTCTTGCCTTTGTATTTAAAGGAATAATTCCACTGCCACTTGTGACATGTTGGTCAGAGTGAGCAGCATACTGGTCAGCAGTTCGGGATCCATTCCTGCAGCCCAAAAGAGGCAGGGCGTGCAGTACACAAACCGTTGAAAGATGGTGCCAAATGCAGCCAGAAGCACAGGGATTGCTGGGATGCAAAGCAATGCATCACAGGGCATTGGGACAGGATCCAGGATGCCTCGCGACCCTCTCCGCCTTCCCACAAGTATTAGTGGCAAAACAGAAAGAAGTGCTTTGTGCGATAGTGGTCCAGAGTGCGCTACTCTGAATAGCTGAAGTGCTGCAAGTGTGAACATGTTATTGCACGGGCAGCTATCAGTGTGAACACCCAGCAGTGGTTTTCCTTCTGTGCTCTCTGAGTGGCACTGTAACTGCCAGCGCTGTAACTTTGCCCTTACTCTGGGTATTTACACTGGAGTTGTAAGATTATTTATAACTGGAAATATCATGTGTTCAGTGGATTAGGGGAGATGCTCTGGGCACCCTGCTGGCTCATGTACCTGACTACTGCTTTCTTCAGAAAACTTTCCTTATTGGAGCTTCCAGTGAGGTACAGTGTTCCCACCTGCTCCTGCTTCTTGTTGCCTGATTCTCTTTCTCACTTGCTGAAAGCTCTCGCTAACTTCCTTTCCCAGTTATACAACACCAAACTTATTTTCAAAGTGACTTAGAGAGGAGAACATGGTACTTATTTTTCCTTCTGTGTAACATATAAGGAATGCCTGAAATTCCCACACCTTTATAATAAAAAGGAATGGTGGTGGATGGTAGTTTTGTTTGGTTTTCCTTACAAATATCAAATCTCTCCCTTATGTTTGCTTAAAGATTAGAGAACTGAAGCCTGGAGCTCTGTCAACTCTCAATTTAGGGAACTAGCAGGCGCTTGAATTATTGCTTTACATATTTGCAAGGGGGTTGCGTTAATTTACAAAAGCAAAATTTTTAACCTAAACTGTCTTTGTGTCTCAGTTCAGCTTTGATGTCGTCATCCTATTGTTCAGCAAAACCAGGGGAGATGAACCTGATACCTTTAGTGTACAAAAAAGCCATGCTAAAATAGTCTATTATCTGGATGCTTCCACTATTGTAGTCAGCTGAGTAATATTTAAATATCATTTTAATAGTAATAGGCTTCAGCATTAGCATTCAGGTGGGATGCGTGTGCTTAGTACTGTTGTTCAGTTTGCTTACTTGAAAGGATTATATTGGTGTACCTGTTACAATTCCACAGAAAACTTCAGGGAGATCCCAAATTCTCAGAATTTATGGACTTTTCCTTTCCTGTGAATTTTTCCTTTTATCTTCATATATCTTAAGATACCATCCATGTGGATTAATCTTCCACAGGAGCCTGCTGGCAGCACGTATACTATCTCAATATAAAAAAAAAGAAAATCTAAACCAATACTTATGATTGTTTATTTGCAGGCCTCTTTCCCTCCCTCTCCTCTTTACTCCCCTGAAGAACGTTGTCATTCATGGATAGTTTGAAATACAGTAGTTGCTGGTTTTGGGTATTTATGCAAGTAGGATAATGTATCTCCAGTACAGCTGTTTTTGATACAAATGCTATCAGATTACAGTCTAACCAAAATGTTTCAGGCAGTGATAGGGAGTATGCAGTAGATGGCTCTCTTCTCTGGGAGTCATGTTCTTCCTGCTCCCAGTCCTAGACTTCAGTTGTTTCTGTCGCCAGTAGGTGGAGTACAAGTGCCCTTACTGGACTGAACAAAAGAAATGGACTAGGCCACACAGAATTTCTAAGCATACACTGGATGTGCATCTGCTTCTGTTGCACAAGAGACCAACAGCCTGCACTTGCTTTGTGTCAGTCCTCAGAGAACTGCAACAAGGGTTCAAAAAAGAACTAGTTAAACTCGTGGAGGACAGGTCCATCAATGGCTAGTAGCCAAGATAGGCAGGGGTGGTGTCCCTAGCCTCTGTTTGCCAGAAGTTGGGAATGGGCAATGGGATGGATCACTTGATGATTATCTGTTCTGTTCATTCCCTCTGCAGCATTTGGCATTGGTCACTATTGAAGATAGGATATAGGCTAAATGGACCTTTCGTCTGACCCAGTATGGCCATTCTTATGTAACATATGTGGCTCTTTCAGGCGCTCCAAAGCTGGGAAGCACCTGTGCTGCCAGACTTCCACAGCAAGTAGCCCCCCAGTGTGGTTTTCCTCCTCTTGCTCGCTGCATTTGGGTGTGGGTGTGTGTAGAGGAATGGAAGGTATTTAAAAAACAAAAACAAGGTGAGGTCCAAGCATTATATGTTTTGCTAGGAGAGTAGAGAGCTTCAAGCCCTGCCTCTGAAGAACTATACCTGATCTTTTTTCCAAGGTAAGGCCATTGTTAGAATGGTTCTATGCTTTATGTGGAAGGAAACATAATCCTTGCACCTAAACCAGGATCTAGTATTGCTGTCCTGCTCCAGTCTCAGTAACCATTTTGAAAACTAGGCCGTGCTATCTGATTCTTACACGAGTGCTATGAATCTCTTGAAAGGGCTGTAGGACTGCACAGAGTCCAGATCCATTCTCTACAACTGGATAAAACTCCTTGTCAAGGAAACTACTTTTCAGCTCGAGCAAACAAGTCCTGATGCTTTCAAAGTCCAGGCATGTGAAAGTTGACTCTGTCCTGGGTGGCAAAGTTGTGTGCATCATTACTGGAGATATGCGAGGCAGCCACCAGGAATACTTGTTGATGTTTTCTAAACACCATGGGTTAATATTCATGCATTTTTCTGTAAGCAGGTGCTTCTCTAATTTATGGCACTGCACTGTTTTGGGAGGTCAGAAGTGTCTAGGTCTGCTGAAACAACTGAAGAGGGGGAAATTTGCCTTTCTGTTAATTTTTTGCCCCAAGAAGTCTCTGCTACTGCAGACTGTGTTTATTAAATTTCTGTTTGTTTTTTGAGATTTCTAGTCAGAGTTTCAAGGTCTCAAAGCTGTACAATACATTTTGCTTAGTGAATAACACATGAATTGCTTTGAACTATGGGAGTCAGTAAGCCCCTTCTATACAGGGATTGACATCACTGAAAGATCTCCATGTACCATCTCCACCTTCTGGCAGGGAGGAGCTATATTCAAGCATGCCGACTAGCACAGAAGATCTGGAAAAAAGAAAATGGGTAAAGAAAAAGTTCCTCTTTTTGCCCAATAGAGTTCGGTTAATCGTTGCATAATCTGTACATTGCACCAAGCAATCTCAGACTCCTCCTTGGTGCCCCTTTTCAAATGCACTTTTTCTACTGGCCATTCTATCCTTAACCTCCACTTTGATGTCATTCTGCCCAGAGTCCCCACATATTTTAATTTTTTAAAAAATGCATTGCGTAACTGTACATAAATCTTTAGTTATTGTAAACCTTGACCTAGTCTCCCACCTCTTGCCACTTTGTCATCTCTTGCTGTGATGATATCTGGTTTACATTGTAAGCTTCTCTTGGGAAGGACTGAACATCTTTTAATTGTCTGCAAAGTGTCAATGATTCTGAACTAATAGTAATGGCTTGTCTACACTTAAAACACTACACTGTCAACCTGGCACTGTTTACACCAGGGGTTAGGTCGGCTTAACTACATCTCTCAGGGGTGTAGATTTTTCACACTTCTGGATGAAGTTGCACCCAGCTACAGTCTATTTAATGTAGACCAGGCTTTAGTCATGGTTGCAGTGGTCAAAGTTCAAATTCATCTAGGTACCAGTTGGCTATGCTCAACATTTGCTCTAAAGCAGTGATACTCATACTTCAGGGGCTCAAGAGCCAACTTAGCCATCGACATTACCCAAAAGAGCCACAGTAGTGTGAATTCATTGTTTCATTTACTATATCTACCTTTTCTCACAGCAGAATAACTGACCAAGTATTATTATGATAAACTACAATTGGTTAATAACATAGTAAAAGCATCCTGATTTAGGGTGATCAGACGTCCCGATTTTATGGGGACTGTCCCGATATTTGCTTGTTTGTCCCACGTCCTGACCGATGTTTGTTCGGGACACTGGACAAACAAGCAATTTTGCCCTCCGCTCTGGCGCACAGGCGGAGCCCGGAGGGGTTCGCGCCCTCCCCAACTCTGCCCCTCTTCTCCCATTGGATCTCTCCCCAAATCCCTGCCCTGGCACCGCCTCTTTCCCCAAGCACGCTGCCTTCCTCCTCCCCCCTCCCTCCCAGGCTTGCGCTGATCGGCTGTATGGTGGCGCAAGAGCTGGAGGGAGGGGGTGACACCAGTGTGCGTGATGCAGCCATGAAGAAGGTATGGCCAGGGCGGGGATTTGAGGACAAAATTGCTTGTTTGTCCAGCATCCCAAGCCACATGAAGGTGGGAGAGGCCACTGGGCACCTGGCTGGGCCGTCAATGCTGCGCCCAGACCCCGCACCTGAGGGGCAGAGCTGCTGCCCACTGACCCCCTCCCCTGGGGTGGCTGACGGCCCCCTTTCCTCAAGAGCTCCCGTGTCCCCCGGCCCCTTTGCCCAGCTGTTGCGTGTGCCGTGTGCCCTGCCCTGAACCCCCCAGGGCAGTAGCGCAGGGACAGGCCACGGGCGGATCGGCACTACAGGCCGTTCTTGTACATTGGGACAGACTCGCCCCATGCGCAGGGCAACTCAGTGGGGTCACAGCAGCCACAGGCTGAGCAAACTCCAGCTGCTCACTTCCTAATCCCGGGGTGCTCTGTGCTGAAGGGCAGAGCTGCCGCCTGCCTGAAATGCTGGTATCTGAGTGGGCGGGATTGCACCAGTTGGGCACCTTCCCCTATGTGGGGAGGTGGAGACGAGGTGAGCTGTGGCGGACGGAGGAGGAACGCTCTGGTGGCTTTTTTTTTTTTTTGCTCACCCCCGCCCCCCACGTCCTGATATTTCACCTTTGTCATCTGGTTACCCTCTCCTCATTGATTAATCACTTAGATTAGTTACTAATTAAATCACAGTGTTTTAGTATCATGTGCTGCAAAGAGCTACAGGAGACACATTAAAGAGCCACTTGCGGCTTCTGAGCCTCAGTTGGGGTATCGCTGCTCTAAAGTATCCTGCAGCATGCACATAGTGGATGATCAAACTCCCCTGTGGCCACAATACTTGCTGATGAGTGATCTGGGCCTTTTAGAAGAGTTCAGGTGCTGTCTGTGAGTAACTGTGACTAGTCCTTGATCAGTGGACTACCACAAGGCTTCCTGAGAGAGGAAGTGGGAATAAAGCCAAACCACATTCTCAGTGTGAGACATTTTTTTCTAATGTCTTCTCACAAGTGCCAACTTTTATAAGAACCATTCTGAGAAATCTGGATGATAAGAGCTAAGCTACGAAGTAGATGTGAATACAAATTAAGTTGCATATAATTTAGGGATGAAGAAGATCTCTCAGAGACTGTCTTTGTATGTATTTGTGCATTAGCTAGCACAGTGGGGTCCCAGTCCTGACTGAGGCCTCTCAGAGCTACTGTGATGTAAATATTAAGTAGAAATAATCATAAGTAATCTGAAATGCTCACAGCCACCAGTGAAGAATTGTTCCCTACAATATGTTTTCTAGTGCGTCAAACAACCTAGGACTAGGAGTAACCTGAATATTGCTGCGACTCTTGGTTTTAAGAGCCATCTATCACAGATACACTCACCTGAGTGGCATGACAGACTGGAGTATTCAATGGGACTGTGTATGACTCTGTTTAAGGCTGATAATATGCCTGAGGAGTTTGCACTTGGTGGTTGGTGAAATCTATGTTTTAGAACTTATGATCAGTTTGGGGTTGGTGCCCTGTTGTTTTTTTATAAACAGACTGCCCTGAGGTTGGTCCTCATGCTCTTGTGGGAGCACCACAACATAGCTGGGGTTCTCAAATTGTATTGGATCCATTGATGGGACCCATGTACCTATTATTTTCCCACCACCAGGCCTTAGAATTCATCCACAGAAAGAGAGATTTCTCCATGATGATGCAAAGTTTGGCTGATCACCAATATTAATCTGGTCTGGTCTGGGAAGGTCCATGACACCAGGATCTTAGAAACTTATTCCTATTTTATGGAATATAAAAATGAATTTTTCCTGCCAAGACATTAATAGTATTGTGATTTCCCCCTGTCATTCTGGGAAACCCAGCCAGCTTATCCTCTGCTTCCCTGGCTTATGAACCCGTTAACAAAGCACTTGGCTAGGAGAAAGGAACTGTTTAACTGTACCCAGAGTAGCTGCAGAATGACAGTGGAGTGTGCATTCTGAAGGTGGAAGGGAAGGTGAAGGTGTCTAATGATAAGGCTGGATGTTTCTGAGAAATAACTACCTTGTGTTATAGCTGCTTGCTATGTTTTCCACAACATTTGTGAGAGTATGGGGGAGAGAGGTGAGCTTGTGGTTGTTCTCCTTGTATTGGGGGATGAAACAGCATGGAAAGGACCTGTCCTTTGTAGCTGGAAGATTTAAAGAGGGCTCTCAACCGGCTGCAGAACACGGCTACATTGCAATGAGCAAAGTGCAGCAGTGTTCTCCAGTAACTTGGTCTGCTTCTGCATTATGACCAGCATCTTTTCCTGAATGACCCCTTTTCTGTCCATACATTTCCTTGATGGCTCCCTATTCTTATTCCAGAGCATGAAACCTTCCCTCCACTCTTCTGTCTTTTTGGCCTTCTACTAGGATGCTGTAACAAGGTCAGCAAACATGTCCTCTTTCATTTGCCAGGTGTTCAGCAACTGATAATGCCTCTCTCTGTAAAGTCTGTGGTACATCAGATGCCAGGAGAAGAGAGAAACCTACATTATTAGCTATTGTCCCAATACTAGTGTTCATGGCAAGAATGAAAATATGTTGCTTTTTTCTCCATGCTGGAATTCCTTTTCCTTCTGCTCTTCCCAGGCCATGTCTATACCACAGCAGCTACAGAGGCATAGCTTCGGACCTGCAACTACACTGCTACATTGACAGAAGGGGCTTTTCTATTGCTGTAGTTAATCCACCTCTCTGAGAGGTAGTAGCTAGGTCAACAGAATAATTCATTGTTCTTTGCAAGCTACTCCTTTCTCAGACCTAACAAACTCAGTATACCTAATACCCTGCTTTTATGGCATTTATCCATAAACGATAGTATGTGAGGTCTCTACTGAAAGCTTGTAACTTAAAGATATTCGTAATCACTGTGAGATGTGTTTATGGGTTATATTTAAGGAATTATGCAATTATATTAAGAATTATGCTCTCATCTTGGAGTGAGGGTGTGTCAGCAGGAATAATATGTCTTGATAATGGCCCATTCAAGCAGAAAGGAGTTGTCAGCCCTCCTTGGCTAGCTGATTATATAATGTATTGCCCAATTGTCTACCTTTGCACCAACCCAAAGAAGTCAACGGAAAACCATCAAACACAAACTATAAACATTAAAACCATTTGGAAAAGAACAGGAAAGCTATGGCAGGGAGGGGATCTGTGAATAAAGTCAAAAGACTGATTCAGTATATCACAGGGTGGAGAAAGACACTCTGTTCTGGATCCATTCTCTGAGGAGGTACCCTGATGAGTGGGGGTGCTTCATGAAAAACTGGGTCCTCCTAGTTCCTTGGGGCTTGCAAGTGCTGTGAAAGACTGAATTTTGGAGTGAGAAGCCATTAGACAGGAAAGGTAGCTATTAATAAGTAAATGTCCCAGTTTGTGTTTTATGATTTTGTTTTATAGTTGTTTTCCCATCACTCAGACTTGTTTCTATCTGAATGTCTACTCTGTCTTAAATTTAATTTTGTTTTACTATAATTGAACTCAAGTGCTGTGTGGGATATAGGAGTGGGGGGCTAAGATGAAACTTTTAACTGGAGGATACTATTCCTTTGGGAACAGAAGATCTGGGACTTCTAAGGAGCATCCAGTGATCAGGGCCTTGATACCATGGGGGGATACTTTGAAGGGATTAGGGGGCTAGGGTGCATCTGTTGTCACCCTGCAGGGCCAGGGCCAACTTTAGGCCTATTCCACCAATTCCCCCGAATCGGGCCCCACACCTAAGAGGGCCACGCGCCCAGTGAGAATCCCTTCCCTGGCTAGAGGCATCTTTTTAATTTTTACACACCTGGTGGCGCTCCGGGTCTTCGGCAGCACTTTGGCAGTGGGTCCTTCGCTTGCTCTGGGTCTTCGGCGGCTCTTCAGCGGTGGGTCCTTCAGTGATCCCGAAGACCTGGAGCGAGTGGACGACCCACCACTGAAGTGCCGCTGAAGACTCGGAGCACCGCCCGGTGAGTACAAGCCCCACGTGGTTTTTTAAAGTTTTTTTTTTAAGTCATCCCTGCCGAGACCCCACCAAAACTGTTGGAATTGGGCCCCGCACTTCCTAAAGCCGGCCCTGTGCAGGGCAAAGACAGGCAGGGCTGATATAGCCCAGAGGAGAGTGCTTGCTTGAGTGGCTGTGTAATAACCTTAGTCCCAGATCTGGACCTTAGCGTCCAAAATATGGGGGTTAGCATGAAAACCCTCCAAGCTTAGTTACCAGCTTGGACCTGGTACCTGCTGCCACCACCCAAAAAATTAGAGTGTTTTGGGGCACTCTGGTCCCTCTGAAAAACCTTCCCTGGGGACCCCAAGACCCAAATCCCTTGAGTCTCACAACAAAGGGAAATAATCCTTTTTCCCTTCCCCCCTCCAGGTGCTCCTGGAGAGATACACAGACACCAGCTCTGTGAATCCAAACAGAGTGAATCTCCCTCTCTGTTCCCAATCCTGGAAACAAAAAGTACTTTCCTATTCCCCCAGAGGGAATGCAACATCAGGCTAGCAATCCAACCCACAGATCTCCCTTTGATTTTTTCCTCCCACCAATTCCCTGGTGAGTACAGACTCAATTTCCCTGAAGTAAAGAAAAACTCCAACAGGTCTTAAAAGAAAGCTTTATATAAAAAGAAAGAAAAATAAGTACAAATATTCTCTCTGTATTAAGATGATACAACACAGGGCAATTTCTTAAAAGAATATTGAATAAACAGCCTTATTCAAAAAGAATACAAATCAAAGCACTCCAGCACTTATATTCATGCAAATACCAAAGAAAAGAAACCATAGAACTTACTATCTGATCTCTTTGTCCTTACACTTAGAAACAGAAGACTAGAAAGTAGAACTACTTCTCCAAAGCTCAGAGAAAGCAGGCAGCCAGCAAACAAAGACACAGACACTCAATTCCCTCCACCCAAAGTTGAAAAAATCCGGTTTCCTGATTGGTCCTCTGGTCAGGTGCTTCAGGTGAAAGAGACATTAACCCTTAGCTATCTGTTTATGACAGGCTGACGGGCAAATTGTGTTAGGGAGCTAACATCTGCCACAGGCAAGACTCCCTCCTCACCTGCTGGAGGCAGGTGACTCTCAGTCCTGGGTGCCCTGAGAAGTGTATATGGGCTCCCAAGGGACAGATTAGTAACTGCATATGCTCATCTGCAGGCTGTCCTTATGCTGGAGGATGTTACCCCGGTGTGTGTCCAAGAGTCAGAAAAGGATCCTGTTAAAGAAGGCAGTGGGCAAACCAAGAAGTAGGCAGCCTTGTTATAACTGACATGAGTTAGCTGTCTCCCTGTAAAATCCTAGTAAAGACAAGACACAGTTGTTACTTTGAGGTAGCTAAGTGAGATTGACACTGTAACCCTTATCCACCTAGCTACATCAAGGTAAAAACTGCCTGTGCCTTGTCTCTAATAGGATTTTAACACTGGCTCCAATAAAACAAAACAACCCCAGTAATTCTTCAGGCTAAGAAGCCAACAGGTTTTGTCTACTCAAAAAAATTCCAATCAGCGCCCCCTCTGGTTTGGTGCACTAATATTATCATTGGCGGTTACCAGATGATTTGAAATGCCCCAAAACTGCCAAAGCTTTTCTTACACTAAGGATTTAATTAGTGCTGCCAAATATTTTTTTCCTAGACGACCTGATGAAGACATGGCTGTAGAGTGTGGGTATGTGTAATCTGAAATAGGTACATCAAACCATATTTTGAAAGTGATGAATCAATGAACTGTTTGAAAGAATGGATAACTAAGGAATATTTACTCACCTAAAATATTCCTTGGCCTGAAAGTCTTTGGCCAGCTAAGACAATATCAAACAAACCTCTAAGCAAGTAATTTAGAGCAGACAAAGCAACAGTCTGTGTTATCATAGCAATGCAAAGTACACCACCTCCTTTGATGTGAATCTTCATATCAGAGGATATCAGACAATGGAATTCCTGGCTTTGTAATGATTCGTGTGATGATGAGATATTGCTGCACCTTAGGCAATTAGGCTCAAAAAGTTTAGTCCCATCACTACTAAGAAGAGGCAATAGTCCAGCATCACACATGCCCTGAAATGTTATTGCACTTATAAAATGGCCATGCAAACATTTATGCGAGAAAAAATCCTATTACATATTTTCATAAATGCTGTGTGGCCTTGTGCCATAAAAGCCATAGATTAAGTAAAACCTAATCATTAAAATTATTCTTTAAGAACAGTCCTAGTTCTCTGCGATAGCCTCTGTGGGACAGGAGAATATGGAATCCTTCTTCTAAGATGTAGGTAGTACATGGACAGTACTGATGGTGTAGTTTATCTGACAATAGCAGGTTTGTGGCATTAAAATATGTACTGTGCTGTTTCTGATGCAGATGACCTGTTACGAAGCCAAGACTGCTGTGAAGGAAACTTGAAATGTGCTGCTGAGAGGATACTAAAAAGAGGTAGTTCCCAATAACAACTTAGGACATTTCAGCTTGCCTCCTGCTCTCTGCTAAAACAAGCCAGGTGAATCAGAATGAACTATACTCCCCTTGATGCCTACCTCCTTGAAGTGTTAATGTCATAACTAAGGTATTAATAGCATCATTTAACTACAGCCATTTAAATGTTAATGTTAAATTTGGCAGCCAAAGAGCTTGTCTACATACACAAGTTGTAACACTTTAACTATACGTGTATAGATAATGTGGTACAACTCCTCTAATGTGGAGGCAATTATATTGGTGTAAAGGGGTCTTATGCTTGTGTATATTATGCCTATCAGGGAAAGAAAATAAACACAAGGCACCTTTTTCTAGTATAACTCCATCCACGTTTGGGATTGTACCAGTGCAATTATTTGGAAAAAAAAAATCACATCTGTAACTAAAATAGTTATAACAGTACAAAAATTGAGTGTAGAAATGAACATCAGAGCAGGTGATCTGTTCTTATTTGTATTGTAAATCATACACATGTAAGGTAAACACATCTTTACTCCAGTCTAAAGAACAATAGCCTGGACTATGTGCGGAGTATCCACTCTAGCCTTTACAAACTTTGTTATGCACTCAAGATACTTGACAATCCATTAACTCAAGATAAAAAAAAACCTAGCGAAGACAAGCCCATATGGAGCTATGTATCAGTGATTCTCAGACTTTTGTTCTGGTGACCTCTTACACACAGCAAGCCTATACGTGTGACCACCCCCCCCTTATAAATAAAAACACTTTTTCATATATATTTAACACCATTATAAATGCTGGAGGCAAAGTGGGGTTTGGGGTGGAGGCTGACAGCTTGTGACCCCCCCCATGTAATAACCTCATGACCCCCTTGGGAGGTCATGACCCCCAGTTTGAGAACCCCTACTATATATAATGAATAAACTAATAATAAAAATCAACATTAATGGCACATTTAAAGGTGCTTTGCTTTATGCCCTTCCCCTATGATTTTCTTAGAATGGACTCTTCATCCTTGTGTTCCCTAAATCAGAAATGTTCTGTGTCTCCATGCCAGCGTGGGAAAGGGGAAGTTTCCCCGTCAATGCACCCAGGGAATTTTTTTCCTTTTTACCAGTAGAATAGCTATACTCTCCTAGGTTGTGAGGGATACCAGCTTTTTCCCCAATCCATCTAGTAATGCAGCCATTTTATCTGACAAACTTTGTTGAAGTTCTGCCCAAAAGCGTACGGTTCTGCCCAATAGCTCCAGGCTCTGGCCTTCCCCCAAACTCCCCTCCATAACTGACATCTCTGCTTTCCTTGGTGCTTTCCCATCTCCAGCATTTCCTTTCTCTCTGTCCCAGTTACAGCTTCCCACAGCAACCTGGTCAGTAAGCCTGTATGTTCTTCTCAATTCCCCCCTTCCCCGCCCACATAAATCACACTGAGTCTGGGATGAGCATATCACCCAGCACCTTCCTCAACAAGTCTTCCTGTTTTCCTGGATCTCACCTCCGAAAAACTTTTCCCTGTCATCTGTTCCCCACTATAGCATCCCTGTGTGCTCTCTCCACAATAATCTTGTAGACTCCGACACCCACATGAGTTTTCTGTCCTGGGACAGTGAAAGCTTGTCTTAGCAACAGTAATTAGATAGGCACTAGTGAGGTGGCTAACATAGGGTGAGAAGTGCCATATTAGATCAAACCAGTTATCTCTCTAGCCCAATGTCCTGTCTCTGGCAGTGTCCAGTTCCAGAGAAAGTGCAAGAAACCCTGTAGTGGAAAATCGGGGTAACCTGCCATGTTGAAGAGATCTTCATTTAGAAATGCATCTGTAAAACAAAAGCAGCTCTTTTGTGAAGGTTTGTGAGGTAGGATTAATCATCACAAAATTCTGCAGATTGAGGGCAACATCTCAGCAGAATTTTCTTCAAATTCCATTGGCTCCACTGCCTTAAAGAACAAAAGGAAACAAAGGACAAATACATGTCGTAGCATGGGCCTTTGGGCTCCCTGACAGAACACCAGACCGCTGGTGGCTTGTTCTTATTCTTTCTTACTCTTACTATCCCTGAAGACATCAGGACTGTGGTGTGAGGCAAATGATGGAACACTCTCTCATATTATCTTCAAGACCCAGGCATGTTTTCCTCTGCTGAGATGCCAGCTCATTGGAATGTCACTTTCAGTCACTCCATGTGAAACTGTATCCTCAAGAAATCCTGTTGTTCAATGTTTGTTTATTAAGGGAATATGGACTGAGATCAGAAGTGGACCATATCTTTCCTAACACTCCCACCAAGAAGATGGCCCATGAAGAGCGCAGTAGGGCATAGGCCCAGTTGTTTATTCTTTCTGTCCTTGGACTATTGGATGTCTACTACAGAGAAACAGAGATAGGAGAACCAGTGAGGGCTGGGAGGTAGAGGAGAAGCTCCTGTCCTTTTTCTTGAACAAAAATAGCCAAAGCACTGATCTAAAGTTCTGCAAAATACGAACGTAGAAGCTATTTATTTGGGGATGTAATAAGAAACTTCTGGACAAATTAAATAGCACCTAAACCACACAAATTTGATCAACAGACATTATTTTACATGTTAATAGTCTGCTTTGTTATTGTCACAAAAGTGAAAATTGAATTGAAGTGTATATGTTTTATCACTTTATCATTTTCACTTGCTGTTTGTTTACTTATGTTTGTGACTGATAGATAAGTAAGGCTGTAAGAAAATCACTGGCCACGATATTGTTGTGGAAACCACAACTTTCAACACACACTGCAACTTTTTTGTAACAGCACTCACTCAAATTTAGCCTGACTGCCTCTTCATAATAACTCTCCAGGGAGCTCCTCAAAGGTGGCAGATAGCTAGGGTTAGAGGGGGTCTCAGCCCCATGATAATCTGAGCTACCTTACCACCAGCTCAGAAGGCAAAGCCCTGCCACTTGCAGCATTAGGGCCTGCTTGGCGCTGAGCCTCCTGGCTGCCCAGCAGCAAAACAAAGGGGAAGAGTTACTGGAGCCTGGTGATGGGCAGTGAGGTGAGTCTGCAGGGCCCAACATCGTGCCGTGGACAGAGGCTGTCCTGAGAACAGACAGCTCCCAGCAAGCCAGCCCTGTCCCTGGTGCAGCAGGCCAGCAATCCGTCCTTCCCAGGTGCTTTCATGTGAAGTTGGGGTTGGGGCCACTGAGTGAGCAAATGAGGTAGATGGAGAAGAAGAGAGGGGGAATGTCTGTGGAGGAGGGAGCCAGGCACTGGCATAGCCAGCTGTGGCTACCAGTACCATCACACAGCTCCCTGTGGCTCCTGGCCTCTCCCATAGCTTCCCACCCAACCCCTCCACTCTGCTATAAACCCCCAACCCACCCTTCCCACAGCTCCCTCCCACCTCATCTCAATCCCCTTCCCACAGCCCCACACAACCCCCAGCTCCTGTTTAAACCCATCCAGCCCCCTGCTACCCTATCCCCAAATAAACACATATTAATATGGGAAAGCATCAAACACTAATGTAGAGGACTTATACAATTGTTCTAAACATGCCTAAAAAGCCTAAACAATAAGCAATTTACTATGTCGGAAAAGTAACAAAACATTTATAAGCATTTTATCAAAATATTTACACCCGGGCTAATCCTGGGGTGCTTAGACTCATATTGGTTGGCCCCAGTGTGATCACGGAAATATTAGCAATGAAGCCTCTAAGAGTTTACTTTTTTACACCCTTCAGCAAACAAGTTATGTCATTCTGACCTCAGCTAAAAACCAAGTTGAGTTCACTTTTATTTCCAGTCTTAATCCAGATGAGATTTACAATCTCCTTTCTTCCCAAGGTCTTTCCTCCCCTCCTTCTTGCTGTTTGTTTTTCCATTGCATGTGGGTTCACATTGGCTTTAACGCTGGTGTGGGGGTTGGGAAGGTCCATGTTGGCACAGGTGCTGACTTTCCAATCTGCCGGGGAGTGCTTGACTCCTGGTTCTGCCCCACTCCACCCCTTCCCCCAAGTCCCCAATCCCTTCCGCTCCCTTCCTCCTCCGAGCGCACCTCATCCTTGCTCCTCCTCCCCCTCCCCGAGCCTCTTGCATGCCATGTAACAGTTAATCATGGTGGGCAGGAGGCATGGGGATGGAAGGGAAGGCACTGATCGGCAGGGCTGCCGGCGGGTAGGAGGCACAAGGAGAGGTTGGGAGGGGGGTCTGATATGGTGCTGCCAGTGGGTGCTCAGCACCCACCATTTTTTCCACGTGGATGCTCCAGCCTCCAAACACCCTCGTAGTTGGCGCCTATGCATGTTGGCTCATTTTAAGACAGATTCTCTTTGTTTATTTAAAATCATCTGCAATTACCGCTATTGGTCAGAGGCCTTCTTTTTAGAAACTTCCTCTTATCTCATTAGTTATTCTTTGAACCTGACATCCTCCCTATTTTATTCCTTTTGGCGTTACACTTATTATTTTCAAGGCCTTCCTTCTACTTGCTAGTCAGGGCCTTTCTTTACAATACATACATATTTCCTTAACCAAACTTAAGCTAACTCTAATTCTTTAATTTCATATTTATCCTACACACCCCAACTCTCTCTCAGGCCCCAGATAAACTCAAATCATGGGTGGTGGGTGAACCATGGGAACGGGGTGGACTAGTCCCCACCTTGGCTCACCTGTTCTGCCTGAGGTCCTGCTCCTCCCGCCCCCCCTTCCCCTGCCACAGCCCAGAGGGCTCCCCCCACCCCCCACAGCCACCAAGCGTCCCCCCAGCCCTGGGCCACCTGAGCACCTCCAACCCTGGAGTACCGGGTGAGTGAGTGATGTGCTCGCTCCCTCCCCTGAGCACCAGGTGGTGTGGCCCCAGCACCACCTCAAGTCGTAGCCCCATCCCCACCCAGTAGGGTTCCTGGAAGAGGAGGCAGCCTGCCTGGGCTGGGGTTTGGGGCAACCAGCGGCCAGCAGGAGGGGGCCTTGGAGCGGAACATGGGTGGAGCCACGTGGGGCTGTTTGGGGAGGCACAGCCTTCCCTAGCCTATGCTATGTGCCGCCCATGATCCAAACCCTCCTCCTGCCACAGTCTCTTGTTGCACAACCCTCCCAGTAAATGCCCCCAGTAAAACATCGCCCAGCCAAAACCCTCCTCCACCCCTTTTGTCCACTCCCCAAAGCCCCACATTCACACACCCAAACCTCCCCTGCTGCTGCCTACCATTTCCCTAAGCCCTATTACCCAATAATGGGAAGGCCTCAGTGAACGGAGCTTGGCAGTGTCTGGGGCTTATGCTTCGTGCTGGATGCAGGACTGGGATAGGGCAACCCTGGCAGTGCTAGAACTGCACAGGGCCTCCAGGGGTCTCTGAGGTGGGGCTGGCTCTAGGGTTTAGGGTCATGCCCCCTTTCCCCCACCCTGGGGATTGGAGGAATGGTGGGGCATCCAGTCCCTATTGGAGGATTAAGGATGCTGCTGCCAACTCAACAGCCAATCAGTTACAACATGAGTTTATGTCCTGCCTCCTCCAAGCCACCCACATATACCTGCACCTCCACACCACCTTTTATGGCACTGAATTGACCGCACTGAAGCCACCACTTTAACAAACTATGGCCACAACTTTTGAACCAAGAAATCTGTACATTTCAACTCAGTATTTATGTGTGTGGTTTTGTTAAAAGTGATCTGCAAAACAAGTGGAGAAAATATCATCGCTCGTCTTCCCTCTTTGCTGGAGGATTCTGTGAAGTACTAGAGAGCTGGAGTTGGAGCTTTCATAGCTCTCAGTGGAGGAGGTAGGGATATTGAATCTTTCCCAAAGTGTTTGTCTGCTGTTTGAGTTAACTTGATTTTGTGATCACTCATTTTTCATTAAACAATCTTTCCTCTCTCCATTGCTCAGTTACTTCTCTTCAGACTAGTGGTTCATATTCCTACTAGTTATCAAGTCTTCCATGGAGCAATCCAAGAATAATAGGGTACATAAGATCGGAATTCCTAATGTAATAAAACCAAACAGATTTTAAAAAACAAAACAACCCCCTTTCATGCTCTTAAAAAAATAAGGCAAACAAAACAGGCCACAAACACACAAACTCTTTTATTTCTAATGCAGGTCAGCTTTAAGACTGCAAGTTTTGGGTTACCGTTTAAACATACATAGTGTTTCACTTGAAAAAGTAATTTGAGTCAGGTGCATTTGTGTCAGAATTCCTAGTGACTGTGTATCTTAAAAAATGTGTTTGTCCTCTGTCCTATTCAAAACCCTCCTCCAGTCACAAATGCACACAAGGACAAACCAAGGCCAACAGCTTCATACCTCTGGCATTTTAGATACGAGATTATCTATCAAAACAGTTTGATGGAATGAGTTACTTTGTGGTTAGCAATATTATCCAACTGCTTCCAGTTCCTTCCTTCTATTTTTGTATATTTCTGATAATAAGGTAAAATATATATATTAGTAGGACACATGGAATAAACCAAATGTATCCTGCTTGTTTCATGGTAGTTTAACTGAAAACAAACAACATAAATCACTATTTGCCAAACGCAAAGGACAAAATTGTTGAGGGAAAGTGTTTTCAGCTATTGAACGGTAATAAATAATATAAAGCATCTGAAAGGTTCCCTTTGAATTAAACAAACCGCTACATTATTTTCTATTAGGATTCTTATACCACTGATGACCGTATCTGCAGGCCTTCCAGAAATGCATTAAGCAGTGTGACTACTATTTTTTTCTTTTTTTTTTTTGGTACTACAGTAGTGCCTAGGAGTCAAAGTCTTGGACCAAGACCCTATTGTGCTAGGCACGGTACAAAAACAGAACAATAGATTAATATTTGTCATGCATGATTCCCTCTTTCTCTCTTCAAGGGCAAAATTTTACAGGAGAGTTTTTTCATTTTGTTTTTATTTAATATGTGTTAGTGTTATTCTGTGTGTGTCTGTTATTGAGGGCAAGGTCACAGAAGCACAGCTTGCCCATATATGAACTGGTGCATCTGAGCGAGATCCTGTAAAGTGATCAACCAGGCACCATGTGGCATTTTTCAGGTGAATGGGATCCACACTGACAGAACACAATTGAAGGGACAATTGACAGTACAGGCAAGGTGCTAATGAGTCATAGAGTTGAAGGCTAGAAGGGACCACCAGATCATCGAGTCTGACCTCCACCAACACCACTCAGCACCCACCCATCACACCTGACAAGGAGTGACAATTTAACCACTGTGATACTTAGGCCTTTTCTACATGGGGAAAATGACCGGCAGTGATATATTTGCCAATACTATTTTATTTCTGAATAAAAGTGACCTTTTCCAGAATAACTACTCTGAGTAGATGCAGTGTTGCTGTAGCTATGCTGGTCCCAGTATAGTAGAGAGACAAGGTGGGTGAGGAAAAATCTTTTATTGAACCATTTCAGCTAGTGAAAGAGACAAGCATTTGAGCTTACACAGAGCTCTTCTTGAAGTCACTCTGAGTGGAGTAATTGTTATTCTGCTATAGCTTTGCTGGTCAATTTCCCCATGCAGACAAGCCCTTCACAGAGTGGCTTGGAAAAGGGGTGGTTAAAAACTCCAACAGCTGGTCCATTGGGAGTTGGGCATCTGATTGTTAAAGACAAGCACACTTCTGTTAGCTGCTTTCAGGTAAACCTGCAGCTTTAGGACAAGTAATTCAGACCCTGTGTTGGAGCAGACGGGAGTGCCTGGCTCAGCAAGACAGGGTGCTGGGGTCCCGAGCTGGCAGGGAAAGCAGGAGGCAGAGGTAGTCTTGGCACATCAGGTGGCAGCTCCCAAGGGGGTTTCTAGTATCAGAGGGGTAGCCGTGTTAGTCTGGATCTGTAAAAGCAGCAAAGAATCCTGTGGCACCTTGTAGACTAACAGACGTTTAGGAGCATGAGCTTTTGTGGGTGAATACCATCTGATGAAGTGGGTATTCACCCATGAAAGCTCATGCTCCAAAACATCCGTTAGTCTATAAGGTGCCACAAGATTCTTTGCTGCTTTTAAGGGGGTTTCTGTGATTCAACCCGTCACAGTGCTGTAGTCGGCTGGATCTGTGCACAGGTGATTGCTTTGAGGTACTGGTAGTGATTTTAAGTGAGTTTTAAGTGTGGTGGCTGGAGAACAGGCAAAGAGGTTACTGGTTTGTTATTTTCTGTTTGCTTATTTTGAGTAAGGGAAGTAGGGACAGAAAAGAAAGCAAAATAAATAAGATTGAAAATCAGAAGAAGCTAGAACTATACAACTTGCAGATTGCCGAGAAAGGCTGAACACTGGGCACAGGAAAAGTCTCTGTTAACTAAGAAGTCCCTGAGCTGAGTGCATCTCAGTTTCAGTCAACAGTTTCAGTTGGCAGCTGCCAGCGGGGTTTCTGTGATCCAACCCATCACATGGTGGTGGTTGAAGAACAGAAATGGAGCCACCAGCCAAAAGATGGAAATAGGCATATGTGGTCTACACTGGCAAAACAGGATGCATAATTCACCACCAGTGCAGGATAGCAGCAATGGCAAAAGCTGTAGGGTAGACTGGTCACATGAGTTTACCTGCAGCTCCCTCGGAATCCATGAGGTTTGGAAGCAGAATGCTATCCAAACCCCACCCATCCGCACCTTGTTGAGGAAGCTCATCAAGGAGATTGTGATGAGGTCTTCCACTCCACGAACACGGTATTCTCCATGAACCCTGCATTTTGTAATGAGAGAATGATTTGGCCCAGGTCCTTTTATAGCAGGGGTGGCCAATCTGAGCCTGAGAAGGAGCCAGAATTTTCCAATGTACATTGCCAAAGAGCCACAGTAATACATCAGCAGCCCCCACGGGCAGTCCCGCTGAGCAGCACCTCCCCCTCCCTCCCCGCACCTCCCAATCAGCTGTTTCATGGCATGCAGGAGGCTCTGGGGAATAGGGGGGAGGAGCAAGGGCACGGCAGGCTTAGGGGAGGGGTGGGAAGGGGTGGAGTCGGGGCAGGGCCTGTGGCAGAGCCAGGGATTGAGCAGTGAGCACCCCCTGAGCACATTGGAAAGTTGGCAACTGTAGCTCCAGCCCCGGAGTCGGTGCCCATACAAGGAGCCGCTTATTAACTTCTGAAGAACCGCACGTGGCTCCAGAGCCACAGGTTGGCCACCCCTATTTTATAGCATATGACTATGAAAGAGCAAAACAGTCCTATAGGAAAGTTTGTATAGTTCACAAGCACATTCTGTAGCTCACTTCATACAGTCATCTGAGTTGATCCGGATGTTTTCCAACCTCTGTTCCATCTAGAAAATGTCTGCAATCCCTGTGCTTACAGCAAGATGTAGTGCATAGTTCCAATTCAAAATGAGGTGCAAGAGAGACAGAATATAAAAATCTGAAAGAGGAATAAAATAAATTACATTAAAACATGTAAATAGTGAAAGTGGTACTTGAAGAACAATTGCTGCAAGTGAAAAATACTTTTCTTTAAGTGTCTTAAGTTTGTCTAAGAGATTTTAAGTCATCTGGTCCGATTTTCGGCAGTAGATTATTGGAAAGTGAAGTGATTTTATGTCTACATTGGAAAGTTGTACCGCATTAACTACACTGGTATGGTTAAAAGGGTACAAAACTCCTAGTGTGGATAAAGATATAGCAGTATACAGGTGCTTTATACTCGTGTGGCTATTCCTGTATGGGAAGGAGAATAACTATATTGATGTCACCTTTATACCAGTTTATCTGCGTCCACATTAGGGCATTTACCAGTATAACTGTATCAGTTAAAAAAAAATCACACTGCCAACCAACATATTTATACTGGTAAAACTTTTAAGTGTAGACCATGCCGTAGACTATACCAGCAAAACTGCTTAGTGGAGATACAGCTAATTCCAGCTTCATTTACCCAGTATAGCTTATACCAATTCCCTAAACGAAATAAGTTAAACTGGCAAAAGACTTTTTTGCTGATATAAGGGCATCTACCTGAGGCTTTTGCTAGCACAACTACACTGGTGACAGGTGTGATTTTTTTTCATACATGTAACTGACATAGCTATGCCTTCAGACTTTTTACTACAGGCCTGAATCACCAAACTGAAACTACCATTGCCAGAATAATCTACTGCAAAGGCAGAAAATCAGACCAAATGATTCACAGTTGGCCAGTAAGAGATTACTGCTCTCAAGGAGATTGCTGGTTTATTTAAGCCATATTAAAAAATTGACCTGAAACCTGAAAATTGTGCACATAGCTAGTGTATGTAACTATGTGTCCCTGTCAGTGTTAGGGCTTGTCTACACAATGCTTTAGTCCGTACCAGAGGGATGTAAATTTTATTCCACATTAAGGTGTTGTGCACTAACTGACCCGTGTGGACTCTGCTACTGGCCTGCACTAAAAGTTCCCTAGTACGTGGCAAAGTTGGGAGCCCTCATGTAGACAAGGTGCTGATGAACATCCGTGCTTTTACCATCATGTCATATAAATCTGCACTGAGTAGGATTAGAGGATGCAGTGATTTAAAATGCCAGCAGCCACCCAGAATCCTGCCTACTGTTCCCATCATTGCTAACACTGCATCAGCTTTAGCAATAACAGCAAATTTTTCAGAAAATAAGGCTGATGTAAACACATGCTGGGTGTTACACTGTTTACATCCACTGCCAGGTCTTTGGGACAGGGAGTGTCTCTTGCTATGGCTCAGATTTTCATACTTTTACTCATTCTGGATAGCATGTTGCTCCATAAGTAATCACAATGAAGTCACCTTTGTTCACATCTGCCCCTAAGAGTTTGCACAGTGCCTGACCTAATGGTACCTCAATCTGATTGAAACCTCTGCATACTACTGTCATTCAAATTAATAATAACCATCTTCTTTCTATTGTCTGAGGCCATACAACATAGTTTCCCTCTAGAACTTGTTCCAATTCAATGTCTTACTGGAAAGATCAGATAATATTTTATATAAACACTAAATAAGAAAACAAAGGATCCCAGGCCTCCCTATATTCAGAACTAAATTCACAACTCATCTCTTGCCTTCAGTGATGGAGTCTCTGTTGAGTTTGATGGCTGAGCTACAGGAGACCTGCACAAATAGTTGTTTAAAGTGGTACTAGGTCACGCACAACTAGTCACACCCTCTCATCCTTGTTGGCCATTTTGTCAACTGGGGCAAAAGGTTGTAACAAGTGGGCAGACAAGTGGCCATGTTCTGTATTCCCTGCTATGGTAGTAGGAAAAGAGAGTGGAGTAAGAGTCCCTATATTGTTTTTTCAGCACTGGAGGATCACCCTTACACTGGGGTGATCTCTGTGGGTTGGTTAAGATGGTTTTAGGGAGAGATTACACCATACTAGAATGTGGTGTAAAGCCGCTGCACTGCACCTGAGAACTTCTCCCTCCCCCCAGCATTTTCACACAGAGTTACATGTATTCTGTGCTTCTATAAACGACTGTAAACTTTAATAGACAGCAATCAAGTGTGTGATTTAGGTAACCAATACTAAAGATGAAAAGTAGTTGCTATTTTAATATCCTTACGAGAAAAACACTCCAAAAGGACGTGAGAACAGCAGGGCATGATTTACCAAGTCCCTGGACTCTACATTATACTTTGCACCCCTTAGCTCAGGGGCAGCCAACCTGAGCCTGAGAAGGAGCCAGAATTTACCAATGTACATTGCCAAAGAGCCACAGTAATATGTCAGCAGCCTCCCTTCCGCTCCCCAGCCCCCAGAGCCTCCTGCCTGCCAACAGCCCCCACCAATCAGCACCTACTCTCCTCTCCCCCACAATCAGATGTTTCACCTGCTTAGGAGGGCATGGCGGGTTCAGGGGAATGGGCTTTTGGGGGAGGGGTGTAGTGCGAGCAGGGCTTGGGGCAGAGCAGGGGGCTGAACAGTTAGCACCCCCAGCACATCAAAAAGTTTGCATCTATAGCTCCAGCTCCAGAATCCGTGCCTAGGTAAGGAGCCTCATATTAACCTCTGAAGAGTCGCATGCGGCTCAGGAGCCACAGATGGGCCACCCCTGCCTTAGCTGATCACTGGCTTATGGGCCCATCTGAATTCCTTACTCGTTCTTCCTTCATTTGCAGAAGTCGGTAGACTACAACGTCTACGGTAACAATTGGGGTAGATTCCTGAAATGTGGTTTTTGTGGCTTGCTTCTGCTTTTCCTCACTGACAGCTACTACTGTTGCCATCCTGGATTCAGAATGGACTCCTCCCCAAAATCTGTATTTAAATTAAAATGGGCTGGACGTGTCTATCTTAAAATTCACTTTTCTTTTTTTCTCAAATGAAAGACTTAAAAAAACCCAACTTTTCTTGTAGAAGGAATAAAGGGAAGTTTGATTTGCTAGACTCCTAGAAGAAAAGATGTTTTGCCTTGATACATTTAAGAAATTCAGAGTGCTACTATGCCTGAGTGAAATCTCTGTGTATGAAGGCATCTGCAGTCTTGGTCATTTATTTTATATCTAAGATAGAAAATCTTTTGTTCCTTAATTCTGTTTGTCACAACTTGGCCTGGTACAGTCTGGTACACTGTATGGTTGCCAGTCTGTTGTGGTCCCATGTACTTCTAAACTCCCAAATGGGCCTAACTCACCAGAAATAAAATATAGGTGACCTCTATCCTAGGGCATGTAACTGGCCATTTCACAACTAAGTGCTTTGCAAAAGGCTAGCTGAAGGAGATAAGCCTTGCATGATGCCCTTAAAGTGACAAAACTCAGACTCCAGAGGTTGTAAATTCATGGAGGCAATAAATTCCACAGCTGAGAGTACCTGTCCCCAATCTGGGGACCATCAATGTTATTGTCCTCTTGAAAACGTCTGCTGCAGCGGCATCACTCGTGGGTGTCTAATTGCATTTTCACATACCCTCGAGTAACTAGGCTCTAGCCCAGTGGTTCTTAACCTGGAGTGCATGCACCCCCTGGGGGTGTGAGATGCCTTTTCAGGGGGTGCGAGACATGCCAGATTTTTTTAGAAGGTAAATCATCGAAAACACAAATTAAGCACAGGCACGTAAGTACAACTACACCTCTACCCCGATATAACACGACCTGATATAACACAAATTTGGATATAACGCAGTAAAGCAGTGCTCTGGTGGGGCGGGGCTGTGCACTCCGGCGGATCAAAGCAAGTTCGATATAACGCAGTTTCACCTATAACATGGTAAGATTTTTTGGCCCTGTGCATTATATCAGGGTAGAGGTGTACTTTGTTTCATCAAACCAATGTATTTATTAACATTATACATTTTTAACAATTACTGTAATATACAAACTAAAAATATATCTAGGTTTAAAGAACTGAACTACTGCAACGATTTTTTTATAAGGGGTGCGAGACCATATTTTGATTTTTGATAAGGGGCACGAGAACATATTTTGAGAACCAAAGGGATGCAGGCTGCAGTAAAGGTTAAGAACCACTGCTCTAGTCTATTTAAGGCTTTGAAGACAAGAAGCTGGATCCTGAAATGGGTGGTTAGGCAACCAGAGTGGAGTGCAGGATAGTATCAAGGGGATGTTTTAAAAAGAAGGTGGGTGAAGTAATATCTTTTAGTGGCCCAACTTCTGTTGGTGAGAAAGACAAGCTTTTGGCTTGCACCTAGCATTTTAAGTTCCCAGCAGGGTTCAGTACCTCACCAGAGCTGAACTTTGCTTTATGCTAAATCAGAGCCGGTGGCCAGATAGCAGGCGTGAAAAATCAGGCCACTTTTTTTTTGTTTTTTTGGAGGGAGTGGGGTTTAGTTGTATGTAAGATACAAAGCCCCTAACATCCGTCTGCGCGGTCATCCTAAAACTGATTCACACAGGAAACCCAGCCCGAGGCACCTGCTGTGACCCCCCCAGGAAGCCAGCTGTGCTGCTGCACCCGCAGCAGGAGGGCGTGTCTGACTGTGCAGCCGCAGCCTTCGGTGTCCAGCAGACCCCATCCGCCTCCAGCGCAGATCACCAGCTTCCTTCCCGCTGCCCCAGCAGCAATTGCTCCGCAGCCTCGCCTGGGTACCTCCCCACCCACGTGCCCTCCCGGGGGCACAGCCAAGCGAGCCCCTCCCGCCCCCGCTGCGGGTCACGTGAGCGCCGAGTCCCCGCCCCTGGCTGCCTTAGGCTGAGAGAGCTGCTGCCCACGCCGCTGCCGGAGAGCGGGAGCTGCCGCTGTTGGTGTGAGTAGGGCAGGCGCGGGGCCGAGTCGACAGCGCTAGCGGGCTCCATGGCCGCGCTCGGGGGTGGTTTTCCTTTCGTTCTCTGCTCTGCCAGGGCTGGCACTTGGCGGCTCTGGCACCCCGCGGCGCTCGTGCCCCCGTGGGGAGGAGGCAGATGCACCGGGTAGCCTGGGTCTGGGGATGTTGGGGTTTGGAGACAGGGAATCCTCGTTCACAACCTTCTGGGTCCAAGGGAGCAGCCTTTGCTTTAGGGTGGCCTAGGACGGGAATCACAGGCTCCTCTGCTAAAGCTGGAGCTGCTGCCAACGCTGCTGAGAAGCAGGAGTGGAGGGAGGGGCGGCTGGTCAGATTTAGCAGTCCCCCCCCCCCCCCGACAAGCAATTACTGTCTTGCGTTAATGGGCTTTGAAGCGCCAAAAGTGATAATGAGTTTCTCGGTATGTGTTCGAGTGGCTGTTAATGCCCCGCTGCCACACCACTTCCACTTAACAGGGACGGTCATGTGAGGTGCCATGGGCTATATAGTCCGGTATTCTCTCCAAGTCCATGCCTACCTTGGCAACTTTAGGTAGCTCTCTTCCCCTGTTGCAGTAGCGAGGGAAAAAGTGTAAGTTAATTGTATGAATACAAATAGTCAAGTCACGTGAAGGGGGGGAAATCCCCTGAGCCCAGCTAGCCGGAGGTCTGGGCTAGAAAGCTCTCCATCAATATTAGTGCTAGCTAGTGCAATGGGTGGGAGATTTTAAGAAAATCTTAGTGCAGACCCAGCCTATGTGGTTTGGGGCAAATAGTACAATAATTGTACTACATGACCATAGTTGCAACGGGATTTGGTCTTGTGCATGCAGGACAATCAAACCATATTGTAATACAATCAAGGTACTAACTGTGGTGTTGTAGTATAGATCAGTGCACAGTGGTTATTGCCAGACCCAGTTCCTGCAGAATAGGCTGCTGGTTTTGGGTTTACTTGAGTGAAGGGATGTAGGTGTCTTTTTTTTGTTTTTGTTTTTTTTTTAAATGAAACCTAGGTAAATGAATTAGATTTGAGCTATTGCCACCTTTGTGGACACTGGCTATAGCAGTATGTGCTCAAGGGTGTGATTGTTATATGTATATTGGGGACTTTTTCCGTTTAAGATCCCATGTTTGGTAAAAAAAACTATTACTGATTCCCTTTTAGAATATGCCTTTCTTGCAAATTTGTTAGCTATCACAGGACTTACTATACTGGAGAAGCATGAAGTACTAATTGTAACAACAGAGAAATCATTTCTCCCTGTACTAGATAGACTGTTAAGCAATGACTTTGTGGTTTTGTTTTTTTTTATTTGATAAACTGCCAAAAATAAGTCATATACTGTGCCCAGCTTTATCCAATAAGGCTTTAATTCCACTAAGCTTTTCTAAAAACACTGTAAGTGGTATATCCATGTCACTAGGGCACTAAATGGTATAAAGCTTGACCCTTATTCTGCTCTCACATCCATCAATGTAAATAGTAAACTTGGAGCATAAGTGAGATCAGAATCAGGCCCCTTAAAATATTATTATTAGTGTAGCTTCTGGGAGCCCCACTTATGCACCAGGACCATTGTGCTAGGCACTGCACAAACAGAGAATAGAAAGAAAGTTCCAGGCCCAAAGAGCTCGTAATCTAATGTAAGAAACATCTGATGGATAGACAAATATATTATTACTTATTATAACGTAACTTTTTAACTCCCCCATATTGAATTTTGCCTCCACCCACACATTTCTGCTCTTTTTTCCCATCTTGATTTTTTTTTTAAATAGCCATGCTAGTTTTAACAAATTCATACAGTGTTGTTCACTTTTCTGTCATTTTCTTATAAACCCAGTACTGAACACCAGTATTAATTTGTTTTAATATGGTGTATAACTTATCCACAGCTGCTCATAAGACTGAAAATTCATTAAGAAATTCTGCCAGCATTTTAAATTTATATGCCTAAATAAATAATGCAGCTGTATTACTTACATGTATTTATACTGCTTCTAGGTGAGTTCATGAGAAGACCGAAGTTCTAGATATGATAGTTAATCAATAGCCACCATTGAAATTTTGCTCGTGTATTCTAAAACTCCCATTTTCTTCCTCTTTTTCTTGTGCCCTGATTTTGTGATATGGCTGGGTAAATATTATCTTTACCCTGCACAGTCTCTCTCAGGGCTTGTCTACACTTGAAAGTTGTTTCAGATTGGTTTTTGGGTATTAACTGATCAGGAACAATTTGTTCCAAAAGCAGCTTGTCCTCACTGCTTTATGCCAATTGAAGCTGCTTCCCTTTTGAATCATCTTGTCCACATGGTGCTCTGTTTTACTGAAATATGTGCACAGCATTCAGGGCAGAAATCCCATAGTTCTGCCACTAGGCGCTATGCATTTGGGGATTTTTCTTGTGGCACATAATAAGATGCCTACTAGAAGCCACTGGAATTCTGGGACTTAAGGTCAAATGAAAAAATTCCCATGATTCCTTTTATCCCATCATTCACCTGGCTTTTGCAAGCCAGCACCATTGTCAAACTGTTGTCAGGCAGCATGGGCGAGACATGGTTGAGTGCTGTGATCCTGATGGTAGTTAATACAAACTGGCAGATGCACATGTATTGGCAGTCATGCTTTGGGTAAGTTGAGAGACGGCCATGGTAGTGCTGTGGCAATAAGAGCACAGGAGGAGGATGAAATTGAGCAGTGACCCCTGTACGAACTCTTCCGGGAGCAGCTTCTCTCAGTGAGCTGCCACTTCTGGACTCGGGTGACCAGCACTTACAGGTGGAATAGGATAGTGCTACAGACCTGGGAAGATCAGCAGTGGAAGCAGTACTTAAGGATGAGAGAGCCCACTTTACTAGAAATCTATGCAGAGCTCACCCCAGAGCAGTAGTAGTGGAACACGTACATGAGAGCTCCCTTCAGCATGGAGATGCATGTGGCCATTGCTGTCTGGAAGCCTGCCATCATGATTGCTAGTAGTGGTCTTTAGTTAACCAGTTTGATATTGGCAGATGAACTGTGGGGCTGTTGTCCTAGAGGTATATACTGCTATCAAGAAGTACTGGCTTCTTTTTATAACTTTTTTTAATGAAAATCCTCTTAATTCTATCCCTGATTACCTTAGTGTGGGACATCACAAACTCTTACATGTTTATCATATCTCTTTGTAATTTCTTGACATTTGGGAAAAAAGAAGGAAACATTTCTCTAGCTGGTTGACTTAAAAAAAAAAACAAAACAAAACACATCTTGTTAGAAGTTTGCTCAGAGGTGTGGAATGTTTTAAGTAATCCTGGCCCAAATGGAGAATTTGGCAGAGGGCAGGTGACTAATTCAATGTGTTATGTCTTTGTAATATATCATATTGATATCACTTCCACATATGTGGTCTGTAGCATGCACAGGCTCTTGGTTTTGGAATCAAGGAAAGGTGCTCCATCTGGATAATTTAAGATCAGGTGATCTTTTTCCTAGTTAAATATTCTGCTAAAACCTATTCAATCACAGGAAAATAACTCTTTAGCTTATTTTTTCTGATACTAAAAGTACTTGGGCCAAGATTCTAAAAGGTATTTAGGGTCCTAACTTCCATTGAAACCAGTGGAAGTTAGGAGCCTAAATTCCTTTGAGTATCTGTGCCTAGGAGAAAACTGTAGCTTTATCCTTCAGGAATTCTTGACTCCAGATAAAATAAGTCTTTTGTTATTGAGTGTTAAATCCTGCTCATCTTACTGACTCACTCAAAAGGCCCTAATGAAGCTAGAGGGGTGTGTGTAAGAATTTAGCCCCAAATCTATCTGTCTAGGTAGTTATAGTATGTTGTCCATCCACTCAATATAGTATTTAAAATCTGCCCACTAGTTAAAAATAAAAACAATTACCGTAATCTCTTTCTCTTTCCCCTGTAATAGCTTGGTTACTGTGTATGGTTTTGAAACATGTATTTATGTTTGTGTGGGTGAAGAATTTATTGAAGCAGAGCTAAATCAAGGAAATGAGTTTGGCATTTAGTTTTTGGAAGTAGGAGTGGCCACAGGCCTACCTATCACTGAGTTAGATCTATAATTAGGTGCATATCTCTTATGAAAACCTTCCTCTGTTGGTCAACAGTATGGATGTTCCAATGAAATATAATGAGGAGAGAGAGAGAGAGGAGGTCTCTTGGTCACTATGAGCAGTCCTAATGGAGGGCTCTGAGCACCAATACAGGATCTTGAGTAGGGTGAGCAGATGGCCTGATTTGTATAGGGACAGTCCTGATTTTGGGGTCTGTTATTTTTATATATATATATATATATATATATATATATATATATATATATATATAATGCTCCTATTACCCCACAACCCCCATCCTGATTTTGCACACTTGCTGTCTGGTTACCCTAATCTTGAACCAAATTTTGTATTCAATGGGAAGTCATTGCAGAGAGTGGAACATTGCAATCACTTATTAACAGTGACTTGTGATGCTAAGGAAACTGGCTGCTGCTTTTTATATGAGCTGGAACTTTATTCTTAGATATGAGATGAAGTAATCAAGCCAAAAAGTAATGAATTCATGGATCTCTATGAGCAGCCTATGTCCAATGGGATGGAACACAATCTTCTATCCATTTGCAGTTGGAAGCAGACATTGTTTACCCCCATGGCTATTGGGGCACCCACTGGCCCTGAGAATTTAAAAAAAAAAAACCAAACAAACAAACAAAAAAAAAATCCCAAACCCTGAAAACCAGTTTGACAATCCAAGGACAGATCAAGCCCTCATCAGTGAGGGATGTTACACAAGAGGCAAGTTCTTTGAAGCCTTCTCCTCTTCTTACCAGCATCACCTGAATCTTACTTGAGTTCAGCTTTAGCCAGCTGCTCTTCATCCAGGTCATGATTTCTTCCTGACATTAAGAAAACTGGGAAATGTCCTTGTAGGAGGGTTCAGTCTTGGTGTGCATCCCCTTAGGGCATGGTAAGACAGTACAGGCACCCTGCCTTCAATTCCCTCAGGGTTTTCCCCAATAATTCAGGCCCAGGAGATCTGACTGTCATGCTCCAGCCCCTGACGTCTCTGGAGAGTCTTTCACACAGTTTTCTTGTGCCCTGGTCTTTAGACTCACAAAGTGCTTCCCCTTGGTTTAGGACAGGGGTAGGCAACCTATGTCATATGTGCCAAAGGCGGCATGCAAGCTGATTTTCAGTGGCACTCACTCTGCCTGGGTCCTGGCCACTGGTCTGGGGCTCTGCATTTTAATTTAATTTTAAACAAAGCTTCTTAAACGTTTTAAAAACCTTATTTACATTACATACAACAATAACTTAGTTATATATTATAGACTTATAGAAAGAGACCTTCTAAAAACATTTAAAGTTTTGCGTGCCAGTAATACATTTTAATTAGAGTGAATAAGTGAAAACTCGGCACACCACTTCTGAAAGGTTGCCGACCCCTGGTTTAGGAGCTCCACAGCTGGGCTGTGATTCAGTCAGTCTTCCTCATCCCACCAGCATCTGAGTTCTGATCCTGCTCCAAGGATCAAGCTTCCCTTGATCTCTAGACTTAATCTATTTCTTCCTTGTTCTGGGGCTGTGCTGTAGCTTAGGCTAGGCTCTTTGTTTTCAGTTTTTCTTTTATTTAATTTTTCCCAGGAATTTATCATTGTTTATTACCATAACAATAACAGGTGAAAATCAGTGCAAAAAACTATTAATTTTTCTGGGTAAATATTGGGGTTTATTTTGGTGGATGGAAAGACGGGGGGAAAAGGTATTCAGTAGCTTTGAATTCTCTTCATTAATATGGTTTGCTGCAGAACTAAAACAAAACTCAAAGCACAATGCCACCTCTGAGTTTAAGAAAACAATACATCTCTAATCCCCAAATAAAACTTTTCATTTGAATAAACCATTTGCTGTTCTAGACTTAGAACTACTAGCCCATAAATATTTACATTTAATAATTGGGCCACATCATATTTGCAGCGCATACACTGAACTTCATCCTTTTCGCCTGTTTTTGTTTTTTTAAACTTTTGAATACTTCCTTATGTTATGAAACATATTCTGATAGAGATTTGTTTTCCCATTTTAGTGTGTCAAATCTTTAAACTGTTATCTGCGAACAGCTTGAAATGTGTACGTGGTGAGCGTGAGATTCATCAGTACGCACTTCAGAGTTTGCATGCCTGCCTGTTTTGTTTTATAGTGTGTATCTTTTATAGGCTAATACATAGCCTTACTTCAACAGGCGCTTTGCATATAGACAGAGACTAATGTATTATCGTAATACACGTATCTCATGCAAGGTATTTTTTCCTAATAAAACAAGTTATTTCTTATATATTTGAATGATACAAAGTAGGGTGAAAATCAGAAAAAAACTGAATAATACTTTTTTGTAAAACTCGGGGAATTTTTGGTAAAAATTGATTTAAACTGAAAACAAAGGGTCTTACTTATGGCAGATATCCTCCACCCACCAACATGCAGATTCTGGTTCCCATTCAGGAACCCTTTTCACGGGCCCTAACCCTATGCTTCTGTTTCCCTTCTCCAGCTCAGAATTGGGTTTTAGCATGTCAGGAGGCACCTGATTAACATCTGGCCCCATTCCCAGCTTGGCTGCTGATTCATAGAACACCAGTTTTCATAAAGAGGGCACATCATGGAACAGGAGTTGGCTGGCTCCTGGGCTTCACTGCTCATAAAGTGGACAGACCACCCTGTTACAGTGCTGTTTACATTTGATGTAAAAGAGGTATATTGTATGCATCTTGCTGGCACTTCAGACTCGCACTCTCAGTAGCTTCAGCAACTAGATGTTGAATAATAAAAGCAAGAGGATTGAACTTTGCAGGAGAGGGCTCATAACGACCCTATAGTTTTGGTCTGAAAGAAGGGACTTCAGCCATTTCCAATGAGTTTCTGTTTGTTCTTGCATCATCTTAGAGACAGGATTTATTTGTGTTTAGTGGCTTACAATGTCACAGAGAGGTCTAGAGGATGTGTGCTGATGTACTTCTATTGTCTAAGAACAAATACATTGAAACATAAGGGTTCTGTCATGGACATCTTCCATAAGATGTCTTGGGGAATTTTGAGTGAGAAATGAAAACATGTCTTGTGAGCATGATGATGTTTTTTCCCTTGCTGTTGTCTTGTACCATGTGTCTTGAAGTGTCTGTCCTTTTAGTATTTTGAGGGTTTTCTGGCTTAAGGAAATACTTTTTTTTTTTTTTTTTTTTTTTCCCTACCAGAGTGGACAGATGGAAGAGAAACACTATATTTTTATAACAAATCATCCGCTTTACTGGAATGTGAACAGTGATTCATTTACGGAAGAAACACTGTGACCTTTCCGTGTATGTGCAGCCAACAGGTTATTGGCATCTTAACTCCAGCTTCCTGCTGCTCCTTTCCCTCAGGGTCCTAACTCCTAGCCAATTCTTTGTATACACACAGTGACAATAATTATAATACAATTGGGTGTCTATTAATAAACTTGTCATTTTTAATCAGTTGTGTAGTAGGAATGTAACTTTTGGATTAGTCATAATTTTGGTATCTCTTTTAATGAGATCTTGGTCACATTCTGGGAATGGGAATTTTTATTTCACCCAAGATGTTTTACTCAGAGCAGTGGAGAAAGAGGTTCTAAAAATCCAGCATTAAAGGGTAAATTCAAAAGCTGAATGGAAGATAGTACTTCACAGGGGGAAAGGCAATAGCTAAGTAACATATGTAGTCATAAGCTTTGTCGATAATAGAGCATTTTGGCAGTGCCAACATGTCTAACATGCCTGTGACATCCCCATTCACAAGAATTTGCAACAGTACGCAAGTGTTTGCAGCTGCCATTGTGACTGAACTTGCTTTCAGCAAGGCTAAATACTCTAGCCTTGTCCACACTATCATTGTAGCTAGGAATGGAAATTTGGGCGGGTACCAATTTATGTCTGCTATCTCAGGACTCTACAATGGGGACACAGGAGAAAAAGAAAATAAGTTGTAGGCTTGTATGGATGTCTTGTTTTTTTTTAATTATCGCCATCTTGAAGCTTCTCAGAGGTTTGGAATGTGAGTCATTCTGCAGCCAGAGAGGGATTATTAGACAGAGTGCAGGTGGCACAGTCAGACTTGCTTAATAAATCCCAGTTTCATTTACATCATCATGTAATATCACCTGGCTGTCACTGCCACATGTCTGGTATGTGTATAACTATTTTCTGGGGGAGGACTGATGATTTTCAAGTTTGATTAATTAAATGGCTCTTTGATTCCCAGGTTCCTGTGTAGTGCATGACACTCTCCTAGATGTTTTTTAGGTGATTTCAATTTATTTTCCTGATAGAACAGTTCTTGGTAGTAAGGGTGCTTGCCATGTGGTAGAATGGTGAGCATGCTTGATTGGAATTTGGCATCATAACGTTAAAGAGAAGTCTTTCTGTAAGATGAGCATTTCATCAGCCATTGAGCTGAAGTCCTGCATGAATGTGAGCGGTTTCACCTAGGCATCTTGACAGTGGCTGCTAAAAGTCCAAATTTCAGGAGGAACTCTGTAACTTGTTTCAGCATGTTTTACCAAAAATTTGTTTTTGAAATTGTCCCTCATTGCTGACTTGTGGCCAGTGCTTAAATTCTAATGAAAGAGGTGCCGGGGCTCAAGCAATTTTTTTTTTCATTCATAACCGATGCAGCAAACCTAGAAGTGGCTGCCGAAATCCTGCTGATAATTTGGAGTCCCTTATGGAAAAGTGCCCGGTTTCAAATGAAACCGTCTGTTGACATGCTATTAACAGGAAACAAGAAGTGCTTCTGCTGCTGGGGTGGAAGACCGTGACTAGAATGTGCATTGGCAACCTGAGGCACAAGGACAGCTGGTCCTCATGGACCTTTAATTTTCAGTGGGGGCAGTGCTGTAATAACTGCTTGGCAGCAAGGGAAGGGCAAGTTGATGCTGTGAATGCCAAACTGGGGTATGAGAGAGAAGCAAAGATCCTGTTTGGACAAACAAACTGACATGTCCATGGCCTAGAGTACTGGACAAAATCCTTTGTCTGTGGGAAGAATGATTCAGACTTAGGCACAAATGCCCCTATATGGCTGTCTGTTTAAAATTTTTAATACTAAGTTGTTTCCTTTTTACAGGAAGTAACTTATTGTATGTTTTATGTAAGTAGTCTTGTCGGTTAACGTATGAGTGATGGGGTCCATCTGTATCTACCACAACTGATCCTCTAAGGCCATGGGACTGATCCAAGGATTGGAAAACATGCCTTACAGCGAAAGTTTCAAGGAGCTCAATCTGTTTACCTTAACAAGGTAAAGAGGTGATTTGATCATAATTAATAAGTACCTACATATGGAACAGAAAATTTGATACTAGAGGGCTCTTCAGTCTAGCAGACAAAGCTATAACAAGATCCAGTGGCAGAGAGTTGAAGCTAGACAAGTTCAGAATAGAAGGCACAAAACTGTAAGTGAGAGATAATTAACCATTGGAACAACTCAGGAGGTTGTGATGGATTCTCCATCACTAGAAATTTTTAAATCAAGATTGGGTGTTTTTCTGAAAAATACTCTTTAGTTCAAACTGCAATTAATTCAGGGAAGTCCTATGGCCTATGTTAAGCAGGAGGTCAGACTAGATGATTGCAGCGATCCCTTCTGATTTTATTATCTATGAAAGAACAGCTTGACTTCCGCTGACCACTCAAACTGAGTATTTTCACAGTCCCACTTGAGTGTCATAGGCTATAGCCAAAAGGAAACTAGCAACCCTACTTATTAATACTGTCACAGGGTCATATTCATTGCTGGTACAACACTGGTTGAAGTCAATAGCTTACACCAGAGCTGAATTTATTCAAAATTGTCTGAAGAGGTCTGCATGTGGAGTAATGTAAGCACATGTGAATGAAACATCAGAGGAAGTGAAATTGAAACAGGAGAGCTTATTGTAATGTGGGGAGTTGCTGGTTAATGCAGTGTAGTTCTTGTGTGTGTGAATTTTATGTTAAATACAGAGAGGCTAGTAACCCAGCATCCCTGCAGGTGTAAGGTGTAGGGAAGACTGCAGTTCTGGACAGACAGGACCTAGCCAGGACAAGGAGGTGGAGGACAAGCCCCCAGCTGGGGGAGGCCACCTGGCTGGTGAATGACTCCTACCCAGGGACTGAGCCTTTCAGCCTCAGAGTGGCCTCCTTCCTCGGGGCTCCTCCTTGCACTGCTGGCCAGAAGCCTCTGCCCTGGCAGGAGCATCCTCAGCCTGCCCTGCACTTTGTGCCTGCAGGGATCCTGTGTCACTGCAGGGAGCTTTCTGCAGCCCTGCTGTCATGGGGGTCTCTGCTCTGCCCCACCGGGACCACAGCCTTCCTTGTACCTGCTGGTGTGAGTATTGCCAGCCTTGTTGCAGCCAGGGGCGGCTCTAGGCACCAGCAAAGCAAGCATGTGCTTGGGGCAGCCCATTTACAGGGGCGGCAGGGATCCAGCATGGGAACTGAGAACCACAGGGGCCCCTGGGAGCTGTAGTTCCTTGGTTAGCTCCCTGCCTATAGAGCCCGCTCTGGAGCAGGGAAAGAACTACATTTCCCAGCATTCCCTTGGCCACTTCCAACTGGAACGGAAGGAGGGGGACCTCAAGCAGCAGTGTTCTGTGAATGGAGAGCTGCACTGTGAAGGGTAGGGATACCATATTTTAACATTCAAAAAACAGGACAGTCCACAGGGAGGGAGAGTAGCCCCAGCCTGCCATCATCCACTCCCTCCGACTGCCCCTCACAGAATCCCCAACCCATCCAGCCCTCCCTGCTCCCTGTCCTCTGATCACCCCCTCTCGGGACCCCTGCCCCCAGGCCCCCACCCCCTATCTAAACCTCCCTTCTCCTTGTCCCCAATTTCCCCCCTAGGACTCCACCACCTATCTGTCCCCTGACAAACCTCTGGGACTCCCATGCTTATCCAACCGTTGCACGTCCTCTGGCTGCCCCCTCAAACCCCTGTCCCATCTAACTTCCCCTGCTCCCTGTCCCTTGACTCCCCCACCCCTCCCCGGAACCCCCTACCCCTTCTCCAACCCCCCAGTCCCCTTACCATGCCATTCAGACTAGCGTGTCTGGCTCCACGCAGCACCAGACACACTGCTGCATACATTCTGCCGTGCTCCCCTGTGGAGCCACTGCGCCCCCCCCCACACACCTGCTTTCCAGATTTGAACACCTCAAAATTCAGGAGTGCTCAAGCTCAGTTTGGGCAGCTGTTACTTCATTTCTCCCAAATCAAATACACTGATCCACTGTAACTTACTGTATAAAGGTAGGATAAAATTGAGCAAGAAATGCTTCCCAGTGGTTATTAGGACTGGAATTGCTATTTTCAACAGCCATTGCCTTTTTGTTTTTGTTTGTTTAAAAGGAAGACAGTGATATTGCATTGGCAAATTCCCCATAGAAAGAGAGTGGAACAAAAGAATAATAGACACCTCAACTTTTCCTCATTGATGTAGGACAGTCTTATAATATCCAGATATCCGCTAGTCACACAAGCTGAAAATTGTTCCACTTTACTGCAGTTCTGTAACCATATGGGAACCAATCCTGTCTGTGTTCTGTGCACATCTAAAATTCCTGCTGAATGACCTGCCCTGGGAGCAAGTTACCAGTGACCCAGGGCTGTGGCAGAAGGAGGGTGCAGGTGTGTGTGTGGGGGGGGGGGGGGGGAGGGGGAGAGGAGCGCCCAGGGCTGAGGCGGCAGGAGGTGTGTGTGGGTGGCAATGGTGGGGAGGGAAGGTGCCCAGAGCTGGGGCAGCCGGGGGTGTGTGGGGGGGAGAGCCCAGGGCTGGGGCAGCAGGGGGTTGCAGCGAGGAGCCCAGGGCTGGGACGGAGGGCAGCCAAATTTTTTTTTGGCTTGAGGCGGCAAAAAACCTAGAGCCAGCCCTGGTTGCAGCACAGGGAGCCCTCTGTAGTTCCACACAGCTCCACTCACTCATCCCCAGGACAGCAAGATTGCGGAGGGCTCTCTGCACTGCCACAGGGCTGGTGACAACCAATCTCTGAAGGCACATAGTGTGTGTCGGGGGGGGAGGAGTGAGGCTGAATTTACTTGTTACCAATGGATATTTTTTGTTGTTGGTTTCAATGTGTCAACTGAAATTCACATTTACTGACATCTATTGATTTATATCAAATCCTGCCTAGCCTCAATATCTAGTATCTGTAAGAGATGCCAAACTGGGAACATTGGAAACAAAAGCTCTTTAATAAACAGAAGGAGTCCTGCTCTGGGCAGTGCCAAGCCTTTTTTCCCACCTCTTCTCCATTGTGCTGCAAACCCTGTTCTGGAAAGACTACTCTAGGGGTGAGAGGGCAGTTCCAGTGCCACACCCTTTGCCTCTGCTGAAACTGGTGTCTACAGTGATGTGAACAGAGACGATCAACTCACGTCACATAGGACAATTAGCTTCCCTCCCCCTCTGCCCCCAACAAGAATACCTGCTTGAAATTGCCTGCAGCTGGAAGGAAAATTCCTTTAAATAATTATTAGAAAACACTTTTGTGTGGACTTTATGGTAGATTTTGGTAGTGAATGGTCAACTGTTACCCAGGTCTGAAAACAAAATTACTCTTCCCTAGCAACAATTGAAGTTGGTTGTTAGGTTGGCTCCTTTAGAGATATCCAAAGATGGATGGATAGATATTGAGCAGAGGATCAGTGTTTCTTGTTTGCAGGAAGCATAACAAGAGGATTTATGGAATAGACTAGAGGCTTATGAACAATATCAGAACACACAAAAGCACCAGCAGATGCCACCAAATAACAAAAGGCCATATAATCTAATATAAATACAACCTAAGATGTTGGGAGAGGTGAGGGATTTCTCTCTCCTTTATTCCATATTCTGCTGCCAGTGATTTAGAGACAGCCAATTCTTGAGTGAGTTGCAGAGCTTCACTAGGATGCTGGGGCAGAAAGCAATTGGTTCTTTTGATTATATTTATTTGCTTAGTGCTCAGGCCAGCCCTGAGCTCACACACTGGCAATTTTTTGTGCCTATATCGTATTGCTTTAAGTTTGGCTATTAGTTATGTTTGGGAGTGTAGGAAAACTGTCAACCTGTCCTGTAGTGTCTCAAGAGTGTATGAATCTCAGAGGAAACTGTCAAGAAGCAAGGTACAAACTGTCAAATTGGTTTTGAGTTCTGTACTTAGATTTCACTAGCCAATTAAGTGTAAACTCTTCAAGCACTGTAACAGCCTAACCCTGAAGTCAGACAGTCCTCTTGGGTACTCTGATCTTTCTCACCATCTAGGCAAGCTTACCTTTGTGATAGATGGTTCCTTACACCAAAAATCACAAAATATTTAGGCTACTTTCAGTCCCAAAGGACCACTCACTTAACTTAGGGGCAGCTGACCTGGGGTCTCACACTAAAGACAAAACTTGTAGCCTGTCCTATAATAAACTATCTGGAGATTTATTAACTAGGAAAAGAGTTATTTACAAGGTTAAAGCAAGTAAACATATACTCAAATGACTTGGTTTTAAGTTTCAAAAGGTAATAGAAGCTTCTATAATAAGCAAGCTCTATATGTTCCTTTGGGCTAACCCAGACTTAACACTGGGGATCTCTTGTTTACACTAGAAAATCTTGCTCTCCAGAGTCCAAGCAGTATAGAGACACTGTTCCTCCTTGTTAGGGCTTTTTATTCCTTTCTCCCTTCTGCTCTAAGTTGCAAACTTAGCTGATTGGAGGAATTCACTTGCATGCCTCCTTTTCATGGGGGGCGTGGCAGAGAGGAGAGAGCACAATCAACAAAGTCTTTTGTTCTCTGGTGTTCCACAGTAGTTTATTTGGTGTTGATGGGCCTTCTCTGTTTGGCAGGACCTAACATAGGGGTGGGCAAACTTTTTGGCCTGAGGGCCCCATCTGGATATTGGTATGGAAATTGTATGGCAGGCCATGAATGCTGACAAAATTAACAATTCAGAGATATTCAAATAAACTTTTATTAAAAATACATTCTAGTGGAAATAAACATAAAACCTTATGTGCTATTATAAATATACCATCGTAACGTATTACAATAATTAAACCAAACTTACATGCTTTCCATGCCCTTTCTCTCTAGTGTGGATTTGTTGGGCATCAGCTTCCTGTCTCTAGAACTCACTGAAATTCACCAGCCCCTGCCCTCAGAAATCTCCTCCTCCTCCACGTAGGTCCTGACAAACTATAACTTTGAAAACCGCCACTGAGCATTCCCTGGCCAACTACTCTTCTTTTTATCCTCAACAATGGAAAATTAACACTACTAAAAACATCAGAGTCACGTAAGCCAACAAGTAGCAGGCACGTGGGCTTGCATGTTCCAGTCTCCGATGGCACGTGAGGCGCATTTGGGTTATGCAGTCAGAGTAACATGCGTGTCCTCACGCCTGTCATGCAGGTTCTGAACACACTAGAGCACAGGGCTCGCATAGCGGGGCAAGGCCCTGACCCTGCTTCCTGGCTGGAGCAGGGCAATAGAGCTTAAAGGCTGGATCAAAAGGTCTGACTGGTCAGGAATGGGCAAACTCTGGCCCAACACCTTCTTTTGGATGCCAGCATTTCACAGTAATTAGTATCCATTTCCTGTCCGGTGATTTACACAGTTCAGAGGCTTACAATGCAAATGCTCACATATTACATTACCACATGGAATACAGATGTTACAAGTGAGATTAATGCATACAGTAACTTACAAGCATTCAGTAAAGGCTAAACATGTTTTTATAATGCTGTCACCTATTTTAATAATACTAACACACAGATGAACCAGACTGATTCCAGCTATGTTTGTCAGTATTCAAGTGAGGCATGGGAACCTTGGCATAAGCTGGCACCTGGTTTGCCAGTGTCACAGCTACCCATCTAATAGCAAAACTTAGGTTTCAAGATAGTGATATTCCTGAGACTGTTCTATTAGATAGTGTCTGACCTAAGCATTCTCTGAGAGGACCCCTTAGCTTTGGAATTCACTCTGCCCTGATCTTGATCTGTAATACCCCTAGTTCACTAACATTCAGAGCACACTACATGGCCCAGTGTAAGGGAATAGTAAGGCTCTGGTCGATGATCTTACATATAGTTTGTTTGGTTTAATGGCTCAAAAGGTTTACATGAGTGGTCTGCTTTATGGTGTGTATTTAAGAATTGTCAAGGAGCACTTAGGGCAGGGGTTCTCAGACTTGGGGTTGGGACCCCCTCATGGAGTCACGAGGTTATTACATGGGGTGGGGGTCACAAGCTGTCAGCCTCCACCCCAAGCCCTGCTTTGCCTTCAGCATTTATAATGGTGTTAAATATATTTAAGTGTTTTTTAATTTATAAGGGAGAGGGTCGCATTCAGAGGTTTGCTATGTGAAAGGGGTCACTAGTACAAACATTTGAGAACCACTGACCTAGAGCAAGGGATAGGTACTTGTATGTAATAGATCTAAATCTAAGTAAATAAAAGGTATTCAGGCTGATACCAAAACAGGGGAGGAACAAATTTTTCTATTTAAATCAGTGGGTTTCTTCCCTGCAGGCCAGGAAACATTTTATCGAGACTATAAATCTGCCTCTCTCTCTCTATTCTTCTTCCCCATCATGTACACCTCTCTCTCTTCCCCTACTATCTCAATGGAAACTCATTATAAAGAGCAAGAGAATTAGCAGCTTTCTGCATTGTTTCTACAGGCCATTTCTCTCAGTCACAACTGTAGTGTTGTTTTTTTAAAAGAGGATCTTCGCTTAAGCAAACATTTGAACTGTTGATCTGCTTCAGTGACTCCTGCACTTGCTAGAAAACTGCAGTATATGTCAAATCCCTATATAGAATTACAAAAAGAAAAAAATCACTGAATGTCTTTTTTTACAAAATGTTTAAAATTTTATGAATGAGATCTTGGCCCCATTGAAGTCAACTCAATCTTGCTGTCTTGCTGGTCTGACTACATAATTTGTGAAATAGTAAATTGCATTTCCTATTTGAATGCAAGAAATTTTAAAACTTGCATCAATTTTGTGTTTAAAGTTTCTAATACAAAAGATTGCCTGTAATAATAGTAATTGCATTACAAAAGTTTGGAAAGCTTCTTTCTAGTCTCATGCATTCAAATACAAAGAGCTTTGTCTGATTTTGCAATTTTATAGGATCTTTTCCTTGTTTCTAACTACTCTTTTGGTCTATGCTTGGGGTAGTCAACTACTTTCCGGTCAAGGTCTAAATGTCTTGGTCAAGGTATAGTATGCGTGCAACTGATTGTTCCTTCCTAAGTGGAGTACTTTGCATTTGTCCTAATTGAATTTCACTCTATTTACTTCAAACCATTTCTCCAGTTTGTCAGAATTAAAATTCAAAATGATCCTATCCTCCAAAGCACTTGTAACACCTCCCACCTTGATATCATCCACAAACCTTAAGTGTACTCTCTATGCCATTATCTAAATCATTGATGAAGATATTGAACATAATCGGACTCAGAACTGATCCCTGCAGGACCCCACTTGTTATGCCCTTCCAGCATGACTGTGAACCACTGATGATTACTCTCTGGGAATGATTTTCCAACTATTTATGCACCCAGCTTATAGTAGCTCCATCTAGGTTGTATTTCCCTAGTTTGTTTATGAGAAGGTCATGCAAGAGAGTATCAAAATCCTTACTAAAGTCAAGATATACCACATCTACTTCTTCCCCCCTATCCACAAGGCTGGTTACCCTGTCAAAGAAAGCTATCAGGGTGGTTTGACATGATTTGTTCTTGACAAATCCATGCTGACTGCTATTTATCACCTCATTATCTTCTAGGTGTTTGCAAATTGCTTAATTATTTGCTTCATTATCTTTCAGGGTATAGAAGTTAAGCTGACTGGTCTGTAATTCCCTGGGTTGTCTTTATTTCCCTTTTTATAGATGGGCACTATATTTGCCCTTTTCAATATATTTAGTATTGACTTTCTTTGTCTATTGCTTATGACAAGGACACAGGATTTAATGTTCAATAACCCAGTTTTCAATTGTATGCGGATAAGAACAGTGATGCTAGTTTTCTAGACACATTTCCAGCTGGTTCTTCAAGAATAACTTTAGATATTCAGTTAATTAGCTTTTTGTGTGTGTGTGTATTGATGTGAAATTGGTAGCAACTACCTTACTTTTTTGTGATTATTAGAATAATTAATATATCAGGACCTTACTGGATTCTTGTGTGCACTTGTAACAATACTACTATTCAAAACCGTAGTCAAGGTCCAGACTCCAGAGAAATGAAATTAAACCAACAATAATGAGTAAGTAAAATGATGTTGTGGTCTGTTCAAAATCATCTGGTGGTCTGGATTTGGCTTGTGGTCCACCTATAGACTACCTCTATGCTCAATAGATTTAGTGAAATAGCACGCATATGACAGACATTGCTCTTCATATAATTCTATTAACTTATCTGAACTTCTCAGTTAAAAAAAAATCAGCTGTGCCATAGAAAGGGGATCCCACTATAGCTCACACTTGCTAGAGTGAGCAAGCAGTAATACCTCTCTTTTTCTGCTGAGCTTTCAGGTTAGTTTTATGGTAGGCTTACTTAAATAGAGAGTAGGCCAGTTTGTGGACTCTTGCTTTATGATGTATCTCTATCTATCTCTCTTTTTTTTTTTTTTTTTTTTTTTTTTTAAATGGGATACTAGGTCTAATTCTGCACTAATATATACTAGTGTATATGGGAGTAACTCCCCTGAAGTCATGGCAATTACACTGGTGTAAAACTGATGGAAGGGAAAGCAGAATCAGACCCTGGGTTTTTAAAAGCATTTGAATATTGGATATTTTTATCAGTTTCTTTTCTTTACAATTGTCAAAATATTATTTTGTTGAAAACTGAAATGGGGTCTGAGCTACTTGTCTGGGGATAGCCAGCATCTGACACACTGATTGAACAGTGTCTGGCTTCCCAAAGGGGATGAAGGAAGCAGATAGAATTTCCTGGGTACAAGTCCTGGGAAGGCAGAAAGATGCAGCTTTTCTCCCCCATTTACTGCTATAATAGGGTTGGTGAAGGTTGCGAATGGGCACACAGAGCCAGCTGATTTGAAAGGTCCTAGGCACAGATATAGTCAGGGTGAAAGTACAGGTGATGAAGGAGATGGCATTGCAGCTTCCTGGTGTAGAGGTCTGGACTGACCCCTGCGGCGCCTCCTGCTGGTTATCCTTGGAAATTAGCTCACTGCCAGCCAGGAGCGCCCTCTGCAGGCCAGTGATCCGCCTGTCCTCTTGGCCCCCATGTCCCCCCGGTGCCCCTTTTAACTGGGGGTGCTTCCCCTTGGCAGTACCCCACCAATCTGGGTCTCCCCTCCCTGGGGAACCCCCACTCCACTATCCCCACTCTGCCTCAGTTTTGGCTACTGCCCAGTCTCCATCTAGCCCCCACGCCCTGGAGTAGACTGCATTGTCAGCTACTCATCATAGGCAAAGGGGTTTGGACCTGCTGCCTTTGCCTACCCTTGGGCTGCCCCCTGCAACTCCCAGTACCTCTTGACCTTATCCTAGGCCACAACCTGGGGCTTTCCAGGCAGGAGCTCCTCTGCCTTTCCTCAGCCCTGCTTCACTCAGGCCTTGGCTACACTCACACTTTACAGCGCTGCAACTGGGGTGTGAAAAAACACCCCCCTGAGCGCTGCAAGATACAGCGCTGTAAAGCGTCAGTGTAATCAGGGCAGCAGCGCTGGGAGCGCGGCTCCCAGCGCTGCACGCTACACCCGTAAGGGATGTGGTTTACATGCAGCGCTGGGAGAGCTCTCTCCCAGCGCTGCTGCTCTGACTGCACTCACACTTCAAAGCGCTGCCGCGGCAGCGCTCCGAAATTCCAAATGTAGCCATACCCTCAGGTACCCTGTGTCTAGCTCCCTGCAGCCAGGCCCTTCTCCCTCTACGGCCAAAGGGAGACTGTTTTTGTTTGTTTTTGTTCTCCTGGCTTTCCCTGGCCTTTTTATATAGGCCAGCTGTGGCCTGATTAGGGTGTAGCCCAGCTGTGGCCACTTCCCAGGCCAGCTTTTAGAGCTGCAGCTTTCAAGCCCTCTCAGGCCTTTTTTAAAAACCCCTCAGGACAGGAGCAGGTAACCACCCTGCTACACTTGGTCTTAGAAACAAATATTTGGCATCATTCTAGTCCTCTCAGTCTATTTATTGAAACCTGAGTTCAAACATTAGTAGCTGAAGACAGATATTTTCTGTAAAGATTCAGGCTTGTGTGAATTGCTTGTGTAATGCAAGTTTCACAAGTGTCTGGTGCCAGACTGTGGAACTGACTCCCACAGGAAGTAAGGCCCAATGCAAACCTTACTATCTTCTGCTCCACATGCAAGGCATACTTCCTCATCCTTGCCTTCACTAACACACTTAACAGCCTGTATGTATTTATACATATAAAAACCTAATCAAAATTACCCAAAACTCTACATTGTGCACACAGCTTCCCCCATGAAGAGAGGATGAGAGAGAAAATGAACCACAGATGTTAATCCTGTTGCTTAATGCACTATTAAAAGTTGTTCAGATGCTGTGGTGATGAGGGTGGTGTCACCTTGCCTCAGTGGGTACCAGCTCAGAATATCAGATTCAGGACAAACTGCTGAGAAGTAAGGCAGACTCACCCCCAAACTGGTGGTTACTCTACCATTAGATATACAAAGCCAGTAACAAAAGTAAACTTCTGTCTCACCACGCTGGTTAACAAGAAGTCAAAAATGCAGTCTCCTTAGGCATTCCAGCACTTCTTTCACACACACCCCCCCCGACACTAGACTTTGAGTGGTTATTGAAAACCAATTTAATCAAAAAAGAGTTCTTCTGATCTCAAGAGCTCAGCCACATACCCAAGTCAATATATAACTCAGATCTTACCCAATAATCATGCTGCTTCCAATCCTTTCATAATTAAAATCTAAAGGTTTTAAGAGAAAAGAGGAGTTAAAATGGTTAACTCTGTGTGTGTGTGTGTGTGTGTGTGTGTGTGTGTGTGTGTGTGTGTGTGTGTGTGTGTGTGTGTAGATATACATAATTCCTTTGGATTAGGTTATAGCAGTGGTGTAACAGACTGTTGGCTTGAAAAGTCTTTGGTAACTTCCAAAAGATTGTAAAGTCTTCAATTCATAGTCAGAATGCTCTTTTTAATTATCTGTCCAAAGTCCAGAGTATTAGAACAGGAAAGAGGCAACATGGAGATGTTCCCAGGGTCTTTTCTATCCTCTGCCATGTGGGTGGAATCTTCCTATCTCAAACAAAGCTCATAGCCTAGTTTGTGGAAAGATACTGGCACAAGATGGAGTCCAGGGTAACCTGATCATGTCACATGCCCTTACATGGCTTGCTGACTCACAGGTGCAGCCATTGGCCATTTGGAATCTGCAGGAAGAGCCATCTGGGAAGAATGAGTTTCTTCAGTGGCCCATTGTGAGAGTTAATTGCCTTTGATTGGGCTATCAACACAAAGCTGTCTGGCTTCAATGTAGATTTTACTGGGTGGGTATTAGCCCAGGAACAAACACACTTGGGATACAGCGCTCTAGCCAATATTTATAACTTCAGATACAGTGATGATAATCATTAGTGAATCAAACTCTTTCATTGACTCCTTACATGATATACTTTGTACAAGTTTTGTTGCACTTGGCTAACAGTGGCAATATTAATGAGACAAATGGTTATATTTCAATCATACATCATCACAGGTGGTATAAGGACCTATAGAATAGAACCTACTGACTTACAAATAGAGCAGCTTGAAAACAAGGGGAAAATATATAGTAAACATTTTCACAAAATTCCCCACTGCCACACTTATTTTTGGAAAAAATTTGCCCAGCCCTAGTTCTCATCGTAAACAATGGGTCTCCTCATCTTAATGATGTAATAAAATTTTTCCTCCAAACTGGTTTGAACATGTTGGTAACTGGTGAAACATGTTATCTTATATCTGCTTTGAAGGACAATTGTCTCCTTCAGAGTGGCAAAACACAATATGCTAATTATTTCCTCCCACAGGCTTGTTAATAAAACCTTTGACAAACAACACCATCATATACTATGTATGTGCCATATGTTGCGGAAAAGATATTTTTGAAATGTTGTAGCGGTTTTTTAAATATATCGGGAATACATTTTTGTATCTCTTCGCTGTGAATTCATCTGTACAGGACTTTCAGGAGTGGGGAAAATAAAACTAAGGCCTTATTTACATGGACACTGGAACTGAAATAACTAAATTTGTTGCAGTTCACTTTCGTTATTTCAGTGAAAGCTTGAGTCTGGACACTCTTATTCCAAAATAAGACCCTGACCCCAAAATGACTTACACATGTACTTAAACTTGCTACTAATGAGTAGTTCTAATGATTTCCAGTGCAACTACTCATTGTAGTAAAGTTAAGTATGTGTGTAAGTAGGACTGGGACCTAAGAGTGTCCACGCACAGACTTGCACCTAAATAATTAGAGGTGTGAATTCGGTACAATGTAGCTATTTTGGTTCGCGTGTCCATATGTATAAGGTTCAATTTAATAAACATGTAAGACTCCTCTAAAAAATACCAGTAGTGTATTTTCTAGATACAACATGCAATGACTGGAAAGTCTGATAGCTCAGGAGATTCTAGAGCGAGAAGCAAGTGCTGTCCATATCATTGGGAAGCTACCAATGACATGATATCTACCCTTTCTAATGGTATAAGCTCCTGTTTTTGCTCTCTAAGGATGTGAAATTGAACCTTAAACCTTTCACTGGTGCACAGATAAATATTGTCTATTCTGGGTCCTGGGTAATCCTGAGGGAGAAATAGCACTCTCTCAAGTAGATCTGGAGAGAAAAAGTTGTTTTGAAGCTGTGCAGAGATTTGGAATTTATTCCTGGAAGAGACTAGATTAGTGGATAGAACAGTGGTTCCCAACCTTTTTCGTCAGGCGGGCTCCAGACAACAAGCCACGGAGGACCAGGGCGGCGGACAAGCATCCACCGAAATTCCACCGACAAACAGCAACATCAATAGGCATCACCGCTGAAATGCTGCCGACAAGCAACGTCATCCAGAGGCGTTGCTGCCGAAATACCACCGAAAATGGCGGTATTTTGGTGGTGATGCAGCTTGGTGGCATTTTGGCGGATGCTCATCTGCTGGCCAGTACGTGGGTGCACTTAGACACCCTGGCAGGCGCCATCGTACCCGTGGGCACCGCATTGGGGACCCCTGGGATAGAATGTAGGTGAAATGGTCAGAGATGCATGCAACATTGAAGAGCCATATGCATGATAACTTAATTTGGGACATGGGCACCACTTCCACATAGGGGTGTGTGTATCTATGTAAACTGCATACAACCTAGTCTAGCTTTTCAGGGGTATTCATCTATCCTGAATACATTCACTAATTTTTAGAAAATAACTTAAAAACCCCACACACAAACACAAGACAACTCTGACTCCATGAAATTTACCCACACCTAAAGCCAATATATGCTGGTAGGTCACTCATAACATGGGAAGATTTTTCTTTACAATCATGTTCTAGACTAGGTTATCTATAGCATGTTTTAATACATATTTATGAAAAAATCCCTATATGAATCCTAATGCAGATATTTCTTATTCCCTAATGTAATATGATTCCAAAAATAGCCCTGCACTCCAGTTCATATAGGTGTGCTTCTTTATGATCCACATTATGCCTATAGGTATGACCTTATAAATCATGAGGAATGCCTATGGATTATGTAATTTATAGCACAGTTTTTTATAATCTTGTAAGAAGCAGGGAAAGTCCTACATTACGATTCATACTACCTGTTTTGCACAGTATTTATTAATATTTCATCTGTCTCAAAAAGTTTCTCTAGTGATTATATACTGTGGCTGAGAGACAGGTGGGGAGGGAAGGACCCCTTTCTACGCTCCTTAAGGAAGCTGTGGTGGAACCTGGATGGTAACAACCCTACATCATAGTTCTTGCTGGCATGGTTCCAGCTGCTGTGTGGACAAGATCTTGGTAACATTCTGGTGTAATTGGACTGAGCATATTATGTGATTCACCAAATAAGGCTGTAGGCAGTTATGAAATAAGCTATCACAATACATTTTGCAAAATGCTTTTCCAGTTCCTGTTTCAGAGCAGATGAATACTTATACATTATTGTGCAAAGAAAATGGGTCAGGTACTCTGCTTAATCCAGATCATGCTGGACACAGCAGAGGGGAATATCAGGAAGCCATTACTGCTCCAGGGGTGCAGTTTAGACTCCAGTTTTTGCTGTAATTCCTTAAAGGACCATCTGTAGCCGGAGATAGATGGGGTGTATTGCGTCCTCCATTCCCCCAACCCAGGCACACAAGACTGTCTGCAGAGGCTGCAGGGAGAAAGGCAGAAGCAGCATCTACTCCATCTCTGTCCATAAAAGACTCCTGCATGCCAAGAAAATGCTTTCACTCCATTTGTTGACATTTGAAGTGTAAAGTTTTAGGTAGAGGTTCAAGCCACTTGTTTTGTTTATTCTCCCAGAAACCCCCCTAGCTGTAACCCATGGCACCGTATTATACTGACCCTGGCCTGGCCCGTTCTCTTGTGGCAGAAGGATTATATAGCCCTATTTTACAGTAAATTAAGGGCTAACTAGTCTGCCTGTTTTGTTTTACAGGTTGATTTTTATCTTCTGTTTTGAGGATGACACCAAAACATGAAAAACAGGTAAGTGACTTTAATGGTAATAAATAAATGCCAAGTTTCATGGTGAGTATTGATAGAATTTTACTTACAAAGCCCTGTAGACCAGAGCTTGAAATATCATAGGGGCAAGCTAACTTGTTGGGTAACCATTAGAGCAGTGGTGTGCAAACTTTTCCAGTTGTGCCCCTGCCCCACCATCAATGGAATCTGTCTGTGTCCCTTCTCCATTACTACACAGCCAAGGCTTCCTCAGCAGCAGAGCCTGGGCTGAAGGCAGAGCTGGTGATGGGAGAGAAGCTCGGGCTAGAGGTGGAGCTGGCCTGGGGCAGAGAAGGAATGAAGGCAGAGCTGGGTTGGAGGGGCGGAGTGAGACAGAGGGTGGATCTGGCCTGAAGGCAGAGCTGGGCCAGAGACAGCAGGACTGGGGGCTGTATAAGGGTGGTGGCAAAGCTGGATTGGGGGCATAGTGTTCTTTTCTTGGCCCCTATGGGGGCTGTCATGGACCTGAAGGCAGAGCAGGACTGGGGGGCTGAATGGGATTAAGGGAGGAGTGAGGCTGGGGTGGAGCAGGAATGGAAGCGCAGTGCTCCCTCCCTACCTCCTGTGGGGGCTGGCCTGGGCCCCGCCACATGGCCCTCGGAACATTCCTCTGTGACCCTCTAGGGGGGCATGTCACACAATTTGAGGACTACTGCATTAGAGCTGAGTGAGCAATGGAAAACTGATGATAGAAAAAGGGTATATGATAGTGGAGGAAGAGGAGGATACATTTGTGAAAGTCTAGGCACCTCTGGGATAAAAAAATGAATTTTTAACCCCCCGCTTCAAATAAGCAGTTAAACCAACTATTTGCATACTGTGATATTTAATAGTCAGAGTATGTTGAGTAAGCTCTTCTATGAAAGCTTGTAATGCACTGAGCTTAATAGTCATGATGAGATGTGTATACAGGTGATGGTGATGAGTGTGTGTGTGTGTGTGTGTTATATAAATATGAAGAAAATTGCAACTGTGGTGCAACTTCTTCAGCATCTCCTCATAACAGGGCAGTGAAGTAATCAGTTGGAGAGGGGCAACCTCCCCCAACAAAATACAACTGGCTTCAAGCACCTAGCTAATGTTAGCTTGTGGGGGGAAAAAAAGAGGAACCATCAAAGCAAATGGGAACAGCTTAAAACTGAAAAGAGAACCTCAGTCTTCAGAAAAAAAGATAGGATGGAGTTTTCTCCACTTTAAATATCTATAGTGACTGAAGAGAAAAACCCTGCAAACCCTTTTGAAATGGCAGAGGTTTGAACTGAAGGGCATCCTGATCTTGGGGAACAAAAGGTGGGAGGCTGTCCAGGAACTCTGGATCCCTCCTATAGCTGGAGATACACGGAAAATGTTTGAAGACAGTGGTTCTCATACCACTTTGTTCGTGCTTCTCTTCTGTGTGTCTGTAATCATTTATACCCCCGGGTGCCCGGCCAGCAGCCACACTCTCCAGCTCATAGACTTTAAGGTCAGAAGGGTCCATTATGATCATCTAGTCTGACCTCCTGCACAATGCAGGCCACAGAATCTCACCCATCCACTTCTATAACAAACTCCTAACCTATATCTGAGTTATTGAAGTCCTCAAATTGTGGTTTGAAGACCTCAGGCTGCAGAGAATCCTCCAGCTCTGAAGGCAGAGTGGAGAGTGGCAGCTGCTGGCCAGGTGCCCAGCTCTGAACGCAATGCTGCTGCCAGTAGCAGCACAGAAGTAAGGGTGGCATGGTATAGTATTGCCCCCCTTATCTGCTGCTGAAGGTGATGCTGCCTTTAGATCTGGGCACCTGGCCAGTAGCTGCTATACTCTGAAGGCAGTGTGGAAGTAAGGTACTGCAACACCCTCCCCACCCTCGCCTCCTATAATAGGCTTGGGACCCACTTTTGGGTCAGGATCCCCACTTTGAGAAATGCTGTGTACTTCTGTATACTTTTACCCTACTTTTTTTGTGTAGGAGTACCCAAAAGACCAGATTTTACAGTCCATGACCTGATTTTCATAGGTATAATGTGGTAGACCTTTACATATGGGTGTTATTTTATTATTAGACATTAAAATGAATTCATAGATTGATTTATGCACACAGCTTTAATTTACAATTAAAATATATGGTTATGGGTTTCAATGACAACTAATCTATTGGCCCAAACTAAATCAACATTTCTGTTTAATGAGACAGAACAAAAAGACAAATCATATGAAAGTTAAGCTGCTATAACTGAAAAATAAACTTAGCAGGCAGTTTTGCTGTAGGATTCCTTTGAGATATGTATTGCTTTCATTGTTGTGGCTCATGCCATGTAGTACCATGCTGGTATTTTTTCCTGTTGAGTGGCTTGCCTAGGGAGTTTATTTTTAGTGGTATGTTAATTAAATATTTCCCTTTTAAACTGATGAGCACTCCAAATTGCATGTTCCCGCTAATGGCTAGTGACTTGAACTATGAGCTCACCCAGGGGTGATTGAAGAGTAAGAATCTGGACTACCCAGGTCTTGGATCCGGGCGCACAAGAGTAAGCCAGTGCTCATGCTTGCTGCTCCCTGCACTCAGAGCAGGTAGGTGGGGATTGGGTGGAGTCTTGGCTCTATTTCCAACTCTGTGCAACTGAACTGGTCTGGGGCACTTGTAATTTGCTGCTGAGATGGGTGCACTGGCATTTTGCTTGACATAGCCAAGACCAAACTGTTTTATCATGATTAAGGGACTATTGTGTTATAAAAGAATCCCCTGAAATGATAATCTTTGCTGTGTAGGCAGCCCTTACGCTCCACCTGCATTGGCCTAGAACCAAATTGGGAAGTTATGTTTGAAGAGAAATCTCATGCCTGGAATATTGATATAAAGGGGTATGGCTTGCTCAGGAAGGACATGTCGGAGGAAAAAACGGAGGTGGTGTTGCTTTGTACATGAACAATATATACACTTGTTCTGAGGTTCAGAAAGAGGTGATAATCAGATCAGTTGAAAGTCTCTGGGTGAAGATATAAGGGGGGAAAAAACAAGAGTTATGTAATGGTAGGAGTCTGCTATAGACCACTACACCAGGAAAAGGAGGTGGATGAGCCTTTTCTAGAATAACAAATATCCAAAACACAAGACTTGGGTGATAATTAGGGAAAATATTGACTGCTGTGTGGAAGAGGGGGGGGGGTGTTTCCCTACGCTCACCTGTCCGGGAGTTCGGCAACAATTTGGCGTAGAGTCCTTCAGTCGCAGATGGTCTTTGGCGGTATTTCGGCTGCGGGTAGTAAACCTTGCCACCAAAGACAGAAGCACCTGCTGCTGAAGACTCCGCGACTGAAGGACTCTCCGCCGAATTGCTGCTGAAGACCAGGAAACAAAATATTAGGACAAATGGAGTCCCGACCGTACTCTGGTTGGGATGCGGGACAAACTCCTCAAAATCGGGACGTCTGGTCACCCTAGTGATAATGGACTTTAACTACCCATATATGTGCTGGAAAAGTAATACAGCAAAACTCAAAACGTCCAGTGAGTTCTTGGAATGTGTTGGTGTCATGGGAACCTCTGCTCACCACGGACTACCTCCTTCTGGTCATGTCTGGCGAGTAGCTCTGCCAGCCTGAGAGCCTCTTCTTGCAATAGTTCAGCCTGTCATCTCAGGCTCTTGCTCTGTGGCCGCATATGCCTCATCTTCGTGGCTTAGCCCTCCAGCCAAGTCAAAACAGTCCACCCCATCTTGGGTATGGTCAGTCTTCCACGCCACCCCAGGCAGTCCTGAACTCCACTGCCTTAGCTGAGCCACTCCCTTGGTGACTAGAATGAACGATCCTAGAGAGTAGTCAAATTAATTGCCCATATTGTGCCACTCACTCAGTGGCTGGTAGGGAACCCATGCTCATCCCCTATACTGGGTTCCAGCCTAGGGGCCCTGTCTCCAGCAGCTAAGGTCAGTACTACCACGAACCTTCCTGTCACATCCCTGGACTAGTTTCTACCTAGGCTATCCCAAGCTTGCATTGTCTGCTCCACTAGCTAAACCCCTCTCTCTGGTCTGCTAGACAAATTCTTCCTTGTCCCAGGGAAAGTGATTGTAGCTCTCCTCCCTGCAGTGCCCTTTCTGCTACCAGCTGGGCCATCCCTATGGGGCGGCAGGGCACAGGACAAATCAGCTTGTATGGGCTGAACTTAACATCTTTTATACAGGTTAAACCTTGTGTGGGGAGGGGACACCAGTGCTGGGGGACAAGGGATGATGGAGAGTCACAGGCTGACACCTGTGCTAGAGGCGAGGGGGACCCCTGTGCTGGAGGTCCCGGAAGAGGGAGGGGTTCGGGGCAGAAGGGCAATGGATGGGGTCAGCCTGGCGCTGGCGTGTTGCGGCAGCACTAGGATTCTGGTGGACAGCGATGCCAGGAGCCAGTGGGGCCAGGCTGGGGTTGCTGCTGGAGACTGAGCCCAAGCCCCACAATGCCAAGCAAGAAAAAGAAATACTATGTGCTGGGGGGTGCTGCCCGCTGGTGTGTGCGGGCCCAACGCCTGCTGCCAGTGCCACCTCCCTGCCAGCCTGGACCACCAACCTCTAACCCCACCCCCCGGGGCTGGTCTGGGCCCCCAGCACCTACTCTCTGGGCCAGCCTAATGCCCCACGCATGACATATGCACATTAAAGCACAGGGCCTCTCAAAAGGCCGGGCCTGGAGCAGTAGCCCCGATTCGCTGTACCTAAGGGACAGCTCTGGCTACCAGCTCCCTGGTCTTACAGAAGCCCTGTCTGTTCCTGCACAGGTGAGCATCTGTTAACTAGGGCTCTCCTCTCAGCTTAAATGCTTTACGGTTTGCAGCGTATTAGGTTAATTGCACCCTCTGGCCTAAATTAATCTCTTCAGGGTGAGTGTGGGGAGTACAGCTCCATCACAGCTGGGGAAAACTTCTTGTTTCAGAAGATGGAGGAAGTAACAAGTGAGGGAGTCTTGATTCTGACCAACAGAGAGGAATTATTTGTAACTCTGAAGGTGGAAGGCAAAATGAGTGAAAATGATCATGAAATGATTTGAGTTCAAGGTTCTAAGGCATGGAAGAAATGAGAGCATAAGGACATAGTGCCTTGGGACTGGAGCACGCCCAGGGAAAAAATGGTGAGTGCTGAGCACTCACAGGTAGCCCCCCATTACCTTCCTCCTGCCCCCCCCGTGCCTCCCATCTATTGGTGGCCCCTGCTGATTAGCACCTCCCCTACTCCCTCCCAGTGCCTCCTGCCTGCTGCGATCAGCTGTTTTGTGGCATGCAGGAAGGTGCTGGGAGGGAGTGGGGGAGGAGTGAGGGCATGGTGTGCTTGGGGGGGAGGAGGCAGAACAGGATGGGAAGAGCCAGGGCAGGAAGAGGTAGTGTGGGGGTGGGACCTGGGGCTGAGCTGGGGTGGGTCAAGCATGCCCTGGCACATTGGAAAGTCGGCACCTCTGCATAAGGACAATGGACTTAAACAAACAAACATACTTTAACAAACTCAGACAACTGGTAGTTAAGGTCCCATGGGAAGAAGAACTAAGGGAAGAAGTAGTTCAGGAATGCTGGCAGTTCCTTGAATGAACAATATTACAGGCAGAACAATAAACTATCCTTATGCGAAGGAAAGATAGGAAGAAGAAGAAGCTAATATGACTTCCACAAGAGCTCCTTGTAGGATTCCTTTTTGATTTTTCAGGTCATTAAAGAGTGGAAACGTACAAAGGAGGAGTACAAAAGAATAGCACAAGCATGTAAGGACAAAATTAGGTGCACCTAAGAAAAGGTTTTATAATTAGGAGTGAGAGAAAGATGTAGAAGAGTGTAGAACCACTTAGTGGAGCTAATAACGGATGACCAAGAAGGCTGAGGCATTTAATGCTTATTTTGCTTCAGTCTTCATTAAAAAGCTTAATGGTGACAGATGCTCACACAGTTAATACTAACAACAATGTGGAAGGAACACAAGCCAGAATAGGGAAAGAACAGGTTAAAGAATATTTAGATAAGTTAGATATATTCAGGTGGGCAGGATCTGATGATTTGAGGGTCATGGTGGATAATCAGCTGGGCATGAGCTCCTAGTGTGAATTTATGGCCAAAAAAGCTAATGTGATCCTAGGAAACATAAACAAGGGAATCTTGAGTAGGAGTAGAGAAATTATTTTACCTCTGTATTTATCACTGGTGCGAACACTGCTGGAATATTGTGTCCAGTTCCGGTGTGCACAATTCAACAAGGATGTTGATACATTGGAGAGGCTTTGGAGAAGAACCATGAGAATGAGTAAAGGATTAGAAATAATGCCTTATAGTGATAGACTCAGGGAGCTCAATTTATTTAGCGAAGGTTAAGGGGTGACTTGATTAGTCTGTGAGTACCCACATGGGGAACAAATGTTTGATAATGGGCTCTTCAGCCTATCAGAGAAAGGTGTAACATGATCCAGGGCTGGAAGTTCAAGCTAGACAAGTTCAGACTGGGAATAAGGTGTAAAGTTTTAATGGTGAAAGTAAAAAACAACGACAATAGAACAATTTACAGGTGGATTCTCTGTTACTGGAAATTTAAAAATTAAAATTGGAAGTTTTTCTAAAATATATGTTCCAGGAATAATTTTGGGGAAACTTTATGGACTGTTATACAGGAGTTCAGTCTAGATGATCACGATAGTCCCTTCTGGCCTTGGAATCTATGAAATTCACCCTAGGGTACTTAAAGACCTAGCTGAAGCAATCTTGGAACCATTGATGATTACCTTTTGAGAACTCTTGGTTAAAGTCCCAAGGACTGGAGAAGAACAAACATAGTTGTGACATACCCAGGGTACAATCCAGACTACTGAGTAGCTGTTTCCCCCTGCCTCTAACCTGGGGTGCCCTTAACGCTGCTTTGCTGCTGTAGCCTCCAGTCTGGACTGCTCACAAATAGCCTCCAGCATGTAAGTCACTCCCAGCTCTGTGCGTGTGCTGCAGCCAGCCACACATTGGCTCTTACCTGCTTTGTTTATACTGCACAGTGACCTCAACACACTCCCAGTCTTCGATTTTCCCCAGGAAATGTATGTCCTGTACTGCCCTCCCTTCACCTGAGCAGTACAAGCTTATAAAAAGTCTGTCATTTAATTAATAGAAATGGAGTTTCCCAGACAGTTCAATTCAAACACACTGGATTAGATAAAACAATAAAATACGTTTAACAACTATGGAGAGAGAGTTTAAAGTCAGAAATGGCTACAAGCAAAATAAAGGTAACACAACTGGTGCCTAATTTAACAAACTGCGTTAAATTCAAAGCAAGGTTTTCTCACCACATGCTTTGGTAGATTACAGGCCAAACTCTTAGGTCAGGACCCCTCGCCCTGTCCAGTGCTGCTTCCTTCCTCCTTCAGGGTCTGGGGAGGAGAGCGAGAGAAGGGAGTACTTTTGGGGTATCCCCTCTTTCTCTCTGTAGTCCTCTTCCCCCCTTTGAGAAGCATCTCCAGCTGGGAGCATGGTGACAGGCAGTCTGTGTGGATGGGAACCCCATACTGTTTCTTTGCTAAGATGTAGATTTTTTTGCCCACGCCCTGTTTCCTGCCAAAGAAAGGACATTTAGCAGGTAATGGCCCATTTACCTTGTTTACACCTGGCTGTTGTGCCAGCTTACCCTTTGTCTCTGAGGCCTTGGCTGCACTTGGTGTTACAGCGCTGGTGGTGGCTTTACAGTGCTGTAACTCACTCCCCATCCACACTGGCAAGGCACATACAGCTCTGTATCTCCCTGGCTATAGCGCTGCTTGTACTCCACCTCGACCAGAGGAATCAAGAGAACAGCGCTGCTGTTGCAGCGCTGGGGTGCCAGTGTAAACAGTGATTAATCTTATTATGCTGTAACTGACCTCCGGAACCTTCCCATAATGCTTTTAAGTAAAAAACACTTTATTTTGTTGTGAACTCAGGGCTCCTGGAGCTGCTTATCTTAAAAACAAACACAGCTACTGTTTGCTGTGAATGAGCAGAGGCAGGCAGGGGGATCCCTTTTGAATGTCCACAGCTAGTGCTTGCTTGAAGAGAGAAGCAGCACGGCGGGTGTTGGGGCGTGGCGGGGAATCCATTTTGGAGCAGCTGCTTATCTGGTCTGTGAGGGGGGGAAAAAACCAGAGACTATTTGTGTTTAGTGAATGAGAGAGGAGTGGGGGGAGGGGTCAGAACTTGCAAGTCAGGGAGCTGACACAATATCAGCTCCAAAAATCCACAGTCTGTCTCCCCCACACTCCCTATCACACTCCACCCCACCCCACTCTTTTGAAAAGCATGTTGCAGCCACTTGAATGCTGGGATAGCTGCCCATAATGCACCACTCCCAACACTGCTGCAAGTGTGGCCACGACAGTGCGCTGGTAGCTGTCAGTATGGCCACACTGCAGCGCTTTCCCTACACAGCTGTACGAAGACAGCTTTAACTCCCAGTGCTGTACAGCTGCAAGTGTAGTCATACCCTCAGGAACTGGTTTGGCTGCTGCCCAGATTTGGAACGTGTTAGTAACATCATACAGTGGAATCTTTGTAATTTTACATTAAACAGGATTGCCCCACACATTTTACCAGGACAATAATGACCAGCATTATTGACCATAATGATGAAAATTGTAAATTTTCAAATGATACCTCAGAAGGCATACCTTGACCAAAGACTTAAACTAGTGTGCAAGGGGTGAAGTCACAATAGATCTATGGAGGGGAGGGATAGCTCAGTGGTTTGAGCATTCACCTCCTAAACCCAGGGTTATGAGTTCAATCCTCGAGGGGACCAGTTAGGGATTTGGGGCAAAAAAATCTGTCTGGAAATTGGTCCTGCTTTGAGCAGGGGGTTGGACTAGATGACCTTCTGAGTTCCCTTCCAACCCTGATATTCTATGATTCTGTCTTTTAAAAAGTGAAAAAAAGAGGACAAGGGAATTATAGGTCATGCAGCCTAACAGAAAGATACTGGAACAAATAACAATAAGTATGTGAGCACTTAAAGAATAATAGGCCAACATTGATTTATCAAGAACAAATCATGCCAAACCAAACTAATTTTCTTCTTTGACAAGGTTACTGGCCTACTTGATGAGGGAAGCAGTAAATATGATGCATCTTGATTTTAGTAAGGTTTTTGATACAGTCCCACATAACATTCTCATAAGCAAACTAGGGGAATATGGTCAGATATAATTACTATAAGGTGAGTCCACAACTGGTTGGAAGATCATACTCAAAGAGTAGTTATCAGTGGTTCAATTCTCTGGCTGGGAGGATGTATCCAGAGGGGTCCTGAAGGGATCTTTTTGATCTGGTACTATTTTAATATTTTCATTAACAATTTGGATAATGGAGTGGAAAGCATACTAGGAGAGGTGGCAAGCATTTTAGAGGACAGGATTGGAATTCTAAGTGATCTTGAGAAATGGTCTGAAAATCAAGATGAATGTGAATAAAAACAAGCGCAAAGTACTACAATCAGGAAAGAAAATGGAAATACCCAAGTACAAAAATGGGGAATAACTGGCTAGGCAGTAGTGTTGCATAAAGGATCTGGGATTTATAGGGGATCAGAAATAGAATGAGTCTACAATGTGATGCAATTGCAAAAAAGACAAATATTCTTCTGGGGTCTACTAGCAGAATTGTTGTATGCAAGACTCTGGAGGTAATTGTTCTGCGAAGCTGGAGTATTGTGGGAAGTTTTGTGTACCACACTTTTAAGGAAGATATGGACAAATTGGAGAGTCCAGAGGAGAGTAACAAAAATGATAAAAGGTTTAGAAAGGTATGACCTATAAGGAAAGGTTAAAAAACTGGGTGTGTTTAGCCTTCAGAAAAGAAGAGTGAAGATGAACATACCAGTCTTTAAATATGTTAAGGGCTGTGATAAAGAAGATAGTAATCAACTGTTCTCCATGTCCACAGAAAGTAGGTCAAGAAGTAATCAGCCTAATCTGCAGCAAGGGAAATTTTAATTTAAGTATTAGGAAAACTTTTCTAACTAGACCTCTACCTCGATATAACTCTGTCCTCAGGAGTCAAAAAATCTTACCACATTATAGGTGAAACCGCCTTATGTCGAACTTGCTTTGATCCATCGGCGTGCACAGCCCAGGCTCCCGGAGAACTGCTTTACCGCGTTATATCCAAATTTGTGTTATATTGGATCGCGTTATATTGGGGTAGAGGTGTATGAGGACAGTTAAGTGCTGGAATAGGTTACCGAAGGAGGTTGTAGAATCCCCATCACCGGAGGTTTTTAAGAAGAGGGTAGATGAGATCTTGAGAAGTCACCTATTCCACACCCCCATGCTGAGTTGACTAAGTATACCTAGACCATCCATAATAGATGTCTATGTCCAGGACTTTGGCACAATTTGGAAAATGATTAAAACAAAGTTTGACCTTGTATGCAATACAAGACCAAATTCTTTTAGAACCAAATCCTCCTTTTTCACCCATTGTTTTGTTGTGTTAGAGGTGTCGAAATAGCAGATTCCGCTATGTTTGTCAAAGTAGCTCTGTTGGCTGATTTGTAGGGCAACATGAGACATTTGATTTTTTTAAAGTGTGAATTAGCTCTGTTAGATGAGAGACTCACTAAAGAGAATTGAACATGTAGTACAGGGGTTCTCAGACTTTTGTACTGGTGACCCCTTTCACATACCAAGCCTCTGAGTACGACCCCTTTATAAATTAAAAACACTTGTTTATATATTTAACACATATATAAATGCTGGAGGCAAAGCAGGGTTTGAGGTGGAGGCTGAGAGCGTGCAACCCCCCCATGTCATTGTTTTGCTAATAATAGGCAGACTGATTGGAAGAACTTTTTTTTTTTTTTTTTTTAGGGAGCTTCATGGAAAATGACTGGACTGGAGTTGGTGAATAAGCAGATGAGTACCAGTTGTGGTTTCAGGCACTCTAGAACATGAGGTTATCATCTGATATTTCCATCATTACAGTGGTTTGTCTGAAATCACAACTGAATAGAGGAAGTAAATAGCTAAACAATGAGTTTTTTTTTATCCTTCACAGTAATTTTTACTATTTTAAAAATAGCTATTTCGATGGCAGACATTCTATTTTACAATTATAAGTATAAAAACCCAACATAATTCTTCATGTTATATATGCTTTCTCAGAGACCTAGTGCTTTTGCTCTCAAACTTTATACAGAGCAACTGGTTTGCCAATTATTGCAGGGCAATATGCTTTATTGTCAACAAATTAAACTGGCAGCAGAAGCAAACCTTAAGAATATTTCCTGCATTTGCTTCAGTTCCTTTTGCAACATATTCTCTCCTTTGTGGCTAATCATAACAAGAAGACTCCTGATACCTTCAGCTTTCAGTGGTTGTGTCTACATTAGCCTTTTCCCCTACGTATTTCCCACCATTACCAACACCAATGCAGCTCCATCATGAGACGCAGCAGTGAGAGGGCTAGTGTAGAAAAGCCACCTGCATCGTCTTTACCACTGTCATGCACATGTATCCCTACATGTCTAGAATGCCCCCATTCCAGACAACATGGTGGTGTAATAACATCACTGGTGCCTTGTTTACACTTATCAGTGGAGCTGTGCCAAGGGAGGGAAATATTTTGATGAAAAGGGTAGTATAGACAAAGGCAAAGAGTCATTAAAGTGAATTTATAGTCAGAAGAGAGGCTATGCTGGTACCTGCTTATTAAATAGCTAGGATTTCTCTTGGTATTCCAGGCCCTGTCTGCGTGCTGTTCTGAAAGATATGTTAGCTCTCCGTAGCTATTTCAGATATAGTAAAGTAAGCTGAGGTTGCATTCTTCCTCACTTATAATCAACAATATTCTTAACTAAAGCCTTATCTACACAGGAAAGTTATACTGGTCTAAGGTAAGGTGTGGATTTATACCTCTATAGTTATACTGGCAGTTCCCTACGGGGAATAAGAGTGAGTTTTTCTGGGTCAGCTTCTGCCACTTTGGAAGTGGTTTAAGCAATACCAGAAAAAGCCACTTTTATGCTGGCATTAGGGAGTTATGCCAGTGTAACAATATCATTTTAGTTGTACCGGTATAGTTTTGCCACATAATTTCCCTGTGTAGATGAGTCCTAAGTTCTAACTGCAGAATGTGTACTGCTGGCCCTGGTGTGTGAGCCAGAAAACACCAAGCATGACTGTTGGATCCCAGGTGAAGGTTACAGGACTGGCAGTTAGGGGGAGAAATGTTTTAATTGTTAACTTAGCTATTTGTTATAAAGTTACTCGAGAGAATAAATGAGAACTCATGATACCATTTTCCCCAGTGTCTTTCTGTTCTGTCTGTACAGTTCCTAACACTCTGGGGCCTCTCATCCCTGAGTGTGGCTTCCAGGTGCTACTGCAGCACAAATAATGATACTTTTAAGAGTATAACAGCACCGTAAGCATATATTTTGTGAAACATTTGTGCCTTAATCACAAGGCAGCCTCAATTCATAGCACTAATGTTTTTTGTTGAAGAATGGCCACTTTTAAGTCTGTTATTGAGTGTCCAGGGAGACTGACGTGCTCTCCTATTGGTTTTTGAATGTTACAGTTCTTGATGTCTGATTTGTGTTCATTTATTCTTTTGCACAGAGACTGTCCAGTTTAGCCAATGTACATGGCAGAGGGGCATTGCTGGCACATGATGGCATATATCATATTTAAAAGTGGCCATTCTTCAACAAAAAAACTTTAGAAACAGACTTTAATAAGAAACTGCAGAACTGGAATTAATTTGCAAACTTTACACTGTCAAATTAGGCCTAAATAAAGACTGGGAGTGGCTGGGTCACTACAAAAAGTAAGTTTTTCCTCTGATATTCACCCCTTCTTGTCAACTGTTGGGAACGGGCCACATCCACCCTGGTTGAATTGGCCTCTCTAGCATTGACCCCCCACTTGCTAAGGCTACTCCCATCTTTTCATGTGCTATATATTTATACCTACCTATTGTATTTTTCACTCACTTCATCTGATGAAGTGGGTTATAGCCTACAAAAGCTTATGCTCAAATAAATGTATTAGCCTCTAAGGTGCCACTAGAACTCCTTGTTGTTCTTGCTGATACAGACTAACACGGCTGCCACTCTGAAACCTTTAATTCGACTGGTCTACATAAAGCAGTACACCTTTCTAGTGTGGACAGGGCCTAAGAGTTGAAAGGAGTTGGGGCATTCTAAGTATTCAGTTCCTGGCTCTAAGGAGCACTGCAACACCAGCGGTGGTTGCTCACCACTTCTTGGAGCCAAGTCACTAATATTGAAAATTTCATAGATCTTGGGAAATCGGTACATTTTCTCTTCTTCCCATTAGTTAATATTAGTCTTGCTTCCTTCTTTCTTTTTAGCCTTGGTATTTTTTGTGGGTTAAAAAAAAAACAAACAAAAACCCTACTACATGTTGTTAGCTTGAAATTGTGAAGTTCATTCATACTGTGTGCAATAAAATGATATAATTAGCTGAGCTTTGAGTTAGTTCTTTGCTACACTTCCTCATTGGAAAACAGTACAGCTTACGATAACCCAGCAGCTACTAATGTACATAATCACCACAGAACCCAGTTCTTGTTTTGTTAGTTGTACAAATAGAATGTGAAAGACGTCTGGCTGGTATATTACTGCCCTACTATGGGATCATAGAGGTTAGGGCTGAATCAGACCTTGGGCATTAAATGATTGGGGTGTTTGGTTTGGGGGTATTTGGAGGCATTTACTCTAAATGGTCAATACTTCGGAATAGCCAATATTTGAAAGCAGCATTTTACTTAACACGGCTCTTTTGATCTGTTGCAAAGGGTGAGGGAATTAAAGTTTATCAGAAAATAATATAATTTGGGGAATCTATGTATAAGGAGGAATTATGGGCAGATCATATGAATGATGAAGGGAAAGGGATCAAGGTCAGATTGCAAGAAGACTTCAATCCTCTTTGCCTCACGGGGTGAAAGCTTTTAGTGGAAGGTAAGCACAAGGAACGGGGTCACTGAGACCCCTTCTTTCAGCTGGCTGAAGCTATGTATTTGTGGGGTGGGGAAAGAAAGGGAACAGCATGTAGGAGAAGAGTAAGAGACTACATAGCACTAAGATGGAGCAGGGAGAGAGAAGCATGAGGAGTAGAGGAAAAACTCAAACGAGAAGACAAAACAAGATTAAGAAACTGAAAATCTAGCAGGAGAAGAGCAAAATGTAGGCACGGGGAGCAAGATATACAGACAGTAAAATAGGATTAGACTGGGAGATTGAAAATGCAGTATAGACATCAGAGACTGGGAGATTAACTTTTCTCTTTCCCTGTTTTTTACTTAATATGTCGAGTTATTCTGTTTTGGAGAGGGAGTGCTCATTCCCATCCCACTCTCCCATTGCAGGTTCCAGCAGTGTGGTGGGGTGTTTTTTTTTTTGTTTTTTTTTTTTTTCATTTTAAACCTGTGGTTTCTGTAGAGGTGATAGATCTGCAAACTAAGAGCCGGGTCCCCAGCTGGTTGAAATCATCATCATAGCTCTGACTTCAGTGAAGCTGCATCCGTTTACATTGCTGAGAATCTGGTCCTAAAGGTTATGGTCTCCGATGGCTCTGCACTGTGCCATTGTTGCCTATGTAAAATGCCAGCAAATCAGAATTGTGGTGTTTTACATCCAGTTGGCCCTAGCGTTAAAAGCTATACAGGATGCAGGGCAATGGAGAATCGGGTCCTGAATGTTTCTCTGGTGCTGAAAGAGGAAATGGAATCACCATGAAAAGAGTTGTTCCATGTGATGAATTATTTAATCCAGACCACAAATGCCTCTTTTCACACATGATGCACAAATGCTCTTTCAGTCTGAATACACCCTTTCCTCTCTCAGATGTCACAATTCTTAAGCATCCACTTGTTTAGTTAGCAGTTTACTGGTGGGAGTGTATGGGTTGTGTGAGTTGGAGGCAGAGGGGAATTCAGTTGAAGAACGAAGCAGTCTTTTCCGGTATCTGTGGGTTGGGAGCTCTCTGTGTCAGTACTTTTTGGTTTCGGAAAAGAAAAGTGTAAATTATTCTATAAAGAACACTGAGTTCAGAATTCTGGGTCAGACCCTCAGCAGGTGCCAATCAGTGTGGCTCTCTATTGAAGTAAAAATCGCATCAGCTGCCAGTCTAACCATCTCTATGCAAAATGCATTTTTTCTAAATAGATGATTGCATTTTTAACACCAGCTCCTTCTAAAATAAGGCCTTGGCTACACTGGAGAGTTGCAGCACTGGTGGTGGGTTTACAGCGCTGCAACTTACTCACCGTCCACACTTGCAAGGCACATACAACACTGTATCTCCCTGGCTACAGCGCTGGCTGTACTCCTGCTCTGCCTGATGTATAAGGATTGCAGTGCTGGTGATGCAGCGCTGCTCCGCAAGTGTGGCCACCAAAAGCGTTGTAATTGGCCTCCGAGGTATTCGGAGATATCCCAGAATGCCTGTTCAGCAACTCTGCTGTTTTGTTGTGAACTCCGGGCTCCCGGAGCTGCTTATCTAAAAAACAAACACAGCTCGTTTGCTCGAGCAGAGGCAGGCAGGGGGATTCCTTTGGAATGTTCACAGTTTGCTTGAGGAGAGAAGCAACGGGGGTGGGGGTGGGTGGGGAGTCCGTTTTGGATCAGCTGCTTATCTGGTCTGAAGGCTATTTGCATTTAGTGAATAAGAGAGGGGTGGGGGAAGAGGTCGAAACTTTTAAAACGATTGAAGTGTGGTGCTGTGTATCTTCCAGTCCTTAGAACTTGCAAGGCAGGGAGCTGACACAGGCCATGTCTACATCTAAAATTTTGCAGCGCTGGTTGTTACAGCTGTATTAGTACAGCTGTATAGGGCCAGCGCTGCAGAGTGGCCACACTTACAGCAACCAGCGCTGCAAGTGGTGTTAGATGTGGCCACACTGCAGCGCTGTTGGGCGGCTTCAAGGGGGGTTCGGGGAACGCGAGAGCAAACCGGGAAAGGAGACCAGCTTCGCCGCGGTTTGCTCTCGCGTTCCCCGAACCACCCTGCAAACCGCAGGGAAGGAGACCTGCTTGCTCGGGGGTTCGGGGAACGCGAGAGCAAACCGCAGGGAAGGAGACCTGCTTGTTCGGGGAACGCGAGAGCAAACCGCGGCGAAGCTGGTCTCCTTTCCCGGTTTGCTCTCGCGTTCCCCGAACCACCCTGCAAACCGCAGGGAAGACCTGCTTGCTCGGGGTTCGGGGGACGAGAGAGCAAACCGCGGCGAAGCTGGTCTCCTTTCCCGGTTTGCTCTCGCGTTCCCCGAACCACCCTGCAAACCGCAGGGAAGACCTGCTTTCTCGGGGTTCGGGGAACGAGAGAGCAAACCGGGAAAGGAGACCAGCTTCGCCGCGGTTTGCTCTCGCGTTCCCCGAACCACCCTGCAAACCGCAGGGAAGGAGACCTGCTTGCTCGGGGGTTCGGGGAACGCGAGAGCAAACCGGGAAAGGAGACCAGCTTGATTACCAGAGGCTTCCTCAGGTATGCTGGGATACCTGCTTATTCCACGGAGGTCAAGAAAAGCGCTGGTAAGTGTCTATACTTGATTACCAGCGCTGGATCACCAGCGCTGGATCCTCTACACCCGAGACAAAACGGGAGTACGGCCAGCGCTGCAAACAGGGAGTTGCAGCGCTGGTGGTGCCCTGCAGATGTGTACACCTCCTAAGTTGCAGCGCTGTAACTCCCTCACCAGAGCTGCAACTTTCTGATGTAGACAAGCCCACAGTGTCAGCTCCAAAAATCCACACTCTCTCTGTCTCCTCCACACTCCCTGTCACACTCCACCCCACTCCTCTCTTTTGAAAAGCATGTTGCAGCCACTGGAACGCTGGGATAGCTGTCCACAATGCACCACTCCCAACAGCGCTGCAAATGTGGCCACACTGCAGCGCTTTCCCTACACAGCTGTACGAAGACAGCTGTAACTCCCAGCGCTGTACAGCTGTAAGTGTAGCCATGGCCTAAGTTTGTTTGTGAGTAACTCTGCCCCTCTTTCCAGGATTGTTTCACTTACCCACAGAGCTGACGGAGTTCTCCCCTTCCTGTTCTTCCCGTGCTGCCCCAAAAGTATAGTTTAAAGTGATTTTTCTTTTCTTTGTTTCTTTATGTAATTTAGAGCATTTCTAAAGTGTATTATCGCCAGACATGCAGGCATGTGACAGACAAGCCTCCAAGATGGACAAATGACTATAACACAGTATTTTCTCTGATTTTACTAAATTGATAGGAAAAAATGATGTAGTTAAATCAGTGCAACCCTTTAGGTGTTTATATCAGTATAGCTTTTTGTGCCAAAAAAAGCTAATATAAACACCTTTATACCAGTGTAACTGGCCACACTGGAGACTAAATCATTGCAAAAACTGTGTGTAAACAAGGTCTTTGAGCATCCTGTCCAGTTTTTCCTATCTATTTTGGGCAGTTCTCTGGGGGAAATGATTTGGTTCAGTAACTATCCTCCAAAAGTTGAACTGGTTATTAATTACCATACAAATACATTAGACAGACGCTGCCAAATATTTTGTATTTTAAAGGATGCTTTACTATTTACTACTTATGAATTTAGGGCTTGCTACGCCACTTTCCTTGAAATGATGTATGATCTTCCAGAAATGTTAGGTGAAAGTATCTGCATTTCTTCAATCTCATACAGCTATTGTTGTACCAATTATATTAGACCAGTAAAAACCAGCAGGATCTTATTAAAGGGGACAAGACAAAGATGCTACATTTATTATGATAACAATTTATGACTAATAACTAATATCTTAATTCTTATACACACAATATACCTATTACCTATACACACACACATTCACATTATACCTAATACCTATATACATTCACACACACCCACCCACATTCATCAGGTGTTCTGCAGCTGCTGCATAGTTACCAGTCCTGAAGATAGTTTAAGTTCATGGCTTGATTTTGCAGCTTGGGTTCGTAGCTTGTGGCAGCTAACTGGCCAGGAAACCTGGGCACAAGGCTGAGCTGGATCTCTGTTGGGCAGGCACCGATGTTCTTCCATGTTGGCAGCAGAATGTTACCCAGAGTGTCTCATCTCACCCTTCTTTTTTATAGGCTTTTAGTTTGGATTAAAAGTCTATAGGTCTTGCTGTGTCACGCTGCCTCTGGGTTTAGATTGATCACCCATCAATTGCAGGCATGACTTTCAGCCTTGGACCTGGCTTTGATCTTCCTTCTGTTGTTCTGTTGTCCTTTTCTTTTTAGGGTGGATGCTTCTTACTTTGGGCTTGTCTACATCAGAAAGTTGCAGCGCTGGTGAGGGAGTTACAGCGCTGCAACTTAGGAGGTGTACACATCTGCAGGGCACCACCAGCGCTGCAACTCCCTGTTTGCAGCGCTGGCTGTACTCCCGTTTTGTCTCGGGTGTAGAGGATCCAGCGCTGGTAATCAAGTATAGACACTTACCAGCGCTTTTCTTGACCTCCGTGGAATAAGCAGGTATCCCAGCATACCTGAGGAAGCCTCTGGTAATCAAGCTGGTCTCCTTCCCCGGCTTGCTCTCGCGTTCCCCAAACCCCGAGCAAGAAGGTCTCCTTCCCTGCGGTTTGCAGGGTGGTTCGGGGAACGCGAGAGCAAACCGGGAAAGGAGACCAGCTTCGCCGCGGTTTGCTCTCGCGTTCCCCGAACAAGCAGGTCTCCTTCCCTGCGGTTTGCAGGGTGGTTCGGGGAACGCGAGAGCAAACCGCGGCGAAGCTGGTCTCCTTTCCCGGTTTGCTCTCGCGTTCCCCGAACCCCCGAGCAAGCAGGTCTCCTTCCCTGCGGTTTGCAGGGTGGTTCGGGGAACGCGAGAGCAAACCGCGGCGAAGCTGGTCTCCTTTCCCGGTTTGCTCTCGTGTTCCCCGAACCCCCCTTGAAGCCGCCCAACAGCGCTGCAGTGTGGCCACATCTAACACCACTTGCAGCGCTGGTTGCTGTAAGTGTGGCCACTCTGCAGCGCTGGCCCTATACAGCTGTACTAATACAGCTGTAACAACCAGCGCTGCAAAATTTTAGATGTAGACATGGCCTTTGTTTAGGGCTGTTGTCTAGGTCTTCAGCAGTTGGTATTTGAACTTTATCTCTTCAGGACAGGCTGAGGCTGGAGGTTGATTCCATCATTCATACATACCTCATTCACACATCTAAACTAAACTAATAAGATTACAGCAGGGTTTGCAAAAATGAAGGTTGGAGGAAGCTTTTACAAAATATAGTGAGTGTTTTTAAAATGGGGTTTGAATTACAATATGGAACAGAAGTTACAGTATAGGCAAGTGTAGTGAATGATGAACAGAAGTTACATTAATAAAGTGAACAATTAAAAACAATTTCATTTATCAGTTCTACGCTATTATTAGCAGTAATTATTTATACTGTAGTATTGTCCAAAGGCCTCAGTCCTGACTGGGACTCCATTCTGCTGGGCACAGGATAAAAATACTGGGCCACGGCATGGTCCATTCCACAAGCCAGCCCAGGGAGTTGTGGGGGCATGTGTCCCTTATTCCCTTGGGCCAATGCACTGTACCACCACTTCCTGTGTGTAGGGAGAAGTGGGCTCTGAAGAGCCACTACATTCAGGTAGGTGGGAAAGAGCCTTGACTCGGCTCCCCTTCAGTGTGCCCAATTATGTAGTTTCACTGGTGCATTAAAGAGCATATGCTGTGACAGGTCTAGGCCTCCCTCCACAGAGCAGTTAGGAGAGAGATTGTGACTTTGCAAGGCAAAATCTCTCCGCTTGTGTTGCTCCTGGAGCAGCCTGTGATGTGCTTCCCCCTACTCTGGTGTGGATCACAAAGAGATGATCTAGACCATAGGGAAAAGACAATTCTTGCCTCCTTTGGGCTGGTGTTAAGCATTTATATATCTTAATTTCAGAGATTTTGATTGTTAAAATATTGTGTTTACATTTTTTTAAGAAAATGTACAGAGTGGTGAGGAAACATAGATTCAGCAGCATGCTAATAAAATGTAATAGTCATTCTGTACCACAGAGTATTTTTTGTAAAGCCTCTTTTATTTAATTCAATGATTGGCATTTGAAAAAAATTGCTGCACAGCTATTTTTAGTCTGATTTACAAGTTAGATAATCAGTTTGTCGCCACTCAGATCGCCGAGTCCCCATGAATGTGGTGTGTTTGACAGTTTAAAAATCTACAATATTATTTAATTTGAAAAATTCCCGTTTTAGCTAGCTGTGTGGCAAGGAGTTTCCCAGACATGTACTGTAGTTCAGATGATTCATTGCTTTTTGCTTCTCCTTTTAAAGGATTGCAACATTGCATAAGCAGCAGTTCAGATTTTAGTCTGAACGCACAAAAGCAAAACAAAGAATCTTTCAAGCTGCGTTCTTATTCTAAAACTAATTGCTTGATTTATTATGCCCTTACAGGAATTTGTAACTGTCCTGGTACGGGACCCTAGGATGCAGAAGGAAGACTCTTGGCATTCGTACATAGACTATGAAATATTCATTCATGTAAGTATAAAAATAAGTGCAAAGTATTTTTACTGTGTTATTTATCACATCTATTCAAGGCTGTGATCGTTTCAGAAATATTAATGATTTAAGCCTTATAGCACCTGGGACATCAGCAAGTGGTATGCTCCTTCTACAGATGGATCATGATACACACTGGCTCACATTTGTGTGCTCTAGGATGTTTTCATCCTCTGACAGATACTGTTCATGGTTCAAATTCTTAACAAGATGACAAATGTGCAGTGACCATGCAAAGTCTTCATTTTATCATAGTAAGAAAAAACATTGGATTTCAAACATCTGTGTTTATACAACTCTCTTTTCAATGAATAATCCAGTTACTTGCATCATAATCAAAATTCCTGAATCTGTTTTATCTACCAAGCTATTTGATTGTCATAACTGTGCAAATAAATGTTCAATGTGTCTAGACATTTATATTGTGACCAGCTCTGTGGTATCTGGATACTTTAAGTGTTTTTCTTAATGCTTATCATTTTAATGTACTGCATTCTAATGAGGATACATTGTGATTCTGTCATATGCTAAATCTGCCATACATTTCATTCAATTAAATATTGCTAATTATTCTTGCATTACCATACTTTGTTGGATGAAGCATTGAAGGGATTATAATAATTTCCTTAATCTGGATCCTAAAATTGAAAAATATGACGTATGAAAAATATCTTCCATTCCCTCATGGCAGCAGGATTACTGGGTTCCGCCTATTACTGTTTTGAGTATAAAGTGTCCCCTACGATATTGGCTGCCAGACAAACCTAGATCACCTTGGTAGAAAAGTGACATTTCATCCTTTGTCACACATTGATGCTGTACTTTGAGGCAGCCTATTGTTGGAAAATTGACAGGAAACTCGTAATGTGGACAGTGTGAATGCATAAGAGGATAATTTGGGTCTCTCAGAGGTTCAGTTTCTGCCATTCCAAGCACTCAAACAGCAGTACACCATACCTCGTCCAGCTGCCTGTTGTTACCTTAGCTTAAGCATCTCTTGAAGGACCTTTTTGGTCCTGTTATTCTGGAAGCACCAGAGACTCCAGTATTGTTGCCTATCTGGAAAGCACTCCATAGGTTCACCTGACCAGTTATAGCTTGTTACGACTTCGTGGTCCAAAAACCCCTCCTTAATTTAGATTACTGTTCAATGCCTGTCGCTAGCAATTTGTATATGTTCTTAAAACCTAGCCAATGGAGAAATGCTTTGCAAAGCATTAAAAACTGAATGTTTCTACGATTTAAGACTGATTTAACAGAAAATATATTTCATTCACACTGGTCACTGACAGGTTACAGTGTCTGAGCCTTGTCAAAAGAAACTGCTGTTGGGGATGTGGGTCTCCCAGAGCTCAGATGTTTTGGGACTGGCCCAGGATACAATCCTTTTGGCTAGAAGTGGGCAGGAGGATTAATATGATAATGGATACCTCTTAAAAAAATTACTTCCCAGAACTGTGTTTTGGGATATATCACATCATCTTGGAAACTTTTCAACTCACAGAAAACTTGTTCTCTAGAGCAGTGCTGGTAGCCAAATGACTCCTACTGTTTAGGTGGCAGAGCAGACTGCCTTCAGGGCTAGAAGCTTGGTTCAGCAACTGGGCTGACCTGGCAGCTAAAGAGCAGGTAACATTTCTGAGAAGAAGGACCTCAAACAGATTTGAACAGATTTGGTCTGACTTTTTAGAAGCCTTTAACTCCTAGCGAATGGAAACTGAGGTCATGCTCTCCTCTCCTTTCTTTTCCCTCCCTTTTTTCTTATTTTTTGGGAGGAAAATATAAATTGAAAAAATCTGGCATAATTACTCAAATATTGAGGTGAGAGTTTGAGAGCATGAAGTCATATGGTTGCTAAATAAAGCCAAAAGGCTATCAGCACTTATTACGTGTGTGTGGGAGGACAGTATTAATCATGGTAAGGGCAAACAATCAAGTTACTGGTAACTAAGGGCAGAATCACTGCAACTGCTTTTCCTTGTGTAGCAAGTATTCATGCTAGTCATATTGGTAGACCCCTGCGCAGATACACAAATATGTATTCACATCCGATCCGCAAAAATTATCTGCGGATGCGGATATTTGCAGAGCTCTGCACCGGGGGCTGGAGCCCGGTCAGGGAGAGATGCTTTGGAAGTTGTGGGGAGTCGTGACGGACCCTCCCCCTGTCCGGGGAAGGGTGGGGTGGGCAGTGTTCCCTCAAATTTTTCCCACCCATGTGCAGAATGAATTTTGTTATGTACAGCAATATGGAGGTAATGTGTGACACATCACCTTCATATTGGTGCACATAACAGAATTCTTGTGGTGGGGGTGGGGCTGAGGGGTTCAGAGTGTGGGAGAAGGCTCAGAGCTGGGGCGGAGGGTTGAGATGCAGGAGTGTGAGGGTTCTAGCTCCGGGTGCGCACTCTGAGTTGGGGCCGGGGCTGATGGGTTTGGGGTGCCAGGAGGGTGCTCTGGGGTTATGGTGGGGAGAAGAGACTCCTCACAGATCTCCCCACAGCAGCACCTGGGCTGGGGAGGAAGAGGCTCCTCTCCCCACCGCAGCAGCTCCAGGGCTAGGGCTGCAGGATAGGCGCTACTTCCCCAGCAGGTCTGGGCTGGGTTCGGACCGGGGTAGAGCTGCCCTGTTTGTGGCTGGGTCTGGGCCGGCCGTGGCAGAGTTGGGGCCAGGGGAAGGGCGCCGCGGCCGTGGCAAGTCCCCGGGCGGGTTCCCTGAGTGCCTGTGCAGTGCAAAGAAGGCTGCTGCGTGGTTGCACAGCTTACAGGAAACTTAGTCAGGGGGCCCGAGCAGCCTCCCACCCAGGGCATGTGGAGGAACCCAGGGTCCCCACAACTGCCAGTGCAGCTCTCCCTGACCGGGCTCCAGCCGGGGAGAGGGCAGCTCAAAGCTGCAGTCCAGCCACAAGAACAGCTGGGGAGCTGTGGTGGACCCTCCACCTGCCTTGGCCGTGGGGCCTGAGCAGCCCCCAACCTCTGTCCCTGCCCCTAGGCCCTCCTCCCAAGGCAGGTGGAGGATCCGCGCTGTGGTTCCTCACAGCTGCCTGCCCGCTCTAACTGTCCGAGCCCTGCACGAATATAAAATTTGTGTCTGCATCCGCGCTGGTATCCACAGAAATGGTCCACGGATATAAAGTGGATACCCATGGATTTGCAGGGCTCTACCTATTGATTTAACTGGCACTATGCACTGGAAGAAGCATATATTCAGGAGTAAGTGTTTGCAGCATAATGACCAGAGCTAGTTTTAAAAAAATGTTGGTTTTTTTAATACAAAAATTGGAATTTTCTGTTGGAAATCATTTTCTGACAAACTTTTTCACCTGCTGTGATTGACGTCTTCGTTCTGGTCATTCTTTGCTTTCAAACCAAAGTGAAGAAAAATGTGTTCCCTGAGAAGTTAGAAACTGATCCTGATCCGGTTCAGGATATAACTGTTTACATAGCTCTTATGCTGAACTGAACAGAAGTCAGTCCTTTAGTTTTCAGGGACAGAATTCTCAATCAACTTTTTTAGTATCAAATATCTATGCTGTTTTCTTAAGTCTAAAGGATTTACAAGTAAAGTGAGTCTCATTTCCCAACAGACAAATAGCATGTGCTTTACAAGGAAAACATCTTGTGTTAGACGACGCTTTCGAGAATTTGTATGGCTGCGACAGAGACTTCAGAAGAATGCTGTGCTACTGTGAGTGACTTTTTTTAAATCCTACCTTCTTCCATCAAATACAAGTTTAATACTCTGCAGATGACACACACAGCTAGTGTTTTTATCTGTTCTGAACGATTACTAGAGAATCATATAAGTTAGAGTTGGGCAAGACTTTAGCCCATATACTCTCTACCCTACCAGTGCAAGGTTGTTTTCAACAATATATTTTCTAGTGGTTTGCTGGTACTTCTACACAGTAATAAAAAACTCGCTGCTGACCTGGCCTCCGGGACTGAAAAATTGCTGTGATGGTCTCAGAGCTTGGGTTCTAGCCTGAGCCTGAATGTCTACACAGTAGTTTTTCAGCCAAGAGCCCAAGCCTAAGTCAGCTGACCGATTTTTTTTTTTAATCACTGTGGAGACGTACTCCTGCCTGGCCTGGAATTAAACATCTCAAGCAATGGGGCTTTCCCCCATTACCTTTTGGTAATTATTCCCCCAAACTAGTAAGGCTTAACACATCTAATCTTATATTTTGTTTCATACAAGTTTGAACAGCTAGTGCTTTTGATAAACCATTTAAGATGACAAAAAATGTAAATTACACTGCTCTACATTTTCCTGACCCAACTGTTAATCCTTGGAGTCTAGGTGTCTACATACCAGGGGTCTCATATGGTCCTTATCACTGTGGTATCTGAGCACTTCCCAAAATGATAAAATGTGTACACAAAGATAGGTTTATCTCTTTCTCTCCCCCACTCCAGTCAACAGAGACTGGCTTTGCTTTATATTTGTCCAAGATATTTTTTCCTTTGGCCTGATGTTGTTGTTGTAATTTATCCTCCTAAAATTAGGTAACTTGCATAAACTATTTTTCTCAGCCTCTTCATTTTTGGTTTTAACTCTGTATTTTATGTTTTAAAGCCAATTACCTGAACTTCCATCTAAAACTCCCTTTTTTAATATGAATAATCCCCATCACGTGGACCATCGTCGACAGGGCCTACAAGAATTTCTTGAGAAGTAAGTCCTGCATCTTAGTGAGTGTGTGTTTTTTATTGTTAATGAAGTCACTAATTTGCTGTATTAGACAGCCCATCTCTTGTACGGGAGAGCCATCTTGTGGCCAGCATTATATATTGCTCTTTTAGATTTCCTCTGTCTCTCATTGACACATTTTTGTATATACCACTTCCGCTGAACTGTTGGAACAGAATTTCAGCTGAAGTTCTGCACATTTCAGTATATTAATTAAAAATGGTCATTTTTATAAAGCATCAGTGTTTAAATTATTTTATGGCCTTATTTTGGTTAAAAGTGCTCTTCTGGTGAAATCTGTTAGCTAGCTCGTTCTGGAAAGCTATGTTTAAACAAAGAAACAGATTTACAGTGGTGAGGAAACCAGTGTTAACACCTCTCTAGCAAACTCTGCTTAAACACAGTGGGCTTGGGGCTGTAATAAGGAATCATTAATCTCTCTAATACTACAGCTGGTTCAGTGAGCTGGGGTTAACATTTTTATGTTTGGGTCCCCTAGTTTAAATAAGGCAATCTCACAGTTGGCACCATTTTTACCACTTTGCCAAATAAGTTTTATTCTAGCAAGCATAACTGAAATAGCACCAATTCTCCTTCACCTGGACTGGTGATAACAGCAGTGGAATTTTTTTTTTTTTTTTTTTTATTTTTATTTTTTTTGGGTAATATTTCCCCAGTGTAGCCTTCTTGCAGTGGACATTGTGTGTGAAAACATTGTTTAAAGGGATGGACCCAAATAATTTTTAGAATAGTCGCCTAGGCTAGGCTTCAACCTGAGCTATGAAAAGGGTTTAAGAACAGCTTAAACATGGTTATTTAGCTCAACACTCTGGCTGTTTAATAATACTTAGCTCTTATACAACACTTTTCATCTGGGTAGATCTCAAAGCGCTTTAGAAAGGAGGTCAGTATCATTATCTGTATTTTACAGATGAGGAAACTGAGGCACAGATGTGTTCAAAGTCATCCAGCAGCTAGCTGCAGAACTGGGAAAAGAGCCCTGATCCACTGAGTCTAGTATTCTAGCCACTAGACCAGGGGTGGGCAAACTTTTTTTGGCCTGAGGGCTACATCAGGGAGTAGAAATTGAATGGCAGGCCATGAATGCTCACAAAATTGGGGTGAGGGTGAGGGCTCTGGTTGGGGGTGTGGGCTCTGGGGTGGGACTGGGGATGAGGAGTTTGGAGTGTAGCAGAGTGTTCTGGGCTGGGACTGAGGGTTTGGAGGGTGGGAGGAAAATCAGGGGTGCGGGAAGGGGTGCAGGTTCCGGCTAGGGGTGCGGGTTCTGGGGTGGGGCTGGAGATGAGACGTTTGGAGTGCAGAAGGGTGCTCCAGGCTGGAATTGAGGGGTTTGGAGAGGGGGATCAAGGCTGGGGCGGGGGTGACGCTCAGGGGTGCAGGCTCTGAGTGGCACTTAGTCAAGCGGCTCCTGGAAGCAGTGGCATATCCCTTCTCTTGCTCCTACGCAGAGGGCGGCCAGGTGGGTCTGCATGCTGCCCATCCGCAGGCACTGCCTCTGCAGCTCCCATTGGAGTGCTGGAGGGGGCCATTGGAGTGTGTAGAAGCTGGAGGGGGGTCATGCTGCGGCTTCCGGGACCCGTGTGGAGCGGCCCCCGACCCTGCGCCCCGGCTGGAGTGCCAGAGTGGGGCTGAGCCTTGGCTTCCGGGAGCCACGTGGTGCAGCCCCGGACACAGCACCCTAGCTGGAGTGCCGGAACAGCCCCCAACCCAGTGCCCCGGCCAGAGTGATGCTGAGCTGTGTGGTGTGGTCCCAACCCTGCACCCTGGCTGGAGCGCCAGAGTGGGGCCGAGCCGCATGGTCCAGCCCCTGACCCAGTGCCCCAGCAGGAGCTCGTAGGCCAGTTTAAAATGGCTCATGGGCCCATAGTTTGCCCACCTCTGCACTAGACCAACCATGTTTGTACTATCTTGTGGCTTTTTCTACCATTTGTAAAATGTCCTACCATTGTTATCAGTGGTGCAGCTCCATTTGTGGTTGCAGTGGTAGGAGCATTCGTGAAGTCAGGCGGCTACCAGCCACCAGCTTTTAAACCATTGTTTTGTTTAGAGCTACTCTGAGCATGATTAGATGACATGAGGGTTAGAACACCAGTGCCCTTAGCACTTACCTGTGTGGAGTTCTACCAGTAATATCAAAGGCAGGAATTTTTAAGCAAGTTACTCTGCCTTTTGGCACATGCTCTTCCTGGCCAGTGTCATGGAGCTTTTAAGCTGAGTCCTTTGCTCCCAGTTTGGGAAGAGCAAGGGAAAATCTGTTAGCAGTGTGCTCAATAACTGGGAACAGGGTATGTGTTTATAGTGACCCTATTAGTCATTTCAGGAACAGTCTTATCTGTTCCTGCATAGAGTCATGTCCAGTCTTTGTTGGCCAAGACTTTAGTCATGACTCTGCTTGAGGGTACATGACACTAAGAGTGGAGGAGGATCTAGGGATTTCCCCTCAACCTCATTAATAAAAAACAACTCAACAGTTGGGAATACTGATATACGTGGCTTTGTCCAGCCTCCTTGTCTGAGCTCTCAGCCTTCTCTGTGCCATGTTGTGGATAATTGTTATTTTTAAAGATACTCTAATTTTGAAATGAAACTTGTAGGAATGTTGAACAGCCCAAACTGCTCCAAAGTGACTTTATTAAAGGACACACAATATTTCCATCCAGTGGCTATGTTTCCAGAAATGACATTAAAACAGAAATGTACTTTTCTTTCAGCTTTTTTGATACCTACAGTGTTACTGAGTATTGTTAGTGGAGAATGTTGAGCATTCAAGAACATTGCTCCATGAACGTTAAAATGATTAGTGTTCGGTGCATCAAAGTTTTTTAAACTGGGTTTTTCCTCTTATAGTAATGATTTAAATGTTTGCTCTTCAGTGCTGCATGAAAGGTTGCACCGTTCTCCCAGACATTCTCAGCCACAGGGGAAAGCTAGACTTGAAAGGAGTTTTTTGTTTTTTTTTAAATATAGTTGTTAGGATAAATTGGCATGGCATTGACATTCTGTGGCGCTGCCCTCCGCTGGATGGAATATCAGACATCCCAGTTTGTAGAAAGGTTCTCTCCATTAGCTGAATTAGGAAGCTGCTCCAGACGCCTCTGTCTTGGAGACTGTGGGTTGTTTGTTTTTTTTTGTTTTTCCCCCCCTTGGACCAAAGTGTCAAATGCAGCTTTGGGGAAAAAATTCATGTGACTCATTGACAAGCGTGAGATCTCCATAATTCCAGCACTGGATCACTGCAGATTTTTTTCATATGACACATGTTCCAATAATTTAAAATAGTGGCACTGACATATGGTTAGTCTGGGGCCTTTCAAATTCCTCTGCCTTGATTTTATGGATAGTTAGTTAGTTAGTTGACATTGCTTAGTACTTTAGGTCTTAATTCTGGGCCCCACGGTGCCTATAGCACAGATCCCTCAGCAGCTCCCCAGGACGCCCAGGCTGTGCATCTGTAAACAAACACTTCCTCTGGGAGACGGAACATCCTTTGGTAGCACTTATGCCAATGCTCTGCCCTTATCCACCCCCACACAGCAGTTTGGTGGCTCCAGTAGGGGAAATCAGTCATGGAGAAACTGAATGGGACCCTACAGGCCAAAACAGCAAAAGTGAGCTATTATCCGGGGCAAGGAGACAGGAGCCTGTCAGGCAGAATGACACCCAGCTCTCTTTCCTCTCTTCCCCCCCCCCCGCCCCCTACTCCACCCCAATTGCTTATGGGAGTGAACAGACCAGGGGTCACAAGCCACACATGCTAACCAGCTTGAGGAAGATGGGGCTATGGGTAAAATTTTCAAAAAACCCTCTTTGAATCTTAGGCTCCTAAATCTCTTTTGAAAAATATGACCTATGCTCCTAAATCATTTAGTCACTTTTGAAAATGTCATGCCTCATCCCTAGCTGTTTTCTGTTTTTCCTCTCCTCCATCCACGTCTCTATGTAGGTAGGTTACTGCAGCAGCTCCCAGGGCACCCACAGAAGACAGAGGGGTGAGGATTTATGGAGGGCTGGTGGGGAGAGGAGGCTCATTTGCACTCTGTATTACCCAGCTGGAGAGTGGATGTGTATCTCTGTCCCCCACCTCCACACATCATCCTCTGGATTAGTTAACTCTGTGAACAGCTAGTTACTTAGACATAGGGCGTTTCTGCAGCTCTTCCTGCTGCATAAATGAGGGCCAGGATTTGACACTTAGTTTGAAACAGACTTAAAGCATTATAATTCATGTTGGAAGTTGAGGTTGGATGAATCTGGCTTTATCATATATTTCCAGCTCTGATCCTGTTTTGTTTTGTAGGGGATTATCACTTTGATTTGACAAAAGAACTGTATATAACCCAGTCCTTGTTACTGTCAAATTCAGTGTTTAAGAACTCTGACTCCATTAGCTAAATGTTAGATTGCCGATCTTTCAGTCATAAATTGCTTTTTGGGAATGAGGAAAACTACACATTTCCTATTGGAAATATTCTGAAGATGTTGTATTGTGATGCTGATTGAATTCTCCTTTAAGTTCAAATAAAAAAGCTTATTCCTGAATTGAAAAAAAATCAAGAAATTATCTTTATTAATACTAAGTTTTGTTAGACCTTTTTCCTTTTCGCCCATCTGTTCCGCACAAAACTTAATTTTGGGGCCTAAAATTACCTAAAATGATGATTTGCATTCCTGTTTGCTTTTGGTAAATACATATTGGAGTTATAACAATTTATTTTATTTAAGTTGCATTCCATTATTTTGCTTTAATGGAATGAAACTGGAGTTCTCTCATACCAATGTGTGGTTTCGAATAAAAAGTAAATATCTATTAGTAATCTCTCGAGAGTGGCTATTCCTGGCAATTACCACAGGAAACATGCTTAATGTTACATTTCCTGACAAGAGATTAATATGGAAACAGATTTAAATAATATTTTTAAAAGTTCACTGCTGATTCACCAAACCAGTTCCTAATCCTGCCTCCGTGCCTTGCATGCATAAATATTGTGTGTGTGGTCCCATTGGGCCTGGTTCACTTTTGCCCTGTACCCTGTATAGTTATTTGCATCACTGCCAAGTGGGTACTAAAAACTACCATTCTGATATGGTTGTACTTTACTCTCACTTTGCACCGTATAAATGACTATGCAGAGTACAAGGCAATAGTGCACCAGGGCCATTGACTACATGTAAGGTTTATTCATGCTAATAAGGGATGCAGAATTGGGTCCCATCTTTCTATTAGCATTATTCTGAATAGAATGCTCCAAATATTTCAAATTTGAGTTGTGCTGAAGTGAGTATGGGATCTGGCAGCCCCTCTTAGCTTCTCTATTTAGTTAAATTCTCTTTCATGTTTCCAGCTAGCACCTGCTACCTTTCACACTGGCCTATTATAAAAGAGGAAATGGTATTGATTAAAAAGTATGAGGAAATAAAGCTTTAATGACTCTACCCTGTATTTTCACATTCTCCCTGTCTGAATCTGTGTGTATTCAATAGAGGGCACCAGAACACAGGCTGTGATCAGTTGGTTTTGGTAAGTTTTATTTTTTCCTCCTCTCATGATGTGATGTAAATGGGCAGAGTAAATTTGCTGAAAATGAAATCAGAGTGTTAACCTTCCGCACACATTCAAGTGTGCATCTGTCATTATATTAGGTTACAGTAGATACAGGAAATCTTTAGTTAGGATTAAGTTGTACTGGTCAGCCATATGTTGTTCTCCAGCAGAACAGTGGATAATATACCTAATAAAATCACATTGAAGAAAACCAGATTTTGGCCTTTATCCAAATAAGACACAACACGTTTTGCCTTTTGTAAATGTTCTCTCTTTAGCTTGGGAGAGGGAACATGCCTCATGTAGCATACAGCATCTCCTCAAAAGCCATGCACTTTCTTTTGCGTATCAATTGGAAGTTTATTAGAGGTCAGCTCGGGTCTAATTTTAAAGGCCGACCCAACCCAACTAGACCACAGCTGACCTGAATCCACCCGAAGCTGAGTGTCAAGGCATTTTCATAACTGACCTGACCTTTATAGTCAGGCCACATCAGGTTGCAAGGTCAGGGATGGAGCAGCAGGAACTGGAGCTAGCATAACAGCATGTTCAGGATGCTGCAAACAGACCCAGGTGTTTCTGCCATTCATAGACCTGGCCCATGCCTCTTCCCTCCCCTGCAGCTGTCTCAAGAAGTCCAGGGTTGCCCATACCTCAGTGGAGCCTCAGTCCCTCAAACTCCCAGCCAGGGTAGCCACATGGCAGGACAGACGCATTGCTGTGCAGGTATGGGGCAGCTCCCCTTCTCTCCTCCACTGCCACTTCCTGCCTGGCCCTACTGCTGAGTGGATGGGGGCATGGGCCCAGGGGTGGTGCAAGGTGGGTACCCATCTGCAGATCCCCATGAAAGCCTCCATGCTGGGCAGGAGTGGTGAGATGCAGGGCAGGCAGTGCCTTGTGTGGGGTCCCAGCTGGCCATGTTTCTCTCTGTTCACACCTGAACCACACTGTGTGTGTGTGTGTCTGTTTGAAGGCAGGAAACAGCTGATGCGAATTCAATGCTGCCTCTCCTGGTGGCAGCACCTCCCACCAGTCACTGCCCATGCAGACAAAAGACTGTTTACCACCTCCCTGCTGTGCTATCCCTATGGCTGCCTGTGACTGCGCACCTGCCCCCAGTCTGCTCAGATCTAATTTTAAAGCCTGACCTGAACCCAGTCTAAGCATGTTAACTCATTTTCATCTCCAAACTGACCTGAACCTAGCACCTATAGTTAGGTCCCCTTGGGTTTGGGTCTGGTTGCAAGACTGTATTTTATGCCCTCTTTCTGTAAAGGTAGAGATATCATAAAATTTTACCAAGGCTGCTTACAAACAAAGATTCTCATGACAACAAATAAAAAGATTTTACTATCTCAAATTCAAATGTAGGGCCTGGTTCTGCAAACCCTTACTTATGTAAGGGAGTTCTTATGTGAGAGTAATGACTACTCGTGTGGGGAAAGGTTTGCAGGATTAGGGCATTAATTTCTATATCCTAGGTAGGTATGGGAAAAGTTTGACTTTCCTTTAAATCTGCCAAGTCCAGTTTTTTTCAGGTGATACTAGAATTATCAGTGTGAGCTGTGACTTTTTATAAATTAACTGTGTGGGCCAGATTTTGATCTCATTTACTGAAGATTTACATCAGAGCAGCTGGGGTCAGAATATGTTACTGTGTTGGTATTTGCTATAATGAACAGGCTGCTGATTGTCAAACATTGATAATTGCTGGTTGGCTAAAAATTGCACACATGGTTAGTCGGTGCTAAAACATCCTAATTGTATGTTACCTCCCCCTGCCTCCTCCACTTCTTTGTGCCCAGTTGTTTGATCTACATGTCATGTCTTGTCGTTTAGACTGCAAGCTCTTTGGGGCAGAGACTGTCACTTTTTATGTGCTTGTACAGCACTTACCACAATGGGGCCCTGATCTAGTTGAGGCCCCTGAGTGCTACTGTAATAATAATATTCCACAATACTAACAATGGGCGACAAAGCATGCATGTCCTTGTTTTAGAGGTATGAATATTTTGAACATTAAAAACTAACAGTTAGAACTGAATAGTGCAGACACTTTATTTTTCATTTTGATGGCTTTTTAATTACATCCTTCAAGCAATATAAGCGGCTGGTGCAGAAGGAAGAAAGCAAAAGTTGTCATTTCTCAATTAAAGAGTAGAACAGGCATTCCAAGGGCATACCTAGGTGAAGGGTGCTTCTATGACTGCTCACATGTTGGCTTAAAGTGGTTAGTAAAGAACTCTCTAAATGTTTTCCCTTCTAGATGGACTCTGTGGGATTGGTTCAATGAGCATCTTTCTCTGTTTCTTCACTCATTTAACCTCCAGATGGCACTATTAAGCAGGAGAAAAAATAACTGTGAAATAATGAGTCCAATGTAAAGTAAAATTAGAAATTGAATTATAGCTGCAGAAAAAGGACAGTAGCCTTGAGGTTCTGATCAACCTGTACTCTTATCACTTTTGTTTGCTATTCCCATATGTTAGGTTACCAGCAAGTTAATAATAGTGCTTCAGCAGTTCAAGGCTTAGTAGAATTGCTGTGGACATGAAATAAAGCTAAAATGAATTTGTGTCCAATGTCATTGACGTTAGTGCTCATTACTTCTGTGGTGTAAAGCCTCAAACCATCTAAAATCAATTTTAAAGATTACCCATTATTTTATAAAGAAAATAAAATACATTTCAAACAGCAACAAAGCTGCAAGTATAGCGTAATCTGATGAACAGTTAGTTACTTGCGCTTTAGCCTGGGTGGCAGGAAGCTTCTGGAGGTAAAATACAGGAAAATCTTGAGGGGAAACTAAAGCTTATTCATGTTGAATTTAATGGGCTGGCTTTTTACTATATTACTCTGAATTAGAAATACAGACAGTAGTAGTGCAAAAATGCGAATCTCCTTAAATCTGGAACATAAATTCTAGTAAGATTTACTTTAAGAAAACAAACAAACAAAAGGAATGAGTTTGCTCATCCAGTGCTTACACTATAAATCTGTATTTATTGTGTGGTATCATTGGGGTTTTATTTTTTCCCTTTTTGTTTTTCATGATGTTTGTATCATTTCTTGTTTGGGATTTCACATTGACCAAGAGTGACCAATGAATGATGTGGCCTTTTATACTATAGTCATGAAGCTATTGCTGTTGAGGAGGGAGGTGTGGGGATTTGTAGGTTCTGTGGCTTGATTAATTTTTGTACACTATTAGGTGATTTCTTTTGGGGTTACTGAGAAGTTGTTTTTAAATGTTCTGTGCATTAAAACTTTGTAGGCATGGATTTTGAGAGACTATATTTGTGATGTCTATTTTTAAGAAAACTATGTGTGGGTTTATCAGAGTAAAAGCTGGGTTTTATCAGTGTTTAAAAATGTCCTTATCTTGAACAGTAGCAAAAAGTGATCTCTGTTGCAGCCCCACTCTGATAATTTCACATGGAATGTGGTAATCATTATAGGCCACTGCAAATATTTTTCATTACTGCAAACCTACCAATTTCAAGTTATATATGTCTTTTTTCATTTTGCTGTCCTTAAGACAGAAATCCTTAAGTATATTACATTAATTAAATATTACCAGTATATTGGTCACAACAGAGAACAGTTTTCAGAGTTCATTTATATTTAAAATATTACAGTCCAAACACGTGGTTAAGACTGGAAGAATCAGTCTGTTGTACACTTCATGTTAATTCGGGTATTTATAATACAGTTGGATATTTATTTATTTATTTAACTTTCATCAGTTCTTATTTTCTTGTATTCGATTATATTCAGTAATGTTACCAAATAAATGAAAAAGATATTGATAACTAAAAACTAACCTAAATATTTGTAAGCAGATAAACATAAATTCTCAATGGTTCTGGCTTACTTAAATATATTGCAGTAAATTTGCATGCAGTGTTAGTTGTTAGTGTCATAGGCCCTTATTTTGCAAATGCTGAGTATTCCCACTGAGCTCAAAAAGACTACTCCCATGAGTAAAGTTACACATGCACATCAGCATTTTGTAGGAATGGGCCCTTATTGTCTGCTGCTGATCATGTTAGAACAGACCTTTTGTGCAATTAGTTCCTTATACAAATATTGCAAGAGCATTGCATTATCAGAGTAACAATGCTAATGCACAGATTTCAGTCCTTGTAGAGTAACTCTAACTTTCCAATTTTTTTGAATGCATTGTACTTGGATTACACAGTTCACGTGATTAAAAAGGTTATGCTAAATGCATTTGAAGGCTTATTTTCACAAATATAAACTGCAGTTGAAGATAGGCTTTTTCAAAAAACAGCTAAAATGAAGAGTATTGTCAGAACTTACTGAAAACATTTTACAGACAGATTTAAATCAATGTACATCAATGGCATTTTTACTATCTCTTAAATATATACAAATTTGTAAAAGTATAAATATGTACTACTAGTTTTTGTTGGTGCACACACATTCTATTTCACAGGTATGTCAAAGTCCTGACTTTTCATGCTCTAAATTCCTTCATCTTCTTCTACTCCCCCAAGAGAAATCAGGCCGTTGAAATTTTAAAGTAGTTTAGTATATTTAAATATAGACAATTTTTGAACGTAGACCAAATTTCCATAAGTGCATGTGCCTTTGCCCCCCTTACAATCATTGATACACATGGTAATAACAGATGGTTAAATGGAAGAAACGCCCTTGAAGTTATTCTTATAACAGATGTTCTTAACTATTAGCTTCATGTTTTTACTCACCCAAAATTCCAGATAATGCAATAAAAAGATAACACATACCTAATCATTTTATTATATGCAGTGCATTCTGAAGCTAATTTGGGATTCATTTAAAAGCAGGACACCTCTGTGAAATTGTTCTAGTAATTACGTGTGTTTTTTCTTTTTTTTTAAAGGATCCTACAAAATGCATTATTGCTTTCAGACAGTAGACTTCACCTCTTCTTACAGACTCAGCTAAGTCCAGAAGATATTGAGGCTTGTGTATCTGGACAGACAAAATATTCTGTTGCTGATGCGATTCATAAGTTTGCCTCTTTGAAACGACGTTTTCCTATTGAAGATGAAGAGAGAAAAAGAGGGAAAAATGAGGCAGATTCTGATTCAGAGAGGTTACTTTCTTCTTTACATTCTGATATATATACACACAGACTTCACTTTTTTTGTTGATGTAATACTAAGATAATGAAAAAATTAATTGACTGAGATTTTATTGAGCTGTGACAGCTCATCATAGAAGTCTTCACACACACCTCCACACTGAATTAATGAATGCAGTAGAAATTCAATTATCTGCATTCTGATTATGTGAATTTCATTTAGTCAGACTTGAATTATTCGCGTTTAAATTATCTTGCTAAAAAAAATATCCAACTGCACTCCAAATGGCTAATTAAAAGTCCAAATTTCCTGTCTGTCTTTGTGACTGGAGATAATTAAAGTTCTCCTCTGTTACTCAGGCTTTGAGTGTGTTGTGAAAACCAATTTCCTTTCTTTATTTTTTTTCTCCCCTTCTCCGTAGTTCATCCTCCGGGCTTGGACACAGTAGTGATGACAGCATTTCACATGGATGTAAAGCAAGCACAATCCCTGAAGAATCCTGAAAAATCACTTGTATATTGCCATCCTAAGACCTGCAAAATAAAGTTCTCTCTCAATTTTCAAACCATAGCTTTGAAACTGTTTCTTTGTTGCTTTTATTAAATTGCACTGATTTATTTTTACATGTTGCCTATTAGGTTTATGCAGCCATTAAAATCTTGACAAATATTGGGCTAGTGGTGTTCTATTGCCAAGTATGGCTGATAAAATATTTCCCTGCGTGACAATGTATTTCAGATCTTAAAAAATAATGGTATTTTACGTTAGTTTAAAAGTGGTGTGTCAAATGAAAATATACTCAGAGCAACTTTGTGTACTCTATACCAGAGAAGTTTCACTCTAAACAGCTGTGTGACATTAGTAATGAAGTTATATAGACCACAAGGTATTAACTTTTTAAAATAGCATGGTGACTTGAGGAAAACAGAATCTGTGCTATTTGTTGCTGACAATTGGAGAGAGAGGCTGAGGGAAGATAGTCTTTCTCCAATGTTTATGGAAAACTTGCTCTTATCACGCACAAGAGCCAGAGGCCAACATTTTCAAACATAGATGCCTAAAGTTAGGCACATAAATAAATGTGACATGATTTCAAGGGATGCTGAAAACCTTCAGCTCTCATGGAAGGTAGTGGGAGTTATGGTTGCTCCCTCCCTGCGAAAATCATGTGTAAAATCTGGCCCCACTGAAGTCAATAGGCATTTTTCACTGACTTCGACAGAGTCAACATTTCACTCTAGGTATCTAACTTTAGGGACCTATGTTTGAAAATGTTAGCCAAGTGTTCTAGGTTAACATTTTAAATGAAGTGAAACTGTCTTTCCGAAAGGATGATAGTCACATAGATATAACACATTTGTTCAGATATAGAACTCTAAGCTATTGGGTACAAACTGAAATGAATGGAGTTTTTAATTTCACTTTTACTGTAGTAAACACATTGAAATATTGACTTTTTCACAACTGGCAGGCTTGAACACAACTTTTTAACCACAAACATTTGTTATAATCTACTTTGCTCTTTATAGCAGCAACTATGAGTTAGCTTGTCCCAGAACCTGTCAATAGAAAATGTTTCAGTGTTTATTTATATTTGACATTTAACTGCTATTAAAGACAAGGCAGTGGGTCTGATCCTGTTCTATTGAAATAATGGCAAAACTCCTCCAGATTTCAGTGCTGCAAGTTCAGGTCCAGTATGGATTTTTGTCTCTGACAAAGATACAGTAGTTAGTATCTTTTAACCTGTGAATTACACAGAAACAATATATAATTAATTGGCCAGCTAATAAAAGTTAGTGCGGATGTGTGTTTAAAGCATCCTCCTGGGAATCTGTTCAGTTTTGGTGTGTCTTAAGAGCTTGAGGATAACATTTCATCTTAGGTAATTATTCTGAACCAGTTTTCTCTTCATCATAGCACTTACATAAGATAAATATCTGTTTCTTTTGCTCAGTTTTGTTGAATTGCACAAATATATCTAGTCACCATCTCTGCTTGTGTGTAGAAGGGTCAACAAAATATTTTCATATAACAGCACTAACATTAATTAAAGCAACAAGTTATCATGGCAAGATAGCTTCTATTGCAAAGTGCAGACTTTTGAGGGGGAAGATGTTGCCTCATTGATAGACTTATTATTTAGCAAAGCTGCCCATAACATCAGCAAAAAAAATCTTGAAATGAACAAAAACTGAGAATGGGATAATTTTTTAGAGAAGGAAATTATCATTTTGTTTTACCATACTATACTATTGGGTTTTTTTATTTAAATGTTGAGCTAGATAATAGAATGCACTTTATGCTTTGTGGCTTGCTAACACACATCCTGACTGTCTGTTTAAATGTAAGAGTTGGAGAACCTTTGTGACTACTTATTATAATTCAGGGATCTTGTCTTTTGTATATTAAGGAGATTTTGCAAAGCAGCCTGTTTCAGTGATAAATACTTGGGATTCATCATAATTGTATCGTTATTAACTTTATCATACTCTTCACAAGTTAGATCTGTGCTCTGAAATCTGTTCCATTATCATCATCTTGTCCTGCATGGAAATTTATTTAAAATGTTACTCTTTTGAGTTCTCTGTATACCTAGTATTAGTGAAAATCTTCGTGTTAAGTGATAATGAAGAATACTCTGTTCTAGGGTTTATTTACCAAGAAAAAACAATTGTAAATGTTTTAGGATAGGTTTCTTATTTTGTGAAATTTTAAATATAAAACTTCTTAAAATTTTTGATTAGTGTGTTGTGATTTTAGCACTACATCAAATATTGTTTTTCTACAAGAAACTCATCTTGTTGGGGATTTGATTCTTGGCTTTTGTTGTAGTCAAAAACAAGTGACATTTCTGTCTAGTTTTTCAAACAGGATTTTTAATGTGCCACTCCTGCATCCAAAATCTTACATCACTTTAATTGTTCCTCCTTTGCTGCTTTCCTACACTTATACTTGTATAAGGAAGTTTAGTAGAAACAGAACATTCTTAAGTAATTAAATAAGACAAAAATAAATTGCTCTGCTTTGACTTGTAAATTAGATTTATTTTATTTGTAAAATCCATTTCCTAATTTATTTATTTTTATGACTTTTAGTACTCTACACAGTTCTGTTTCTCAGATTTTTGTGTGCTATATGTTGTTAAACATAAATACCCCCCATCATTTATATTTTTGAATTGTAATGCATATTTAACTTAAGGATATTCTAAATCAGCATTCCAACAACCTGTTACTCATAATGCAACTGAAATATTTCTATTAACAAGGTAACAAAAATCCTCTTTTAAAAGAAAATAATTAATTCAATAACAGCTCAATTTTTATAAACATTAAGAGTAAGAAACTTGACAGTCTTATTTTCTCAACACTCATTTCTAAATTCTGTGCCCACCTCTTCCAAATTCTGTGCATTTTTGTTTCTTGAAATATTTTTATTTGTTCTGAAAAACTATCCAATTGTTTGTAATACAAACAGCATGCAACATTAGTAACCCTTTCAAGGAATGGATAAAATTGAAACCTTATGTTTCTAAGTAGTTAATAAGAGTAGTAGAATCAATAATGATGATCAATGTTTATCGCAAACAGGCTGGGGGTTTTGTTGTTGTTGTTGTTTAATCTACTTTTACAATGCTGCACTCTCTTTTAAACACAAAAATGTAATTCAGTACTTCCAGTGTCAAGACTGATTCTTCTCATGAAAGGCCTTCAATACTTTACTTTCCCTCTTACAATTAAAAAATTGCAGGTTAAATTGCTTTTTTGCCTATTTGAATAAACCATATTTAGAAGATAATTAAATTATCGTTTATAACAGGAACAAAAAATACTCCTCCTTTTGGTTTGGAACATTTAGAGTTCTTGAATTGAGATACCTATAACGTGTATATATTTCTAAGTATTCCTATGCTATTAACTTTCCATGAGCAATTCTACAATATTATATGGTTTGCAGCTCTAAAATTTTATTGTAAAATTGCTTGTGGAAAGTTAAATAACAGTACGTCGCAGATATCATACCTCTACAATCTAAGTTTTTGCAATTACAATATATACTTCTTAACATCATCTACAGTTTGGCAAATACAAAACTGTTCCAGTTCCATGAGGAAATCAAGCACTAAAGCAAAGCTGAGCACATTTACTAGAAATCATATGTAAAAACCTGCAACTCAGAAACTTTACCAACTCAAATATACTTTCCAAACCCTTGCTATCTCTGTAGCTGTATCTTAGTAACCGGATCCCCTTGCTTACAGCACGCTATATGGCAAACCTTTCACTAACTGATACTGTAACTGTAAAACTTTTCCTAATTGTTAGGAACACAGTTCCACTAGTTTGATATTTGCCACCAATTGATCTAGTAGCACAAACTCTTCCAGTGACTGCTTCTTTCCTCTCATTGTCTGTGCTCTCTCCCAAGGCCACCGTGAAGCTTTCAAACTACCTTTTCCTGCCATGAATTCCTAACTTTATAAATCCCCCTTACTAGCCATCTGGCTCTATGCTAAGAGGCAAACAGTTCAACAAGTGCCTAGTCATCAGCAGCCCCCCCATCGCCTCCTGCCTTTACTCCTAGAGGCAGAATTGGCACCACTTTCAGTTGAGTTTTGCTAGTTTCTTACCTCAGGGCCTTCATCCTCTCTTCCCTCCCACCCCACTTGCTGTAGTTTTTGCTGCAGCTGCAAGCACAGACTGACTGTGTGTGCAGGGGGCTCTCGCGGCAGCTCACTCCCTCCCCCCCGCCCGTGAATATGTTCCAGGCGCCTCCATGCGCCCAGGCTCTGCCGGGGGCTGTTTGTCAGGTAAAGCAGCTCGATCCGGTAACTCATAGCAACCGCAACCCATAGCAACAGCGCGGGAGGGTGGACAAGGGAGGGGAGGGAGACGCAGCAGTTTGCAGGTTCTCGGCCCCAAGAGCCAGAACCCCAAAGTCTCATGCGTGAGATCTGAGTCTGGACACTCACCCGCCCCCACTTTAAAAATACAAAAGCACCAACCCCCAAGAAAGCAGAGTTTGGAGGAGGGTTCCTGGGGAGCGCTGCAGGGATCGGACATTTTTAGGGCGCTGCTGGTTTATTTTTAAATGTATCCGCCCCCCCCCCCCCATGAATGTAAAACAAAAGGCTGGGAGGGGGGGTGCGTGCGTGTGAGTCAGGCTGTGAGAATGGGATGCTGCAGGAGCAGGAGGGAGGCTGATGGAATTCTTTGTTATGCAAAAACCCAGGCTGCTGGGCTCCTCTGGGCAGGCTCCGAGCCAGAGGAAACGTATGGGGGGGGGGGGTGTACAGAGCAAAAAGGGGGCGCTCAGGAGCGGCAGCTGGGAGTGAGCGTGATCCCAGAGGATGCGCCGGTCCCTTCGATTAGGGGTAGCCTGCTCCTCTTTGCAGTTACATTTCAAACCCCAGTCAATGCAATTACCAGAGCATGGCCAACACTTTCCTGTTTGCTGCCCTCAATATCCCCACCTTCCATCAAATCGTTATGGCTTTATCTAGTTGCAGCGACACTTGTGCCCCCATGAATTCTTTCCCCCCAGGACTGGAAGGAACTGATGCTCTGTGAGGTGGGTTTTTTTTTTTTTAAAGTAAAATAATAGCAAAATAATCTCTGTGCATTGCTCACATGACAAGCCAATGCAATAGTTTCCCCAGGAATTGAAATTAGGGGGAGTGTTCGAATTTACAGGGGGGGAGTCAGGGCCAATGAGATATATAAAAGAGATATGAATAAAGTAAATATTTTGTTAGGATAATGCAAATTTAACACAAGGATAATGCAAATTACACCAAAACACATAACATATCTAGATTTCTAAAAATATATATATATATATTTTAAAATGTATTTAATTTAAATTGACTTTTGAAAAGTAAGCTATCGTGGGATAAGAGGGAAGTCCTCTCATGGATCAGTAACTGGTTAAAATATGGGAAACAAAGGGTAGGAATAAATTATCAGTTTTCAGAATGTAGAGAGATAAATAGTAGTATCCCAGAGGGGCCAGTACTGGGACCATTACTATTCAACATACTCATAAATTATCTGGAAAAATGGGTAAACAGTGAGGTGGCAAAATCTTCAGATGATACAGAACTATTCAAGATAGTTAAGTCCCAGGCAGACTGCGAAGAGTTACAAAGGGCTCTCACAAAACTGGGTGACCGGGCAACAAAATGGCAGATGAAATTCAATGTTGATAAATGCAAAGTAATGCACATTGGAAAACAATCTCAATTATACATACAAAATGAAGAAGTCTGAATTAGCTGTTAACACTCAAGAGAGAGATCTTGGAGTGATTGTGGATAGTTCTCTGAAAACATCCGCTCAATGTGCAGCAGCAGTCAAAAAAGCAAACAGAATGTTGGGAATCATTAAGAAAGGGATAGATAATAAGACAGAAAATATCATATTGCCTCTATATAAATCCATGGTATGTGTACACCTTGAATACTATGTGCAGATCTGGTCACCCCATCCCAAAAGAAAGAGATTGGAAATGGTAAAGGTACAGAGATGGGCAACTAAAATGATTAGGAGTATGAAACAGGAGAATAAATAAAAATGGAAATTTTCATCTTAGAAAAGAGACGACTAAGGGGGAATATGATAGAGGTCTATAAAATCTTGACTGATGTGAAGAAAATGAATAAGGAAATGTTATTAATCCTTCACATAACACAAGAACTAGCAGGTTTCAGAGTAGCAGCCGTGTTAGTCTGTATCCGCAAAAAGAACAGGAGTACTTGTGGCACCTTAGAGACTAACAAATTTATTTTAGCGTACTCTTTCGTGGGCTACAGCCCACTTCATCAGATGCATAGAATGGAACATATAGTAAGGAGAGATATATACGTACAGAGAACATGAAAAGGTGGGAGTTGCCCAATCAACTCTAAGAGGCTAATTAATTAAGATGAGCTATTATCAGCAGGAGAAAAAAACTTTTGTAGTGATAATCAAGATGACCGGTTTAAGACAGTTTGGACAAGAAAGCGTGAGGATACTTAACATGAGGAAATAGATTCAATGTGTGTAATGGCTCAGCCATTCCCAGTCTCTATTTAAGCCTAAATTGATTGTATCTAGTTTGCATATTAATTCAAGTTCAGCAGTTTCTCGTTGAAGTCTGTTTTTGAAGCTTTTCTGTTGCAAAATTGCCACCTTTAAATCTGTTACTGAATGGCCAGAGAGGTTGAAGTGTTCTACTGGTTTTTGAATGTTATGATTCCTGATGTCAGATTTGTGTCCATTTATTCTTTTGTGTGAGACTGTCCAGTTTGGCCAATGTACATGGCAGAGGGGCATTGCTGACACATGATGGCATATATCACATTGGTAGATGTGCAAGTGAATGAGCCCCTGATGGCGTGGCTGATGTGATTAGGTCCTATTATGGTGTCACTTGAATAGATATGTGGACGGAGTTGGCATTGGGCTTTCTTGCAAAGATAGGTTCCTGAGCTAGTATTTTTGTTCTGTGGTATATGATTGCTGGTGAGTATTTGCTTCAGGTTGAGGGTGCTGTCTGTAAGCAAGGACAGGTCTGTCTCCCAAGATCTGGTAGAGTGAGGGATCATCAACCTATCCTGAAAGTAGATCTTTCTAGGAAGCAGTTCTGCAGAAAAGGACCTAGGGGTTACAGTGGATGAGAAACTGGATATGAGTCAACAGTGTGCCCTTGTTGCCAAGAAGGCTAACAGCATTTTGGGCTGTATAAGTAGGGGCATTGCCAGCAGATCGAGGGATGTGATCATTCCCTTCTAATCGACATTGGTGAGGCCTCATGTGGAATACTGTGTCCAGTTTTGGGCCCCACACTACAAGAAGGATGTGGAAAAATTGGAAAGAGTCCAGCGGAGGGCAACAAAAATGATTAAGGGGCTGGAGTACATGACTTATGAGGAGAGGCTGAGGGAACTGGGATTGTTTAGTCTGCAGAAGAGAAGAATGAGGGGGGATTTGATAGCTGCTTTCAACTACCTGAAAGTGGGTTCCAAAGAGGATGGATCTAGACTGTTCTCAGTGTTACCCGATGACAAAACAAGGAGTAATGGTCTCAAGTTGCAGTTTAAGTTGGATATTAGGAAAAACTTGTTCACTCAGAGAGTGGTGAAGCACTGGAATGGGTTACCTAGGGAGATGGTGGAATCTCCTTCCTTAGAGGTTTTTAAGGTCAGGCTTGACAAAGCCCTGGCTGGGATGATTTAGTTGGGAATTGGTCCTGCTTTGAGCAGGGGGTTGGACTAGATGACCTCCTGAGGTCCCTTCCAGCCCTGATATTCTATGATTCTATGATCTTTGATGATGCGCTGGAGAGGTTTTAGTTAGGGGCTGAAGGTAACGGCTAGTGGGCGTCTGTTATTTTCTTTGTTCGGCCTGTCTTGTAGTAGGTGACTTCTGGGTACTCTTCTGGCTCTGTCAATCTGTTTTTTCACTTCAGCAGGTGGGTATTGTAGTTTTAAGAATGCTTGATAGAGATTTTGTAGGTGTTTGTCTCTGTCTGAGGGATTGGAGCAAATGCAGTTGTATCTTAGAGCTTGGCTGAAGACATTGGATCGTGTGGTCTGTGCTGGATAGAAGCTGGAGGCATGTAGGTAAGTATAGCGGACAGTAGGTTTCTGGTATATGGTGGTGTTTATGTAACCGTCACTTATCAGCACAGTAGTGTCAAGGAAATGGACCGCTTGTGTGGATTGGTCTAGGCTGAGGTCAATGGTGGGATGGAAATTATTGAAATCATGGTGGAATTCCTCAAGGGCTTCTTTTCCATGGGTCCAGATGATGAAGATGTCATTAGTGTAGAGTAGGGGCATTAGGGGAATGAGAGCTGAGGAAGCGTTGTTCTAAGTCAGCCATAAAAATGTTGGCATACTATGGGCCATGTGGGTATCCATAGTAGTGCCGCTGACTTGAAAGTATATATTGTCCCCAAATGTGAAATAGTTGTGGGTGAGGACAAAGTCGCAAAATTCAGACACCAGGTTTGGCATGTAACTAGTTCACAAAACTGGGGGGGGGGGTTTGGGGAAATTCAAGGGGGGTGTAGGGAAATCACAGCCAATGCAATTTCGTTAGTCCTTCCTTTATATTAGATTAGAAAACCTAGTGTCTGCAATGAGAGTGCGAAGTCTGGGACGGAGCTGGGAAGAGAGCATTGCCTCTGTGCAAGATGAGGAGACTCTATCCTGCCTGGGCATGGGGCAGGCACTGCTTCCCAGCGCTAAGTCTGCCTGACCCTATTGGGCCTAGAGAGCTCTTGGTACCTCTGTGTGTAATTCACCTAGCCGCCGGAAGAAGGCGCTGCCAGGCAGAGAGCCCGCACAGGTAGATTGAACGAGCTGAGAGCAGAGCCCAAAACTGAGCCGCCGCCACCGTCCCCTCCCTGGGACATTCGACTCCAGCAATCTGCTCCCCAGCCCCTCTTAACAATGCACTAAATCTCTGTGGCGGGTGACAGGGCTCTTCTGGTTTGTATGGGACTCTCCCAAAAGGTGGAGCTTACAGAGTATGTTCCAGACACAGAGAGTTTAATGAGCTGATTGCATTTCACACACACACACACACACACACACACTCTCTCTCTCTCTTCCCAGACCTGGGCATCTCTTTAGCCAAGGAAAAGGATCCATTGCTACAAAATACATATAGATCCACCTTCCCCCCGTGCAGTGGCAGTTATTGCTGGGGTGTTAGACTGTGTGTGAGAAGAGGCAACAGCTTTCTGACGGGCCCTCTCCTTAATTCCTCCCCCGTTCCTCCCACACACAGCAGCTCTAAGCCTTTTAATTAATTATTTTTTTTAAACTAAAGCAATTACAGAAAAGTGCAAATCTAACTCTTGACATTTAACACTTCGCTGTGGCAGGCAGGCTGCCTTGAAATGGGGGCCTTTCTGCGGAACAACAAGAGCCAAAAGGCCCTGTGTCATGGAGTAATGTAAGACACAATCTCGCCTGCAAATGCACAATGAATCGGGAAGGATTTATGTAATTAATTGACCAGTCTTAACCTGTTATCGTGATGTAAGGAATTTGGAACTCATTAATTTGGGCCCTGACAGATTTCATATTAGAGCTGGCAAATATGGATTGAACCTCTTATTCTTACAGCAGCTGGAATGTCCATGACAGTGAGGATTAGTGAAGAAGACCTATTGCTGGAGTCAAACTGCCTCTTTTGTAATCAGCAGCCCTGCTCTGCATTAAAGGGATAATGGGTGATAGGGGAGACAAAAAAAGTGTGTGTGTGTGTGTGTGTGTGTGTGTGTGTGTGTGTGTGTGTGTGTGTGTGTGTGTGTGTGTAGAGAAGATATTACCCTGGCCCTTTTGCTCACTCTGCTAATATTTATATAGGTCCCAAGCATTTGCAGCGGAGTGGAAACCTTAATACCAATCATAATGAGAGTGCAGCTACCCAGAGCTAAAGGGAGAGGACAAGGCCACAGGCTGAAGATGTTCTGGGGGAAGTTTAAGGTTGAAAATGTGAAGAGGTGGGCGTTTCTGCAAAACATTCTCTAGCTGTAGCGCAAAGCCTGAGAGTCAAAGGCTGCAGAAGCCAGGAGATTCTAGGTTTAGGCCAAGAGGGAGTTGGTGCAGTGCTCTAATTGTAAGTGAGCACACCAGGGCAACTCATTATGGAGGCTGGCCTTCTCTGGAGCACACTTACTGTCTCCTAGACAGTGGGCTACACACAATCTTGTGCAAAAATAATGAATCTGTTGAGGTGCCTGTACTTTAATATGTGCCTTAGTCCCTCTGTGCAGAATTTATGAGTCATCTCTTCAGTAGTGTGGAAAGGTGGTTTTATGGTTACGGGATTGGATCAAGAGATCTAGGTTAAATTTCTGGCTTGTCCACAGACTACTGGTGTGACCTTCGCAAAGCTTTTAATTCTTCTGTGCCTCACTTTTCAGTTTTAAAATGGAAGATAATAATACTGCCTTTCCCATCCTTTGTCTGTTTTCCCTATTTAGGAACTGTCTCTGATTATGTGTTCGTAGTGTCTAGCATAAAGAGACCCCAATCTTCATTGTGGTCTCTGGGCACTAATGTAATAATAAGGTTTCCTAAGCTCAAATCAGGCTTTCATCGATGTACAGGCAAAAATTAACTACATTCAAAAAAGGCCACCTGTTGGTTCAAAGAGGACATAATTTTAACCTAAGTTGTACGTAGGAAAGGGCACTTTTTCAACTTGAGTGTAAACAGCAGACAAGATGATACTAAAGTAACAGTAACAATCCACTATTTGAATGAAATCCTGGCCCCACCAAAATCAATGGAAGTTTGGTCATTGACTTCAGTGGGGCCACCATTCCATCCTTCATCTGGTCTAGGCAGAAATGTGTATTTACCCTCTATAAATAAACTAAACTTTTAATGACACATACATGTTTGTATTCTTCAGGTACAAAATATCTGAAGCAAAAATGAATTAGTTTGGAAGGTATGACTATACTGAAATATAATACACACAGTTTTTGCCTTGCATTGTATGTTAATCATCTCAGAACAAAATAAAAATCTGATCTTAAGGTTTCTATGACACTTGATTTTTTTTTAACCAACATATATCGTGCAAAAACCTTCACCCTTACTAATAATAACCACTAACTTTCATTTTGCAAGCATCCAAAATACCAGATAATATTAAGGAAAGAATGTAAATGATTCATACTTTGAATTTGTTCACCTGAAAGAATCAAAAAGGATAAAAATACTTAAAAATACAGGTCCTACAAATAAACAAAACCTTAAACGTGCTTTGTTTTGTTGTTTTTAAATAATGTTAAGCTTCACCATATGCCAACATATTTAATTTAACAAGGAAATTAGTTACGCTTGATCAACATTTAACGAGAGTAAAAATTTGGTAAAATGTATGCTTACAGTGTAAACTGAGCCGTTTGCTATTCTTGATCACTAAGAAAAGCAAGTACAGAATTGGTGAAGCAACTGTTAGGACAGATTCATGTAAATCTGTAAAAGATAAATGTTGTCTTACCTGTGGATAAATAAGATCTCCATGGCATATGTTAAGATTAATGTACCAGGAAGCAATAAAAAGTTACACTTTAAAGGGGTATGAGCAACTTGCAATCTGGTCTTTTTTTAATAAAATGAATTAAACCTATTATCAGTATTATTATCTGACATTTATATGGGCAGTCTAAAGGCCACCATTGTGCTAGGCACTATCCAAATGCATAATAAATGATAGATCTGCTTAAAGAGCACATATCTAACCGTATTTTTGGTACCTCATTTGCCCCCTGCCAAATGTTGTGGTTTCACAGCCATATTTGCCTATTTTTAATGCTGTTCTCTTTCTTTTGCTATTGTGCAGAAGACCCACACAAATAAAAGAGAGACCTAGTGCACTGACTATGCAGGGGAACCACTGAAAGTGACTAGATACAACTTGCTGTCAAATGCACAAAGTAGAGAAACCAGAAAAAAAGGGAGAAATGTTTTTTCTCTAACGTCTTTCAGTAAATTGTATTAGTAACAATAGTAGGTAAAAAATTTATAGACAGAAATGTCATTTTTAAGTAGATGGGGTCTGGTTCGGTGCATTTAGTGTTCCTTCTAAGAACTTTATCAGTTTTCTGCGCAATAATTTATGACTTGCCAAAGAAAGATAAAAGGTCTAAGACTGTTTCCTTCCAGATACAAGCTGGAGTCTGGATCATTTTCAAATACTATCAAGATGTATTTTTATTTGTGAAAACATGGTAGACAAACTGTCTACTCTAGACAAAGGAAAGTGTTTGCTTCTCTGACCATTCTGGTCTTCAGGCAGACACTGGGAAGATCCATTTACATTTACATATAAGGTAAACAAAGCTACACACCACCAGGAGAGAGAAATTTTATCTGAGCTATCAAGAGAGGGGTCTGCCCTCAAGTGACAAGCAACTGACTCAACTGATTATGTACAATATTACTGTACGATAGAAGTTTAACGAGTGAAGTTTTTTCTGAAAGCCTGTGACCCACCAGTGATTAATATCATTGTTAATTGTATGTATGTATGTATGTATGTATACCACATACAGAATAATGGGGTTTTTTTCTATTATGCTTTACAATCTGAGACCAAACAAAGGGAGAAACATGTCTCTCCCAGACAGGCGGGACCATCACAGCAATCTATCTGTCACCAATGAAATTAAGTAAGGTGTGACAACAACAATAGAAGCTTCATTTACATTAAATCAGCAAAGGAATGGGAAGCCCACAGGAAGGGAAGAATAGCATGAGGTCATCCTGCCTCTTGAAACAAGGTCACTGAACTTTGAGAGATTTAAGCAGAGACAGAAAGCCATTTTGGCATCCATCACTGGACAGACACAAGGGGCCAGAGCTCTTGCAAGCTGAGAAAGATGGGTCCTTCAACCAAGGAGGGATTGCAGTCTCTGAGAACTGAATATAGATGAGAACCTGCATGGGCAAAGATCTTTCACCTAGGAAGACAAGGGAACCCAGCACCTTCTGCTTCTGTGAAAGGTCCTGATTGAAGGAAAGTCAGCCTGGCTGGGAAGAAGAATGACTGGCAAGAGGAACCATCTTGATTAAAGCCTGTATCGTGCTAGATTAAGTTTTAGACTTTAAAATGTGTTTTCACTTTTATTTGCTTTTAACTATCTCTATTTTTATTTCTTTCACTTGGCATCACTTAACCATGTCCTATTGTTAACAAATCTGTTTTATTTTTACTATAAACGAACTCAGTGCTGTTTGAAGGGAAAGGTATTTTTACCCCAGTCAAGTTAATAAGCTGTAATGTGCTTTTGTCTCTTTAAGGAGCAAACAGACCTTATTATTTCTCTGTCTTGTCCAGGAGAGGGCTGGGCACTTGCAGAGCACCCCGTTTGGGTAAAACTTGTGACTGGGAGGCACCCTGTAAGTAGTAACTAAAGCTGGTGGTGGCCAGGATGGGGCCGTTGTGCTAGAGACAGGATGCTGGAGCCTGAGTTGCTGATCCAGGGATGTACAGCACACAGACGCTTGGGTGTGACCTGCATGTTTGTCTGCTGGCTGCTGGTGTCTAGGCTGTGAGCCACAGTGTCGGGGCATTTCATGCATCCAGGGTTACAGGGCAGACAGTGATCCCCATCACTGGTCTGGATTGTACCCCGTGCCCTACACATTATGCCAGTAGTGTGCAATGTAGTTGGAGCCCTATTGTGGAATCAGAGTGTCCCCACCAGGAGGATAGTATGGAACAGCTACTGCATTTTAATGCATACGCTAGCTGTTTCACACTATCCTGTGAATTCCCCATGTAGACAAGCCCTCAGTGTTTTTTGTAGACACAGGACAATATTTTGCTTTTTGTGGTATTTAGCAACATTTGGGGCCCATTTCTTCTCCCTGGGGAATTATTAGTATGTCTAGATGGGTTGTAAAGTAGCACAGCATGGAGTACTTTCTCCAGCACTCTCAGAGTGAAATCCTAACTCCACGGAAGACAATGGGAATTTTGCCACATTGATTTCACCAAGCATCAAAAAACAGCGTCATCCATACTGTACCTCCTGTACAGCAATTGGTTGGCTAGTTTCATAGTATAGGGCTGGAAAATGCATTAGACATGCTGCTCATATTAAGCTTCCCAATTATTGCTGCTACTTCTTGATATAAAAGATGGCACTTCAGTATCCTTTGTTAACAATTAATTAAGCCTCAGAACACCTCAGGAGGTAGGTACTATTGTTTTACAGATGGGAAAACAAGCTGTAGAGCACTTAAGTGACTTACCCATGGTTGCACAGAAAGTCTGTTGCGATGTTGGAAAGCAATAACAAGTGTCTGTTTCCTATTTCTGTGTTATAAAGGACTTCCCATTCCCAATGGGAGATGCTAGGTAACAAGCTCTTTTGAAAATCTGGCCACAACTGTGGATGCAGAGTACTTCTAAAAATATGATTTCTGGGGCCATAATTTTTGGATGCCCAACTCAAGACATCTCAAAAACACCTAATTTTCAGAGGACAATGAGCACCCACCCACTCAAACTCAAGGCACTCAAACAGCAGGGCATCCAAAATCACTAATCATGTTTGATAACATTGGCCAAAGTATTTTTCAGGCTTCAGCACTCATAGTAGAGGTCTGTGTTTATTTTGGGGAAGAGAGAAGCAGTGTAGTCACCTTGCTGATTACAGAGTCAGAGAAGGGGAGAGAATTAGTGTACGCTTGTACATATTGGTTAATTCTGTCGATGTAGCCCATTTTCCTTTTAGGGAAGCTAGTAGCAATGTTGTAGTCTTGTTAATATCAATAGCTGTTATCATTGGAATTGGTGCCTGAGAAAGCAGGATTAGTGTTGATTAGAAATTGTAGGAAACATATTGATTTTTGGGCAATCCTGCAGTCATTAGTAGCCCCTACTAAAATTATTGGGACTACTGGCATAAGTAACGACTACTCATTGAGTAATTGTTGCAGAATCAGCTCTTAAATATACCTTATAATAAATCTGGGCCACATAGGGTTGTTAATTTCAAGCAGAACTCCCCATAAATGGGAGTTTTGTTGTTCAAATTATGCTATGATATGCCCTCCATTATTATTTTCTCATATAATAAAATTAGTTCTTGAAAATTGATCTTATTTTACAACTTATCATTTTAGAGATATGAAACGTATAGCACATGACAATCAATTTAACCAAATACACTGAAAGTGTGTTGAGATGTATATTTTATTTTCTGAACAGGTCTTTTCCCCTTAATGCCTTTTGTACAGGTTTTTGGCCAGGAAGAATTATGCAAACAGCTTGTGTTTGAAAACAAAACAAAATTTTGTTTCTTATTTCACAGGTATGTGTTTGCATGTTACCAGAAATGACATGCACTTACAGAGTAAGATTTTTGTCTTCCATTGCCAACAAGCAATTACAGAGAAACGCATATTTTCTTGTTCTATATTTAAGACTTATTTCTGCACCCTTGACTGACAGGAAGAGTCCTTATGCCTATGACTAAGACACACTTGAGTAGGATTTTACAGGATTGGCCCTGATTTTGTATTCTTCACATAAAACAATACAGCTTCTTTTCATTAGCTTTAAACTATGGCGGACCTGGCATAAAGACAGCCTGAAACTCAAGGAACCACAGTTGAGTCCTTTACTCCTGTCCACCCTCTGCTGTGCCCATTGGTGTCAGGGGCGGCATCTGAGGACTTTAGATGCTTTCCCATATGTCTGTCTGTCTCCCTATCTAATCACAGTGGCCTCTGAATGTATTACAATACATTGAATAAAGGCCAGAATTTGTAAATAATTTAACTCTTGTTCTGTCCCTCTATTCCATGAGCCTGTAGTAAGAGGCTCTTTCTCTTCTTTCCCTTGAGTAACATCTGTTCGCTTAGTATGATTTTCATATTAGTCTTCCCCTCCTTGTTTCCCATCTCCCTGGGTGGGGTTGGTTCTGGTGAGAAAGATCTGGGTCTTACATTTCCTTCTGAAGATTCACTTGCTTAAGTGCTTTGCTGGATCAGGGTCAGAGCGTTCAGCATTTGCAGGATTGAAACCATAAAGATCAAGACCAGAACTTGGAGTTCAGTCCAAAATTCTTTGGGAAGTCAGTGCAGTATGCAGAAAGCATTGAGGGGCTGTGTTTGCATTGACCTGTGTTACTTAACAGGATAGTTGTCATATTGTGCACCAGCTGAAGTTTCTTCAGAGACATTGGATTAATTCCCAGCTACAGTGCATTGCAGTAACAGGCAGGATGTCACAAATGTGTGGATCATTGTGTCTTGGTCCATGTCTGTTCAGATGAGGTTTAAGCCTTCTGGCTAGCAGGAGGAAGATTTTCTGGTTTAGAATGACCCAGAAACTGTTCATTAACCCTCAGTTGTTATCATTTTGGCCAGTCCTCTGAACTCTTTCCCTGTTTTACTATACTCATGTCTGTTTTGCTTTGGTTTAGCTTCCACCAGCCGTTCTTCAACCACATGCTAATTTTGGGATCCCTGATGGGAGCAATGTCTAAGATCTGGGTGTTGTCTGCATATTTTGGCATGTGAGTCCATGATGTTTCACAGTCTTTCCCAGGCTTAAGTCTCAGAGCTCTCCTGTCATGTAGGAAGGTACTAATAGTATATGGATGTAGAAGCTTGAAGTACAGAGAGTTCAAGAGTTTGACTTACCTAAGGTTGCATGGCAAGAGACAAATCTTTCCTTTAGTTACAAGACTTAGGAGACCCCAGGGGTCAGTTGTTCATGTGAGAACGGCAAGCAGGACCTCCTGAGATGTGCGAAAATTTATCTTCTGTTAGAGGTGAAGGTACTCAGTTCGTCCCAGGAGGCCCTCAGAATCTTTCAGGATTAGATGTGTTAATTGTAAATTCTTCCAGGCCTGGACCTTGCCCTTGTATTTGTCTGTGAAACACACATTTGATGCTACATGTGGTAAATAATAAATAATGACTTTAGACACCTGCTGCACATGGGATTATGAACTGATTCTCCCTCCTGATTAATTTCCCGTTCCAAGATGCCAACTGTGCAATTTTCCTGGAATATGTCAGTAGCTGGTATGATGGCCTCTGCTACTTTCTTTTATACTATACAGCATTAACTGTTGGGATACTGTCATCTGCCATATACAATGTATTTTACAGCACAGAGGAAGAATTTTAATAAGACCTCCAAGGGGCTTGCTGCTATTTTTTAGTGGAAAGGTTTCCTACAAAGAAAGTGAACTGAAGCTCCCAAGAGACAGCAGGAGAAAACACTCCCACTGAGAAGAGCCTGTGTCATCCCATTTTATTGTCTATATGTCACTACAACACTCACATGATTCTGACAAGCTGTTCTTTTCTGCCTTAGCTAGTGCTGCTTAATGTCATTTTCTTGGTTGAACATCTTCATTTCAGACTTGTTACAAGGCATTAACTAGTTTCTCGGTTTCCACATGTTGGCTATATGTTGCTTTGAATAACATTCTCCTTTCTCCTTCACATAAAGGTAAACTACACGTTTACTTGATCCACATTTTTTGTAGCACATCACAGAAGAAAAAGCTCTGTGACGTCTCCATCCAGATTAAGCATTTTAGAATCACATAAATGAGTTTGATGGGCAAACTAGACAACACTATTTCAATGAGTTACAAATAACAGAGAAAAGAACATTGTCCATGCACTGGCTCCAAATACTATACATTTAGGCCATCAATTTACTACAGTCATATGATTCTCTCTCATTGGTAAACCACCAGTTAGTCCATTTCTTAGTGCAAAATTACTGAGAATATCCTTTGAAAAGCAATGGGCAGCTCATCCAAGTGTTTCTCTTATTTTTGCTTGTGTATACAGTGAGTACATCCTGTTTGTATAATTTTGGACTTAGTACTGTTCCAGGAGAAGTGGATCATTCTGAGAGTTGGCAATCAATAACCTTACTCAGAGAATCAATCCGATTGAGGCCCCTTCTATAAACATTCATGTGGGTGGTCCTTATGGGTCCTATTCTGATACCTTTACTTGTTCAATAGCACATGACTTCACAAATAATCCTATTGATGTCAAGGGGCCTATTTGTGGTGTAAAGTACTGAACGTGAATAAAGGTATCAGGACTGTTTAATTCAGAGAGACTGTTGTGAGAACGTTTGCAGGATCCTACCCTAAGTGATGAACCTAGTCTGCAAAACAAATGCAATGGGCTTTGAAAATTAAACTGTCTCATGCTGCAAGGAGTGGCTTCCTTGAAATGCAAGTACCCTCTCTCCCTCCATGGAGATGGGGTGGGGGTCGGCGTTCCGCCTTGGCCAGCGCCTAGCAGCTGACTTAGAACTGGTGCACATCTCTGAGCGACACGTTATATTGACATAAATGGTAGTGTAGACATTCAGCAGGTGTGCTACAGCACCTCTTCAGCTTGTACCAAATGTGCACAACAGAGTAGGATCTCATATTTGGGGCCTGATCCTTACTTGCCTCAGAGTTATCTTTTGAAGTCAAGGAGACTACTCATGTAAGAACCGCGCATGTGAATACGGGTTTGCAGGGTGGGTTTGTGTTCCTGAACTGGTATTGCTTCACACTTCAATTATAGTCAGCAGCTATAGGGTTAGCCAACAAATTCTCTGCTCTCTCACATTGCAGTGCTCATTCATTCTCCACTAATATATATAGATATAAAGAAACGGAATGCTTTAGAAAGTTTGACTGAAAGCTGATAAATCATGTTTTCCAGATTTAACTTTTAATAGGGAACAGTGATATTTTTTGTGCATTCACATAACAAACTCCTAACTACTGCATCAGGTGTATTGAGTTTTTGTTTCATTTTGCTTTTAAATTGAACCTGAGAAGCGGATGTACATGAGCTGCCCTATTCTGAATCTTTGTCATCTCAGACAGCTCTGCTTATTGCCAGCTCATTTCACAGAGATCTATTTCAAATCAGCTCATAAATTATTAATCGTACAAGTGTAGGTCAGAGAGACACTAACCCTGACAATCACACCCTAATATTCTCTCTTTAGCATCAGAAATAAGAAAGGAGATAGGAATAATCAATATTCAACAACCAAGGTATATCTCACACAGATATGGTTATGTGCACTCAGAAAAAAAAATTCTATCTTTACAAAACCTGTCAGGTTGGCATTAATCTTGCATGATGAATAATGTGGCAATTTATGAATTTTTAACACCTTTAAAATGATGAAATTGTGGGAGGTGATATTCAAAAGTAAATTTTATCAAATCCGAGAATATTTCTGATCAAATGGAGAGATTGAATAATGTGTAGAAAAATATTTAAACATCAATTTAGTTCACACAGCAAGCAAGAGAGTTCAGATAGGTTTGTACTGGGAAGTAGTTCTGGTCACAAATAATTCGCTTGAAGATTTAATTATAATTTAAAGCTTAAGCAGTAAAAGGTAACAAACCAAATCCTGTAAGGTGTTGAGTGCCTCCTGAGACTGGGAGTCACGGATGCTAGCAATTCACAGGAGGCACGCTGTACCATACAGGCTGTTGGGCCAGACTGTGCTACCTCAACTTCCATTGTGTTGTATCTTATTTACGGAAAGCCCCACTGATTTCAGTGGAACTCCTTGCAGAGTAAGATACTAATCAGAGTGAATAAGGGAACTGGGGGAGAGCCTGGCCATTTATTAATACTGGGGTCTGAACCTGAGAGGTGCTAAGCAACAGTGACTCCTATTGACTTCACTGGGAGTTGTGGGCATTCAGAACAGAGTCAGGTCTTTATTCTGATAAAACGAACACCAAATAATATGCCTACACATTTATTTATTCGTTTTTGAGAGTGGCACAAATTATTGCTATTGGCTAATAATGAAAACTATAGGACCAATCCTGTCACAGATGAAGAGTTTGCCATTGAGTTTAATGGGAGTAGGGTCAGACCTTATCTTTAAAATTTCCTAACTTTGAAATGGCCAGACAAATACCAAACCAAAATGTTTCATTTATTAGCTGTCAGGAAGGAATAACTAACATTTTATGAATATTAAAAATATTTACAAGTTTCCAGGAACCATGGAACAGTTGTACATTTTAATTTTTCATTGTAAGTAAAATAAAAATGAAGATCAAGAACTTTATTTATTAACAAAAGGCATCAAACCTTTCGATGCAAACATTTTATTCAGTCTTTGTTGAACAGAAAATAAAATGTGTTTGTTTCCACAGATTTAGGAGAATTAACATGTCTGATTGTTAATATTTGATCCTTCTTTAATTATTTATGATGCCAAGGAATGAATCTGTCAAGTAAATAATGAAATGCGTACATGCAGCATATGTAATTAGGTTAGGTGCATAAATCCAAAGTGTTCACTTTGTAGTTGTCAGTGCAAAATTTATTAATAATGAGAAATGCTAAATGAAGAAAATCTCTAAGTCTACTCATTAGCGTAGGTTTGAGAAGTTGCTGAAAAAAAAAGTGGCCATTAGTCCTCTTTAGCTGCAGTTCATAGTTTAAAAATGTTGATAAACTGCTGTCCATTTTGCTCTTCCCTGCTTTGAACTTGTAACAGGAGCATCCTCTAAGAAGGGTGTTGAGAATGCATATTGTAACTTCGCTTTGTAAATAAATGTACAGCTATCTGACGATAGTAATGTATAGGTAGAGATTTTCTGCATCCACCCAGAATTTAAAATTCAATAGACTACGGCATGTTTTACTTTAGTGCCAATAAACACTAAAATAAAGTGAACCATGTTTGGGTGTTAGAATGTTAGGATCAGAAATGTGCAATAAATTCTCATATTTCAAAAAACAACAACAGGAACAATACTGCACATAGACTCATGAGTAGAGTGATGCTTGCCATGTTATGTACTTGCTTGTGTTGTGTTCTGTGCACTGGGCAGAACATGGAAGTGTGTGTTTGTGTGACGTGTGTAGTTCATTTAAAATGCCTAATTGTGGAGCAATGAAAATCCTTCTTTAGCTCACAGTCTGAGTCTGTAGCCAGTTTGTGTCCACACAATCAAAAAATTTAATGTATCACTTTATTAGCATGCCTTCAACTTGTTGTCTAGCTGCCTCTACCTTTTGTGGGGGAAGACAAAAAATGGTTCTATTTAACAACAAAAAAAAGCTACGAGTTCATGTCTTTTGGGGTACAAAAAAAGTGAGAAAAATACCTTTTTGAGACAAACACCCATCATTGTGGGACTCAGAATGAACATCTGTCAATCCCAAATGATATTTTGAGTTTAACTGCTAAATTTATGTTTAAAAAGTCTTTCAGTATGATGTCTGAATTACATAATTAGCACATGCAAATAATAAGACAATTATCTACACATGAGATGCTAACACATCAGTGGCATTTTGTTGTATTTTAATACATAATATCATATGAACCTTGTTGTTAAACCAAGTCATATTCTGGGGTCCAGAATGAAAATCATCTCAGGATGGCCATAAGATAAAAATATTTCAGCCCATCTAAATGACCCTAGCTAAGAGCATATGCTTTCTTTTTCAAGGCATCAAAATATCAAGAACACCAAAAGAAAACTGGTAGCCACCCATTCAACTCCGCAGCAAAAAGTTAGTTTGCAACCCCAACATTCTGCATCAGAATCACAAATCCTGTTATCTGCCATCAGGGCTAATCCCAGGACTAACGTTTCTTTGCCCCATATCAGATACTAACAATATTCATGTCCGCTAACCAAACCTAGAAGTTCATTGAGTTGTCCATCCATAAAATCAGGAACAGGCATGTAGTGATACAAAATGGTCTTGCTAAGACCTAATGCCTGAGGGGCAGATCACTCATATCAGACTCCCAGTTCTGCCTGAAAAAGACCAATTAGGTTATCCTGCCTCTATTCCACTGCCAGTGCAGGATTGCTCCCAACAGAATATTCCCTAGTGCTTTACCCAATCTAGTTTTAAATTACTCGAGTGCAAGGACTTCTATCACCTCCCTTGGGGGACTATTACAGTCTCAGGTCTCACTGGTAGGAAATCTTTCCTGTTATTCTGCCAACATTTTCCTGTGCTCTTTCATCCCAGCACTCCTAGTTACATCTTCTTGGACAACCCTAAATACCTTATCCTTAGTAGTTTCACCATTCCAAAATGTAATGACAGTTACTTTAATCTCTTGCAGAATTAATTGGCAAAGCTATTTAAATTCTCCTTAATTGTTTTAAACTTCCGGCAGAAGCGGTAAGACCAGAATGCCCAAGCTAAGCTCTCTCTCGTTTGTTTTGGGCCCCCTCAGCGACCCTGGGCTGGATTTTTGTTTTACCCCCCACCATGTCCTGTTGTCACACCCTTCACCTGTGTTATCAGACAGGCAGAAGTGGGAGCCTGAGAGCCAGATCTCGGATTAACCGAGGAGCCATAGCCTGAAATTTCTGTCTGCAACAAGTAACCTATTGATGGGGCTGCCCATCCCTTATGCAGCAGTTCAAGGTGATAAATCCTAGCTGCAGAATGATATGCTGCTGACATTTCCTATGATATTAATTAGATCCACCTTGTCAGGCTGGAGGGAATTTGCTTAACATTCATTAGGAATTTCTTACAGAGAGAGAGATAGGCATCTCCCCTCCTTCCCGCCCCTTTCTTTCGGCTTTGATTGACAGATGAGGTCAGGCCAGAGCCAGGTCTGCCCCCCCCACCCAGCATGCTTGAGGAGCCAGTCCCCGGGCTCCATGCAGCGAGGGGAGTGGGAGGGGAGGAGTATGAGCTCATTACACTGGACAAAAGCTCAGCTGCCTCGGGCTTCAGGCTGGGGGGGGGGTCCCTGCACCAGCCCGCGCGCAAAAGGCTGGCGAGGGCGCGACGCAAAAGCCATTTGCGGGCCCTGCAGTCATTTTTCCACGCGGAGGTAATGAAGTTGTCAGCGGAGCCCCGCTGTTCAGCTAGAGCTGCCAGCGTCCTCCCTACCCGCCCCGCGGCTCTGCAGACAGGCCCGCCTGCCCCGGCTCCTGCTGCGCGCGCACTCCTGCCTCTCCCGGGAGCCGCCGGCGGGCGCGGGGGCGGCTCTGTTCGGCCACGTGCGCTGCTGTCGGGCCCAGCTGGCAGCGCCGGGGCTGTTGTTAGGAGCCCACTGCTGGGCGCCCTTTTCGGTGCACTGGATGGGCCGGGCTTAGGGGACGGGTTGTTGGTATCAGTGGGGCAACAAGTGAGATCCTGGCAGAAACGGGGGAGGCCGTTGTGTTACGGGCCATGGGAGAGGAGGAGGAACGTACGGTTCCCGCATGAGCCGGGCCGGAGGCTCGGTCGCACCCTCTGGGTGGTTTTGCATTTCGATTGCACACGTGCTCGCGCACGTCCCCCGAGCGCTACATAACCCACCTGCTGGGGGACGGCGGCAGCCAAGCGGTGCCGGGCGTGCTGCAGCCGCTGTTCTGTTGGCGGTGGTAAAAGGGTGGGTGTTTTGGCCAAGGAGGCCAGAGCTCCTCCCTACACTCAAAAAGTGCCATGGGCGGAATCAGATATACCAAAGCAGATCAGACTGGGCCCCGATTTTTTTTTAAGATCATATTTGAAAAACTTCCTCCTGATAAGATTGCCCTGGAACTCTGTATATTGACATCAACATGAAAGGGAAAGCCCTGGTCACATTGGAAATCAGTTACTCCAAATGTGAAGCCAGATCTTCAGCTGGTGTCAGTGGCATAGCTCCCTTGAAGTTAATGGAATGACACTGATTGACACCAGATGAGGGTCAGGTGCTTGATTTTGAAACCGCTGAGGTGCACACTTTTAAAGGGAGCTCAATCTCTCTTCCATTTTTGTACTTGGCCTGTGTTGTGATTACAAAATTGTAAGTGCAAATGATCACATTTAGACAACTATTTGATTGGTTTGCAGGTTCAGTCAGGTTGTTAGAAATGTACGTTATTTAATTTGGGCCTGTAATTGATAGAGGGTGCAAAATTAGGGGCTAATAAAATTGATCCCACTAATAAGTATTTATCTGCCATGATAGTCTCATTTTTGGATCCTCAATTTATTTATCATTTTCAGGAAAGAATATTTTTTGTGCCCTCATGAAAATGATCAATGATCCTTTAGCACAGAAGACTCACAGGAGTAATTTATTTTGTAAGCAGTATTTTAAAACCAATGGTTCAATCATTTTAAAAGGTACAGAAGGCTAAAAAAAATCAGTTAGCTGATGTTTTGTTCTGCCTTTGTTCTTACCATGAGATTTTGCAGATCCCCAGAAATTTGGGAGGTCCATGGATTTACAGTGTATGATACATAGTAGTGTAACTAGCAGTGTTTATGCCTTTAGGATTTTCTTTTTTCACAACTTTAAATTCATTTAGAAATGTATATACACTAAAACAACTATTCTATCTGTATTTTTAGGCTACAGAGTTACTCTGCATGCTGGACATGTAGAGTAAAGGCTCCCCAAATATACTTGACATGATGCACTATAAATGATCCACAAATGGAGGAGTCCCTAAGTGTGCATTGATTCAATATACCATGACCATAGCAGCTCCTACAGAGATTTTACAGCATAGCATGCCAATGATCCATGGATTAAGGACTCCCTAAGTACACATTGACATGATAGACCAAAACAACTCCAGTCTATCGTGTCAATTATCCAGGGATAATGACAGTGTCTTATGCATGTTCATTGAGACTGGAGCTCTTACGGAAGAAACAAAATTGTTCGACTCTAGTCATATTGCCCTTCTTGGGTGCCCTAGGAGCTTGGCATATGTTCCCATGCTTCATAACCCATCTAAGGTGTATATACAACACTTTTACAGCACTGGCTGCTTTCTCCGCTTGGGTATATGTTTAGAGTAATGCTACTGAGATGCATATAGCTTCTTCATCTAGAGTACCACAGAATATCAGTGTTTTTATACAGAAAATGTATCACAATTTAAAGAGAAGAGTTTGGTTTTTAGGGAAAATTTAGTGAAGAATTGATTCAAAGTGAAGATGCATGTCAGACAGATGAGTAGCACTAGAGTCAGAGAAAACTTCCCTCCATCCCCAGTACAGAGAATAATGGGCAGGTGAATGGGTTGAGATAAATAACAATAATACTTTCCCGTTATACAGTGCTGTTCATCTTCAAACTGCTTCCTCAACAATAACTAATTAATCCTCACAACACCCTAAGAAGGTGCTAAGTAAACATTCTTATCCCCATTTTACTGATGGGGAAACTGAAATGTATAGAGAGGTTAAATGGCTTGCCAAGGCCAGTGGCACATCTGACGCTTGAATGCAGAAATTACTGGCCCCTAGTCCTCTCCTTCACCTCTAGACAAAGCTTGAACAGTCTGGACAGTAGATTATATGAGCCGAGGTTGACGTGCATAGAGAGTTTTGAAAACTAGCATGACAACACGGAAATGGATTTGGAGACAGAAGGGAAGTCAATGGTCAATAGTGTTCTTCCTCCAGCAAGAAAGTAGTCTGCTGTTGTCAGGATCTAGACCCCTCCTGAAGTTTATTCATTCAGGATTTAAAAGCCCAGAAAAAAAAAGAAATTTAGTAGTCAGGATGGATCAGAAGATATAAAGGTATAAATGGGATTTCAGCAGAGGCAGAGTCAAAGTGAGGATGATTTTTAACAATGTTCTGGAGGTAGAGATAAGGAAGTTTAGGCTCAGATTATCTACCAAGCCTGATAGGATTGGTGTGCAGAGCCCTATGGTCTCCAAGCATTGGGACTCCGGAAGATTTTGGTGACACAGCCTCCGTGTTTGGAGTCTGTCTTTTGATGCTGCTGAACCAGAAGGTTAGGAGGAAAATGAGATTCCTGGGTTGAAAGCAAACTTTCAGTTGTATACATTTTTCTTCTTCTTCAAAAGCAAGAAAGTAGCAAACTGATCACATTGTTCATTGAAGACAAGGATGGAAGAAAAAGTGTACGTGTTGGGGGGAAGAGTAGGAATGGGCAGAAAGCAAGGGCTGGAAATCAGTAGCTGGCACAGACTCTGTAGTCACCTTTATTTTCACTGGTGATTGCTGAAAGAACCTGGGTATTCACATTACAAAAGCAGATTCTGCAGTCCTAGTGCTCTGTTTTGTACCATCCTCTCTCTGTCTTTCACTCTAGACTCCAGTAGGTGAAACCTGAGCTAATTTATATAGCAGAGTGATGTGGGAGGAGATACAGTACAAAATTGCATGGGATTAAGTTGGCACAGGGTAGAATTATAGATATCAATGTTTCAAGGAATAGAATCAGATGATGAGTGATTAGGGTGATGATTTGTTGAGAAAGAATCAAGGTATCTAGGTGCTTTATCGAATAATGAATGTAACACATAACTGTTATGACAAATATATCTTGTTTCTCCTGAGTAATAAAAACTCAGGAAGATCTTCAAACAAACATTTACTGGATTCTCATCCATTTCTGAATGCAGCATTTAGATTAAGCCATTCACATGTTAGAAGTCCTGGCCACAACTCCATCTGAAGTCAATGGGAGCTGCCAGTGTTCAGCATCTCTAAAATTTGGCCCTAAATGATTGTTATCAAAGCTGGTAGGTTATAAGTGTGAGCCACCCATTGTGTTTTGGACTGCAGACATTCACACAGACTCGCTCAGCTCCCTGTGCCTGACTACTTTGTTTTTGTGAGAGTAGGAGGGGCCTTGGAAAGTTTAAGTGTACTGATGACTGCTAAGAGTGGAACAGTCAGACACATTAAGAATAAGTAGCATGAGTGTGTGCATACCTCTGTCATACTAATACACATTTAGTGAACCACAGGATGTTTTGAATTTTGTAGGGTCGCTCAGAAGTGCTGAAGTTTTTCTTCCGAGTTCAACAATGCACAAAAGTGGTCAGTTGTTTTGAATAAAAAAACTATATTGCAGGTTTCAGAAGGTCAACAGGAAAGGAAATATAACATTTAAAATATAGAAATACAATCTGAGGCTTACCAACCTCCACAGAGCTCATAATAATTTGAATACATTTAATTGAAAAAGAGAGAACCTCTTTGACTCTGATTATGATTTAAATGAATACATTATACATTGACTACCAGCCCCTTTGGTGAAAGGCTGCTTAGCCGCAATATAGTGGTTTCTTAGGTCTAGTGAAGTTAATCATAAATGTTCCCATTATAATATGCTCTTCTTTGCAATGCTCAAATTCCTTGATTCCCAACAGTCCAAGAAAAAAGGTGTTGTGTGCATATTAAATGTGTTTTTAGGGCTATTTTTAATTTTATTTTCAATTTTACATTCATGGAAACCTAAACCCTACCTAACTGTCTTCTGAGGGAAAATGCACACTATTGAGACCTAAAGAAAACTGCGTAAGGTCCAGATTTCATTAATAATGTTCATGTGCCTAAATGCTAATCAATTTTTCAGTTTACAACCTTGCAATGGCAAAGCTCTGATATATGAAACTTAATTGGAAAATGTCACTGTATTTGTAGCAGGCATGATCTTACTCCCATCAAATCCAAAAGGGCTTAGACACGGTATTTCTTAATGCAACACATAAAAGTTTATTACTCAGTGTTCATTCTCAAGAATTATCATTTAATTGTGGGCAGGAAACAAAAACCCCTGACATTTTTGGGTGACAAGTTTGGGATTTGAAATTTTAACAGTTGAGGAACACTGCTAACATTTTTTTTTGGGAAAAAATATCTCAATGTGTTAAGTTTTTTTCAGGCAGCTCTACTTCCAGCTATCACAGTTACTCAGATTCTGAATGGCATTCAGCTTTTATCCAAATGCCAGTTGACCGCACCAGTTGCTGAACTGCCAAGGAAGCCTCCAACCACAATGGGAGGAAATATAATGGAGGACTTGGCTCAGCTGCAGGGGAGAACAGAATAGAAGAATCTCCCCACAAACACTCTTGCTAGCAGCAACAGCTCTTCTGACATAGAGCAGAAGTAACATGGTGAGAATGAAGGGAGACCCGTTTACCCGGAATCTCAACAGTAGCAAAAGTTGGCTTTATTAAGGTAGGCATATTTGGGAGTTGAATAGAATAGAAACCCCATAAAGAAGCAAAGATGAAATGAGGCACAATGGGAGAGAACGGAGTCTGACCTCTGGAGGGAAAGAGATGGGATTGTGGGGAGAGAAGAGAAAGAAATGGAATGGAGGAGCAGGGATTGGCAGTGGATTTTAGAGATGCAAGGAAACAGAAGGGAATGCAGGGAGCAAAGGGGGTAAAGGACAGAAAACGGGGAGTGTATGTAATGGGCTGTACACTGGCCCTCTAAGGGAAGCTATCACTAAAGCATGGCCTGAAAAAAAATGTTCTGGGGAATGTAATCTGGATGGGAAGTGTAGTCCAGGAGCCGTGTGACTGTGGGCTGGGGCCAGGGGTGGCTCCAGGCACCAGCGCAGCAAGCGCATGCCTGGGGCGGCAAGCTGCAGGGAGTGGCGTGCTGGTCGCTCTGATGGTGGCAGTTAGGCAGCCTTCAGTGGAATGCCTGCAGGAGGTCCACTGGTCCCGCAGCTTCAGCAGCAATTCGGCAGCGAGTACGCCAATGCGGGACTGGCAGATCACCTGTAGAACCGCCACTGAATCTGCATGGCCAGCGGACCTCCCGCAGGCATGTCGCCGAAGGCCACCTGACTGCTGTGCTTGGGGCAGCAAAAAACATAGAGCCGCCCCTAGCTGGGGCTATATAAGTCAGGCTTCTTTCTTAATTTAGAGCGATCAGGGATGAAGAAAGTTTTACAGCTGAGAAAGCAGCCTGGGGCAGGGGCTGTGAGAAAGTGCCTGGAGACAAGCATAGCTAGGACTTTTGGGTGGGATGAAATAAATGAAAGAAGAGCATATGGGCAAAGTAAAGATGGCTCAGGATAGGAACTGAGCATTGGCTTGCAGCTTCGGGCCCACAGCTGGGGCTTCCGGAGAGGATGTGAGGAAGTTCTGCTTGTCTTACACCAACTGGGGGACGCTGAGCCCTGGGAAGGGACAAAGAAGAATTTGTTTAGTCCAGAAAAGGCCAAAATACTCCTTGAATGGAGAAACTGAGTCACTGATAGGTGACCTAATTTCAGAAGGGCAAGGGAACCTGCCATAGGGAGCCTGGAGGAAATAGACTTTTGATCTAGTCTCATCGTCCACCATTCACCACTTTGAATCCTTACTCTGACTTCCCCTTTTCTATTTAAGTTCAGGCTACCTTGTCATTGCTGCAAAGACCTGTATAGCTTTGCTCTGATCTTGCTTATTGCAATGCCACTCCTGCTGCCAATACAGCCATTCCTGAGTGCTCATTTGTTCACTTCTGCTAGGGTAACCAGATGTCCTGATTTTATAGGGACAGTCCTGATATTTGGGGCTTTTTCTCATATAGATGCCTATTACCCCTCACCTCTGTCCCGATTTTTCACGCTTGCTGACTTCTGCAGACCTCTTTTGATGCTGATCTTTGTGAATGGAACAGTAGGACCACTATCCTCTCCTTCAAAATCCTTGAAGACTCACCTCTATCCTGATGCCTGCAAGAAATCAGTCAACTAATAAGGGCAGGATTGAGGAGACTATGGGCTATTTGGATTACAAATGTTGGCAGTTTTTGGAGAGGACCACACATTTTCTATGGTATTTAGCGGGAAATCACTGAGACAAGTTTTCATGCTGCAGATAGGTTTATATATGTATTTTTCATACCAGTACAAACATCCCAAGAGAAATCTGCTTGGACATTTGCTGCAAATATCACCTACATAAAATAACTGAAAATAGAATTTTCTGTGCCTGACTGCTTCATCCCCACTAACATTAGTTCTGAGTCTAGCCAAACCACAGCATTATAGTAGGACATTAGAAGAAAATGTAAAAACTTCAGAAAGTCCTTGCCATCATCCGTTATGGTCAAATGTGAAGAAAATATACTGATATTCATAGATTTCATGGAGTTTAAGGCCAGAAGGGACTATTAGATCACCTAATGTGACCTATCACAGGCCATTTAATTTCACCTAGTTACCCTTGTATAACTTGAATTTGATTTCAGCATAACTTGTGCTTGTCTAACGCATGTCTTCCAAAAAGGCATCCAGTCTTGATTTGAAGACATCAAGAGATGGGAGAATCTATTACTTCCCTTGGTAGTTTGTTCCAGTGGTGAATCGCTCTCATGGTTAGGAATTTGTGCCAAATTTCTGTTTTGAATTTGTTTGGCTTCAGCTTCTAGCCATTGATTCTTGGTACGCCTTTCTTTGCTAGAATAAAAAGCCCCTTGATACCCAGTAACTTCTTCCTCAAAGATACTTATACACTGTAATCAAGTCACCTCTCAATCTTAAATGAAATTGAGCTCTTTAAGACTCTCACTGGTAGGTATCTTCTCCAGCCTTCAATGTACAAGAAGATGTACTAAGGAGATGACCCAAACCCAATGAAATCAAAGTAAACATTCCTATTGACTTCAATGGCTTGGGGTAAAGCCCTAAAATTGTACCAATTCTCATTGAGAATGACTAAGCTCTCAAAGACATGGCAAACAAGATGAGGCTGTCCTGAATTTCTATCTGCTCCCCAGATATATATTAAGCTAATATCTTTTTCTAAAAATTTGTGTTCTCCTTGAATTTGAGCCCTGGTTTGGTAGTGTCATTTTAGTATAGTGAATATTTGTGCATCTCGTAGCACAGTTCTCAGTCTTGGCTCAAAAGAATTCCAGGACAAGCTGAGCAGTGGTATTGCAAGCCAAGATGTATGGTGCATCAACAGGACTTTGTGGAGGGAAGCTTGCACAGCACCTACCTGCATTGCTCTTTGCAGTGCCATCCACCCCCTTCATAGCCTCATTCAGACCCCTAGAATTTACTCCCATATTTTTTACAGTAAACTCCCGTCTAAGCTAAGAAACTATCTGTTGAAGACAAAGTCTTTCTGCACTCTGAAGTGTGTTTGATAGGCGTTTTGTAGAGGCTCTGAAAGTGTGGACGGGTGAAAACCATTAATAGCATTGGTTCTAGGCAACACATTAGTGACAACCATTGTCAGCACTGGGTCAGTGTTGTTATGCTGATAGTGTAATGGGTCAAAACAACATTCATCCAAGTTTAGCAGGCCCAAAACTTTGCCCTATTCTTCTTTATTATACCTGTTTGCAAAGTCCACATGAAAATTTTTGAAAACCAAATGGTTTGATTCTTGTATTTCTAAAAGTAAGCAAATACAAGCAGTCTAGTGCTCCTGAGTAACCCTGTAATAACCAATCAGTGAGTTTCATACAACAGAGGAAGACAATATAGTTAAGGAAATATATTGCATTTTCAAGCTTCGTACGATTATTACCAACAACTGTGAATTTGTTTTTAAAAGGTTAATGATTAGGAAAAACATGTTTGTCATAATATTTGACTGTTCCAAATAGAATGTCTATAACAGGGACAACATGTATGGACTCTGACTGGGTGGTACAGTAATACAAATAAATAATAATAACCACATGTTTAATCCCCCAAAATTGTCTTAAAGGACAGTAAATCACATGTGAAATGCCTGGTGGATATGGGCTGATGCTTTTGTGCGCTTGCTATTTGGGACAAACTCATTCATTACAAAATCATAACATTACTGCACTCTCACACCACACCAGGAAGAGGCTGAATCAAAATGTCTTCAGGATGGTAGTTCTCCAGCACAATGATGGTTTTCAGATCCTGAAATTGGTTTATGGACTTGTGATCCCATGTGGCAATGGCCCAACAACAATATGATTCATCCTAGAAACTAAGGGGGAGGGGAATAACTCTGTTGAAAGATGCCATTTGATACTTTAAAAAAGAGGCTAAGAGTCTATGAAAGCATTGCTTTAAATCTTAGCAACTGAAACACTGTGTGTGCAAGTGTGAGCGCATGTGTGTGCTATCTTAGCAACCTAAACAATGTGTGTGTGAGCACAGGTTTCTGTTCAAAACATTTTCCAGGGATGCTAAGTGGTGCTTGCTTTCCTTTATACACATATATTTTCTCCAAACTTCTGGACAAACTATTCAATACTTGCACAGAGCCTGATCCAAATTGACATCTAGGGTTTTTTTCATTGACTTGAATGGGCATTGAGTCAGACTCAGGCAGTTAATGGGGGAGGCTCCAATCTTACAATATGATGCATATAGGCAGCCCCAGGTCCTGCACAAAGCCTGGGCAATAGGAGTCTGTGTGGGCACATGCACTTGTTGTGAGCATCACTTTGGTAGATTGGGGCTTTAACACACGTAGGTTATAACTGTGGTGATGAGCCCCTTTTATTTCAACACGCATAACTGAGATGAATATACACAGTAAAATTCCCCTGCTCTTTAATTTAGAGGTAAAAGGAACCTGGCTTTTTATGCCGAGAAAAGGTATGCTAAACTTTTTGCAGGTGAAGGATCTTTCAAACATTGGTTGAATAATTTTTGTCCATTTGTCCATTCAGCTAATTGCTTTAGTACATCCTCCCCTGCATTTCTTCACAAGTAGTCAGACCTTTGCAGTAAAATATTACAGTCAAAATATATTTTGGAGGAAAGGTATAATAATCCTGTTAATGGATTTATTTAAATTTGCTATGTATTTTGCAATGAAATAAGCATATCTATAGCATTTTTTTAAAGTTGTGCTTAAGGATTTATATACTCTTAATGGATAGAGATTATTTCTCTAGATAATATAAATATCCTAAAGATTTAATGAAGCCATAAAGATATTAATAAGGCTTCTGTAATTTAGAATTATGGTTACAATAGCTTCAGAATGCTAAATACACTGGTAATATTTCATTGTTTCAAGTTTTTAGTAAACAGGCTTAGTGTGAGAGACCTATATAGGTGCTGGGGAGATGTAATTGCCCTCCCAACCTGGTGGTGGGGCACAGAAAACCAGTGTACACATTAGGGTGGGTTATAACCAGAGAAGCTACATACCTAGCGGCCACACTCCAGCCACTCTGACAGACCTCGCCTGACTTGTCCACAGCCTCCCTGTGTACACTGCTGCAGAGTATGCCACAGTGAAATACCGCTTACCAGGGGCATGGATTCTCCATCTTCGACTTTTCCATGTTCTGTCTCCAGCATGTAGTAGCTGAACCATAGTTTCACTGTTGTTGAGGTCTTGTGCAGCCATGCAAATGTGGGGACACAATCTGACTCTGAGCTCCCATGGCCATAGCAATATATATCTATTTAATCAGTGTTACTACTCAAACAATTTCTGCTGTGTTGATCCATTGGACATTTTGATCATATGCAAATGTTTTGTCTGTTTGGTATGCAAAGAACAACAATGACACAGAATCCAATGATGATGGCACAGAATCCAATCAGAAAACCGGCATAAAGATTAAAGGTCTTCCCAATGAGAAGTGAACTTGCTAAACTACACCTTTCAATGAATTTGGACAAAACTGAAAAATGTTGTTGGTATCAGATCCTTAGGCTGATTACTGAAGTGTTCGATTTTTCAGTGTGTCAATTCATCACTGTCTACCTGGTTATATTTAACATTTTCTCCTGTTTCCATTGTGTCTGCTGAGATAGGCAATCTCTGTCACATGATATCTGCTTCACAAGAAGGTCAATAGACCATTGTGGAGGCCCATGATTTCTGCTCCCAAGCTGGCTTGATTTTTTTCTATGATATTGCTGAAAGCAGATGGAGCCTCTGTGTTTTTCAGCTTCTAAAATATTAATAAGATTAGAGCTTTTATCCTTCAAACAGTTGAGCATTTCCTTTTTGGTGCTTTGCAAATAGCCAGCCTGTAAAGCAAGGGCTCTCTAAAAATATTTGGTAACTCTGACTGGTAATACCAAAATGCTATACTGTACCCACCAGTTAATTTCCTGTTTATCTGGTTAAAATGGTACTCCATATTTTAAGGTATGCTTCGAAAGAGTTAAGTTTATGTTGAAGATATTAAGCTTAGTGTAATTCTGTCTGAAGTTGAGAGGTTATGGATTTAATTTGGTAAGTATTTGCATCCAGATCTTCACATATGGCCAAAATGCATGAAGTGTGAGGCATGGGATCGTTAGTGTGCAAAGGTGGCTTAAAGCTCCCCTGTTCACTGACCTGCTTATGGTATTGTGTTAGAGCAGCCCTTTAGGTTGCTCTAACTTACACCCTGCCTGTAATTTCCACAGGGTGCCAAAATGAAGTGCAGGATTGACATGGCATAGAAATGTCCTGATCACACTCTTTCCCTCTGCCATCCTCAGGGCATAGAATCCATTTACATTACATCTTTGTTACTGCAGGATCAGTCTTGCACTATGTACCACTGTCCCTGGGCTGGTTAGGACAGAGTTTATAGCTAGAGTATATTAATGGTTCAGAACAAAGCTGCTGCATTTCATCCAGAGATCTAGATCATTATCTAGGTGTGGACCTGAACCAAAACTCTGGATCTGAGCACTTCTGAATTTTAGGGCATTTGGAATCTAAACTCAGACCTTTTTTTGCTTCAGTTTCCCAATCAGTGATGCTTACCCACCTTTGTAAAGTGCTTTGAGATCTACAGATGGAAAGCACTATAGGAGTTCTTTCCTTAAAGGGCCTATCCCTAAATGTTTGTTGAAGAATCAGTATTTATAACTATGCATAGCCCTCTGGTGTAGTATTTTGCCTGTTCTTTTCTGAATACATAGGCCCAGCTGTTATTCACTCTTCCCTTTTTAGAATCAACAATTAAATTGCACGGCACTGCTGTGTTTTACCAATTAATATAACTCCTGTCTATTTGGCAGTTCTTTAATGGGAAATGAAATTCGCATTTAGGCATATATCATGCCAATACATATATCATATGGTATACAATTTTTAGGTAATTTTTGAGGACAGTAACTATATTAGTTTACACTCCCCCTACCCAGTCCTGCTGATGAGCATCAATTTTGTTAATTAAGAATTTTAAGCTCTGTAAATTTATAGTACAATTATGTTTTACTTCACACGTAGAAGGTCTTTACCCCTCTACCGCTATTAACAAAATATTCACTTATATTATTTGCTGACGGTTTCAAAGGCTGGTGAATTTTATATGAAGATTTACCGTTTATTTCTGAGCCTTGCTCACTGAGTCTCAGCTGTTTGTCAGCAAAACATAACAGTGAAGACTTTTGACTTAAATCTTTTTTTTTTTTTTTTTTTTTTTTTTTAAAGAAAGGCCATTCATCAGGTAGGAAAAGACTGCTGCTCACAGTCTCAAGTTCTGCCAGAGACAAATGGCTGTAAAAATTTAAAATCAATCATTAACGGATTAGCTGTTGGTCCAAAGTAAATAGCAATCAGCTTATTAGGCATCAGGCAGAGTGAGATAAAGGGGAAGAGTTATTGAAAATGAGGATGTTTGCTGGAGCTGTGCTGATGGAGCAGAACAGGAAAAGGCTGTTTCTTTGTTGCTGTAATTACAAATGGAAAATAACCTACAGTGCTGAACAAGTTGAGCTCCCTAGTTGAATTGAATGGAGCGTGGTGCTTATGTTCTACGTCCTGGCTTGATTTATCTTGATTAGCATAGAAGTTTGCTTCACTTTTTTCCCCCTCCCCACAAGGCCCAATTCTATATTCCCTCTGCACCTAAAGCCACCACTGAAGTCAATGGAATTTTTGGACTGAAGGGGCTGGAGCAACATGTGCCAACTGGTTTGAGCTCAAAACCGATGGCAACGGTGCACAGACTGTTGCCACACAAAAACATTGATGATGTTTGCAAATCTAGTTCTTGCGCAAGGGATTCCCTGCAGGACAGGTGGAATTTTTATCCCAACAGGGTTTGACTTTGGCTAGCTGACAAGTTGTTGAGGAATAAGTCGCAGCCAGCATTGTCAGCTAACTTGACAGCTACGTTGGAACATGGCAAAATTGTGTAATATAGACAATCTCAGAAAGAAAGATAGGTTGTAAGACATAGAGAAGAGAAAAGAACGAATGAGAAAGAGGAAGAGCAGAGGAACAATGAAGGTTAAAAAAGTTGAGAGGAAGGAAGGAGGAGAAATTTCAAGGAAGAGAGAAGGGGAGATCAGAAGGAAATGCAATAAACAGGTAGAAGTGAAAATCCTGGTTCAATTGAAGTCAATGGCAAAGTTCCCCTTGACTTCAGTGGAGCCAGAATTTCAGCCACAGTGCCTTTTTTATGATATGTTCTGCTGATCCAGTTGGATGCCTCATCATATGGAAATACCTGAGCGTACTTTATTTTTGCCCCCTTGGGTTAGGAAGAATGAATTGAATGAACATAGTGACTTACTATGTTCATTCAGTTCATTTTGGTATTTGGAGTTAGAGTTTTTCTTTTAAGCGACCGAATTTGATGCTTATGAAAATGAGGGATGATTAATACTGGCTAGATCTAGGTATAATGAAGGCCTTGTGTAAACTTCCACACTCCTTTTCTAATGCTTACTGGTTCCAACTTGCAGCACTCGCTGGTTTTTCTAGTTCTACATCTCTGTTTTTATAAATTGAATCTGATTCTTGCTAGATTTATCACATCAACTGCCCTGCAGTCTAAAGTGCATTAGTTCAGTCTCCCTGTCCACTCATCTTCCTTGTGTCACTGCTGAGAATGCCAACAAGGGTGCCAGCTTGATAGGTTTTGTGATTGTAATGAAATGTCCACTAGGCCCTAGGGCTAGGCAAAGACCAAAAGTACACTCCCATTGGTGACCTAGCAAGATGTCAGTACAAGTTGGGTTTATGCTGTACGGTCAGCTGTAGAACTGTGCCAAGTATTTGCTGCAAAAGTGAAAGCATTTGAAATTTGACATTTAGAGTTCCCAGAGCCTCCAAAACAGAGCAGTGCATGTGGACTTTTCTGTGAAAGCAAACATTTTGTAGAAATTGAGCACAACATCTTTTATCATCCATCTGGCAACCTGGGAAAACTTCACTCCAGGTTTTGTGGAGCACTTTTAACTTACGAAGTTAGTTAATTGAGAGCAATGTGTGTCTAGAAGTCTGTCTGAGAACTGAACAATGCAGAGTCTGGGTCAGTTAGAACTTGGTGGGAAGTTGTGATGAAAATGGAATTCAGACAAAGTAGAAATTATCTTTTTTTGGTAAAATTTTAGTGACTTCTTTCTGATTTTTCTGCAGCCCTACCGGTTATTAGTATACCTGGGAACTCTCCGTTCAAGGGTTTGAGCATCTAGTCTCCCATTTATTTCTTTATTTCTAGTAGACAAATTTGGAAACAGTTTTTGTCTCTGAAATTATTCTACTCTTTATATTTCTGCTTTGCCTTATAATATACTGTCATGACCTAGGGGCATTCTACTTACATATCACTCTTATGACGTGCTCATTAATGGCTGAAGCAACCACATGAGCTTATTATTATAACTCTCCCTCCTGCTAATCAACATTTGATCACATCCCTCATCAGATCGTATCTTGGCTTCTAAGCTCTCTGTGCAGGGACTTGTCTGTTAAATGCTTTGCATATTTGTTGTGCTGTGTAAAACAACCATAATAATAAATACCCCTGAGAGTGTGTTTTGTTCTGTCTGTGGTGTTATTACAGGCCTGAAGGCAATTTGTTCCTGTTCTTAGGCCTCTGTGTAGTAGGACAGCAGACAGAACCTTCAACTATCCCATTGAGTACAAGGGCCAGGGATAATCACTGCCCACCCCTGCACTATATCTACTAGCACATTTCATAAAGACAGTCCCTGCCCGAGAGAGCTTTCAATCAAGAGTTTTCACTGTATGCAACAGGTAAATAAATGGAGTCTATGCCCTTTCTTTTTAAAGACCTAATGGGAGTTCTCAGGAAAAACATGGTGTACTTAGAAATTAATTTCTTAGCAGCTGAAGAGAGTAACACTTGGACATCAAGAGACACATCATGAGTCTACAGGGCATCAGAAGGGCACTGTCAAACCATTCAGTTCCTGGACAGGATGGATGTGAAGGTGAGCAGGGCACAGGAGAGCATCACAATATGCCATGCCACTTACTCAGATCAAATCAAATCAAATCAGTACACCTGTTGGAATTCTAAGTAAGTTTTAAAAATCATCAGGCCAAGGTGGTATTGAAAACTTGGTGTAAAATTGAATACTGTGGCCCAATTTTCAGAGATGATGAGCACTTGCAGTTCCATTGTCTTCAATAACAAATGTAGTGGACTGAGTTTCGTTCTATTTAGGCTTTCTTTGGCCTGAATTTGCTCTTGGTTATGCCAGCATAAATCTGAAGAAATTCCCTTGAAACTAAAGAGCAGAATTTGACCTAGGATCTTCAGATTTCAGTGTTCTGAGAAAGTCACAACATCTAGGAGCAAAAGTATCCATTCTGCATCGAGATACATTTGAGGAGAAATGCAAATTAGGGGTCTGAACTTGTGCACTCTACCAGGAACAGTGCTTGCTACCATGAGTAGACCCATTACTTCTCAAAGGCTAGATTGTGGCTGGGCGTCTGTGGGTTGCGCCGGAGATCAAAGGGGAGTAAGACCCCAAATCCCACCTCCGTGCATGACCATGTCAGACCTTTCATGTTGTCAAACCACAACAGGGGCTTCATAGCTATCTACATGTGGGTGTCCACCTGAAAATCAGGCCCAAAGTCTGTAGGGCTGTGCACCCCAAAACTGAAGGCCTCCAAAATCAGTGCCTAAATCTGAAATTTTGATTGCATAAGGTTCTTTGGAGAAATGGAAAGTATCATCTTGTTCTGATTTAGACTCTGGATTTAAGTTATTGGCTTAGGAAGGAAGATTCTTTTTTGTCAATAACCATGCCCCAGTGTTGTGGAGTTTCCATTGTTAGTAAACTGGCCACATCACTTCCTACCATTATTTGAGGGTAAACTAAGTGTAGACAGAACCATACTCTTCCTAGATCCTTTCCTCTGATCTTTTCCCTCCCTCTCCCTATTTTCCCCTTCTCTTTTCCTTTCTGTCTCCATTTCTCTGTGTTCCTTGCTAGCCAACTTCCCTACTTCTCCATTTGCTCTCTCATCCATTATTTTCTTTCTTTCCTCCTTTTCCACACAGATCACTCTTTGCTCTTTGTTCCCCATCTTTCCTTATATGCTCTTTCCCTTTCTACGTGTGTTTCTATCCCTTCTTTCATTCTCCTTTCCTCTCCCTCTGGTTTAACTCCCATATCCCTTCCATTTTCATTCTCTTTTGTCCATATCTCTTTTTCTTTGTTTGCTTTGCTTATTATAGCTGAATGTTCGCACTGATTTAAATAGCCTGTTTCAGGAGTAGCTACAGCTGCCATGATGAACAATCCTCTATTCTGCCGAACTGGGGGAAGTCAGGGGATTGACAGGAGGCAGAGCCTCTGGCATATTCTAATCTGGATTGATGTGAACTCCTGCAAAGGACAATGTTGGTACCATTTCGCTGACAGTTTCCCCTGGGAACCCTCTTCTTCAGAAATGTAATAAACCCTGGCCATCTGCTATGATGGCTGAGAAACCCTAGTTCCTCATAAGGCTCTCCCATGGCAGGAGCAAAGGGCAGGTGGGCATAGGTAGCATGATTGCTGAATCTTAGAGGAAGGGAGAACCACTCCAGGATCAGATGGCATGTGTGTGTGGACAAGGTAAAGCATCCTTACCTACATAATCATACCTGGGTTTAGAGGGGTGAGATCTGCTACAATGACACTCCACCCCCAGCGATAATGGAGAAGGCTCAGGCATCGTTAGCCACAGGTGCATGGGGTAGGGAGCCTCTGAAGCATATCTACCTGTTTGGAGGGCACTAAAGAGAAACACCTGTCCCCTGAATGCTACAGCTGACTTGGAGGCTCAGAAGAAGCATGGGGAGGTGGGGGCTTTCCCAGACTGGTTACCAAATCTCTCCTCTCCTGCTCTCTCCCTCTGTAGACAGAGAAGCTCTTTGAATTGTCTGCCCAGCCCTGCTCAGCTGCCTTCCCCTTTCAGGACGGTGGGTTAGAGTTATGGTCACCTGACTGAGATGGGGATGAAGGATTGTGGAGGTAGGACTGCATGATCTTGTCCTTCCAACCTTTGGACGGTTTCCCCCTGGAGTGGATTCTCTTGCCCCACAGCTTCAGCACCCACCTGTTGCTGCTACCATGAGGAAGCCATCAAGGTTTCCACTCAGCTGTCACAGTAGGGCCAGAGCCTATTCCTCCAGTGAATAGCTACCAGGCACTCCAACTCACTCTGCCCATTTTTATTATCACACCCATGCTGGGCAGTTACTAGGTCAGTGAAAACCTGATGATGACTGCCCATGAAGGATAAGTATCATGGACCTTGACCACTAATGGAGTTAAACTTCAATGGAAACAGCTTTTTTATTCAAATACCATTTTACTTTAGCCACTGTCGTCATCTCCAAATAACAGACCAAATAAAAGCAAAAGTATTATCATTCCTATAATTTGCAGTAAAACCTAAATATCTCCTTATTCCATGGTCTAACCTACTACTGCTAAGCATATGGATGGCCATACCAGGAATCTATCAGAACAATGGTTGCTCTAGTCCTGTCTCCTGGCTGCACCAGAGGCCAGTGGCAAATGCTTCGCAGTAAGCTTGAAAATCTCCCATAATGGAAAATTATGAAATAAACTATCATGGGGAGAGTTCCTTTCTGAGCCCTAGTTATGCCCTGAAAGTGAATTTAATCAAGAGTAGGTAATAAGAATATATCTACCATAATGAACTTCAAGACATTGTGAGCAGGCATTGTCAGGAGTGGAATTCCTGATATATGCTGGTTGTAATTGGAAATCATTACGTTTTAGTTCCACCTGTCATTTTTCCAGTCCCAATAATACTTTCTCTATATGACATTTACATTTGAGCCCCAAAACAAATCTAGTCCTCTTGACTGGAAAAAAAATTGCATTGCTACAATTCAGAATGGATGTTAGGATATTCCAGGCCACATTTTAAAATAGATCATATCAGGTCAAGCTGCATTTGTGTGCATAGATTGAGTAACGGCACTCCCATTTGTTTGTGGAGTTGTTACCCCGTTTATGAGCACAGATAAAGGTTCCTTTCCACTTGATATCAAAGGAGACTTAGCCAGCTGGCCAGAGTTCCAGGTACACGATGCAGGTCTCAGGGTTTGATGGCAGAGTAAGTTTATCATTTTATTTTTTAGAGTTTTAATAGCGAAATTACTTTTGAAAACAATTAAGCCCAAACCAAAGGATACTGATGATAATGCAGACCTGACTAAATAACACTGGCTGTTTTATTTTCATTCACTTATCAGATATATTTACTTCTCAGATATTTCCTTAACTGGAATTGACTGTACTATAATTGCCTATTTCTTTGGTCCATTGGCTGTTAACCTTGAAGTGACTAGGGTAAAACTGGCGAGGCCTTCCCTGTCAGGCCTGACCTCTCACTATGCTGGAGAGAGTGCTGCCATGACAACCGCGACAGATGTCAGCTAAGCAATGTGCACCCTAGAAAGACTCCTGTATTGAGAAAATCGATCTTGTAATGGTACTACCGAGCACATTCACTGAACTGCCAAGTGTTCTAGGCTTAATCATTTATTTCATCCAGCAGAGAGAAGAAAACATAAAAGAAATGAAATGAATTTGACCTCTGTCTTGTGAGTGACTTTAGTGCTATGCTGAATTCAAGCAAGTGCCTCTTATGAATTTAAAAAAATTACATTAGGAATAACATTTTGAAGTGAAATGACTCTTGTAATGCCAACCCTCCAGAAACATGTTATTTCAAATGTCAGATACATAATAGTCATTTGCTATTTTCCGTGTGTGTCCAGAGGTTATCTCCACCTAGGGTGCATTTCAGGTAACTTATTATAAAGAAACTGCATATAAAGTATGCAAAAATGTTGCCTGATTTAGTTTTGTTTTTCTATACTCCTTTGGTAAGGAAACCTCCTTCGTGACTACATTATAATATGGCTGTGCTGAGAAAACAATAAACAATGTTTCATATTGATGGCTTCTCTTCTTTTTCTATGTCTCGTAACTTTCCAATTGTAGGAACACCAATATAAAACATTCCCCTCCCCAATCCCAAGTGAAGTTTTTCTGGATGACAACTAATCCCCCAATGGAATAGAATGGTTTCCAGACACTGAGAGAGACTAGTCAGTCACTCCTTTCAATTGCATTTGGATTTTGCTTGCTGTGTATGCAAATGATTTTATGACCAAACCCTGTAACTCCATGGTAACATTTGCCAATATATCAGTGCTGTTCTGGAAACATTCTACATGTCTTTGACAAATAGCAAAAAACGAAAACCCACAGGTTTTAATGTGCGCCTTCTCTTGGCTGGGTCTGATGTTAGATTTCAGGGGTAACTCCCCACCTCCAACCTAAAGAGACTGGAAAAATCTCTAGGTTTAACTTGTCCTTAAAAAAAATATCACTGAGGGTGATTATAATGAAAAGGATCTCTTAAGACTGTCAATGCAATATGTCTGTCTCTGTGCTGTGGGATATTTTATTGCATTTTTGCCCTCAAGTGAAGCTGACGGGAGCCAGGCTTGTAATTTAAATCAATAAGAATCCTTTACCATGGCCATAAAATACTTGGCTAAACCTTTGAAGTGGCCACAGTTGAATGCACAGTGAACACAGTATAAATGTTCCTTAAGATGTATTGTATTAGACCACTACTAAAACAGCATTCAAAGGAACGAGCGCCTAAGCACCTTTTGTGAATGATGGGAGAGCCTCCCAGCCTCTTTTGATCATTTACATTCACCGTTCACATTGCCATGTGAAGTTGCTATAAACAAGCACTCTTAATTGGCATATCACCCCTGCTGCAGATGTCACGCTTCCTTGTCAGGCGTTCTTGATATCTGCCTGACAGGTTTCCTGGGATCTGGATTAGGTTCTAAACCAATAATCCACATCTGATATGTTGTTATGTCAATTGCTCTTTTACATTTCAATGATGGCTGGGGAAATATAAGGCAAATGCAGTGTTCAGAACCGTTCCATACGGATGGCATGTGCTGCTTAGTTACAAAGCTAATTTTGTACCAGGTGATAGAGATTTTAAAATGATCATCTAAATTAACTATAATGTTTCCCTGTTTATTGAGAGCTGATTTAGCCGGGATGTGTTTTCGATGCATTTCGAGCCCGTTCCTCAGTTGGCATAGATCAGCACAGCTCCACTGATGTCAATGGAACAATGCTGATTTACACCAGCTGAGGATCAGGTACTTGGAGTCTTTAAAATGTATCTTGTACAAATATATATTTGTACAACTTTTTTCTTTGTAAAATAATTAAATGAAAAAAACTCCCACAAAACCAGCCCCATTTTAAATAACACCAAGCATCTGAGTTTTTCAAAACAATAAAATCCAGGAAATTCAAAGGTACAGCTGACACTTCATCCTCACTACAAATAGCCCGGGTAAAAGAAGTAGAGTTTAAATGAATTTCCTGTCTTTTTGTTCTTTGGAATTATTTAAACATAGCTCCGTGTGTTTAACTTACTTTTGTAATGTAGTTTTTTTGAATGAATAAATGCATGGTCAAATGTGTATTAACCACAAGCTAAATTATCGGTCTCAGAACCAGTGTCAGGGGGGCACATGGGGTGGAGTGGAGGTGTAGCATTCTAGTGACACTGTCACAAGTCTATTAGCCTGCATAATGACTCGAGAGGCACTGGAGGACTAGGGAATTTAATACCATTTTTAAAAAGGAGTAATATGTGCCCTGTTCCCCAGGGGCAGTCTCCAGGCCATAAAAGAGCCCTGGGTGGTTAGGCCCCCATCCCCTACCTGCCTAACCATGCCCAATTTGGGGTATGCAATTCTGCAGTCTGTGCTAGATGTCCCTCTTTGTGCTAAGATGGCCTGATCCTGTATTAAGTGAACCCAATGAGAGACTTTTCATTGACTCCAGTGGGTGTTGGATCCAGCCCAGTGTTCACTCGCCTGAACGAATGTTCTAAGAAGGGAAAGGGCTTCTTTCCTGCCTCTCTAGCACATAGTCACAAGGGCAGTCACAGTCTGGCCTTATAGTATCCATAATATGCCTTATTATTAGGTAACTCTTTTAGCAGGTGTGTTATATCCCCGCTAGATTGTAATAGTCTGAGTTAACAACAACAAATGTACTAGTTTGGGGCTGTTACAAGATAGCCTATTGTATACAGCCACTGAGACTAGAGCCAGGCAAAACTTTTGTTGTGAAACCCCAGTCCAGAAGACATTTATCTGATTTGCTATTTTGTTATAAACTGTTTGCTGGGGTTTGCTCCTAGATAAGTTTAGAGGTAACCTATTTGGAAAGAACATGTGTATCATAAACACTGAGAGCATGTAGTCATTTTTATATGTGCTACACATGTGTATGGACTGTCATCTGAACCTTTCATGTTAATTCATATATGAGTGAATCTCATATGTCAATATCAAACATAGGCCACTAATGTAGAATTCATGCTGATTGCATCTATTTTGTTCTCCATTGAAAACCACAGCACAGTCAATGGTTTCATGGAATTTTTTTTTTTACCTCATATTAGGAAAAACTTGGTAACTTCAGATAAATTCCACTGTGAGACTTTTGGTTTTGTTCGTATGGGACCTGCAGCAAAGCAGAAACTGGGGAAAAGTTGCTTTGCATGAATGGTTGCAAACTCATCACTGCATTTATGCACACGCTTGCTCCTTAGTCTGTTTGCTCAGGGTGCCTAGTTTGCTCCAGTGGACTTTTTCTGGGTTCCCTAAAATTGAATCCTAGGTCACCCTGCCCCTCCACTCCTTGATGCTTAAATAACTGTCCTGACTACAAGAAGAGGTGGACCAGGCCTCTCCCTCTCTCCAGCCCTGTTCGGTGAAAGTTCAGGTACATTATGCCTTGGAGTGGGGACATAACTGATGGAAACCTCAGATTACTTAGATAGACTCTGATTCTAGAAAAAAATAGGGCCAAATTCTTCTCCGCCTGGAGTAATAGAAGGCACAATTTGACCCAGAGTCTTAAATTCAGAGATATACAAGGCTAAACAATACAAAAGGGGAACAGTTAGCTAAAATAGAATAAAAAGTGATTTGTTTTACTGAAATACATATGAAGTTCATAGTTTATTCTACCTGAAATCTTGCTTACTAAAAAGATAATATTAGTTACAAAGTATGATTGTTGATTACCGAACAAATCTATCTAGCTCATGTTTATCACTGAGGATTTTATGCATCTCTTACACCATTAATCTAGGAAAACATTAAAAATATTCATCCAAAATTGTATGCATCTTTATCTTTCCCCATTTGTCTCTGTCTTATTCTGTATCCTCCTTGGATTGGGATGGCAAAGAAAGGCATTTCCTCGTTTGTTGTGGTTATATATTAGGTAATAGGACAGAGAGACAGATCTCAGGCTGTGGCCCTGTGAATCCCTCTGTGCAATTTCACAAATGAGTTGTCCTGGTGATGCCTGTTCAGAGAGGCAGATTCTGCCACCCCCATGTTGATATGCTGGCACTTTAAGATTGAGGAGGGAGGTCTCCATGGTCATGCTATCCAGTTTCAGGACTTTTTCCGCAAATGCAGAGCCATCAAACAAATAGAATAACCACTGAGCAAGAGGAGAACCCAAGCTGCTAACTGTTGAGACCCCAGAACCAGAGCATTGAAGTGTATGGGTGGGACAAGGCTATCCTCTCTTTCAGACAGAAGTACAGGGATATAGTCCTAGGACTGCTAGAATTTGTAGGCCTCCCAAGTGAGTCACAGTTGGGAGCGGCAGGGCTGTATCCTTCCCTTATAATAGGGAGACTGTGGAGGGAGCCAGACTCTGAATCTGCCTGAGACAAGGAAACACTCTCTGTCTAATCAGAACTCTAACTCCTTAACAGTCTGGACTCCTAGCAGGAACACTAGGGACCAGGAAACCCACTGTGAGGGGGTTGTTTCTCTTTATTTGAAGACTTTTTTTCAGATTGCTTTTTTCTTTCTTTTCTTTACTTTGCCCCTAGACCTCAGGGGGAGAATCTTGGTTACTGGGAGGACCATCTGGCAGAAATAAATCCCCAAGGCAGGGGTTATACAGGTTGTTCTAATCTGAAGAGTTCATGGCACGGCTGTCAAAGAATGGCAACTTGCTATGAGTGGTAATTTACTGTGAAAATAGTCCCATTGGATTAGATTGTGACCTTGTTTTACTTGATTGTGCAAGGAATAAGGATCCTCTCCTGTTGCTTGAGTGAGTGAGATCTAATTGGTTCATGGCTCTGTGGAGGGGCATAACCTCTGTTCCCCAGATGTTCTCTTCAGTCCCAATACAACTGTGAGCAAAGGGGCAAAGAGATATAAACAGTGGGCAGAACATTGGCTTTGTACCCTGTAACAACTTGGTTCAGTCTCTCTCTCTGGATGGACACAAGGCTGTTGTGAGTGGACCTAACCACTAGATCCCATGTGCTTCTAAACAGCCCCCCTCAGTCTGGGCACAGGCTGGTCACTTGTTCTATCCGTGGTCTCTTGGGCACACTCACAGGTGCAGACCCCATATCTGATGTCCTTCTTGGACTGTGGGATCCCATAGTCCAGCTGCCTTAGACCCTGGAACCAGTGCCCCAGCCCTACCAAGCCTCCAGTTGCTTAGACATGTTTCCCCAGAGTCCGCCTGGTTATGGGAGCTCTGGTTTCTAGGTAAAGCCTTTAGAGACAAAGTGGCATAAAGCAAAGAACAGGGCCTCACTAGGAATTTCTTAACCATAGACACTTTACTCTTAACAAAGCACACTAGAGTGACAGCTCTTTGAAAAACAACAAATAGTCCTGAACATCCCCTCAAGCCTATCTACACCCCTCCTCCCCAATAAGTCCCAGTTTTGGTCAGCGTCCTTAGGCAAGGCAGCCCTTCCTGCCTTCCTTAGTCTGGTCTTCTTGCATATGCCAGTGGTTTGGCTTCTTGCTTCAAGAAACAGCCGCCTTTTAAAACAGTCTCTCTTACCCTTGTGCCCAAATTGGTGGAGTTCTGGGATCCAGAGCTGGACCCCATTAGCTTCTCTGCAGAGTCATTCAAAAATCATTGGCCCTATCCATTGAAAAGCCATTGTTCCAAGAGGGAAAAGTCATTCAGTTTTGATGGCCCTTGGTGGTCTGCCATTGCTTCTCAGACAAAGGCTGTGTATACACTACCACTTACTCTGATATAATTACATCTCTCATGTGAATAAGCCACCCTCCGAGCGACATAAGTTACATTGACCTAAGCACTGGTGTGGACAGAAGCTGTCCCACAGACAGAGCTATCTCCGCTTGCGGGGGCTGGAATAATTAAGTTGATGGGAGAGCTCTCTGCTTAGACTGTCTGCACTAGCAGTGCTGTATAGTTGCAGCTGCACTGCTGTAAGCTCTGCAGTGTAACCATAGCCATAGTCTGTCCACTCGGTGTCAAGCCCCTGCTACAATATGGCTGCTCTAATCCACAAAGGCGGTTGCAGTACACCATGGAGATCATATTCTCAAATGAAACTTACAATATAAAGTAGAGCCCCTGAAACAAAATAGGATTCACAAAACAAAATGGAGTGTGTAATCTGACACAGATGTCTCCTCAATCTATCAGGCCCTCCCTACTTGCAGGCCAGAGCTGCTGGCCAGGTGTGAGCAGAGAAATGAATTGGACCCTTTCAAGAGCTGCAGTAATTTCCTTCTCTCTCCCATCCTCCCCTCCCCGTGAGGATGATGACAAATTTCGGTCTTTCTTATGACCTTCTAATTGATGGAGTGACAAGCTATTTCTTTCTCAAGTGAGTCCTAATCCTCTCTTATGCCACATGTATGCAGGCTACTGTGATAAAAGCCTATATCCTATGACACCTGGTCAGAACAATTATTAAGGTTGTTATCCTCTAGGTAGGGATTTCGTCTATGTCATGTGGGGCAACTAAGCAATTCTGGATCCTTGGAGGAGTAGGATTTCTAACATGCAATATGATTTAAGGGAATCATGTGATGTTCTGGAATTATGTGCATGTTTCTTGCATTAGGCAGCTTGGGTTTATGTACCTTTTTTCATATGTACAGCCAAATAGCAGCCTGTGGTAAGGATTCCATGGGCCACATTTTGAGAAGTCAGTGGGTATTTCAGCACTTCTCAGGATTTTCCCCATGGAAATTAGAGCTCAATTACCTAGTCCATCCTGTTGGCACTGAAGGATTGTTCCCTATGTGTGTTTTCCATTGCTGTGTCCAGTCCAGTTGAGATGACAGGGTGTTCCCCACTGTTCTTGTGAGAGTACTCCATACTTAGGCTGAATATCAAGCAGAACATCCTAGCTTTATGTGCAGAGCCCCATTAATCCTATAAAGTATGGAAAGACTATATAATTTTTTTTGCACAGGGGGTACTTGGGCACAGAGAGACATCCTCAGAGATGTTTAGGCACCTGATTTCTGTTGATTTCAATAGGAATTAGGTGCCTAAATACATCTGAGAATCTGGGCCTAAGTGACTTGCCAAGATCACACAGGAAATTTGTGACAGAGTAGGGAATTGAAACCCAGGTCTCTTGTAATCCAGGCAAGTACCCTAACCACTGAACTCTCCTTGCTTTCTCCTCCCTCTCCTATTACTCCTCGTTATACCCCCTTGCAAATCCACCAAAGAATTCCTCTCTTTCCTTATACCCTTCAAGTGCTAATAGACAATGATCACTGGTAATGAAATTGCTAAACGTTCAGGTCCTGATTCTTCATTACATTCAAGCACAGCTGAGGTCCTGCAGAGAGTGGTGGCTGCTGGGAGCTGACTATGGGTGCTTGATTCAGTATTGCCTGGCCCTGGTGCAAGTTAGGGCTCCACAGAGGCAGTGGATATTGGGCATAGTGGAGCTTTGCTATCCCATGCCTCCTCCCAGTCCATGCCTCACCTTAGGAATGGTCCTGACATGTCCCCTCCTTTCCTTTGCTGGGGATTGGAGTGGCAGCTGATGCAGGAAGTGGCTAGCCTGTCTCAGCTCGCTGTATGCTAGTGTGAGGAGTTGCTGCACAGCGGGAATTCTCCACTGTCTAGGTGCCTTAAGGTCACTTAGTGCTACTTATGCAATGTGCTACTTATGCAAACCTTAGGGTTTGAGGACTTCAATAACTCAGACATAGGTTAGGGGTTTGTTACAGGAGTGGGTGGGTGAGATTCTGTGACCTGCATTGTGCAGGAGGTCAGACTAGATGATCATAATGGTCCCTTCTGACCTTAAAGTCTGTGAGTCTATGAGATAGGAGAATCTTGTTTGGGTTCAGCTGGCAGGCTTGGCTGGATTGCTGTGTAAATAGATATATGGTGAGTGAACCGATTGCTTCTGTGGACTGTGGGGTCAGCCATGCCATTAGGATCTATCATTCCGGCTGCAGATCCAGGAGACCCTGGACTGTGCAGGAGCATTGGTCTGAGGTCTGGATGATCTGCCAGGGATAGTTTTAGATCAGGTAGAGTAAACAGTGCACAGGGTAGTATTCCTGTTTGCACTGCCAAAAATCCTGTGTTTCATGTGCAAAGCTCAACCTGCTATTCCCCCTCGCCCCCCACTGTCTCACAACAGACATCAACTCTTTCTAAATAGGTGGTAAGTTTTCTTAGTGGGCAGAATCTCTACAGCCTGCTCCAGTGTCCTATTGCCTTTTCAGTGTCTAGTCTCTCTTTCAAGTGGTGATCAGCTGATCTTCAGGGAGCTATTTGGAGGACCTCTTCCCCACCATCTTCAGGTGGCCAGTCTGCAGGGTCATATTCTTGTAACTTACTACTTCTGGTAGTCTGACTGGTCTGTTTCCTCCTCTGAGACTTTAGACCATCTCTAGTTATCATATCTTCTCTTTATTTGTCCTCTGTTTTAGTAATATGGGACTGATTCTTATCTCTTTTACAATAGGTCTAAACTAGTGAAGCTCCACTGGCTTCAGTGAAGTTACCCCCACTTCACCCTGGTGTGATTGAGGGTAAGGTCAAGCCCTATTTATTTGATTATCTTAATCTTTTCTTATAAATCAGTCCCTCTTGTCCCTTGTTTTGTTACTTCTTTCTGAACAAGCTCCAGTTTATTGGCATTTTTCTGATACTGAGACGCTCAGCACCATCCACCTTAATATTTGAATGGAGGGGATGCATAAATGGTTATGCCTACACAGTTGGAAAGAAGCATAAACCTGATTGACAACTGGTAAAAGGAAAAAAAAAGAAAGACAAGGGTTAAAATGTGGAGCAGGCTATCACTTTCTTTTTCAGTTTGAGCGCACGTGAGCATTATTCATGGTGCAGTCTCATAAGTGCCATCCCAGAAAGGGATTATTGCTTCCCTGATCCATGACTTAAGGATTCTGAGTATGCAACCCAAAATCATAGTTGATTTTTGTTTCCATATACTTTTGCTGGGGCAGGAGTGGCTTGGAGGTTCGGCTATTTATAGGGATAGTTTTATTTTTTCTACCTCTCAGTGTAAAGAAAGAGTCTTTGCTTATTTTATTTTATTTCATTTTGTTTTGGCAACTGTATACATGCCCCCTTTGTTTTGTGGAAGGTACAGTTAACAAAGTTAATAAATATTGCATTACAAACTCATGTCTTGCTGTCCATAACTGCTTATAGGTATCTCCCTTTAAGTTTGGTGGAATGAATATTTCATCATTAATTTCACTTACAGCCAATTTTTTTACCTCATAATATTCAAGGTGCAAATGTTCTTGTACAATTTGTTATTGTGCACCTCCTAAATATGCTAAAAATGTAAGGGGTAAACCAGAATAACCTCTTGGGATGCTGTTAGATGGTGCATCACAGAATTATTTGAAAAATCAGTTGCTTGTGTCCATAAGAAATAAAGTTGAAATTATCTCATCTCAGCCGTTCTTAGCAGTTGCCCTACAATGTTATTGATCCTGACTGCTCATCGCATGAGCAAACTATACCGTGCAGCAGGATAGGTTTCAGTTTTATGTATAAGGGCTGCAACTGATATTTTAAAAAGTTAATATACTATTTATTGGCATTTTTATAACAGTTTATTAAATGTGTTAGTAGTGTTAAGGAATTGAAGATCAGTGTGGCTTTGGGTTTATTTTAAGTGTATTTCATTCGATTTTACAACCTCCCTTCCTTCCCCCTTGGTTCAGTTTGGCTATCTATGTTTTTCAGTGTTCCTTCCTTTTTGGACCTGATTCTGGGCTTTACTCATCTTACTTATTCCTTAAGTAGACCCATTCATGTCAAGGGGACAATTTGTGGGTTAAGGTACTACTCAATGTGAGTAAGGGTATTAGAATCTGCCCCTCAATTCAGGAACTATGGGAAAAAAGCATGTAACTTGTTCTGTAGGGTAAGCCACCCCTCTTTATGGGCTAGCTGCTAGATTTTGCATTTTGAATAGCCTTGAACAAGGGGTGTTGCATAACTGCACCATCATAGGAGTGCCCCAGTGAGATATTGGGACTCAGAAACATAAACCTGAGCTACAGTGCCTCCCCTGTTTCCTCCAGGAAGAAGTCATTTGCTTCTGTCTTGTATTTGCAACAAATTACAGCACTTTCATTTGTTCTAGCCAGTATGTGTGGGTGGGGTCTAAGCTCCATGCTTTCCCACCCACCTGACTTGTAGAGGACTAACTGGCTGTATAGCACTTGAGTAGTCTGGGAAGTCAGTGTAGGGACATTTAGGGAGTTCTGACACCCTCTTAGGGTATGTCTGCACTTGTAGCTGGAGGCGTGATCAAGCTAGCAGGCTAAAAATAGAAGGTAGCAATGGCAACACAAACAGTGGGAGGGGCTAGCTCCCCTGAGGATGTACCCTTTAGAGACCCTCGGTACGTACTTGGGGCAGCTCGCCCATCTTACCGTTCACGCTGTCATGGCCACATTCTATTTTTAATGCACTAGCTCAATCAGAGCTTAGGTGAGTATGTCTCTTTGAACTGGGAATCACCCCTCCAGCTCCAAGTGCTTCCAGGAATTTGTTCCTGTTTGAACTAGAGCAGATCTTTTAGAAAAACTTCCAATCTTGATTTCAAAATTGCCAGAGATGGAGAATTCCCCCACGTGTGTTTCTATGGTTTTATGGGCGGCTGTCTCCAGATTTACACTAGGCCTGCTAACGATGGGCACAATCCTGCAAGGTGCGGAGAGCCTTCCACTCTCTCTGAAGGAAATGGGATCAGGGAGAACATAGACTCATAGACTTTAAGGCCAGAAGGGACCATCACAATCACTATGACCTTCACCACTGTAGTTCAAACAAGCAAGTGACCCGTGCCCTTGTGCTGCAGTGGAAGGTGACAAAGCCACAGGGCCTGACAATCTGACCCGAGGGAAAATTCTTTCCTGACTCGAAACATGATGATCAGTTAGACCCTGACCATGTGGGTGAGACCCACCAGCCAGACTCCTGGGAAAGAATTCTCTGTAGTAACTCAGAGCCCTCCCCATCTAGTGTTGCACAACATCTCACAGCATCAGAGGCCCTGTCCCTGTGTTCAGTATCTAGCAGCGTGAAGCCTTATTTCTGCAAGTGAAACAAGTCCTTTGTAGCAAATGGCACCATTCATTTCTGTTATTTAAAAGAAATGACATGCGTATGCCTCTGATGTGGTCCTCACAATGGCCTTGATTCTGCAAAGTGCTGAGCAGTCTGTCCCCGAGCCAACAAGAGCTTAACTTAAAGCACATGAAAAGTCCTAATGAACTTCAAGCACATGTTTAAGTGCTTCACTGGATTGGGGCCAGTCCTCAGCATTTTGCAGGATCAGGCTCCATTGGGTCACTCCCATAGTTTGAATTTTGGATCCCCAGCTTCCTCTATCCTAAAAAGTATAATAACCGTCTCTACAATGCTTCCTACCTTTGTGGCATAGGGAAATATTATGACCTCTCTTCAGTGGAGGAGGAAACGGAGGCACAGAGAGATTAATGATTTACTCAAGGTCAAAAAGCAAATTGGTGGTGGAGCCAGGAATATAATCCAGATCTTCTGAAGCCCAGTCCTGTGCTCAGTCCCGTTGGTGCTCCTATGATGCACATCCACCTTTTGTTGGTCTGGCTGGCTACTATCACAAGGCTAGAACTATGAATTTAAACCACACTTAAACTGCTATGTTATTTGCACCTTTCTGCCTTACTTATTTTTGTTGTGTCTTTCATTTTTGCTATTTGCCCCACATTATACAGGACAAGTGTCGCACAGCTAGTCAGTAGGCTTTTAATCTAATTTATGCATGTCTCTATTAAAATGTAACTGCTTCCAACCCTCTTTGGAAAAAGCCTACTCCTTGAGCTGTAGTAAAGTCATGGTAATTTCCCCCAGTTGCAACTCCCTGACTTTGTGTCTCAGCATCACATACAGCATAATTTATAAAAGTGTGAGCAACTGCAGAATTGTCCTCTAATAGATTCTGAAGATTTCAATTTCCATTCTGCCACACAAGACTGAAAATCCACTTGTGCTCAGCTATCTGTATCTTTGCCTCATCCTCACACTGCATCAAAAATCAGGTTCAGGTGCAGGTTAAGAGCATGCATTTACCTCAGGAATATGGGACTTATTAAATATCTCTATACAATTAACATCACCATATCAATAAGAATTATCATTATGTCCTGTCAATCAGGTGCTGAATTTCGCTTCAGGGAAACAAAACAATTTAAATGATAGGAAATGCTCCCCTTCTTTTTTTTACATGCTTCTTTTAAAATTGGATAATTATGTGGCTTTTCATTAGATCCCTCTAAGCGTAATAGATCACGATATTCACCCTTTGACCTTGGTGATGAATGTTTCTGGTGAAAACATGTGACAAGCAGTGCTCTAATGAGAATAAAATACTGACTAATGGGGACTCTCACATAATGAAAGAACAAAGCAAGAAAGAAGCACAACTACTTTTAAGGTTGCAATATAAAATCTGTTCATGAAGCAATTCTGATACAGATGCAAGAAGGAAGCCCTTTTTAATTTAATTTTAATAGACAGTAGCAACTAACTTCGGTATTGGATGCAGACACAAAGAAAAAAGAGAAAGAGAATCTTTGTATTCTGAATCTATGGAAACATGCAAAGTATTCTCTTCACACGATGTATATGCAAGTCGGTAGATAAGGGTCTGTCATTCCATTTTTTTAAAAAAATCCTCAAAATAATACCTATTTATTTAAATTTAAAATAACCATATTTTAATTTCTTTTTTTTTTTGAGAGCAATGTAGAATGGCACTCAGTATGTTATTAAAAGACTCACTGGATCACATTATCCCCTGGCATAAGCCTCCTGCAGTGGAGTTATACCAGGGATAAATTTGATCCAATGTTTTATGTATCCAATGTTTTTTGATCCAATTATTTTATTTTGACTATCAAGAAAGTTACATGCCTAAACCAGAACCTTTTATTGATGCCCAAACATTGGTAGTTTGGATAAACTGGATCTTAGGTGCAAACTGCCCCTGATTTTGATTTTGCAATACCAAAACCAACTGAGATTTTTGCAAACTCAAGACTAAAGTACAGTTTCTTTTGCCCACCTTTCTTAACTGGTCATATAGAACCTGATCCTGCTTGAGAAAGGACTGTGGAAGTGTTCTAGTTTATTAATTTGTTCCAATTTTATTTGTTTTTTATTTGTATTAGGTGTTTCATTTTTGGGAAATGTTTGTGATTGTGAAGATTAAGGGATTATCATTTCTGGAAACTGAAGTTCCATCTTTAGCCATGGTCCATGACAAGTCAGGTGCTTTCCAGTAAAGACTGTGCAAAGATCACAAATTCCTTTTGTAACATCACAAATTTGCAAAATATTTCTTTAAAAATCAGTAAACTGCTAATCAGTCCTCACACTTTTCACCTTGGGGCTGGGATTCATGTCTGGTCCAAGCGCAGATCTTCTCCAGAGCATATGTTAGAAAGGGTTTCTTGACTTTGGTTGAAGTCCTGTCCCCATAAAGTCAATGTGTATTTTGCCATAGACTTAACTGGAGCCTGACTTTCATTTTCTGGGCCAAATTCTCCTTTCAGTTACTCCATAAAGGTACTTTGTGGTCTAAACCCAAGATTTAGGTGCCCAGGTACTGTTTTTAGGCACCACTGCAATCCACAAAACCCCTGCTCGGCTGCCATCTAACCTTGTAGATGCCCGGCCTAGTGCCAAAGCTTTTGCAATAAAAGTTCCCTAAACATCTAAGTTTCTGCCACTGAAGGTGTCCGGGCACTTATTTCACATCTAAGCCCCAGCAGGATCCATGAACAGGGGGAAGATAGGCATTCTCCAGTCTGTTTCATCTGTGGGGCCTGATCCGGTAGACATGCTCAGAAGCAGCTGGAGTGGCAGGGGCAATGGGAAGGGGAACTGGGCTATAGAGTCATTCTCACTCTTTCTCTGGCCCAATTAATATTTAAGTAAAGTCGAACAACTTCAACTGGAGAGCTTGAGAGAGACCCACAACAGAATATCCCATATAGTCCCATGGTAAGAGTGCTCTTGCCCAGTTCAGTCCTTAAGTAGCTGCAAACATTTGGCTATATTGTATTCCTTTTACAGTCTGGTCTGTGTAAGATGCATTGCACAGTTGTCCTACCACTGGAGTAGCCAGGGAAGAAAATGCACCTCAGCAAGGCATGTTTCCTTCAATTCTTACCCCTTGTTCCAGGAGGCCAGCAATCTGCTATTGGCTCTTCCCAGCTGAAGGTTACTATCCTTTTCCTCCCAGGCTGGCTCAGCAGCACTAGCTGGCATATGGAGATGGAGCAAAGTTTCTCCTGCTCTCCACCCCTTTCTTCCCATATAATTGAAGGAGAGGAGAGGAAGAGAGAACAGGCAGTGTAAATTTAACCCCAAGGCTCAGGCTGACTGTGAAGGAGGGGGTCTTACTTTCCTGACCTGTCTGTGTAGCCATGTAGGCTGGCCACAATCTGGCCCACTCACTGGATTATTAGTATTTTTGAATCATTCAAATGTTTGGTCTCTAAGACTCTAGTGACTGCTTCATCAGCCTTGAAAACAGCAGGAGAAAAAATGTGTGCTTACGTTAGACAGTGCTAATGAAGAAAGCTAATTTTGTTTCTCAGGATGGTGGATCATTAAAACAAGATCATCTTATTAACTGTTTGTTACAGCTGTCAGAATTTGAAAGCGACATCGTGCAACTTGAACCTTCCAGCATCTGATGTGATTTCATAAAAGCAGACCAGAAGCAGAATAAAAAAGGAGCATCTTAAAAGAAAATTACCCTGAATACAATGGTTAGCATCAGAAGCAAGCAAATAAAAATCTGCTACATTTGTTTACAAATGTCATCTACATATCCAGTGACCATCATTTAAGTTTAACAAAACAACCTTATTTTTTATTTATACTCTTATGAATCCCCTTTTTAAAGAAAGGAAGGCCCTGATCCTGCAAACACTTATCATAAGAGCATAAGAACGGCCATATTGGGTCAGACCAATGGTCTGTCTAGCCCAGGATCCTGTAGTCCAACAGTGGCCAAATCCAAGTGCTTCAGGGGGAATCAACAGAACAGGGCAAGTATCAAGTAATCCATCTTCTGCTGTCCACTCCTAGCTTCTGACACTCAGAAACTAGGGGACACTCACAGCATGGGGTTGCATCCCTGATCATCTTGGCTAATAGCCATTGATGGACCTGTCCTCCATGAACTTGTCTAGTTCTTTTTTGAACCCCACTATAATTTTGGCCTTTGCAACATCCCCTGGCAACGAGTTCCACAGGTTGACTGCTTTGTGTGAAGAAGTTCTTCCTTTTGTTTTTTTATCTGATGCCTATTAATTTCATTTATACTCTGTTGCATCAGGCCAAGGCATTAAGGGTAGTGCAACTAACTGAAACAAATACGGTAATGTGAAAACAATACGACACATTTCCAACTGAAATACATTGAAAACAAGTGAGAAGGTCCAATTAAAAAATAAGGAAATAAAGATCTTGGGAAGGTGATAAATTCAGGGCTAACAGTGTTTGCTTTGAAAATACCCAAGGAAAGCAAACACTTTCAGATACCTTTTACAAGAGGCAAGAGCTGAAATTAGATGAATTTCAGAGTGGGACAAATTGCACACTGTAAGGTCACTACAGCAAAAGAAAGATGGTAAAGCCATTGAGGAATAAGGCCCCAATGCTTGTTTAGAGAATATTGATATTCATATCCTAGGAACATGTTTAAAACAATGCTGAGTGCTTTGTTGAAAAGCAAGAAAAGTTAAAATGGAAGGTGTAATTCTACATTGGACCACTAGGGGAACTGTTAATTGTGACTACTGTCTGTCAAACCAATAGGCAGCTTTGCGAAACAAGAGAATGGGTGGGAAAACTGTTTGGAGAAGAAAATAGGTACGGAACAAAGGGGTGTCTGAGGAGATGACCAGGCCCTTCAAAATGACCATAACTCTGCCCCACATTGATTACTGTCCTAAGGAGTCCACCAGGAGGCTCTTCCACTGCTAACACTTCCTGCTGGGCCAGGGCCTCCTCCCCCTCTACTGTCAGCCATCTTGTCCACCTCCCCCAGCTCTGAGTGTAGGAGGCTTTGGGAAGAAATACCATTGTCTGTATTGCAATCCTACAACTTCAAAACTCATGAGTCAGACCCTCCTAAAAAAAATCATGAGATTGGCTTAAAATGCATAAAACAATACATTGCAGGGTTTCTTAGACCATCTCCTGATTTTTAAGGCTTTAGAGGGAAATCTCAAATGTTTCTGGTTGAAACTGAACCTTAAATGCATACACAAGTGTGAAGATCACCTGCTGGTTGTTTGGAGGAGGAATGTGTGTGGGGCAAGGAGTTTGTGCATGCCGCTTCTACGAGGTGCTGTTAACAGCTCCCAATACAGAACCTAAAGTAGCTCATGACACTTCCTTATTGACCCCACACTGGGAGTATGCCTAGCCTCTGAGTGCCAGAAGCTGGGAGTGGACAACAGGGGATGGATTACTTGATAATTGACCTGTTCTGTTGATTCCCTCTGAAGCACATGGCTTTGGCCACTGTTGGACTACAGGATCCTGACCTAGATGGACCTCTTCCTCAACCCTAGCAGCCTTATTGTCAAACAGAATGCTGATGAGAGCCAGGGAAAGGAGGCAGCAGGCATCATGGAGGATGAGGAGCATGTGATTCTGCACCTCTGCCTGGAGGAGGCAGGAGAGAAAGTCCCCTCACAAACCTGAGGAGGACCCTAAGCTGCAGCAGCAACCAGAACTTGAGGCTGGTAATTACAATGGCCCCATACCCTCCCTCTTAATATCCCCTCTTGCTCTGGTGCTAAATTCCTGATTTGAAGAACCAGGGCATTTGCATTACTGTCCACAGATAACATGGCATACATTGCTATGTCTCTGTGGCTTTGAACTGCAGTGCTGAAACCATGGCATTGTCACATCCCATCTCCTTACCAAATCCTTCTAACCTCTGTCCCGCCTGTCCAGTCCCTGTTCCGCTCCATGCTGAAATGGTCCCCAAGCAAGACATGTTTACAAATCAATGATTTTATTAATTTCTGATGAACCACTATCAAACATTTCACTAAAGTTATGTTTTAAAAACAGATTATTAATGAAAAATCATTGCGCCCCTGTGTCTGTGCATTTCTCGGCCAGCAGCCAGGCAGTGAGGGTCCTGGGGCCACATGGACTGGGGGAAGGGAGAGGTTGGGTTAGGAAGGTCCCAGTTGAGGATGAGACAAGTTATAGAAACACATAGTTTGTCGTCTGAAGTTAGTAATGGATGTCTTTTGTCCCTCTGAATATTAAACAGTTTCAATGCTTTTCCCACCCCACCCTCATCTTACAGTCCAGTCCCAATACAAATGGATGGAGGTGGAGTTGGGGGTGAGATCAGGTAATGGTAAGGGAACAGAACACAGTTGTAAAACTCTTTGGTTGTCTGTAAGTTACAGCAATCCTTTCTCCTTTGGAAGATTACAGTTTTTTTACCATCCCTGGCCCTGGTGTCCTTCTGACTTCTCCCCACACTGACCCATGCTGCAGAAGATGGGAAAACAGGCTTTGGAGAAAGATCCAGTCCGGTGGCTGGATAAACACAGGGCAGTGTCCCTTTACAGTGAAGAAGTAAGGGGCTTGTGATGCTCATCTGAAACTTCAGAGAACGTAATAAAGTTGTGGGCTGTCTCTTTCTCCCCTTGTCCGTTTCACCATTGTTAGGTGGGCACAGGGACATGATTTTCTGGTGATGCCAGGAGTGGGAAGTGAGTGAGCAGTGTTCATGATTCGCATCTCCTTTTGCATGGAAACTCTGTAAGCTTGCTGAATTGTGTCCCAGTCCTATAAGCATATTTCAGCAACTTTTTGGTGTAGCAGAAATTCCAGGTGGGGCTTGAGGTTCAACAGCAATGTAAACCTGCTTGGTCCATCTTCATAGCTGATCAAACCCCTCTATTCAGCAATATGTAGGGGGCAAACATTAGCAGAAACATCTCTCTTGCATAGATGGCTGGATCTCCTCCACAGAACTGGAAAGCCACCCCTCTTTTCCACTCTGGTACCTTGAAAACTGCTATGTTCTCCAGATGTTAGTCAGCCTTTGAAGAAGACATTGCAAATTGGTAACAGGGCCCCTGAGAGGAACTGCAACCCCTCCACCTCAACTCCCTTGAAACATTATGAACATTTTATATTTTTAAAAACATCAGTACATTTTTCTTACCACTAGTAGCCTCTGCTCTTTTCTTATGGGCTGCAGGACTTATCTGAGAACCATTCCTGGAATGCTGAAAAGAATCAATAGTGTGGCCTTCCACAGCAAAGTTATGTTATGTGAGGGGATTTCTCAGCGTCTTCCTAAGGAAAAAAAATGCTACCCTTGTCTTTGGACTGGCAGGACCTTCAGCTCCCAAGGGAGAAGCCATTCCACCAGGAAAGCAGCAGCAGCAACCCAGAGACTCATAGACTTTAAGCCCAGAAGGGACCATAATGATAATGTAATCTGACCTCCTGCACATTGCAGGCCACAGAAACTCACCCACCCACTCCTGTAACAGACCCATAACCTCTAGCTGAGTTACTGAAGTCCTCAAATCATGATATAAAGACTTCAAAGACAGCAGAGGCAGATGGAGAAGTATCCTGGAAGAGCTGCTTATAAGGATGGATAGGAAAAACCAGGAGCAGTTTAAATTCCTCAGGGCACTGGTGGAGTGGGTACTTCAGCAGGAAGGTACATTGATGAACTGATTCATAGATCAGGAGACACAAGGGAATGGGAGCATTCCTTAAGGGAGAGGCTCATTGAACTGGTGGCTGAACAAGTTTAGTGGCCTGCTGCTGAGGCCACTAAACAACAATGTGATGTAGCTGCAAAAAAGACTAATATTCTGGGGTATATTAACAAAAATGATGTATGTAAGATGGTGGGGGATAAGTGTCCCACTTTGTTCAGCACTGGTGATGCCTCAGCTAGAGTAGTGTGTCCAGTTCTGGATGCCACACTTTACGAAAGATGTGGACAAACTGGAGAAAGTTGAGAGAAGAGCAACAACAATGATAAAAGGTCTAGAAAATCTTATAAAAACTGGACCTGTTTAGTCTTGAGAAAAGAAGATTGATGGGTGGGGGACCTGATAACAGTCTTTAAATATATTAAGAGCTGTTATAAATAGGATGGTGATTAATTGTTCTCCATGTCCACTGAAGGTAGGACAGGAAATAATGGGCTTAATCTGCAGCAAGAGAGATTTAGGTTAAATATTAGGAAAAACTTTCTAACTATTAGGGTAGTTAAGCTCTGGAATAGGCTTCCAAGGAAGGTTGGGAAATCCCCATCATTGGAGGATTTTAAGAACGGTTTGGACAAACACCTGTCAGGGATGGTCTAGGTTTATTTGGTCCTGCCTCAGTGCCAGGGGCTGGACTAGCTGACTTCTTGAGGTCTCTTCCATCCTTACATTTCTAAGATTCTATGACAATCTGTCCACAAACTGCCACCACCACCACCTTCTCCTCCTCCGACTGCTGCTGAGCCAGAGGATCCTCTTTCAAGGACTCCCCTGAGCGACCAGGAGGAGAATATAGAGCCTGTACGACTCCTGGGATTTCGTCCTCCACAAGTACCCAAAATCCCTCACTGGGGGATCCCCCTGAGCATCCAGGAGGGATACAATGATCTGATGGGAGTCCTGATGGGAGTCCAAGTGCTCACTCCCCCAAATCCTGTGCAGATGTCCCTGGTTTTCCCCCCAAGAGTGATTTCTCCCATTGTTCCCCTCCGTGTTGGGGACAGGCAAGGAGATGGTTTCAGAGACAGTAACATTTGGCCAGTGTTCCCAGTTTCATTCCCTTAATTTTTTAGATTTTTGGTTAACCTTTCTTTTAAAAATATTTCAATGACACATTCCATCTAGTAGTTTTAATACATATTATCCTTTCCTTGACTTCTGTGTGGACCCCCCCTTCCTCAGTATGATGAACTGAAGACGTTTTCAGGTTCGGGACTGGGACCATGATTCACAGCACATGTATAACTCTCCGGTGGCATGATATTGCAAACACATTTTTTGTCTGTCCATCATCCCCCTCCCCAACTTCAGAAATATCTGAAGTCCCAAGGAGACACAGAAGGGATGGGGAAAGTGCAGTTAATGTTCTGTGCTTTTAAAAAGGACTACTAGTTTTCAACATAGCAGAACTCTCTCTGTAACACAGAAAAAGGGTAAATGAATGTGCTTATGGCTTAGTTCACCTGCAGAAAATCAGAACATAATTCCAGTAACAATACAGGCACTGACAGCATCTGCCACTACCTCATGCATAAATGGACCTTGCCGCTGAAGTTACATTCCTGGTATGTAGCCCCAAAAGTATGTACCAATGTTCTGTCTTGTGCATTTCTAGCAACTGTATAAGGTGTGAAAGTGTCCCGTGGCACAAGGAGATGTCATCCTCTGCCTCTCCACTGTACTAAGGTGTGTGCACGTGTGGCATCACTGATTTTCCATGCCTTTTGGGACCCATCACCAGTTTGCATGTGGCTGGGATCCAGCTGCCTGAAGAGAGTTTGTAAACCAGACTTGTTCTGAGCACACTCAGGACAAAAGCATTCCCCTTCATCCACACAAGTATTACGGAGCGTGCAGGTGATGATTATAAGAATGGTATTTGCCATATGGGCATTCACACAGGTGCATAAGCAGCACCAACGAAATTTCAGTCTCCCAAATGCTCACTCCATGACCAGTCTGCAGTTACTGAGCTTGTAATTGAATTCCCTTTTCCCAGGTTGCCAGCATGTCAGGTTGGGATTCTTGCCCACAGTGAGTCCCAAATGGCTCTGTTTCGACTCTTTTTGGAAAGCATCCTCTTACTTGACATCCCCTGCTTGTAGTTTCTATTCTGAACCTTCAAGCTGGGAAGCAATACAGATTGGTTATATGTACATAGGGACTGTTACGGAGCTCAGAGAGACTCCAGGCAGGGAGGAAACTGGCAACTGAGGAGATATGGTTCTCCCACTCTAATAATACCATAATTTGTGAGGGTAACAAGAAGGCTAGAAGTGTCTTATTCAGGAGCGGAAGCAATAGTGGGAAAGGAGGAGGGCTGAAAGAAGGAGATGGTTTTGCAGCCGTGGTTTTTCCTCACAAACCCATCTCCAGGGCTTCTTGCAAGAGGTCTTTTGACCACCAAAAGAATCAACATCACTTCAATATTCAATATCACTTACAGCATGTCACTAGTTAAACGTACTTAATAGACAATCATTTCTGTTATTGCAAACAGAACTGTATACACCAGTACATATTTTAAAAAGCAATGTACAAATTACATTTAGAGGCAAATTCTCTATATGCATCTGTCATGTTATAAGCAAGATAGGCTTACAAAGTTTAATACAATAAAATATTGTGGTTAAAAGAGACCTTGAAATGAAAGCTTTTTATAAGCTTTACAAAGTATACGAATATCAGGAGAGCTATTCCCTGTGTATATAAAGGGCTAGATGCTGATGACAGCTGTTCAGAGGCATACATAAGAGGGAGTAGGAATCCCTTGGGCCACTGCATGGGCTACCTATGCCTTGGGTCTGTTATACTCACAGCATACATACAGAGAATTCAGATAAAAATATCAAATACTCTTGCTGAAAGGTTACAATGTAACACTATTTTTAGTCTTATAATTAAAGATGATAACCCACAAGAATGCAAAACACACAGAGAGACAAAGCAGGCTGCTCCGTAAAAACAGAGAAGCACAACTAACCCTGTCTTACTCTTGGCTGGCTGGCTGCAAACTGACTTTGCTAGGTCACATCTCATGCTTTCCTACAGCTCCCCTGAGATGCAAGCATCTAGCAGGAAAGGGAAGAGATAGCTTACATTTTTTGGTACAGCACAGGTTCCAGATGTGCAGGAGTAAATAGGCACTTTGTGCCTGCTACTCTCCTCTCTAAAGCAGGTGGGCACCAACATACCAGCCAGCACCATGATGAGCCAGCATATGGGTGATATGATTTGCTGGTAGTATAAGCCTGCAGCAAATCACTGCCCTCCTCAACTTTAAGTGCAGTAGAGAAGCAGGGAATATTGCCTAAAGAGGCATAACTTCTTCCCTGCACTCAGAACCATCCCTTTGGTACGGTGAATCGGGGCAACAGCTCCGAGTCCCGCACTTTTGAAGGCCCCGCGGGCCGGTGTGATTGGCCAGTGAGGTTATTTCTGGAAGTGACAGGTCGGGCCCAGAAGTAACGGATTCATCACTTCCACCCCGGGCCCTGCACCCCCCTAGGGACGGCCTTGCCTGCACTGACCTGGGGCAATGTAGTTATGTGCTCCTCTATATACAGGACTTGTGACAAAGCCACAATCTAGCCAAAAGATGTTTAAACTAAGATGGGCTTAATCCAGACTCTGGCATTTGAACCCCTTTGAATTTAAGTGTATTGGAAACCCAGACAGTAATTTTGTGCCTTGAACCTGCCTCTAATGTAAACTCACTTTGGTTGTCAGCATAAGCCTGGACTGCAGGTATCAAGTGAATGGGCCCTGCATTTTCAAAGTTATATCAGCAATTTCTTCCTTCCCCTTTTAAATTCTTTCAGAAAGTCTGCCAAGCAAAGTGATAGTCATGTTTTGGGTTTTAGCTTCATTTCAGAAATGGTATTTTGTCAGAGAGGATATCTCATATAATCAGATCATATAGGAGCCACACGGCAGATATAAGAAAATCTTTCTTATAGAACTCTGCAAGCAGTGACTCTCCTTCACCACTCTGTGATATTATTGCTCTTCTGCATATTCTCTGGACTGTAGCCAACAAGGAGCATTTCCACCGCAATGCTCATTTACTGGATTATACTGGTATCTGCGCTTTGTGATTTTCCTGTGGTGTGGAGCTACTTCATAAATAGGTTGTTTGTATAATCAAGCAGTCTGTGTACATTTTCTTCAGTGAATAATTAATGCAACGAGACTCTGACATACTGCAGAACCTCAAAGGTATTTACGTATTTAACTCCCATTAAATTAAATGGGAATTAGGCACCTAAATACATTTGAGGATCTCAGCCCATGATATTCCTGCTCCCTTTTATACTCATGAACCCCTCTATGAGGTTCTGGGTCTCATGTTCAGGAGAGTGGGTAGGAACAGGCTGTGTCCTCTCCTAAATCTGTGGGGAAAGCTGGCCCAAGTTGTACAGACTCTAGCTGGATTTATTTGTGTCAGGCTCCCCCTCCACACTGAGAACCCTCTCAAGAGGTGGATTCAGGGCAGCCAGGGTAGCAGAAGCCTGTGGGTCTGGCAAGAGGAGGCAAGGGGCATCCCCAGAGATGCTTCTGCTTATTCCCTTGGGGGATTGTTCACTGGCTTTTTCTGTAGGGAGCTAATCATCCCTCCCTCTTCCCCCTACCTTCAGCATAAGAATTAATAAGAATCCCTGAAAGTTGAAATTCATGGTGTTTTCTCTCCCCTGAATGGGTTATTCTGTTTAGGAAACAATGAGGCCATTGTTCTCCAGGGCTCCCATGCTTCAGGGGCAAATAGGCCAGCCTCAGATAGCTATGTCAGCTCCTTCAGTTCAATATCCATAATCATCAGATCTGATCTGGCTAGTTTAAACTTGCACAATATTGGCCACCCAGCATTTGTAATGTGGGCTTTTTCTGTAGGAGCTTAAGTCCTCCCTAACCCCTGTAGTCATATAGGAAACATAGTCAGTTCCTGTAGCCTCAAAGGACTCCATTCATACAGTCAAGAAGACACAGCCATCTTACAAGGATAAGTGCTCTTGCTAAATGAAGAGAGCGGGAGTACGTTAAGACAATACATATTTGAGAACACTAGAGGGAGCTGAAGGAGGGAGTCAAGAAGCGAGGAAAGAAAAGAGCAAGATGATGGCGCTCTGCTCTCACTTGGTATATATAAGGGAACTTGGAGCCTAATGACGGCCTGCTTACTTCAGCCGCAGCATAACATGGAGCACCTCTAGACTAGATTGAAGCAAATCGAAATGGATAACTCTCAAAATCGTCAACGCGTTATGCACTCTATGTCAAGGGATTATCAAAATAATGGGAGTATATAGTCTCCTCTGTCAAACTGAAAGCCACCCAGAGGAGTGGGAGGTGTGGGGAAGCCAAAGGTATATTTGAGTGAGGAAACAGTTATACATCACCTCGGGGCCGACAATGGTCAGCTATTAAATAGCTTTTGTGGCATCTGATATAACTCAGATTTAGATGAACTCAGAATTTCAGATTATTGCCATCTATAGCAGGAGGTCAGGCTTTTGTCCACTTGAAGCTGAAAGAGCTTCTCGGATGTGGCGAGACTTGCTGGGACTTGTTACATGACAGCTCTTCTCCTTGCACAAGCCCTGCACAATGCTTCAGCCAGCTGGCTGACTTTGAGATATCCTCCTAACCAGTCCTCAGTTTTGCTCGTGTGATTATGTCACACAGGTAATTATGTCAGCAACCTTCCACTGCTGACATGGGCTCAGAAAGAGCCTGTATGAAGGGTTGGAGGACACCGGTCCTAGTACGGCCGGGTATAGGCTGGGTTCAGTGAATGGGGTAATTAGTAGTAGAATTTTTCAATGCGTTCTGTTAACTTTCACGAGTATGTTTTGAAACAGTGGCATGGACTATTTGCCGCAACATCCATTAAAGTTACTCTCCCAGAGACTTATGTTGTTCTTAAAAAAATATCTTACCAACAGAAGTTGATCCAATAAAAGATATTACCTCATCCACCTTGTCTCTCTAGTTTCCCGGGACCAATATGGCTACGACACTGCACACAACATATAGTGTATAGCACCTGTCCTAAACTTGCATTTAGTAATTTGTTCCGATCATTCTTCCTAACTAAAAGTAACAGGTATGTCCACTTTGGAAACAGTTTTGCATAGGCTAAGAAACTGTCACAGTTTTTGAGAGAGTTGCAGCTTTAACCAAATTTCATCTTTGTGTGTCACTGCTCATGTCAAAGTATAAATGTGCTCAGACATAGGAGTTGTCCTGCTTTCATCAAGGGAGCCAGCCTGCCTTTGCCTAGTTCTGCTTGGTTAAGCTTGTTATTTAAATTGTTAAAACTGAGACATCAGCAGTAAATTTCAGAGAAGATATAACAATTATTAGATACAAGCAGGGCTCTTGTACTTGGGAGCATATCAATGGCCTCCATCCACAGCAGAATTAGCCACAAATAATTTACAACAGTTTCTTTAAGAAGTGTGCCCCGTAGTACTTGGATGACATTAAATCAGAGTCATTCCCCAACTGGATCATATTTCCAAGTTTAAGAGAGATTTGATGCAAGTCAGCACAGTGGCTCAGCACTCCAGGGGCTACCTTTTAAAGCCGATGACTCCTGAAGAACTGCACTTTGATTCCCGATGCTGCCTTCTGGCCAGGAGCGGTGGGTTTCTGTGTCTTTGATATGCCAGGCGAGGGAGCCACAACAGTACAATTGCCCCTTGGGGGCGGGGGAGTAGAAAATAAGGAGGATGTCTGAGTGACCTTGTGCCACATGAATATTACTGAAAACTGCTTGACATTGGGGGCAAAGGGAGGGCTGTGTTTGAGAAGCCGGCAGCCCTGCTATTTATAGGCTAAGATTACCAAAAGGTGCCAATGCTAGTGCTAAAAGAAAAAAAGCACAGTAGGAAGGGAGTGGAGTAACTGGAGTAACATCAAATGAAATGCACACATATTTAATTTAAACAAGAGACTTGTTGGGCTCAATCACTGTCGGTTGTGTAGGAAGAGGAACATTTTTGTTTTGCCAAATAGCTTTACTTCCCTGTAATGAGAATGAATTTAAGCTACTAAAAGCCAAAGGCTTATCCTAGAAATGGGCAAAAGAGTCAAATGCAAGGAAGGGAAAATATGTATGTTAGAAAACTGAAAAGAGGAAGAGGTGTGCGCGGCGGGGGTGGGGGGATCGTATGCTGCATTCTACCCTCTTTTGGGCAGTATGATGTCTGTTTAGACTGTAAGCTCTTGGGAGTTTGCAGATAACATGGTGATGAGGAGTGCGGTATAAAAATTTTGAGATATGCAGTGGGTCAGTAAGGGCAAGGATTTGTCTTGTTACATGTTTGTAAAGTGCCTAGCAGACTTTTGGGCACTGTGCGCTCAACCCTGAGCTCTGTTGTGTGCCTGTGCAGGGGAATAAGGGGGAATGTGGTGTCCCCTTTCATGCCTAGGTGGGGTACACACACAGTTGGAGCCAACCCAAGGGATGGTGCCTGCAGGCTGCAACTTCCTTTCTTTCCCTTCTGAGCAGATGAGTGAAGAGCGAAGGGAGCCTTAGCCTTGCTCCCTCCCCCATGCTGGCCTGTGCCCTGAAGCTAGCTCAGAGGAGTCTTAGGAAAAGGACTGGTGCAGATTACTTTCTCCCTGGAACAAGTGGGACTAGCTTGTGACACTCAGAGTGCCAGGCTGGTTTTTGCCCTGCTCCTGCCCCTTACTCAGGCTGGTTTGTAAGGTTTCAACCCAACCCTACACAAACAAATAGCAATAACATTGAAATAGAATGTTAAGCCTTCAGTGCTGAATGGTAGCAACTCTCTTCTCATAAGACTTAGCAATGAATGGTTTGCTAGCACTGGGTTTCTGGGAGTATTTTCAATAGTTTGAGAATCACTCAAGGTCACACAAGCAAGTCTCTCACCTCATGCACAAGGACAACAATGATTTTCCCCCCCATTTTTTTGGACTCACTCTCCTCAGCATCTGGCTCTCTTTCTGGTCCCAGTGTGTATAATGGACTAACTGAAAACCCTGGTTCCAAAGACCTGTAAATTTGGGGAGGAGTCAATTTCAACATGCAGAGCAAGATCTGAATTTTGCAACTGGGGGTCTATCTCTAACTATAAGTGGTGCTCATGACTCAGTGCGTGACAGTCATCTCTGACTGAAACAATACCCAAGTATGGTTTTAGGGATCTCTGTGCTGTTGGAGGAGAAACTGGCCATTTGTCAGTATTAAAGATCCCATGGCACTTTGTGTAAGAGTAATAGTAATAATAATAATAATACCCTAGCTTTTATCATTAGACCTCAAAGCTAGAAATATTAAGTGTGGTATCCTGATCAAATTCCAGCTATGGCAATGATTCTGCCTGTCTAAATGCTCCCTGAAATAAGGGTCTTCTTCACACACAAACTCTGCACTCATTTGGTTAAGGGGCTTCTTCCCAGCTGGTCAAAGACTGTTAAATAGTGTTGCTATGAAATGATAAGCTATTGCATTTCATCCCAGAGATGGTTGCATTACAATAGTAAAAGAATCGTGACATTTGTTAAGTTTGTAAAGTGTTTGGGACCTTACAAAATGGAAGAGGTCTAGATCAGAATGTGTGTGGGTGTCTCTGTAGGCATGAGCTGTATGAGCATTTGGCATCCTGAAATCAGGTGGGGTTTGGGCTATGTAGGGGTGCTGGCCGGGGCTCGACCCTCTCTGGGGCGGAGGGGAGCCACGCTGGCTCACTGCACACTGCTGAGATTTGGGGAATTAGTCCTGCCACGGGAGTCTTTCCTGGTGGCCCTGGCAGTAACTGGAATAAACACCATAAGCCCAGGTCCTGGGTCAGGGCGGGCAACAATGAATCCGGTGCCCAGGCCCTCAGGCAGGGCTGAGCCCTGGCAGTATAAACAGTAGCAATCAGCCCAGGCCCTGGGTCAGGGCAGGGCAACAATGAATCAGGGGCTCAGGCAGGTGAGCAATGACAGCCTCCAAAGCCCAATCTTCCAAAAGGCCTGGGAGAGGGGGAGACTGCCACCCACGAGCTGGGTGGCAGGGGGACACAGGCCCTCCCACTCCACTGTGTCCCAGCCCGGGGCCCTAGCAGTGGCAGAAGACCTGCTGCATAGCCAGTGGGGATCCTGGCTGCAACACACTGACATGGGCTCTGGCAGTGCTGCAGCCAGACTAGGGTCGGCTGACCCCAGGCTACTTCCAGACCTCCCTCAGCTAGTACCTGGGTCATAGTGTTGTCCTCTGAGGGGTCCAGCACCATAGGTTCCTCAGGGTAGTGGGCGAGCGGCAGGTTCAGCAACTCCTCCGGGTAGCAGGCACAGGGCAGGCCCGGCCAGTCCGGGTGGTCACCTTGGGCTGCGGGGTTTTCCCGGTCGCGGGCTAGGCTAGAGACATCTGGTCTCTCCAGCAGCTGGGGCCTTACTGAGCTCTGACAGGGAGCCTTTATACTTCTGGGTCGCTGCCTGACCCTCTGAAGGGCAGGCTCAGAGCTCCCTAGCTCCACCCACTCTGGCCCTCGGATGGGCTCTTCTCTCTCTAGGGTGGAGGGGAGCCACACTGCCTCACTACAGCTATCATGTTGGTGAACCTGAGCTGATGCTGGTCACACAGCCCTGTCGCAAAGTCTGTCCCTCTACAGTTCTTTCTTCATCTCTATTCTGGGACTTGATGACCACATGTGTAGTCTTTAGGGAGTGCCAGATGGTGGCTACTTCCACTTCACCTTCCGAGTGGCCATCTTATAGAAGTCAGTGCCCCTCTGCATGATGAAATGAGTCTTTGAGGGTCAGGATACAACTCCTATTATTATTTATTTATCGAATGACCCCAAATATACTAGAAGCCTCAAAAAAAAAAGTTAAAGTTAAAGATAAAGTTAAAAAAGTTAAAGGCATGTTCTCCAGAGAGCTTACCATATAAAGTAGACCACAAGTGAGGTTCATAAGCCAACAAGGAAGGGGAGAGGGATGACAGAGGTGGCAGTAATAAGATCAGGTGGTTCTGCAGGAAAGCCTGAACACAACTAGATGGCTCCATTAAAACTTTTGTTGGTGTTCCCTTTTCTCCCCACCTACCTCTCACAGGCTTCCCAGAGGAAGTGAGTTTTTAGTGGAGATTTGAATGCACTAAAGAAGGTGGCTTGGAAAGCCCAAGGGTGCTCCAACCATAAGGGGCAATATGTAATAAGGCAAAGAAATGATGAGATAGTGGACACAGTGGCTGGTGTCATTGCCAGAGTAGGGAGAGTGGCAGACAATGAAAGGAGATCAGGTTAAAGAGATAGGCAGTGACTGATTGCATGGTGCAGGGCCTTGAAGGCAAGGACAATACGTTTACATTTGGTGTGCAACACAAAGAGGAACCATTCAGTGATTCGTCTGGGAGGTGGGTGGGTGAGTGAGGGGGGCATGGTTAAAGCAACAGGCAAAACAGATGATTTTGGGTGGACTGGACAGGACTCTGGATAGAGCAGTTGGACTGAAAACGGTGCTCTATAGTCCCTAGCATGGTAGCTAGGAAACTCCTAGGTGTTTTCTAGCTAGGGTGACCAGATGTCCCAATTTTATAGGGATAGTCCCAATATTTGGGGCTTTTTTTATATGGGCTCCTATTACCCTCCACCCCCTGTCCTGATTTTTCACACTTGCTATCTGGTCACCCTATTTCTAGCCACCATGCTGTAGGGCACAGAAGTCAAGACCCATAATCTATTGTGAGGGAACAAGGGATTGTAGTAGTACCACTTTGTACTGATGTAGAAGCTTCCCTGCAAAAGTCTTAAGCGTTTTTCAAACATTAATGCAGTAGATTTTATAACACCCCCATGAGACTAGTAATTTGATCAATTTCCAGATGACAAAACTGGGGGTCTGAAAGCTTAAACAACTGGCTTATGGTCCCATAGCAAGTCAGTGATGAAGTCAGGAACCTAGTTCTCCTGTCTCCTGGAGCACAGTACAGACCATTGGCAGAAAGAGTGTTTCCCCACTCCCTCTGCCCTCACTCCTTTCTGCCCTCTCCAAAGACCCTTGTAAGCATTGAATAAGAGAGGGGAAGAGTGGTCCATATCTAAGAATATCTAGAAGAACCCGCTGTGGGGACAGGCTATTTTTACTTTCTAGACTAGAGATATGCAGGGTTGAGGGGGTGACTTAGTCACAGGATGAAGGGTGAGATAGGAGGAAGGCCACTTCCCAAAGTCATTAAACATGAGGTAAGGAGAGGAACTGGAGACAGAGGGATGGGGATAGAGGGGAAGTATGCTGGAGGATGGAGGGGAGAAGCCTGAAGGGAGGAAATGGTCACCTGTATGGGGCATTCTTGAAGATTTAAGTTTGTGTTAGCTGACCCCCCCCATGTGACCCTGCAGCGTTTGTTTCCCTGGCAACCCCTGTGAATGAACCTTGCAGGATTTGTGCAGGCTTCAAGAACTGAACCCGGTGCCTTTTGCTCCTGAAACAATCCTCCCCACTGGACTAACTTCACAAGAGGGAGTAACTCAAGGCTTCCATTCTCGACAGATGTTGCACTGTATATTAAAAGGGAAATGTCCAATACATATTTTTTTTAAATCTCGCTTTTAAAAATTGCCCACAAACCACCAAGTGTCATTCTGAAGGGGGAGATGTTGTTAAAATGGGCTGGCAATGCCACTGTTCTCAGTTTTCATCTTTTTCTCTCCATGTGACTGTGACATGTACTGGTATTTGCTTTGCAAGATAATGATACACACAGGACATTTCAGGAAATAAAAGGAGACAGCTAACCATAATATCTGTAACATTATCGAAGCTGGCATAATGCTGGGCGGAATCTAACAACAAGGCAGCAGTGGCACAAACTGGACATATAACTTAAAAAATGTCATGTCTCATCAGCAATGTGACTGGCCAATCCTTGGTTAAAAGTGACTATAAAGTGTATAGGGAGAATCCAAAGCTGGGCTCTTGCCATGCTTAATACCTGTTTCCAAAATAAGGAATCTTTTTTTAAAATATCATGTGAACTAAATAGGAATGTTGACAGCAGTCCAAAAATCCTTATAGCTGGATGGCATCTGAATGGAAAAGTAAAAGCTTTGCTCTCATTTTTCTGGCTGGCCTTCCTCAGCATTGTCTTCACAAGAGCGCTGCTCCAACTGCAGACTGAAAACCAATAAGCACATTTTATGATTGTTTGCTAGGTTCAAAACACTTGAAACATTTCAAAGTGCCTGACATCCTCTCAAGTTAGCTGCTATAAAACCAAGCGCAAATAGAGTGGGTTTCAGAGGAGTTCTGTCAATCAGCGCTCAATCTGTATGTTCTCCAAGACATTTCTTATCCTGGCTGATTTATTTCATATTAAAAGGGCTGTCAATCTGTATCACGAGAACAGGTTGAAAAAATGTGAGTGATGTTTGTGATTTTTGTTTTGTTGTGTCTCTCTCTCCCTCCCCACCTTTACCCATCCCCCACCTTTATTCTTCTTTGAGTATGACATTGATGTTGTATACCACATGCATTTAAATTAGAAATATATTTTGCAAAGCAATGGCAGACTTTTTTATTATCAATCAAATATATCCCTTTTACCATCTGATGGCTTGGCAACGGGATCATCCCTCTTTCAGTTAAAATAAATGGGCCAGTACAGTGGTGGAATATTCACAGCGCTGAAAAGGCTTTACACTGGGTAATGTACATTGTATGTTGCAGGCTTCATTAGAACAGAATACTAATGATGCACTATATGTCTCCCCATGGTATTGCTTTATTGTACCAGCTGTATTATTGTTTTATATTAATATATTGATTATTGTCTTATTCTTTCATATGTGTTTTGTCTCCTAATTTTTGTCTGGCATTGTCTGTCTATTTATTGGGTAATTTTTTAATGCCACATTTTCATGGCACAATTTTGGAACAAATTTTGATCTGGACATAAGTTTTCGTTTTGGCTTCTGCAATTGTCCCTCTTAAAAGAGGAGGTGGGGCAGGGGGTCCCCCTGGTGGATATGGGGCCCAATAGGTGTATAATGCTCCCTCCCGCCCGGCAGAAGGTGCAGAACCCTGCTGGGTTTGGTGCACCCGAAGGGTACAAGTCACTTTCCAGCTCATG